>NW_026294584.1:103113869-104388869 GCF_007827085.1 Peromyscus californicus insignis | reverse complement strand
GCTACCTCCCAGCTACAGGGATGGGGTCTGGTGATGGAACTCAGTCAGCAGAGTGCTTCCATAGCACATACAAAAGCTGGGGTTCAATCCTTAACACTCCTTAATCTAAGCATGGTGCACACCTATAATCCTCGAGAGGTGGAGGCAGGAGGATCAAAATGTCAAGATCATCCTCAGCTTCATAGTAAACTGAGGCAGCCTGAGATATATAAGCCCCTGATTTAAAAAAAATAAAACTAAAGCCGGGCATTGGTGGCACACGCCTTTAATCCCAGCACTCAGGAGGCAGAAGTAGGTGGATCTCTAAGTTGGAGACTAGCCTGGTCTACATAGCTAGTTCTAGGACAACCAAGGCTACACAAAGGAACCCTGTCACAAAAAAAAAAAAAAACTTTTAAAGTTAAAATTGAAAAAGCCCCTGTGACTGGAGAAGGTTGGGTAGAGGGAAGGGTGCCCATGGGTACCTATGACAAGGCCACTGTTGTGGTCCAGGTGAGAAAGGGCCAGCACATGAGCTCAGCTGGACTGTGGGTGGAAGGTGACATGTAAGTGCCTGGTTGACCTAAAAGACCCTCCCAATAGTGTCATTAGGAGAAGGTAGTCTCTCAAGGATAGTGAGACATGATCCAGAGAGGATCAGGCATCTCTGTCTCCTGAGGTGATAGGCTCAAGGGCTCGGACCTCCTTGGCCTCTCTGACTTCCTCTCCAGCCCATGCTTGTCTCTGAAGCACCTTGAGAAACCTTGTCTCCCAGCAAGGGGACCCCCCCCCCCCAGTGCCACTCTGACTTCTAAGCACTGCTCCTGTCTCACTCAGTGGTCTTTGGAGAGAGTACTGCTGAGACCTGGAAGATCTCCATGTCCCCAAAGCCTCAGCCACTTAAATCTCATGGATGTCCCAAGCCCTTCCTCTGACCAAGGCCAGTGCGGCAGCTGAGAGGCAATGAGGCCCTTGGTCAGGCAGGGGAGGGGAGACCTCATGGAGAGGGGAAAAGATAACTAGTCACTGAGATGGCAATGACGGAGTCCACCATCAAGGACAGTGAGAGATGATACATATGGGAGCTCTGAGGGCTGTGACAAGGAACCCAGGGTCATGGCCAAGTCTGCAGGAGATCCTAATGTCAGAGGACCTAAATTCAAAGGCAGCCTCACATTCTACCTACGGCCTTGGACAAGCAGCTGCCCCACTCTGTGATTTGTTTGCTCTGTCTGTTGGTTTTAGTTTTGAGACAGGCTCTTACCTAGGTAGCCCTGGTTGGCCTAGAACTTGATACATAGACCAGGCTAGCCTCAAACTGGGATCTATGACCTCCCAAGGGCTGGGGTCAAAGGGGTGAACCACCCCTCCCATCTCCACCCCATTTTTCAGATCAGGAAGCTCAGGTGATTTGCCTAGTCACGCCTAGGCTGAGCAGAGCTTGGACCCAAAGGGCCGGGGTTCAACTCGCATCAAAGTCCACCGTAGCAGGAGGGAGCAGAGTCAAAGGTCCACCCCCACCCTTCCAAGCCCCTGTTCTGCCACTGCCTGCTGTTGGCTGTATCTCCCCAAAGGGTGTGGCCCCAGGGTAGCTAAGGTCAGAGAAGGGCACACCACGGACCCAGGGGGACAAATGCAGATTATCCTGCAGGGTTCACACATGCCTGTCTACTTTGCTGCGTGAGTTTAGACAAGATTCTTAACTTCTCTATGCCTCCATTTCCTCGTCTATAAAATGAGAATGGTGAAGGCCCCATCTCCAACAACTGTTTGGAATAAGAACGAGCCAATGCATGTGGCATGCTCTAGAAGGCGCATGGGCATTGCAGATGCCGTGGTGAGAAGTATTCACGATTCTGAAAGGGACGGAAACTGTAGGAGACGTGTGACAGCCGCAGGCCCCGAAGGTCCATGCTACAGTAGCCCCCTGCTGGCCCTTCAGCTGAGCCTCCGCTGACTCCACGCCCACTGAGCATGTAGAAGACGGGAGACAGCTACAGCTCTCCTTAACAGCCTAAAGAGTCTGCCCTGGCCCAGAGCCAGACAGGACCACTCTCAGCCTCCGCTTTCCTGCCGTGCAGTCGAGAGCAAAGGACTGGCATGTGGTACTTGCCTGTGGGCTGCTCCAAGATGTCACTCTGTCCTCCCAGTACCCCAGAACTGTCTCCTCTGTCCTCAGCCCCGGGAAGTCTATGAGTGGTCTCCAAGGCAACAGGGCATCAGAACAGCGGAGAGCGTGTTGAGGATGCTGGCATAGCCGGGGGTGGGGGGGTGGGGGGGGTGGAGGAAGCCCACAGATCCATACCTACCCCATACGGCAAGCAAGGGCCTGCCTGCATCCACCACCCCCGCCTACAGCCAGGCAGTCACTGGGCACCCACCCTGACAGAATCCATCTTCTGGGAGCTTCACACCCTCCAGTCAGGTTGCTGGGAGTCAAACTGAGGCACAGAACAAAGCAGCCACAACCAAGATTATTCAGCTAGTCCTTGCCTTTCATCGGGTGCTGGCCAGAACAGTCAATGGGGAGGCAGCAGACAGCTGGGTTGAGTTTACAGGGTTTTCAGAGCTGCAGATCCCAGGCGGGTAGCTAACCACAGGCCCAGGGAAATCCTGGGAAGCAAGCCCCAGGTCCCCTCCCAAGACCATAGCAGATATTGCTAATAAGCGGAAGCATCTCAGGCCATGAGTCAATGGCACGCAGGAGAAAGGGCTAGAGCCTGAAGGTGACAACTATAATAGCATGGACCTCAGGCTCTTACGTGCCACAGGGGCCAACTCCTTAACTGTCCACCCTAGACTGATTGTATCCCCTTCAAATTTCACACTGACCCCAAATCCTCACCCCACACTATATTTGGAGATATAACCTACCAGGAATAAATTTCCGTTAAATGAGGTCATGAACTTGAGTGGATCCAACAAAATTAGTGTCTTTATAGGGAAAATCTCCTCTCTTGAAGTGTGCCCGAAGAAGAGATCACAGAACACACAGCAAGAAGTTAGGACACCCTGGCTGCTGGCCTGATCTCAAACTCGTGACCTATAGAGCAGATACAATGAGTCCATCTCAGGTATTAATTTGTAGCAGCTGGTGCCAGCTAGGATCCTCACATGACAACTCTGCTTGAGTCTTCAGTTTACAGATGAGGACACCCAGTCCAGGCAAGTGATGCCCATGAGTACAGCCGTAATGGCAGATTGAGGACAGCCCAGGTCATCCCTCCACCACCCACACTGTACATTGCCGGACTGGGCTCCCTACATGGCTAAGTAGGTAGGCATGGTTGTTCACATCAGGCCTGTTCACATCAGACCTGTTTGTTGTTGTTGTTGTTGTTGTTGTTTTGTTTTGTTTTTTGTTTTTCAGGGTTTTGTTTGTTCGTTTGTTTTTGTGGAGTCCAACAGCAATGTGCGGCGTGTTTTAGGTACTGCTGCTACTTAACAACATTACGCTAAAACTCAGTGTACTGGACCAGCCCCATTAGCTTTGCATGGGTTCTTGGCTGACCACCCTCAGGAGGTCTCTGCTAAGTCAGTCCCACTTGAGACCTGCACAGTTGCAGACAGGCATTGGGTGAGGCCACAGTCTACTGAGACTGGACAGGACACAAGTGCTCTTGTCCAGAGCCCAGCTGGACTTCTCCAGTGGCTCGGAGATCCCAGCAGGAGTATCCTCACAGAAAGGCAGCAGCTGCCTGGATATGTGTCACAGCATGTCCATTGCCAAAGCCCATGCTGAAGAAGACCCAGGTGTACCCAGATCCAAGGGAGGGGAGGGCATTGGCCAGTTTTCCTCATCACTGTGGTAAAACACCTGAGAGAAGCAGCCTGGGAAGGTTCACAGGCTGAGGTGGTATAGTTCTTCCTAGTGGGGAAGGCTTGTCAAAGTTCATGGTGACCAGAGCATGTCACAGGTCAGATCACATCAGGAGATGGAAATTGGAGAGTGCTCAGTCAGGAACTGGGGCCAGGCCTCAAGACTCACCCTCTCCCACCAACTCATTTTTCCCAGAAAAGTCCCACCTTCCATAGGTTTTACAACCTGCAGAAACAGGGCCACTTGCTGGAAACTGAATTCTGAAACATGCTGGAGGGACATCTCTGACTCGAACATCTCAAGAAGTTGAACCATATCTCTCTGAAGCAAAAGTGTTTCAGTCACAGGCCAGAGGGCCCCATAGGAAGGGGTTATGATTAAGGCCATCTTGGGAAAGTACAGGCCACACACAGTGCTAAAACCAGATCTGACCTGCTAAGAGAAATGACAAAGAAATTTCACTAGGCCTTGTTTCTCTGCTTGCATCCCCAATAATCACCTGTCTGTTGTCATTAAGCTGTCGTGCCTGAGTTACAAGCAATAAAGACCTGGTGTTTGATCACATCTCACAAAGTGGCTTGCGTGGGGCTCAGCTCCTCCATAGGGAATGAATGAGAAGAGGGTGGACATGGATGATGGAGGGGGCAGAGATAGGACCTCTCCACTGGCTGCTGGGGGACCTCAAGGAGCTTTGCAAAGACCCCTTGTCTGCCAGAACAACTATATCAGGTCTGAGCACTGAAATGTATATGACGGGAAAGCTCAGTTGATGTCTCCAAGTCCCCAGAGACATCCAGGGCTAATGCTGGCATGCTCTCTTACGGGCATCCGTATATCATCTCCACCACCTCAGGCTGTGTGCCTGATTTAACTGCACCTTCTTCACCCTAGGGAGAAGCCCTCTGCATCCCCAAAGACGCCACTGAGCCAAGGTGCTATAGTTTGACTCATAAGTGCCCACCCCAGCTTCTGTGGGGAGTTAGTGGGACCTCTGGGAGGTGGATGGGAGGAATCATGTCATTGGGAGTGTGTCCTTGAGGCCATACTGGTCATTTCCTGTCTCTCCTAGCTTCTTGGCCACCAATAGATGACCAGCTCTGCTCCATCCCATGCTCCCACCATGATGTCAGTGACCTCAGACTGAAACCTCTGAAACTGTGAACCAAATAAACCTTTTCCCCTTTTAACTCAACTTTTTTAGGTATTTTGTCATGGCAATAGAAAGCTGACTGACCCACAAGGGTATTTGCTAGTGAAACAAAGTTCACTGGAAGTTTGGACAGGTAACAAAGGTCATTCTATCACCTCCAACTGAACATGACTCATTCCCACCACAAGGCATCTCGTGCCTGGTGCTCTTCTCTTCCTCTGGAGGCTACACCAAGGGAGATGTTCTTCTTCATCTCCCTCTACAAGCTCATTCAGTTCTCACACTGCTGGGGCTCAACAACTGCAAAGACTTCCCCACCAGAGTCAAAGGGTCTTGCCTCCCACCTCAATGTTTTGTGGCAACATTATCCCACAACTGTCTTTTCCAGACCAAAGAATCAGTGTTTCTCACAGGAAGATGTGCTCCATCAACAGAAAAGCTGTTAGGCTTACCCATGGCCCACCACAGAAGGCAAGTTGAAAAGACATCACCCGCACTCAGTTCTAGACAATATCAGGCCAGCTCTTTTGCTGATCTCAAACAGCAAAGCATAACAACAAGGTTGTTCAAATATTCTTAAAGGTGTAAAATTGTGCACCAGAGAGTGGAGGCTCCCCAAGGTATGGTTCCCAGGGTGCTGGGAATGGAGCAAGCAGTAAAGACACTGGCATGGGTTTCTTCTTCTTGGTAGTGTTTGCAATTCCACCAGAAATGGCAGAAAGGGCCAGACATGGTGATACAATACATTCCTATAGTTCCAGCACTCAGAAGCTGAGACAGGAGGATTACCATGAGTTCTAGGCCATTCTCGGCTACATAGTGAGTTCCAGGCTAGCCTGAGCTACAGAGCTAGACCCTATCTCAAAAAAAAAACAAAGCCTAACAAAATTTGTGTATGTGCCTAACAAAAGCGACAGCCCACAGTTCTCAGTCCATGAAAGCAAGTACTTAGAGGTGAGGCAGGTATTTTAGATTTTGAAAGGAAATAACACAATTAGCTTGAAGGAGTTTGTACTTCAGCTTTAAATGGCAATGTTCATTTAGACAGCATCGTATCTCTGCAAAGCTGGGGTGTTGGAGATTGCTGTGGTTATTGTGTGAAAATCAATACAGACAAGAAAGGAAAGCGCCACATTCAGCCTGATCTGAGGCTTGACAGGCTGTGTGGTGTCTGTGGCGATTAAGTTGTTATGGCATAAATACTTATTTTAAAAATAGTAAAGCCACTGGAAGTGGTCCTAAGAGAAAACATCAAACAAAGCAACATCTGTTCCTGAAAACTCAGATGCGTAAGAGTGTGATATATAGTGGTCCCTCCTACCTCTGTCCCAAGCATTGATGCAGTCTCCATCCCTGATGGCTGCATCCCAGGACACAGGGCCCCTGCCAGCCAAGCTCATGGAGTGAGCCTTTCTTCCCAGGGGAGTAGACCTTCAGAAATTCCCATTTGGTCCCCAGATCCCTGTTGCTGGGGCCAAGCTCCAGATGAGGGCAACCAGGAAGTAGGAGTTACCCTCTACCGAGCAAGTCACAAAAACTAAAAAAACCAAATTGCAACAATAGGTCCCTTGGGATTATGGGGACCAGAGCCCAGAGTTCCCACAATATAGTATCCAAAAGTTGAAGTTTCCAGTAAAAATTATAAGGTTTGTAAAGAAGCATAATCCATACGGCTTTTTAAATCAAGCAATCCAAACTATGAGAGCCAGCAAAAGCTGGAATTAACAGAAAATTACATTAAAGTAACCATCTCTATGCTCACAGAACTGAAGGAATGTGTACCTAAGGAAGTACAGAAAGGTGTGATGAGAACAGCATAGCAAACAGAGAATATCAATAAAGAAATATAAGAAAATGTTTGGACTGGGTCTCAGGTCTGTCTCAAACCTGTGATCCTCCAGCCTCAGAGAACTGAGATCACAGATGTGTACCATGCCCATTGAGCAGTGGTTCCATCCACATTCAAGCATTGTTTCCTGGAGAAGGGAAGAGAGGCTCATAAAACTGAGGAAATAGAACTTACAAGGCCCAGGAGGCTCCTAAAACTTACAGGATTCACAAGATTGAATTGTTTAATTCCCACATAATGGAAAGAGGGAACTGACACCTGCAAGTTGTCTTCTGACCTCTACACATGTTGTTGTATGTGCACATATACACAATAAATAAGTAAATGTGATAATTTTTAAAGAGAAATGTATTTTATGTAATATACCTGTTGACAGCATAGAAAGTGTATGTAAACAGGCATTGAGCTGCATGGTCAATGGTGACATTATAGTAATCACAACAACATTCCCTGGGTTTGTCACAGAAACACATATAATATGGGAAACAAAGTATCTTAAGAAAAATAGAAAGAGAGAGGGAGCCATATGGGAGCAATACCCCCTACGACATTGTAGTTAAGCTAGTCCAGGTTTGTAGTTAAGCTAGTCCAGGTTTGAAGATGATCTGAACAGTAAGATGTGTATGGTAAACTGGACCTGCTGGTACAAGTCTTTAAAACTAGCTGTGTAAAAGGCTGAGGCAGGAGGATCACAAGTTCAAGGCCACCTGGGATACAGAGTGAGTCCAAGGACAGTCTGAGAAAGTTAGTAAAACCCTGTCTCAAAGCCAGGCGGTGGTGGCGCACACCTTTAATCCCAGCACTTGGGAGGCAGAGCCAGGTGGATCTCTGTGAGTTTGAAGCCAGCCTGGTCTACAGAGCAAGATCCAGGACAGGCACCAAAACTATATAGAGAAACCCTGTCTCAAGGGGAAAAAAAAAAACCCTGTTTCAAAGTCAAATGCAAAAACAGCTGGGGAATGTGGCTCAGTGGTGGAGCACTTGCTTGCCACATGCTTGGCCTTTGATTCAATCCCTAGAAAAATATTTATATGGTAAAAACAAACAGTAACTGTAGCATGACTCTTAACAGGTCTTATTAATAAAATCAAACCTGAGGCCAGTTATTGGGGTGAATGCTGGAAGATCAGAGAAGCAGAACAAGCCACAGCCACCTCACCTTGCCTCAGCTGATCCTATTCCCTCAGACTGGATGCCTCTCAGCTGAACTGTGCTGCTCAAAAACCTAAAAGCTTAACCAGCTCTAGTTCCTAGCTTTCACACCTTATATACCTTTCTGCTTCCTGCCATCATTTCCTGGGATTAAAGGCATGTGTCACCATGCCTGGTTGTTTCCAGTGTGGCTTTGAACTCAGAGAGATCCGAATGGATCTCTGCCTTCAGAATGCTAGGATTAAAGGTGTGTGTGCTATCATTTTCTGGCCTCTGTATCTAGTGGCTGTTCTGTTTTCTGACCCCAGATAAGTTTATTAGGGTGCACAATATTTTGGGGAACACAATATCACCACAAGTAACTACAAAAAAAAGACTTTCACATTACTAAAAAGGAACACACAAACCAAGACATACAGGATTCAGCCAAAACAGTAGTGCACAGGAACTGAACAGCTGCCATGCCTGACTGAAGAAGGGAAGACCACAAATGAATGTTATTTTTGGAGACAGGGTCTCACAATACAGCCCAGGTTCACCTGGTACTTACAGCAATCCTCCTGCCTCTAAGTGCTATGAGCATGTGTCACCACACCCAGCTCTCAAAGTTGTAATCTAACTTTCCTCCTAAGATACTGGAAAGAGAAAAGCAAACCAAGCCTGAAGCCCTCATAAGGAAGAGAACAGTAAAGGCTAGAGTTTATGAAACAAAGAATGCAAAACCCATAGAGAAGCATGAGTGAAGCCCAAAGCTAGTTCTTAGAAAAGAGCAACAAAATTGACAAAATTTTACCTAAATTGTTTGAGAACAAAAGAGGGGACTTAAACTACTCGAATCAGAAATAAAAGAAGTGACATTACTAATACCCTGAGAAAAATAAAGATTATAAAGAAATACTATGCCCATACTATATGGCAAAAAAAATAGATAAATTACAAGAAATACATACATTTCACAGAATAAAACTACTAGAACTAATTTATAAGTAAATAAACAAGCAGACTAGATTATTTAATCATCAAAGCAACCTACAAAGCAAAAGCTAGGTCCAAATTGTAGCAGGCTTTCTCAGACCACCAGCCCCCAAATCATGACATGGAGACTTACTAGTTACAAATACTTGGCCTTATCTTATGCTTGTCCAATAGCTCTTATAATTTAATTCAAACTGTTTCTCTTCATCTACATTTTGACTCAGGGCTTTTTACCTTTCTTTCATTCTGTATGTCCTACTTTCCTGCTTCCTCCATGTCTAGCTGGCTGGCCCCTGGTTGGCTGGGCCTGGCTTGCTGGCTGGCTCCCCTTTTCTCTCTGTCTATCCCTCTCCTGCTTAGTTATTGGCAGTTCAGCTTTTTATTAGACCAATCAGGTGCCTTAGGCAGGCAAGGTGAAACAGCAACATATCTTTACATAGTTAAACAAATGCAGCAAAAACAAATGTAGCACATCTTTACATAGTTAAAACAACTATTCTTCAACACAAACAAATGCAACACACCTTTACATAGTTAAACAAATATTCTATTCCACAACACCAAATAGCTTTATAACTGCCAATAGTTAAAGAGAAAAAAACTTCAAGATGGCAGGAGAGGAGGGAGGACCTCCTACTGTTTATGGGGCCAGCATTACCTGAATGAGATGAAGACGGCACAGGGAAGGAGAATCACAAGTCAGGTGTGGAGGCACACACTTCCAGTCCCAGAACTCAGGAATCAGAAGTGCGAAGTTCAAGAGCCCAAGGCCAGCCTTGGCTACATGAGACTCTGTCTCAAATAAACAAAAATTTAATTACAGACTTATATCTATAATGACTAAGGATTCAGAAAGCCTCAAGAAGACACTAGCAAACCAGATCCAATATGCACAAAATAAATTATATACCATGGCAAAGGTAGATTTGTTCCAAGAATGCAAGGTTGGCTCAGTATCTGAAAATCAATTAAATTAACACAGCAGAGAAATAACAAGTAATTGACATAATATCACACCCACTGGTGTAAGGCTTAAGTGTTTTCCTGCTAAGACTACAGAGATAAGGAGGTTCATTCTCTTATCCAATATGATCCTAATGACTATACCTGGGGCAATGTGACAGGAAAAGGGACTAGAGATACCCAGATGGGAAAGGAATAGATAGAGCTAATCGTTATTGCAGAGAACATGTTCTTACCCTAGAAAATTCTAAGACCTCCACTGAAAATAAATAAATAAACAACACAAAATTATGATAACCAATATATGAGCTAAGGAAGGTTTCAGGATGCAAGATCAATATACAAAGCTTAATCATATCATTATATATTTTCAGTGAGCAATTCAAAAATTAAATTAAGAAAACAATTCTGAAAGCCAGGAGTAATGGCACATGCCTGTTATCCCAGGATTCAAGAGGCTGAGGCAGGAGGATTGTTACAAGTTTGAGGCCAGTCTGGGCTACAGTGCAAGCTCCTATCTCAAAAAGAAAAAGAAGACAAAGGAGATAATTGTGTTCATAACAGAATCAAAAGGAATAAAATTCTAAGAAATAAACTTAGCAGAAGGCTTTAAAATTCTGAAAACTACAAAATATTACTTAAAGAAAATTGGAAAGATCTAAGTGAAAGATCACCCATGCTTGTGGATTGGGGCACATTGCTGTGAGGATGTGACTTCCCTCTAAGGGACACACACACACACACACACACACACACACACACACACACACTTCCCTCTAAGGGACCCACACAGCCACATACTCTTCCCTCTAAGGGACCCACATACCCACATACTCTCCAGCAGAGTCCTAGCCAGATTTCTTGTAGGACCTGATGAGCTGGTGCCGAAACTCACATGGAATTACAAGACTTGGGACGACAATAGCACAGGAAAGAAGGAAGTGGAAAGAGCCAAACCTTGGTCTTGGAGTTTATTAAGAAGCAGGAAAATAATGCAGATGAGAGCAGAAAATGACAAGGCAGGAAAAAAAGCACATGAGAGAGGCTGTTTGAGTAGCTAAGAGGATTTGTGTATGGCCTTTGAAAAGTTTAAGAAAATGAAAAAAGAGAAGCAGAGGGGGCAGACCCAGAGGCTGGAGAGGTGGCTCAGTGATCAGAAATTACTAGTCGCTCTTGCAGAGACCTGAGTTTGGTACTCAGCACCCATATAAGGTGGCTTATAACCACCTGTAACTACAGTTATGGGGATCCAATGCCCTCTTCTGTTCTCCAAAGTCACCTTTACACACACACACACACACACACACACACACACACACACACACACACACACACACATGCACGCACGCAAGCAAGCAAGAAAAATAAAAATAAATTTTTCTTAAACAGAAAGAGGGAAGCCAAGTATGATGACACACATCTGTACTTGAGAGGTGGAGACAAGAAGATCAGGAGATCAAGAGTAGCCTGGGCTACTCATGGCCTTGTGTTAGGACACCAAAGAGAACACCATTACAGATTCTGACTATAGTAAAAACCTGGGAATCCTAAATACATTTTTATGCCTACATATCTGAAAATTTCTATGAAATGAAAGGACAACTTACCATATCTGGCACAAGAAGAAATATAGACTATTAAAGGTTTCATAACTTTCAAAGAAACTATTACAGAAACTAAAATCATAATTTAACATCTTTTCACAAAGGAAACTCAAGATTCGGGTGGCTTCACCAGCAAATTAGAAATCTGACTTAGAGGAGAGAGGGGACGCTTCACAAATTGCTTTATGAGGCTAGACTATACTTGATACCAAAATCCAATAAAGACATTATGAGAAAGGAAATATCACTTGAAAAAAATAAATGGAAAAATCCTGAATTAAATATTACCCAATTGAATCCAATAAATTTAATCCAAATGAATATGATCTGATCATGTTGATTCAGACTTATTCCAAAAAATAAAGGTTGTCTCCACATCTGGGAATCATTGCATTGAGAGAATGAGGTAGAAAACATAGTGCCTCCCCAGAGATGTCCAGTTTAACATACCTTTAGGTCATATTTTTGGTGTGAATAGTGGAAGGTATATGTGTACATACTCATGGAGGGAAGGAATAGGTGAACATGTGTGTGGAGGCCGGAGGTAAACATGAGGGGTCTTTCTCAATAACTTTCCACCATTTTTTTTTAGGCAAGGACTTTCTATGTACTTCCAGTTCATGGATATTATATATATATTAGCTGGTTAGAAAGTCTCATGGATCCCTCTGCCTGGCCACCTCCTCAGCACTGATATTATAGATGTGTCCCACCACACCTGGCTTTTACATGAATGCTACGGATCTGAACTTAGGTCCTAGTGCATGCACTACAAGCATTTTACCAACTGTGACACATCCCCAGTCCTTCCTATACGTGTTTTGCAGTTTTTAGTGTTTTTTTTTTTAAGCATTAGGCCCTTTCCTCAACCCCTAGACGTAATGTATTCCAGGCTGACCTCAATTCACTATATAGCCGAGGATGACCTTGAACCTTCAATCTTTCTGCCTCCACCTCCCTGGTGCTGAAATTACAGATGTGGATATCATACCCAGTTTATGCAGTGCCAGAGCCTGAATCCAGGGCTTTATCATGCAGGACAGACACTCAGCAAATGAATATAGCTCTAGACAAGTTAGGGGTTTTTGCATCTTATTTTAAACTTTTCCCCAGCCTTGAGATTACATATTCCTTTACCTTAGGATATATTGTTTTGTCTTTCACATTTAGATATTGATTCTACCTGGGAATGATTTTTTTTGTGTATGGAATGAGACTGGGTTTTTGTTTGAGAGGGTTTTGCTATGCTAACCTGGACCAAAGGTCGTTCTTCAGTGAAAAGGTCTAAGAGGGAGAATGAGGGATGAGGAAACAGAGAAGACTGGAAAGTTGGGACCAGGAGGTCTTGCACAAGCTGATTAACTATGCCAAGGAAGTTTATTAAGAAATATGGCATCTTTCAATACAGTTTTTACAAGAGAAATGGGACAAAGTCAACAGAAAACTACAATGGGGTGAAGTCAGCAGGAAGCTAATCAAGCTGTTGCACAAGAGGCAGACATGGTAGCTCAAGAGTGTCAGAGACCAAGCACACAGTGGCCTGGGGACTGATAACTCCAGTCTCTTTAGTGGGGAAAGTCAAGTTCCTGGAACCAATGCCTTAACTCCTTCGAGGATCTGGTCCCAGTCCCAGATGCGACCTGCCAAGTCTGCCCCTGAGTAAGGACACAGATTGGGTCCCTTTTGTCTTTTCATCAAGGCCTCTGAGAAGGCCTTGGATCAGACTGGCTGTGGACACAATGTAGCCCTGGCTGGCCTGGAACTAGCTCTGTAGACCAGGCTGGCCTTGAACTTCCAGAGACCCACTTGCCTCTGCCTTCCGAGTGCTAGGCTCAAAGGTGTGTGCTGCCACACCTGGCTCTATTTTAGAATGTTTTTATTCCTAGGTCTCTGACATTTATTTAAGCCAGTGTAAAGCAGAATCTTTCAAACATTTTGCCTTGTGCTTGTCTTGTTGTTCAGACGTTCACAGGCATTTTGTCCCCTGACCTGGGACTCACATGAATCATCTGTCTCACTGGTTCCCTGACTTGATCAGCCATTATAATGCATCCCACAGATAACCCCAGTTTTAGTGGTTTTCCATTCTTTACATCTTCCATTTCTTTTTCTTGCCATAACATGCAGGCCAGAACCTCTCATTAAAGACCAGGTAGAGGTGGCAACTATGAGTAAGCCTGAGGTCGGTGAGCAGGCTCACTAGCCAGCCAGCCTAGCCAAACTGGTGATGTCCAGGTCACTACACCACACACAGAGACATGCAAATAAAGAATTTTTTTTTAATATAGATGGAGCTCACACTCGCTGTAGACTATCCATTATGTAGAACATGCATTGGAATTTTCAAATAAATTCCTTTTAAGAAGGGTTAAACTAAGTTGAAAATGAGAAAGTCTATATATCAAAAGGCAGCAATGGGTAGAGCATAGCATGGGGAAAAGACACCAGCAACATATACAACAGATGCCATTGTTAATAGCATAGGATTGTGTATGAGATGCTAACATTAACAATTACACAGTAATAGTTAATATATGGCAGATAAAAGACTTCTGTCTAGAGAATGCACAGAACTCCACCAGGAAAAAACACAGAAATAGCAAGACTTGAGCAGGAACTCCACCGAAGATGTTACCCAAATGGCTAACAAGCGTAGAAGCTGGGAACATCCTTCAGTAACCATGGGTATTCTAGGACAAGCCACAGTGAAGTTATCTTCACACAGCCATGAGAAGGGATAAAATAAAAATATGGGACAGTAGTAGGTATCAACAATGATGTGGAGAAACCGGAATGATAGTGTGGGAGATCCGTGTCTCCTCACCTAAGAAAGTAAGTCATGTATTAGCAATTCCATTCCTGTTCTGTTCCTCATATGCACGAAAGCTCAGAGCACCATGGGCCCTGCATCCAGGATAGACATGAGAATGGCCCTAAGAGCCACTCAACACAGGCTGTGGGCTCACCAACAGGAAAGTAGAAATATAAGGTTTATCTGAGTAAGTCCTTCAGCAAAGAACCCAAGCAAACTGCAGCTACACACAGCAGCAGGCATGGTCTCACTAATGGAACGCTGCTCATGATGCCAAGCATTGAGGAGACAGACTGAATGCCTGTTTGTTTTGGGTGTTTTTTCTCCCTTTTGTTTGTTTGGTTTTTAGACAAGATCTTATGTAGTCCAGGTTGGCCTTGAACTTGCTATGTCACCAAGGATGACCTTGAACTCTAATCCCTCCTGCCTCCAACTCTCAAAGTGCTGGGATTACAGGTCTGTAGCACAATGTCCACATATGTATATTTTAAGGCAAAATTAGACAGTGATGTTTATCACTTAGCACAATGACAAACAGAAGGAACATCTGACCACCAGAATAAATGCCAGGAGATAAGGGTTAGGACTCGAAAGGGATTGCTGGGGTTCTGTCAGGGCTGTGTGTGTGTGTGTGTGTGTGTGTGTGTGTGTGTGTGTGTGTGTGTGTGTGTGTGTGTACAGTTACCCTGGAAACATATACCCTTGTTTCTTTGGATTCTGCTCTTGTTTGAAGAAGTGTCTGCTGAAGGCCAAGTGCCAAGTTTGGTCACCAGCCTGTGACATTATTGAGAACATTGTTGCCTTTAAGAGATGTCACTGGGAGCATGCCCCGGAAGAGATGTTGGGACACTGGCCCTCTTTCTCTCTTACTTTTCTTTTTTTAATGTGTAGGAGAGTTTTGCCTGCCTGTGTCTGGACACCATATGCAAGCATGGTACCTGAGGAGTTCAAAAGAGGGCATTGGACCCCTGGAACTAGATGGTTACTGATAATTGTGAGCCATCATGTGGGTGCTGGGAACTGAACCCAGGTCCTTTGCAAGAGCAACAAGGGCTCTTAACCTCTGAGCGTCCCTCCAGCCCCCTTCCTCTTTCTCTTTCCTTCCCAGGAGCTATCACATGAGCAGCTCCCTCCACCACAAGCTCCCACCACAATGTTCTGCCCCATCAGATCCAAAGCAACAAGATCAATCAGCTCTGGACTGGGTCCCCAAATCTGTGAGCCAAAATAAGATTTTTCTTCTTTGAAATTATTTTTAATTAGTTTTTCTTTTGTGCGTTCGTGCACGTACTACAGCACATATGGACAGCTCCATCCTTTCCTGCCACCATGCAGGTTCCAGGAGTCAAATTCAGGCACCAGGCTTGGCAGCAAGTGCCATTATCCGATAAGCCATCTTACCAGCCCCACCTTTCCTGTCTTACAGCTGATTATCTCATGTATTTATCAAAGTGACTCAAAGCTACTTAGACAGCTTCAACATTTTCATAGTCGCTTGATTTTTTTTTTCCCTTGAGACAAGGTCTTAGGTAGGCCAAGCTGGCCTCAAACTCACTGTGTAGCTGAGGGTGACCTGGAGCTCCTGATTTTCCTCTACTCCACCTCCAGAGTTCTGGGCTGACGATGTTCAACACCATGCCTGGCCATCTCCACCTGATTGTTAACCTTACGCTGTCACTCTTGGCCCCAGCCCTACACTTTTAAAAAGTGCCACGCAAACACCATAGTGCGGGGTCGGCAGGCAGTTTGCCCTCTTTCCATGAAACGAACCTAAGTTTGGGCACAAGACAAAGGGCCAAGGGCCAGGGCGGTGCAGCAAGAGAGCGGGCACTGGGCCTGTCTGCCTATCTGGCCTCTGCGTCACACAGCAGCCCAGCACAGGGTGCAAATTGCAGTTTTGTAAACTGATTTCATTCCCAATGCACCAGGGAGCCTGTCACACAAAGAAACCCCAGAGCCAATTCATTTATTAATTGATTCAGCAAATATTTATCGAGTACCTGTTTTATTCACAGAGCTGTGAACCCCTTTGGAACCTAAGAATTTATGTCACAGAGTGAGTGAATTCCCTCTCACTGGCCATGGAGGCCTGTGCTTCCAGATACTGACACTTTAAATGATGCTTGTTGTTTCTTGCTTCCTATTTCAAAGGTTGTACATGTTCACTACGGAGTATTGAGAAAGGACAAAAAACAAAGCAGAGAAAATAAAATCAATGTATCTAGGAACCATGTTGTTTACAAGTGTGTATTTATTTATTGTGTACATACATGTGTATGTGTGTTTATGAGTACGTGGAGGCCAGAGGCTGATGGTGACTATCTTCCTCAATTGCTATCCACAGTATTTTTTTTTCAGTCTTACTCAGTCAATAAAGTGCTTGCTGAGATGATATATTTCAGTACAAGTGGAGTGACAGTGATAACTTGAGTTCAGTCCCCAGCATCCACAGTGTGTGTGTGTGTGTGTGTGTGTGTGTGTGTGTGTGTGTGTGTAAACCTGGGCACAGTGCTGAGTGCCTGTAACCAGACCACTGGGGTTGCAGACACAGGAGGAGCCCTGGGGCTGGCTGACCAACCAGTCTTCTAGAATCATTTTCTTCAGCAGGCCTTGTCTCGAAAGCTGAGGTAGAAAGTGATAGAAGACACCTGATAGCAACCTCTAGCCTCCACATGTGCACACAGACAGACAGACAGACACAGACACACACACAGACACACACACACACACACACACACACACACACACACACACACACACACAAAATAGTTTTTAAACCAACCGTGAAAGGACAAGTGCCATGTGACTCCACATGCATGTGGTCCCTAGAGACTTGGGTTCAAAGAACCTATCGTGGTAGGTGCCAGGGCCTGGGGGAGGATGGAGAGTTAGTTCTTAAAGGGGACAGAGCTTCAGTTCGGGAAGATGAGGTAGCTGCAGGACACTGTGTGCTTCTTGTTGCTGAGCTGTGAAGTTCAAAAGGTTAGCTAGAGCCAGGGGATGGTGGCACATGCATGCCTTTAATTCCAGTTCTCGGGAGGAGATGCAGGCTGATCTCTGTGAGTTCGAGGCCAGTCTGGTCTACAGGCCAGCCCGGTCTACAGGCCAGCCTGGTCTACAGATCAAGGTCTAGGGCAGCCAAGGATACACAGAGAAACCCTGTCTGGAAAAAAATCATACCCCCCCCCCACACACACACAAAGTTAAACAGAAATTGTAATAGGAATGTCATCTCAGTTTGAAAGATTTCATTTATTAATTTATTTTACAAACACCTCATGTTGAAATTGTTTTTTTTCTTGCAAATAGTGTTGTTTCCAGATCAGGACTTTGTGTGGCCTTGAAAATTGTTTCAATCCTTAACAGCGCATTCTCTGGACTCAGCTGCACTGTTGGCAGCTGATTCTGTCAGTCTTGCCTTGCCCCTCCCCCACAAATGAAGTGGGCAGACAGCAAAGGTTGAAGAGACCATGTCTGGATGATGACTGTTAAGGACCACAGGAGGGTGAAGGCCCAACAGAGAAACAGAAGATGTAGCCCTCGGTGGGATACTGAACAAGAGGGGTTACCACCAGCTCTGTTACATCTCTGAGTTTAGAAACAGAGGCAGCCAGACTCAGAGGCTGGCCCACATCGGGAGGCCTCTGGGGAGCAGGAGGAACCGACCTCTGACAGGCAGTCCAGAGAGTCTGACTCCAAGGAGACTATGCATGGGGTTTATATAGACCCAGCTGAGCCTTGATTGGCTGGGGGCATACAAATGAGAAAGAATAAGGACCAATCAAGGGAGTTTGCTAAAACTGAGGCAGGTTCTCAGTCCCAGGGGCTTTGTTTCCCCTCCCTTCCCCCATCAGTTTTCGGCAGAAGAGAGAAAGGCTGGTGGGGGGGTTGGGGAGTGGGGGTGGGGGTGGGGGTGGGGGTGGGGGTGGGGGCTGAACCTAAGGTTGTTGCTGTTCCAGATGCTGCTCTGATCACAGCTGTAATCCCTCCACAGCCATCAGTGCCTGGTCTGAGGACAGCGGTCTGGAGTGAGCTAACCGTTGTAGAAGTGAATCAACCTAACCACAGGCTCCCTGACAAAAGCGGTCCCCAACTCACACGGTTCTCACAGTTGATGGCATGTCAACATCCAACCTGGATTCCAGCACCCCCTGTGGCCTGTACTGCCTCCATAGAAACTTCAAGCTCCCTCTGGGAATGGCGGATGGTGTTCTGAACCCTGTTATCACTCCTTTGGGCACAGAGAATGCTGAAGACTGGAGGTATAGGGGGGGTCCCCTCTGAACTGCTGCACCCTGACCACCTGTCAGAACCTGTTACACTTACAGTATTGAAAACAGCACTCAAGGGTCCTCTCCAGCATTCTATTGCTACATAGCTTTCCCTTGTATGAACACAAAGAAAGATGATTTAAGCCCCCCACCTCGTGGTTGTTTTAAACTTTTTGCTTTTATAATTGTCCCTACGGGGAACATACGCACAGCTAAATCTTTACTCGCTTAATTACTACCTTGGAATAAATTACAAGATCTGGAATTGATGGTTCAAAAGACACAAGCGTGTAAAGGCTTTTTGATACATATTGCCAAATTGACCTAGCAAAAATGTACTAAAGCCTGCCCTCAGACCTGCAGCAAGGGCCATGCCTGCTTCCCTGCATACCTCCCAGCACACACACACACACACACACACACACACACACACACACACACACCGACCCTCAGCTTAGCTTGTGCTTTTCCTCATCTGCCAATCACACAGTTTGTTTTTAAGCACCTTATAGTTGTGCTAGGAATGTTCTGGGTTTATTAGCCACTCATGGTTTCGAGTCTTTTGTCAGAGTTCTTTGTCTGTCTCCCTGTGGAGGGGGCCTCCTCTCCTCTCCATAATGGCCTACGGAGCACTGAGAAGTACCTGCCTTCCTGAAGCGGGTCCCAGCTGCAATCCGTACCCTCTCTGGTTGCTATGCAGATGTGCCAGTGGAGGGGACCAGTCACCATGGCCACAGATGCCCGGGTCTCCACGAGGAGCTAGCGGGGAGAGGTTGCCATGGTAATGCTACCCAAGCGGGGCCTGGCTCCCCGCCCACCATGCAAGGCTTTGAGGGTTGTGGGGAGGAAGCAGGGGGTTCCGTAGCCATGTGCCCACAGCGCCCAGCCTGAGGAGCCGGCAGCTTAGACTAGTCCATCCCTGAACATGGAGATGCATGATAAGATGAAAGATGAAACTGCTCGTCCCGAAACTTAAAAGTCATGTCCCTCGGCCAGACCGGAGAGTCCTCAAGGCGCTAAATGAACGCTTTGTGAATAAAATTGGGATTATCTTGTGACTGGCGCAGTCACAGTGCTGTGAAGTGTGTTTAAAGGATTGGGTTGTTAGAGTGACATTCAAAATACACACCAGTTCTTTAAAGCTGGGCACATGCTTTGAGTTGTGATCACCAGCCTTCTCAAAAAACAATGAACGGGAAGTGCCAGGCCTCTTGGAGACAACCTGACCCTCATTTTACAGACAAGTTGTGTACCCCGAAACCCACATGATGAATTTCTGCCCCTCGTAATTACAGGTGGGACAGCACTTAGAGATAGCCTTTAAGGAGACAATTAAGTGAAAATGTGGCTTTAGGGTGGGGTCCTAAGCCACTGGCTGTTGTCCTTAGAAGAGGAGGTGAGGACATAGACACACGCAGACAGATGTCGGGAACCCACATGGGGAGATGGTGCCTACCAGACAAGTAAGCCAGCCTCAGAAGAAACCAACTGTGACTGCTCCCCTCCGTCCACTTCCCAAAGAACACTCTGAACTGTTCCCAGGATGTGGACCACAGCCCACTGCTTTGCTTATTTCTTTGGGGAAACTGAGGTAGCTCTGCTCCACCAATCATGGGAAGCTGAAAGGAAGATGTCACCACTCTTCAAATGTCTCCAGCTCTGGCTATCTTTGGCAGGCCTGAGTTCTTTCTGCCTGAGGTTAGGGATATTTATATCATTTTTGACTCATTATATATTCATTCCATGATCTCACTCACATTCTCCGGATGCCTCCCTTGCTTGCACTAGACACTGGGCAAGGTGCTGAGGTGACCGAGTGCGCAGAGCACACAAGTGCCCACTCTCACCACATGCTCCACGGACAGCATGGCATTGATAGGACAGATCCAGAAGGACAGGGCAGATGTGTGTCGACAGGAAAGACAAGAGAGGGGAACATTTGAAGCAGAAGCCAGAAAGCAAGGAACAGCCAGGGGGAAGGCTGGGGGCAGAAGGAACCGTGAGTGGCTATTCCTAGGGCTGGGATGAGTATAGGTGCCCATGAGACACCGTCCCAGCGTTCTGTGTGGAGGAGTAAGGGTCCAGCGGCAAGGAAGATGGTGCCGTAAATTTGTCGCCAAGTATACTGTGCTGAGGTCCCCTTGCCAGCACCCTCCTCCCCTGGCGTGCAGCAAGCACTGGTAGAAAGCAAGTAAGTGTTAGAGAGAAAACTAAGCTATAATTTCAGTTTTGAATCGGCATGATGTGTGCCCCCAAAGGCGCTGTGTTGTAGGGGACACTGTGCAGCCCAGATTCCTGCTTCTGGGCCAAGAGCAGCTGATCCTGCTCAAGTAGACGGGATTGTTAGTGACTGCCACTGGGTTTTTAGGGAGAGGCTTCAGCCAATGACAGCCACCCTGCTAGCTCATGTTCCTCTCAGGGAGGAAGGGGCATCAGAAGGAGCCTGCTCCGTTCAACAACTGGCTGGTGTGGGGCTCACAGACCTGCAGGAACACCGAGGGAATTCACTGGGGTTTTGCTACTCTACTCCACAGTCCAAGTCCCCTCTCTAAATAGCCTCCTGCAGGCAGCTCCTCTCTCTGACCTCTTTCCCCCCAGAAACTGGCTCCAGGCATATTTGTTCTAATCAGCTGCCACAGATACACAACAGGTATTCAGCGTTCAGCATCCTAAGAATGGAGAGACTGCTAGGCCAGGACATGGGCAAGTTCTAGATCCATGTCACTCTTCCCCTTGCCTGACCTTGGTCCAGATACATGTTACCACCTTCCACTGAGCCCCGGCCAGGGCCTCGAAGAGTAGCCTCAGCCAGCAACTCTACTCTGGCTTCTCTGGTGGCTCCTGGTTCCACTTCACTGGCTGCCACTTCTGCTCAGAATGCTGTCTCTCACTCCCATCACTGGCCTGTCTCCAGGAAGATATCCTAGAAGCCAACACCACTAGGTGCCCATGAAGTATTTAAAAAGCGCCTCTGGGAAAGCAGTCGTGGGAGCCAGAAGAGCAAGAGAGAGAGAGAGAGTAAAGAGGAAGGCCGTGTAGAAGCCGCCCTGTGTCCCTCATCACAGACCGGGCCGCGCTTTCCCATGCCCACCCCCATCCCGCATCACCCAACACCTGGGCTTCCCTCTCTAGTGCAGTGTGCCTATCTGCACTAGAGAGAAGCTTGTTGAAGAACTAGGAAAGGATACCCTGAGTTGTTGGCAAGGTCTGTGGGGATCTGGGTCAGGTTAGAGACATTACCCTGTCAATCGGGACCAAATGAGCATCCTCCTCAAAGCCTCCTGGCCCAGGAAGGCTGCTTGAAGCACAGGGGTCCTCTGTACCACTCTTCCCATCCCCAGTGATCTGTGCACCTCAGGATCAGGTGGGGGGTGCTAGACTCGGCTTCCCCTAGGACCTCTGTGGTTTGGGGCTCATTTAGGGTATTAGGAACTTGTTCCTTTAGAGAAAGGTCCAGCAGGGACATTGGTATTGATTCCATTCCGACACAGCTGAAGTTCACATTCAAAAACAACCATGAGATCAATCCCTCTAGATGTGGCAAACTGTAGACAGACTCCTGAGAGTCCTGGCACAGGGGCTTCGCTCCCAGTCGGAGGCTGACTAGAACACAGACTTGAATCTGTCTCATTACATGCCACGTCAGTGGGAACAAAAGATCCAGACAGCGGTCATCTGCACACTGACGCCCCTCCTTTCACACCGGCCTGTGGTAACACTGAACTTGGTGCTGGCTCACATTTCTTTGTCCTGACTGACATCAGCATAGAGCTGACCAAAGCGGGAGGGGGAACAGGCGATTGTTGTCTGTGGGTTCACAAGGGCGGGCCCTCTCCAGGGTGAGCTTGCTCACAGAGAGCAAGAATAGAAGCTGTGAGTCTAGAGGGCCTTAAAGTCAACCCTCAGCTGCCACCCTGCCAGCAGGGCAGGATGTTCCACAGGTGGGCTCCCCCAACAAACGCTTCAGCAAGGCTGTGGGCAGGAAGCAGCCAAGCCCTTTCTAGCCAGTAGAGATTTTGTTCCCCTCCATTCTTTGTAAAAAAAATTTTAGGACCACTCTTACATACAAGGTGTCAGGCACCCTCTGGAACCATGGGGCTGGCACTCAGCCCCTCTCTGCCTCCCTTGTACAATGGAGCCGCTCATTCCTCCACACTGTGTGCTTGCTCCAGCGTGGAGTGAGCCGAAACACTCCAAGGACTCAGCACGGAGCTTGGTAAGCAGCGAGTGCTAAATGAGTCTGGCTATTCTTAGATCCCGGGGCTGCTGTTCTGGTGGGTGAGATGGGGAACTAAGAAGCCGGTTGGATCACCCCCAGAGGAGCAAGTGCCACCAACCAAACAAGGTAGTCATGAGGAGCATGGGACAGGAGTACCTGTGGCTCCTGTCAGATGGTACCTGTGGCTCACACCCATGCTGTCCTCTTGTGTTCACCCCAGCCAAATAAGGCTCACGGAGGCCCACGGAGGCTCCTCAGCCAGTGGGAGCAGCTTCTGTGGGAAGAGTAAGCATGTCTGGGGACTTGGGACCTCAACAACTCCCTGTCCCCCTGGGAAGCTGAGATGAAGAAGGATATACATAGAAAACAGAACAGCAGACTGATGAGGAATGTGCTGGACTGACATGGGCTCATAGTAGCAATTTCCACAATGCCCCTCCCTGTCCTTCCCATGTTCCCTCCCCCTCTAAGCTTTCCCCTCAAGAAAACACCTTTTTTTTTTTTTTTTTTTTTTTTTTTTTTTTTTTTTTGTCTGAGAGGCTACCACTGACTGGAGTCCCCGGTTGCTAGGTGATGAGAACTCAGTCTGGCAGGCAGAGTAGGGAGCAGGGCAGGGGCTAGTGGCCTTCAGTGCCCCCCCCCCACCAGCCCTACAGACAGCTGGGCACACAGACCCATAGACCCAGCAGCAGGCAGAAGCAGACAATGGTAGAGGAAGGCGCTGGGCCCCTACAGCACACTCATACCATCAGAGAACACCCAAACAATCCCAGGCTTCTGTATATAAACACCCCCCACCACTCAGACAGGCACAGCAGGAAGACAGGAGGCTTGGATTCACACAAACACAGGCACAGGTGCACCCCAGATGCCTGCCACTCTGCAGAGAAGAGAGGGGCCTCTCCAAGCTATACCAGAGCTCAAAAGGACCCCCAGGGCAGAGACAATAGGACACCCAAGGAGAACCACATCCTCTCCCCAAGAATGCTGCCCACCCCATCCTTCTCTCTTCCCACGTCCTCTGGAAGAACAGAGGCCATCTTTAGTCCAGAGCCCAGCCAGGCTTTGTGTACCACCTTATCTCCCTTGCTGAGGACACTAAAAATGCTCTCTGCTCCTAAGGTTCATTGACACCTTCAGCAAATAAAGGCTGTGGGACTTCACACACACACACACACACACACACACACACACACACACACACACAGTACCTCTGTGTAGTCCTGGCTGGCCTGGGACTCACTCTGTAGACCAGGCTGGCCTCAAACTCACAGAGATCTGCCTACCTATCTCCCAAGTGCTAGGATTAAAGATGTGAGTAACCACCATGTGACCCTGGGACTTCTGAAGAGCAGACAGGCACATTGACCTGGGGGCAGTGTCCTAAGAGGGACCTTTGAGCAGGGAGACTGCAATAATGGTGGGTATCATCCAAAACACAGGAGAAGGTTGCCAAGCCCTTGGGTGCAGGGCTGAGGGAGAAAAGTGAGGCAGGGAGTCTTCTCATTGCTGAGAACAAATATCTGACAGGAAGCAGGCTAAAGAAGAAAGGGTTTGTTGTGGCTCAGCTGAGGCTACAGTCCATCATGGTGGGAAGTCCTGGTACAGGAACATGAGGCAGCTGGTCCCATGGCATCCACCGTCAGGAAACAGAGAGAGATGAACGCTGGTACTCAGCTCACTTTCTCCTTTACTCAGCCCAGGACCCCAGCCCATGGGAATGGTGCCGCCCACCATCAGGGTGGGTTTTCCCCCCTCAGCTGAACTCGGGGAACACCTCACAGTCTGCCCAGCAGTGTGTTCCCGTGGTGATTCTAAATCCAGTCACACTAAACGAAGATTAACCATCACAGGGAGCCACAGTGGCTGCCGTACAGGGACACAATGGCCAGCAGAGAACTCGAGAAGCCTTGTAAGCAGGGGGTGAATTCTGGAGGACGCAGTTCTAGAAGCGAAGCCTGGGTGCAGAAGGCCACGTCCTTGGGGATGCCTTGGGGACTGAAAAGGAATAGATGTGCAATTTGGCAGATACAAGACCAGGTGCTAGACATGGTGAGGTGTCTTCCATTCCCTGAATAAATCCAAATTCTCGGTCCCTTCTTTCGGTGAGCACACCCGTGTCTGTCAGCACAACAGTGCTAGGCAGCATGAAGCCAAAGTCCACTCTCACCCTCTGAGGCCACTGGTGACAGCTCCTGCCCTTTGACCTACACTGTGGTTGGTGTCATATCAGAGCTGGTCAGAAGTGAGCATGCAGGAAAACACTCTAGCTCAGAAGTCTCAACGCTCCGTGCAGGCCCAGCCACGGCAATTACACTACAAGAAAGTGCTAGAACCGTTACACCTGCCACAGGGTAGGAGACAAACTATCAGAACTCCTATTGAGCATCTCCTCCCCAAAGAAAAACAAATGGGCACATCAGAGCATACAGAAGTTCAACCCCCCTCATCAGGCAGCCCTATCCCTTCACAGGGAAGTATGACAGAGCCAGCCTCTCCCGGGCTCATCCTCCTTCTCCACGTGGCCTGTAAGTTGATTTATGGATTATCGTCTCTATATTTAATTAAACTAACCCTAACAAAATGAGCAAGTGGCTTAAGAAGTGTCCCATTCAGAAACCAGGGCTGAAGACGGGGGGGGGGGGGGGGGGGGGGGGGGGGAGGGGGGGGACGACAGATGCTTAGGGAAGACGTGGCATCGGGCTCCTTGTTCCCTGTGCTGTGCTCACATGGATGCTGATGGACCCGGGAGACACCCTCCCCCTGGGATGGGGGAGCTCCACTTTATATCCTATGTGTCACAAACAAAATACTGAGAGGAATGCATCCGGGAGGGTGCATACACGCCTTCCCCAGGGCTGCCCACGCGGCAGGTCTCTGGGAGGTCAAATTATTATAGTGAGTTTGTATAACAGCAGAGATGAAAGTGCGGTAAAAATGTTAAGCATCTTGGGCTTTTAAGCTATTTTGAAAATAGTTGTAGGTTTATTACTGAAGAATCACACACACACACACACACACACACACACACACACACACACACACACCCCAAGTTGGGTTCCTGAAAACCCTCCCCTAGCTCCTCCTAGTGGTAACATGTCAAATAACTAAGGTGTGCTTGAGTAGATAAAAAATGGATATTGCTGTACCATGGGGGAGTAGTTTGACGGTGTCATGGATGCCTAAGAGGGCACAAGAGGAGTCTACTTCACCCCTGTGGTTTCTCAAAGCCCACAACTCCAGTGCAGGAATAAAAAAGCACCACCAAGACGCTAAACTCAAGGACTTCCCTAAAGAAACCCGCAGTCCTCTTTCAACGTCAAAGACGTGATAGGTAAGAAAAAACTGAAGAACACTGCCTGGCAGATCAGCAGAGACCTGGACATCACCACTCCTCCTGAGCTACCCCACCTTGCTCCTTGTCCCACCCATGGACACCAACGGGGAGCTCAAAGCCTCAACTGACTGTGTCATGGCACATGCATTGTAGGACCCAGCTCATTCCCTGGAA
Organism: Peromyscus californicus insignis; assembly: GCF_007827085.1. Classification (NCBI taxonomy): domain Eukaryota; kingdom Metazoa; phylum Chordata; class Mammalia; order Rodentia; family Cricetidae; genus Peromyscus; species Peromyscus californicus. Next base: position 104,362,564 of record NW_026294584.1, on the reverse strand, counting down.
CACAAAAGAACAAGAATGAAAAAACAGGGCTTCTCAACACCAGTGAATGGGGATGCTGTGGCTTGGTTCTAGACTCCAGAACATTGTAGACCTTCGTTTCTGTTGAAGTTGTATCTGCCAGGCCAATCAGCTGTCGATCCCGTTGGAGTTTGACTTGTGACTAAGCGAAAGGCAAGCTTGGGTCAAGAGACAAGGCAGAGGCCAGTCTGGATGGCCTTGACCACCAAGTCTGAAAGGCCTGGTGCGGTCAGAGTGAGGCTCTGAGGTGCCCTTACTATTCATGGGTTGGGCAGGAAGCAAGCTGGGACAGCTAAACAGGAATAGTAATGTCCTAGTGATAGGGGAGGAGGGAGCCAGATGAGCATTAGTGAGCAAGCCTGTGAGGAGAGGAGACAGTGAACTATGAGGGGAGGGAGCATCTTGCCCCTGGAGAGCAAAAGCTAGGCCTCAGAGCTGCGTTCCTGGGAGACAACATCTTTTGTGCAGCACAGACCCACCTCATACATGGCATCACCCGAGCTAACACAGCAGGGGTGGAGAGCCAGGGACCCAGCTTGCCATTGTGTACCCGTGCCTGAGTCATGAGCATGTTCTGAGCCGCCTGCTTCCTGTTTAATGAATGAAGGAGACAGACTGGGGGAGGTGGGGACACTGGCTGGGTGCAGGCCAAGCCTGAGTCCTTCTCCCCCGCCGTGCAGGCCTCCTGAGTCCCTGGAACAGATAGGTAAGCTGTACTCTGGTCCTGAGGTCCCGGTCAGCCAGCTCCCTGCTGGGTCTGGCTCCAGGTTAATCGTGTCAGTGGCCCAGATCAGGCTGGGGTGGCGACCAGCAGGAGGTGGACTCTGCTATAGTAACTGCTGCTGTGTGAGGAGCCACTCCTGACTTCCCAGCATTAAACAGTTGTCATTTCCTCTGTGTGTAACTCTGAGGGACAGTACTTTAGACAGAGCCCAGCAGGGTAGCTCACCTCCACAGGTCTGAAGCCCGGGTTGGGAAAGCCGCAGGCTGGCAGTGACTGGAGCCACTGAGGGTTAGAGTCACCTGGGGCTTCTTCATCATAAGCCCCACTGGGGGCTGGACTGGGATTCAGGCTGGGTGGCTGACTCATGTGACCTTCCTGCTTGGCAGGGACTTAGAGCCTGCCGTAGGTTCCCACAGGGCTGCTACAAAGAAGGCAGAATCTGACCCTCGCCTCCGAGCAGCATTCTGTCCAAGTCATGGAAATCAGGAAGGTTGGCCCAGACCCAAATCTGAGGGGCGCCCTTGACAGGGGGAAGAAGCCATTGCGACGGGTCCTGTCAGCTGGAGCATGTTCTGACCCACTTTAGGAAATGGCTCTTCCTTCAGGGTCAGGTTCACACAGTGACCTTCCTTCCGGCCTTGCATCTCCTCTGTAGCCACCACCACGGCAGTGTTGATGCATCCCACAGCTTGACATGCTGGCCTCAGTTTCCCCACCTGACACTTCTCTTGGCACGGTAACCCTCAGGAGACACCCGACTCCCGGCCTGCCACATCCTCCAGAGCAAGCCATCTTGTATGACATTCTGACCTCAGGGACTAATTATGTCATCCATCAGGGAAGTGACCCCTGTCCCCCTCTGCCCCAGCCCTGCACCCCACTCCTCTACACACCCCCAGTCTGCCCTGGAATGACACTCCACTCTGACATCCTCTGGGCCCTTCTTTTTCACTGAGCCCAGACCTGGGGACTCTAGTCCTGTGACCCCAGCCATGCTTCAGTGACTCTGCTGAAGGCCTAGCTTCCCTGAAACTTCTCAGAGATGGAGCCAGCACCTACCAGCTGCTCATCTTCCCCTCATGCCGTAGGCCCAGGCAAGGATACAGCCTTGTCCCTGTGGAGTTCACATCCCAGGAGACTCAGTGCATAGACCACCGAACCAGCAGATTGTGGTCAGGTGTAAAGTGTCCGGAAAAGAAGTGGATGGGCCCTGTGGCAGGCTGGAAGAGGAGTGAGCAGGAGTCCATGGGGATGATGGATAGGGGGTGCTCCCTCATCAGCTGCCCTCCAGCCCTAGCCACCCAATCAGAGCTTGGGAGATAAATACCCCAAGAGCTGCCCCTATGCAGGGTGCGGGGCATACCCTCATCCAGGCAGCTGTCTGCAGCTGGACTGCTGGCCCCCCGTATCTGATGCCGGGCAGCTGAGCTACTCCCACAGGTGCTATGTAATTAAGACTTCTGTGGTGGTTAACTCTGGGTCAAGTTAGCCGGGTTAAACCAATACTCAAGCTGAGGTCAAAAGCCAGTCTAGATGTTTCTGCAAAGGTGTTATTTTAGACAACGTTCACATTGAAATCAATGGGCTTTGAGGAACTCAGATCACTGTCTACAGCACAGTGGGTCTCAGCTGATCCATCCAGGCCAGGAGAGAGCAGAGGCTAACCTCCCTGAAGGAGGGAGGGAAGGCTTTGGGATGCTCTCAGACTTGAACAGCAAGGCAGCTCTTCCCAGCTGGCCAGCCAGCTCTAAGATGGCCTGACCTCTGCATCCCCGGGGGGCCAGTTCTGCAATCCAGCTCTCTCCTTTCTCCTCTCACACAGGGCTCTGTTGATTCCCCTCTCAGGAGACCAGCTTCTCTCTCAGGAGCTGTCATTTACACAGACCTGAATGACACAAAGGACACTCACACACAGGCACCTGGGACATGGGTTCAATTAAGAACTTGAGGGCAACTGGCAGGTTATTGCCACCCAGCATGGCTGGGAAGCCAGGGACCCCAGCGGAGTGAAGAGCTGGGGATGGCTGCGGAACCAACCATGTGGGCCTTGTGAGAGAAGATAAACTGCTGTTTATCCTGGGGAGTTAGGAGGGAGGCAGCCAGGCAGAGCATGGAGGGCGGAGGTCCACAAGGAGGGAGATGCTGTGACCTGCGTGAAAGGTGACAACCACGTTAATAAGGCGATGACCGGGAGGCTGGAAGTATGGGTGATTTGATTCTGGATATATTTGGAGGCTGAATCTAAAGGCCAGAGTACCGACTGTAGCTTTGAAGCAATGAGAGGGATCAGGTCGGGTAAGGACACGGTCAGAGTTTAAAGAGCTCCGGAGAATTCTATCACAGTGGATGGCATGATGGGAACAGTCGCTACTGTCCCCCTAGGCAGGGTAAAATCTGGTAACACATGAGTAGAGGGACCACCTTCATCCTAGCCACCCTGTGGCCTGTAGGTGCAGATACCTATGCTCTCTAGGCAAAGGCCAGAATAGCCCCTGGCCCATTGGACCCTGCAAAGAATACAAGGCCAGAGCCAAGCCAGCACCAGAGCAGAGCCTGAGGAACTCAGGCGAGCTAAAGAGAGAAGACACAAAATAATTAGTGAGCAGAGTGTGTAATTAAGTGCTAAATTGTGTGTTTCAGACTGGCTGAGCTGCAGGAGTGGGGGTGGGGGAGTTGCATCACCCTGGAGTGGCTGGGGAAGGGGGACACTGGACAGGGTGCTCCACAGAGACAGGGTTCCCAGGTGTGTAAGCAATGGTAAGAGGTGGGGTCAGATTACAGTGGGGGGTGCTAAGGAGAGAACCCCCAGAGCAGTGGAGGAGGAGCGCAGTACATGAGCCAGGAGCCGTGGGCACTCTGTACCACACTGGGCTTCAGGTGCTATGTCTGTGAAATATAGTTTTCTTGCTAGGGACATCAGTGACACTCAGCTATGTTCAGGCCCAGGGTAGGGTCTGGAACTGGGAACTCCAGCCAGACAAGTGGGTGGGCAGGCAGGCAAGCAAGGGAGACCTGGATGGACAGATAGACAACTGTATCTGGCCCTCTAGCCTGTCCCTGCAGGACCCCTGGTACAAATTCTACCCACTTTTATTGTATACCTTATCCCACAGAAGTGTAGGGCTGCATAGTGGCCCTGGATTGATCAAGACTCGGGGGCCTGCATGACATGGTGATCTATCTCACTGAGGCTCTGAGAAGTCGGGAGTGCTGAGAGGGGACCCTGTGGAAACTACAGGCCCCAGAAAGCAAAACTGGGGACCTCAAAGCTCAACAAGACTCAAACAATTGGAGTTCACAGCTGGGGCAGGAGAGGGTCTGGTTGAAAGGCCAGGAGGGTCAGGCTCTGACAGGGACAGGCAGGGCACCGAGGCCAGGGGCTGGCAAAGGAGTCAGTGAGCAGGAAACACCCGCTGGAGCTCTGTGTTTGCGGTGTGGCTTAGCACACGCTGCCTGTTAAACAAATGTTATGACAGGGCTACTTGAGCGTCCAGAGACAGCAGTGACACTCGGCTGTCACCAAGGGTAGCCTGCAATGGGGCACTCTTCTCTAGCCAAAGCCTCCAAGGTTCGCACATGGGCAGGAGGAAGCTGGCGTCGCAGGATGCTTCCGTCCCTCCAGGCACGGCCCTATCCATCAACAAGTCCTGGGACCTACGACACAGAAAACAGCAGCCAGAGCTGTCTGGCTGCAAATGATACCCACGAGCTGTGGGCAGGCCAGAGAGGAGTGAGAGCCCAGTTTGCGCAGGACCCATGTAAAGCCAGAGCATAAAGCCTCAAAATGAGGAGGTTAGGAGCCAGGCGGATCTCTGTGAGTTCCAGGCCAGCCTGGTCTACAGAGCAAGATCTAGGACAGGCACCAAAACTACACAGAGAAACCCTGTCTTGAGAAAAACCAAAAAAAAAAAGATGGCAAATTAGCAATCCACAACAGACCTGATGGAGACCTGAACAAAGTGAAGGAACCAAGTAGGGATGTGGAGGAAGAACATCTAAGCACTGAACAGCATGAGCAAAGGTCCTGAGGCCAAATGATGCCTGGTGGTTTCTGAGGCTGTAAAAGAAACAGGAGTGACAGAAGGAGAATGATCATAGGGAGCCAACTTCATGAGGCCAGGGAGGCACCTGGGTCTGTGCACAGGCCACAAGGTCACTGGAAGGGATGGAGAAGGAGGGGCAGGATCTGCGTTCAGAATGAAGAGGACCTCTTTGGGTGCTGGAGGAAAGAGGGGTGACTAAGAGCAGAAACAGGGAGGCTAGATATTGGGGGATGGTTGGCTCTACATAGGAAGTTGCCACGGGATGGAGGTCAGTGTGTCTAGGGTAGCCATAACAGGGCCTCTTGACAGAGGAAATGTGGGGTCTCAGGGGCAAGGAGATCCACAGGCTTCCAAAGAATGGAAAGCCTCCTCCTCCATTCATTCATTCATTCATTCATTCATTCATCCAACCATCCATCCATTCTCCACTCATTTCTCTTTTTGGAGGGGATGAGGAGGAAGTGATGACAGACATGAAGATCTGGTTACAGCATTGCTTGTCAGAGTAAGTTGTTTACCCTTTTATCAATAGGGATAATAAACAAACACACCTCCCAGAGTCATTCGGAATAAAAGCAGGCAGTTCTGAGACTGGAAGAGATTTCTACCCACCAGACCTTTGTTCTCTAGAACAAACACTGTCCAGTCCAGTGCAGGCCTCTGGAGATGCTTGGGACTAACAGCTGCAGTCCAGCCCAGGCTGGCCCTACAGCACCAGTCCAGCCCAGGCTGGCCCTACGGCACCATGGCACAGGAAGACTCTGACCAGCCAGAGCGTTGAGGGAGAGCCAGAGAAGTATGCTGAGGACGGTGACAGGTGAACCCAGCTGAAGACGCAGCTGGGGCCAGAGATGCTCGTACAATGATCAGGGGAATGTGCAACAAGGCAAACTGGGGCTTGCTCAAGGAGGCTGTGGGTCCCAAGAGATCTCTGATACCCGCTGGGGGTGTGACCTTTCCCACTGGGCTAGGCTAGCACAGGAAAAGATTCTGTCACTCCCTCAAGATGACAGAGCTCCCCCGAGGCTCCTCCTACCTGGCCCCCACCCAGTGCCTTCCTACGGAGCCTGTACCTGCCCTCTGTCCTCTCAACCCTCATCCCAGGGTTACTATGAGACGTTGGCAAGTCCCCTGCCTACTCTGGGCCTCCACGGAAGGCCTAGATTCAGTCTGTTCTTTGCAGAGTCGGGGACACAAGGCACAATGAGCCAGTAGCCCTCGGAGGACTGTATCCAAGGCAGTAGCCCAGCTGAGCCGCCGATTTCGCTGTCTTTAAACAAAGCTTCCAGATGGGGCACTGCTCTCTGTGGGTGCGCTAGCCGGCTGCTTCAGTGATCCACTAATTGGGTCTCCAGGGAAGGGGCTGAGGAAGAGCAGCCTTTCCCACATCCATCGGTCCATCCATTCGTCCATCCATTCACCGAGAGTCTACCATGTGAACGAGGATACTAGGGGCTATTGTAGTTAATGGGAAGACAGCATTGCACAGATGGGCCAGCTGGCCCACCATGCCTACACAGGGAGCAGTCCTTGAAGCCCATGGGGCAAAAAATTAAACAGGATTGAGTGGCAGAGAAGGAGCATCTCCCAGGAGGTGAAATTTAAGCTGAGACCTGGCAGGTGAGATGGGACCAGTGGGCCACCGTGGGGAAGGGACATCTTACAGGGGGCTGTAAAGCAAGGCTGAGAACCAGCCTATTCTTAGAGGAGTTGAACTGTTGCATTTGGGTCGATGGGCATGTCCAGGAGGCGGAAAAGGTAGGGTACCAGCAGGTGCCTGTGAATAGGAAGAAATGGCCCTGAGCCCCAGGCACCAGGCTCAGGAAAGGTGTGTTGTAGTTAAATTGCTTCCCCTGCTGGACAGGGCTGGGATGACCATCAGTGTGTTCAGTTGCTGGCCTGGGAACCTAAGGGTTGGGCTCAGCCCAGAGAACTGTTTCCTTCTACCTGAAAAATCTGGAAAAATCTGAATCCATTGCCATCTCTCATGAACTGGGAGACTGAAGTGGGAAGTCGAACCAGGATGGAAAATTCGAGGCCAGCATGAGCTACAAAATGAGACTATTGAAGAAATTGAAGTCAAATGGGATGACACTTCATACAAACAAGTCAGTTTCCAGAATCTCTTGCGCTGTCTGGCTGAGGTGGTCGGGCATCACACCGGGCCTCATCCTTCTTCTGCATCCAGCCTCTGAGCCACCTCTTTGGGGCTCACCATGGCCAAAAGTCCCTCTCTCCACTGAAAAGGGACTCAGGGAACTGAGCAGTCTCCTATTCCAAGACTGTCACCTCATCTCCCTGCCTACAGACCTCAGAACAAAACCCTTTAGGTTACAATTAAATTCGGAAGCCTCCACAGCCAGAGTCCATGGGCTAGGCAAAGGTAAAACTGAGGCTCAGCGGGGCTCAGAATTGTCCGGCCAGGCACCCCCGATGACTTACAAGACATAAAGAGAAGCATTCTTCCTAAGCCTTGGCGCACTTCCATTTAGCTGTGTGATTCTGGGTGAGTAGCTGACCTCTCTGAAACTCTGAGTCTTCATCCATAAAGACTAGCTCCCAGGGAAGGCCAGGCTCCTGGCCATGGCCCCGATGTCCACCTTCCTGGGTGATGCAGCAACCTGGGGTCAGGAAAGGGCAGTGGAGTGGTGACATGGTCTATGTGAAGAGGACAGGCAGCCTAAAGAACCATGTAGCAGTGGCTCACAGACCATCAGTCCAGCCCACAGGGTGCAGCAGGAGAAGAGGACCTAGGCTACAGTGACAGGGAGGAGAAGAATAACCAGGGAGGAAGGGTACAGCAGTACTATACAGTGCAGGCTAGACCAGAGCTGGGCTGAGAGGGTGGGGTGGGGACCCCAGAGGAGACATGATCTGGGGTACCAGGGGTGTCAGAGGAGGAGGGACAGGGTGGAGTAAAGACTGAAATCTAGGCAGGAAGCTTGGGCAGGACACAGCGAGAAGATGGGGACACAGCTGAGTTCCACAGTGTCTAGGTTATGCAGCTGAGTGTGGCCAGGTCGGAGGAGGTGGAGGTACAGCAAGGGCCTCCCTCTCCCTGCTGCTCTCTCTCTCTTCTCCCTGCCCTGCCCTATTCCCTCTTTCTGGCTTCCTTCGCCTGTCTCCTTGGAGTCTGGTGCCACAGCACCCCCTGCTGTCCTCGCACAGCATCGCGTCCAGCCTGTTCAAACCTGCCTGCATTCTATGACCACATCGCTGTCTCTGGATCATGCTTCCTGAGGGACACAGCCCCGAGGCCAGACTGGTGCTGTGGTGCTGCCCACCCAGCCAGAGATTGTGGACCACCTGGTTTTGAAGGACAAGGCCTGGGGTCCCCACCTGTGCACCAGCCACTGTGGTTGGATAAGCAGAATGTAGGCGCCCCCAAGACAACAACCATGCTAGATGCTCCGCTAAACCCTCCCTCTTCCTCAGCTTCCCTCCAGCACCTGGAACAGAGTGACACCGAGAGTCTCAGTATGCAGAGGTGGCTTCCCGTTCGGTGTCAGAGCTGGAGGAGAGCAGCCATGGTAAAGCTGGGCTTGGGGGAGGACAGCCTAGGAACTGGCTTCACATTTAAAATGCACTTAAAGCAAAGGAGAAACCAAGTCACATGACAAGCGGGAAATGCAGCCCTTCACAAGTCTAATGAGAGAGAGGTCAGCACAGAAAACAGCCCCTTAGAGGGGGGAAAAATCCGAGACCCAGTGCAGGACTTCAGCAAAGAAAAGCCCAAATGGCCCTGAGTTGGACAATCACTGTCTCTGCAAATGAGTGATATGCAGGCACCATTAGCACCATTAGAACTGCAGAGTGCCCTCAGGTGTGCCTAAAGTACCATGGAAACAGAGTCCTGCTCAGCTGCCAGGAACCACCAAGGACAGACCCAGCATACACCGGCTGACCAGTCCTGCAGGCTGACCAGTCCTGCAGGCTGACCAGTCCTGCAGACACGGGCTGTCTCCACAGTTGCACTGTGGGAGCTAGGGCACTGTCACCTTGGAAATGCTAACCACACCCTGCCCAGGAGCTGTTACATAAGCTCTGCTAGGTCACAGGAGGAGGGCCTCTGGCTGTTGAGGGCCGTGAGGGCCCAGGGCAGCACAGAGCCCCAGGCTCTGCTCTAGGAATCTTCTCTGATGGCTGCCCAACTTTGGCTGGAAAACCTCCCAGAACAGGAGAACCATCCCCTCCCAGGGAGAGTAAGCTACCGCTGGGTGGCTGGATTCCCTGCCCCACACCATCCTCAGAATCCACCTGCTCTATCCTCTAGCAAAAACCACAATGACCCATGACCAGGGGTCCTAGGCTATTCATTGCTGTGATGGCTTCTCTTGAGTGATGCAGGCAGTTCCCTTTCCTCTCTAAATCAATGCAGGTAACCGGTCCTCCCTCAGAGAGGACTGTCCCTGCACACACAGCAGAGGCCAGTCTCCCCTAACTCTTCCCAGACTCCATGGTTTAGTCATAACGTTTGGTTTTACCTAAATTGGGCATTCTGAGCAGACCCCAAGGTCTTTACCCTACTCTTCCTTCTCTCTGAAAAGCACCTATGTCTGCATCCTCTCTCCTTTATCACCTTGGAGAGGCCTCCACTTCCTACTCTAGCTAACAACAGCCTCTTTCCATTCCTCCCATCTTCTCATCCAGTCTGTTTCTTTGCCTATTATCTGTGATTTCTAATAGAACACAAACCCAGGGGACAGGGGCCCTGTGTATTCCATACACCACCAGAGCCTAGTGCCTAGAACAGAGTCTGACACGTTGTAGTTATGCAGTAAACACATGCATGAGTGAACAACTGCAGACTAGGGGGTGCAGGTCAGAAGGGGGCTGCTGCAGGCAGGACCACAGTCAGGGTCCAGCTGTGAGCTCTGCTCTGAGCTGCGTCCATTCAGATCCCATGCATTGATAGCCCCTGCCTTTGTGCCCCTTCCCCTCCCATCAGCCTCCACAAACAGAGAGGAGGCCAAGAGGTCATGTGTCTCCTAGAGACACACTGGGGGTCTCAGTTCAATAGAAAGCTGTGTGACACCTAATCACTCTGATCCCGGTGCAGGATGGTCACAGGGGTGATCCTCAGTAGTCCTGCTAGCCTAACAGAAAACTAGCATTGCACGGAGACGGAACAAAAGAGGCAGAGCATGGAGGGGGCCCTGCTCGCAGCCATCCGACTCCTTCACACTATCTCAGCCCTTCTGAAGGCCTGGTTACCCACAGGACCTGGACAGAAGAGGCCTCGAGAATACGAACGAGCACAGACGCAGGTGCTGTGAGGCATTTGTCGGGGGCATGGGCACGGCTGCTCCTGTGGACGCCTCTGGCTGGTGCCTTCCTGAGCACGCCTGTACTGTCTTGTCCTTTGTTTTTAATGTAGACTCTGCAACAGAGGACACACGCAAAACAAAACTTAGAATAATGGGTCAGCAGGGAAAAGAATCCCTTCCCCCAGCCCGGATCCCACACTTGGCTCCCATCCCCAAGGATAAGCACACCCACCGGATCCTTGCAAGATGTATTTATGCATACAGAAAGGCATGGCCACACACCGACAGACGTGGCTGTGCTCTCTAAGCTTGGTTCTGCCTGTTATATTTCTCCACTTGGTGCATCTGGAGACTCTTCTTCATCAGAGCTTATCGTGAACCCCTGTGGGAGTTCTCCTGAAAGCCTGTGTTTCACAGTGAATCCCCTCTTGTTGGACATTAAGGGTACTTCCAGCTTTATGCTTTTACAGATGATATCTTGATATGCCAATCTTTATACATTCCTCATTTTGCAAGCTGCTTTTCTTTTTTGCTCAATAATAAATGATGCTTATCTTCCCGGGTAAACAGCCCTGCCATTCCTTTGAGAGCTGAATAGCATGCCATTGTGCTTTCTAGCCAAAGCAGATGTAACCACTCCCTTACTGGAGTCTAGACTGTTGCCAGCATTTTGTTATTACAAGCTGCTCTGCAGGGACATTCCTTCAAGCTAAGCCTTGGCACACGTCCTTAATTCTCTCCTCGGCCATGTGCCCAGAGATGGAATTTATAGGTCAAAGGGTGTATACTTCTTTTTGTGTGTGTGTGTATGCCATATTTTTAAATCCCTTAGAGAGAGAGAGAGTTCTTCATGGGCTAGGGGCTGCCTCTGCAGGTTCCTGTAGGTGTCCTCGAAGCTTGCCGGTGGTTTTGTATAATGGGCTGTGTATGCTTTCTCTCCCTGCCTCTACAACTGCTCGGCATATTCTGCTCCTTCCTTGTGGGTGGGAGCAGACAGGAGTCTCTCCAGTCTAGAAGTCTTTTCCCTGAGCAAAATGTGGGAGGAGCTGCAGATCTTACTGGAGTTCCTGGCTGCCCTGGCCAGCTAGGGTGGAAACTCATCCCAAGCAGGGAAATCTATAGCCACAGATGCTCAGAGGCTGAGTTGGCCTGAGACCCATGACAAACAGCTCACCCCTAGGAAGCATTACCCAGACTCATGCAGAGGAGTCTGATTCAAAAACTAGGGGCAGAGTTCCAGGCCAGCCTGGTCTACAGAGGGAATTCCAGGCCAACCAGTGCTACATAGTGATACCCTGTTTCAAAACAACAACAACAAAAACAAACAAACAAACAAAAAACTAGAGAACAACATTCAAAGGCACCCAAGTCAGTAAAGACTGAAGAATGTTCCAGATTAAAGAGAAGCTGGAGACAGATCAACTCAGCACCAAAGGACCTGACTTGATGCCTTAGTCATTGGAAACACTAGGTCCACCAGCCAGGCATGTGGGTCCCAGTGATCTAAATTAGATTGTCTAGCTTGATGGCAATCACCTTTATCTTCTGATCCATCTCAGTATCTTCTAAAATTGACTTTTAAAAAGATTATTCTGGTGACAGTCATACTTAGGTAGTCCAGGCTGGTCTCAAATTTGCAATCCTCCTGCCTCAATCTCTCAAGTGCTAGGGTTGCAGGTGTGCCACCACACCCAGCCCAAGAGACTTTTAAGGAACACTCATACACTCATGCTTGTCTCTTTTGCTGCCAGACCTATGATGTCAACACATAATGTGTCTAGAAAGTTCTCCTGGGCTTCTGTGAGAGAATGAGAAGGCAGGGGTTGTCTTACATTATTTAAAAATAGTTTTGATCTCCAGAACCCCTTTGAAGGGTCTCAGGACCCCAGTTTGAGGATTCCTGGTCTGTGTCATGCCCCTGCTTCAAAATCTTCAGGGACTGTTAAAACCACTGGGAAGGAAATGGCGGAATGGGTGCATTCAGATGTGTACACTGTGACCACAGTGACTTTCTTCCTTGGAACAATACCCAGAAGGGCTTTCAAGAAAGTCAGATGCAGAACGTGTGTCCCAGCGTCCCTCGTTATCACAGTTACCAAACAACTCAAATTGACAGGAGAATTGACAAATAAACGATGCCATTTCTGTAACAGTGGCACACAGGCATCTTGAGTGTTAGCACCAGTCCCTAAATCAAAGTGAAATGAGCCAGCAAGTTGTGGGAGGTGATTCAGAACAAACCAGTTTGGTACACTTCAAAGCAGACATGACAGAGGTGGCATGTTGTTTGCGCGCGCGCGCGCGCGCGCGCGCACACACACACACACACACACACACACACACACACACACACATACACACCCCACATGAGAAGGCAAAGTTTCAGTTTCCTGCCCGGGGGGTGGGGGGGGGTCAGATTGGGAAAGAAGGGACAGACACAGGGGTTTTGCAATGTACCCATGATGCTTCATTCCTAAAATAACTGCTTCAGGACCCAGTGACAATGGGAAAGTGTTGAACTCCAGGTAGGAATGGAGTGAGCCACACCAGCCACTGAGCCCATTTGTTACCATTTTCAGTCCCGACAGCCAGATGCCAGATGCCTGCCTAATACCCATCTCTTCTTTCTTATTCACTTATGGAGAAGAGCAGTCCCCCAAAGGAAGCCAGACCTGCCCAGCTGCCATCATAGAGAAGTGACTCTTTCAGTCACTTTCAGCCAACAAGGCAAAAGTAAGGTATGAGTCACCCTTCTCACGCACACAGGGTGATTGTGGTAGCACGCGGACACTGTAGGATTAGACCGTTGGAACCACTATTCTGTGCAAGAAAAGTAGAGCTTGGGACAGCCGGGCAGAACGCAGAGGGGCCTAGGTCATGGATGACATCCCGGGGCCCCTATGCCAGCCTGGACCTCAGGCTCTCTTCTTGACTGAAGTCAGTGTGGTCCAGCTGGTGTCTTCTCACAGCCATGCATCCTCTAGCATCCCTCGCACTGCCCACGCTGGACCATCACCTCCCAAGCACATCCCAAGTATATGTTTGCTCACTGAAGATGCAAAAGGCACATGCTCCACCTCACTTCTTCCCCCTTAGCATCTCCATGGAGGAAGCCTTCCCAGGCACAGCAGAGCTGACAGGAACTCAGCACATGAGCCAGTCAGCCTGCCAGCATCTGGATCCACCTGTGTGCGGACAGGGCCCAGCTAGGGTTTTTGGACATCTACAGGCCTCTGGTTTACCTCAACCAGCTCAAAATGGGTTCTTGCTGTTCATGCGCATAGAAGTCCAGCTGATGGGAGAGGAGGAGCAGGGTGGCCTTTGTCTGGGGCAGTGGTTCTCAACCTTCCTTACGCTGCCACCCCTTAATACAATTCCTCATGGTGTGGTGACCCCCAACCATAAAGTTATTCCATTGCTACTTCATAACTGTAATTTTGCTACTGTTATGAATCGTAATGTAAATATCTGATGTGCAGGATATCTGATATGCCACCCCTATGAAAAGGTCGCTTCTACCCCCAAATGGGTTGTGACCCACAGGTTGAGAACCACTCCTCTATAATGACACTATCATTGTGCAGTTTGGCCCAGAGAGCCGTCACTCACTTCTCCCGTATGTTAAAAGAAATTCGGAAACACAAATTGGTGAAGGAAATTGCTTCATTCACAGTGTGGCCAAATGGTGAGGCCCTAAGCTCTTCCCATCCTGTAGCCTGTGGCTACCTTAAGGTTGTTAGTCCCGAGGCAAAGGCTGGAGCAGGTGTGACACCTGACAGAGCAGCGAGTTCTCTCCTGGGGCGGGTTCCTGGACTGATATCAGATAGCCTCCCCGCTCTGTTATTTTACTCAAATCTAGGCTGAGAAAATGGGGGTCTTGAAGATTCCCCATCTAGAAAGAGAAAAAAACTTCAGGGTTTTGAAGGTTCCTCCCTACCAATTCCAGGCCCGGCAGAGGACTTTGGCCAGAAGTCTCTTCCTTTCATCTAAGTCCACTCAGTGTGAAAGGCGAGCCTGGAGAAGGGAGGGCCCAAGGGAGGCCCCCAAGGGCAGCTGTGTCTGAATCTCTTCCTCCACCAGTGGGGAGTGGGCTGCAGCCCAGGGTCACAGTCCCCGTGCTTTGGAGCCTCTTACCCTCGCCTTAAAAAAAAAAAAATCTTCCTCTTGGTGCCAAATAATGGCATTTTCAGCATTTAGCCTTGAAAATTCTGAGCCTTTCTTCTTGCTCCTGAAGAATCCATACCAAGATAAGAAAGAAAAAAGTCCCCACTTCGCTACAGCTGCAAAAGCAGCCACACTCAGAGTCACTAAACGGGGCTGATCAAGCAGGGATGTGTGTGTGTGTATATATACACTTCAGTGTGGAGAACAATGTGAAGCCTGGAGCCTGTTCTAGTTTCTGCTGGAATAGCTACATCTTGCTGGAAGGGTGATTTGCACAGAGCCTTTAAGATGCCTTCAGTCTCGTCCTCCGAAGCGTGTGATTGTTGAGACATCTCGTATGATCATTTCTTGCCCTGCTAATAACATCTAATTTGGCATCTGCTGTTTTCTGAAATCTCTTTGTCAAGTCTTAAGAGGATCACTGCCATTTTCACGGATGGAAATAATTAGCAAATGCTGAGATGTTGTTAGTTGCCTTATCCAAGCTAAGACTCCCAGGGTCTTGCCTCATTTAAATCAGCACTGACCTGGGTTTGCCCTCCTGCCCACCCCCACCCCACCCCCATTTCCACCCCTTGCTCACCTTCAGAACTACCTCAGTGTCCACGTCTTGTCAGGTGGAGCCGGCGTCCCTCGGCCTGCTTCTCCCTCTCTTTCACATCAGCTGGGCTCTTCCAGGTTCAAGTGGTAAGAACCCGACTCTAACTGGCTTGTGCTAAAAAGCAGCTGCTATGGTCCTTGGGCCTAAATATCCCAGCTGCTACCTACTCAGGCACAGGTGGATCCAGATGTTCGGAGGCTGATTGGCCCCTGTGCCCCGCCTGTGCCCAGCCCTGGCTGGACTCTGCTGTGCCCTTGGATGTCTTCCTCTTCCAAGAAGCAAAATTATTCAGCAAAGACTTTACATTCTGAAGAATTTCCAGAAGCACCGTGGCTGCAGACTTTTTATTGGCTGGGCCTGAAGGATGTGCCCATCATCCTCTAGGCAGGGATGCAGCTGGTTAAGCTGGTGATGGCTCTACCCAGGTTCCCAGAGTTGATTGTATATACCTCCCTGAGCATGTAGTGACTTCACCTTGCTAGCTGGACGTCAGCAAGGCGAGGTGGAAGCCCTGAGCAGACTCTATAGAGAAAGGATTTCTTGGAGCTGGGAATGTAGTTCAGCAGAGAGTTTGCCCAGCAAGCACAAAGCTACCACTACCTCTCCCACTGGCAGAATTCCTTGGGGAAGTCGGGGCAAGGGTTCCGTTATGGTCAGTCTTCCACAACAGAAGTCAGCTCTGCAGCACAGGAAAGGCTGGAGTGCAGTTTCAGGAGTAAGGAACAAACACACCGTTAGAGGCTGCTCGGATTATTAGTCGGGCTGCGCCTTCCCCAAGCCTTTGCTGGAACCATGCATTGAGTGTTTTCGGTGAATGGTTAACAACATTGAACATGGCCCCCACCCGCTTTGGCTTCTGCCTTGAGCAGAGGAATGTCAGTCAGCTGCAACTCTTGGGCAGCCTGGGCTTTAGTCCTATGCAGAGGCCTGAAGGAAGCCACTCTGTGACTGCAGCTACTGACTGTTAAGCACCAAGTCAATCCTTGGACCAGTTTGAACCAGCCTTTCTGGGCACCACCACCCTCAGGTAAACTGAGGAGAACTTGTAGCCATTTCCACCCAGATCAGAGGGGGAGCATTTCCTCTGGTGGCCAGCATGAAGGACTCTACCCCGATTGGTGCGGGGAGCCCTGCAACCCCCACTTTTGGCTATGGGTTCTCTACCAGCGGTGATTGCCCCTCACCTCACAGGAGCGAGTGCTGGCGGAAGCAGAGACACCAGATAGTTGGCAGAGGGCAGAGCACCAAGGCTGATGGAAACAGAGAAGAGAAACTGTTTCTGGTCACTGGAAGACTTCCACACTAGGGCATCCCCCTGCCTCAAGAGCCAAAGGCCTTTAGAATCAAGGCCATTACTAGGGTCTGTGAGTCTGGATGCCCTATGCCTGAGAGCTGTTACAGTAGCAGCTATGGGAGCTGAGGGTCCTAATCCCCGAGGCACACACAGATGTCATTTGGTATCACCATGAGATGCTGCTTAGAGCTGAGTGAATGCTGGACTTTCAGAACAGAGCAGTGAACCTCCAGCCTAAGTATCTGCAGACACAGCCCTCTACCCGCTGAGGCTGAAGCCATAGGTCTTTTTGTTCTTTGAATTTGTGGCCTCTGGGATCTGTGGGCCTATTCCTGAGCCTTCAGCACCAAGGCCCCAAGTCTGCCAAATACCAGAAGCTTCTTTCTTTGTACTCGTGACATCCTTCTGAGACACCCCATGGCTGGACAGGCTGAGGGCTGTGTCCCTGAAGACTGGGTGGCCAGGTTGAGGTTGCTTGTCCTCTAAGTCACCAAGCAACCTTGTGCACGTGGCACCTGTCAGCAGCTGCCTGTGGTGCCCAAGTCACCCCAATGCCACATGTGACATTTAAAGCTTTACACATGTACAAGAGCTGCAGGACTGGCCCTGGACAGGTGCAGAGGACCTGAGGATTGGGGTGGGGATAGAGTACCCCAGTCTGGGGTGTCACATTCTGTGAATTTGATTTTGAGGGGATGCAGAAAATCAGAATATGCGGAAACGGACTGTTGAAATTCTGAAAGCTGATTATTTTTAAAGGCATTGTTCAGGCCTACAACATACCCTATTAATAAGGACCAGGGCCAGCCTTTGAAACCAGAGAAAACGGAAGCACAGGAAATTTCCAGAAGGCCCCTTTGCAGTGGTGGCCCATGAGCTATCACCCTGACTATCTGGGAGTCCCGGGTCTGTGGGACCTATGGAGTGTGAGCTTGCATCCCTGAAGTTGGAGACCCATCTCCTTGGGGTGGCTTTGTGTTTTCCAGCTCTATTCAAGTTGCCCTCTCTGGAATACCCTCAGGTCCTAGCCAGATGGAACTGAATCTGTGCTGAGAGGCCACCTAAGGAGATCTGACTGCAGGGGCTCTGTACATGCCTCACAGCAGGCTACAGTATGCAGCTGAGACCTCAGTGCCAAGTGATATGAGAAACCAAACACTAGGCATGCTCTAGCAGCCAGCCCAGGCCCTAGCCTCAGGACCAATTACACAGCACCTCCCCCATCACCTGGGATGAAGCTGCTTAGGAATGGACCATAGAGAATTCCTGAACAGGGAAGCTACCTTCTGCAGCCACTCCCTTGCACTCCCCCTACTCCACCCATTCCACCCTACCCCTGGCACAATCAGTCTGAGAGACTGAGAACAGGGTTCCTGTCAAAGCCACACTGGAGGAAGTAGCAGGTGGGGACTGAGAATCAACCACCTGCTGTCTGCTTAGGTGTGCATATTGGGCTGGGGATGCAGTTCAGTTGGTATAGTGCCTGTCTGATGGGCATGAAGCCCTGGTTTCCATTCCCAGCACTGAATAAAATGGTCTTGGTGGTTCATACCTGTAATCCTAGCACTTGGAGAAGTAGAGGTAGGAGGATCAGAAATTCAAGGTCATCCTCCACTGTATAATGAATTCTAAACCAGTCTGGGCTATATGAGACCCTGTCAATAAATAAGTGATTAAATAAATAAATAAATAAATAAATAAATAAATAAATAAATAAATGGCTGAAGAAATGGTTCAGTGGTTAAGCACACGGGCTACTCTTGCAGAAGACTGGGATTCAGTTCTTAGCACCCTCATGGTGACTCATAACAGTCTATAACTTCAGTTCCAGGGGACCCAACACCCTCCTCTGGCCTCCACAGGTACTGCACACTAGTGGCAAACACTCATATACATATAATAAAAACAAATACATCTTTAAAAAATAAATAGCCGGGCGTGGTGGTGCACACCTTTAATTCCAGCACTCGGGAGGCAGAGGCAGGTAGATCTCTGTGAGTTCAAGACCAGCCTGGTATACCAAGTGAGATCCAGGACAGGCACCAAAACTACACAGAGAAACCCCACCTCAAATATATATACATAAATAATAATAAATAAAAAATAAATAAGGCCAGTCATAAATAATAATAAATAAAAAATAAATAAGGCCTTTAATCCTTCAGTTACTAGTGTTACAGCTCTTATGCTTACAGTGCTGGGACCCTCAGCATATAGTATCAACTAGTGTTCAGCTCCAGGCCTGTGGGATGGGGATCCCCAGTTCTTAAGAATTGTAGAGGGGCTGGAGAGATGGCTCAGAAGTTAAGAGCACTGGCTGCTCTTCCAGAGGCCCTGGTTCAGTTCCAGCAACCGATGGTGGCTCACAACCATCTGTAATGAGATCTGGTGCCCTCTTCCAGCGTGCACGCATGCACGCAGGCAGAACACTGTAAGCATAATCCATCCATCCATCCATCCATCCATACATACATACATACATACATACATAATCTTTTCTTAAAAAAAAGACTGGGAACTCCTCCAATGACATGGACTTGTAGTTTCTCACAGCCTTTGTCTTCCCTCAGTCTCAGCTCTCCACCACCACCACCCCTCTGCCATCTTGTCTGCTCTGCTCTCCTCTGCTCTCCAGAAGTCCTCAGCTACCTTCAGAGCTGATGCTGAAGCTCCTCTTGTAATGACACCAGGGGGCAGCATAAGATGGTCACCACACTGAAAGAGTGACAGTCTTCAAAGGTGTGTGTGTGTGGCAAGGGTGTCTGCACCAACCACAGCCCAGCCCTTCCTGTTCATAAAGGACTTTATTCACAACATACAAATAAGGGACCACTGTGTCCCCAGTCATCGCAGTCCCTCATGCAAATGAGGAGCCATTTTTGCACCAATCACAGGCCTTTTGCTGCCTTCCCTCTGGTCTGGATGAAAATGGCTGCCAGAGTTCCCTGTGATGGTTAAAAGCTCTCACACAAAGGGCTTCAAACAGTGGCCAAAGCCTTCAGGAGCCTGAGTGCTTTGGCAGTGAGCAGCTGCAGTTGGCCTGGAGATTTCATCCACAGAGAGTTCAAAGCAGTAGGTGCTGGCATAAGCCACAGTCAGGCTGCCTGTTTGGCTGACAGCCTTTGCCCTAGGCAGGCTCTTCAGAGACAAGGCGTGCACAGCGTGTGACTGGCGGCCTGGCGTGCTGGCTAAGATTAGGTTCAAATGTGAGGGAAGAGCCCAATGTGTTTAAACAAGATAGCCATTTATCTTGCTCATTCCAAAAGCCATTGGAAAGCTGAATTCCAAGGCCATGGCAGACACATGGCAGTGTCAGGGATATCAGCCCCTCTATCTTGTTGCATGAGAGGCTTCTGGTCCCCAAGTTAACCTATGGTTCAAGATGGCTACTGTTACTACAGTCATTACAAGGACATCTCCATGAGCTGGAAAGAGCCCACTCCCTCTCTTTCAGAATGTTGCTTGCCCATTCCATCCCACTGACCAAAACTCAGCTGCTGAGGCCCACATCACTCACGGGAGCCTAGAAAGCATAGGCTTCAACAGGCTTCAATTAGGGGCAGTTGTGCATCCTCTATGCCTCCCCCGCACCCCCCCAAAAAAAGAAAGAAAATCAAGGCTTCTATTACAGTAGGGAAGAAAAATAAGACCACATCTGGGAGGATAACACAGTCCCTGCAGAAGACTGATTAAAACTAATTTAACTGTGAATTCTAGCAACTGCTCTTGCATAAATCCCCACAGGCCAATTTATAAGGATTTGGAGTTGTCTTGTTCATTGTGGCAACATCAAGTCTATCCAGAGTGCTTGCTGGTCATGAGTGAGCACTCACACGTGGGCTCCTAAGGAGGAGCCCTTCTCCCACCTGCCTGGAAAGACCACCAAGACCCACTGTGCTGGGGCATGGGCAGCTGCGAGCTTTTACGGCAAAAAAGGTGAAATGGTAGCAGCTTCCTGGTAAGCACTGTAGGCAGGCTAGCTCCACACCCAATTCGGGGTCACCTGGCCCCTGCCCTGTGTGTGGAGATAAACTCAAGGTCAGAGGGAGAGGGTCACCTCCCGCCACAAGGCAACCTCCAAGAAGTTTGCGCCTTGCTTTGTTTTTGCTTTTCCATGTGTAAATAGTGTCTGTATTTATTTATAAAACAAAAGAGCTGGAGAGATGGAGCACAGACTACTCTTACAGAGGGCTGATGTCTTAGTTCTTCTACTGCTGTGAACACCACGACCAAAAGGAAAGCCTTTGTTTTTCCTATACTTCCATATCCCAGTTCATTATCCAAGGAAGTCAAGGCAGGAACTCAAACAGGGCAGGAACCTGGAGGCAGGAGCTGATGCAGAGGCCATGGAAGAGTGCTGCTTACTGGCTTGCCCGCCATGGCTTGCTCAGTCTGCTGTTTTATAGAACCCAGCACCATCAGCTCAGGAGCATTTTCACCCACAATGGGCTGGACCCCTTCACATCAACCACTAATTAAGAAAATGCTCTACAGCGGTGGTTCTCAACCTGTGTGTGGGTCATGACCCCCAAAGGGGTCAAATGACCCTTTCCCAGGGGTCGCCTAAGATCATTGGAAAACACAGGTATTTACATTGCAATTCATAACAGTAGCAAAATTACAGTTATGAAGTAGCAATAAAAATGATTTTATGGTTGGGGTCAGCACAGCATGAGGAACTTTATTAAAGAGTCGAAGCATTAGGAAGGTTGAGAACCACTGGCCCACAGACTTGCCTGCCTACAGCCTCATATTATGGAGACATTTTCTCAATTGAGGTTCCCTCCTCTCAGATGACTTCAGTTTATGTCAAGTTGACATAAAACTAGCTACCACAACCCAGTACGGTGGTGTGTGCCTTTTATCTCAGTACTTGGGAGGCAGAGGCAGGCAAATCTCTGTGAGTTTGAGGCCAGCTTGGTCTACAGAGCGAGTTCCAGGACAGCCAGGGCGACACAGAGAAACTCTGTCTTGAGAAACGAACAGAAACAAACAAAAAACAAACCAAAACCAGCCACCACAACGGAGCTACCCATTTTGAGTTATGCATAATGCCCTGTAACTCCAGCTCCAAAGAATCCAGGGTTTCCTCTAGTCTCTGTGAACACCCACCCACCCAAACACCCACACAGCATATACCCACACAGACATACACACATTCACATAAATAAAATAAATCTTTTTTTTTAAGTTGGCATGTGCCTCAGCTCTGTGGTGGTTCCCTCTGTACTCTTAACAGCTTGCTCAGTGACGGCTCTGACAAGCAAAGTTTGCTACTGTGATATCACAGCCTACTCCTCCCCACTACACACACACACACACACACACACACACACACACACACACACACACACACAGAGTAGAGATGTGAACCCACCCACCCAGCTCTGGATCTGACTACCCAATCCTCCTAAGTGGTTCCAAAAGCTATCATGATTTCAGCGAGAGCAAGCCATTAGCACCCTCAGACCAGGCTCCCATGTAAGCCACATGGCTCCCACGTAAGCCACAGGGCTCCCACGTAAGCCCTAAGGCACACTTGCAAGTGTATCACTTGGAAGAAGCTCCCAGAGACTCTGGCAGCATTGTGGTCTGTCCCCTCACCCCCAGGATTGAAGCTCACTGACCGTCATACCTGGTCATCTGCAGTGCTCAGGCCAACACTGTCCTTCTGGGCCTGGGTCCCAAGAACTCTTACATGAAGGCGTTACCACATGACAACAAAATGTTGGGGGTCGTGCCCTTGGCACCCTCCTGGCCTGAGGGCCAGCCCCTGGGGCAGGTGGGGACCCAGCCAAGCCGAGGTCGCCTCTTGGCTCTGATCATTTGGCTTGGCTATGAACTTGGTAGACTCTTCCTGCTCAGGGACAGTTGGAGGTCACCAACCACATTGAGTCCTCTTTCCACACCATGCCTTGTAGAATATCCTACAGTTCCAGCACTTTCTTGAAATTTTTTTTTATGTATATGGGTGTTTTTCTACAAGGATGTCTGTGCACCACGTGTGTCTGGTGCCTGAAGATGTCAGAAGAGGGTAGGTCCCCAGGGACTGGAGGGATAGATGGTTTTGAGTCACCATAGAGGTACTGGGAATCAAATCCAAATCCTCTGCAGCAGCAAGCAGTGCTCTTAACTGCTGAGCTATCATTCTAGCCCAGCATTTCTTCCACCTGTTCTTGACAGTTACATTATACTCTCAGTCACCATCAATCAATGCACTGTTCCAGAGACTTAGAATCAGTTTCTGTGGCAGGTGACTGGTGGCACACAGGGTCAGATGTGTCTCTCTGCCCCTACTTTACAGACGACATAACTGGAGAGGGAAGGCCCAAGATGACAGCTTAAGGAGCCCAGGGTGGTGGGGACCACAGGCTCCACCTACTGGGCTGAACATGGTAGGGAGACCTCAGCTCCCCAGAACTCTCTTCTTTCCATATTGGTCTCCTCGCCTCCAACAAGCCACAGTGACCTGCCCCTTACCCTGCCCTGGCAGCCAGTTCTGGGGACATCCCCTGGTAGGGGCCGCCCTGCCACCTATAAAGTCCTGCTGCTAAAAGGCACCAGCCCACATCTACTACTCTTTTTGCTTTTATTAAAAAATAGATCAAGAAAATATACACACTGTAGCCTTATGGCTGAAGAGGCTGCGAGCTATGGGGAAGGGACAGGGGATAGGCAGGCAGGACCCCAGCAGGAATGTAGTGCTGGGAAGGCAGGGGTCCCAAGCTGGAGCACAGGTAACAAAGGGGAACTGGGGGTGGAGGACAGGAGGAAGCCTGTATCCCGGGGTGCAGGTACCCCTGCCCAGGGCTACTATCCACATGAGTTCCTCAACTGCACTCTGCTCCACCTGGGAGCCCCATCTGTCTTCACAGGCCTCCCTGATGCCTAGGTGCCCACTCAGGCATTGATGGCTTTCCAGCGCTCGCTGTCTGTGCTGTTTATGCTGCCCGTGTGGCAGGGCATGGAGGCAATGTCATCTAAGTAGGCCACTCCAGCAGAGTCGAACTGCGTGCTGGAGTAGCTGGCTGCCGAGACCCCCGCAGGCCCTGCAGACTCTACGCCCTCACGCCGGGCCACTGCGTAGGGTTGTGGCAGGTGCATGTCTGGCTCTTCAGTCTCATCCACTTGGCATTTGTAGGAGAAAAGGATCTTGGGCTCTGAGCTGGTGAGAGAATGCAGAGGGGCCACTGCAGTCAGGAGGAGCAGAGGCCAGACAGAGCCCTAGCTCATCTGCAGGAACCTGCAGGAACCCTTGAGCCCACCAAGCTTTGAAGCTGGCCCCACCCACGCCTGAGAGATGAGGCAAGAGCTTCTACGCCTCTCCGCCCATGGGTATGTCAGCCCCCATGGGTGACAATAAACTAAACCCTAGCCTTCACCAACCCTGGCCAAGTGTGACCCCTATGCCTGCAGCACATGACAACCCGCTCCTGAACCTGGTCACCATCATTGGGATAGCTAGAAGAGGCTCAAAGAGCAGCAGGCTGTGCATATGGGAGCAGGCCTCAGCTCTTAGGCTCTGTAGGCCTCCCCAGAGACGGTCCAGGTCCAGCACCCCAGCCTGACGGGAGAGCAAACCCCGCCTGCACTCCAGCACATCAGGCCTGGTGGGGAGCCAGTCCCTGCCTTTGCCTCCTAGCCTCTGATGCTCCCCACATGCACCTGTGCACACAGCACATCCTCCTTCCAACTGGGGTTCACTGTGAACCCTCAGAGGTGCACGCTCCCTGAGTGCACTCACACCTGCTTTACTCTCCTGGTGTCTTTGGGGTACAGCAGGGTCTACCTCACAGCAGGTGCTTGTTGACAAAACAGGTAATAGGACAGCACTGCTAAACTGGATCCCTATCTCTTGGTGGAGGGGGCTGCACCTGTCTGTGCTTGCTACACATACACAGACAGCATCTACACAGATGCTAAAGTGTGCCACCCAGTGCCCTCTGTGCACCCACCTCCCTGGCCATGCACACACAGTAGCTGCAGGCCCAGCCACATTAGAGTGCAGAGGTCTGGCCATAACTCACCCAAAGAAGCCACGGAGGAAAGCCACATAGATGAGCGGTGCAAAGAAGCTGAAGTACAGGAAGGTAGTGGCATCCACACAGCTGTGGTAGGGGGCAGGTCAGCATGGCCAGGGCCTGTGGTCCTGCCCTGACCCAGTGCCTTGCCCAAGGGCGTGGGGACCCCTTCTGCCACAGTGGTATCCACTCCACCCCACACCTAGCCCACTCCCATGGTGGGCACCCTCTTACCAGAGCCCCTCAATGATGTCAGCACACAGCAGAGCACTCCCCAACCCCTGCAGCAAGTTGAGTGTGGCCAGGATGCCTGCATACACGTAGAAACTCTTCCGTGCTGCGGGGCAAGGGCCATGAGCTTCTGAACCACACTACCCTTAGGGCCCAGGTATAAACCTTGGGGTTCTCCCCCTCCCCAGGGATCCCCAACTGCAAGGCTGGGAGCAGGCCAGTGCCCTCCTGCCCCTGCTCCAGCAGGTACTCACAGGGCAGGGATACGCGCTCCTTCAGGGGGGTCTTGGGGAGAATTACCACCAGTGAGTAGACCTGCAGAGACAGGGGTGACAGGGAGGCCGGGCCAGGCCAGGCTCCTTCACCTGCCCCCAGGGAGCACGCCAGACCTCACCAGGAAGAAGAAGCAAGAGCTGACCAGCCAGAACTGGCGGCCACCATGGCCATAGATGTTGAAATCCTCAGCCGAAAGATGGGAGTCAGGGTACAGGATCTCCAGAGTCCCCTGTAGAAGGCAAGGAGGTCAAGTCAGTTCTACCACTGAAGCCTCTCTTGGCTTTCCCTTGCAGAGCCCAGGGCACTCCACATGTCAGGCCCTGTCCCAGCCTAAGCCCCAGCCATGCCCACCCACCTAACTCCAGGGGCAGTTCAGACCCTGGATGAGTCCCTTGTGGACAAAGCCTTCAAGGTGCAGTCCTATGCAGCCTAAAAAAGGCCCCTAGCATATACTCTCAGGGTGCCTGGCTAGGCACTAGCTCTCACACATTTATTTCTTAGCCTTTCCTAGGCTCACCTACAGTCTGTGTCCAGGGAAAGTTGGCCCTGCCTAGTCCATGTGACTCCTTGGGAACACTTACAGTTCGGAAACATGACCCTTGACACCACCACCACCACATACCTGGGTGACTGAGTAGGCCAGAGACAGAACTGTGGTGATAGCCAGCACCCGCTTGATGCTGGACTTGCTCTCTAGGTGACCTGCAAGGCACAGGGGTGAGTCAGCCCCTCCTCTTAAGAGCCATCTCTGGACAACCACAGGAAGGGTAGGGAGAGCCAACCCAGGTTGGAGGACAGCCCTGCAGTATGCATACCAAAGGCAAGGCCCAGGATGATCACACTCAGCTCAATGGCTAGCAGGAAGAAGCGGGTGATCTCCCACAGGATCTGGGCACAGAAAGGCACAGGATCAGCTGGGGGTGAGCTCCACCCAGCCAGACATCCCTAAGTCTCTCCAACAGGCTCAGGGTACAGAGGGCACATCACAACCTCCACCAGGCTGGCCTCCCCCCTTGCACCTTGTCAGCAACTATGGCAGCATCAGAGGCACTGACAGTCATAGAAACCACAGCCCTGGCAATGCCTACCAGGGCCACCACAAACACCTGCAGAGCAAGAGAGAAGAGTGTGGTGTCAGAATCAACAATGCCTCCTTCTGCAGGATCTACTCAAGAATGACAAGGGATGGTACAGGGTGGGTCAGAGTGGGACACATGAAGGCATGTTCCAGCACAGGATTCAGGCATGGAAACTCCACTGCTGCCCATCCAAAGCCCCATCAGCTCCCTGTGATTAGAGAACCAAGCAGTTGGGGCTCAGACCTAGCCCTGCTGCTTTCCTGCTCTATGACCTTAGGCAAGTGACAGCCATGTCTCCTTGCACGCCCACCACCCATCTTTAGTGGGAAACTCAGAGCCTGACCACAGAAGGGACCAGAGAGCCACTCAGTTGTCAGGTGACATCTGAGAGTCTGAATCTGGAATATTCCAGTCAATCAGGCTCCTATCCATGTGGAGAAAGAAACCCCACACCCTGGAATGGGGGATATACCCAGGGAGGTCACCCTTAGAGCCTCTGCCTCATGTACAACCTCGCTTCTATATCCCCAAAGCAGCACACAGAGGGCCCACCAAGGGCTGAGACTTCAGACCCTCTCCTTAGGAAAACCTGCTGCAAAGACACCACACAAGTGGGAGAACATTTGACTGGACAGGGCTGCTGTGGACATTTTTCCTTACCCAGCGTTCATTTATCCCTCTACCAGTTCCCCACTTTCCCATAGGGATCACTTGCCTCCCTCAGCTAGCACGATCTGCTGGCCCGTCTCAACCTTTCCCTTTCCTTGCTAGCCTGTTATTGGCTCAGGCATGAATGTGGGATCCTAGGTGGGCCAATCCAAGGACAGGCTAGGTCTCCCCTAGCAGCCAGGGAAGAGGGACTCCCTAGTGCAGCTGGAAAAGCCAGGTGAGTTCCCAGCTGTCCTTGGCATCAACTCTGTGGGGAGAACCAAGTGCAGGAAAGAGAAAGAGGCAGAGCCCCTGGATCCAGCCATACCTGAAGCCATTTTCATTATGGAAGCAATTCATTCATTTCCCTTTGTGCTTAAATCAGAGATGGGCTTTCTGTCACCGAGTGGAGGGAACTCACCAAGATGTAGAAGGTGATGAAAATGGGGCTGGAAGTGACACGGATCTTGGCCCGAGCTAAGGGAAGCTTCCAGAGCAGGAAGATGAAGAAGAGCACATTAGGAATGAGCAGCAGGAGGTCCCAGTACCGGACCCTGGCAGGGGGCACAGAAGGCGGTTCACTGGTGAGGTAGGCACACAGATCCCCCAGGCCATAACATCCCCTGACCACGCACCCACAGCCAACCCTCCGTGGGGCCAGGAACCCCACCTGGAGGAGCCGATATCCTCATACAGAAGCAGCAGGCATTGGTGGGGCTCGCTGATATTGGATGCTGCGGGCGGTGGCCACGCTGTGCTTCCGTTGGCCTCCTGCAGGCTGGCCATTCCACCGGCAGTGGCCCTGAAGACAAGCCCACGTAGTTAGGGCACAGGGCCCTCCTCCCTCTATCTAAGGCTCCCAGGGAAAACCAAAGTGGCAGCGTGAAGTGCAGGCCACACGTGAGACTCTCTGGGTAGGAGACAGAAGGCTCAGGGGCCTCTCGCTCTGGACAGGGCCTGGCCCCTCTCTTCAGGCTCTGCCCAGATTGTCCCTCCAGCCTCCAGCCCGCCCCTGCTGCTTGGCCTCCTGGTGCTTCGGTGTCCTCTCTGGAATGGCGCTGAGAACAGTATTCTCTTGCTGAGGCCATGGTGACGCAGAATACCTCCAGCAGGACTGTACTGGGAGGACCGAATGACTCCCAACTCCACCTTACAAAACCCGCCCACCATCTGATCTCTGAGGCCACACGGTTGCTAAGGTCCTCAGGAAAGGAGATGCAGGTGGAGAGGACACTGGGAAACACAAGGAGGTCGCTAGGTACAGGGCCTGGAACAGTGGCCCAAAGAGGGCCAAGGGGGTCATCTGAGAAGGCCAGGTTACCAGGAGAAGCTGGAGGCCAGAGCAGCCCAGAGGCCAGTATTTTTGTGGCATTCGGCCTGGAGGACCAGATTGCTGAGGATCTGGGGTCCCTAGAATGCCCTGGAGGGAGGGAACTAAAGGTGGCCAGAAAACCCTAAACAAGGAATCTTGGTGAGAGGATTGTCTGGGGATAGCAGTAGGGCCTCCTGCAGGACAAGCTGAGCCCCAGGTCTCATGGGTGGCAGTATTAGGGTCAGGGATCTGAAGGAACTCTCCTCTACCCAAAACATCGAGCAGTCAGGCAGGGGATGTGCGCAGGTGAAGCAGTGTCAGCCTTTGACCACAAGATGGCAGTAAAATGAATGAGCCTGAACTGCTGGCCAAATGAATGGGCCTCCCAAATGGGATGTGGGTGGATCCAGACTCAATAGTGCCACCATGACCAACACAGAAACATGGCTGGGACTTTGCAGACCAGGGTGGCACACTAAGCCCCAGGCACTCCACCCAGGCGTGGGCGCACAAGCGTGTATACTATCAGGAAAGCTGCTGAAAGCTTTTCACAGGAAAAGGTTGAGGCCTGGTGACCTATCTGTGGCAGGAGCGGCCAGGAGCTTGGAGCTCCTGTTCAGTGTCCCAGGTACTGCAAAAGGAGCCCTGTGGGTTCACTATAGAATCCCTGAGCAGCAGCAGAAAGAGGCAGGGCTTGGGGGACTCAGGGACAGTCTCAGTTTCAGGGCCATTCCATTCTAGTGCTACCTCTGCTGAAAAGACAGGAACCCCCGTGTGCTCAGGTCCCCCAATCAGGTTGGGCCCTGGCTCTGATTTGTTACACCTCCAGCTTGCTGATGGGGAGAGTAAGGAGGTATGTACCTGGTCCCCAGCAGACACCCCCAAAAGAAGCTGGCTCCTTCCCAGTCCTGACCATGGCAAAGGTGAACGGAGCAGCCATCCGTCATTCATGTGCCCTTCTGCTTGCCCAGCAGATCTGACCAGGCATGGGTCTGGTATATCCAGCAACTCACTGGGTTGCTCAGATGTGACAGGGACAAGGTCTACCCTCCTGAGGTCATCCCCCCAGGGATGGGAGGAGAGCAGACACAAACCCTTGTACTTAAAAAGTCAACTTCCACTGGAGACAGCGGAGTGGGACAGAATGACGGAAACGCAGCACAGACAGGAAGTCCCCAGCATCCACACTTACCAGCAGAACCCTGGATTTCAGTCTGCTTTCCCCAGCTTCCCTTGCAGGAAGGACTGGCCACGTGGACACCAGCAGAGTGTGACTCGCCAGTTTCAGGTCGTGCCTTCCTTCCTTCCTGTTGGCTGGAATACGGATGTGATGGAAGAAATGAGAACAGCCACGTTAGACCATTAGGCAGAAGCATGCCTTGCAGTCAAAAACCAGCAAGGAAGATGTTTTGTAGGTCCCTCCATGCACGCCAAGGCTGCTTCCACAGACTGACTGACAAGACAGAACGGCCTTCTATCTAGTTATCATGGCCTTGCCTCACAGCTAAGGCTGAATTCCAGAGAACATAAGAAGGCTGATTTAGATTGGTATTCCGTCAATATTAGATATGCAGCTGAGTAGTTAGCCTTGGAAAACTCTGGATAAAGAGCATTCCTTGGAGAGATCAGCAAATACAAAAGCCCTGAGGTAGAATTGAACTTGGTCTTACAACCAAAAAGAATAGGCTGGGCATCTGGGGCAGTTGGAAAGATGAACACACTTGGCAGGCTGGATCAGATGGAGTAAGTAGGAGTAAGCAGCACACCTACATGCAATGTAATTTCACTCTTGGAGTACTGAAAAGGGTCTTTCCAAAGAGGTGACAGGGTCCCATTTCATGTGGGCAGGCCTAGGGGAAGGTGAGACAGGAAGTGGGTACTGTAACAGTCTAGCTCTGGCTGGGAAAGGTCAGAGAACAGGATAGGGGTCAGTCAGCAAGAGGTCCCCACTTTCCAGAGGGAGCTCAGCACCCCTGCTCTGTCCAGGGGTTTAGATGTGGTGAACTCCACATAGCACAAACGTCAGGAAATGTAAGTGTATCCAAGCCTGGCCAACCAGAAAGTCCATGCACCATGGCCTCTGAGAACCTACCCTGCTGAGATCAGCAGGCCAACTGTGACTCTGGGCCAGAGCTCTGGAGAGAAAGAGAAAGCTAACAAAGGCAGAGCCACAAGGAGGATATAGAGAGAACTTGTGAATTCCTAGTAACCCCTGAATTCAGTGACACATGACACCCATCCTTCCCAGCCATAAGACCCCCAAATCCCCTTCACCTCCAGGGTGTTTGAGTTTGGCCTCTCCATTTCCCAAACATATCAGATTTTTTTTTTTTTTTTTTTTTGCATTGCTGGAGATAGGACCTATGCTAGGCAAGCACTGGACCACTGACCTACATCCCTAATCCTCCTTTTGAGACAGGGTCTCCCTACATTGCCCAGCTTTGAACCTGTGATTCTCCTGCCTCAGCCTAATAGCCAGGGTGACACCAGGCCTGTGTCCCCAGGCCTGGTTCCCAGCTTCTGTAGGGTATGGAATTGGCAAGTCTAGCGAGAACAGCATTCCCGGCCCTGTCTCCTGCTTGCTGTGTGACCTTGGGTGAGTCACTTCACTCCTGAGTTTCACAGCGACAATCACAACTACCTAGCAGGGTTGTTGTGACAGTCAAAATAAGGCAAGCTATGAAAATGTCTACAGCAGCCACAGGCAATAAATGACTTTCCTACAGGCTGAAGGAATGAATGCCGGGTGAGGGTGGGGGTCTGCCCATGGACCCAGGTGCCCCCTTAGCAGGTCTAACGGCTATGCAGGGAAGGACCAGTGGTGTCAGCTGCCACCTGTGTCACTCCATTGTAGGATTGGGAATCCAGCTCTGGGATTCACAGTGCTCAGGGGCGGCGGCCACCTGCACCCATAGTCCAGCTATCCCCTCCAGAGCCTGGCTAGTTCTACACCTAGTAGCAAGCAGCTCAAGGTATGCATCTCGACTTGAGCAAGTGGACACTGCTGAGCAGGCAGAGCCCCAGCGGCTGCCAGGCCAAACTCCCGACCCAAAAGATCCCTGCTCCAGCAGCACTGGGGCTGGGAAGCAGTCAACCGCATCCCACTTCTGTGTTTGCCATGATGATTGTGCTCCTAAAATAACTGAAGTGATGATAACAAACACATGAGGACACACTTCCAGCACACATGCTCAGGGCCCTGTGCTTCCCTCCTAAGAACACTGGGCAAGCACCATCAGGGTCCCTGTCAAAGGAAGGAAGGGCAGGCATGGCCCACGGACCCCGCCCCCTATCCTGGGACCCAGGGCTTCTCCTTCCCTGGCTTTGGACACATGCAGTGACAGAGAAGTGAAAGGAGCTGGCCCACCAGGAAAAAGAGGAAGGAGAGAGGGCTGACTGAGACAAAGAAGGGCTGCGACATCTTGAAAGAGTAGCAGAGGATCACGAGGGGAGCCCAGGCCTCTGGGGACCAGGGAGCTGAGGCAAGGTTTCTTCCACCTGTAAACCTGAAAGGGCAGCTCTGACCTCAGAGCATTCCCCAGAGGCCAGGCTCAGGCCTCTCCTTCCTCCCACTCTCTGTGGCTAGCCTGCTGGGCCTTAGGTGGGACCTACTCTGACACACACAAACACACACACACACCAAGAGGCTGAGAGAGCTTGTCTTTCCCATCTGTGCAATGGGATTGCCCAAACTTTCTGAGCTCTTATATGGGACCCCTACCCAGAGGGAGAGCAGCAGGGCAAGCAACCCCAAACACTTGCTTCTCTCCCTTATCTCATAGGCTGCTGAGCCTCTAAATCTAGCAGCAAAGCAGCATGGGAAATCTCCAGAGGATAGAGGCTAAGTTCAATGCCTCTCTGAACCTGTCAGCCTTGGTGATAGAGAAGAGACTCTGTCCTAAGGGGCCACTGTGGCCACCAGGAAGAAGGGATGATCCAGGTGACCTACCTCCTGCCAATCCTCCTTCCCCTTCTCTACCCACAACTTTTATTTCACCTACCTCAGGGCCTATGTGCTTGCTTATCTTCCCCCAGTTTGAGCTCATCATTTGACTCTCTGGCTAGCGCCCCCCCCCCCCCCCCCCCCCCCCCCCGCCCCAAGTGGACTTTAGCATCTCTAGCCCACCTGGGTGTTCTTCCAGTATTTTTTTTTTTTAAGGACAGGGTCTCATGGGGCCCAGGCTAGCCTCCAACTCAGCATGTAGCCAAGGCAGGTCTTGAACTTCTGATCCTCAACTCCCAATTTCTCCCCCGCCACCCAGCTCTTCCGTGTGTTGTTTATAGCACCAGGCCTTCACCGGCAGCAGGTGTATTTACTTGCTTTCTGTCGGTCTGTCCTAGGCCTCGTGACCCAACCCCCTAGAACAGAGCCCGCACAGAGTAACAGCTCAACAAAATGCTATGACGCGCACAAATTTCCAGCCCAACGCAACCGAGTCGGACAAGGATTGGGGGTCAGTGTCCCATACTCCACAGCCCCCTCCTCCTTACGGAGCTGAGAGGAGATGCCCCTTCCTTCCGCCAGGCCAGGGAGGCAGAGGCAGAGCCCGGGCGGTCCTTTCCGGCTGCCGCTGAGCTCGGGCTGCACCCGGAGCTGCCCGTGTCCAGCTCCATACAGGGTCCGGCCCTGACCGCTAGGGTCCCCAGAAACTTCCCAAAGGCTGTCCTGCGGCTGCAGCCCTAGTGGCACAGGGACAGGAAGGGACGGTAGGCCCGAGCCCGAGGAAGGAGCGAGGCTGGGCCTCCCCGCTAGCTTGGCGCAGCAGGAGGTGAGGACCGGGCTGCGCTTACCTGAGAGCCCGGCTGCGCAGGCCGCGGGACTCCGACCCCCGGTAGGCAGCGAGAGCGGGGGAGCGTCGTGCAAGAGCCGGGGCTGAGGTTCTACGCGGGTCGGTCGCGGGGGACCGGACGCCGCCAGCGCGCAGGACCCCCAGGACCCGAGGACTCCCCTGGCCTTCCCCGGCAGCGGCGACTGGCAGGCGCCTAGGCTCGGTGTTTTTTCGTCTAGGCAAAGCTGCGAAAACAGTCACGACCCCTGTTTGTGGCACTCAGCCCCGCCCCCGGCCTCCAGCAGCCAATCGTAACGGACTCCCTCCCAGAGTGGAACAGGCCAATAAAATTCCTCCCGGGGCCAGCTCTTAAAGGGACTGCAGTAAGCTTGCAGTTGCTGCGAACTTCTACTGGGGAAAGAATGTCTACACCACTCACCCCTAAAGCATTTCGGGACAGCGCACCGAGCACGCTCCGCCTTTGCCCCGCATCTTCCTGCGGTCAGCTCTGGTTCTCCGACCGGTTCGCCCCACCTCTCCGAAGGTGGAGCCTCGGGGACCGGCGCCCCGCAAAAGTGACCTCTGGTCACCTGGACCAGGGAGGAGAGAAGAGAGGGCGGCCCTTCCTCGGACGCCGTGTACTTGGCCACTTCAAAGGGACCGGCTTTTACAGGGCTTCAGGCCGCCAGTCCCAGTCACCCTGGAGGCTGGGTGCTATCAGTCGCGTTTTGCAGAAGGAACCTGACGTTTCTTGAAGGGGTTAAGGAATGTGCCCAAAGCCGTCGGGTTAGGGAGTGGACACACCAGGACTCACGCGTAGGCAGGTGCCTTCCAGAGAGATGCCTTCCCTGACTGTCGCCTCCCCCGGGCGCCTCAGTGGTGTGAGACACCCCCAGGGCAACTTGGAGGCCTGGCCTCATTTCAGGCCACCTCCTGCTTATCTTGAGCAACTTAGGCCAGCCACAGGAGCCTCCCCGTAGACATTCAAGCTTGTGCCCCGCCCACCCCCGTTGGGCCTTTGCGTGCATCCTCAGGCCTGGCTTCTCACATCCTCTCTTCACCGAGAGCTTCCTGTCTCTCCTTCAAGTGATGACATTGACATGCTTGCCCCTTCTCAGGCATCCGGTGGCCCAGGACCCAGCCCCTAGTGTGTCCCAGTAGCACCCTGAGGGGGTGACTCAGTGTAGGCACCTGTTTATTATAGGATCCCAGGATGCCCAGGACAGCACAATGGGACTGGAATGAGCCTGGACTTCCTTGTGACTGGTGTTAAACATAGCTTCCCTGAGACTTCCAGGTTAGGTCCACTCGTCAATTTTGGTCTTAGCCAGTGAAGCTGGCTGTGTGCCTGCTACAAGGTCAGAAGTTGTCACAGCCACAGTGGGCAGAGAAAACCACCAAGAGCTCTCAAATTCTTGCCTAGAGAATACAGTGCCCTGCTTAGGAATACATGTCCTAGACCCTCCTTGACCTCCAGACATCAGGGCACCACTGTCCTATACTTACAAGGAGAAAGGCCACAGGACTTGAACTCAGGGCTTCTGTAAAGGCAGTACACGCTCATAACTGCTTAGCCTTTTCTCTGGCGCCTGTTGCTCCCCCCTCCCCCACTATCAGTCACATTAGACAAACAGGGTGTGGTGGGTGTGGTGGGATCACATGCCTGAAATCCCAGTGCTCTAGAGACTGAGACAGGAAAATGGCCTCAAGTTTGAGGCCAACCAGGGCTACATAACAAGACAGTGTCTCAGAAAAAAAGAATATATATATGTGTGTGTGTGTGTGTGTGTGTGTGTGTGTGTGTGTGTGTGTGTTTCTACATTTCATACTCTGGAATTTTGGGCTCCCCATGTAGGTGTCTAGGAGGTTTTATGGTGTTTGTGGAGTAACTGAGGTCATCATCAAATGCCTCTTCCCCTCTGGCAGCAGAGGCAGTCTCCCCTGCACACAGGATAGTGTGGCATCCAGAAAGTCACATGCATGGGGATCTACCAGGTAGTGCTCCTGGCTTGCACCGGGGTGGGATGTGAACGCCAGTCTTGAGAATCTAAAGCATGTTGGGGCACTGGGACCCTCCCCATGCCTATTTCACTCATTGTTCTGATCTTTAAAATTACAAACCATGCCTCTTTCCATCCCTGTTACAGAAAGGGAATAACCCACCTTCAGGGTCCTTCCAGGCCTATGATGACTCCACTACCCTCTGCTGTCACAGGGTCTGGCAGGGCCTAGGCCATTTGGACTCTTTACAGAATGTGGCTCTGGTTTATCTTGTCCATGACATCCTGCTAGTAAGGGTGGGTAAGCATGGAGTGAGTGGCAGGCCAGTGGTGACAGATGAGATTGTAAAGGGGGGGCAGATAAGTGCTGTGAAAAATGGAGGACTTGTCTTCATTGGAGCTCATAGGGGTCTAGTGGCCTAAGGCAGACTTGATCATCTTTTCAAAAAACATATCCTATCATGGTGACTTGTTTTTGGAGTCTCTGTCATCTGGACGCAGCACCTTCCACACTGGTGAATGCTGCTGTCACCTGCATGGTTCCCCGGTGGCACAGTGGTTTCCAGCTTTGGGGGAGGCCTCCAGCAGGAAAGGGGCTGTGGGTTCCTGTTTCAGAGGCCATGCTACTAACCCATCTCCCTAGGACACATCCTGTAGCACCTAGGGGTATCTTTTGTACTACACGGCTTACAGACCCCACCTTCTGAGCTTCCTTCCATACTTCCTCTGCCCTGCTCTGGGTCCTGTACAGAACTATTCATGCCCACGGCACTAAGAACTGTTCATGGAGTACATACAGCAGAAATCCCATCCTGCTGAGACCCAGCTGTCTAGGACTATAGGAACAGCAGCAGTCCCCTCACAGGAAGCATCCAGCCTGTCTCTGTCCACCTGACAGGTGGCAGCTAGTAGTTCACCCAGCACTTGGCTCCCACAACTCCCTCGGGTGACTTCACATCAGAACAGAGCTCCAGCTCCTAGACGGACTGCAGATCTGCCAGATCTGCTATCTGAGCTCTCCCACTCCTTCCTGGGCTTCACAAGTTGTGAACCAAGGGGTCCCTATACCCTCCAGCCTGCATGCTGCCGTTTCACACACTACATCCTTCCCACCGGGAACACCCTCCCTGCACCTCTGCCACCCCTGCCAACACGACTCCCCTCTTTGACAAAAGCCCACAGCAGCCTGAGTGCATGAAGGATTGAACCTCAGGGCTTTGGGAGAAGTTGATACCAAATCAGGAAGAAATCAGAAAACTGTCTCAGTTGCATCAAGTGGCCATACTGACACCAAGGTCTCACAGCTAGGAGTCCGGATTGGCCCTCAGAGCCACCAGCAATCCAAAGTCCAGCTCCATCATCTTAAGGTGACAAGCCCTGCAGGGTTAAGATGCAGCCTTTTGAAAGCTATGGGCCGGTCTCCAGAGAAGAGGGCGGGGCCTCGCTTAGTGTAGGCGTGACCCAACACTCTAGCCCTCCTCCCGCCCTAGATGGACGCGGACGTCGTGACGTCTGGTTCCTCTCCGAGCTTCCCGGGCATGGGCGGGTCACATGATCCAGTTTTCGCGCGAAAACCGGTGGCTGCTGGTGTGGAGGAGCTAGCGCAGAGATGGCGGTGAGGAGCTGGGTGATCGCGGGCGGGTGTTCAGCGGCTTCGGCCTGCTTTGCCGGGTCTCATCCTCCAGTGGCAGGCCTGAGTGCGGGGCTACCTACTCTAGCCCGGGACGGATCGTCTCTTCACCCCTCGTGCGTCCCTAGGCCCCGGGTCTCCGTGCGCTTTGGGTGGTGAGGGTGCAGGAAATGGAGCTCAGAGCCTGGCGCTTGTAGGGAAAGCGCGCTACCACGTAGCTGCATGCACTCCGACCCACTTCTTTTGAGAAAGGGTCTCACTGCCGGGCAGTGGTGGCGCACCCCTTTTAATCCCAGCACTCGGGAAGCAGAGGCAGGCAGATCTCTGAGTTCGAGGCCAGCCTGGTGTACCGTGCAAGTTCCAGGAGAGCCAGGGCTGTTAACACAGAGAAACCCTGTCTCGAAAAACCAGGAAAAAAGAAAGAGAAAGGGTCTTACAAAGGCACCCAGGCTGATCTTGAACTCAGTCTGTAGTGCGGGGGTTAGCTTTGAATTTGACAATCCTCAGGCCTCAACTTCTGGGTATTCGGAATTACATACCTGTGACATCAGGCCCGGCTTCCCTACTATTAGTATTCGTGTTCTCATGACTCTGACTTGTTAAAGGGTAAAGATCTGTTCTTTCCTTCAGTTTAGAATTGTGTTCCTTGATACCTCTTAATCATCACTTATTGTCCCAGCATATTGTGGGGGCTGGAGTGAGTAGGGTGCTCGCTTAAGGATAAACAGCTTTAAAAATTGCATAGTCCCCATAGTTTTTCTTTTTCTTTCTTTCTTTTTTTTTTTTAAGATTTATTTATTTATTATGTATACAGTGTTCTGTTTGCATGTATCCCTGCAGGCCAGAAGAGGGCGCCAGATCTCATTACAGATGGTTGTGAGCCACCATATGGGTGCTGGGAATTGAACTCAGGACCTCTGGAAGAACAGCCAGTGTTCTTAGCTTCTGAGCCATCTCTCCAGCCCCCCATAGTTTTTCATAAGAGAGACATGGGGTGATCTGAGTGATCCAGTATGTGAGAAGATGGCTCTTGATTGGTTCAGACCAGATCCTTGAAGGCAGAGGGCCCAGCAACTGGAAAGGACTCAGGGCTGAAGGGCTTTCACGTCCTTGAGTGGTGCCTGGTGGACAGGAGACAGGCAGCCAGCGGAGAAGGCCCCATGGTGGGTGTCAGCCTGTGTCCCTCAGGTGTCTGATGGCACCCTCTCTTGCAGGAGTCTTCTGAATCCTTCTCGGCAGCATCTAGCCCTGCCAGGCAGCGTCGCCGGGTCAGTGATCCTCTCACCTCCAGCCCGGGCCGAAGCTCCAGACGTGCTGATGCCCTTACCTCCAGCCCTGGCAGAGACCTCCCCCCATTTGAGGATGAGTCTGAGGGGCTACTGGGCACCGAGGGGCCTGTTGAGGAAGAAGAGGATGGAGAGGAACTCATTGGTGATGGCATGGAGAGGTATTTTCAGTCTATGTCATGGTTAGGTGGTTTTCCAGAAACAC
Source organism: Peromyscus californicus insignis (assembly GCF_007827085.1). Taxonomy (NCBI): domain Eukaryota; kingdom Metazoa; phylum Chordata; class Mammalia; order Rodentia; family Cricetidae; genus Peromyscus; species Peromyscus californicus. The sequence goes on along the minus strand of NW_026294584.1, from coordinate 104,324,996 downwards.
CCTGTGTCTGGTGGCCTGGTTGGGGACCCATGAGTGTATGAACCTGGTGACTTTGCCTTTGAATGTGGCAAGGTTCAGGTCAGAGAAAGTTTCACCAGCTACTGTGAAGATCTATTTAGCTTACTACATACAGCTCAGACTAGACCCTAAGGCCCAGGCAAGCCCCATCTCAGAATGGGACCCATAGAGTCTGATCCAAAGAGGCATGGGAAGTGGACTGCAAGTATTTTGTCTCCACCTTTTCTAACACATTGCATGGTGCTCCTGAAAATGAAAGTTTAGATTCAGTCAGCAAACTTGGGCCCAGCATACATCAGGTCCTGGGTCAGAAATGTTCAGGGTTGTTTGTTTGTTTGTTTGTTTGCTTTGTTTTGTTTTTTTTTCTCAGGTATTTTTGAGGCAGGATTTCTCTGTGTAGCCTTGGCTGTCCTGGAACTCTCTTTGTAGACCTGGCTGGCCTCGAACTCAAAGAAATCCGCCTGCCTCTACCTCCCAGTGCTAGGATTAAAGGTGTGCGCCACCACTGCCCAGCTAGAAATGTGCAGGTTTACGAGCAGACTAACCCAAGGTGAAGGCTGACTGCTAGGAAACAGGATGTAAGCTTTGCCAGGAAGTACAATTAGATCCGTACTAAAGCCTTACCAGCAACTACGGCTGGGATCGGGTACCAGTTATGTGGGCGTCTAGGAGCCTCGTGGCACCCTCTTGTGCCTTTTCCTGGGGAATATCTGGGGTGTGAGCCATCAGAGGGACTGTCAGGAGCCTTCTACACCATTTAGGTCTTTGCTTTAAGCACTGCCAGGTGAGTTATGTGAGACCTGGTATGTGGTGTGTGTCCAGCTATGGGAGGAATGATCCAGATCATCCTGGGCTCAGAGTCAAGGGCTTCCCTGCAGAGCTGCTCATCCGGCGCCCCTCCTCTGCTCCCGCCCTATCTGTCTTCACTCTTGTATTTATACTTAAGTGAGAAGACCTTGGGGAGGGTGCCTCAAGATGTATTCTAAGCCTTACCCTTATAAGAGTACAGCTCAGGGATGTTCAATGCAAGCTTCCTGAGCGCGTTTCTGTTGCCCCACAGAGGTCCCTCCCGCCTATGGATCCCAGTTCCCAACCCCACCACAGCTACCCGGCTGTCTACTCTTCATCTCCTTAGCTCTTCCAGTTCTGATCATTTGACCAGAACTGGAATCATACTATATTTGTCCTTTTGTGCCAACATTTCACTTAGCACAGTGTTTTCAAAGTTCAGTCTTTTTAAAAAATGTATGAGTGCTCTACCTGCATGTAGGTCTATGTACCACATGCATGCCTATGCCTGCAGAGGCCAGAAGAGGCCATCAGACCCTCTGAAACTGTAGTTAACATATGGTTGTGAGCTGCCATGTGGGTGTCCAGAACTGAACCCAAGTCCTTTGCAAGCGCAGCCAGTGCTCTGAACCACTGAGCCATTTCCAGCCCATCATTTTTTGTTGTTTGTTTTTCGAGACAGGGCTTCTCTGTGTAACAGCTCCAGCTGTCCTGCTTGCTCTGTAAACTAGCCTGGTCACGAACTCACAGAGATTTGCCTGCCTCTGCCTCCCAGGTGCTGGGATTAAAGGTGTGTGCACCATCACTCCTGGCTGCCCCTCTTTTTTTTTGGTGCCGTCTTTTAAAATATTTCATTACATTGTTCATTAAGTGTTTGTGTATGGGTGCACATGCCATGGCACGTCTGGGAAGGTCAGAGGACAGCTTGATGGGCTTGATTTTCCTCCTTCCTCTACTGGGTCTCAGGGATGGAACTCACTTCGGGTTTGGTGGAGGTTGTTAGCCATTAAGCCGTCTCCTCATTCTGGAAATGTTGTCTTTTAAGGCACGTAGGTTTTGTAATTCGGTGAGATCCAGATTGTTTGGTTTGTGTGTTTGGACGTAGACTAATTGGAATGTCACTGTTTCTCGTGACTGAAATCCTCTCAGGGTCAGAGCATACTTGCCTCAGAAAGCGTTGGTGACTTCTGCATAGCACCAGTCTGGACTGTTACTTGATTTGAGTTTGGTGTTGTGAAATTGTTTGTTTTGAGAGGGTAGTCTGAGAACATTAACCAGAGAAAGAGGGCGGCCTTACCAGTTACCCTGAAGAAGGGACAAGAACTCCAGATGTCCCGTCCGTTTCCCTGGGAGATGCTGGCTCCTGCGGGGAGGCCATGTGGCCCTGAGGGAAGAGCTTGCAGCCTATTGGACTGTAGAATCACATCATCCACTCAAAGATGAGATGGCCCCGACTCGATGGGACCTGGGGACTTGGGCACCACAGGGAAGAAGCTGCCGGCACTCTGTGTTAGACAGAGTACCTAACAAGTGCTCGCCAGAGAGAGACTGCTCCGTGAGCTTAGAAGAGCTCAGACGGTTGAGCCAGTGCGGGTGAGCTTTCAGGCAGCTAGTCCGGCTGGGTTTTCGGAAGGGGTTTTTATGCTTCGGTGGGGAAAAGCCACTGGGAGGGTGTAACCCCTGGGTCCACAAGGATCTGCTCTCAGAAGCCTTTCTGGTGTCAAAGTCTTGGCTTCTTCTAATTCTGTTTCCTTTTCCTTTTTATTGTGGTGGTGGCACACACCTTTAATCCTCACACTTGGGAGGCTGAGGCAGGTGGATCTCAGTGAGTTCAAGGCCAGCCTGGTCTACAAAGAGAGTTCCAGGACAGCCAAGACTGTTACACAGAGAAGCCCTGTCTCAAAAAAAAAAAAAAAAAAAAAAAAATTCCAATGACTTTTGAATGTGCATTGGTGTTTTGCCTGCATGTATGTCTGTGTGAGGGTGTCAGAACCTATAGACCTGGAGTTACAGACAGTTGTGAGCTGCCATATGGGCGCTGAGAATTGAACCCAGGTCCTCTAGAAAAACAGCCAGTGCTCTTAACCATTGAGTCATCTCTCTAGCCCATATTAACATTTATGTGTATACTTGAGTGTGTGTGTCTATGTACTTGAATGTATAGATGCCTGCAGAGGCCAGAAGGTGTCAGATCCCCTGAAGTTGGAGGTCCAGGTTGGGTTATGAGTGCTGGGAAGTCAGGTCCTCTGCTTGCGCCCTCCAGCCCAACCCTCGTTATTGTAAGATATACAACAAAATGTCTTCATTTTAGTGTATGGCTCAGTGGCATTCATCTGAGTTACCGTGTAGCCATCACCACTGGCCGTCTCCAGAACCTTTCTCAAAACCGAGTCTCTGTCTCCCATTAACACTGACTCCCCACCACCATTTGGCTGTCTTCCCCTGAGTCTGACCCCTCTGTGGACCACATGATAATGGTGCGGCTTAATCCACTGGTGTGAGATCACCAGCATCATCCATGCTGCAGCACCTGTCAGAGCCCCTTTCTGTTTTAAGGTTGAGTGTTGACCTACCGTGTGGATGGGTTTATCTGTTGGCCACCCTGGGGTTTTGTCCCTAACCCATTTATTAGAGTTTCATTCTGTTTTCTTCGCCCTTAAAAGTAGTCGAAGATTTTCTTCAGAATGTGCTTGGTAGTCGTTTTAATTTTAACTCATGAGATCTTTTCTTCTCACCCATGTGTCCTATCCTGTCTTGTTCTTATACTGGTGTTAATTTTGAAATTTTACTGTGTGTCCTTGACTGGCCTCAAATGCTCAGAGATCCTCCTGACTCTGTTTCCTGGGACTGCTAGTAAAAAGGTGTGCACTAAGCCAGGAAGTGGTGGTGCATGTCTTTAATCCCAGCACTCAGGAGGCAGAGCCAGGCGGGCGGATCTTTGTGAGTTCGAGGCCAGCCTGGTCTACAGAGCGAGATTCAGGAAAGGCACAAAGCTACCAGAGAAACCCTGTATTTTCAGCTCCTTAATTTTTATTTTTATGTGTTCAAATTTATCTGTGCCTGTGTACACATGTAAGGGCAGGTACCTAGTGTGGGTACTGGGAACCCAACTTTGGTCCTCTGCCAGAGCACATGTGAGCTGGGTGTAGTGGCACACGCCTTTAAACCCAGTACTTAGGAGGCAGAGGCAGGCGCATCTCTGAGTTCGAGGCCAGCCTGGTCTATAGAGTGAGCTCTAGGACAGCCAGGACGGAAAAACCCTGCCTCGAAAAAAGAAGGAAGAAAAAAAAAAAGAGCAGTGTGTGCTCTTAACCACTGAGCCATCTCTAGCTCCATATGTGTTCACATTGTTGAGAGCGGACTTGACTAGCTAGCTAGTGCCTTGTATTTCCCCTGGGATTGTGGATTTTAGAGTCTCCCACATTTGTTATCCAAAGCCCACATTCTACTGTGTTTATTGGGTTTTCCTAGTTTCTGCCCTGTTGTAAGTCCCCAGTTTCTTCCTTGCTGTGACAGTTTCATGCTTTCTAGTTTCTGATGAAAATGGTGCCGGTTAGAGATTTTTAAATGACCTCGTGTGATGCTTTCCTTGGTAATTTTCTCAAGACCAAGCTGGGTAGTGCCTTTGGGGAAGAATCTGCATTAGGGAAAGCATTGACCTCGTCCATCATATACCACCAGCAGGTGGCGCTGTAGACGTGGGACTTGTTCTGCCCAGACTCACATGGCGGAGTCCCAAGGCTCTGCACCTCATGCATACAGATGGACCACCCTTTGCATCCTGGGAGCTTGTGCCTCCTTGATGGAGTCCCCAAATAATGTTCTTCAAACTTCCAGCTTTCTGTTTGCAGCTGTCCAGCTAGGGCCTTGTAAGCCTGTGGAGCAGACTGCCTTCCCAGGTGGGCACTTTGGGGACTCACTGTCTGTTGTTGCCCTCTCTCAGAGACTACCGCCCCATTCCTGAGCTCGATGTCTACGAGGCAGAGGGATTGGCCCTGGATGATGAGGATGTGGAGGAGCTGACAGCCAGCCAGAGGGAGGCAGCAGAGCGGGCCATGAGGCAGAGGGACCGCGAGGCTGGCAGAGGCCTGGGCCGCATGCGCCGGGGGCTGCTGTATGGTACGTGTGGTGAGCATCCCAAAGGGGCTCCTTGGATCTCCAGAGCCTCAGGAAGTGGGGAAGGCATGGGTAGCACACACTGTGCAGAGGATGCTGGGAGAAGCTTGCATACAGGGGTGTCTTGCTACCCAAGACAGCGACGAGGAAGATGAGGAGCGGCCTGCCCGTAAGCGCCGCCAGGTAGAGCGCGCCACCGAGGACGGCGAGGAGGACGAGGAGATGATCGAGAGCATTGAGAACCTGGAGGACCTCAAGGGACACTCAGTTCGTGAGTGGGTGAGCATGGCGGGACCCAGGCTAGAGATCCACCACCGCTTCAAGAACTTCCTGCGCACCCATGTGGACAGCCACGGCCACAATGTCTTCAAGGAACGCATCAGTGATATGTGCAAAGGTGTGTTGCTCATAGTCTGGGGTGGAACGCAAAGGTATACTTGTCTTGAGTGAGGTCCTGGGCTGTCTCAGCACTGAGGGGTGAAGGTGGCCTGTCTTCTGTATCCTGCCTGCCATGAAGGCTGCTCCTGCTGGCCTTGTTGTAGCACACTAAACACATTATGCCCAGGAACATTTGGTGACATGGACAGAACCGGAGGCATCCTTTCAGAGGAACCCAGGCTCTGGGGTGTTTGGGGACATGCTTAAAAAAATATGTGTTAGTATCCTGTGGGTGTTTTGTTTTTTTCAGTGTCAGGTTGGACCCAGGGCCTAGCACATTCTAAGCATGTGCTCTGCCACTGAGCCACTCCTCAACCTGTGCGTTACAGCTTTGATCCAAAAGTGGTAGCGTTTCTGTGTGACAACATTTGCTTTAAAGGACCTGACAGCTTCAGACCATGGTAGCCCCTCCAGAAATGGCTGTAGTTCTTCTGTAGGCTTTTTTCCACAGCCCGTGGCACTCTTTCTGTAGCCCAAGGGCTGTCTTCCTCCTGGCCAGAGATACGCATGTTTATGTATCACTTGGATCTCTGTTGCACAGCCAGCCACAGGCCTAGTGCTGGCTGGACTTTCTGGCTTACGCAGGTTTGGTTTGGGTAGAGAGGATTTGGCCAGCAAGGTTCTAAGATGTTAGCTACCTTCATGACCCCTGGCTATGTCATCAATTCCACCCGCCATCCTCCTTAGAGAACCGCGAGAGCTTGGTGGTGAATTACGAAGACCTGGCAGCCCGGGAACATGTGTTGGCATACTTCCTACCTGAAGCACCAGCCGAGTTGCTGCAGATCTTCGATGAGGCTGCCTTGGAGGTAGTGCTAGCCATGTACCCTAAGTACGACCGCATCACCAACCACATTCACGTGCGCATTTCCCACCTGCCTCTGGTGGAGGAGTTGCGTTCACTGAGGTGAGCAGGGGTGTTGGAGGAGAATTGTCCATATAGCCAATCCACTGTGCCAACCAAGCAACCTTGAATCAAAAGATGGAGTCAGAGATTGGCTGACTGGGATTAGCTATAAAGTTCTTGGAGGACTTAGGAAGGCTGCTAGGGAAGACAGGAAGAGGGGGGAGGAGTTCCAAGGGATTTCTGGAGTGGTCTGGGAAAAACGTGGAGAGAGGGTCAGTCAGTCGCTCCGCTTTCCTTGGATTTTCCAGGTCTTTGTCTCGATTTCTGACTCCCAGATTTAATTATACTGGAACAAATTAGGTAATCCTTACATCTGGTAGCCTTATCTGGCACCCCAAGTTGGGTGCCATATATAGCAGTACTTTCTTGTTGGGACCGCCAGCTCACAAATAACAACACGGAGACTTATTAATTATGAAAGCTCAGCCTTAGCTTAGGCTTGTTTCTAACTAGCTCTTATAACTTAAATTAACCCATTTCTATTCATCTGTGTGCTGCCACATGGCTCGTGGCTTTTACCTCTCTTCCTGCATGTCCTGCTTCCTCTCTGTCTCCTCTGGCATCTCTCCCCTGCCTAGATTTATCTCCTCTTCTCTCTGCCTGGAAGTCCCACCTAACCTCTTCCTGCCTAGCTATTGGCCATTCAGCTCTTTATTAAATCAATCAGAAGGCACCTTGGCAACAACACATCTTCACAGTATACAAAAAGATTATTCCACAACATGGGGAGAGTGAGTGGGGCCTAGTCCAGTGAATGGGGTAGGAAGTACCCCACAGCCTCTGATGTACTTGTTACGTCCCACACCCAGGCAGCTGCACCTGAATCAGCTGATCCGTACCAGCGGCGTAGTGACCAGCTGCACTGGAGTCCTGCCCCAGCTCAGCATGGTCAAGTATAACTGTAGCAAGTGCAACTTTGTACTGGGGCCTTTCTGCCAGTCTCAGAACCAGGAGGTGAAGCCTGGCTCCTGCCCCGAGTGCCAGTCCGCTGGGCCCTTTGAGATCAACATGGAAGAGGTGAGTAACCCACATCTGTCGTGTTATCCTTGGTGTGTGAGGCCTAACCCATCTCTAGGGCCTGGAGACCTTAAGGCGCTTAGACATGCCTTAAGACAGAATTAACCAGATTGGTCCTGCACCTTCAAGAATTCAATATGTTTGAAACTAGGTGATCCTGTTTGGTGTGTCTACATTTGTGGTCTCTAAAGATAAGATCAAACAGGGCCCACTTTTTCTTCCTATCCACCCCAATAGAGCATCTACTTGCCCATCACATGGGCATCTGGACCACCTCTGAGACTTGTTGGTAGGGCCTGGCTGGCTCCTGATGCTTTTTGTGGGGATCTCCAGGGTTATAGCCACCTTGGATCCTGCAGAACCTTGCTTGGGAGACTCCTGTACCTCTAGTACAATTCCTAGCTGTCTTCTCTAGAGAGCTGCCTGGCCAGGAAGTTGCCAGCAACAGTGTTCAAGTCACCTGGGTGACCCAGCTCCAAGGCTGCACTTAGCTGTGCCTCTCCATCCTTCACAGCCCCACTTAGCCGTGTCACAGACGCTGCCCCCAGGACACTGAGCTGTACAGTTGGGATTAGCAAGTGGGGTCAAGTGTGTGCTGGCCTTGCTGGCTGCCTGCTGCGTTAATCTTTATTACATTCTGGGAGGGAGGGTCCACAGTTCTCATCTTGTGGAATAACGGGTGTTCAGAGACTTGAAGGGCTAAGGTCACCACTCAGCAGGATCAGGCAAGCATATAGATGTGATTGTGTGCTTTTTTTTTTAAATTGAGACTGGGGCTTACTATGTAGTCCTGGCTGGCCTCTAATTCACAGACGAACACCTGTCTTCGCCTCCTGAGTTGTGGGCCCAAAGGGGTACACGGCCGTCACCTGTCATTGTGTGCTTCCAGGCCCTGTGTCTTGTGTATCAGTCAGCTCTGGGTTACCATAACCAAACACCTGATGTAATTGATTTGAAGGATTAGAGTCGCGCTTGGGGTCAATTGAGGCTTTGGGGCCTGTGTGTGGCAGTGATGTGTGATACAGCAAGCTGCTTACTTCACATCAGAGACACCAAGGAGAACAAGAGACCATCCAGTATCCCCTAGTCCCCTTCAAGGGCATGCCCCTGTGACCTAAGGCCTCCCACAAGGCTCCCCTGTCTCTCACACATGAACTGAAGAATCAAAGCCTTCCACGAATAGGCCATTGGGGACATTTGCAGCCCAGACTCTAGCCTGTTGTCTCTTTTCTGGACTGTAAGTAAACTAGTGGGATGGTACAGCATGTGGCACAGCTCCACCGTGTGGTCCTGCTCTGCTGTTGTGGGTGCTGCTGTCAGTACTCATACACATGGCCCAGCTTGATCTTCGTAAGATCATGCTTAAAGCTCAGCACCCCCTTCAGCCAAGAATCACTCTACTTATGACTGGGCTAAGGTGTGGACACAGGTGAATCTAGGTTCCAGGGTGTAGAGCAGAGGCTAGAGCCCAGGAGGAGGGAAGACAGTGCCCAGGGATGGTAGCAGATGAAGAGACTCACCGGGTCACGGTTGGCCTGTCCTTGGTCTCTGCCAACTTGTGGCTTGCTTATCCATTGGGGACTACAGTCGGGTCAGAGCACATGGGAAAGCTGTGCTTTGGGGAGAGCAGGAACCATGATCTTTTCTGTTCCGAGCAGACCATCTATCAGAACTACCAGCGTATCCGCATCCAGGAGAGTCCCGGCAAGGTGGCAGCCGGCCGGCTGCCCCGCTCCAAGGATGCTATTCTCCTTGCTGATCTGGTGGACAGCTGCAAGCCAGGAGACGAGATAGTAAGTGGATGCTGCCAAGAACTGGTGGGATCTGCTGTGGCCAGTGGGGGTGGGACCAGTGTCCGAAGGCGGGGCTCAGCCTGGCACCAGCTCTTGAGTCAGGAGGAGAGCTTTTCTCCCGCTGGTCAGAGTGATGGGCATAACTCAGCTTTGCTGTGACAGTACCATACGGGTACGTCAGCTTAGAGGAGGAGAGATTTATCCTGGGTCAGTGCCAGAGCAAGTCCGTGGTCTTGGGGCCTGTGGCTGTGGATGTAACTGCACAGTGCATTGTGGCAAGAATGTGAGGTGGGCAGGGAGTGTGGTGGCTCACTTCATGGGGAAAGAGAGAGCTGGGAGCAGGGAGTTGTGTCAGGGTCTAGGGATCCCCTCCCAAGCGCACACCCTAAATGACCTCACTAACACATTGCATTTGTGCCAAGCTGAGGATGAAGACTTTAATGCATATCTCTTCCCCACCCCCCACCTCCCACGTAAAATACAGTGGGACAAAGCTCATGGGTTGCTCATCTTTCTGCAGCACAAGGAGCTTGGAGTGGAGTTGGGGGAAAGCAGCATGGGTGTAAGACCTGTGGGGGACACCAGGTTGCACCCTCTGACATGTGACCTCCCCCTCCCAGGAGCTGACTGGCATTTACCACAATAACTATGATGGCTCACTTAATACCGCCAATGGCTTCCCAGTCTTTGCCACTGTCATCTTGGCCAACCATGTTGCCAAAAAGGACAACAAAGTGGCCGTTGGTGAGCTAACGGATGAGGATGTGAAGATGATCACCAGCCTTTCCAAGGACCAGCAGATTGGAGAGAAGGCAGGTGGCCGGGCAGGGCTCCACCTGGAATCTCTGGGAACCAGGCACCCTACCCCCTAGGCTGGGTCTCTGAATATTGGCACTGGTGGGGTAGATGGGGCCTGCACCCTGCAGGAGGACCATAAGCTGACACTGAGAAAAACAGCCCCAGCTCTGCCTCTGGAGGCTGGAAGTCCAAGGTTGAGGGTCCACTTGGGGCAAGAGCCCTCATGGTATGGCAGAAGATTCCATGTACCAGTAGGGCAGACACTCGGCTCCTTTTGACTGGAGCCTACTGTATATGGTACTGAGCCCTGCTGGCCTAATTACCTCTTGAAGGATCCCCTAATAGGGTTGCACTGGAAGCTCGGTTTCCGATGCGTACTTCCAGGGATTTTCACAGCACTGCCCCACTGCCGTAGCTGTCAGTCATGGCCAGCCTTGCTGCTTTGAGCCTCAGAAAGGTTTTATTTATGGCTATGTCTATGTCTGTCCTGGTTTGCTTTCTGTATCAAGACCATGACCAAAAGCAGCTTGGGGAGGGGAGGAAAGGGTTGATTGGGCTTTTCGCTCACTGATGATAGTCCATCACTGAGAGAAGCCAAGGCAGGGACTAAGTTACTTATCTGCCGGCTGGTTCCAGTCTCACGGGTCTCCCTCCGTTCCTCAGATCTTTGCCAGCATTGCGCCCTCCATCTATGGGCATGAAGACATCAAGAGAGGCCTGGCTCTGGCCCTGTTTGGAGGGGAGCCCAAGAACCCAGGTGAGCCCCTCTTGCCAGCTCTCCCCGCAGGGATTATAGGGCCTTTGTTTTGTTTTTGAACATCAGCGTTAACAAGAGTACTGCCTGGGCCTGTGGTAAAAGTCACCGGAGAGGCTGCAGTGAGCGTGAGCTCTGCTCACCCTGGTCCACTCTAGTAGGCTATGTCTCTGCTGTTTGGCTGTGGTCCATTCCCGGGCCGTGACTTCACCACCCTCTCAGGTGTGCAGGGCACACTCAGGGTTTCATGACATGTGTGCTCATTTGGTTGTATCCCAAAGCTCCATAGCTCATTCCTCTGGACTCAGCTTACCAGGGTTCTGGGGCTGGGTACCCCCAGCAGAGACCCACCTTTGCGTTGCTGAGGAGCAGGTCAGGGGATCTAGCCTGTCCTCTGGCCCTCCTTCCTACCTACCCGTATGCCTTCTATCTCCACCCCTGCCGCCTCCTGCAGGTGGAAAGCACAAGGTTCGAGGGGACATTAATGTGCTCTTGTGTGGGGACCCTGGCACGGCAAAGTCTCAGTTCCTCAAATACATCGAGAAAGTGTCAAGCCGTGCCATCTTCACCACGGGCCAGGGGGCGTCAGCCGTGGGTCTCACTGCCTATGTTCAGCGGCATCCTGTCAGCAGAGAGTGGACCTTAGAGGCTGGAGCCCTGGTTCTGGCTGACCGGGGTGTGTGTCTCATTGATGAGTTTGACAAGGTAGGGCTCTGGGCTGGTGGGCTCTGGGACTGAGCTCTCAGTGGTGGGAGGGCTTTATTAGAGAGTGATGGGGCCTCCTGTGTTGCTCTGTGTTGTGTAGATGAATGACCAGGACAGGACCAGCATCCATGAGGCCATGGAGCAGCAAAGCATTTCCATCTCCAAGGCTGGCATTGTCACCTCACTGCAGGCCCGCTGTACCGTCATCGCTGCTGCCAACCCCATAGGTAATGCCTGTCACAGGATGCAGAGTCCAGACCCGACGATGGCAGCAGACGCAGCTCCATCCCATGAGTCCCGCCAGACGGGGCCAGAGGAGGAAGGCCTTGGGACCCCAGGGTGATGGTGCAGCTGTTCTTGCATCTCCCGTGGGTGCTGTCAGATACTTGGTCCAAATGGGGTTGGGGCTGCACCCAGACTCAGCCAATAGGTGGCTAGCACCCAGGATCTCCCTGGGGCTTTTCTTTGGAGCAGCTCTGGTTCTAATGGAATCGGGCAGTGTCTCTGAAACCCTCCTTTTCCCCACACCTCTACCTGAAAGGCACACTGGTCCTAAGAAAAGCTTCCACAGCTCGGGGGCAATGGATGAATGAATGACTAAGCTTGCCTCCTTGTGTTTCAGGGGGCCGCTATGACCCTTCACTGACCTTCTCAGAGAATGTAGACCTCACAGAGCCCATCATTTCCCGCTTTGATGTCCTGTGTGTCGTGAGGGACACTATTGACCCAGTTCAGGTACGTTCCCACATCCCCTGGTGCCACCTGTAGGTTCTGGGCCATTGCCTGAAGCTTGGGCTGTGCTGTGTGCCGGGCATGGGGTGGGCACTATATGGACATTGCCTCATATTCAAGTGTCATCCTGACCTCTGTGGCTTCCCTGGTCCCTCCCTGGCTGAACCCCCAGACTAATCACAGACCATACCCTGTCCTATATCCCTTCCTCCAGCTCTGCCCTCTGACCCCAAGGACTGCTCTTGCCTAGGTTGGTTGCTTATTTGCCTGCCAGTTAAAAGAGTAGATGGCATGGCCCCTGTCCTCCCCCCACAGAATCTCTGCTTTGTGGCCACTGTGCTCCACATGCTCCCTGCACCTGCTGGGTAGGGGATGGCTGGCCAGCTCTGCAGCTGCTGTCTTCATGCTAAATGAACCCACGTGCCTGCTCTCCCTCAGAAAGGCAGCCCTGGGCTTTAAATGTGTGCTTTCCCCTGGAGTGCCCCACCACCACCACCAGATGCCTCTCAGTTTGTCCTGTGGCGAGAGGCTTCTTGGCCACTGGGCTCTCCTTGGTTACATTACCCTATTTTTTTTCTTTTCTTAGCTTGTTAAACACCCCCCCCCCCTTTTTTTTTAATTGTTTTTAATGGTTTGGCTTTGGCGACCGGGTCTCAACTCCCGGGTTCAAGAAGCCTCCTGTTTCAGCTCCTGAGTGGCTGGGATTGTCTTCAGTGCACAGGTGTTTCCTGCCCCTCTAAGCCTGTCACCTCTCTTCACGCTCACGAGCTCGCCTGGCCTCGCAAGTGTGGCAGTCACTCCCCTTGCTGTGTGTAGCTTTTCCTGTCTTCCCGACTCCACCCTTATATGGTACCCCACCCCCATCTCCTGTCTAGGATGAGATGCTCGCTCGCTTTGTGGTTGGCAGCCATGTTAGACACCACCCCAGCAACAAGAAGGACGAGGGGCTGACCAATGGCACCTTGGAGCCAGCCATGCCCAATACGTACGGCGTGGAACCCCTGCCTCAGGAGGTCCTGAAGAAGTATATCATCTATGCCAAGGAGAGAGTCCACCCAAAGCTTAACCAGATGGACCAGGACAAAGTGGCCAGGATGTACAGTGACCTGAGGAAGGAATCCATGGTGAGCGGGGGACACTGCTGGCTTTCTGATCCAGACATGGGGCGGGGCAGAGCAGGCAATATTATGTAAGAACCTCTGGGGTTTTGCGTTGCTCTGTGGTGAGTGCCTGCCTTGTGTGGACAGAACCCTGGTTCCATCCCCAGCACTGAAAAAAAAAAAATGGCCTTCCATATCTTAACCATTTGGTCACAGGTGAACCTTAACTGTGTGCAAGAGGGTCATGGTCTTTTGCTTGTTTAAGTTCTGTATTAACATAAATTTTGCCCAAATCACCATGAGAACTGAGTTGGTTTGGGTTCTTTGTATTGGTGTGGGAGTGCAAGACCATTGACTATTTTAAATCACACCTGACCAAGACACCAGCTGGGTTTTTTGTTTGGGGGTTTTGCTTTGGCCATTTCCAGTGTGTTACCCACTGTTTTCAGAGCATTCAGCTTGGTTCTTACGGGAACGATGGCTTCTCTCTCATTGTTCGGCTCATGTAATGTTCAGTGTAAGCTAGACGCAGGTGTTAACAGACCAGAGGGATGTGAACTAGCTAAGGGCAGACTGGTGCTAGTCTGACCACAGGCCTGTTTTTGTACCTGGCATTGGAGCTGAGCTCAGCTGTAGCTGCTCCACTGGCCGCTCGGCTCTGGCAGCATGGCATTTGCCTCTAGTCCCTTCTGCTGTCTCCTCCTGAGGAAGGCCCCACACTGTTCTCTGCAGGCAACGGGCAGTATCCCCATCACAGTGCGCCACATTGAGTCCATGATCCGCATGGCAGAGGCCCATGCACGCATGCACCTGCGGGACTATGTGATGGAAGATGATGTCAACATGGCCATCCGAGTGATGCTGGAGAGTTTCATTGACACACAGAAGTTCAGCGTCATGCGTAGCATGCGCAAGGTGGGTGTGACTGAGACCAGGTTCCTAGCCTGTTTAGAGATTGGGAAGCTGCGGCCTAAGTATAGCAGGAGCCCCTGCCCTGGCGGCTCAAGCCATGAAGGTGGCCTGATATGATCGGCTTCTGACCTCTGCCCTCTTCTGCAGACCTTTGCCCGGTACCTCTCCTTCCGGCGAGATAACAATGAACTTCTGCTCTTCATACTGAAGCAACTGGTGGCTGAGCAAGTAACATATCAACGCAACCGCTTTGGGGCCCAGCAGGACACGATTGAAATTCCTGAGAAGGACTTGGTGGACAAGGTATGTAGGAACAGGGGAGGGCCAGGGCTTGTTGCGCTGTGGAGCTTGCGGCCATCTTTGGTGTGCCATCAGGTGACAGGCAAATGAGGTAGAGGCGGGCACAGGGGAGCAGGTTCCAGCGGCCTTGACCGAGGACTTGTGAGGCTAGTAAATCTCAGGTTTGGCGCTCTGAACCAGCATAGCCCTTCCAGGTGAGGGCTACCATCCTCCTCTGCTAAATGGCTCTGATGCCTTTTCTCCAGGCCAGGCAGATCAATATCCACAACCTCTCTGCCTTCTACGACAGCGAGCTCTTCAGGATCCACAAGTTCAGCCGGGACCTGAAACGCAAGATGATCCTGCAGCAGTTCTGAGGCCAGCACCGGACGGACCCCTGTGTCTGGATGCGGCTCAGCCACCACTCTGCAGACAGACACATCCCACTTCCACCAGGGGCTCAGTGCTCTATGTAAAGTTGGGATGATAGCCAGATGCACACCTTTACCCATGACCCCCTGGGCCCAGGATATGGTGTGAAATGACTGTATTTATTCTTCTGCTCACCTCTAGAGAGCTCTCCTTGGCAGGCCCCTCTGCCCAAGGCTCAGCAGCCTCATAGCTGGTGTTCGGGATGAGGGTTTGTTCAGGTGACGGACTTGACCAGAACTATTGCTGTTTCGGCATGAGTTTGGTTTCTGGGCTGTTTCTTCCTCTTTTAGCCAAAGAGCAACTTAGAGGTATTTGCAGATTTTTCAGAACATTTTCCAAGCCCAGTGTAGCACTCGCTGCTTTCCACTGCTGAACCTGTTTCTTCCCACCTAACCAGTGCCTTCATTCACTTTTTGTACAGTTTTTGTCTCTGTAGTTTATTTTTTAATAAAGTTGAATATAGTCTAAATACTAGTGTTATTTTGATTCTGGTTTAATGTGGCTTTCCTGGGCTTCTTTGAAGACTTTCCCACCTGTCCTCAGTTTCAACAAGACATGGATCTGGTTAGATCTGCTTTGTGGATGTGCCCTGCACTTTGGGTTTTAAATGTCTCCTTAAGGGTCATTGCTAATGTAAGCTCATTGTTTTTTAACTCAAGGCCTCACCCTGTAACCCTGGCTGGGCTGGAACTCAACTTGGAGATCTGCCTGCCTCTGCCTCCCAGGATTAACGGCATGCACCACCAGTCTGACTCATTGCCAATTCACCAGCTTGGAGCCTGGTGGGAGGAAGTGAGGTTATTGGACCCCGACATACCTTTTTTTGTTTCCAGACCACTACGAGGTCAGCAAGTCCCTGCTACTATGAAGTTCTGTCTCAGTACACTTTGAGCCAACAGGCCGTAGGCAAATCTTTGCAATGAGCCCCAAACCTTACCTCCTTATAAGTTGATTATCTCCTGGTACTTGGTTGCGGAAACAGATAGTTGGCCAACACGAGACACTGCTGTTACAGCACACAGAACTGACATCTTTATAGTAATGAGTCCTTGTGTCCAGACAAGATACGTTCATCCATTGTTCCTGGTTCTTAGGAAGCTACAGAGCCTCTGCATTTAGATTCTACACGTCTGGTTTGCCTCATTCTGGCTTTTAATTGTGCTGTTAAGACTGAATGATTTCTCTTTTTAAGCAGTGCCAGAACAAGAGCCAGAGCCCTGCTGGTGTCCTGCAAGGACTGCCCTGAGCCACACGCATGCATCCTGCGCTGTACTTCCCAGTGGTTACCATAACGGGGCAGACTCTGCTTCTAGCCAACCTTGAACTCAGCGGGCTTATGAGTTTTGCAAAGTTTTTTTCCATTAATGTCACCTGTGTTCTTTATCCGGTTAGCTCTTACGGGATGCTCAGCCTTTTGGGTTTTAGCGATCCCTTTTTTGCTCCTCACTTGATCTGTCAGGGCACACTTGTAATGCACCATGAAGGCTGGTTATTGACGGTAGGTTTCTGGGAGAGCCTCTTTTGGATCATGAAAGTTTCCTCTTAATTTGTATCCTTGTAAGAGTTTTGTTTCTTCTTTTTTATAGAGATGCCAAATTTAATTACATAATTGAGAGTAAGAATTGTGTCTTTTTTTTTCCCCAGAGCTGAAGACTGAACCCAGGGCCTTGCGCTTGCTAGGCAAGCGCTCTACCACTGAGTTAATCCCCAACCCCATGTCCTTTTTTTCATACTTCACCAGTCATGTCCCTGAGCGGAGCCCTGCCTCGCTGTGACAATACTACCTGGGGTGAATAGCGGCTGCAGGTGGCGTCCTGTGATTTTAAGTTAGGCTGTGACTGCTGGGTGAGACAGGTTCAGGCTTTCTGCTGTGTATTTCTCTTGGCTGCTTTGGTGTCAGGTTTTACTAGCACAGAGTGAACTGGGACGCTCGTGGGCTTTGCTCTGGAGACACTGTTTTGTGGGTACGTGGCTTCCAAATGGGCTTGAATGCTTTATGAGGGGAAGAGTTCTCGTCTCTGTCTCCCCGTTGCCCTTGGTCCCTTTAGCTTTACTACTGGGACGAATTTCACTAAACACAAATTTTACCGAAAAGCATTCATTTAGGGGCCAGGGAGATTGCTCAGTTCTTAAAACACCGAGGACATGAGTTCTGTTCTCAGAACCTACAAAAAAGTGCTGGGTGCAGTGGTGTTGGTCACAGCGCCAGGACGGCAGATACAGGCAATCTCTGAGGCTCAGGGGACAGCCAGATTACTCTGCTTGGCCAGCTCCAGACCAGTGAAAGATCCCATCTCACAAAGAACAGCAGCAGACAGTTTGTGCACGTGTGTGCAGGTGAATATGTGCTACGACGTGCAGGTGTGTACAGGTACAGAGCAGAAAACAACGTTCAGGAGTTGGTTCTTCCGCTGGTTCCGGGAACCAAACTCAGGATGTCAAGGTTGGTGGCAGGTGCCTTGCTGAGCCATCCCACCAGCATTGTTTAGACTGCTAAAATTTCATCAATGAGTCGTGTCGCTTTTCTTACCATTTTTAAAATCAAGTTTGTACCTTTTATTGTTTTCTTAATGTCTCTGGTACTGTAGGTGTTCTGCTTTGTTTACACCCTACCACATTTACACACATACTCATTTGTTTTCAAGTCAAGGTCTAACTGTGTGGCCCTGGCTGGTCTGGAAAGAGATCCTCTTGCCTCTGCTTCCCAAGTTCTGGAATTAAAGGCATATGCCACCATGCTATTTTTATTTTTGAGACAAGCTCAGCCCTGGCCTGGAACTCAGAGCAGTTTTCCTGCCTCAGCACTCTAAGGACTGGGATTACAAGTGTGAGCCACTGTGCCTGGCTTTCCTTTATATTTTTGAATAATAATAGGCTTTTAGCAATTGGTTCTATCAGGTTCTTTTTTTTTTCTTCCAACAATAGACATTTAGTGATTTGTTGTTTTCTGAAGACTTTTAAAAGTATCTTCTTAGATGGGACATTTAGTTCATTCACTTTTGACTTTTGTTTGTTTATGGATTTTTGAGACAGAGTTTCTCTGTAACTGCCTTGGCTGTCCTGGAACTCTCTTTGTAGACCAGGCTGGCCACAATGCCTGCCTGTGCCTCCCAAGTGCTGGGATAAAAGTGGGTACCACCATGCCTGGCTTTACTTTTAACCTTTTTTAAAAAAAATTAAATACATGTATTTGCAGTTATGATATATCTGCCAGCTTTCGGCTGCATCCCTAGACTTCCACATACAACATTCTCATGGTATTAATTTTTGAGAAGATTTGAGGTTTACGCTATGATGTGCTCTAATTCAAGAGCTATTTAGAAGTACATGCATTTGGGCCTGTGGTTTCCTCCATTGATTAAATCTCATTTGCTTCTGTGCTGGCTAGTTTTATGTCAACTTAACATAACCTAGAGTCACTGGAAAGGAGGGGGCCTCAATTGAGGAAATGCCTCCATAAGATTGGACTGTAGCAAGATGGACATAGTGGTGCACACCTTTAATCCCAGCACTTGGGAGGCAGAGGCAGACAGATCACTGAGTTCAAGGCCAGCCGGAACTATCTACAGAGTAAGTTCCAGGACAGCTTCTTACTAAGTGATTGATGTGGGAGGGTCCAGCCTGCTGTGGGTGGAACCACCCCTGAACAGGTGGCTCTGGGTTCTGCAAGAAAGCAGGCTGAGCAAACAATGGGGAGCAAGTCAATAAGCAGCATTCCTCCATGGCTTCTGTATCAGTTCCTGCCTCCAGGTCCCTGCCCTGTTTGAGTTCCTGTCCTCCAGTAATGAACAGTGATGTGGAAATGTAAGCTGAATAGACCCTTTCCTCCCCAACTTGCTTTAGTCATGGTGTTTCATGACAGCAATAGAAACCCTCACTAAGACAGCTTTTATACCTTTAAAAAATATTGATTTTTGTTTATGTGTGTGTGCATGAGTATATGCCATGTGTGTACACACATGTACAGGGACCAGAAGAGGGTGTCAGATCTGGAGCTGGAGTTTCAGGCAGTTTTCAATGGATGTGGGTGTCAGGAACCAAACCCTGGCTCTCTAGCACAGCAAACACTCTTAACTGCTGAGCCATCTTTCTAGCCTGTCATTTCTTCTTGCTTTTCAGTATTTCTCACAGTTGTGCTCCTGCCCACCACCAGAACACGAGACAGAATCCTCTCAGAAGAGGAAGCAGGGTATCTGCCCAGGGCACCAGCTTGTCTTGTGGGGGGAGGGGCGTTCCAGAGATGGCAGAGGTTAGACCGTGTTTGTACTTAACAAGAATGATCTGGAAGACACAAGTCTGTCGCAGAATATTATTTTAAGATGTGTTACTTTTGTTTATGTTGCATTTGTTTAACTCTGTGAAGCTGTGTTACTTTGTTTAAACACCTAATGGTCTAATAAAGAGCTGAACAGCCAATGAGGAGGCAGGAGAAAGGATAGGCGGGGCTGGCAGGCAGAAAGAATTGATAGAAGGAGGAATCTGGGAGAGAAGGGAAGTAGCCAGAGAAGGAGGAGGACACCAGGGGCCAGCCACCAGCTGGTATACAGAAGTAAGAAAAGGAAAAAGCCTAGAGGCAAAAGATAGATGGGATAATTTTAAGTTAAGGAAAGCTGGCTAGAAACAAGCCAAGCTAAGGCGGGGCATTTATAATTAAGAATAAGCCACCATGTGTGATTTATTTGGCAGCTGGGTAGCAGGCCCTCCAAAAGAGCAAAACAAACAACAACACAGGTCCACATTGTCCATAAAAGAGTGGCACAGTGAAGTCTGATGAGGAGCCCAGGTCTCACTCTCCTCTTTCCCAAACTAGATACTTGCTCTAACAGCTCTTCTCGACAGTGTCCCCACTGAGCAATGGTCACTGTAAGAACAATGTCCATGAGGTTCGGACAGTTCAAAGAGCAAAGCCATTAACATTCTGGATATTTCATTTTAGTCCCAGCATCCCATGCCTGTGTCCTCTGGGTGGCCTGGCTTTGCACAGAAACTATGCAAATCAGTTCTTCACTAACTTGAGCTTGCTTTACTCTGTCCATAGAGTAAAGCACCAAAAATACCAGTCAACAAACACTAGCCAGTGTGGTCACTATCAGTTCCATCAGTGTTCTGTCGCAGAGTGTCGCAGCACAGGTGTGTGGGTTCACGTGGATCTGTGGAAAGAAGACTCAGAGGCATCTTAAGAATGAATTTAGCCTTTCTCAGCTGCAGGGGGGTCCAGCCTCTAAGGACTGAAGCACTTTCCCTTCACCCTGGGCATTTTTATTTTCTCTGTATTTACAGTTTAGCCAGTTGATTTCCATATCTTCAAAAACAACCTGAAAGGAGTTCCCAAAGATAAAATGCCAAGTGCAAATTCCTCAGTTTCTCAGGTACCACCGTTTTCCAGGTTTCCTAAACCAAATTTTGCATAGGCCCTTGATCCTTGGGAGACTCTGAGACAAGAGTCACATAGGGCGGTAAGAGAAACAAAAGGTATGGGTTAAACAAAGGATGGGTTAGGGCTAGGTGCTACTCTCTGGAGCCAGGTCAGGTGTAGCTCAGCAGGAATGCAGCCGCAGTGTCCCACTGACTTTAACTCAGGTTAGCCCAGGTTAGACTTTCATCACCACCCCCAGATACCAGCAACAACCTCCTCTCTGGTCGTTGATGTTTTGCTTGTTTATTTTGTCTCGAGTGCTGTTGTCCAATACTGTTTACAAGACCTAATGAGACCATGATTCCTACTTTAAAAATGAGTTTCTTCCAGTACAAAGTCTACACTTACCCTGACACACATAATCCTTTGTTCTCTAGAACCTGACCCACCTTCACTGCCCATCAAATGATGCAGGCTATGCAGTCAGGTTGGCCTCAGGCTAGGGGAAGGAGAAGAGGGCCTGCAGTCCTGTATTCTGGTTGTTGCCACTTTGCCTTTTTGTGTTCAGGGTCCTCACATTGATGGATAGACTACAGAACTTGTAAATGCCACCCATATGTCTTCTGCACTCTCCCAATGATGATGCTTATTCCCCTGAATGTGACAGACAGACCGTGTCCACTCTGTTCTTAACCTTGGAGCTCACATCTTGCCCCTGCCTTCTCAAATCCTGTTTCTCTAAATAGACTAGAAGATCCAAGTGCATCTCTATCTAATGGTATCCCCTGCAGTGAGGAGTGAATATTGTTTACAAAAACATCCAGCATAGGCCGACATGATGGTCCAAGCCTTTAATCTCAGCACTCAGGAGGTGGAGGCAGATGGATCTTTGTGAGGTCAAGGCCAGTCTGATCTACATTGGGAGTTCCGGGCCAGTCTGGGCTACAAAATATAAATAACATTTTTTAATCTTTTAAAAAAGATTTTTGGGCCGGGCAGTGGTGTCGCAAGCTTTTAATCCCAGCACTCAGGAGGCAAAGGCAGGCAGATCTCTGTGAGTTTGAGGCCAGCCTAGTCTACAGAGCTACAGAGCTAGTTCCAGGACAACTAGAGAGCTATTACAAAGAGAAGCCCTGCCTTAAAAAAAAAAAAAAAATCTTTAGTTTTAAAATGTATTAGTTTTTACTTTATGCATGAGTGTGTTCCTGAATGTTTGTACACTGCGTGCATGCATGGTGTCCACAGAGGCCAGAAGAGGGTGCCAAATCCCCTGGAACTGGAGTTAACAGCAGTTCTAAGTCACCATGTGGGTGCTGGGAACAGAACCCAGGTTCTCTGCAAGAATAAGCAAATGTTCCTAACCAATAAGCCAACCTCCAGTCTCTTCATTGCGTGCGTGTGATTATATGCTATGTGTGTGCAGGTACCCACAGAGATCAGAAAAGGCCATCAGATTCCCTGGAGCTGGTTATAGGCAGCAGCAATGTGGGTGCTGGGAACCAAATTTGGGTCCTCTGGAAGAGTAGCATACTCTGCTGAGCCATCTCTCCAGTGCCCCTCCCACACCAGACACTCTTAATGTAGCTCAGACAGACCTGGTCTTAACCTGCATCCTTCCTACTGCTGGGATTACATGCATGCACTACCATGTCTGGCTACAATTTGTTATTTTGCACAAATGTTTTCCTAATTTACTGTATATAAAATAAAAATCCCACAAAATTATGGGTACTGGACAGATATGTTCCAATAGATGCAGGGCACATTTCTTTCTATCTTGGAGATTGCCAGAGCCTCCCTCTGTATCTAGAATGGTTTCTCCCAAACCCAGCTTATCCAACATCCATTCATCCTGTAAGGGTGTCTCTACGGAAGCAGGCTGAAGGTCCCCTCTGCTGCCTACTGCTCTTTGTGCTTAACCAGCCTTCCTGCACTTGTGGCTCTGGGACCGCATGTTAAGGAATGTTCCTGCAATGCCTGTCTTATTTGTCTCCATCATGCTTGGCACAGGAGTGAACTTGAAGTCAAGGGGAGGCACACACCGGAGAGAAAGGCAGCTCTCCCAAGATATCTGGTGACAGGGACGAATCTGCTCAGGCTGTGAGAGCCAACTGGAAGTTGGGAGCTAAACTACATTGTAGTGGCTCAGAGGTTATGAGCATGAACTGACTGGGATTCAGTTCTCAGCACTCATATGGTGGCTTACAACCATCCGTGGACATCAAACGTGTACTCGGTGCACATACATACACACAGGCAAAACACACACATAAAATGCAAATAAATAACAAATTACACCTGGCCCTGAGTTCAGTTCTCTGCTCTTGCCCAGGTTCCCCACCAAAGCCTGGTCCTCCCAGACCTTCAGAACCCCAGGTCACATGCCCCAGCAGTCCTCTGCTGATCCTGGCCTCTCTCTCCTTTGCTGCAGCTGGCCGGTCTGCTGCACAAAGGGTGCGGGACCCTGTTCCGGGGTGGCGAAGTGCAAGAGGCTGGAGGTGCAGGTGCGAAGCCAGACTCCGCAGCAGGACCCCGCCTCCGAGTTGTCCACAGCATCGATTGGGCGGCTGGGCGCGTGAGTGACGGGTACGCGGGCCAACGGGGCGCGCGCGCGCCACCGCCTTCGCTTTGCGCGCCCCCGACGCCGGCCCGGGCGCCGCGGCGCTGCGGCTGCGGGCGGCGACGCTGCACCATGGCCCGGCCGGTGCGGGCCGCCCGACTGCCGCCGCCGCTGCTGTTGCTGCTGGCCGCGGGTGAGTGGGGCCGGGCCGCGGCGCGAGGGCGCAGGGCGCACAGGGCCCGTGCTGGCAGCGCCACAGAACAAAGGCTGTGGGGCGCGCAGGGTCGGCCGCGCGCGGGGAGGAGGTGGCGGCGCGGGGCCTGGAGAGAGGAGCCCCCCCCCCCCAGGCGCCGTGTCCGGGGAGCTGAATGCTCCGTGCCACGCGCGCGCTCGGGGACGACGCGATGGGGCCGCTGCACCAAGGTGCCCGTGCCCCACCCCTCGCCAGGTGACAGGTGACAGGTGATCAGACTACGGCCACCGAGCAGAGGGGCGTGTGCGTGTGTGCGCGAGAGGGTTCAGGGAGGCGCAGCAGGGAGGTGAGAGCCCACGGTGACACCCTTGGAGAAATCGCATCGTAAAGGTCCAGCGGGTCCCCACGGCGTGTGGGCCGGGGATGCCGGGGGTCTGAGAGCGAGCTGCGTGGCCGAGGTGGATGTTTACATGTGCATGGAGCTTGCCTGGGAAGGCGTGTGCGTGTCGTTGTGAACGCGTGTCCTCGACTGCGCGGGGCAACTTTATTAGGAGCTGACAAAGGGGTAGGTCTGCGACAGCGACTGCCGCCACACGGGGCTGTGTGTGAGACTTGGTACGTGGTTTTCCATTCAGCAATCGCACAGGGTACCTCGTTAGTGTGGTTGTGTGACAGATCGGGGCCTGAGGCAGGTAAGAAATGGATATGTCTGCGTGAGAGAAAAAGAGACAGCTTTCCAGGTAGACATGAGATTCAGGGGTGTGCATGCGTGAGTGAGTGTGTGTGTGTGTGTGTGTGTGTGTGTGTGTGTGTGTGTGTGTGTGTGTGTGTAGGGGGCGGGCACAAGAGCTTGACAGGCTCAGAGGCAAGCCACCACCACAGAAGGGGCGGAGGAAGGCTGACTGCAAAGGTGGGTCAGATCGGGACATAGTAGAGCTGCTTCTCACAGAAGGGTGGAGCTGGGACCCCATCCTAAGGTGGGCGTGGTGCAGGAGCAGGGTGCTGGGCTAGGTGGGCTACAGGACTCAGTGAATAGCCCTGCGCCACTTCCCCTCCAGTGGAGACAGGCATGGGACTGGCTACCCCAGTGCTCAGGCAGTTACCCCACCAAGACTCAACCCTATGCAATGTATGCAAATTCCAAGGAGTCTTTGTGAGGGGAGGAGCCAACCTTGCTCCATATGGACATGTGGTGGGGGCTGACTTTGGGACTGTCAATGATAGAACCCCAGGAAGATGTCTGGGGAGTTGGGGAGAGTGATCAAGGTTGTGTGTACCTGTAATTCCAGCACTTGGGAACCTAAAGAGGCCAGTCTGGGCTGCGGAGCAAGACCCTGTCTCTAAATAAACAAATACATACAAAATAAATAAAACAAAAAGGCTGAGTGAGAGAGGACTGGCCCCTCACAATGCACTGCTGTGCCTGCTGTGAGCAGGTTGAGTTAGCAAGGGCACGTGTTTTACCCTTGGAGAGGAATAAAGGACCTAACAACACAGGGGTTGGGTGGGGGGGATATCCATTGGTGTTGGCATCAGACATCTACACAGACCACCTGCATCCTCTGGGAAGATCTGCGCTCTCTCTCTCTCTCTCTCTCTCTCTCTCTCTCTCTCTCTCTCTCTCTCTCTCTCTCTCTCTCCCTCCCCCCCCTCCCCTCTCTCTCTGGGTCGGAGCCACACCAGTCCTGCCAGCAGTACAAGTCAGGACCCAGGCCTGGCTCTCGTGGCCTTCCTCCTAGTAACCAGGAGGATGCTGGTCAGGCCCCTCCCTCCTCTCTCCTGCCACACTCTCCATGAGCGTGCCCCTGGCTCTGTGCAGGCACATGTGTGTCTGTCCGCGTGCCTCTTTTTTATACCTTTGTGTAGAAGAATGCTTCACTTAAGCGCTGTGGAGTGGTGGTGGGGGATGGGGTGCAGGATGGTGGTGCTGGAGCGTTTCTGTTGTGGCTGCCACTCTGGGCTGTGGGGGCAGAGTGGCAGATGCTGCCCAGCCACCTCCCATGCTGGTGTCTGCGAAGGGCTTAGGGGGATCTGACATGAAAGCTGCTGACTGGGGCCGTGTGCAGCTGGGGGTAGACAGACCAGACTGCCAGGGCTGAGCGGTGTGGGGAGATACACCGGGTTCTGGGACCTTGGCTTTCTTTGACCCTAAGATGTCTGCCTGTTTCCATCGCCCCCTTTTCTGGGCTTGTTTGGATCTGATTTCCCTTGAGGCCGATCCCCCTCATCCCTTCCTGTATGCCTTTTCCTTTCTGCCTCCCTTTGGGGTGATGAAGTACCAGAAAACGCAATGAGCTTGAGGAAGGAAATGAATCACACGGGGAGCATAATTCTGGGATTTTAAGTCAGATGGGGTCTCCATTGAGGCCGACTAATTATTAAATGAAAAAATAATTATCTGTAGAATGGACAGAGTGCACCTATTCTGGTGTCTTCTCGTGGTGGGCAGGTCTGAAAAGCAGTACCCCCCTACCCCTTTGCCGAAATAATTGCCCACTACCAAAGCCTTTGAAAACATCCAGGTCTCTATAAAGACCGAGCATGCCTTCCAGAGAATGAAAATTGGCTGGGAAAGAGTGGAAAACCGGGGAAATATCAGACCACCCCCTTTTTTTAAAAGTGAGATTTCAGTCTTTGTTAATGCCTGTAGACCACCAGGAAAGGTGGATGCAGAAGAAGAGATGCTAGTGTGGAGGGCAGGGGGTGCTGGTTGCTGGAGTGCAGAAGGAGTTGGGGAGTGGAGGCCCCCACCTGGGGCATGGAGGTGTCAAGGTGCAGATCCAGGGTGCCCCCAGCCACAGTGCTCTGCACACAGACCTGGCTGACCAAGAAGCACCTGCCGCCGCCCCCCCACCACCACCACCTCAGCCCCATGGGAAGTGCACAGCTCCTACTCTATTGTCTGGGAGGGGGGCGGGGGGCGCTGAAGTGCTGGGCAGTTCCAGGTCCAGCTGACTGTGGCCACTTCTCTAGCACACTTAAGTTAGTTTGGTTTTTGTTTGTTTCTTTGTTTGGTTTTGTTTTTGAAGATCTATGCAGTTCTGGCTGTCCTGGAACTCACTATGTAGATCAGGCTGGCCTCAAACTCACAAAGATCCACCTGCCTCTGCCTCCCAATGCTGGGATTAAAGGCATGTGCCACTGTACCCAGCTAAATCAGATTCTGAGGAGGTAATGCAGAGGCTCTGAGGCGAGCGGGCCACATCTCTTCAGGACTCATGTGGAGTAAGTCCTGGATTCTTGAGGAAGACCAACTTTACTCTCTCCCATTATCACTAAAGCAGTGTCTTTCCTAGCATCCCTGCCCAGACACAGCATGTGGGTAAAGCTTTACTCCTCATGGCCTTGAAGTGTGGCTTGCTCAGGCGCCCTGGGAACCTGTACACTATTCGGGGTTTAATTTGCACACACATCCCTCATCACCTGACGTTTTCTTCTTCCTGGGATGCATGAATGAGTTTTTCCAGATTGGTTTCTCTCATTTGGCTCCTTGCCATCCCTGTTCCCAGCCCCGGGGAGGCTGCTTCTGCAAACGAAGGCTGCTGTAGCAGCTGGTAGCTTGTATACAATTTAGATTCCATTTCTCCCCCAAACTGCTAATTTCCCTGCAGGCAGAGACTGTCCAGTGTCCATCTTTGTGTCACCGGGGAGGGCCTGGTATACCACTTGGCTCAGACCAAAAGCTCAGGAGTGACCACACGATGCTGTAGCTGCCCTTCTTGTGTGAATTTTACCTACAATAAGATGGCACATTCCTCATGAGCAAGTCTCCGTTTTAATTGGCACTGGATTGATAGGATTCTGTGAGTCTGTTTCACTTATTTTAAAATTAGAAAATAAGTGTTAAATAAATAAGGGCAGTTTATAGAAGTGTTTCTAAACAGGGCCCCTGTGGACCTGTGAATAAGAGATTCGTGGTGGATAGCATTCTGGAGGCACTTTGCGGGGAGGCAGAACGCTCCACCTGGACTCAGCTTGGATTTGCTGTGGGAACCCCAGGCCGAGTGTCCAAAGGAAAGGGATGCCCTCCAGTCCTCAGCGCTGGCTTCCCTCCATGGCACTTACATCCCTTGGGGTAGCTATGCTATCTTGAATATTGTTTTAAGCAGCTCAGCCCAGCAAATAATTGCTTCCCAAACCTCCTTCACAGAACATCTGCAAGACCTTCCTGTGGGGAGAACAGCTAATTACAGCTCTTTCTATTAACTTAATCCCATGAGTCCTCAGTGATTTCATCTGTAAAACAGGAGGGTTCAACCCGATGATTATTTATTCACTCAAGGACTTGCTGAGCCCTGTTGTATATCAGGAACTAGACACTATAGTGTCAAGGGTCACACTATGTGCTTACCATGTGAGGAGAGTTATATGATTGTCTGTTGCCAATGGCTGAGCAAACTATAGGGCCAAGATTGTGATAACAAAGAATGGCACCCTGCCCAGGCACGTGACCAGGGAAGGCTGCTCAGAAAGTATCTGGGGCTGGGAAGTTGGCTAGGTGGACAAGAGTGATTGCCATACAAGCAGGAAGACCTGAGTTAGAACCCTAGCACCCACAGAAAAAGCTGGGCATGTCTGCACATGCCTGTAACCCCAGCCTTGGGACAGAGATCTTGGAGTTTGCTGGCCAGGGAGAGACCCCAGCTCAAGGTAATAAAGCAGAGAAAGATAAAGTTCATCTGACATTCTTCTCTGGCCTCTGCATGTGCATGCATACTCACACCCTCACATGCATGCAACATGCACACACACACATGCACATACCACATATGAGGGAGGGAGGGAGGGAGAGAGAGAGAGAGAGAGAGAGAGAGAGAGAGAGAGAGCGCGAGCGAGCGAGCTAGCTGTGTCCGAGGGCAGGAATAAAGAACTAGGCAAAGCTGGAGAAATGATTTGGCAGTTGGGAGCACTTGCTCTTACAGAAGACCTGGATTCAGTTCCCAGCACCCACATTGAGGTTCACAATTCCAGGTCCAGGGGACCCAATGCCCTTCAGCTTGACTCCATGGGCACTATGTGTGGGTGGTACATGAGGGCACACATTCTAGGAAAATAAAAATAAATCTTTGAGAATTAGGTGGGGGAAAGATGGGAATAAATGGATATTCATGCAGAAGGCATAGCACGTATAAAGAAAGCAAAGGAGATGTAATGTTCTGGAAATCCCTAGAAACTCAGTTTAAAGCATATGGCATGAATGGGGAATGATTGTGACTGTGGAGAGTGGAGAAGAGGTACTAGGGTGTGTGAGTCCCTCTGCTGCATTAAAGGATCTGGCTGGGTCATCTTTGTGATGGGGCAATAGGTACAGATTTGGCTGTCAGAAGGCTGTTCTGAGTTTTGCTATTCAAAATGTGGTCTGTGGACCAACAGCATTACTCATCCATACAGAGCCAGGAACATTGGGTGAGTCATATGTACACTTAGGCCCTGGTGGCACTCTGCTCCACAGGATAGTGCAGCGGAGAGATGGACGCAGTGAGCATTGGTAGGGAATCCTGAAATACCTAAAAGATCCACTGGGGACTGTCTCTGGAGAGAGTTGGTAGGAGGGAATCAAGGATATTCATGGGTCAGCATATTAGGAGGGTGGAGCTTGGAGAAGCCCCTCCACCTTCTCAAGATGCTAGCCTTTAAATAGACCCAAGTCCTTCCTACAAAACTGACCTTTTGGGCTGTGAGCAGTGTGGACCTCATTCCAGTAATGTGGCCTTGACTGCTTTGTTGAAGTGTAACGTGTGGAGTGTGTGTGGGGGGGGGGTGTGCTCCCTTGGGGGGCACCACTGTCCACTCAGTGTAAAGTGTGGAGTGTGGGGTGTGTGGGCTCCCTTGGGGGGCACCACTGTCCACCCAGTGTAAAGTGTGGAGTGTGGGGTGTGTGTGCTCCCTTGGGGGGCACCGTTGTCCGCCCAGTGTAAAGTGTGGAGTGTGGGGATGTGTGCTCCCTTGGGGGGCACCGTTGTCCGCCCAGTGTAAAGTGTGGAGTGTAGGGTGTGTGGGCTCCCTTGGGGGGCACCACTGTCCACCCAGTGTAAAGTGTGGAGTGTGGGGCGTGTGTACTCCCTTGGGGGGCACCACTGTCCACCCAGTGTAAAGTGTGGAGTGTGGGGGGGTGTGCTCCCTTGGGGGGCACCACTGTCCACCCAGTGTAAAGTGTGGAGTGTGGGGGGGTGTGCTCCCTTGGGGGGCACCACTGTCCACCCAGTGTAACGTGTGGAGTGTGTGTGTGGGGGGGTGTGCTCCCTTGGGGGGCACCACTGTCCACCCAGTGTAAAGTGTGGAGTGTGGGGGGGTGTGCTCCCTTGGGGGGCGCCCTTGTCCACCCTGCAGAATGAGATGAGGCGTGAGCATTCCCAGGTACTGCCCCAGCTCTGCTCCCCTCCTCCCAGCAGCTCTTCTTGCCTGGTTCCCTTCCTTCTCTTGTATTCTGCCAGCACAGGCACCATGCTGTCGTTCTTTAGGCCTCTTAGGTACCTGTCACACTATGCTTTGATGATTTGGCTTCCCCCTGGGCTCCACAGGAAACTGGCGCTTTGAAGGTCAGGGACTGTATCTTTCTGATTTCTGTATCTGCCTGACCTTTGTATAATGCCTGGTGCAAAGCTAGCATTTATAAAAAGACTTGTTGGGTGAACGAATGAGTGAATGAATGGAGTTCAGTTGCTCACACCCTATTCTGACATGGAAGAACTCCATTTATAACCCTTCTCAGTGTACCAGCAGGCTGTGCCAAATTTGGGGCTGTGTAACAAATCACCCCCAAATTTTGTGACTTAGAACTTGTTAGGATGGCAAGATGGCTTAGTAGGTAAGGGCATTTGTCACAAAGCATGATGACCTAAATTCATTCTCCAGCCCTCATGGGAGAAGGAAAGAGCTGACTCCCTAAAGTTGTCCTTTGACATCCATGCACATGTACACATGCGTGTACACACACACACACACACACACACACACACACACACACACACACACACACACCGGGCAGGGGGAGGAGGAATACATGTGAATTTAAAACAATAACAAAAAAACTCCAGAAATTCTTTTTGTTACTGTTTCATGTATATGGGTGTTTTGCTTACACATGTATCTGTGCACCATGTACCACGTGGTGCTGGCAAAGGCCAGAAGAGGGCATTAGGCCTCCCAGACCTGGAGTTATAGATGGTTGTGAGCTACCATGTAGGTACTGGGAATTGAACCCATGCTCTTGGCAAGAACAGTCAGGACCCTTAACTACTGAGCCATCTCTCTAGCCCCAAAACCCAGAAATTCTTCATGTGATCCCCAAACTAGAATCATCAACCTGGGAACTTTCTAGAAATGTGGGTTCTTGGGGCTCATCACAGAATAACTGGCCTCAAAGATTATCCGTGGCTTAGCTTTCTGTTTAACTCACACATCCCGCCACGCTGTGAGTCTGTCTGTGCTGGCTCAGGTTTGAAAGGGCCTGGTTTTGAACAAACTCCGTTTATTTAGCTCACGACCCTGGGCTGGCAGTGCAGGCTGGAATCTGCTGGCACTTCTGATCTCAGCCAGACTCCTTCAAGTTCCACGTCAGCTTGTCCTGGCTGGCTTTGTCCCACGGGGCTTTGGCTGGGGCACTGCTAACCCGGCTGTTTTCTACACGGGCTCTTTTTCTAGAGCAGGCTGGCCTGGGCAGGTTGGCCAGAAGTCCTGAGAGAATAAATCTCACACAACTCTCGAGGCCTGTCGAGAGGATAGTGCAGTGGTGCAGGTCTGAGGAGGGGGAACTTAGCCTCAAGGGAGGAACCACAAAGTTGAATTCCAGGCCCCCTGGAGGACACCCTTCCACCTCCAGAGCCTCAGAGAACCTTTCACCTGGGTGGTTTCTGCGTTAGACCCAGCAAATTGACTTACTACCATCTACCCGTCATGGGGTGGATATTGCTCTTCCCCATAATATCAGGACTAGAATAACAACAAGAGTTGTTTTAGGGTCTCCTTATGATGGGATGAGAGTCAGAAGGACTCATTGGCATCCTCTTCTGGGGGTGGAGGACACCAAGAAGATTGGTATGGCTCCCTCTGGCCTCTAGATGTCTGGAAGCCATGAGTATGCCCTGTCCTTTCCCACATGTGAGCTGGTAATGTGATCACAGGGGCACAGCTTGAGCTTCATGAAGCCAGGCTCAGCTGGAGACTTTGGACCTGGTATCTGGGACAGCTAGAGATGCTCTGGAGGAGGTGTGATGATTCCTAGCTTC
Organism: Peromyscus californicus insignis; assembly: GCF_007827085.1. Taxonomy (NCBI): domain Eukaryota; kingdom Metazoa; phylum Chordata; class Mammalia; order Rodentia; family Cricetidae; genus Peromyscus; species Peromyscus californicus. Next base: position 104,293,869 of record NW_026294584.1, on the reverse strand, counting down.
AGAGCCAGAATCTCCCCCAGCCACCAGATGTACCATAGGTAGAGAGCATAGTAGTGTCTCTGAGTCCTACCTTCTGGCAGAACCGCCCCCCCCCCCCACTGCCCCAGGTATAACTTGGCCTCCTGCAGCTCAGATGGCCTGTGGATGAGGTTGTCGAGAGTGGAACGTCTCTGAGCCACAGAGTGGAAGGGACCAGCATGCCAGCCGTGGCCCTTTGGTTCTGCCTTGGTCTCCTCTGCCTCCACAGTCAATCTCTGAGGCCACACGGGACATTGATGAGCCCTGCTACTAACATCAGCCTTTTCTTTCCTCCCTGCTTCCCTTCATTCCTCTCTCCCTTCCTCCCTTCTCATTTGGGTTTTTTGAGACAAGATCTTACCATGTAGCCTAAATTGGCCTCAAACTTATAATCCTCCTGCCTCAGCCTCCAGAGTGCTGCGATTACAGGTGTGAGGTCAGCCTAAATGAAGTGAAGATGCAGCCCATTGTCCGCTCTTAGGGCTCTCCAGGTGGAGGACGTCCTGGGCCTCTGGGCTTTCTTCCGGTCCCTGTATGGCAGTGCACACAGTACCTGGAGACTCGCTGGGATAAATAGCTCTGCCCACCTGCAGTAAGTGCCTCTGGGACTGGGAGCTTGGAGTAACTGTCCATGCTCTACAATGGACACTAAGGCTGGACTGATGAATGAGCTTGGAGCCCCTCAGCTCAAGCAGGGAAGACAAACCTAAGCTTGTTTCCTCGGTACCCTGTGTGCCTCCCCTTCCGGCCCTCTTTCTCCCCACTGACCCCAGCCAGATGCTCCCTATAGGTCAGTGTGCTATTCCTGGTCCTGGGCTGACTGACAGGTGCATAATGTACCTGACATTCTCCCAGTTTCTGCTGGAACTCTGTGGTCTTTTCTCTTCCTTCAGCAGCCAAGTGCTGTCCTCCTCATCAGGGGGTGAGGCGATTAAAATTCAGATACTGTTTGTAAAGCACTTTTGCACATGGCCCTGAAAATATGAGGTCTTGTTTTTATTATAAACATCACTGAAAATTTCCCTTCATTATCATCACAGCAGGTCACAGTCCACATCCAGTGCAGGGGCAAGGGTCGGGGGGCTTAGACATGCCCTCCCCACACCACTGATGTTTTTAGTCTTAGGAAGGATGCAGAGGGCATTTCCATCAACCTCCTGGTCTGCTAGGTGAGGAGGTGACACTCGGGAGCCTTGAGCAACTTCCCAAAGCATGCAACGAGCTAGCTGTGAAATTGGTCAATAGTACAGTTCTGCCGTTCTCAGTGGCAGAGGGAAAGAAATGGAAGATGATCCTTTTTAACTTGTAATCTGGTCTTTGTTTGTTTGATCTTGATGAATCAGGGGGGGTCCACAATTCTAAACAAATGTACAGAATCACCAGCCCTGGTGAGCTTGCCCTGCAACCTTGCGTGGGTTATTAAACTGTGCGGAGGAGACCTGCTGTGATGCAAATCACAACACAGGCTGGAAGAGTTTCAGGCTGGGATGCAAACTTCAAGAACATTGTCACATGAGGAGCAAAGTCCTTGGCTCGAATTTGTACCTGCAGTGCCTGGCAGAGCTACTGGACTGGGACAGAGGAGCTTTCTGAGCACCCTGGGGATGAGGGGAGCAGGGTCATCAAGTCCTCACTCCCTGCTGGTCCTCTTGCCACTGTCACAGGGCAGGCTGAACACACTACAAGGGCATCTCAGGTCCCCCTGAAGCCCCAGTGCTGAGAGGTGTCCATCCTTGTGGTATTTCTTGCCAGTCCTTGTCCTTACCATCCTTCCTGATGTCTGGTTTTCTGTTTGCAGGAGCTTCCCTGGGTGCCTGTGCAGCCAGCATGGATGAACCTGGCCCCGAGGGCCTCACTTCCACCTCCCTGCTTGATCTTCTGTTGCCCACTGACTTTGAGCCACTGGACTCGGAGGAGCCCAGTGAGGCCATGGGCCTGGGCGCTGGCCTAGCTCCGGGCTCAGGCTTCCCCAGTGAGGACAGTGAGGAGTCCCGGCTCCTGCAGCCACCACAGTACTTCTGGGAAGAGGAGGAACTGAATGGCACCAGCCTGGACCTGGGTCCCACTGCAGGTAGCTCTGCTCACTTATCTCTCTGCAGGATACGAGGAGTGGTCCATGTTGGCAGGGTCCGTGGGGCAGTTCCACTCCCATCTTTTTCCCTCTGCTGCCTTCCAGGCTGCCATCCATCTGCCATCAGGGCCACATCACTGAGATTAAGTTTCTCCTTAATAGCAGCTACTGTTTACCGAGACCCAGGCACTGGTAACCAGTGCGTGGAGCAAGCTGCAGTGCTTCCGGCCCTGACCTCTGCAGTGACATTCTTGGCTTGTGGGGTCCCCCTTTAAAGATTAGGAAAAGAGATCTGTGGTATCGAAATTCAGCCACAAATCTTCCTAAACTATGACATACTCAAGTAGGTTTATATTTTGTGATTTAAACATAAATTGGTTGAGAGCACTGACTGCTGTCCCAGAGGACCTGGGTTTGATTCCTAGTACCTACATGGTGGCTTACAGCTGTCGGCAATTCCAGTTCCAGGGGATCTGATGCCTTCTTTGAACTCCCAGGGCACCAGGCACCCACACAGTACACAGACAGCCATACATGCAGGTAAAACTCTCATGTACACTAAAATAAAATATATAAATCTAAAAAAATTACACAAATATTAGTGCTATGTGGTGATCATGTCTTTGATCCCAGACTCAGGAGGCAGAGACAGGAGGGTCTCTGTGAGTTCCAGGTTAGCCTGTGAGTGAGACTCTTGTCTCCAAAGGAGGAGGGGGAGATGAACACTGTAGAAAATTAAAAGATGAAACAAAGTTAATTCAAAGGAAATAAAGCCACCCACAATCTGACAACAGAAAACTGAAAAACTAGAACCACAAGGAACATTCTATTTTCATTTGAAATATTTCTCCAATGTATTTCCACATTATTCATTATCATTTTACAACCTGATTTTTTTTTTTTTTTTTTTTTACAAATTTCCTTTACTTTCATTTTATGTGTATGGGTGTTTTTCCAGCATGTATTTCTGTGCACTGTGTTGGTGCTTGTTTCTCAAGGAGACCAGAAGATGGGGATAGGATAGATTGCCCCGAGACTGGATTACGTCATCATGTAGGTGCCGGGAATCAAACCAGGTCCTCTGGAAGAGCAGTCGGTGCTCATGACCTCTAAGCCACCTCTCTGACCCCTACCACCTGATTTTTAACAGTTGTGTAGCAGCTCACACATGGCTGTCAGATGGCCCAAGATCCTCCCCTGTTGTGTCCAGGTTTAGCTGCTGAGGTAATGTTCTCATACTTTTTCCACTCTCCTGGTTATTTCTCTAGGATAAAGTCTAGAATGAAATCACTAGGTCAAGAGATGTCTTGGTCAGCATCCCACCCAGGAACGGAAGACAGGGAAGCCAGATAGCCCCAAGAGACAAAGCAGTGGATTTGCAAAAGTCTGGCAGGGTGTGAGAGGATCACTAGGGATCCAGGGCAGGCCACAGATGCATGCCACCACCCTCAGGTACAAAGGAATGGGAAGGTGACCACCTGTGGCCTTCCTCCCACTCCACATCCAGGAGTCCATCTGCCAGTGCCTCTTTGTCCTTACTCCCTGCCTCTCACTGAGGAGCCTGTCAGAGACAGGGCCATGGGAGCCCAGGGCCGTGACTGATCAAGTCAGCCTGGGGCAATGGCAGAGGAGAGTTTTAGACAGTTGGAAGGCAAGTGGAACAGCACTGCCGTCAAGTGTGTGGGTCTTTCAGGGGCTCTGGAAACATCCCCAAAATGACCTCCGGAAATATCACCTTTGCTCCAGCATGCACTCACCAGAGGAACTGTGTTCTGGGGCTTGAGATGCTTCCCACCCTGAGTTCAGTTAGCCAGATGTGATGACCCAAGCAGTCCCTGCACTCAGGCAGCTGATGCAGGAGGATCATGAAGTGGAGGCCAGCCTAGATTATATAGCAAGACCCAGTCTCAAAAAAGCCAAGGTCTGGAGATGAGGCTCAAAGGTAGAGTTGCCTCCCTGATCATGCACAAGGGCCTGTCCTCCATCTCTAGAACCCCATGAGGGGAGGATTTTGCTCAATTTGATAGGAAAAATTGTAATGATCTTTGTAAATGGCCAAACAATATAAATATATATTCATTAATAATATATACACCATTAAATCTCTCTCTATGTGTGTGTATATATTCTGAACATAGATGGTGTAATATATTCTATACAATATATTCCACATATAGAAATATCAAATATCGTTTTCAGGGCTGGAGAGATGACTCAGTGGTTTAGCGCACTGGCTGCTCCCCAAGAGGACCCAGGTTTGATTCCCAGCACTCACAAGGTAGCTCACAACCAATCATCTGTAATCCCAGTTCCAGGGGATCCAACAGACATGAAAATGATGCGTATACACGCATGCATACAAAACATTCATACACATAAAGTGAAAATAAATGAAATAAAGTTTTCGTTTTGGACTTGAAGCCTGGGTTGAGAGAAGGCAGGTTCTGCCATTCCAACCCTGCCCACTAACAGCGGCCTGACATCAGTGAAGAGTGCAGGGCCGAAGCTCCATTTCCTCATCCAGGGCATGGGGTCTCCACCTTGAAGGGAAGGGTAGCTTAAATGAAGTGATGTGTTCTTAGTACTCAGCACATGTTTGGCGGTGGGAAGTGCTCTACAAGTGGTTGCTGCTGTTATTACTTCCACGGTTTTTCCCTACTAAGGCGCTCATTTTTTTTCTGCCACTGTGCAATCTTCGTATAGAAGAAAGAAAATATGTCTCCATCATTTACATACAGAAACATTTTTACAGTTTGTCAATTGCTTTTTTTTAACTTTTAAAGATTTTGTTTATTTACATGCTATGAATATGCTTGTTTTTGTTTTTATTTTTTAAATGTGTAACATGTGTGTGTAGTGTCCAAGGAATCCAGAAGAGGGCATCATTCTAGTCCTGGAACTAGAGTTCCAGGACTTTGTGATCTGTCCATGTAAATGCTGGGAATGTAATCCAAATTCTCTGAAAGAGCAGCCAGGGCTCCAGCCCCTTGAAAATGGTTTTATATTTAAATGTTTTTGTTGCTTTCTGCTGCTTTGTGTTTAGAGAAGTTTTTCCCTTCCTGAGATATGTGCCACTCTTCTGTGTTTTTGTACTTTTATATTTAACGATTTTAGCATATGGTGGGAGATAGAGACCCATATTAGTTACTTTTCTTGTTACTGTGACCAAATACTCTCCAAGAAGCTACTTACGGGAGGAAGGGTTTGTTTGGGCTCAGAGTTAAAGGGGATACAGCCCACCATGCGGGGGAGATGTGGCAGGCAGCTCCGTGGTGGCAGTAGTGTGCCTCCGGGACACCTCGCCTGCTCACCTCTTGGAGGAAGAGGCAATGGAGAGTGGAAAGGAAGTGTCCAAGCCCCGCCCCTAACAACCCTCTTCCTCCAGCTAGGCTCCACCTCCTAAAGGTTTCACAACCTCCCAAAATCGTGCCATCCGCTGGGGACCAAGTGTTCAGATGGGAGTTTATGGGGACATTCCCATCCACACCACCAGAGGGTCTCATCCTCTTTCTGGGTTGGTGACTCATCTTTTCAGCAGTCCCGCCCATGTTCTGTACTGGGCAGTCTGACGTCCTGGGCCTCGAAGGCTCTTCCTGCTGTAGAGAGGCAGGCAGGTGGTGGGTAGGAGAGCGGCAGGCATGCTTGGGGCTGACTCCTGGGGTCACAGCAGGGCCTGAGTCCAGGGAAGGTTTGTGTCTCCTTCCTGGACTTCTCCAGGCCTCTTGACAAGAAGTCTCACCATCATCCACTGAATTCAAGCCATGTCATGGTTTCTAAGTCTCAACATGGCTCACTTGGTGTTCCTGTCTTCTCATCTCTGCCACACCAAGTGATGGTACACAGAGGCAGGCAGCCACACCGCTGGCCTCTTGGCTGTGGCCTTGCTGGTAGCCTTCCCTCTCCCACGGTGTCTCACCTTTCTACTCCACATGATCCCGAAGAGCAACTGCCTTCCTGTGCATACACTGGATGAACCCTAGTAATATACATTGTAGCCTATACGTCCAGCCCACCAGAAACTGGTCTCCACAGTGCAACCTCGCCTCCTCCACTGCCCTCTCCTGCCTGGCTGAGCTGACTGGCTATGCAGGGCTCTCCTGTGACTAGCATCAACCCTAGTGTCCTATTCTAACTGGCAGTGGCCTGAGTCTGCTCCTTCAGCAGTTCTGGTTCCTCCCATCCCATTGGCTCCAGAAGCTCTTTTGCACCCTGGCTTCCTAGTTGCTAGGTAACCGTCCTTCACTACCCAGCTCAATGGGGGACAGTCACTCCATCCATGAGCAGATGCTAGGGGCTGTGATGCTGATAGTGCCCTGTCCTTGGTGTGTAGCCTGGCAGGTAATGTGGGGCTAGTGTCCCATGCCATCCCACTCTCCACTGCTGGGTGAAGGTATCCCACTTTCCAATCCACCTGCTGGAAAGGTATCTCTACATGCCATTAGCAGCCCCTAAGCACAGTTTCCTTGCACTGCCTGGCCGGCATTTCTGTGAGAGGGATGAGGTGGGAAGAGAGGGTCTAGGCTGGCAGGTATTCAGGAGGATCGAAGGGGCAGTGTATCACTCACCACCATTGCCTTGTTCCGCTCTTGCCCCTGAGGAGTCAGAGTCCTACACTCCAGGCTTGAGGAGGTGAGCTGTCTCGGAGCGGCTCTTCCGGTCGATGTCCTTCCAGAAGAGCAGACAACAAAGTGGGGTGGCATGGGGGTGTGAACGTATCCACACCCCCAGCGAGCTCGAGGTGGAGTTAAAGCTGGTGATGAACAATAGCTGTTGTTTTGTCCAGCCTTAGCTGCTTTCTGCCGTAGGATTAGAAGGTTCTGGAAGCCAGACCTCCATGGCGGAAGGCCACACCTGGGAGGGCTTTGGGTCTCATGGTCCTGTGGCAGAACAAAGCTGGAGAGGGGCAGGCCTGAGCTGCTGTGTGACACTGATGTGTGCTAATGACACTAAGCCATCCAGAAGGGGGAGCTCCAGCCCTAATCGTTTATTAAAGGCCCATTAGCATTGTCATAACCACAATTAAACCCTCTCCCTCCCCGTAGGTAGCCCACACTGCTAGAACTCACAATCCTCCTGCCTCAGCCTCCTAAATGCTATGGTTACAGGTGCACAACACCCACAGCTGGCTTCTGGACAATAAATATCAAAGTGAGTTTCAGAGGGGTTATGCAGACTATGGCACATCCCAAGATGGCCCTGGCTGTCACCCTGAGTGCACTTCCTATTCTGAGACAGGACCTGCATTCTGAGATGGTCCCAGGGAAGAAGTCAGAATCCTGCCAGAGAAGGGATGGATGACCCCTGGGGGCCAGCAGGTCGGGGAAATCCCATTCACACAGATTCACAGGCTTCTATGGAAAAGGGACTCCCTGGGCCTATGGAACAAGAAACAGGCTCGCAGTACTAGCATGGGCTGTCTGGGCCGCCCTGCTCCATCTTGTTCTATTGGCTTCAATCTGGGTAGACTGCCCAGAAAAGTCACTGTCCCTTAGTGACCACCATAGAAAGTGAGCTCTGCTTTCCCAGGACCATACGAGAGTTAGGTTGGTTCAGATTGGGTCCTGAACCTTTGCCTGTCCTGTCCCAAGACCAGAATTCTTTGACTGGCAAGGGCTGGGGTAAGCTACCCCTAAAGCCAGTGGGTGGGGGTCCCTTAACTCCAAGAAGAGGGGAGGTGTGTCCCCAGAGGAGAAGTGGAATCACACTCACCGAAAGAGGGGCAGCGGAGGGGCATGAGCAGCAGTGCCTTGGGCAGACCCTTGGTTCCTAAGGGCTCTCACTCTGAGCAGCTCATGGATTGCAGAAGCAGGGCAGCCACTATCACTGTTTTATAGCTAAGGAAACTAGGTCAGAGATTTAAAAGTGGCACTCTATTACCCCGAGAAGAAGCAGCAGAGCTAAATCTCAAATCAGCCACCCTTCCCTAGATGGAATCACTCTTACTAGACTTCTTTAATTACGCCTGCCTGGAGTGGAGCTTGGAGAAACCAGACACCAAGGCAGCTGTCTGCTGGGGCCTGGAGGTGGTTTCCTACCGCAAATCCTTGCTGGGCCGTAGCTGCTGCTGCGTGGTCTGAGCCTGCAGCATGAGTACTGTACCCGCATGAGTCCGTTCACTGGGATGGACAGGCCCATAAGGCAGAGCCAGCTGCCAGGCACTGAAGGAACACTTGTACCCCGACCGCAGGAATAAAAGTTCTTCATTTTTATGCTTGTAATGAATACTAGCATATAAATCCTTTAAAATGCAAATAAAAGAAGAAAATAGAATTGGCCCACATTCTCATCACCTAAAGTTACCAAACAATATCATGTTGGTGTCCCTTCAGACTTTATTTCCCTTATAGGAAATAGATTTTTAAAAGGCTTTGGCACTAAACAGTTGTGGTACACACACCTCCGGGGTCTAATCATTAGCATCACTGTCCTGGGCCAGCAAGCACTCCTGGAACTTCGCAGTGAGGGCTGATGGTGTCCCGGGGTCCAGCGAGGCGCTTCACTCTTCACCAGCACCCCGCCTTCCACTGCAGGGAGCTGGAGGGTGCAAGGCTTTGTTTTTGAGTCAGGGTCTCACTCAGTATCCCAGACTGGCCTTGAACTCTAGCAATTCTCCTGCCTCAGTTTCCCAAGAGACCATATCTGTGGGCTCTAAGCTTTCATTGTGTGAACTGAGCTGCGGTAGATCCTGAAAACATAGGTGTGGCCCCTTGATTGGTTTTAGAGGGCTAGAGTTCCAGGTTTAGATTTCTTTTAAATTATATTACATATTTTACATATTTATTTTGTGTACATGTATGTATTTTGCATATTCACATGTATGTGAGCATGTTTCTGTACATGTGGAGGTCAGAAGACAGTTTTCCGGCATCAGTTCTCTTCCCCTACCTTGTGGTCCTGGGAATAAAACTCAGGCTTGGTGGCACGTGCCTTCACCCATCGAACCATCTAGTTGCTATAGGCTCTTTTCTTTTCTGTGCTGGGCTTGGAGCCTGGGACCTCCTGATGTGAGGCCAGCACACCAATAAGTGAAACCCCAGCCTTGGCTTCTATTTCCTCAAATACTGTTGAGGCTGGTCATTAGAAAGCCAGTTTAGTCGTACTGATGGCCTCTCTCCTTTGCCCCTATGTTCTATACACATCTCTTGGCTTTTGGGTGTTTCCATGTTAACACTCGCTTGAATTGCTGGCTGGCAGGTGCACTAAGGGGACAATTTTCAGGGATTTGACATTAACCAGAAAGGACATTTAAAGTGAACTTTCAAGGTCTCTGGCCCTGTTGCCTGTTTTAATTCCAGACCTTGAATAGGGAGGTCAGCCTATTAATATTTCAGCTAACGCCAAATGTGTTTAGTGCAGACACTCGGCCCTGGGGAGAGGGACAGAAGAAGGTCCAGTGGCCATAGGACATCGAAGGAGGGACTTGTGTAAAGCTCGGATGACGCCGAGGAGAGACATACAGCACGATATATTTAGAAAGCAAACACCAGCACAGTGGTGAGGTTAAAGGACAGAAATAGAAAGGCACAGAGGAGCAAGCCGCTTGAGGAGAGCGGAGTTCACAGAGCACGTGCCGGCTGCCAGTGAGCCAGCCCGCAGGATCTCCCGGGAGCTGCCCTGTGGAGCCTGCTCTTCTGCTCCAGGGACCCCCCAGCTGGTGCCTCACACACGGAGGTCAGAACTCACTGGGCAGGCACTGTTGGGTCTCTGCTCTCAGATAGAGCTCTTCGATTCAACTGTGTTAAATCAGGTGTGGGGGTGCACGCCTTTAACCCCAGCACTCAGGAGGCAGAGACAGGTGGATCTCTTAATGAGTTCAAGGCCAACCTGGTCTACAGAATGAGTTCTAGGACAGTCAGGGCTACACAATGAAACCCTGCCTTGAAAAAAAACAACCACAAAACAAAACAGAAAACACCACGGGCTTTCCAAGGACAGGAATATCAACAGGGAAGCTTGAGGATAAGCATAAGTCTAGTCCCATGGCCTCAGGATGAGGGTGGTAAAATTGGAAGCAACTTGGAGAATATGAACAGTCCTCCTCACAGGACACTTAACAGGTGGTTCTCAGTAAGTACAAAAGAAATTGGCCTAAGCTGCAAAGCGTCCCAGTTGGGGTAACGAAGGTAGGAAGAAAGAAAGGCAGCAGGAGAGAAAGGCTTTTTAAAGGAGGCCAGGAAAGGTCCAGAAGGCAATTGATTGCAGCCAGTTACCCTGCCAGAAGGTGAGGCTTTCAGTGTTAGAGGCTCGTGTGGCTGGAACCTAGTGGTGACCGTCACAGCTGCCACTGCTCTCTTTCAGTGGGGCACAAGGGGTGTGCAGTGTGACTCCAGGAGATTTCTGGGAAGGCGAAGGCAGGCGTTCACTACTTTTCCTGTTGCTATAAGAAAATGCCTCACAAAGGCAACATGAAGGAAGGAGGGGTTTATTGTGACCCACATTCAGAGGTTGCAGTCGGTCATGGTGGGGAGGACACGGTGTCGGGAGGCTAGAGCAGCTGGTCACATTGCCGTACACTCAGGAATGCTTCAGCTCAGTTCACTCTTTCCTTTTTATTCAGTCTGGGACTCCTGCCATGGGAGAGTTTGGCCAAATTAATGATGGGTCTTCCCACTCATTTAAGCCAATCTAGAAACTCCCCCTCCCCAGACACGTGGTTTATTTCCATGGTGGTTCTAAATCCCATCAGGTTGGCATGTAAGATGAGCCATCCCAGACTCCCTCTCATTTGTTATGTTATGAGGTCATCTTGGGAACACTATACCATCATGGAGGGTGGGTGTGGGGTACATAGACCCCAGGTCATTTCCTGAGGTGAGGACTCCTAGAATTATGGCTCCTGCCTGGACCTCTAAAGCAGCCTCTTCTATGACAGCCCCAGCTTTCCACTGTGGCTGTGGTCAGAGACAGGGATACGGTGGACAGGAAAATGACAGTTGGTCACGCCCCTTCTCATGTGGGTCCTAAGTCTGGGTGTTGAACGAAATGATTCTGAAGTGTCTTTAACGCCACAGAAGCTGGAGCACCACAGTGCTGACAAGCTTCTTCACACTCAGGCCATGTTTTCCACTCCTGAGCTCTCCATCTGAGAAGCAAGTCTTCAGTCTGTAGGGTTTGGAAACTACGTTGTCTAGGACCTAGGGAACAGTTAGTTTCAAACAAAAGCCACCAGGTGGCGCTGTAATTTTACAGCATTGTTCCTTTGCCGTTCCAGAAGAAAGTCGGGTAGCCTCTGTGCCACTAGGTGTTTAGGAGGTGTCCGATCGTTCTGGGCCGCTGTGTCTTGTGACCTAGCTTGATCTTGTTGGGGTGGCTCGAGTCTGAGAGATCATTCACCTCTCTTCAGTGGCCCCCACTCTGAGGATGACTTCTTGGGCACAGGCTCGCTGGGGAACGGCCCTTTGTCTCCTGGGCAGGCCCTAGTTGTCGGCTGTGGCTGCGTCTGGGTGCCTTGGGTACTCTGATGTGTCTCAACCTCAGGTAGGCTTTTGGATTTTGGCTTCAGCCAGAGGGGCTGCTGCAGGGACTCTAGTAACCTGAATTCAGGTGCCTGGAGCAGATGGACCAGGACAGTCGGAGCCGGCCTGGAGCTGCTGCAGTTCACAGACGTGGTCCTAGAGGGCGACCGCGTGCTGTGTTTGCAGCTCTTCCTCTGGCTATCCATCACAATTGTTTTTTATTTGGCTAGTTCTTTGCCTTGCTGGGATGGAAGAGCCTGTGCCTCCTAGGGAAATGTCTGCACCATCTCCACCTCTCTTTTCCACGATCCTTTCATCCTTTGCCATAGGCATCCCCTCTTGAAGCTTTAGCGTTGACAAACCCGATTTTCACTCCAGTCTAAATCTTTCAGCTCTGCCAGAGCCTCTCCTACCTCCTAAGGATCTCGTTCCACCGGGGGGGGGGGGGGGGGGGGGGGGGGGGGGGCACAGCAAAGCCACTAGAGCGCCACACCAGTTCGTGAGGTCCCAACTTGTCTTGGTCTACTCTCTCTTGCAGTGATGAACACCATGGTCACAAGCAAACTGGGGAAGCAAGGGTTTAATTGGCTTACGCCTTTACATCACAGTCCATCTGTGAGGGACGTTAGGTCAGGAACCACGGAGGAAACTGCTTACTGGCTTGCTCCCCCATGGCTTGCTCAGCCTGCTTTCTTACACAGCCCAGGACCAGCAGCCTAGGGGCACTGCTCACAGTGGGCGGGGCCTCCCACATCAATCATTAATCAAGAAAATGCCCCACAGACATGACCACAGAACAATCTGGTGGAGGCATTTCCTCAATTGAGGTTCCCTCTTCCCACGTGACTCTTAATTTGTGTCAAGTTGACAGAGACTGCCCAGCACACTGCTGAATCAACTTCTTAACTCTCCTGTGACCACGGACCTATTCAGCCCTCTCATGCCATCAAACACCTTTCAGACCTGATTCCCCCAGTAAAGTCTGTCTTTTCCCTCTTGTCTCTCAGTGTCTGGTATTCACAGAGACCTCAGCTAGTGATACTAAGTGTCTGCCAGGGACTGGTTAACCTTGCATTGCTTCAAGTCATCTAACTTTTGTCTGGAGGGATGCAGGGATACATTATTCAGTTCCGCAGCTTCCACAGCACCCATGCCTCCTCCCGCCACCTCACAAGCCAGGCTGTGAGGAACTCTTTAACTTAAGAGTCCTTCCTGAATCCCGCAGTCCAGAGGCAGCACACTCCATAAGCCCCATAGATTCCTGGAAGCCATTAGTAAGGCCCTGTCTGCACGTTGAATCTTAGATTTCCCCTTCCTCTGTATTAGAGGTTGGACCTGTGGGCCGTCTTCTCTCTCCCTCTCCTCTTCACTGGCTCTCCCCGACAGTTCTCAGGCAGAGCTCTTAGCACAGAGCTAATTCACGCTCCCTCTGTGTTGTGTCTCACCATGTGTACAGAACAGCAGCCAACAGCTCCGCTCCTCCCACCCCCCACCCTCTGTGGCAAATCAGAGGCTGTCGCAGAGGACAGTATCTGTGTGTCCTTTTCCCGATGTCCTTCTCTCCGTAGGCAGGACAGTCCTTTCTGGGCAGATGGGTAGCTTCCGCGGCCTGTCTGAACATAGCACAGGCATTCCGTGGCCGCAGACTGCCCAGGCTCCCATCTTATTCACGCTACCGTCAGGGATCACAATATACGCTCTAGTCATTATCTGTTTTGGGGGGCAGACCCCATCCATCAAGGGGCCACATCACCCCATGCAACACGGAGGAAGACATTCACCCTGGATGTCCTCAGGATGTCCCCCTCTTAGGGAGCAGCCTCAGTTTGCCTATCTCGTCACCCATGGCAGAGACAGTGCCCCTGCCCTCCCCCAAATTCATCTCCGGTTTATTTGTGACCCTGTTCCCGAGTGAGCCAACAGAGCAGAGCAATGTATCCACCCAAGTCCTGCTGAGTTTAATCGGGTGACTTACGGGAAACACCACGGAATAAGAGTCTCCCTTCCCCAGCAGTTGTTAACGGCTTATATATTCTCAGCGTGAGGAGGGGACTGGGTGCCTCAGGAGGCCTCCACATCGAGCATGAATGGGCCTGCTAGTGTGAGAGTTGACTGTGGGCAGCCACAGCCACTTTGGTTTCCATGCTGCCCCACCTACCCCATTTGGGGATTACTTTAGTCACCAAGCCCCCTTGAGGACTTCCTCACCTGATGGAACTCTGATGATGAGGGCTCCCTCTACCCAAGTTGCTGCCTTGCTACCCACTGGCTGCCTCAAGTATTCCCCGAAGGCTCTTTGGAACCCGCCTCTGGACTCGGCAGCTCTGTCAGGGGCCACAGTGCTGATGCCTGTCATCTGCTAAGCTCGCCTTCTGCATCAGCTCTGCCTCTCGGGCCTGTCCTGAATCTTCCCTTCTCTCCCTACACTCACTCTCTCTGCTCTGTGTCTCCTGAGGCTCTGCAGTGAGTTCCCTGACCTGTACTTTTATCTGTCAGGCTGGATCATCCCAGTGGGCTCTTGCGAGGACTTTGTGATGTTTCCTAAGCACCCATCACACCCTCACACTACTCCCCAGGATTCCTGTGAAGCGGCCCTCCAGCCACTTCAGTTATGGTTTATACATCGCATTGTAGTTTTCAATAGATCTAGCAATTGTAAGTTCTTGCTTGTATCGAAGTCTTGTTTTGTTTTAAGATAGGGCCTTTCTATATAGCTTAGGCTGGCCTCAAACTAATGGCAATCCTGCCTCAATAGGCATGTTTTGTAACACTTGGCATACAGGTTTTTTTGTTTTGTTTTTGTTTTTAAGCTATTTATTTGCTTATTCTCAAGGCCTAGACTGGCCTTGAACTTGCTGTTTAGCTTGTACTTCGGATCTGCCAGCTTCTAACTCTGGAGTACTGCATTACAGGAGTATCCACTATGCCTGGCTGTGGTAAGGCGCTTTTATTCTTCCTTGTTCATGCTTTTGAGGGGTTGCTTCCTCTGGGGTCTCTGGAAACTGAATACGACCTTCTCATTGTCTCCTGTTTGCTATGTTCGCGCTGTTCTCCAGGCCGCTGCTTTCCTCGCTCACCGCTGTTTCTCGGCGCTGGTTTCCCCAAATGTCTTGTGAGTCTTCATGGTTCGTTTGTGCTTTACAAAGGCAACACTAGGCTGCTTGGTTTCAGGGGTGCCATGGGTTTCCTCCGTGGGTGTGTGGTCCCTGTCCCCTGGAGGTCATAGATGCCTCCTTGTGTGGGGAGCTGGCTACCTTCTCTCCAGGCTGTGGGCTGTGCAAAGCTGGAGGAGGAGGACCTTGAGGGACCAAGGCTCCACTCCTCGAAACACACATGTAAGAAACAGCAGCCAGGATATTCTAATTGCTCGTATGTGTCTCACGGGGCTTCCCATTGTTGCTAAGATGGCTCGGATTCTAAGCCGGACCTTCTTGGTTGCTATTTTGTTTTTTGAAACAGGGTCTAATTCTGTAGCTTAAGCTGGCCTGGAACTTACTGTGTGGCCTAGGCTGGCCTCAAATTCATGCCAGTCTTCCTGCCTCATTGCTAGCATTACAGGAGTGAGCCACCATATAAGTCATGCTTTTTACTACAAGGAAACAATTTTTTTTTTTTGGCAATTGTTCTTCTCAGCTCTCTCTAGATTCTTGTTCTATTTTTACCAACTGCTTCCTAGACCTACAGTACCACTTCTATTCTGAGATTTATTGTATTGACAGTCTTCTTGTGTTTCTTAATTTCCCATGTCTCTTTTTCCCCCAGAAGACACCATTGAACAACTCTCTGAGAACTCATGGAGAGTAAAACATTTAAGTCCTTGCATGTATGAAATGCCTTTATTTGGCAACCATAATTGAAAGATAGTTTAGTTGCACATAAAATTCCTAATTCAGAACAAACTTCCTAGTCTGGGAACATAGCTCGGTGGTAGAGCTCTTGCTGAGCATGTGTGAAGTCTGGGTCCTTCCCCAACCCCATGAGAGAGAGGAGAGAAAGGAGAGAGAGAGAGAGAGAGAGAGAGAGAGAGAGAGAGAGAGAGAGAGAGAGAGAGAGAGAGAATATATGAATACATGTTCATATGTGTACATTTGGTACATATGCATATGTGTGTGCATGTGAAGGCCAGATGTTGATATTGGGTGTCTTCCTCAATCACTCTCCACCTTATTACCTTATTATCTCATTTTTTCTCTTTTGAGGTGGGGTTTCTGAATCCAGAGCTCAGTGATTTGGCTAGATTGAATGGCTAGTGAGCACCAAGAATCTACCTATCTCTGCCTCCCCAGCCTGGAATTACAGATGCGCATCATCAAACTTGGCCTTTAAAAAAAGATTTATTTTTGCCGGGCGGTGGTGGCGCACGCCTTTAATCCCAGCACTCGGGAGGCAGAGCCAGGCGGATCTCTGTGAGTTCGAGGCCAGCCTGGACTACCAAGTGAGTTCCAGGAAAGGCGCAAAGCTACACAGAGAAACCCTGTCTCGAAAAACCAAAAAAAAAAAAAAAAAAAAAAAAAAAAAAAAAAAAAAGATTTATTTTTATAAGTGTGTGTGTGTGTGTGTGTGTGTGTGTGTGTGTGTGTGTGCTTGAGTGTATGTATGTGCAGTGCCCACAGGGGCCAGAAGAGGGCGTTGTATCTTCAGGAACTTGACTTCCAGGCAGTTGTAAGCCCCCTGATGTGGGGGCTGGGAACTGAACTGCTGTACTCTGGAATAGCTGCCAGTGCTCTTAACTTCTGGGCCATCTCTCCAGCCCCACACCTATCTTTTTATGTGGGTGCTGTACATTCAAACACAGGTCCCATTACTACGGAGACCCTCACTGCCATGCCCCCCTTGCCATGATGGTCTGTATCCCTTCAAATTATGAGTCAGAACAAATCTTCCTTTCAGTTTCTTCTGGTCTAGTTTTTGGTCACAGCAATGACAAAAGTGACTAATACGTTATTGTAACCTGTTTCCTTCAGTCTCATCTTGTTTTGTTTGGGAGATTTTATTTATTTTTATTTTATATATATGTGTAGTGGTATTTGCTCCACCCATGACCTTGGGCTATATGGGGCCCAAAGGAGGCAGTACTTCCTGGCCTTGTAAGTGACCTCTTACAAGGGGTTGGAGAAGAGTCACATGCCCTGCTCCCTGCTCCTGCTTGCGAGGTGGATTCACTCAAGATTGCAGAAAGGAGTAGACAGAAGTAGTCGTCCTCTGATCTGACGAGGAGCGAATCCGAGTGAATCCACCTCGCAAGCAGGAGCAGGGAGCAGGGCATGTGACTCTTCTCCAACCCCTTGTAAGAGGTCACTTACAAGGCGAGGAAGTACCGCCTCCTTTGGGCCATATAGCCCAAGGTCATGGGCCGAGCAAATACCACTACATGTATGAGTGTTTTGCCTGCACTTATGTCTGTGTACCAGGTGCATGCAATACCCTTGAAGGGCAGAAGAACATGTTGGATCCTCTGGAACTGGAGTTCTAGATGGTTGGAAGCTGCATGTGAGTCTGGGCATTGAACCAGTGCTCTTAACACCAAACCATTTCTCTGGCCCCTAAATTTATATTATTTTTTTATTACTATAAGGGGAAACGTGAACAGCCAGCTCCCTGTGTCCTGGTAGGCTGGCTTCATTCTCCTCCCCCAGCTCACTTCCCATTCTTCCCCAACACTGCCCATCATCTGGCATCCCTGTATCCTTCCATCCCATGGCAACACCTCTCTTCTTTTACGCCTCAGTCCCACTTGGAGCCACTGTTTGTATAAAGGTCACCCCACCCATGGCTGATGAAGTCTGTGAGTTAGCTCTCCATCTTTCCTTAGACTATGTCTTCCCAGACCTGACTGAGAAGGCGGCTTCCATGGAAGATCCAGGCCAGGTTCAAGACCTGCCAAACCTCCCCTCCATCCTGCCCAAGATGGATCTTGCTGAGCCTCCCTGGCATATGCCTCTGGAGGAGGAGGAAGAGGAAGAGGAGGAAGAAGAGGAGGAGGAGGAGAAGGAAGAAGAGGAGAGGGAGAAGGAAGAAGCAGAGGAGGAGGAGGAGGAACTGCTCCCCGTGAGCGGGTCCCCAGAAGGAACCACCATGCAGGCCCACGACTCTTCACCTAATGTCAGCAGCACCAGCAGCCAGGGTCCTGGGGCCAGCAGACACAGGCAGGAGGATTCTGGGGACCGGGCCACATCAGGCATGGAGGTGGAGAGCAATGTGAAGCCTACTTTCTCAGTGCCCGCAGTTACCCCAAGTACAGTGGCCCTGGGGGATCAGAACTATAGCCAGGAGTTTGGGGGCACTGAGTGGCCAGCTGGGGGGCTGGGGGTACAGTCTGAGGTCACCCAGGGAGCTGGTGAGGAGGCCACCCTGGGAGCAGCTGGCTTAGATGGCCAGCAGGGGGCACTGCCACCCTCCTCATTCCCACAGACAGTGGCTCCAAGTGGGACTGAGGTCCCCAGTGAGGGTCACCTTTACCCCAGGACCCCAGACTCTTTCCCACCTGGACCCCAAGACACAGAATCAACCCCTTCCTCTGCTACCTGGGGACAAGAAGGTGTCAGTGAGAAGCCCCTGGAGGGTCAGGCAGCCGAAGCTCACTCACTAACACCGTGGGACTCTACTCAGGTAAGCCGGAGGTGCAAGCTAGCCTCTGTGTAAGAATATCTACTGTCCCCACGGTCCTCAGGCTGTCAGCAGCAGAGCGATGTGGTGGGCGCTGACCCCACCTCTCCCACCTCAACTGTTAGCACTCACGTACTCAAGTCGTTGTTCATACACACAGGCTGCAGGGGAGGGGAAGGAGTGTTCAGTCCCCAGAAGTTCAAGGACAAAAGGACATCACAATCAGTGAAGCCTCTGGACAGGCCAAGCCTCTCTTTTCATTTATGACCCCAGTTTAGTCTTATGCACTTGGGGTGGGTTCCCTGGCATGGCAGTTCAGGAGGACATCGTTGTCTTCAGACCTCAGGCCTGCACCTTCTCCTGCTCTCCAGAGGTCTCTCCAGAGGTCTCTCCTGAGGCCTCAGTGTCTTGCTTTCTGTTTCCTGCACAGGTGATCTGCAAGGATTGGAGCAACCTGGCTGGGAAGAACTATATCATCCTGAACATGACGGAGAACGTAGACTGTGTGAGTGCTGAGCTGGCCACATGGAAGGGCCAGAGGGGCAGAGGGAGGTGCCACAGTGGGGCTGGGAGAGGCCAGCCCAGTCTTGAGCTGAGCCAGCACCTACCACTTAGGGAAAACCAAAAAGAGGTCTTTCCTACTTAAAAATTCTAGGGCTCTTTTCTTCCTTGCTTCCTAGAGTTTTGGGTTTTGTTTTTTCTTTCTAGCCCAGGCTGACCTCAAACATACTTATGTAGCCAAGGGTGAGTTTGAACTCTGATCCTCCTGCCTCCACCTCCCCAGCACTGGGATTGCAGGGCCTGGTTTTATTCAGTATTAGGGATCAGACTCAAGGTCTCATGCGTGCTAGGTAAACACTTTACCAATTGAGCTGCGTCTTTGGCCCCTCCCTCTTCTCAGTTTGAAGAGACTTTTTGTTCCTGTGTACTACATGCCTTATTCTCTAATGAGATCGAGACCTGTTCTTTTGTCTGTAGGGTTTTGTCAAGACAGGATCTTGCTATATTGGCCAGGATAGCTTGGAATCTCTGGGTTCGATCAAACCTCCCACACCCACCTTCCACGTGGTGGAAGCACACAAGCCAAGCACCACTGTTGTCCAACCATATCTTTTTAAAGAGTTGTTTTCATGTGGGGTACAGTGCCACATACCTGCAATACCAGCACTGTGGCCGCTGAGACAGGGGAATCAGAGGTTCAAAGCCAGTTTGGGCTGCATAGTGAGGTGCAGTCTCCGAAAGGATGCTTACCCCACCCTAGCCACATTATTTCTTCTTAAGCTTTTTCATAAACAACATCTGTGGGCGTTTGTTCATAGCTCTCTAGGGTGAGAGAGACAGACAGACAGATACACAGACACAGACAGACATGCCCTCAAAGCCTTGCATAGCTCATGTGCTAGGCCATCAGTCACTGAGCCAGCCATTTATGGGCCCCCTGATGGGATATGGAACCTCCATGTGATCAAGATGGTGTCCTATCTTATTCTGTTGGGGTGATAAAACATTCAGACAAAAAGCAACAGCCTGTCACTGGGGGAAGTCAGGGCATGAACTAAAGCAGGAACCCAAAGCAGAACCCATGAAGGAACACTGCCTGCTGCATGCCTCCCCCCACCCCCCAGGTTCATACTTAACAAGGTTTTTTTATACAGTCCAGGACCACCTGCCCGGGGAAGGGTGCAGCCCACAGTGGCTGGGCCCTCCTGCATCAATCAATAAGACAATCTCTCACAAACATGCCTACAGACCAACCTGATCTGGGCAATTCCTCAACTGTGGTTCATCCATCCTCTTATACCCAAGGCTGTATCAGGCTGACAGTGTGGCTCCTAGGCTGGTGGGCTGCCTGGGCTATTCCATTTGGAAGTCTCTAATGTCAGTGGCATTAGGTCCTTCCTCCCCAGGTGACTAGACTGCCCTACTAGAAATATGAAGAACTGTTGTCAGTGTTCTGGGAGCCAAGGCAGGCCAGAGGTTGGGCGTCTCCATAATTATATGCTTACATGAACATAAAGATATGCTTACATGAACACCAGTGCTCATTAGCCATGGAGTCCAGGACAGAAAACTCCCCATACAGTAGTGCTGGACAGCCTCATGGTCAGAGGCACTCTGTTTTACTCTCTTGAAAACATGAACTCCCAGGGCTAGGGTGTGGCTCTGTGGTGCTGCTCAGCACACTCAAGACCTGGTTTATCTCCAGCATGGGGTGGGAGTTAGAAAACAAAACAGAAAAGAGAAGATGCACTTCTCCAGGCAGTGAGACAGTTCGCCACTGGTGTATCCATCTCCAAGCACCATGTGTAGACTGCATCTCTCTCGTCCAGTATTCCAGTATTTCCTTTTGACCTGTGTTTGAAGAGAATGGGACAGTGTGTGTGTCAAAAGTGGTGGGCCACACTCAGCCTCTTGTCTCCAGGAAAAGATGGGGAGGAATGGACCCGCTGTCCCTCAGAGACGGTTTTACAAGATGCAGCTACAGTTTCAGAATTTTGCATTTGAGATCTGGAGGAGTGGTGCAGACTAGCCAGTTTCTCTTACTTTCCACCTAAGACACAGGAGGCAGGAAGGGAGCCAGCAGAGATCAGTAGGCGCAGGCACAGAATGGGGAAGCAGTAAATGCCAAGCTGACCTTGGCGTTCTAGAAGCCAAGAGAATCTTTGCTTTAGAGATGAAGGGTCCGATCCTTTGCCTGGCACAAGAAGTACTGGAAAAAGAGACGTTTGGTAGTCGTCAGGTAGGACAGAGAGTTCTGGCTTTAGTGCAGAGGGCTGGGTTACAAGCAAGGCTGACCCAGAGGGACAGCTACTGTTCCCAGAATTGGTGATTGAGCGACTCCAGGATGTTGGGTAGCCCACATCTCAGATGGAGAAGCTGAGGTTCAGAATGTTGCTGAAGGTCAGAGCTAAGAAACCATAGGATTTGAACCCTGGTGCATTTAGTTACAAAGCCAGGGCTTTCCCTTCCCTAGCTAACTCTGAGTCCGGGGGACTTTGCTATACTGTAAGGGGTGGTACATGTGTGGCAGAGCAACTGAGGGCTTCTGAGTCCCAGAACAGGCAGGTAGAAGCCTGTCCTGCCCTCCCGTATCAGTGAAGACACTGACCACTTGACCCTGGTTTGTCTGACTGTTGTGGGACAGAACTGCTGACCAGGAAGCTAGAGAGTATCTAGACCTGAGATGCACTGGGCATTCACTATAAAAACAAGGAACAAGCCCAGCATGAAAGTCAACCTGGTGGATTTCAGGTTGGCATGACAACCAAGGGATAGGTCCTTATCCTAGGCAGGAACCCAAGAGTAGCAGTTCATCTCTGCCTCAGGTATCACCCAGGGTGACTGTTGAGATCTCTTCTGACAGCCCAGCTCCCACAGCACCCTGGAGAACTGAGCATCTGGAAAAGGGGTTTCTTTCCCTTTTGGGGAAAGAAATGGGACTCTTGGAAGAAATGGAGTCAAGGTTTTCCATATACAAGAGGAAGAAGCTGCTGAAGAGGATCTGAGGACCCAAGGAGGGTCTCTTTTTACAAACAGTAGGCATGAACCCTGTGGCAGCAGCCTGGCCTCTAGTCCTGCTACACTAAGTTCCTGTGGAGGGCTGGGTTCGTCTTCATGTTACATTGTGTAATTATATTTGACACGATCATCTAAACGGTGAGGTAGACAGTCTGAGGGGAAAGAAGCCGCCTCGCCTCGCCCCACACCTTGGCCAGTTCCCAGGGTCCTCTCAGCCATCTCTACTGCATTCCAACCCCTGTTGTAAAAGCACTCCCATCACTCTTTCAAGGCCCAGAGCTGGCCAGTGGTGAGATGACCAGCAGAGGAGCCCCATCCACCGTTGTCAGGCTCCCTGCTCTCTGGTGGCTGTGGGGACTTAGTGTTGTGTCCTCCGCAGAACTGTACACTTGCCATGGACATCATGGGCACTGCTCCCAGAGGCTTGGGCACTGCAAACCCCAGTTAAAGGTTTGTCTTTGTCTGTGGACAAATCCATGTCTCCTCCACCTGAGTGGCCCTGGGACAGGCTCACACCATGGCACCTGCAGATGGAAGTGAACCAACAAGCTGTCTCTGCCCATACTCTGCTCTCGGGTGGTCCCAGAGCTGACCAGGCTAGCCAGAGGACCATCTAGGCCTTTGGGAGATGGGTTGAGGGCAGATGGGGTCAGCCTACCACCCTTCCTTGAGCTTGGTCCCTCTGAACACCTAGGAAGTGTTCCGGCGGCATCGGGGACTCCAGCTCCTAGCCCTGGTGGAGGAGGTACTGCCACGCCACCGCAGTGGCCAGCGTGGGGACTGGCACATCTCTCTGAGCAAGCCCAGTGAGAAGGAGCAGCACCTGCTGATGACACTTGTGGGCGAGCAGGGTGAGGAGGAGAGGGGAGAGGTGTCCCTCCACAGGCTCAAACTGGGGGCTCAGGAAAGAACAGATAGGGTGGTAAGAGCTAGGAACCCCAGAGAGCAAGCAGCATGCTAGTGTAGGACTCCAGGTGGAGTGACGCCTGGGTTCTGGTGATGAGGAGACAGGTATAGACACCACACACTGTGAGAGGGGACCCTTGGGCTGCAGATGCTTCTAGCATCCCACCTGTCATATGGTGTTCCAGGGAATCAACTCGATGGGAAGTAGGTCAGCAGGGAGCATACATGGGCGTGGTTAGAAACAGAAGCATAGCAGAGGAGGCAGACAGGCTGCCTTAGGAGACACTTCAGGGGTGCTGTGGCGATGATGGCATTTCTCCTGCAGGGGTGGTACCCACTCAAGATGTCCTTTCCATGCTCAGTGGCATCCGCAGGAGTCTGGAGGAGGTAAGCATACAGGGACCTGACTCGGCAGCCGCTGCAGCAGCCTTTCCCATCCCTACCTCTCAGAAGTGCTGAAAGAATTCACAGCCTGCTCCAGGACAGGGTTGTGCCTCAGGGCCCTGGCCATCCCCAGATAGGAAGAGCACGTGCAGGCAACCAGCTGAGCAGAAGGGCTGCACACCTGCGGGCCATAGTGGGGGAGTTGCCATGGGAGGGGGGTTAAGTAGGACAGTGTCTGAAGTACCATGCAGGACCTAACGGAGGGGGAACAAGATAGGCCCTGTCCCTACCAGTGCTCCTTCAGGGGAACCTGGGGTGGTGGGGAATGTCTGGAACTGGGAAACATCCCTCCCTTGTTAGAGGTGGCTCTGATCAGGTGTGGTCTTCTGGCCCCTGCTGGCTACAGAACATATAAACTGGAGGTCCAGATATCCAAATATTCCTGATCCTCACCCCTGCCCCTGCTTTCTCTCCTGACTCATGACCTGTGCAGTCTTTGGAGGGTCTCTGCAGTGTTTGACAATACCCAAGATGTCACACTCTAAAGGTGCTATGTGTTTCTGGGCTACACACAAGGTTTACAAGGTCCAGACTACACTGGCTTCTCCCTTGGTCCCCTCTTCCCCTCCGCGGGGTTTAAGGATTAAATGAGAGGTGAGAGCTGAAGCCTGGGGAGGTCAGGTGCCTTGCCTGAGGTCACCCAGGTAGTAAGGACCAAGCCTGCCTGATAGAAAGCTGCTGTACTGCCTGGATGACTCCCAAAGCTCTTATCAGCCTTGAAAATCTGGGCTCATGACCACAGAAGGACAATGGACACTGGCAAGGTTTCCATAATGCAGGGAAGAGCCGAAGCCGGACCTCCTCAGAGTTCCCCGATAACCCCCACCTTCCTTGGTCCCCTTCTCTCACCTGAAGCTGGTCTGTAGGGAGCTTTGCCCAGCCCAGCCAGAGCAGCCTGCAGCAGGAGGCACATGCCACCTGCCATCTTACCACTGGGAAAGGGAAGAAGCTGGGCACCCCTGTTGTGGGCTGCAGTTGGCATCCCCACATGGCTCCCAATGATGCTAGGCTGCCTGAATGACACCACCTACCCCTTAAGTGGAAGCTATGCTTCAGGGCACCGACTGAAGGGTGGACTTGAGTGTCCCCCAGAGACCTTTTTGCTTTGTGTAATTGATGGGGACAGGTGTGGGGCCTCATCTCTTTGGGCCACAACTCTCAACAGAATAGTCTGTGGTGGAGTCTCAGTGCTGGGCACGGCAGAAATCCATGAGGATATGAAGGAACTGAGATGTGGCCACTGGGAGAGCTTGGGGGCTATTCTTAGATGAACCAATAGGGACAGAATAGAATGCCCGTCAGCACAGGTCCAGGTCCCAGGCCTCAGGCCTGCCAGGGGTTCCAACTCCACGCCTGTAATGTTAGTAGCTCCCTGGACTTTTGCTGAGGCCCTATCCCATCCCCCCACCCCCAGATTGGCATCCAGAACTACTCCACCACCAGCAGCTGCCAGGCACGGGCCACCCAGGTGCGCAGTGACTACGGGACACTTTTTGTGGTGCTGGTGATCATTGGTGTCATCTGCTTCATCATCATTGTGCTTGGCCTACTCTACAACTGCTGGCAGCGTCGGCTGCCCAAGCTGAAACACGTGGTGAGTAGGCCAGGTAGGGCTTGGAAAGGGTGGAGTGCTACTCAGCAGCCTCACCTGGTGACCTGTACCAACTCAGTTGTGATTACTGCCAGGCTTGGGGCCTGCGTCTACCTCTCTCTGAGGCTGGTACTGTGGCTTTCTTTGTGAGAAGGTACACAGTGAAGGGGTGCCAGTCTCACCAGGGGTCCCCTCTTCTCCAGCTCTTCCTACCCCCAGTGTCCCTCGCTTCAGGCCTTTGAGAGCAGGTGCACATTTTGAGTCAGTGTCCTGGAGCCAAGAGCTCCTGTAATCTGCGATAGGGAAAGGGGACAGGCTCTGGTCATCCCCCCGCCCAGCTCCTGTGCTCTGAGTTTCAGGGAGTCTCATATCTACAAAGGGCTGTTGGGAGGGATCAGGTGACACCAGGGAGGTCACAGTTTTAACAGTGCAGAGAATTAAGGCTAGAGCTGCAGGAACTTGTTTACTGGGCCCCAGAGAGCACCCTGGGGGCGTGGCCAGCCGCCGCTTGTGCCCAGCTCGCTCTCCCGCTGCCGCAGTCGCACGGCGAGGAGCTGCGCTTTGTGGAGAACGGCTGCCACGACAACCCCACGCTGGACGTGGCCAGCGACAGCCAGTCGGAGATGCAGGAGAAGCAGCCCAGCCTGAACGGCGGTGGGGCCATCAATGGCCCGAGCAGCTGGAGCGCGCTCATGGGCAGCAAGCGCGACCCTGAGGACTCGGACATGTTCGAAGAGGACACACACCTGTGAGCGCCCGGCCACGCGCCCAGTTGCGCGGGACTACCCGACGCCGCGGCCCCGTGCCCCTCCCGGCCCTCCACGCAGGGCCACTTTGCTTCCCCACCGCAGCAGGCGACCGCGGCGCAGCTCCCACCCCGTCCCGCCCGGCCCCGAGCGCTGCCCGAGGGCGGTGTGCTCCCCGCGCCCGGACTCCATTAAAGCCGCCAAGACGCGCGGGCCGCTCCGCCTCCACGCCTGTTTCTTGCTTCCGGAGGGTGGTGCTCTGGGGGGCGGGGTGATGATAGGGGCGGGGAAATGGGCGGGACACGCGGGGGGTCATCCGGGTGGGTGGGCGGGGCCAAGCGCGGGTGGGCTGGCACTTCTTGGAGTTTGCGGGCGTGGCTAGGGTCGTGGGTGGAGTCTAGGGAGTGTATTGTCTTCTGGGTGGAACCCAGGTGGGCTGAGCTGAGCCTGGAGCGGTCAGGGAAACGTCCTAGTGGGCGAGGCCCCGGCCTTGTGGGCGGGGCCTGAGCAGCGCAGGTCTCAGGTTGGATGGGCGTGGTTAAGGGTCAGCGTGCTAGGGCTGGGGGAGGTGTTGCCCTCAGGGCTGAACCCCTGCGAGGTGGGCGGGGCCTGGAGCGGACTTCCCTTCGGGTGAGGCTCTTCTGTCGAAGTAGGGTTTTGGTAGTGAGCTTTCCTCTGGCGAATGGGCGGAACCTGAAGGTTTGAGTTGTCCTCTAGACGAGTGGGTGGAGTTCAGGCTAGAGGTTCCCTAAAGGCTAAGTGGGCGTGGTTAAGGTTAGTGGGTGGGGCCTTGATGAGAAGCGTTCTGAACGCGGAAGCGGGGTTCAGGCCGGGCGGTCCTCCGGACGCCAGGCGCCGCTGCTGAGCCGCAGTCGGGCATTGCGAGGCGGAGCCGCGAGGGGCGGGGCTGTGAGTGTTTACATCCGGCCCGGCACAGAGGTCTCCCGACATCGCTTGGCCGGGGGTCCAGCCTCCCTCGCTATGGACACCAGCGACCTGTTTGCCAGCTGCAGAAAGGGGGACGTGGGCCGTGTGCGGTGAGGACCTGCAGTGCAGGAGGCGGGCGGGTGTCCGCAGGGTGCGTCGGGCATGGGTGTGCGGGGCAGGCGCCGTGGGGCTCCCGAAGCTGACCGAGCCCTTTTTTCCAAATCCCCTGACTCTCATCAGAGGAGGCCAGGCTGCAGCTCTGTCCCAAAGCCTCCTTAGGCCTGTCCCCAACACCAGATGCCACCTCAGAGCTAATGACCCCTCCCTCAATGTAACTGCAACTCTGAGAACCCAGGTCCTGCCTTGATATCCTCCTTGGGCTGCCGCGTCCCAGTGATGGCTTCCTAGTTCTTGACCTCTTCTCCTCAGCATCTTAACAATTGTTCTTTCCACTTCTTCTCTAGATCTGCCCCTGTCTCCTGCTCTCCACTCCCAGAGTGCCTGCACCAGCTTTTCTCTGGCTTCTCTGCCTTCACCTCCCCAGGCTGAAGTAGGGGCCCCATCACCTTCTCTCTCCCAAATATTACAAGACCAAATTCTCAGCCTTCTTAACTTGGGCTTGGCCTCTGTCCCTGAAGCTACCACCCAACTCGCAGTTGCTGATCCTTGTAGGCCTGTTTACTCCCAGGTCTCACCCTTCTCAGAGGGGTCCCTCGCCCAGAGAAATGTGGCCTCCTTCCCTACCTGGTCTCCTTTCCCAGATCAGAAGCAGTTCTGACCCAGGCTCTGAACTTCCTGCCCAGGTACCTGCTGGAGCAACGAGACGTGGAGGTGAACGTGCGGGACAAATGGGACAGCACCCCTTTGTGAGTGTGAGCTGCGGGGTAGCTGGGTGGGTTAGGGTGGGTCAACCCTACTGACAGCTGCCCCCTTTTAACCTAGGTACTATGCCTGCCTCTGTGGGCATGAGGAGTTGGTACGCTACCTGTTGGCTAACGGTGAGAGAGGGTCAGGGCCTGCCTGACTGTAAGCTCTGATGCCTTGCTACACATTTGCACGCACCCTTGATTTCCTGTTAACACCCCAAAGT
This sequence comes from Peromyscus californicus insignis, assembly GCF_007827085.1. Lineage (NCBI taxonomy): Eukaryota > Metazoa > Chordata > Mammalia > Rodentia > Cricetidae > Peromyscus > Peromyscus californicus. The sequence goes on along the minus strand of NW_026294584.1, from coordinate 104,266,496 downwards.
CAACAAATGGTGCCCTCTAACCCTCTGTCCACTTTCCCATGTCACCTTTGACACCCAGAGCAGTCCCAGGGCTGTGTCTGGACCATACCACCGTTGGTCTGCTAAACTGATCTCTTGCCCCACCTACAGTCTGATCCTCATATTGCAGGCAGGAGGATTTTTTCCACGGTAGAGCTGAACGGAGTTCAGGAGTGTTTGGGGAAAAAGAGATTGGGCATGGTTGCTCACACTTGTAGTTCAATCACTGGGGAGAGGAGAGTTGAGTCAGGAGGTCTCTCTCAAGTTCAGAGCTAACCAGGGCTACATTGGGTGACCTTGTTTAAAAGAACAAAACAAAAGGATAAAACTGGACTTGCCTGTGAAACTCCACAGGACCCACTCCTTAGGTCTCCCACCTGCTGGCTGCCGGTCAGCACCTGGTCCCTTAGTACCCACTGGACTGAGCCATCTCCTCCCTCAGGTCTTTACAGTTACAGTACCTCCTGCTTAGACTGGAGTTCCTACCTAGATCTCTGCACTTCTCCCTTAATTCAAGTCCCTGTACTTAGCCACTGTACTGGCCTGCACAGCCTCCCCATGTGGCAGCCACCACCATTGTCACCCTTGATTCTGTTTTGTAATAATGGCAGCTGCCGCAGACTAAGGTGCTCATGTGCCCCACTAGTGTTCAGTTGGGGCAGAGATCTGCTAGTCATCGAGATGGATGTATACCGGACCAGCCATCCAGTCTGTACTTAGGCTGCGAATCGTCTGATATGTACTCGTGAATATGCCTACATCTAAGTGTGCATCTAAGTGTGCCCTTGGCCTTCACCAGGACTCAAGGGTTGCCTGGGACACCTTGGGAAGGAAGGAGGGCCTCTAGGGCTTCTGGACTCTACCGGTGGGAGCTGGGGAGGAGGGGAGGCCAGAGATCAGTGTCCCTTAACTTTGACTGGTGAGCATTGCATCATAGGAGCCCGCTGTGAGGCCAACACTTTCGACGGAGAGCGGTGTCTCTATGGGGCGCTGAGTGACCCCATTCGTCGTGCACTGCGTGACTACAAACAGGTCACCGCATCCTGCAGGAGGCGGGATTACTACGACGATTTCCTGCAGCGGTGAGCTGGGGGCGGAGCTTGCAGCATTGGTGGGGTTGCTGCCCACTCTCAGTGGGTTCGGGTGGGCGGGGTGTGTTGAGTGGCCTTGATGCACCTGCATTTGCCTGAGTGATGCATCCCTTCCTGGCTTTCCCCAGGCTTCTGGAACAGGGCATCCACAGTGATGTGGTCTTCGTGGTACACGGAAAGCCGTTCCGAGCACATCGCTGTGTCCTAGGTGCCCGCAGCACTTACTTCGCCAACATGCTGGACACCAAGTGGAAGGGCAAGAGCGTTGTGGTTCTCAGGCACCCGCTGGTGCGTCTGTCCGCCTTGAGGGAGAGTGCTGACTTCTGGGCGAGCAGTTAGATCGTGCTCTGATCTCTAATTTCTGCTCTGCCCACAGATCAACCCGGTGGCCTTTGGGGCTCTGCTGCAGTACCTGTACACAGGTGACTGACCCTCTGGGCTGGGACCGCAGTACACCCAAGGTGGCCCTGAGCTGACGTGCCCCTTCTAAGCTACTCACCGTCGGGGAGGAGGGGTGTGCCCGGCATGCAAGCATCCTGACTCCGGCAGGGTGCCAGCCTGACTTGCTTGCTTGGAAAGAACACATCCCATCCACAAACTGAACAGGTCTTAGGTCCTTCTGGATGAAGAAACCCGGGCATTGAGTAGGAATCGCTCTCGGGTCCTGACCCAGGCCCCTGTACCCCCAGGCCGCCTCGACATCGGTGTGGAGCATGTTAGTGATTGTGAACGCCTGGCCAAGCAGTGCCAGCTGTGGGACCTGCTCGAGGACCTGGAGGCTAAATGTGAGAAGGTGTCCGAATTCGGTGTGTACAGGGTCTCAGGCCACGGTCTTGGGCTGCAGCCAGTAGTGCTGGCGGAGCTCTCTAACCCCTGCTGTCCTCTCCCCCAGTGGCTTCCAAGCCCGGCACATGTGTGAAGGTCCTGACTATTGAGCCCCCTCCAGCAGATCCCCGGTTGCGGGAGGATATGGCACTGCTGGCTGGCTGCGCCCTGCCACCTGAGTTGCGGGTACTGACGGGCATGCTGGCCTGATGGGCAGGAAGGGTGTCTAGGGATGGGGCTGTGGAGGGTAAGCCCCACAGAGTTGGGTTCCCTTCCGAGGCCAGCCTGGGAAGCTGCTTCCCTTTCACGAACAGTTTTGGTGCCTTTCCTCTGCCAGGGTGACCTAGGAGAGCTGCCCTTCCCGTGTCCTGATGGCTTCAGCAGCTGCCCTGATATCTGCTTCCGAGTGGCTGACTCCAGCTTCCTCTGCCACAAGGTGCCTGTCCCCCTCCTATCCCTACTCGGGTTAGCTCCCTGGGGACAGATTCCAGCCCTGGTTCTTTCTGAACTCTTCTCCCTCAGGCTTTCTTCTGTGGCCGCAGCGACTACTTCCGGGCCCTGCTGGATGACCACTTTCGAGAGAGCGAGGCACCTGCAGCCTCTGGGGAGCCCCCAGTTGTCACCCTGCATGGCATCTCCCCAGAGATCTTCACTCATGTGCTGTACTATGTATACAGTGACCACACTGAGGTGTGGCACCCAGTGGGAGGGCAGTGGGGAATGGAGCCCTGGGCTGTCAAGGTCCTTGGGGTTCTGGGCTCTTGGGTCATTCCTGCCCTTAGCTGCCCTAGAGTTCTTGACTCAGGCCCTATGAGTGGCAGTGGACAGTGCCAAGGTTCCCTGTGTTGGTGTATATGTGCACAGCACGGTAACAGGGCAGCATGCAGGAGAGAAGTGTACTTTCCATTGGTCTTGAGAGACCAGGTGGCTTGTTGGGGACCCAGGTGTCCCTCTGTCTGGCTTCTCCAGGGCATTCCTGCAGACCTTTCCTCAGAGGGTAATGTTTTGGGCCTGGTGGGCCATGTGGTATCTACAGGGCTACTCGGCTGGGCATGCTATGCGCCAGGAAAGTTCTTTGTAGGAATGGTGGCCCTGACTCTCAGGCTATGGCTCCCATCCTGTCCTGGCTTTGTCCTCTACAACTGAGATGGAGCCACAGGAATGTGTGTACCTGCATCACTTCCTGTTGACCCCTGTCCTGGCCCTCCAGCTCCCGTCAGCCTGCCCCTCTCTTAGGTTCTGCCTTCGGCCTCCCTTCTGCCTGCTCCCTCACTTCCTTTCTCATCATCTGCCACTCACTCTGTGGTTGACGCTGTCATCCTGAGTCACAAGCTCCCCCCTGAAGAAGCTTTGTTACCCAAGAACATTCGTACTAGCTCAGAGTGGGGATGGCTTCTGAACACAGTCCAACAGGAGATTAGTCTCTGGGAGCTCTGTCATCTCAGTTACATACCTGCTCAGTGCTTTGGTGTATCCCCTAGGAAGATGGAAGATAAATGCATTTCCTTGAAGCTTGTGCACGTGACCATATGACCACAGGTCAATTAGATGGCAGGGTGGCATTCTGAAGTATAGTGGCATAGTCCTTTGTTCCCTCTGCTCGATCCCTGAGCCACCTGAGGTCAGGCTGAAGCTGGACCCTTGGTCTTTCTCAGCCAAGGCCTTAGCTGTCCCCTGCTCACATCTGTGTGGTCTCTCAAGTGGAAGGAGCCATGCCCATGCTTGTGGACTAGAAACTGGAATCTCCAGCTCACTTTACTAACAGCTTTCTAAGGCAGACATGACTATCTCTACTCCACAGATGAGGAAGCAGGCACAGAGGTGGAGGGACTCACCTAGAACCCCACAGCTGGGTGTGAAGAGCTCAGGTCTAGGACTGAACCCACACTGCTTCACCTGGAAGGGCTCCAGCCCTAAGCACTGGCCTGCCTTTGGCCTGGGACCCTCTCCCCCCAATCTCTCCCACGCATTGCACCCTCAAAGACCTGGGCTAGGCTCCAGAGCTGTGTCACTTGTATTCCCACTGGGGCCTCCACCCTAGGCCCTTGGAGCCCTTGGTGATCACTGGTGTCCCTATGTCCCTTCCTGTTCCACAGCTGCCCCCTGAGTTGGTCTATGACGTGCTCAGTGTGGCTGACATGTACCTTCTACCTGGCCTGAAGCGGCTTTGTGGCCGCGGCCTGGCCCAGCTGCTGGAGGAGGACAACGTGGTGGGTGTCTGGCGCATAGCCAAGCTGTTTCGCCTGGCCCGGCTGGAGGACCAGTGTACTGAGTACATGGCCAAGGTCATTGAGAAGGTGGGCAGGGGTGCAGAGAGGGGGAGGCTGTGAGGGCAGGATACAGCCTGTGCTGGGATACAGCCTGCCTTGAGCCTTGTTCTTCTGTAGCTGGTGGAGCGAGAGGACTTTGTGGAGGCGGTGCGGGAAGAGGCGGCAGCTGTGGCCGCCCGGCAAGAGACAGACTCCATTCCACTTGTTGATGACATCCGCTTCCATGTGGCCAGCACAGTCCAGACCTACAGTGCCATTGAAGAGGCGCAGCAGCGGCTGCGGGCACTTGAGGACCTGCTCATGTCCATCGGCTTAGACTGTTGAGCCCTTGCCATCTGGCAGCCTGCAGCTAGGGCTCCCACGGTGACGAGCACGTGCGGTGTGTGCATGCAGCAACTGTTGCTCTCGCATGCTTGGTGGCATTACAGTGGACAGAGGGCACTCATTGGGCTCCTGGGAACCTCACAAGGTGTTCCTGGGACGAGCCTCCTCCCCTAGTGCACAAATAAGCCCCGAGACTTGGGGCTGGCACCACTCAGGGAAAGCTGGGGTATGGTAGGCTTTGAACTCAGTCCCCTCTCGCCTAGCACCCCACCTACTCCCTCCTGGCCCTCACCCAGCCCTGGCTGGCTTTGACTGTTTCCATGTACAGGGTTGGATAGGAAACAGGAAGTGTGTATGGCAATAAAGCTTGAATTCACTGTGGAGACCTGTTCCTGTGTTGGGGGACAGCTTGGGAGGACAGCTTTGGGGAGTGGAGCTGGTAAGGAGGAGAAGCTGGGGACTGTAGTTTGGGGGTTTGGGCAGTCTCAGCAGGGCACTTCACAAAGGGTGACCCAGAGGCTTAGAGAGCAGGTTCTGAGCCAGTAGGCCTTTACCCCTGCCACTTAACCACAGCAGATCTGACTCCATGACCTAACGACACAGACCAAGACGTTAGACAAATACCAATTCCCTGGATGCCCTCAGGTCTACGGACCATGACCCCCCTCACCCACATAGACCCCTGCTTTGGCTCCAGTCCTGAACAACCAGCCCTGCTTGTTACCCTAAAATGTTAAAGATCGCCCTGTCTTTGTGTTTCCAGAACTTTCTAGATTTTCCCCCTTTCCTTCACCAATGTCTTTTCATATGTTTTGCTCTTGTATGTTGGTCATATGGAGGAAGATTTGAAGCCGCAAGCTGGGCCAAGTTGCCCTCAGTCAGGTTTTCAAGCAGAGTGTTGCAGAGATGGAAGGCAGGTGCTCCAGAACCCACCACAGGCAAGGGTTGAGGGGGGGGGGGGGCAGGGAGTAGATGGATGGCGGAGTCTCATTGGCTCTGCCTTTGTGCCTGTCCCTACCACGGCCTGGGTTGCTACTGAGCTCCACGCTGGGGAGATGAGTTCCGTGTGTGCTTATCTGAGAAGGCTAGGGCCACCCCTGGACTGTGGCAGGCCTGTGTGTTTGTGAAGCATATGCAGGAGCCGTCTGCCGGGAGGTTCCAGTCAAGCAGGGGTGTGGTAGTGACTTGCATCTTTCAGCGTATACTTTGAAACCACAGGGACAGGGAGGACGGGGACTCAGGCCACACCAGGTCAGGATGTGTGGCCTTGATTGCACAAGGTAAAGGGAAGGCTTTAAAACAGCATTCATTTCTTCCCGTGTGTGATTATTTATTCAATCAAGTCCGTCTTTTGAACAGATGTTATTTGAAATCAGAAAGTTTCCATTTTCCACCAGACATTAATAACACAAGCGAAGGAATTCCAAGTGCCCTGGAATCCATATTCTCCAGGTTTATTGATGCTGCAGTCAGGTTACCAAGAGCCAGGCTGTGGGTTAGAGTGGAGATGAGTTCCCCAAACACAGCACACATACCCACTCAGAAACCTGAGTGTTGCAAGTAGGAGATGTTGTGCCCTTGTTGCGAAACCTCCAAGCAAGACCACCACAGAGCCAATATCCGATGCAAAACACACAGTGGTTTATAGATAACAAACAAGCCCTGGCTTGGTCCACGTCCAACACTAGAATGCAACAGTGGAGGAGGACGGCCCTGAGCTCTTAGAGTGAGGGGTTTTTAAAGGGAAAAACCGCAGGCAGGATTGGTACAAGCCTTTGCATCATATGATTGGGTGAGGGTATGTAGCCTTTGAATTTACTGGTTGGGGGTTACAGGCCTGGACAAGTCCCAGGCTCTGTCCTTGAGCTGCCATGAAGGCTGGCTGGCCTCGCACGTTCACATTGACCCAAGCACATAGCTCTAAGCTGGTGAGGGGTCCCAGACAGTAAACAACTGGCTGAACCTTGAACAGTCAGAGTACATGCAGAAAGGGAGCTACTGCAAGGACTATGTCTTTTGTTCATGGCCCTCCCAGAAACTGCTTGCTCAAGTCTCAGGAAACTGAAATTGAGGGCTGATCTCTGAGAGAAGACTGAACAGCCTGTTATGGCATCTGCTTTGTCCTTTCATCCCCCAATCTTGGAGATCTTTCTTTTTTGGTAAAAAGACTTTATCATCAGGGTAGTAGATTATTTTGGGGACTAATTGGACCAGGATGTAAGTGATTTTCCATTATCATCGTCAAAGTGAGCCTCCCGTTAGTTGTTGCCATCTGCAAGTGTGTCATGGGTTTGGTTCAGGGGCTGATACTGGGATTCTAGCATCCTCAGTTTAGTGGTACCCAGACAGGAATCATCATTCAGTTAAGGCATCAGTGACATAAGAGCCAACAGTGATTAGCAGAAGCAGAAGGGCCAAAAGCCCTGTGATGGGTGACAGTTTTTTTGTTTTGTTTTTTGTTTTTTTGTTTTTCTGCATGTAAAAGCAAAGAGCCTTTATTTCAAGCTCTGGAGCTTGGTCCCTCTGTCTGTCCAACACAGCGGTGAGAGCAGAGAGCCCTGAGTTCAGGTGGGGCAGAGTTTTTAATCAGAAGAGGTTGGGGTGAGGGGATTTCCAGGGTCCAGGACCCTGATTGGCTGACAGTTGTCTAGGGGTATCTGTAAAACAAAAAAAATAGGTGTGTGCTAGACTCAAGGACATCTGGCCACCTTATCTAATGGTTGGACTGTTTGGGATGTCAGATACTTCCTCACCCCTGGGTGGATCCCTGGGTGGTATCTGCTTAAGGCTTTTCCTGGATCTGGGTGTTGCCTGCCAGTAAGCCTGTCACAGAAACTGTGTCTAGGCCCCTAAGCCTGTCATGGCTGCTGTGTGGTCAAGCTATTTTGGGACCCCTTCACATTCCCCACTTCACAAGTACCAGTGATAGGACTCAATCATGAGTCCTACCTGTCCAAGGATGCAAGGGTATTGGAACCTACGAACCATTAGCTAACAGGTTTTTCTAAGGTAGTGACACCTGTATCTATTGCCATTTTTTTCCCCTTAGGCGTTTGCTGGACAGGCCTGGCCTCTCTTTTATCTTTTTTTTCTCTTTCTCATTTTTATTTATTTATTTATTTTTCTATGATCACCTTGATACAGTACAAATTCTTATCCTAATAGTGAAATGTTTTATTGAGGCTTGCCCAGTAATTGAGTAAAACCAAAACTTACTATAAGCCACAGTCATCCTAGGGTCCCCCCTGCTATATAGCCTCCCTGGTTCTGTGGGTTGCAGTCTGATTGTTCTTTGCTTTATATCTAGTATCCACTTATGAGTGAGTACATACCATGTTTGTCCTTCTGGGTTTGGGTTACCTCATTCAGGATGATATTTTCTAGTTCCATCCATTTGCCTGCAAATTTCATGCTGTCATTGTTTTTCTCTGCTGAGTAGTACTCCATTGTGTAACCACATTTTCTTTATCCATTCTTCAGTTGACGGGCATCTAGGTTGTTTCTAGGTTCTGGCTATTACAAATAGTGCTATGAACATAGTTGAGCATGTATCTTTGTGGTATGATTGAGCATTCCTTGGGTATATGCCCAAGAGTGGTATGGCTGGGTCTTGAGGTAGATTGATTCCCAATTTTCTTAGAAACTGCCATACTGATTTCCACAATGGTTGTACAAGTTTGCATTCCCACCAGCAGTGGAGGAGTGTTCCCCTTGCTCCACATCCTCTCCAACATAGACTGTCATTAGTGTTTTTTTTGTTTTGTTTTGTTTTGTTTTTTTAGTGTTTTTGATCATAGCCATTCTGACAGGTGTAAGGTGGTATCTCAGAGTCGTTTTGATTTGTATTTCTCTGATGATTAAGGATGTTGAGCATTTCTTTAAATGTCTTTCAGCCATTTGAGATTCTTCTTTTGAGAATTCTCTGTTTAGCTCTTTAGCTGATTTTTAAATTGGATTGTTCAGTATTTTGATGTCTAGTTTCTTGAGTTCTTTATATACTTTGGAGATCAGTCCTCTGTCAGATGTGGGGTTGGTGAAGGTCTTTTCCCATTCTGTAGGCTGTCTTTTTGTCTTATTGACTGTGTCTTTTGCCCTACAAAAGCTTCTCAGTTTCAAGAGGTCCCATTTATTAATTGTTGTGCTCAGTGTCTGTGCTGCTGGTGTTATATGTAGGAAGTGATCTCCTGTGCCAATGCGTTCAAAAGTACTTCCTACTTTCTCTTCTATCAAGTTTAGTGTAACTGGATTTATGGCTGACAGAGTTCTTTATCCTGAAGGAACTTGGAAGTGAGAATGAGGACCAGTTGTTATTTTATTTCAGGTTCCCTATAACAAGAAATTCCCTTTTGATCTAACATTCTGGGGGGGGGGGCGGGGAAGGGCGACATTTTCGCTTCTGTAATCACTTTCCTGCTGACCTTGGGACATTGTTGTCAGGGACCTGGTGTAAGGATTGTGTCCTTATTATGTCACCAGCCTGCAACGGCTTCCCAGCCTAAAAAGCAGACATGCCCTCTCACGGGCCTCTTTCTGTACTCCCCCCCCCCCCAATTCCCTCTGTCCTCCGTGCGGTCTCTGTCTCCCTCCCCCCTCTCTCCCTCCCCCTCCCCCTTCCCCCCCCCCGTCTCTCCCTCCCCCTCTCTCTCTCTCTCTCTCTCTCTCTCTCTCTCTCTCTCTCTCTCTCTCTCTCCCTCCCTCCCTCTCTCTCCTAATAAAGCCCTAGAAAGGTAAACATGGCTCGTGATTCTGCTACCACCACAGCATCCAGCGCTATCTTCTGTTGGCATGGCCACCGCAGGCAGCGGCCAGCCACAAGTGCTACCGCTTAACCAACACCTGGAAAGCCAGAATGTTAGTCAAAGACACGGAGGGAACATAGAAGCGTCTGTCTAAGAGATAGCATTTATATCAGCTGGATTGGTCCACATCAGCTTTCAGCAAGTTCAGGGCTCGTCAGCAAATGATGCTCAGATGTGTCTGTCAGCCAAGTGGAAACCTGTTGAGACAGATATAAACTAGGAACAGAAGTTAAAATTGATGAACTTAGCCGGGCAGTCGTGGTGCACGCCTTTAATCCCAGCACTCGGGAGACAGAGGCAGGCAGATCTCTGTGAGTTCGATGCCAGCCTAGTCTCCAAAGCGAGTTCCAGGAAAGGCGCAAAGCTACACAGAGAACCGCCCCCCCCCCCCAAAAAAATGATGAACTTATTTGGAACTTTCAGACCCACAGTCTCAGTAATTGAGGAAGGGGAGGAGCAGAACCTGTTTCTCTCTCTCTTTTTAAAAGAGACTTAGTAGCTTTGATTAATGCCTTGATCAATGAATAAGGTGGCTGCGACCTTGTGGAACACTCTGGTTGCCTGATGTTGCTAAGCTGACAAAGCTATAGCTAGCCCAGTCATCAATGCCATCAAAGATCTAAGAAGGATAAATTTTACCCAAGTGCAGACTTCCAAGTCTATTAAAAATGGCAGAGACTCTCCATTACCCAGACCGCCATCATCCCAGACTCCTGTAGTCTTCATAGCGTTGGCAGGACAGGTGTCAGGACAGCATCAGTCCTGGCTGCCGGGCCTATAACATTGTCCACTCTAGGCCTGATCGCTGGCAGCAGGTGTTGAGTATGGGCATCTTGCCCAGTGGTTGGTGTTGTCAGCAATTCAGGTGGCATCCTCATGTTGTTGTTCCATATCTTCTTTGGAGACCTTGGGAGTCATTGCTAGGAGCTGGAAGTCTCTGTTTGTTATAGTAAGCTTTTTATCAAATAATTTAAATGCCATAGTCATCAGATCTTTGATGGGTTTGAGGACCATTATCTATTAAATATATCTGAGCCAAACAAATCTAGGCCTAATCTTGAAAATATCTCTAAGTTTGGTAACAATAACCAGGCCAATTTGTTATCCTGTAGATATATTAGTCAAATGGACCTCTCAGGTTCTGTTTTATTTCTTCTTTAAATAGATTATAATTAAATAAGTTAACAGTTTATGCTTTAAACTAGTATCTGGATAGCCAGATGACTGGCATTAACTTGTATCCTTAACACAGAGGACATGCAAACTCAGACATTCAAAACCAAACACACATGTGGCCACATTTGCATCCATACTTGCAGAGTAGACAGACATTTTTAAAGCTATGAACCTTTGGAGTCTCAAAGTAACAGCAGAATAGCAAGAGAAAGAAATCTGAAACATGCTTCATTCTTTTATATATCTCAAATCATTTTCTTTTATCATTATTTAAGCCTTCATAACTTGCTTTTACACATCCCAATAACTTGCATTTCACATATCTTAAGTTACTTTCCTTCTTCCCAAAACTTTCATTTTATATTCCCATACCTAAAACCTTTACATCTTAGACCCCCACATAAACTTTACTTATACTCAAACCTCACAACTTACTTAAACTTTAAAGTACTTAAACTTTAAAGTTCCACATTTTTATACCTCAAACTAATTCCTCAGATCCAAAATATCACATACTCAAATACTCACGACATACTTAAGATTTCAAAGTTAAGATTTTTACATCTTAAACTAATTCCTCAAACCAAAAAATCATTTATTCAAACTTTCATTCTCATATCTTAGGCCTTCATATTCTTATAAAAATATTACATCCTAGGCCGGGCGGTGGTGGCGCACGCCTTTAATCCCAGCACTCGGGAGGCAGAGCCAGGCGGATCTCTGTGAGTTCGAGGCCAGCCTGGGCTACCAAGTGAGTTCCAGGAGAGGCGCAAAGCTACACAGAGAAACCCTGTCTCGAAAAACCAAAAAAAAAAAAAATTACATCCTAAAATATCTTTTTTTATTTAATTCATTGAGCTATCCTCTACTTGGAATTTGATACAGTTTTTTTCTTATCTTAACCAACAGTAATTTGTAACCAATTCTCCTAAATGATGGTAAGTATTTGCAACACATTGAACTCAAATGACCAAAATCCATGTATTTTTCTTTTCCTGTGGAAAAAAAGCATAATTTTCCCCAAACATAATATATCTTTGGCTTGATATTCAACATTTCTTTTAAGCAGTACCAGAACAGAGAGGGGTTGACAAGGATGGTTGCTGGCCGGCAGACGAGACCTTGAAGTTATCACAGTGAAGAACTTGGCTTAGGAAGGAAGGGAGGGGGATGTGGGCACAGAGCTTGGCTGCCAGCGTTCCTGAAAAAGAGTTTTGTTAACTCCTCTGACTAAAATCAGATTCTCTGTTCAGCATTTACACAATTTGTCGTTTGCAGACCGTCAATTCCCCATCACCCTGCCCATAGCTCCTGTCTCTACACGCCTGTATGGAGAGCGAGCATCCTCACCCTCGGGCTGGCTGGCTGCAGGCCTGTTAGCAAGAGAGCTATGGAGGGAGGGAGGTGGCCCTTGCTATGCCTCTCTCTTCTTCTCTTCCAGGAAAATAAGGGAGGTTAGTAGACAGAAACAAATAACATTTACACAGACAATCCAAGTACTGGTACATCAGCACTGAGACGACGGCCTCCCTCACAGCTAGTGAGCCCCGTCCAACAGATAGCCCATCTTGCAGTACACAAGCCCCACCTGGCAGAAGCTACCTGCTTATCTCAGTTCAGTCAGGGGGACCCAGTACCCTCTATCATGGGCAGTGGCTCGCACATCCTTCCAGTGGGCTAGGCAAAGGTCTAAGGGAGAAGAGGGGGACTGTCCCATAGCGTCCGTCACAGTCAAGTCAACAATGAGAACAGTTAACATACTACACACAAGACCAAGGGTACATGAAAAAACTTTGCCCCAACAAGACAACCAACAAAGCTCCAGAACAATGACAGCCTGATGTGCTCTGGGGGGAGCGACCCTCCAGGCTCACACTAAAAATTGTCCAGACAGGGGCTTCCACATCCCCATCAATTAAACAGACCTCGGGAGCTTCCACATCCCTGTCTCCAGGATCCGGAACATCTTCAAGGACCCTATGATCCCGGCCCTCCAGCACGTCCTCTGGCTGCATGCCATAGGCACTGACCATGCCTGGACCACACCACAGGTCTAGCGCACCTTAGAAAGTGAAAATACAGAGTCACACAGAGACAAGGACAAACAGACACAGGAACTTACCGGCCTGTTAGGAACCCTATGGATTGGGGTCTGGGGATCACGGGGGATCCTGGACAAGCCCCCAAATGTTGTGCCCACATCACGAGACCCCCGAGCAAGACCACCACAGAGCCAATATCTGATGCAAAACACACAGGGGTTTATTGATAACAAGCAAGCCTGGGCTTGATCCGTGTCCAACACTCTGATGCAGCAGGTGCAGGAGGACAGCCCTGAGTTCTCAGAGTGAGGGGCTTTTAAAGGGAAAAACTGCAAGCAGGATTGGTACAAGCCTTTGCATCATGATTGGGTGAGGGTGTGTAGCCTTTGAATTTACTGGTTGAGGGTTATAGTTATCAGTTTTGGGCAGGCCTGGAAAGTCCCAGCCTTTGTCCTTGAGTTGCCATGCAGGCTGACTGTGGGGGCTGACTCAGTGGCCCAGGCTCTGTCCTTGACTCATGCACATAGCTCTAAGTTGGTGAGGGGTCCCAGACAGTAAACAACTGGCTGAACCTTGAGCAGTCAGAGTACATGCAGAAAGGGAGCTACTGAAAGGACTATGTCATATAGCCCTCCCAGAAACTGCTTGCTTAAGTTTCAGGAAACTGAAATTGAGGACCAATCTCTGAGAGGAGACTGAGTAGCCTATTACAGCATCTGCTTGGTCCTTTCAAGGGGAAGGAAGCCTGTGAGCTGGGAAGAGCATAGGGAATTTGAGAAGGTGAAAAAGGCTAGGAGGATGCAGGGACTTGGAAATGTGTAATAGGTACTCGTGATACTAGGGGACCCTGAAGGCCAGCATGCACTTGGGTATACTAATAGGCACTACAGATAGCCATTTGTCCCTTTTGGAATTTGGGGAAATGAAGTTTCCCTTGGACCTGACAACTCACACACATAAAATAAAAATATTTAAAATAACAACCTTCCAGTGCTAGCCCCCATCACTCCTGTACATGTGGAGAAAGGGTTTAGTAGAGTCAGGTTGGCAACACTAGGGTGCAGGGATATGCTTGTTTTAGGAGGTTTATGGCCTGTGTCAGCCTCTGGGGTTCCAGCTAATCGTTCATCCTCAGGTTCCTTCAAGGCCTTACATAGGAATTTAACTACCATGCTAAGCCGGGAAATCCAGATTCCAGTAGTTCCTCCATGACCAAGAATTCCCTCAGTTGTTTTATGGCTGGGTTTCCAAGATAAGGAACATTGTTGCTAGAGTTTTCCTGCCTGGCCCACAGTCAGGACAAATCTCTCTCACCCGCCAGTCCCAAGCCACTCAAACCCGATCAAGTAAACACAGAGACTTATATTGGTTACAAACTGTATGGCTGTGGCAGGCTTCTTGCTAACTGTTCTTACAGCTTAAATTAATCCATTTCCATTAATCTATACCTTGCCACATGGCTTGTGGCTTACCGGTACTTTACATCTTCCTTATCCTGATGGCGGCTGGTAGAGTCTCTCTCACCCAGCTTCCTGTTCTCTCAATTCTCCTCTCTGTTAGTCCCGCCTATACTTCCTGCCTGGCCACTGCCAATCAGTTATTTATTCATTGACCAATCAGCAACACATTTGACATACAGACCATCCCACAGCAGAACATCCTTGCAGTGACTAGAAAGGCTCCTTATGCTTGGGGTTAGCATTAAGACACAGGAATTGGCTGGGCGATGGTGGTGCATGCCTTTAATCCCAGCACTTGGGAGGCAGAGGCAGGTGGATCTTTGTGAGTTCAAGGCCAGCCTGGTCTACAGAGCGAGATCCAGGAAAGGCACAAAGCTACACAGAGAAACCCTGTCTTGGAAAGAGGGACAGGGGAATTGGACCTTTTGAGACAGATTTGGGCCTCAGAGGGGGAAACATTACATTCACATGAGGCTAGTTTTTGAAGAGTTAGAATATGCAGTCTTTAAAAAGATCTTGAAGGACTGAATTCAATTCCTCTCTCAACCATGTGGGAAAACACAACACAGAACCACAGTAGATGGAGAAAGCAGTCCTCACTCCACCTACAATCTGACAGTCATGGGCCAACCCTCTGAAACTGTAAGCAAGTCCCCAGTTAAACGCTTTTCTTTTACAAACTGCCTTGGTCATAGTGTCTCTTCACAGCAGTAGAACAATAACCAAGACACTGGGTGACTTAGCAGACCCAGTCTGGTGCTGGAGTCCCAGGAAGATCCTAAAGAGCTTCCAGTTTTCAGTCCACACTGGAATCCAGAAGAAGTGGGTTCTAACACTGGCTAAGGAAGGCTCAGACTAGATGAACTTGCCAGTGAGAGTGAGGGCAAGCAGACAGAAAAAGTACAAGCTTCCTTCTGCAGGCTGAAGGTGTGGGCCAGATGTAGGGTGGATCTACTGACTCATATGATCCAGAATTAGGGAGAGTCTCCACCTCAAATAATTCAACCAAGGAAAATCCCTCTCAGGCATGCCCAACTGCCTGGGTTTCAGTTAATTCCTAATATACTCAAGGTGACAAGATTAGCCATCACAGACTCCCAACGTCAACCAGAGACCACCATCCATTTCTCAATAATCTGAGTCTAATGAGAAGGGAATTGACTTTCTTGAGTGTGTATATGATGAGTTTTGTAAGTAGATAGTTATTAAAGTGTTAGGGAGCAAGTGGAAAAGGAACCATGCTGCCTGTCCACTAATAGCTGAATATCAGTGTCCACAACCCACTGAAGGACAACACTCTGGAGCCTGTTGCTGGCATGACCACCATTCCTTCTTTTATTATTAAAGTGGAAAGTATCCTTCTTATGGTTTTGATGGCAGATGTCCCACAAAGAATCATGTGTTTGAACAGGAGTCACTGTTTGGGGAAGGTGTGGACCTTAGGAATGGGGGCCTTGCCAGAAGTCAGTCACTGGCAACAGGGGAGAACTGGATGTAACCAGCCTCCTCAGGTTCCTACGGCCCTAGGTACCTGCCGTTCCTGCTACCATGCCTTCCCTGTCCTCAAGTGCAGAAACTGAGGAAATCAGCATGATTTGTGCCCAGACATGGTTAGTTCATCTTTTGCTGCGAAGTTACAAGGAGCCATTGTGAGGAATGATAGATACCTGGCCATATACAGAACACACTAGGGCTGGTTTCTGTCCATACAGTGTGGTAGCTGTTGGTTGGTAGATCTCCACACTGGTGAGCTCCACGAGGACTCTGCACAGCTGTTGAATCTCAGCAGAGTGAGTTCCCTTCTGAGGCCATGGCTTTTGTGGCTTTCCTGTTTATTTATTCATTTATTGGTTTCAGGAATGATTGTCCTTATTTTTGTTTTTCTTTATACTCTCACATTTTTATTTTTTTATTCTTTCTTGATCTATGTCATTTTCACTTTGATTTATCTCTTTTCCACAATTAAAAAACATGCATTAGTTTATATTAACTGCACATCATGAGTTAGTAATCTCACAGTGACATTTCCATACATATCCATGAACTTTGAACACATTCCTCTCTTCTCACTAACTCCTGCCCACTGATTCCAAGTCTCCAGTGCTTCCCTTTTTATTTCAGGCCCTTCCACTGTATGTTTTGTGAACTATTCCAAGGACTAAGAGGCCACATTGGGTGGTCTTTCTTTTTCCTTTTTTGTTCTTTTTTTGGGGGGAAGGGAGGCGTTTTTTGTTTTTTCAAGACAAGATTTCACTGTGTAGCACTGGTGTCCTGGAACTCATTCTGTAGACCAGGTTGGCCTCAAATCCAGAAATCAGAGTGGCTGTGCCTCCCTAGTGCTGGATTAAAGGTGTGCATCACCACTGCCTAGCTAGAAGCTGTTTAAGGAAGGGCACCCATTGTGTCTGTGCTTCAGGAAAAAGTCTCCTCCTAGGTGGCTAACTTAGGCTGGCAGGTCAAAAGTCATGGCTCCGAGCAGGTCAGAGATGAGATTATATGGAACAGGGCAGCTGAAAAGAATTCAAGAAGAGAAAAAATGAAAGTCTAAAAAGAGCCTGTTCTTCAAGGAAGAAAAGAACTTTCCTTGGTGGGACTTACCACACCCTGTCCCTCCACCATCTTCTGTCCTTCTGTCTGATGGAAGCTGTCCTTTCATGGGTCATTTTCATTTTCTAACTTAGGTTGGGGGGTGCAATCACAGGACTAAAGCTGTGTGCTATCACGCACAGAGGGTGGGGACAATAATGATTTTGAAGCAAAGGATCAGTTCTGCTGGCCAAAGAGCTCAAAGAACATGTCCAGGAACAAAACTACCTAGTGCTGGAATCATGCCCAGCACTCCACAGACCCACCCCAAACACCTGTCCCTTTGGAAAAGGAGGGGACATTTCATTGACAAGGACAGTCTTTACCTGATTTTCCCAAACCTGGCCTTGAATAAAACTCCTAATCTTTTCTTCGTTTGTTTATCCAGATGGGGTTTCCCTGTGTGTGGCCCTGGCTGTCCTGGAATTCTCTCTGTAGACCAGGCTGGACTTGATCTCACAGAGGTCTGCCTGCCTCTGCCTTCCAAGTACTGGCATTAAAGGCATGTGCTACCACCTCCAATCTTAATCTTTTCATCTTTGGAGAGAGGTGGTGGGTAGCAGGACCTTCATGGTCCAACACCAAAGCCCTTCAGTCTCCTTCCTGGATTTCCCAGGTGTTGATGATGAGGGAGGGCCTATCCTGTGACTTTCAGAAACCTAATACCTGATAGAGAATTGGCACGTAGGACTTCAGTGCCCATTGCTGGACAGTACCCATGTCTCCCTTTCATCATGTGATGATTTGGTTTGTTAGAATTGCTAGCCAGTGCCTAAGTGTGGAATGTGTAGACACGTGACGCCTTCAGGTGGTGGGAAGGTTTTCTTGACAGAAAACATCCTTCTTGACCTCTTGGAAACTTCCATCCAGTTTCTTTGGCTCATGTCACACAGCTGGTTCTGGGTGGGTCCGGTGAGGTCCATCTAATGTGTAAAACCAATGACCTCTGATGGGAGGTGACAGCAGCGTCACTTCAAGAACACGGAAAAGGCTGACACAGCCCTCCCACCTCAGTTGTTGATTTCACACTCACTGTGTCCGTGCCCTGTGTCTCACAGCAAACGGTATTTCTGAAGCAGTAGGAACCTCGATCACGTACAAAACAAAAGCAGTCCCTGCTCTTCTCTTTGCTTTTGCATTTTGGTTTGGTGAGACAGGGTCTCCTGTAGCACAGGCTAGCCTCAAGACCACTGTGGAGCCAAAGACGACTTGAACTGCCACTCCTCCTGCCTCCACTCTCCTAGCTTTAATAATTGCCACGTGCTCACCTTTATGAGACTTGGGTTGTTTCTCTGTCAGTTTAGTGGCCTCGCCTGAATCTACTGATATTTTAACTACCATCAGTGCCCCGAGGCCCCAGAGGCAGCACCCCACCATACAGCCTGAGGCCTAGCGGGATTTCTGGCCCCACTGGTACCAGCTCAGCCACAGCCACCAAATGCAAGTTTTAACTAAGACTATTATTCTATTTACCAATAAGGACTCAGGAATCAGGTGTTAGAGAGAAAACCTGCTAGATGAGAGGCCGAGAAGCAACCAGAAGACCTTCCTTTTTGGCCAGAGACCCAAGGAGAAAAGTGTCTCTGCACTCATCCCAAACCATAAAGACCCAAATCTCTAAGTCCCTCCCAGCTCCTTCCTGTGCATCTCTCTATCCATATTCTTGACTCCTCCTTCCTCTCTATGGATAATTCCTGTCAGCTAGTTGCTGGCTCCACCCCCTGACCCAAGGTTAATTTTATTACCAGTCTCTGAGTTTCTCAGTGCCATCAGATATCCCATAACACTTTCCTGTTTTTTCCCATTGAGCTCCTATATAATGTACATCACCTGCCCTGAAGGACTCCTCTCAGGCTGGACACAGCTAGTTGTATCATGCCTAATTGTGAGGTAGGTGTGTGTGTGTGTGTGTGTGTGTGTAGTGTGTGTAGTGTGTGTATAAGTGTGAGTCTGTGTCTGTGTCCTGCCAAGTCTCTGTTGAAACATCAGTCACAAAACAACAGTATTAAGATCTAGGGACTCACAAGCACTAAAGATTTGTCATACAGCAGAACATGTGGCCTCTAGAAAAGGGCTTGATAGACTGAGTTCATGCTTTTCCTTGACCACGTGAGAATACATACAAAGTACCAATTAGAGTTAGAAAGCAGCCCTGTTACACACTCAATCTGTTGGTATCTTGATCTTGCTTTGCCAACGTCCAGATACACAAGCAACTGATTTCTGTTTGAGAGCAGAAGGACTGGGGTGCCAGGATATGGCTCCATCGCCTACATATGTTGTGTATAGCGTTCTGGCTGACAAGTACTTTCTTGATCATTTTGAACATATCAGGCCACTGTCTTCTGGGATCCTAGACTTTGATGAGAAGTTTCAGGAACAATGGGGACCATGAGACAAATGAGGCAGTGGGACTGGGACGTGTCCTTAGTACATGAGCTGGCTGTTTGGAACCTGGGGCTTATGCAGGGACACTTTGCTCAGCCTGGGAGGAAGGGACTGGACCTGCCTGGACTGAATCTACCAGGTTGAACTCAATCCCCAGGGGAGTCTTTGCCCTGGAGGAGATGGGAATGGGAGGGTGGGCTGGGGGGAAGGCGGGGAGGGGGGGCAGGAGGGGGGGCAGGAAGGGGGAGGACAGGGGAATCCAAGGCTGATATGTAAAAGAAAAAAAAAAGGAAAATGAACTATATTGAAGTAAATGAAAAAAAATGATGTGAACTTTCTCTCAGCCCCACAGATGTTAGTCCTAGGTCCTGGGGTGCCATGGAAAACAGTATTTTCTCACAACATCCCAATGTAGTCAGGAGCTGTCATCCTATAGGACCCAATCTGAGTTTAAAGAAAAGTAAGTTGAATTCTTTGAGTGTGACATGATGAGTTATTACAAACTTGTCACCGAAGGCTAGGGTCCAAATGAAGAGCAAAACACTCTCCACCTACTAAGGGGAGACTATCAGTCTGTAACCGAGGCAGGGCCAATGCTCTGGAGCCGTTGTCATTCTTATGACTCCTTGTTTTATTATTAAAGTGGAAGGGTCCTTGTTAAGGTCTGGGTGTCAATGCCCCACAAAGAATCGAGTGTTTGGACACTGGTCCCACCAGGTGACACCATTTGGGGAATTTTTGGGTCTCGGGAAGTGGCCTAGCAGGAAGAGGTGGGTCACTGGGCAACACTAAGGACAGCCATTTGAGTGTAACCAGGCTCCTCAGGCCCTACTGCCCCACTGGCCAGACCAGTGAGCTGTGCCGAGCCCTCATTGGTCCATTTCTTGCTGTGATGTCACAATGACAGACACTTGAGCACTCACAGCTCTGGCTGAGGCTGCCTCCTGTCCTCACAGTGCAGGAGCTGTCGGTTGGTTGGAGAGGTGGTGTTCGGCACTGGTGAAAGAAAGAGTCGACTTGGACTTTCGGGAGCTGTTGGACCCCGACACTGTGAGTTTCTCTCCAAGTCTGTGGACTTTATTTGGTTTCTTGTTCTCAGTGAATTTGTCTATTGGCTTGCTTTATTTTTGCACTTACTTTTTCATGTTTTTTATTATCTTCTATTTGACTTTCTATTCTTTTTGGTGTGTATGGGGTAATTCAAGACAGGGTTTCTCTGTGTAGCTCTGGCCTTTATGGAACTCACTCTGTAAACCAGACTGGCCTTGAACTCAGAGATCCGCCTGCCTCTGCCTCCTGAGTGCTGGGAATAAAGGCATGTGCCACCACGGCCCACCAGTTTTATTCATTTTTAGGCTATGTTTACTGACGTAGAATATTTTGATATTTTTATTTTATGGGTATGAGTATTTTGTCTCCATGTATGTCTGTGCACCACGAGCCTGGTACCCATGGAGGTCACAAGAGGGACACAGATTAACTGAAACTCAAATAACAGGTGGTTGTGAGCCACCATGTGGCTGTTGGGCACCTAACTGGGGTTCTATGAAAGAGCAGGAGGTGCTCTGAGACACTAAATCATCTCTCCAGCCCCTCTGTGTTTATCTTTACCTCTTCATTTATTTTTGTCAAGTTTTCCTTGATTTATTCCTCCCATTTCAAGTCTTTTCTTGGTATGGAATATGGCACATAGAAGCAATTTAGTTATGACAATCACAGGAACACCTGTAATGCATTTTGATCACATTAATCATGTGATTAACCTGTGCTGTTATGCTTTCTTCCCCACTTCCCCCTCCACTTTCCTAGTAGCCCCTTTTTAAGTTGACGACCCCCTCCTGCTCCCAAACCCCACAGAGGAGAGAAAACAAGCGGCACATTTGGAGGACTGGCTTTTCCCAGTCTGTCCTTGTTGAGAGCCCCAGTTTCATCCTGGATGGCTTCCCATGGCTTGACTGTGGCACTCTTGCCCTTCATTCCGTTCCTATATTGTGTCGTTTGTCCTCTAAGCATGCAGAGCAATCCTTGCAAGGATCCTTGTGAGTGTGTTTTAACGATCAAGTATGGCCTTATTAATGTGTTGTGGAATTTGGTGAGAAGTATTAGTACTATTATTAAGGACTTTCATATCCATGTTCATCATGGAAACAGCCTTTGTTTTTTCTTAATAGTGTCCTTTCCTGGCTTTGGCATGAATGAGTTTGGAACTGTTAAGTCCTTTCTGTTTTGTGCAGTTTGGAGAAGTGCTGACATTTGTTCTTTGGGGGCTGGAATGACTCATCAGTAAGTGCCTGGTCCTGGGCTTTTCTGTGCAGAGTCGTTTTTCATAAATACTTTAATCTTGTTGTTTATCGTCTCTTCTCAAGTTGAATTTGTATCTAGAAGTTTCTCAATTTCATCCACATTTTCCAATCAATGAGAAGAACACTCTGGGTTTAAAAAACAGATTAATTTGGGGTGGGATAGGTTGGAGAGATGGCCCAGCAGGTAGGACCATGTACTGTTCTTACAGAAGACCTAGGTTTGCCTCCCAGCACTCCCATGACCCACCATAACTGCCTGAAACTCCACTTCTAGGGGATCTGATGCCCTCTTCTGACCTTCTAGGTCATGGAAAAGAAATAATACAAAAAGTATTAGTATTTTAAGTTATTTGTACTACCTGTGAGTATGTGTGTTGGCATCCTCGAGTGTACATGTGTCTGTGCGAGTCTGCCAACATGGGCACATGCATGCATTGTATGGATGCCCTCAGAGGCCAGAGGTGTAGGCTCACCTAGAGCTGGAGTTAGGGCAGTTGTGAGCCACCTGACCTGGGTCCTGAGAACCACATACAGGTCTTCTGAACTTCTGAGCCATCTCCCCACCCAGGCACTCTGGGTTTGGGGGTGCCTGTTGTCATATCAACTGCTCTTGACTCTAATTTTATTAGTGCCTTCTCTCTCAGTGAGTGTTGAGTTCGGGTAAGAGGATGATTATCCTTCCCAAGAAATGGCTCTTAGCGTCTGTGACCCCTTGTTTATGCTCTGTTTCTGGTTGATTCCTACCAACCCGATCTGTGTCTTATTCTGCTGTCTGCTGCTTTGGAAGGTGCTTTCTTCTCTTCCTGAGCATTGAGTTCCTGTGAGGTTGTCTAAAGTACTTCTGACTTTTTTTTCCTTTTGGATGTAGGAATTTGTATTGATAAACAGTCCGGGCCTGATTTGGACTGTTTAAAATTCCCCATTGAGGGTTTGGTTATAGCCATATCAACAAGGACCTGACCATGGAGCAGGGCAGGGAGGCCCACTGCTCTGCTGAGGAGACCTTGACCGCTGACTATAAGATGATGATGACCCTGGGCCAAGGACAGTTTTCAGAGGTCAAATTGGCCTTTCATGTGCCCACAGTATCCTGTGTGGTTGTAAAAATTCTTAGAAACAGCTGGGCGGTGGTGGCGCACGCCTTTAATCCCAGCACTCGGGAGGCAGAGGCAGGCGGATCACTGTAAGTTTGAGGCCAGCCTGGTCTACAAAGTGAGTTCCAGGAAAGGCGCAAAACTGCAGAGAAACCCTGTCTCGAAAAACAAAACAAAAAAAACAAACAAACAAACAAAAATTCTTAGAAACAAGAAGAAGTATGCCTCATTTATCAACAGTGAAGTCAGCATCATAAAATCCCTTGCCCATCCCAACATCATTAAATTGTTTCATGTGGTTCAGACCAGGGAGACCACCTACCTGGTGATGGAGCCTGCATCAGAGGGAGACCTCCTGCATCACATCCTGGAACTGGGGGCCTTAGAGGAGAGCGAGGCTCGAAGGTTGTTTATCCAGATATTGCATGCAGTGCAGTACTGTCACGATAACTCTATTGCTCACAGAGACATTAAGGCTGGGAACATCCTCCTGGACTGCAGGGGTAATGCCAAGCTGGGCGATTTTGACCTTTCGGCTAAGGTCATCCCTGAGCAGAAGTTTAGTGGTTTCTGTGGTACTCTACACTACTGTGCCCCGGAACTCTTTGGAGAGGAGGCCTATGATGGCCGTGCCACTGATATTTGGAGTTTAGGTGTGCTCCTCTTCCTCATGGTCGCCGGGCACTTTCCCTTCAGAGCTAGCTCTGTTGCAGGGGTGAAACATCAGATCCTTGCCGCAAACTTCAAGGTGCCTCCACATGTTTCCATCGATATTTTCAATGTCATCGTCGAATTGCTGATCATCAACCCTGGCAGGAGGCCCACCATAGGCCAAATCATGAGGTGCCCTATGATCAGGAGCAGCGAGGCCCATTCACCGCCTACTTCCACCCAGTCTCTCCCAGGCCCGCCAAGCCCTAGCATTGTCAGGGCCATGACAGTCATGGGGTATAAATCCAAAGAAATCATTGAGTCTCTGAGAGACAGAAATACAACCAGGTGATGGCCACTTACCTAATTCTACAGCACCAGTCACCCGGGGGAGACTGCTACCATCACCAGGAGAAACCAGTGAGAGCCATGCAGTCAGGCCTTGACCTCAACCTGGCAGATCTTCACACTTTCCCTGTGGCCTTAGGGAGAGCTACCAAGCCTGCTCCCCACACCTTCACCTTGCCATCTAAGACCAAAGAGAAAGATGAGAAGAATGTCAGGCAGGGTGGCACAAAGCACAGCATGCCTGCCGCCCTGTGCTGCCAGCCAAAGAGGACCCACCCTCCCCACCTACCTCACTTGGGCTGACCTATGGTTGATTCCCTCACAGGCAGCAGCCTGGAAATCACTGAGTATTTCACACAGTCTGAGATTGGGTCATTCTGTGGTCACATGGCCAGTGTCCAGCCACCTCTCTTTCTGGACACCTCCTCTCCTAGGCCACACCAGAGGGAGAGGACAGGTGACACAGACAACAACATGTCCTCCTGGAGTCCCCAAGAGGAACTCTGGAGCTCCCAGGAGGCATCTCAGTATTTAACCCCCACAGGCTCCTCTTCTTGGCATACGTTGCAGAAAGAGACCATCACCCAGGATGAGACCATAACTCATGAAGCTACCTTGACCCAGGATGAGGTCATCACCCATGAAGGGACCATGACCCAGGATGAGGCCATCACCCATGATGCAACCTTGACCCAGGATGAGGCCATCACCCAGAAAACCACCTTGACTCAGAATGAGGCCATCACCAATGATACAACCTTGACCCAGGAAATGACCATGAACCATGAAGGGACCATGATAAAGGATGAAGCCATATCACAGGAAGCGATCATGACCCAGGAAGTGACCATCATGCAAGTGGAGGCCATCATTCAGGATGCAACCATCACCCCAGAAGCCACCATGACCCAGGTTGAGACCATCAATTCAGGAAGAAGCTACCACTCTGGACGTGGCCATGACCCAGGAAGTGGTCATCACCCATGGCCAGCCCCAGGATGCAGGCCCAGCTTCATCCCGAACCTGGAGGTGCCACAGCTGGAAGGGGGTCAAGAAAACAATTATGAACTGCTTCAGAAACCTCTGCTGCTGCTGCCTGCCACCTGCAGAGAGAGGCCATGCCTCCCGCAAGAACCTGGCTCCAAAGGGAAGGGATCATGGAGTCACCCCCAGAACCAGGTGGGTGCACTTACTTCATTTTATTTGTGCTTCTCCTCCTGTCCCTTGTGATAAATGATGCCTGTGCCCACTTGTGGCACACATGTGAACTTATCAACCTGTCACTTCAGAGAGACCAGTCCCAGAGAATCCCTTAAGTGTGACCTCAGGCTTGTTGAGCTACAAGTGGACAGCAGAGATGCTGATGAGAGCAGGGAGAGCAGGAGGCGGGGCAAGGCCAAAGGAGGCAAAGATCCCATGGAGGACAAGTAGGGTGCTTAGGCACTGCAGGGCCAGCACAGTAAGTCCTGTGTGTTCCAAAGCCACTAAGAGTCTCCTTCCTGTGTCTTTCTGCTTTGAAGTCCTGAAGAGGTCAAGCCCCAGCTCCATGGCTTGTGAGCCACGGGTTGGGGACCGGTCTGGCTGAGAATTGGACAGCCCCACGGGGAGCCAGGCCAGATGTCCAGGAGGCAGTGTGGACACAGGCCCCTCCTGCAGAGGAAGAGCTGTCCACCCCAGCACAGATCTCTCCAGGTAAAATCCCAGGCAGGAAGGACAGGCTTTCCACAGGGTCTTGCTCAGAGGGGAGGGCTGAGGTGCAAAGGGGCCCTAAGCTGTCTTCATGGAACAATAGCCCTTTGCCCTCTCCCCCTGCCTGGCTAAACATCAGAGATTGCCCTCTGGGTAGTGACTGTCCTTTGCTCCCTGTTTCTGGGCAGAGAACATGGTCTTCTCCATGAGGTGAGACTTCTCTCCCCAGGGAGAGTATTTCTAGTCAGCCTGTCCTACCTGCCCTAAAACGGGTTCCCAGGTTCAGAATGTGACCAGCAAGCAGCCCTGTAGGGCTCCAATAGAGGGTAGCTGTGGCAATACTGTGTTCCCCAAAATATTGTGCACCCTAGTAAACTTATCTGGGTCAGAGAACAGAATAGCCACTTATGGTGATATTTTATTTGTATTAAAATGTTATTTGTATGTTAATAAATAAAGTTGCCCGGGGGTCAGAGCTATTAGCAAGCCATAGGAAAGCAGGGCAGTGGTGACCTACGCTTGTAATCCCAGAACTTGGTAGGCAGAGCTGGATAAGTCTCTGTGTGTTCAGGGATACAGCCATTATTGGATACACATGCCTTTAATCTCAATACCAATCATTGAAAACCTGGAGGCCTAGACAGACAGGCCATGAGGAGGCAGTCATGTGGTTGGGTTTACAACCAATGAGAAGGCAGGACAGGAACTCTATATAAAGACTTTAACACAGGGGTAGCTCTGGTTCGGAGAGGTAGGACCACTGCAGGAGGAAGGGTAAGGTTTTAGCTCTTAGCTCTGACCTCTTGGCTTTCTTCTTTGCATTGGTTCTGTGTTTCTTATTTAATAAGAAGGTTGGTTACATCTACATTTGGCGCCCAACGTGACAAGAATCCATTAAAAACCGCTTGGCTTGGCTTAGCGGCAGGTCCGGTTTCCAGCCTGGACTGCCCGGCTCCCTAGCTCGGGCCCAGGCCTGACTGACCCGCAGCTGGAGCTACTTGCAACTGCTACAAACAACTCAGGCCTGCCCTGCTGAATAGGGCCCCTGCCTGTAAAGCCAAGACTTGACTGGGCTCAAGCGGCTACGCTGTCTCTCTCTCTCTCTCTCTCTCTCTCTCTCTCTCTCTCTCTCTCTCTCTCTCTGGATTCACACCTCGAACATCAGGTTGCTGTTTTGAAATTCCCTGGGATTCTACTGTTCTACCCAGACTTGGTAAGTCAATTAACATATCTATTTAAAAGAGAATTTGTTTTCTACATTAAAAAAAATGGGCTTTATGTGTACATTGGAAGAAAATTGGGCTTTGTTTGAAATTTTAGGCACTCTGACAATGGAACAACTATATGAAAAGATTAATATTGATCGAATTATTCAGTTTATTACTTTTCTTATCCTCATTTTACTATTTAAAAAGATAGTCAATTTAAGTGCCAGGATAACAGTCTTAGAAAAACTTGTTAAACCAGTAAAAATGAATTATAGAGAAATTCAAATTCAGACAGAAGAAATAAACAGTGAAGTTGTTTCAAAATTGGATCATAAGGTTACAGAAAGAAAGCCAGTTTTCACACAATCACCCTTAATTTATCCGGTAGCCGTACAGCAGCTACCTGATGAAGAGAATGAACAAAATACTTGGGTTCCAGTTAAAATGTTAGACTTACGAAGATTTAAGGAGGCAATAGCATCTTATGGCATGCACTCCCCATATGTAAAGCAAATGTTAAACACCTGGTCAACTTGTAATAGGATTCTACCAAAGGACTGATGGGATTTGGCACAGGCTGTTCTTGAACCCGGACAAAATCTCCAGTGGAAAATGTGGTTCAATAATGAGGCTAAAAATATAGAAAGACAATGGAGGGATAGCGGAATACAAGTCTGCCAGGATCAGCTTATTGGAGAAGGCCAATATGCTTCAGTACAAACACAATGTTCATATGATGTCCAAACTCTAGTTCTATGTCAAACGGCAGCTTTGAATGCATGGGACGGAGTTGAAGAACCAGGAAAAAAAACTGAGTCATTTACGAAGGTTATACAGGGCCCCAAAGAATCTTTCACAGATTTCTTACAAAGACTGGCTTCAGCAGTACAAAAAATGGTCCCGAATTCAGAGGCTAGTCAGATAATAATTGAATCTTTAGCCTTTGAGAATGCGAATGCAGCATGCAAAAGAATAATCAGGCCATTAAAGGCAAGATCTGCACCTTTGGAAGATTGGATTAGAGACACAGTTAATGTTGAGGCTTATGACCATGATGATATGTGGGTAAGAAAAGCAATTTCAAAAGGTTTGAGCAAGATGTTTTGGATGTGGAAAGCAAGGACATTTGAAAAGGGATTGGAAACAGGTCATTCCTAGAAATAATGTTTCTTCAAGGAACACTGGCAACAGAATGCCCCTGCCTTCTGGAGTATGCAGAAGGTGTGGTAAGGGAAAACACTGGACCAACGAATGTAGATCAACAAGGGACGGACAGGGTAATCCTCTGCCTCGAGCTTCAGGAAACTCCCAGAGGGGCCTCAGGCAGGCCCCCACAGTAAATCCAGTTCAAACCTTTCCTCAGTTGTAGAGGAAACCCCTACTCAAAGCAACTAAATAACCAAATGTCTATTGGAATAAATCATGTTGGTCGAGATGATGAAACAGAGAAAATAGGAAATTCAGGAAAAAACATAAAGAAAATTTTTTGGCAAACTTCTATTAATGAACAAAGACCAAAACTAACAATAAAGATAAATGGTGTTTTGTTGTCTGGTCTGGTAGACACAGGTGTGGACATTACCATAATTGCACCAGAATTTTGGCATCCAACTTGGCCTCTTCAAGAGGTAAAAGTACAACTGTTAGGAATTTTGGGACATTATCTCGAGTGAAACAAAGTGCAAGATGGCTTGAATGTATAGGTCCAGAAGGACAGAAAGGAAAATTAAAACCATATATGGCTAACATAGCTATGAACCTGTGGGGTCGAGACTTGTTACAACAATGGAATACTCGGATTAATATCCCTCCAATCTCAGAAACAAATCATAAATTAGTACATGTTTCTGACAGAAATATTAAAAGATATTATTCTAATGAGTGCTCACCAGCCATCCATGTCATACAAGAACAGGGCACAACAACTGATAATCTTCCAAAAACACTAACAGCTCTACCTTTAAAATGGTCAACAGACAAGCCTGTATGGGTTCAGCAATGGCCTTTAACAACAGAGAAACTCCAGGCTTTAGAAGAGCTGGTACAAGAACAGTTAAATGCTCATCATATTGAAGAATCAACCAGCCCTTGGAATTCTCCTGTATTTGTTATTAAAAAGAAATCTGGTAAATGGAGAATGGTAACAGACCTTAGAGCAATTAACAAAGTAATTCAGCCAATGGGCTCTTTACAATCTGGAATTCCTTTGCCTACTCTGTTACCAAAAGGATGGCCTCTCATAGTTATTGATTTAAAAGACTGTTTCTTTTCAATACCCTTACAAGAAAAATACAGAGAAAGATTTGCTTTCACAGTGCCTACTTATAATAATTCTCAACCAGTTAAAAGATTTCAATGGAGGGTTCTCCCACAGGGACTGTTAAATAGTCCAACTTTGTGCCAATATTTTGTAAAACAGCCATTAGAAGTGGTATGTAAAAAATTTCCTAAATCTATAATTTATCATTATATGATGGTATTTTATTAGCTGACTCAAATGCAGATACTTTAGAAAGAATGTTTGAAGAAGTAAAGAAAATTTTGCCTTGCTGGGGATTGCAAATTGCTCCTGAAAAGATACAAAGAGGAGATTCTATTAATTATTTAGTATATAAAACAGAACTTCAAAAAATTAGACCTCAAAAGGTGCAAATTAGGAGAGATCGACTACAGACTCTTAATGACTTTCAAAGATTATTTGGAGACATTTCTCATCTAAGAACTATTGTTGGGGTAAAGAATGATGAACTAAATAATTTGTTTGAAACCTTAGAAGGTGACAAGGATTTAAATAGTCCAAGAGAATTATCACCTGAAGCTGAGAAAGAATTGGCCTTGGTAGAAAAGAAAGTACATGAAGGGCACGTAGATCGTATTGATCCAAAGCTGGATGGTATTTTGGTTATTTTACCTTCTAGGCATTCTCCAACAGGAATATTAATGCAAAGGGAAGATATTATATTGGAATGGATATTTTTACCAAATAAACCAAATAAAAAATTAAAAACTTATGTGCAAAAAATCTCTGACTTGATTTGGAAAGGAAAATTGAGATTTCGTCAATTAGCAGGAATAGACCCAGCAGAAATTGTCGTACCTTTAACTAAGGAGGACATTGAAAAATTATGGATAGAAAATGAAGCTTGGCAAAAAGCTTGTAGTAATTTTTTGGGAGAAATTAACAGCAAATATCCCAAAAGCAATAGAATTGATCTTATAAAGAGAGCTGTTTGGATCTTGCCTCGAATTGTGAGGAAAAAACCCATATCTGGAGTTCGTACATTTTATACAGATGCCAACAAATAAGGAAAGGCAGGTTACAAATCAGAAAATTTAAGTAAAGTGGTTCAAAGTCCTTATAATTCAGTTCAAAAATCAGAATTGTATGCTATTCTGTTGGTATTAATGGATTTTTCAGAACCTCTCAATGTAGTAACTGATTCTCAGTATGCTGAAAGAGTAGCATTACATATTGAGACTGCAGAATTTATCCACTGTTGCTAATGTTTTCCTGCCTGGCCCACAGTCAGGACAAATCTCTCTCACCCGCCAGTCCCAAGCCGCTCAAACCCGATCAAGTAAACACAGAGACTTATATTGGTTACAAACTGTATGACCGTGGCAGGCTTCTTGCTAACTGTTCTTACAGCTTAAATTAATCCATTTCTATTAATCTATACCTTGCCACGTGGCTTGTGGCTTACCGGTACTTTACATCTGCCTTATCCTGATGGTGGCTGGCAGTGTCTCTCTCACTCAGCCTTCCACTTCCCAGCTTTATTCTCCTCCTTGTCCCACCTATATTTCCTGCCTGGCCACTGACCAATCAGTGATTTATTTATTGACCAATCAGCAACACATTTGACATACAGACCATCCCACAGCAATCCACGATGCTTCAGAATTAACTTCACTATTTATTCAATTACAAGATACAATCAGAAAAGGGAGTCATCCTTTATATATAACTCACATCTGATCCCATACCGGTCTGCCAGGCCCTCTAGCACAAGGCAATGATGAAATTGATAAATTATTGATAGGAAATGTGCTGGAGGCCTCAGAATTTCATAAAAAACATCATGTAAATAGTAAAGGTTTAAAAAAGGATTTTTCCATAACCTGGTAACAAGCCAAAGAAATAGTAAAGAAATGTCCTACTTGTTCCTTCTACAATCAAACGCCATTACCAGCAGGATGTAACCCAAAGGGTACTCAGAGGAATGAAATCTGGCAGATGGACGTGTTTCACTTTGCAGAATTTGGAAAACTGAAATATGTACACCACACTATCGATACTTATTCAGGATTTCAATGGGCAACTGCTTTGAGTTCTGAAAAAGCTGATTCTGTAATCACTCATTTGCTAGAAATTATGGCCATTATGGGTATACCTGCACAAATCAAAACTGATAATGCTCCATCATATGTCTCTGTTAAAATGAAACAGTTTTTTGCTTATTATAATATAAACTATATTACAGGTATACCACATAATCCTACAGGTCAAGCAGTCATAGAAAGATCAAACAGAACACTAAAGGATACGCTAAATAAACAAAAAGGAGTAACAAAACCCCCCAGAAATAGACTACATAATGCTCTATTAACTTTGAATTTTCTCAATGCCAATGAGAAAGGAACAACAGCTGCAGAGAGACATTGGATAATAGAAAAAACTACAGAATTAAATCAACCTATATACTTTAAGGATGTGCTGACCTCAGAATGGAAACCAGGATATGTGTTACATTGGGGACGAGGTTTTGCTTTTATTTCTACAGGAGAAGATAAGCTGTGGGTACCATCAAAATTGATAAAGGTTCGATTTGAACAAGAGACAGGAGAAAAGCTAAATTAATTAAGGGACTATTCTATTACTAATCTCAACTCTTTGATTCTATTCTGATTCTTTAAACTTTTCTTAAAGTATGAATTTTATATCAAAATTTACAAGATTAATATATATATATATATATAGATATATATACATTTTAAACTTTGTTAAGATATAAATGGTCATATAGAGTACTAACTAATTCTAAAAAGCCGCATATATAGTCTTTGTGTTCGAGTCTCTTATCAGTTTTTTGCAGGAAATCACGGCCAGGCCTAACATCAACTAAAGTCTTGAGGAAGAAGATGGGGCCCCACAACAACAACAATTCCACGTGGACAATAATAACATCACTAAGCTGACAAGCATCATCTACAGATCAGCTTTGAACTACAAAGTGCTCAGAGCAATTTTGAGAGAGCTAGCTAAGATGATCCAGTCTCAAAGACTATTTGAATAAGGATTTGAGATAAACCCTAAACTTTGGCATTATACACAGACTGGATAATGAAGGATATAGTTACCTTTCCTAGAATTTGACAATTAACCTAAAATTTTTCTTTTCAGGATAAAGATACCTTCGCCCATACCCAGCAGGAAGCAATTTCAAGAATACGACGCCCACATTCCCAAAGAGGTGGTGTAGAGCGGGTGGTTTTTTTGGTCTTTTAATGGGTTTTGGGTCTGGAATAATTTTCATTGATTAGGGGGGTTGGTTACAAGTTGTTGTCAAGGGATAGGAAAAGGGCTAAGCAAAGGAGATTAGATTTAAGGTTCTTATTTAAAAAAAAAAAGAAAGAAAGACAGAAAGGAAGAAAGAAAGAAAAGAAAAGAAAAATTTAAATACTTTACATTGGATTGGATTGTTTTATATTGTATACAAATTATATATATTGAAATTGATATTGTTAGAAAATGCTATATGTATATTTCTAATTGTACCGTTCATTTAACAATGTAATGCAATTTTCTGATCCTTGAATGTTGTTATTACCAACTATTAGGATATAAAGAAATGAAAGTTAGTAGTTAGACATTATAATAGAACTTGTAGTTATATTAGGTATGTTTTCAAGATTGAGTAGATATATTTTAGATAGACAGGTTATCTTCAAACCCTTCAGAGATCTACAGAATATGGCATTTAAAATGTTTTAATAACTTAGAAAATTTTTCTTTTTTGTTATGACCATGAGACATGTCGGCTCCTGGCAGTACCAATCTACTTCAGAGAAAATATGGGCATTGAAAAAAAAACTGCAATTGGAGTTAACTTTCATTGTGGCAAAAGTTAGCCACTGGACAACAAAGTATCCTCGCATCAACTGCTGACAAACAGGACAGACAGGGCACGAAACAAAGGACTACTGATTCTTGTCAAAACAAGTGTGGTTATGGCTTTATCAAAAGGCATCTTCTGAGGCCAGGACAATATGGCACCATCCCTGAAGTGGCCTTCGCAATCCGGAAAAGGTACAGTGCCCTTTTCTTCGAAGGCAGCTGAATAGGCAGTGGGCCGATGGCTTCTGATGTGCTATGGAACAGCAGCTGAAACAGTTATTCTTGAAGAGTAATTAAAAGCTCACACCTCTCAACAGCAGAATGGCATTTAATAGAGGGATGTGGAGAAGAACGGGATGCTGAAATGAAGCCACATACACACATAGCCAAGAAGAATGGACAGCTGAATTCAAAAAACATCAACAATTTCCAGAATTTAAAATCCTGAATCATGACATGACACTAGTGGAATTCAGGTATTTCTGGTATATAGACTGCTCTCACCCAATGTGAGGTTGAACTGTTGACCTTGTGTACATCCTACTTCACAAATGAGTCTGTCAGATACGCTAAGCCTATAGGCTGAAGATGATGCCCCAACACTGCGGAGAAACCTCAGATGATTGTCCAGGCAGCTGGCTGTTTCTGTCAACTCATAATTTTTTGGAAGTTGCTTGCATATACTTTCTGTTTTTATTTTTTTGTTAGCTAATATTATTTCCTTCTTGGGTCTCTGAGGGAGTTGAAGATTAGTTAGTTATAGTTGAAGATTAATTAGGATAGAAAGTGAATTAGATACAATAGAATAGATAATGGAATTATTTTCTCTGAATTTGTCAAATACAAATGAGCTAGACATTGTTTAGGTATTTATTACTTGTATATATTGTATATAGTTATTGTACTTTTGTATATAATTTTTCTTATGTTAGTTATAAGCTTTTTCTTTTTTATTAAAATAGAAAAGGGGAAATATGGTGATATTTTATTTGTATTAAAATGTTATTTGTATGTTAATAAATAAAGTTGCCCGGGGGTCAGAGCTATTAGCAAACCATAGGAAAGCAGGGCAGTGGTGACATACGCTTGTAATCCCAGCACTTGGTAGGCAGAGCTGGGTAAATCTCTGTATGTTCAGGGATACAGCCATTATTGGATACACATGCCTTTAATCTCAATACCAATCATGGAAAACCTGGAGGCCTAGACAGACAGGCCATGAGGAGGCGGTCATGTGGTTGGGTTTACAACCAATGAGAAGGCAGGACAGGAACTCTATATAAAGACTTTAACACAGGGGTAGCTCTGGTTCGGAGAGGTAGGACCACTGCAGGAGGAAGGGTAAGGTTTTAGCTCTTAGCTCTGACCTCTTGGCTTTCTTCTTTACATTGGTTCTGTGTTTCTTATTTAATAAGAAGGTTGGTTACATCTACAGCCACTAGACATAGAGGCCAGAAAATGGTGGCACACACGCCTTTAATCCTATAACTTGGGAGGCAGAGATCCATCTGGATCTCTGTGAGTTTAAAGCCACACTGGAAACAGCCAGGCATGGTGACTCATGCCTTTAATCCCAGAAAGTGAGCCTATAATCCCAGGAAGTGATGGCAGAAAGCAAAAAGGTATATAAGGCATGAGGACCAGGAACTAGGCAGGTTAAGCTTTTAGGCTTTTGAGCAACAGTTCAGCTGAGATCTATTTGGATGAGAACTCAGAGGCTTCCAGTCTGAGGAAACAGATCGGCTGAGGAATTGGCAAGATGAGGTAGCTGTGGCTTGTTCTGCTTCTCTGATCTTCCAGCATTCACCCCAATACCTGGCTCCGGGTTTGTTTTTATTAATAAGACTCTTTAAGATTCATGGTACAGGTAGCCTTCTGCCAACCTTTCGCAAGAACCCCAAAAGTCATCACAGCAAGGTACATTGCTAGAGTCCTCAGACTCAACTCAGAGCAAAGCTTGGGACAATCTCTACTGGGGAGTGACTCCAGGGCCGGCTGAGTCTCCTCTCTCCACCAATTCTGCCCTCTAGTTACTCACCTGCTGCCTCTCCATGCTTGCTCCTTCAAGGCCACCATTCCCATTGGGAACTGGATTCCACACTCACCACCCGTGCCACACAGTGAGGGAGTGATAGATGTCGTGATATGGATCGAACCAGAAACCCTTATGAGGGGACGGCAACCTGCTGTGGGCCCTGCCTTGTGCCAGCCCAAGTCTGCACTCAGAGGGCATATCTGTAAGGTCACTTGTTCTTACACAGGTAAGCAGCCTTTTGCACATCCTTTGGGCGAGTTTCCTGGAACCCTCCCCTGTCCATCCCACAGTCACATTCATAAGGTCTCATCTCGTGTGTTCTTTCTCCTTAGACGGTGCCAACATGCCACAGCATGAGACACAGAAAAGTCTGTGTGACTGATGTAGATGGTACATCTGTCTATGTGTCTCCCTAATGTGACATGGAAACAAGGGTCCTGGGATGATAATCATGCTCTGCTGGCTTCTGTGTCCAACAGCGTGTCTTGATAGTGTTCCAGCACTAGGAGAACACATCTGCCACATCTGTTCTGTCCTCTGAGCACCACTAAGCTCCTAGGACAGACATTTTAATGCGCTCAATCTGAAAAGAAAAGAGAATCTTATTCCACTCTGGGGTGGGAAGAGCACCCCAGAACCCCATGCTTCCCAACCCACCAACAACAACTCTGGGAAAGTTCATTCCACGGGATCCTTTGCTGGCCTCAGCCACTGGATCTGCTCAGACAAAACTGAGGAGGACTTCTCAGGCGACTCTGGCCAGCCTGGGAGGGAGATCTGACTTCACATTGTGATCCCCCTAAGACAACTGTATTGTTCTCCTGCCCCCATCCCCAGGAATAGAAAGCCACTGGTCAGTATCTCTCTCTGTCTCTGTCTCTCTCTTTCTCTCTCTCTGTCTCTCTTCTACATGAACAATTTCCAGGCAGGTCAGCTGTTCTGTCTTAAACTAGACCCCCAGAGAATCACCAAACACTGAAGATTGCTATAAAGAGCAAACTCAAAATGCAAACATAAAATAAAAATTGCAATTGATTGAAATAGATACATGATATTAAAACCGACCAACCAAAAAATAACAAACATAAAACCTTGAATAACCCACCCTAATAATAACAGTCTCACAGAAGCATGCTAAGGGAACACATTCCACCTACAACCAAAGATGGAAATTGGCCTTCATTCCCTGACAGGTGTATTGAGGTGTCACATGCACACTTCCATTTTATATTCTGACATTTGGTTCTGTCTACTTTGCTACAAACTGTTTTCATCTGCTGTTTTGTTCGTTTGTTTTTGGAGACAGGGTTTCTCTATGTAGCTTTGGTGTCTGTCCTGGATCTCATTCTGTAGACCAGACTGGCCTTGAACTCACAGAGATATGCCTGGCTCTACCTCCCGAGTTCAGGGATATAAGGCGTGCACCACCACCACCTGGCTCCTCTGTTGGTTTATGTGTTTATACAGAGTATTGCCCTATAACTCAGGCTCGACTGAATTCAGTATGTAGTCCAGACTGGCTTTAAATTCCTGAGGGTCCTGCGGCCTCAGTTCCTCTTAGGTGCACTGGAACACTGTTAGCATTTGTGGTTTAGTCAAAGTCTCATATATCCCAGGCAGACCACTCTGTAGCCAAAGATGACCTTGAGCAGGATCCTCATCTTCTTGTCTCTAACTCCCCAAGGCAGAAATTCCAGTTTTAAGCCACTCTGCCCTGTTAAGTATGAAAAGCTCAAGGCCAGTATAGGCAGGAGTGAGTTGCAGGCTGAGTGGAATCCCATCTCAAAAAGAACATGGAAATTCTGAACATTTTGAACTCTCAGAGCTGGACCCGGGCTGGGGAGATGGGGGAATGGCTAAAGCGCCACAGAGAAAGGAAGGACTGTGTGAAAACAGGATGTGGCCGTGTCCTTAGGTCACCTGAGGCCTGGTGCTGAAGAGAGGCGAGTGTGGGAGCTTGCTGGCCTGAGGTCAGTGAGACGCCCTGTCTCGGACATGAAGGTGAAAGCCGGGGGTGGTGGAACACCCCTTTAATCCCAGGACTGGGAGGCAGAGGCAGGCAGTTCTCTGTGAGTTCAAGGCCAGCTGGTCTAGAGAGCCAGCTCCAGGACAGCCAGGTAAACACAGAGAAACCCTGTCTTGACAAAACAAAACAAAACAAAACAAAACAACAAAAAAAACCTAAGGTGCAAAAGCATTTGATGAATATTCCTGATCTACATGTTTGCTCAAAGGGTTAGACTAGATAGACAGACAGATACACGCACACATACACACACACATCTCTGTGGTCACACATCACACATGCATCATGCACAAACACACACACTCTTTCTGCAGAGTTCCCCAACCCTTTCCTTACCCATACCCCTCACTACTGTCTATTCCTTATACTCATGGCCTTTTCTTTTCTTTGCCAAAGCACATGACTCTTAAACCCCACGGTGGCATAACTACCAGTTCCCTCTAATGAGGAATCCTCTCATTTTTTTCTCTCCTCTTGTTTTGACTCCGGTTTTCTGTCTGTAGTCCAGGCTGCCAAGGACTGGCGACCCTCCTGCCCTCAGCCAACTGATTGGAGGGGATACAGGTGTGCACCTGGTCTTAGTGTGTTTGAGGGGTTTTGTTTTTTAAATTATCTATGTAGCGGTGGATGACCTTGAACTTTTAATCCTCTGCCTCCACCTACCAAATGTAGGGAGTACAGGAATTCCCCCACCAAGCCTGGTTTATTTGGTCCTGGGGACCAAACCCAGGGCCCCCTGCATGCTGGGCAAGAGCTGAGTCACACCTGTAGCTCAGGCTAGCCTGGGACTCACTATGTAGCTGAGAAAGACCTCCTGATAGAATTACAGATCTACACCATTGACCCTGAACTTTTTCGCTCTCTTTTTCTTTTAACCTTTCTA
The DNA here is from genome assembly GCF_007827085.1 of Peromyscus californicus insignis. Classification (NCBI taxonomy): domain Eukaryota; kingdom Metazoa; phylum Chordata; class Mammalia; order Rodentia; family Cricetidae; genus Peromyscus; species Peromyscus californicus. The sequence continues at coordinate 104,229,162 of NW_026294584.1, read as the reverse complement.
GATGACCTAGTCTTTTTACTGAGAGTCTTTTGGAGTGCCACAAACATGAGTTGTATCCGGATGCTGCTCTTCTTCTGAAGCTGGTGAGCTGTGATCTGGGCAGGAGGGAGGGAAAGGAGGCTGTCCCAGTCCCATGCCCTCTCAAGGACACTCAGCTCAGTATGCAGCAGTCCCTGGACTGTCCCCTGTGTAGCCGGGCAGCTTTGAAGGATGTTCTGACTAGCGGCCCTCAAGTTGGTCTCATCTAACTCTCTATGCAGCTCCGTGGGACAGGATGGAAGGCACAAGCCTCAACCAGCCCATGTCCAGACCTGCAGCTGATGACACTATGAGATGGAGCCTCACACCCACTGCTTGAAGGTTTAGTCCCCTCACCCCTCGGGAGATCTCACATCCCTCAATTTAGCCAGTTCTAGGGAGTTTGTGCATTTTTCTTAAGACTAGATGCTAGAGCCAGGGTGAAGGTGTGTGTTTATAATCCCAGGACTCTGGAGGCTTAGACTAGCCATAAATTCAAGGCCAGCCTGGGCTATATAAGGAGCAATAGTCTAGCTTTGGTGACACTGTGAGATCTCTCTCTCTCTAAAACACAGAAATCGAACAACAGGACTAGTTCTCGATGTGCCTTGCATGCACACTGGTTCTTGCCCAGCATAAAATAAAACCAGGTGGAGCATGCTGGGAATCCCAGTATTGGAGGGTGGAGACAAGAGGATCAGGTGGTCAAGGTCATCTTCCAACATGGAGAGTTGGAGGCCAGTCTTGGAAGAATGACTCTATTTTGCAAGCGAACAACCCCTCACCCGAAATCTTAATGCCCAAATCTGAGAAAACAGTGACATGGCAGCCCATAACAACCACATATTCCATGTGAATCAGACCTTTCTGATAGAGAGAAGAAAGTCGGGCATCTAGATGTGCAGTAATTTTTTTTTTTTTGGTGACTCACATCTGGAACTGGCCTGAGCATTGAATAGTTCATCCCCTGTGCATAGCACTGAAGAGCTGTTCAACAAGTACTTCCTGTTGGCCCTGTGGGAGGCACTGGGGAGCTGTGTGAGTAGTTGCTCCCTGTTGATCCTGTGGGGGGCAGTCAGGAGGAAGGTTTGGAGAGCGTGGAGACCCCCACCTGTGCCAATAGGAAAGGCAGGAAGGCTGCTGGCCCTGCAACCTGTCAGAAACTCTGGTGTTGTGCTGCCCCCTTGTGGCACTTCTATATCAGTTCTGTGTTAGTGCACCTGGTTAGCTGAGGTCCTGCTTCACCTGTGCCAACAACTGGGGTGGTTAGGTGGGTTTGTGGGTGGGGTGGGGGTAGGCTTGCACCGCTATACCCATCTAACATGATTTTGTCCTTCCTTCTTTCATTCCTTTTCCCCATTATCATAATAAAGGAACCAAATACCCTTCATAGCTCTGCTGACCAGGAGATGGCCTTGAAGAAATTGCATAGACACACACTGCTGTTCCTGGCTCTGTTGTTTATTAGGCTAGACGACTGGGCAGCGAGTCAAGAGTGTGAAATCGACACTCTGGGCGAGATTCAGAAGCACAAGAGGACCGGGACAGTGACTGTCTGTTTTTACATTACCTGCTTCTTTTGTGAGATAGGAATTCATTCCCCAAAATGCAAGAAAAAGAAGGAACAGGCTTGCTGAAGCTTGTCACCCCAGCACTTGGAGATGGAGACAGGTGAATCTTCTTTTTTGTTTTGTTTTGCTGTTGTGATTTGTGTTTTGGGTTTCTTGTTTGTTTGTTTTTCCCCCCAAGACAGGGTTTCTCTATTTGGCCCTGGCTCTGTAGATCAGGCTGGCCTTGAACACACAGAGATCTGCCTGCCTCTGCCTCCTGCGTGCTGGAATCAAAGGCATGTACCACCACCGCCTCCATTTGATGCAGGTGCATCAATCTTGCTGGCCTTGAGAAAGCCTGTGTCCAAAACACAAAGTGTACAGCATCTGTGAATTGACATTTGAGGGAACACATGTGCTACATACATACAAGTTTGAGCATACACGTGTATGTATTCAAGGACACACATGTACAAGCACATAAGTGCAAACATACAGTGTGTGAGTGATCTGCACACACACTTAAGTAAAAATAGTGATAAAGAAGCACACAGTTACTTGAAGAACCAGGTAACTTTTTAGAAGACCTGACCTCCTGTGAAGGAGCATTCTAGTCGGCAAGACCTAGGAGAATGAGACAAGGTGATGCTGCTGAGAACACTGGGGTGGTCCTCTCTGGATGCTCTATGGCTGACAGAGCCCAACAAGCCAAGCTTTGGAGACTCTTATTATTGCTGAGTAGATTCTACTTGGTGGGCTGACAAGGTGATCCCAGCCTTGTTAGCACTGTGGGTCACCTGGATGTCTCACCTCTCTGCAGCACGAGACGAGGTGCCTCTCAGAAGCTGAGGAGGATGGCCCTGCACTTGGGAGCAAAGGCCACCTTGATCAATTCTACTGGCATTAACCCCCCTGCAAGTCATTGCAATATGTTCTCTATGTTGGAAATAAAATGGCATTGTTAAATGAGCTTTTTGTTGTTTTGACACAGGGTCTTTATGTAGCTCTGCCTGGCCTTAAATTTGAGGCAGTGTGCTTCGGCTTCCCGAGTGGCTGGGATCACAGGTGTGCCTCATCACTCCCTCTTCAATACACACTCCTTCCTCTTTGTTTCTGTGTCTCTGTCTGTCTCTTCTGTCTCAACAAGTGTATCACATACCCCAACTTATCCTTGCATTTGTGATGTAGCAAGAGGCGCCCTTGAATCCTGAGCCTCCTGGCTCCAGCACTCACTCACACTAGTTTTATGTGTCACTGGGGATCAAACCAGGGTGGTGTGCACACTGGATATGCACTCTTCACACTAATCTGCATCTTCAGCCTATAATGCTCCCTTTTCTTCAACGTTTGACAGTTCTCTATTTGGACTACTATCTTTTGAAAATAATATGGCTGATTAAAAATGTAAGCGTAGGAGAGTAAAGCAGAATGATAATTCCAGTGTAGGTGGCGCCATTCATGTCTCCTTTATAGGCAGCTCAGTGTTGGGTAGCTGTGTGATGCTGTGCATGTCACTGTTAAGGCTCAGTGGGCCTTGTCTGTCAAGTGATAGTACCTCATCCATTATGGTGTGAGAAATCTGTAGTGGAAATTCATTCCACCAATTAGCTTTGAGGTATAAGTCTTAGGGCATGGCGTCTGATCGCTTAAAAGGAAGGAGAGTGTGTCCTGCCCCGTCTTTTTTTTTTTCCCCATTCCCACCTCTTACAAGGCAAGGCCTCCCTCCCATGGGGAGTCAGCAGAGCCTGACATTTAGTTGAGGCAGGTCCAAGCCCCTCCTCCTGCACCAGGGCTGTGTGAGGTGTCCCACCATAGGCACTGGGCTCCAAAGAGCCCGCACATGCACCAGGGAGGGATCCTGATCCCACTGCCAAGGGGCCCCTTAAGCAGATCAAGCTGCACACTGTCTCGCCCAGGCAGAGCCGACACTTCCTGGGGTGGATTCAGACGGCTGGATCCATTTGCTCCCCGGCAGAACGGACGACGGCTGTTCACTTGGTTCTGTGTGTGTGACTGTATCTCCCCCCGTTATTACCTTAACAAATCCCTGTTACTCTCTGAAACAGACTCCCCTGGATTTTTCATAATAAAACTCTGCACTTTTTCCTGTTTTTAGTGCTCTGTGTTTCACGGATGATTAATGTTGGGTGCACAGGAACACCAGGCTGGTCCTTTTCCAATGCTTGTGTAGGGCACAGCGTTAGAGGCTACTTGACTTGGACTCCATTTTCATCATTTTAATGCAGAAAATGTGTCCTATGGTATTGTAGTGGTGACTCGGTAGTTAAGAGTGCTTACTGCTTTTTCACCGTAACTCCAGCTCCAGGGGGTAGAAGCCCTCTTTTGCTCTTTGCAGGCACTCAGATATGCACACAAGCACACGCAAATACAATTCCTTCTTAAAGGGTTGGGGCTGGGGAGCAGGCTGGAAAGATGTCAAGCCTGAAGACCTGAAACTGATCCTCAGGACCCGAATGGTGGGAGGTGAGAACAGACTCCTGCCAGATGTAGTCCCACCTCCCCACTCCCTTCTCCCTCATGAGAAATAGTCAGGAAAAGTAGCCAGGCAGGAGGATCTCTGTGAGAACAGCCTGGTCTACATGACGAGTTCCAGGCAAGCCAGGACTAGAGAGTGAAATCTGTCTCAAAAGAAAAAATAAGGTGTCTCTGTGATGAGACTCTGTCACAAACCAGATTCCACAGTTCACCGGAATTGAAGACAGAACTTCACACACTCCGCATGTTCACACCACACTCGGTCTCATTTCATCTCTGTGGCGGAGTCGTCGAATGGACTGTTTCCTAGCTGGGTAAAGAAGCTCATGCCTATACACTCTGGAGGCTGAAGCAGGAAGACCAGAGAGTTCCTGCCCAGCCTGGTCTACATAGTGAGCCCAAGGTTGGCCTTGGCTATGATCGAGATTCTGTCTCAAAATGACTGCTCTTCATCCCATCTCGACAGGGCATTTGGGGGTGTGATCACAGAAAGCTGGAAAAAATATGATACATGTGTAATATATTCACATGTATGTGTATTAAACAATTTTACTTCACTAGATAGCTGTGTGTATATCTAGTGTGTATATCTATGTGTGGGTTTATGTATGTGAGCGTTCATCTCCAGAGGCCAGATGTGTAGGAGCCTCTTGAAGCTGGAGTTACAGGCAATTGTGAACTGCCTGATGCAGGTGCTGGGAACTGAACTCTGGTCCTCTGCAAAAGCAGGGCTACACAGAGAAACTCTGTCTGGAAAATCCCATTTTTAAAAATTCAAAATGGGCGCTGGCCTTGACTTGAAGCAAACCTCCTGCCTCAGCCTCCTAAGTGCTAGGAGTGTGTTTGTGAGCCACCAGACCTCCCTATTATCCTGCGCCTGTTGTTTGGTTGGTGACCTCAGATCGGGGGCCAGCATGTGTATTCAAGCACCGATAGGACTGTGATGTGAATACAAAGAGGCCAGTGTGTTGCTTTGCAACAGAGTCTTTTATGTAGCTCTGCTTTGGCTGGCCTTAAATTTGAGGCAGTCTGCCTCAGCTTCCTGAGTGGCTAGGGTTATAGGTGTATTTCATCACTCCCTGCTTCTTATGGGCCTGTTTTTATTTTGTGGTTTTGGTACAGGGTCTCATGTATTTTAGGTTGGTATTGAACTTGCTTTGTAGCAAAGGGTGCCCTTGAACTCCTGATCTTCCTGTATGACACTTCTTTAACCCTTGGATTACAGACATCCGACTCCTGAGTGCTGGGTTTAAAGGTATGTGCTTCTATGTCCAGAATCACTCACAGAAGTAGGCAGAGACCTGAAGAATGATAGTAAAGCTTAAACTGCCTATCATTGGTTATTCTCTAACAGTAACATGACCAATTTAACCTCTTTTTGTGGATAAATTTGTCCCAATCATGGAGAATATGTCTAAGAGGTAAATCAGTAGAAATCAAATATTGACTTAGGAGTCAGCTCCTGATGGACAATAAGGACAAGGGTTTATGGTAACAAGTTGATCACATGACCAAGAGAACATGGTCTAATTAATGGCCATGCAAACAAGCAAACAAGAATGAACGGGGGTAGGGGGATGAAGAGATGGCTCAGAGGTTAAGAGCACTGGCTGTTCTTCCAGAGGTCCTGAGTTCAATTCCCAGCAACCACATGGTGGCTCACAGCCATCTGTAGTGAGATCTGGTGACTTCTTCTGGCCTGCAGGGACACATGCAGGCAGAACACTATATTGTAATAAATAAATAAATCTTAAAAAAAAAAAAAGAATGAACAGGGATGACCCCCATAGCCAGTGACTCATGTCTCTCCTGACTGGGCAGATGGCGCATGACCATCCCATGACAGGGCCAGGGGGATGGACAAACAGCATTGGGCTCTCATCGGCTGAGCTCACATTTATGTCCAGAAAATAACCAATCTCAGTAAGAAACAACCAACTTCACTGTCCAGTTTCAGTCGTGGAGCCCAGAAGAAGCTTCGCACAATGTGGCTGGGTATGATCCCTTGTCTAGGCATGTCTCACTTTTTCTTAACAAATTTTCCCTTTGCTCACTCCTTTGCATTCCTTACCCCTCATCAATGAGAGAACAAACTGTCGAGCCACGGGCTCTGGTGTTTCTGGTGACCACTGATCGATCATTGATCACTCCCTGGATTAATATAACAAAGCCAAGAAAGGTAGCCTAGTTTCTCCACCACAGCTGTGGTAAAATATCCTGAGGAAAAGCAAGGGAAGAAAGAGTTTACTCAGTTTACAATCCAGGTCACTGTCATCTAGGGAAAGTAATTTAATCACTTAATCACTGCCACAGTCAGGAGCAGAGAGACAATATAGGCATTTCTTTTTTGTTACACTTTTTTTTTTTTAATTTACTTTCTGCTTTTTAATTTAATCTATTTTTTTAAATTTTTCTTTATTAAGAAATTTTCTACTCACTCTACATACCACCCACAGATCCCACCTCCTTCCTCCTCCCACCCCCCAGCCCCCTCTCCCAAGCCACCCCACATCCCCACATCTCCCAAATCAAGGTCTCCCGTGGGGAGTCAGCAGAGCCCGGCACACTGAGCCTAGGCAGGTCCAAGGCCCAATATAGGCATTTTTGCTTGTTGTTCAGCTAACTTACTCTATTCGAATATAGCAGTCCGGAGCCTGGCACGTGAGACGCTTGAGTCTCCTCAACAGTGAAGACAGTCTCCCACAGATGTGCGCACAGGACTGATCTAGAACGACAACCATCAACAAGCCCTGTCCTGAGGTAGTTCTGTGATCTCAATACACGTTGTCTTTTAAAAGATGATGCACACAGCAAGTTACATTTAAAAAAGACAGAGGGCTGGAGAGAAGGATTACTGATTAAGAGCACTGGTTGCTCTTCTAGAAGACCCAACTTCAATTCCCAGCACCCACATGATAGTTCACTCCACTTCCAGGAGATCCAGCGGCATTTTATGACCAAGTTCACCAGGCACCCATACAGTTGTGTCCTTAGATGCATCCATACATACATTTTTAAAATGGTAAGTTCAGAAAAAAGACACATTTTGGGCCGCAGATGTAGTGCAGTTTGGATAGGGCAAGTTTAGGATCCTTAAGGTACTGGATTTGATCCCCATGGTCAAATAAAACCAGTGTGGCAGCCCAGGTTTGTGATATGAGCATGAAGGAGGCCATATGAGAGGATCAGGAGTTCAGGATAGCCTCTGCTACATAGCAAGTTCGATACCAACCTAAAGCACATGTGACCCTATATAAGAGCCATGAAACAAAACCAGGCCTATAAGAAGCAGGCAGTGATGAGGCACACCTGTGATCCCAGCCACTCGGGGAGCCGAGGCACACTGCCTCAAATTTCAGGCCAGCATGGACTACACAGTACCAGGCCAGGCAGAGCTACATAAAGACCCTGTCTCAAAACAACAAAAAGCTCATTTAACAATGCCATTTTATTTCCAACATAGAAAACATCTTGCAATGATTTGCAGAGGGGTTAATGCCAGTAGAATTGATCAAGGTGGCCTTTGCTCCCAAGTGCAGGGCCATCCTCCTCAGCTTCTGAGAGGCACCTCGTCTCGTGCTGCAGAGAGGTGAGACATCCAGGTGACCCACAGTGCTAACAAGGCTGGGATCACCTTGTCAGCCCACCAAGTAGAATCTACTCAGCAATAATAAGAGTCTCCAAAGCTTGGCTTGTTGGGCTCTGTCAGCCATAGAGCATCCAGAGAGGACCACCCCAGTGTTCTCAGCAGCATCACCTTGTCTCATTCTCCTAGGTCTTGCCGACTAGAATGCTCCTTCACAGGAGGTCAGGTCTTCTAAAAAGTTACCTGGTTCTTCAAGTAACTGTGTGCTTCTTTATCACTATTTTTACTTAAGTGTGTGTGCAGATCACTCACACACTGTATGTTTGCACTTATGTGCTTGTACATGTGTGTCCTTGAATACATACACGTGTATGCTCAAACTTGTATGTATGTAGCACATGTGTTCCCTCAAATGTCAATTCACAGATGCTGTACACTTTGTGTTTTGGACACAGGCTTTCTCAAGGCCAGCAAGATTGATGCACCTGCATCAAATGGAGGCGGTGGTGGTGTATGCCTTTGATTCCAGCACGCAGGAGGCAGAGGCAGGCAGATCTCTGTGTGTTCAAGACCAGCCTGATCTACAGAGCCAGGGCCAAATAGAGAAACCCTGTCTTGGGAAACAAAACAAAACAAACCCAAAACACAAATCACAACAGCAAAACAAAACAAAAAAGGGGATGCACCTGTCTTCATCTCCAAGTGCTGGGGTGACAAGCTTCAGCAAGCCTGCTCGCCCTTTTTCTTGCATCCTGGGGAATGAACTCCTATCTCACAAGGAAAGCAGGTAATGTAAAATCAGACAGTCACTGTCCCGGTCCTCTTGTGCTTCTGAATCTCACCCAGAGTGTCGATTCACATTCTTGACTCGCTGCCCAGTCGTCTAGCCTAATAAACAACAGAGCCAGGAACAGCAGTGTGTGTCTATGCAATTTCTTCAAGGCCATCTCCTGGGTATCAGAGCTATGAGGGGTATTCTGTTCTTTTATTATGATAATGGGGAAAAGGAATGAAAGAAGGAAGGACAAAATCATGTTAGATGGGTATAGCGGTGCAAGCCTACCCCTCTTCCCAGATGATTCAAGCCTATGTCAAGTTCAAAACAAAACAAAAACCTGCATGGATCCCTCAGCCTTGACCAGGTGCTTGTGCTGGATACTCAGTGTATTCAAGGCCATACTTTTCAGCTTATTAACCATACACACTCCCAACATTTAAAAAAAAGCCATAAACATCTACCCACAGGAATTCCGAACTGTTCAGTCCCTCATTCTGATTCTCGTCTGTCTCCCTTTGCCTCTGTCTACTCGCTATGGGATCTGCACTTTAATTCTGTCCTTCCCCCAATTCCCATGGCGTCTAGAAAACTTCTTCTGTCATTGTGGTCCTCCACTAATCATGAGATGAGTTTGGTTAAGTCACGGCTGCAGTATTCTCTTATGTAAAATAGGATTAAAATCTATACTGATGCAATATGAACAGATATTAGCATTAAAGGGAATGTTGGAGTTAGAAGAGTGATATTGGGAACACTGGAGATGCAAATTAAAAGGGTTTGCAGCTGAGTCCTGTGGTGATATTTTGTTTGTGCTCTAACAAATAAAGCTCTAACAAATCAGAGTGCGGAGCTAGACAGTAGTTAACCATAGAAGCCAGGCAGTGGTGGCATACACTTTAATCCCAGCACTAGGGAGGAGGAAACAGGAAGCGATATGACTGGACAGAGAGAAGAATATAAGGTAGGCTGAGACAGGAGCTTGGCCCCCTTTCAGGCTGAGGAGTTGACGAGGTAAGAAGTGGCTGTGGCTTGCTCTTTTTGTCCTCTGATCTTTCAGCATTTACCCCTATGTCTGACTCCAGGTTTTTACTATTAAGACCAATCAGAATTCACACTGCAAGTATGAGACTGTCAAGTTGACCAGAGAAGAGAAAGAAGGGGGCTCCAGGGACAGAGCCAGTGTCAGCAGGCCAGCTAGTTCTCCCAAAGCCTCCTTTCCTGGGGGACATATTTGAGGGACCTCTGCCTTTTTACATATTCTTATTTCTGGTGTATCTAATTTCAATAGACTAGATCATAAGTAATAATAGCTTCTAACAGAACACTTCCTCCTCTTCCTGAAAGAAGACCAACCAGACTTCACTGTGGATTAGGAGCAGAAGATGAAGGAACCAAGAAAAGATTGCAGCTTGGTAGCTGTGGTAAACTTAGCTCCTTGGTAAACGGCAAGCTGGTCATGTAAACTCAAGAACAAAGAGAGGTTAGTCTAATTACTCTGTTGTGGGATGTCTTTCTGTATGCTGTGAATATGTGTTACTCCCATTGGCTAATAAATAAAGCTGCATTGGCCTATGGCAGGGCAGGATGGAGCCAGGTGGGAAAAATCCAAGAGAGAGACAGGAAGAAGAAAGGCAGAGACAGGAAGAGAGTCGCCAGTAAGACACAGAGGAAGCAAGATGACAAGGCAGAACTGAGAAGAGGTACCAAGCCACGTGGCTAAATATAGATAAGAATTAGGGGTTAATTTAAGTGTGAGTATTAGTCAATAATAAGCCTGAGCTAATGGCTGAGCAGTTATAAATAATATTAAGCCTCTGAGTGATTATTTTATAAGCAGCTGCAGGTCCGCTGGGGCCAAGTGGGACCCGAGAAACCTTCTGACTACATTACTCCATCAAAGGGCTAAGACCAGCAGCACCTGTCAGGTCAGAGAGTAAAACACCCACCAGAGCAGATGGTCAGCAGAAAACCAAGATGAACAAAATAAGTCAGAGAAGGGCAGGGGGGCTTCAAAGTGTGACCACCTCCCTTATTGGTTGAGCATCATGTGATCATCCCCCTGGCTGGGTCAGGAAAACATGCACAGAGCCTTGGGGCCTTTATTGGTTAGACTTATGATAAGCCCAGAGAATTAACCAAAATCACCTGCATCTTTGTTTAGTTTCTCTCATAAGTCCTGTGAAAAGCCCTTGGAAAGCAGCTCTGTGGGTTTCCCCCTCTTGGAACCCCTCCCACGGCCAGGGGTTTCACTTTTCCCTTAATGCTCCTTAGAAGGCTTTGCACTCACTTTGCTTAACTCCAGGTCATGTTTTTAATCTTCTTCAGAAACGATGAGCTCAGGCGTCACTGTCTCATGTTCACCTCTGGTGACTGAATGAAAATGCAGACAAGACTGCTCTCCGGTACGGTTGAGGAGAGGTTTTTATTGTAGATACAAGGAAGAGCAACCAGAAGCATCTGGAAGAGTCCAGACTGAATATGGCCGGCAGACTGAACTGGGAGGGTAGGGGAGAGATGGAGAGAGGAAGAGAAGAGAGAGGGGAGAAGAAAGGGGACAAAGAGAGGAGCCAAGGACCAAGAGGGGAACCAAGAGAGTGCGTACCCAAAGTGGCTGTTACAGAGGGACCAGAAAGTGGGAGGGGCAAAGCTCAGGGGCTGAAGAGGTTTAAATGGGGTGGTGAGAAGTGCTGAGAGGAGCCAGGACTCTGTAATAGTTGCTTGTGATGCTGAGACTGGTGGCCAGCTTCCACTCTGATATGTTGAATAGGCATCTCAGTTGGCCATTTGTCCCTGGTTTCTTTGAGACCTAACAGTGACCAGTGAGTATCTAGCATCCTAAATCTTGCACATCTGAGCTGAGAAAAGTGTCATCATTCTCAAAAACCTGCATCAATAGCTTGGGTATTAAGAATTAGCAATAGTGAGTTGTGAATTAAAATCACTGAGTTATGGAAGACATAACTCAGTGGTACAGTGCATTTAGCACACCAAGGTACTGTGTTCAATATCCAGGAGGAAGAAAAAAATCACTCCCATGAAACAACTTGGCAGAGATGATCTTAAATTCTCCGAGTGCCCATCCCAAAGCCATGTTTCCAGTCTTCATCCCTTGGAGTTGAAGTTACAGCCAGTTGTGAGTCATGCAATGTGGGTGTTGGGAACCAACTTGGGTCCTCTCCAAGAGCAGTGTATATTCTTAACCACTGAGCCATCTCTCCAGCCTCAGCCTCAGTTCTTGACATTGTTTTGCTACTGTCCATTCTCTCTTCATTCTGTGAGACTCCTCTCCAGAGCCACCCTCTCCTCTGGGTGTCTTTTCCTATGATCTAGTTTTCCCTCTTGGCTCAGCCTCCTGTGTACACCCAGAAGCTCCAGGGTGACATTTTTACTGTCTCCACTCTTAGGTCAGCTCTGTCCTTTTCCGCAGAGGAGCTGAGAGCACAGAGGCTGGTGTCCAGCAGTCTAGATTTTGTCAAGTCCGCAAGGTCCTTGTCTTGTTTCTCAGTTGCTGTGGCAAAATGTACTGACAAGAGCAACTTAAGGGAGAAGGGGATTGTTCCAGCTCACAGTTCCAGGTTAAGTCCATCACAGCAGAGAATCTGGGATGTGGAGAGGGGAGTCAAGGCAATGGGAACTTACAACGACTGGTCACGTGACACCTGCAATTGGAAGGAGAGAGCAATGAATTAGCATGTGCTTGCCTGGGCTCCACTTGCCCTCTCCATTGTGTACAGTCCGGGATAAGGGGTCCCACCCACAATTAATTGGTCTTCCCACATCAGTCAACCTAATCAAGACAATCCCTCACAGATATTCCCAGCTAACCCTAATCTAGACAACCTTTCACAGGTATTTCCAAGGCTTACCTCTTAGGTGTCCAGTTGACAATACTAGCCATCCATCATGGGTCTAGTCCTGTGATTGGGTAATTGTTAATCTCCATAGAGCTTCCTCTCTCATTTTATTAAGTTGATAATGGTGTCCACCTCATAGAGACAAACTGATCAGTAGAAGTAAAGTACTTAAGAAAAAAATGTTGATCTTAATATTATTATTCACCTGCTTGGCTCTAACACTTTAGCAAAGGGCTTTTAAGTGACTCAATAACTTGGAATAACTAAACTTAACTACAAGCCCCACCCCATCACTTCTTCATCTTTCTCTCAATTCCATTCTTGACCCTGGAGAGGGAATTACAGGCAGTTGTGAAATGTCCAACTTGGACACTGGAAACTGAACTTGGGTCCTCTGAAAGAGCAGTACATGCTCTTAACTGGGCCGCCAGTCCAGCCCCTATTGACATTTATTTTAGACAAGGTCAAATGTAGCCCTGATGGCCTCAGACTCGATGTACAGCCAAGGATGGTTTTAACAACCAACTCTATGGTCTCTACCTTCAGTGCTGGGGTTATGAGCATGTTGATATGGGAATATTGGGGTATCTTAGAGAATGATGGAGCCTTTCTCTGGCTTTCAGAAACTCAACAGCTATCCAAACAACCCTGAGTCAGTACTTTCAGGTTCTTGTCTCAAGAATTCAAATAATGAAATCCACAGACCACAGAGGATGGGTTTTATATAGAAGTTTGTTATAGTTTTATAGGTAGTCACTTAAATGCGGAAGATATAGGAAGAGAGGAGACAGAAAACACACCTAGAGCTACAGTACAGTGGGAGGGGTCTCAGGGAATAGGGTACAATCAGTGTACTGCTTTAAGGCTTTCTAAAGGACCTCATGGCAAAAACTGGATGTCCTGCCTAGTTTTGTGTCAAACTTGACACAAGCTAAAGTCACCTGAGAGGAGGAAGCCTCAGTTGAGCAAATGCCTCCCTAAGATTGGGCTGTAGGCAAGCCTGTAGGTCATTTTCTTAGTGACTGGTGTGGGAGGGCCCAGCCCATTGTGGGCATCTTGTCAACTTTTCAGTTATCTGACCTTCACAAGGCTGTCCCTGTTTCATGCTGGAGATTCAAAGTGCTTTATGATATTGTCAAATATTTCTCTGCTCTAATCACTGCTCAGTGCCTTAGAACCTGCAGAGACATGTCTTTTGGTCTGCTTATCAACTAACTGAGGGCCCCATTAGCTTCAGGATGGGGCTGCTCAAAGTAAATCAGAGTTAGGACTTTCAGCCAGTCCCAGGGGAGCAGGCAAAGGTCTAAGGTCAAGTTGATCTTTAGCAAATCATGATTGAGTAAATCACACCAATGTAACAAAGCTTCCGTAAAAACCCAACGGGACAGGCTATTGCGGGAGCAGTCAGATGCTGAACACGCGGAAATGCCTGGATAAGTTCTATGTTTGCAGCTACAGAGGGGATTAGCCATGCTCCTCCACAGCTTCTCCCATCCCTGGCTTAAGGCAACTAGAGTCATATCCTTATAATCCACCTTGTAACTTCACTAAGCAGATAAACTCCTACTTCGTGGTAGCACTAAGGTAGGGCAGTACAATCAGATTGGCTGACAATCAGGCACAAAATAACTCTAGCTGTAACTTGATATCATATCTTGAACCATCACTAAACTACTGAGCTCAGAGATTCCTTTCTTTAAAAATTGGACACAGGACATTTCATCTGAAATCCATCTTAATGCTATTAAGCCTGAAAAGAACCTTTAGTATTTAAGTAAGAACAGTAAGTGACTGGGTGCTGGGAGGCCCCAAAACTTGTGCTGAAATATCCAGTGCTATGGAACTGGAGAGATGGCTCAGCAGTTAAATACACTTGCTGTCCTTGCAGAGGACCTAGGCCCAATTCCCAGAATCCACATGATGGTTCACAATCATCTGTAACTCCAGTTCCAGGAAATCTGGTGCCCTCTTCTGGCCTTCAGAGGCACCAGGCATATACATGGTACACATACATACATGTAGGTAAAACACTCATATGTAAACTGACAACATTATCACTCCATGGTACAGTTAAGGGGAAGGTGTTTATTGTACATGAGAGAGAGAGAGAGAGAGAGAGAGAGAGAGAGAGAGAGAGAGAGAGAGAGAGAGAGAGAGAGAGAGAGAAAGAGAGAGAGAGAGAGAGAGAGAGAGAGAGAGAGAGAGAGAGAGAGAGAGAGAGAGAGAACGAATAGGCATCTGGAAGAGTCCAGAGCAGAAGGAGAAAGGAGTAGATTGAGCATGGCCAGCAGACAGGACCTGTCCAGAAGCAGGCGAAGAGAGAGAAAAGAAAAAACATGGGGGGAGAGTGCGAGAAAGCAGAGACAGGAGGAAGAGGGAGACAGAGGGGGGGCAAAATATCAGGGTTATAAGGAGAATGAGTAGCTGAGGGTGTTGGGCCTGCATTGCGAGACACCACCACCCCCCACCGAGCAAGACCACCATAGAGCTGATATCCAGTGCAAAACACACAGGGGTTTATTGATAACAATCAAGCTCTGGCTTGGTCCACATCCAACACACTGGCTAGCCAGGTGAAGGAGGACGGCCCTGAGCTCTCAGGGTGAGGGGTTTTTAAAAGGGAAAAACCCCAAGCAGGGTGGTATAAACCTTGGCATCATATGATTGGGTGACGGTGTGTAACCTTTGAATTTACTGGTTAGGGGTTACAGTTATCATTTTGGGGGCAGGCCTGAACAAGTCCCAGGCTTTGTTCTTGAGCTGCCATGGGGGCTGGCTGGCCTCGCACGTTCACATTGACCCATGCACGTAGCTCTAAGTTGGTGAGGGGTCCCAGACAGTAAACAACTGGCTGAACCTTGAACAGTCAGAGTACATGCAGAAAGGGAGCTACTGCAAGGACTATGTCTTTTGTTCATGGCCCTCCCAGAAACTGCTTGCTCAAGTCTCAGGAAACTGAAATTGAGGCCTGATCTCTGAGAGAAGACTGATAGCCTGTTATGGCTGCTTGATCCTTTCAGAGACACCAGCCTTGCTACTGTTAGGCAATGGGATCCTTCCTGCTCTGCCAAGCTACACAATTGTGAGCAGGTGACATGTTCTCCAGTGGGCTGTCCCAAGGGGCTAGACTGGCAGAGCCAGGGGCTGCAGAGAGCTGGAGTCTGGTTGCTGCAGGCTGTAAAAACCAGAGGGTCAGGACTCCAGGTGTTTAGGCTGGGGATTCATCACTCTGGGCTTTAGCCCACAGTGGCCTGGATAGCATGGATAGTTGCTGTCCATCAGCTGGCCAGGGCCCTTTTGCTGAGTCTACCCAGATGGAAACCATAGGAAAGGAGATGCTCTTCAAGCATTGGTCTTGGTTGCTCTTCTTCCTCTGTGTTGGACAGCAGCAGGTGGTGCGTGCAGCCTTGGCTATCAGGACCCGTAGCCCTGTGAGTGGCACAGCTCTGTGTGCACCTTAGAAATCCGACTCCTCCGCTGTTGGCGGCAGCCAGTGTTGCGCTCTTGTGTAGCTTGGCAAATCGAGTACTTTGTGCTTACCACAGTCTTGGCTCAAGATTTGGGACTCTTGGCCCTGAAGCCAGTTCTTGGGAACTCGCCCAGTGACCTGGGCCTGCAGTTTCTCTTCCCTGGTTCCTTCCAGCTTTTGGTGCGCCTCAGTCTCCACTCTCCAGAGTCTCCAGTCCTCCTCTTCCTGCCCTGGCAGCTCTTGAACTAACTGATCAGCTGCTTCTGGTGCTGTGCCCACTTTGCATGGTAGCCTGTTGGCCACTCGCTTGTCACGGCTGCTGCTGTTGCCTCTGCCTTCCCTCTGCTGATTTCTCTGTTACCACCTCAGCCCACATGACTGAGCACAGACAAGACCACTTTAAAGAAGCTCTTTAAGGGGGATGAATGCTATCCCAGCAGGGGAGGGAGCACAGGAGGATGTCTCCCTGCCATTCACGAGGGAGCCTGAGCAGGCTGCTGCTTATGCAGCTTGAGGAGAGCTGTTTGGGCCAACCCCAGCCTTGCCTCTTAGCACCAGGCACTGCAGTCGGTCTGCTAGACCACCAGGGCACGCGCCCCTTCCTCCTCTGGCTTAGTGGAAATGGCGACAGGGTCATCTAGAGCTCTCCCAGCCTCACACAGCCCTGGCTGTGGCCGTGCCTTCAGGAGCTGGGACACTCGTATGTGCCTGGCTGGGAGAGAACTTGTATAGTTGTCTTAAGGTGTCTGTGGAATGTTCCAGATGGCTGGTGCCAGCATAAGGGAGTGGAGCCAACAGTTCTTTTGTTCAGAAGCAAACTAGCTAGTCAGGGTGTCCCATTGCTTTTCATTGCAAAGTGTCTTTAGGTTCTGTTTATAGGAAAATGAACATGGGAACTTATCACCACTATTAGTGATTTTTTTTTTTAAAGATTGGTTTCTTTTGAGTCTGGGACACATACCTAGAGTGACTTCAAAACTAGTCATGTAGCCTAGAACAGCCCTGAACTTATGATTCTCTTGCTAGGAGAGCACTGTGCCTAGCAATTTCAACAGCTACCCAGGGTTCCAGGAAGATGATGCGGCCTCCCTCGTCTGGCCCAGGGCTACACCTCCTGAGTGGGGAACTTTAGCTCCACGGCTAGTGTTACAGCTCAGGTCCAGAGTCTGAGACCTTGTAAACCCAATACCACTCCCAGCACAGTGTGCACTCCTGCTTATAGGTCCAGAAAGGGACATTTGCACCAATCAGGGCCACACTTTGGCTATCCTTCCATTTAAATTCCATTTGGGTCAATCACAGCTTCCTGTCAACCACCAGGGGGCGCACATCTGAGCACCCAGGAGGGTGAACAGGTCCCTGAGGTCCATTTGGCGTGTAACCTGCTGAGAGCAGCCATGGAGACCTCAGCTGATGGTGTACCATTCAGCAGCCCTGGTCAAGGTATGGTCTCAGCTCTGACTCTGCGAGCAGTGTTTCTTTTGAGGGGACCGACCTGGTTCTATAGGACAAATATTTTTGCTCCAGGGTACAGCCCCTCCCTCAAGGCTAACTGCCTTCATCTGAGGGATGGTGTGCCCTGGGAGGCTGTCCTGTCCTGAGGGTTGGCCTGACATGGAGGGGCATTCTATCCTTCTGGGCTCTGCAGTTCCTGGATTCCAAAGTCAGTGCAGTTTTGGGGCAATGACTATTTCTGTGCCTTTGAATTTGAAGTGGGATGTGATTAATATGCTGGGGTACAGAGGTGAGCAGCTGACCCAAAGGAACAGTCACAAAATGAAGGCAGAGGTGCCAGACTGTCACTCTGCTGCTTCTCTGTGGGACCAAATGAGGAGCCAGAGCCTTTTTAGAAAAGCAAGTTTCTAAAGACCTCTTTGAAGATCTGAGGGGATGGAGCTGTATAACATCTATAATGGGGTTTTAGAATGAAGAAAACACACCTGTCTCTCACCTAACAGTTTATATTTTACATTTCAGTGTGTTGGAACCCAGGGCTTGCACTCCTCTCCCAAGCCACAGCCTAGCCCTTTGGTTATGTACTGAATAGTTTTAAGGCTGTGCGGTCTGGGGAAAGTGGCTGGTTTCTCTGGTCGGACATGAATGGGCCTCTGACAGTTGACTGGCTGCACAGGTTGCTCCCTCTCTGCAGGGTTTGTGGGTACACTGTTAGAACACCTATGGTGGGCTTTTTTGGGTCCTTGGGGAGGGGACATCTGTCCAGGTCTGGGAGAAGGGTGGAAGTCCTCAGGTCTCAGTAGTTTTCCATGATGCTGGCCTTTAGGCCTTGCTGTAGGGGCAGAGGAGTGTATGGCTCTGCCTCAGCTGTGGTTGCAGTAAATCACTGCAACCTTGGGTTTTCAAACAACCACAGAACCCCACCACCCATGGGGCCATGACGGGGCTCAACCAGTCATTCGTCATGTGAACCCTGCCTCCCTGGGAAGCAGAACCAGAACTCCAGAAAATAGACAGTGAGCATCATGGGCTGACTGGCAGTCTCCTTCCCTCCAGTGGTCACAGAGGTGGGCATTCTCTTCTCTCCCGGACCCTGATACCCCTGTCACCTACCTCTTGAGCAGCTTTGTCCCATCTGTCGGACACTGCCAGCTGGGCCCTGCCCCACTGTTCGGTCTTCTCCCTATGCCGCCATGTCTTCTCTCTTTACAGGCCTCCATGCTGCAGGTCATCTGGCAATAGCCCACCATGTCCCGTGTCTGAGTCCCACCCACTTCCTCTTCGCTGACTGGTGCCTCATTTCCCAGCATCCCCAGCTGTGGCCATGCCACAGGCAAGTTGGTTCTAATATAAAGACGTACTAGATGCAGTTTCTAATTTCTGTCCTAGTCTTTGAAAGTTGCACGCCCACTTCTCCTCCCCCGGTGGCTCATCCGTTCCCTCTCATTGCTGTGAACCAAAGTCCCTGGAAAGAAGCTGGCCCTGCCACGGAACCTTCTGCAAGACTGACGAGAACGTCAAAGGCTCTAGAGAGGCTGAAACAGGGCAGGGCCAGAACCTAATTACAATTTATCGTGGGCTGTCTCTAGCCTCTTTAATAGCCATTCCTTGCCCACCTCTGTGTCTGACCAAACAGCCTTGTGATTAATAGGAAAACCCTTTGAAATGTGTTAATCTAACAGACCAACAGCTTCCATCAACCAAAAGTGTCATCAGATAGCACCTAAGGTCTATAGCATAGTGTTGTGGAATACTGTTTTGAGATGTTACATTTGTTTATGCTCTGGAATATTTGTTTAATGATGCAAAGATGTGTTGCATTCTTTTATGTTGCATTTCTTTAACTCTGGAGCTGTGTTATTTTTGCCTGTCTAAAACACCTGATTGGTCTAATAAAGAGCTGAACGGCCAGTAGCTAGGCAGGAGAGAGAAACAGGTGGGGCTGGCAGGCAGAGAGAATAAATGAGAGAAGAAGAGAGAGAAGAAGGAGGAGTGAGAAAAGGAGAAAAGGACACCAGGGGTCAGCCACCCAGCCCCACAGTCAGCCACGGAGTAAGAAGGAAAGAAAGGAATATAGACTAGAGAAAGGTAAAAGCCCAGAGGCAAAGGGTAGACAGGATAATTTAAGAAAAGCGAAATAGAAGCAAGCCAAGCTAAGACCTGGCATTCATAAGTAAGAATAAGTCTCCGTGCATTAATTCTGGAGCTGGGTGGCGGAGTAAGAGTGAAGAACTGCGGCAGAGACTTCCCTGATTTGCTCTCACTTGCTATATTAGTTACTTTTTGTTGCTGTGATAAAGCGCCGTGACCAGGGGTGACTTAGTCCATTCATAGTGACATACTTCCTCCAGCAAGACTCCACCTCCTAAGGGTTCTGTAGCCTCTCCAAACAGCGCCACCAACGGAGACCAGGTATTCAAATACCAGAGCCTATGGGGACATTCCTTATACAAACCACTCCACCTGTGTCCCTACCGTTTCCGTCAGTGTACTTGAGAAGTGCCTTGATTCATGACTTCGTTCGGTTGCTATAAAACTATCCTCTTTGAGGTGAGAACTGCTTTATGTTTTATTTTGTCACTCCCTCTTCCCTCTCTTGTTTTTCATTCACCCCTTTCCAGCCCCCCTCCCCAATTAATTCTCACCCATTCTCACTCCTGATGCTCGTTTGTTTACTTCCTTTCCCTCTGCCCCTCCCCCCACTCATTCATTCCCTCTCCCCCATCTACAGCCCCAGGACAGGGTATTTCCGGGGACCCTCAGGACAGGATGGAACATGCATTTCTCACCTTATAACCCATGTAGGAGGCAGAGGGCTGCCCAGAGGACACGTCGTGGGACATATGCAATGACACGGGGGCGTGAGAGAAAAAGCAGGGACAGGGCTTGGGGAGGCCGTCAGTGACTGGCTTGGTGGGGACCTCTGAGGGGGCTGCTGTCCCCTAGCAGTCAGACAGTCCGATTTTGGTGACACTCCGAAGGCAGAGCTGTTAGGTCAGGGAGATTCTGGGGAGCAAGGGGAGGTGCCCAGGACGCCAGCGACAGATGTTCTGGACTACCCTTGGTCAGGGAGCAGACATGAGTCGAAGACGGGGCTTGGCCATGCTGGGCACCCACCATGACAGCAACAGAGCAGCAGGCAGTTACGGCTGCCTGAGCGCTGGGGGCGGGGGTGGGGGTGGGGGGGCTTCAGCATGACCTCCCCAAGAACGGATGGGAGAAGATAAAATCCACGCATCCAGTTGGCATTGGGCCCTGGAAGGGCTGTTGAGTTGACACCAGGTGACTGGCACATGACACTTCATTGCTTCCAGCATAAGCCTGTGGTTCGCTTAGCAAAAAGGGTTGACACGTAGAACGAGAGGCAGACAGACACGGGTCTCTCCAAAAGCACATGGTTTATTATTGTGAGCTGTAGTGCACATCGGTTTCTTTAGTAGTTCTAAGCCAGTACAGGTTCCCCACTAAGAGTACACGTGGGGTGTGATGGAGCGCGGTGACGGTGACAAACCAGTGAGCCACTGTGATCCCTAGATAGTTACATTAGCAATAGGAGAGAAAGGGAAGTGTGAGGTGGCCTGGGGGTGGGATATGAGCAGAGCCCTGTGGTATTAGAGCACCCCAACTGCTCTCATGGTGGTTCCCAGGACACCCGGAAGCTGAGGGGCCCATGGTGGAGGGTGGCGGTTCCCCTACCTGTCTCTGCTGAGGAACTGGAGCTGAGTGGTTGAGATGCCCCACTACCTGCAGGTGGCACCCTTTCCTAAAAAGCTTTTCAGGAGCTAAGTCCATCCTTGTTGGAGAAGGTGCTAAGTTCTTGAAGGTGCTTGGGTCTGGTTACCCCCTCCGTCACCTGGGGAGGACTCTCATGGCCCCCTGCTGGCTTCCACCCTCTTCAGGAAAAGCCTTATGTGTCTTAGCATTCCTTCCACACCCCAGTCCCTCTGCGTCCTGGGGATGAGGTGACTACGAAGCTGGCTTGTCCGGCTTCCTGAAGTGCCAAGGGCAGAGTCTGAACAAGGCTGGCCCAGCTCTCCACAGACAGCCCTGCGCCGGCCCTGATTTTGTCATGCAGGACATGATGCATTCACGTCCCTGTCCCCTCTCTTTCAGATTTCACAGGACAGTCCCAATTTCAGATCATCCCCCACCCCTTTAGTGTTAGAGATTCTTTAACCAGACACACATGCATTGCTGTAAATGAAGTCACACACAAAAGCCACCAGCCCGGGTGCTGGCATGTGGTTTGGAAAATGGCATTGTCAGCATGTGCTTCTGGGAGCAGCCCTGGGTGGCTCCTGGTAAGAGTCATGGATCTGGGCCCGGGGCACAGTAGTCTGGAGTGGGGTCCTTTTTTTTTTTTTTTTTCTTGATGGAGAAGAGAAACACCCCATGCCGGTCTGCTGCTGTCCAGGGCTCCCTGAGCAGCCGGGAGTGCTGACTGCCCCTCTTAGCCCACTTGTTATTTTCTGAAGAGACCCAGAGCTAAGAGGGGGCACTGGACAGCTCCTGGGCCCTGCCTTCCCTGCATGCAGGGCTCCTGCCTGCTGAGGGGGATGGTGTCCTTATGGCCTGTAGTAGGTGGCCAGCTTCTGACTGCCATGCATGGTCAGGGCCACTGGTGAGGCCAGAGGGCCCTCCCTGGGTCCCAGGATAAACTCCAGAAAGGACAGGGCCTAGGTTGACAGGCGCCTCCTCCAAGACCACAGGGCCCTGGATTGCAGCTTCCTGGAGGATCAAGGGCCCACTCCCCCCTCCCTGCAGCTGAGCAGTTCGCCCTGGCAGCAGCGCCCCTTCCCAGGGTCCTCTGTGCACTAACAAGACTCCTGAGGTAACAGCAAGCCCCTCTGTAAAGACGAAAGTGCTCCAAGAGGGCAGTGAGCCCCGGTTATTGCTGGCGCTAAGTGAGGCCTGGGGCAGGCCTCTGGGCGGGCACCTGAGAGGTCAGGGGGCTTGGGCTTCACTGCTCCAGGGCAGCCTCTATGAGGCCAGGTGGGCCATCCTGCTGCCACCTGCGATGGGGTGCAGACCGCTGTGGTCCTCGTCTGCGGGTGGTCACTGAGTGCTCTTGCTGCCCTGGGCAGGCAGCCAGCACCATGGCTTCGTGAGAGTCTTCCAGGCCACCAGAGGTAGCTGTGCTACTGGCAGGAAATTCCTAGTGGCTCTGGACAGAGGGACAGCCCAGGCCACAGTCCTCCATCCCCTGTGTAAGAAGAGCCAGCTGGTCCTCAATTAGGGGACTGGGGCCCTCAGCAGACTGGCCCCATGTGGGGTACCAGTTCTTCCAAAGCGGTCCAAGCTCCATATAGTCTTTACTTTAGAATATATTGTATATATTAAACACCTATCTTCAAAGCCACCCTCCTCAGCATGGAGTACTTAGCGACCTGAGAGAAGGGACCTTTCTAAATACATACGACATGCTGTGGGTAACCCAACTCCCAGCAGGGGGGCAAGAGCTGTGTGGGGAGAAGAACTTCAGGGCCACCCTCCCTCCCAACAGCCTGGCTTTCATCTGAGACGCCGCTGACCAGGTCATAGGGTGGCTGCCCATTTTGAGGAAGTGCCTTGGAGGGCCACGTGAGCCTACTAAGGAGCTAGCTCTGGGGACACAGGCCACCTCATCACATGCCAGAGAACAGCCAGTCAGAGGGGGCTTGGGACAGGAGGAAAGAGACCTCTGATTATTGCAGGCTGGGACAGGGGACTGCAAGAGAGTCCCTGAACCCCACGGGAGCTGGGAGAGGTGGGCAGAGGCTGCATTTTTTTTTTTTATTCAAAGGACATCCCAACACAGTCTCTGTGTGGAAAATATACTCCCTCTTTCATAAAGTGCCTACCCCCTAGGGTGGTAGAGCCAGTGGCCAGTAGCCTTATATATGACAAATTATCTTTTTTTTTTTTTCAGAGTAAATTGCACTAGGGGTCCGTCCAATTTGTGATTCTTTTTTTTTTTTTTTTTTTAAAGTCAGCCGGCACTGCCCCTCCTCTGCCTGCTTCCCCCAGACCACAAGCTAGTTGCCTGGCCAGTACGTTCAGGGTGGGCACCCGGCTCCTGTTGCTGCTGTCCTGTGAGAGACCCACGTATTTATTTCATGGAGGACAGAGTTGGTCACTTCTGGAAGCTCCTTGTGGAGAACGTGGTAGGCACCTTCATACATCTGCAATCAGAAGAGCCAGGGAGTTAGACCTGGTGTGGGGGACAGACAGAGCACAGGAGCGCACAAGGTCATACTTATGAGCTCACTTGGCAATCATTCCCAATGTTCCCCCTAGTTCATTTTCAGATGGGACATTGCCATGTTGTTTAGGCTAGCCCTAAATGTCTAGCCCTAAGCCATCTTCCCATCTCAGGCTCCTGGTAGCTGAGAAGGCAGGTATGGGTCGCCTCTAATCACAAATTACAATTTTGCAACAGTCTGGGCATTCCGTGCTGTTCCCGGGGCTCTCCAGTACAGCTTAGATTCCCCAGAACCTTCCTGCCAGGAAGCTCTGTCCATCTTCACACCCCCATCACTTCCATCACCCACCCCATCTCTACTCCCCTCCTCCCACAACCCATAGCAGTGGCCCTTGGCCAGGTCTCCAGGGATCTCACTTGCCCTACCCAGAGACACGTGATGTTTGGATGACTCTGGACTTACCAGCAGCGTCCAGAGGCAGATCAGCGGCCCTCCAACACACTGTGGTTCTGTTCTGTCCTGGTTAGCTCCCTCCCTTTCTGGTGGCTCCTATAGCTCCAACAGTCTAGTAACCGCTCATGGCTTAGAAACGTGTACTACGAGGCTAACGAGGATGTCCCTCCAGTCAGCCCTCTTCGGAAGTGAGACTTATATACTTGCCATTTGCCTTAGGACTTCTCTCTGCTGTCTGCTGGGGTCACCAGTCTCAGAGGGGCACTGCAGCCTCCTTGCTCTTACAGGCCCAAACCCCAGGAGCAAGCATCCTTCAGTACTGTGTGGAGCAATCAACACAGCCATTGCCCCCGGTCCCTGACTTCTCTAAGAGCACTCAACATGCCTCTTCTATTTTCAGCTAGTCGACGGGCTACAGAACACCAGGACACAGCCACCTCACTGCATTTGCCCCTGGCCTGCCTGTCCTCCTGCCTCTCCCTCCTCACTCTCCCAGCCTCGGGAATCATAATTTGAATGTTTATAGTGCAGGCTCAGGGATTTAGTTCATGCATGTCCATAAGAGCACGCCACACTTAGCTTTCTGAGCCTGGCTCATTTTGCTTTCCAGTACATGTACCATCCTCCAGAAGCCTCCATGTGGCGTGGGCACTAACTCTTGAGGTGGGATTGTGCTCAGGCATCTCGCCTCTGAAGGCGACATGCTTGCTTCCTCGCCTCAGCTGTGAACACTTTATCTCATGAGCTCCTCCCCCCCCCCCGCACCCCCCCTCCCGGGCCAGCCTTGTTCTCACAGTTCCCCCCTGTGCCAAAACCAAGAGCCTGCCATCCCCCCACTTCCCTTGCTTGGTCTGGAATGTTCCTCTGTGACTTCCTTCCCTGTAGGTTTTTGGATTGCCTGCGTCATGGGAGGGGAGTGCCCCAGCATCCCTCTGTCTTACAGACCCTGAACCCTTTCCACAGCTAGTCTGAGCATCCATTTTCTCTTTGCTCACCTACTGGGTTAGGGGCTCCAGAAGTGGGGGAGTCTTTGTCAGACGGTCCTTGGGACCTCCACAAAGTCAGAACTCAATGAACAGGAGTTGCAGAAGCGACGGATGACCACTGAGTGAGTAAAAAGCAGATTCTCCTGCGAGTCTGGGGCTAGGATGGGACCCCGGGCCCCCCGATGAAGCCAGAGCTCCACCACTGAGAAGCCCTTGATAATTTGCAAAGACACGAGTCTCTGCCAGAGTGCTGCAGGGTTGGGAGGGACTGTGGACTCAAGTCCAAGGACCTCAGTTCAAATACTGACTCCACCACTTTTGGAGCGTCACCTAGCTGTCTTTGTAACACAGTGAGGATATAGCCCAGATTCTGTGGCACCCTCACATCTGCCCAGGCCAGGAGCCCAACAATGTGGGCAAGGGGGTGGGTATGCTTCAGTTTCAGGCTTCCACATTGACTAGTACTCAGCAGGGCCTCACCACCTCAGTTGGGGTGCCTCTTAGTTCAGTGGGACAAAAGGTAAGTCTATCTGGACCCAGAAAGCATCTGTCTTGAAAGCCACTGAGTGGCACTCTGTTCCCTGTGTCAAACATGCCACATCATCAAGTTGTGGCCTGTCCTCAGGGGCTCCAACCACAGAGCCAACCCCTGCAGATGCCCTTGCAGACCAGACTTGACCAAGTGCCCCAGAACCTGCGCTCCCCGACCCCACGGTCCCTGTGTCTCCTGAGGCCCCAGGACCTGTGGACTCTGAGCAGTGGCAGGTGCAGAGGGCACTGGGGAACTGCAGGGAGCCCTGCAGCTTGGATAAGACATTGTCTCCTGTGCCCAGCTGCAGCTTTCTTCTTGCCCATACCATCGGATTAGCTTCCTCCTCTGTGAGGTTCATTTTTGTGACGCCCAGGTGCTGTCACAAAGCTCATTTGCCTCTAACCTCTCACCATTACTTTGCAGCCAGGCTGGCCCCCAAGACCCCTTGGGACATGGCCTCCTGCCCCTTACCTTGAGTGTCTTGTCCTGACTCCTGGACGATTCCATGAGCAGGTAGGCACCTTTGCTGTCACACAGCCGGTCAGCAGAACCCTGCAGCAGCAGGAACGGCAGCGTCAGCTTGGGCATCGCACGCTCCACCCTGGAGACGGCGTTCAGCAGCTGTATGCCAAAGCACACCTTCACCCCTGCGCGGCAGATGAGTGGGTCGGAGTCATACAGGTCGACCTGAGAGGAGGAGATTCTGTCAGCTTGTGGGCTCCTGAGAGGGTGTCCTGCCTGCCCAAGGGTTGTGGAGACTGGCAATGTGTTCAGCTCCTGGAACATGGGTCTGTATTGTGCTCAGCACCTCTGTGCTCGGACCTGAACATATTTCACACACAGTTCTGACTCAGCACACACTGGGGAGCGGGTCCAGGATCCCCAAAGTCTGAGATGCTCAGGCACCTCATGGAGCTTGATATATTGTCTGTGTAGAGCCCACACACACCCTTCCCTGTGCTTCAGTCATCTCCAGATGCTTATCAGATGTAGGCCAAGGTCGGTGCTATAGAAATGCGGGGCTGTGCAGGACAGATAAGAAACAGCTGTTCGGATTCTCCCATGTGGAGTCCAAGGAAATGGGGGGGGGGCGCTGGCTGTCCACATAAAAGTCTGTAGAAATTTTCTAATACTAAGGTGGATTTTTACAAATATAAGCAGCAACATAGCCATGCATGGTGACACATGCTTATAATCCCAGCCCTTGGGAGGCTAAAAGTAGGAGGAGCTTAATTTCAAGGTCATATTGACCTTGTCTCAAAATATACATACAAAACCAAAACAAAGTACAAGAGCCCCATGCCATCTACTCAGGTTATTTGGCACAAGCAGCTCTGACAGTGCTGAGGCATTACGGCGGGGTTTTTTTTTGTCCTCCTCATTCCCAGGGCTGTCCCTATGTGGAGTGATGGGCATGCAGATAGGAGGGCTGGAAAGCAGGGGCTGGAGCAGGAAGCCCTTCCCCTTACAAGTCTCTTAGGCTCCCCAGAACAGGTGTGGAGCCGTGACACCCATTGCTTGCTTTTCTCCTTGCAGACAGACTCTGAGCAGATAAGACTTTGAGACAACCAGATGGAGGGACCAAAGTGAGGAGAACTGAAGGCTGCTGGGCCTGAGACAAGCAGGGGGTCTCTGAGCCCCGACTTAAGATTACCCACTTCTGTTGCCTGGACGGGGCTCCCACCCCTCCAAAGGCTTGGCCCCAATTCCAGACCCATGTAAGAAGGGACAGGCCGTCCGTCCTGCAGTCACTCTGACATCCTGGATCTGAGCCCCTCCAAGCTGACCATTTGTGATGAGCTGCACGAGACGGATTAAACACTTCTTGCAGCTGAGCTGGCGAGAACCCCCACAGAGCCAGGCCATCTGTTCGGCAGACTAAGAGAGGACTCGGGTCTGACAAAGCAGTGCAGGGGCAGTGTGGGGACAGCTGGCCATGAACCCAGGCCACCATAGGTCTCTTTCGGGGTCTCCAGGGAAACTTGGAAGAGAGTTCTGGGGCCACCAGAAGAGCCCTAGGCTTGAGGTCGGCCAAGTCTTGATGGTAACAGTGAGAGTGGCGGCAAGGTCTGTGCCACCTATCAAAAACACGCCTTGGGCATAACCTGGTGTTGGGGGTGCCATTCAGGACCCCATGTGTAGCAGAACAACAGCTGCCGTCTGAGCTCCTCCTACAGGTGCAGTGCCTCACAATGGAATCAAGACTCTTCTTACCCACACGATACAGGAGAGGAAACCAAGGCACGGAGAGGTCCAGAGGCCCACTGGTATTAGTACCTCAGCTCCTGTTCTCCTTATAGAGCCCTTGGTATTGGGCAGGGCATATAACCTTCCAGCTAAAGAGTACACATCTCAGCCTCTCTTGCAGCTAGGTGTGGTCAGGTGACCAGATCCTGGCCAATAAGAAGCAAGTAAAGGAACTAGCCATGTGCTTTGGGTCAAGGATTTGCTTTATTCTCTAAGGAGTGAGAGGAACTACTAAGGCAAGGGTCACACCTAGAAGTGTTCAGTAACAGAAAGGGTGTGTTGACTCTGAGAAGGCATGGCGCAGAGGAAGGAACCTGATCCTGTCTACCATACTGCTACTTGTGAATATGTTCATGCTGCATCTATGCTAGTCTCCTCCAGGATCTGGGGATAATGGCCTTGGGGGCTCCAGCCCACCTGCTGTACAAAGTCAACTATTAATATCCTTCCAGAGGCTTCATCCTGCTCCCTGGAGTGCTCCAATATGCTAGGTCCCAGAGGAGTCTACTCCTGGGTTTAACTGCTTCCTGGCCCCAGCCACTTCCTGATTTTGGCTTTGTTTCTATTTCCAGGTCACATAGACATTGTTTACACAATGGCACCTTCTAGGGAAGGAGCACCAACCATGCCAAGGAAAGGCAGATCCCAGACAGAACTGTAGCAAGGACAGGAGGGAGGGAGGCACATGTGCCATTCAGGGAAATTGAGGGAGGCTCCAAATCCTTTGGTCTGGTCACTGTTTGCTTTTTTCTCTCTTGTGGCTCTAAGGGTGGAGGCAAGGACTTCAGGCATGTCTAG
Source organism: Peromyscus californicus insignis (assembly GCF_007827085.1). Classification (NCBI taxonomy): domain Eukaryota; kingdom Metazoa; phylum Chordata; class Mammalia; order Rodentia; family Cricetidae; genus Peromyscus; species Peromyscus californicus. The sequence goes on along the minus strand of NW_026294584.1, from coordinate 104,200,758 downwards.
AGAGAGCTGTACTGAGTCAGCTCGGCTAGCATTTTGGAGATATTCATGGTCATCAGGGCTAAGGATGGGATGAACATGGGTGGGGGGAGTGACTAGCTATGTAGCATTTATACAGGGTCAACACCTGGTTGGATACCTTCCTTCCTGCTGTGGGAAGTAGGGTCCCTGAAATGGCTGTGTATCTCTCACAGCTGTATGCGGTGCACAGTGATTTTAATAAAAGAGCTCTCTCTGTGTGTTGTGTGTGTGTGTGTGCTGACAGCTTTGTTTTTGTTCCCAGTGTGTTAGTGTCAAGTGCACTTGGCCCAGAGACGAACCTGAGCTCAAATTCTGACTTCACTAACTGCTGTTGGGTGAATGAATGATTTGCTCTCTTTTGACCCAAGCTTCCATAACTTCCAAGGTTACAGGGGGACAGAAGGGGCTATGGTGTCCAGAAGGTGTGGAAATAAGGTTATTGCTTCAGGAAGCTCCACAGAGAACAAGACTCAGGACCGGCCATTGTAAAGTGGCACCAACAGTGTTGGGTGGGCCGGAGGACTGTGCCACAGCAAACCCAAGTAAACCTCTGTGGTCTTCCGGCCAAGGGAGCCGCCTGCTTCCCCCGACCCCACTTTCTGGCCTTTCCCCCTGTGCTAGCCCTAACACCTGGCTGCAAAGTCCTCTCTCTAGTCCTCCACCATCCTGCACTGGCTAGTCGGGGAAGCATTGTTGTTGGGTGCTTTGAGGCGTTTCTAGCTGTAGGGCACCATGGGCAACGTGCCATCTAAGGATGAGCCTCGAGACTCCCACTGTATGCTGCTGGGTGGTGCCTCTTCTCACCATTTCCCTTGGGTGGGTGAAGCGGCTATTTTTAACGCTCAGCACAGGTTCAAAGACAGCAGGGAGGCAGAGACTCTACTGGGGAATGAAGGTGGCTCTAGCCACTTGAAGGCTGAGATCTTCAGGCTGCCCAGCACCTCCAGTTCTATGTCCCCTGAGGGAGACATCATAAGCTCTCTAGCTGGCCCAAAGGACGCAGGTGGCAATTGGGAGTTGTGGAACCTGAAAGCGGTCCTTCACAGTACCATCCATTCTCCATAAGATCTCAGAAATGAGGGGCTGTACTTCAAGAGAGGGGCTGGAATGACTTCATTTCCCTTTCTTCCTCTTTGCCCTTTGCGTAGGAAGATAGATAACCTGCTGTTCAGTGCAGATTTCCACGGGAAGCCCCTCTTTGTCTCTCCTTGATTGGGCTCACCAGCCAGCACCCATCCAAGCTCAACAACACTGAGCAACATCCCAGCCTCTTACCTGTCTCTTACATCAGCTGGCCTCATAGCCTAAGGGCTCTCCACCCTCCCGCAGGATAATGGCATTATCTGCCCCCTGGCCCTTCATGTGCCCCAGGGTGGAACCTGACCAGGAAGCCAGAGTCTGACTGCTTAGGAAAGAAGGCTAGGCCACTGGGTTGTCAGAGTCCCCACTCTGGGGGAGGGGTCCAGGGTCTTTGGGAACCTGTGATTCAAGCTCCTAAGACAAGAAAGGAAACCGAGGCAGAAGAGTGGAAACCAATTTGCTTGGCTGTCAGGGTAATTCTGGTATCTTCCACATGTCTAGGGTTGCTCCTTCAAGCCTTCAGGTTTTCAGGCTCAATCCATCAGTGGGAACTCCCAGCAAGTTCTCAGGCTAACCTAGCAGTGGGAACTCCCAGCAGGTTTTCAGGCTAGCCTAGCAGTGGGAACCCCAGGGTAGCTTCTCAGGCTACCCCAGGCAGGTCTTCTCACACCCATGATAGGGGTTTGTCCTTACTACCTCCACGATCCAGCACCTGTCTTCCTTTCTTTGAGCCCAGAGTCTAGATGGGGCTAGCCCTACCCATCTCCTGGACAGATGCTGCAGGTTTTACACAGCAGGCAGTCAGCCTGGGATGTCTAAGGGAGTGGCATTGCCTTCACACTTGGGTTGCTCGGGTAATAAGGCTAACGGTTTCTTTGTCTTAACTAGGGGACAGCCTGGAGGGGGATAAAGCCGAGCAGAGGTGCTGGTCGGGGAGAGACAGAGAGAAAGGGCAGATTCTTACAGAAATTTTGATCCCTGATCTAACTCTGCCTGAAGCCTTCAGTTCCTGTTACAGTAAATGCCCTCTTGTGCTTAAATCCCTTCGTCTATTTTTTACTTTTATGTGTACATCATGTGTGTGTGGGTGCCGGCGGCGGTCAGAAGAGGGTGTCAGATTCCCTGGAGTTGGAGTTATAGGCAGTTGTGAGCCACCAGTGTGGGGTTTTGGGAACCTAACTGGGGTCCTCTACAAGAGCAGGAAGCTCTCATAATCACTGGGCCATCCTCTGGCCCCTTGAATCTCTTTGACTTAGGTTTCTGTCACTTGCAACCAAGAGAGAGCTAACCATACAGCATGTCCTCCGTCAAGTTCTCCTGTTGTCTGGAGTGGCGCTCAGATTCTCCGCCTTCCCCTAACACCTCAGGCAAGGACAGAACTTCTCACTGCACTATGTCCCCATCTCCCCACCACCCAGAAATGGGAGCAGAGTGACTAGGAGGCAGCTGAGGTCAGGTCTCACTGGGCCCTCCCCGCCTTCACCTGCTTATCGTTCCCAACACCTCTCTGGCCAGCCGCACCCACCTCCGACTTGTTCCGAGACAGCACACTGGAGTCGATGCGCCCCAAAGACATGTTTGGCAGGACAAGGTTGAGCACTTTGGCAGCAAGGACCTGGGCAGGGAGGCAAAACGAGAGTCATGAGTGCAGGCCATCCGTACTGGAGGGTTAAGGTACCACCTGGGCAAGGAGCTGACACCCCAGCTGAGTGTGGTGGCCTTGATGCTCAGGACTCAAGGATGCTGCTTGATGCAGGGCCCTGACACAGGGCTGCTTTCCTGCTGGTGCGACCACCGGGTCTGTTTTCTGGCTCTGGATCCGGCGCAGACATAACCACACATCAGATGTAATTGTGAATTACTTTTGAGAGCCACTGATGGGGCTGTGCCCTTGAATGCACCCCTTCCCCCAAGGCACCAAAACGACACAGCAGAGTCAGAATTATTGGATCAGTTGTCAGCAAGCGAAGGAAGCAAGGCAGCTTGGGTCAGAGCGAATCACTTGCATGTTACGTTCTACCACATGGAAAACAAGCCGCCACCAGCCTGAACAGGAAGTCCTGTGGCAGAGGGAAGGAGCCCCCTGTCTGGTTCCCCGCTCCGTGAGCCAGGAACACAGGCTGGGACCTCAATACTGAGCTCTGTTGGCACAGCTGCCAATGGGGACCCTGTCATTCCCCCAAAACGAACCATAGGGGAGGTTAATAACACTCTGAGTGATAAGCCTGGCATTCTATGCATGCCCAGTGAACACGATGAGCCTGCCTCTGGCCTCAGCCCAGCCCCACTTTGGATCTCAGATATTCCCAGGAAGGCAGAAGACCCAATCTTTCACGTCTGCCTTCTGAGAGAGGCTGTTTAATTTCACGTCTGCAGCAAGTGCAGACACCCGGGGCGAAAGAAGCTATTTCAAAAGTGAGCTGTGAAATGCTGAAATCAGAACCCTGGGACCCAGCTGGCAAAGGGTGAGTTCTCAGGAAGTGTGGAGGGTGCTTGGCACACAGGTTGGTCTCTTGATAGTGGGTGAACTGCTTGTGCACGGGGAACCTCTGTGCTAGGTGGCCCTGCCTTTTGATCTTTACTACATCTTGTGAGTGGGGATTAACCGTCATCCAGAATTTGTAAAAAAAAAAAAAAAAAAAAAATAATAATAATAACAATAATAATAATAATAATTATCAGGACCTTAGGATATTGGGACAATGGAGCCTTGGCCTCCCTGTGGTCAGCAGGGCTGAGTGAAGACACATCTGTCCTTTTTGTCCTGTGGCTTGGATTGTCCCTCCCTTTCTCTGCCATCTCTCTCTCCATGACAGCACCTGAGAACTCTAATTCTTCTTTCCTATGACCACAGCAGCCACTGACGTTCTCCAGACGATGCTGGAGCCAGGCCTCCCCCAGGCTCATCAGCCCACCTGCCTTCTCTGTACTCAGAGCCAGCCACCAAGGACCAGGCAGAGCCAGGCCTGCTTTGCCCCTAACGGACACTGTTGGAATGCACTCTGAACTGACTGTCTCTAGAGGGCACTGCCCACAACTCCTAGCTCTGAGAATATCTTAGCTAACTGCACTCTGAACGCACCTTGGTATCCAAGCCAACAAAGCTCACTGGTGTTGATTGCTGCTGCTACTACTGTGTTAGGGTTCCAGAGCCCTGGACTCCAATGGTGGACAGTCCAGTGTAGACACAAGAGGACTCTTATCTGAACACCATGTGGGGTGTTAACAGGTTTCACTCTGTGAAGCCACCTGGGGTGGAAGAGTTGTGTATGAGTGTGTGTGTGTGTGTGTGTGTGTGTGTGTGTGTGTGTGTGTGCATTAGTGTATTTGTATGAGTGTGTGTGAGTGTGTGTAAGCTGGGTTTTATGCAGCAGCTCAGCACTTAAGCTGAGAGGGAAGGGCTTAGGAACTGGAAATGCTGACAAACACTTGGAGGAAACATCTGTAAAACCCAAGAAGCAGGGGCTTTCTTGGGAGCCTGAGTTCTGGAGCTGGGAGCTGTGCTTTTCAAAAGCTACAAAATCTAGGGATGAAGTGAAAATAATCAGTAAGTGCAAGGAAGCTGTGGGCTGCAGCCCTGTGGCCTTCGCTGGACTCAGACTGCAGCAAAGGGGTTGTTCAGGGCCACAGCCTCCTTGAGCACTGGGGTCAGCAGCAGTATTGCTATGGGGAAATCTTTGCACTACCATAAAGTTTCATGGAACTGACTTCCAGACACTCTGCTGTTCTCCACAATTTCTGCCCCAGCTCCCCGAATCCAGGGCTGATGGTTGGCCCACTCTATCCCTGGTATTCTCAGAGGTTGCAGCAAGGTCCCAGGCAACAGGAAGACAGGTGTGCTGATGCCACTGTCCCAGGCACTGTCCCCTTCCGCTCGATCCAAATGACTTTTTTGCCCACCCTCAATGCCACAGCCACAAGTCAGGGACAGTTGGCTACCCACCGCAGAATCCTTCCTGCAGAATGGATGGATCAATTGACAGATCACTTGATCATCCAGCCTGCCACCGCAGGGAGCATCTGCAGTTGCAGTGGCTGATGGTTTATGGTACAGATCAGTGCTCTTAGCCGCATTCATAGGGAGACAGTGAGAGAGGACCAGTTAAGAGGGACAGCAAAATAGAGGGACAGAGACTGCCTCAGCGCTGAGGAAGACCGTAAAGTGCCATTTGCCCTTCAACAGCTCCACCACCAGACCCCTCTCTTGCTGCCATGTCACCTGATTCCACGTGGCCCTGGGCACAGTCCTCTTTAGGATTGCTCAATGCACAGAGACACCCCAACCTGCTGCCGGCCCCTCCCAAACCAAAGCATCGATGCCTCGAGGTGCTGAGGCCTCCACCCCGGGGCTCTCAAGCAGACACTGAGGTTCAAGATGGACACAAGGACTGGGATGGCTGGGGCCATTTCTAGTTCCACAGGGAGCTTCGGAGGAGGGGCTCCGGTGCCAGGGAATCTGCCTCCAGGGGAGAATTACAGTGAAAATAATTCTTTGCCAGTCAGCAGGCTTCTTCCTCCATTAACGAGGAACATTTGGGCAGCTAAAGAAAGCTTTTAAGGAAAACTGAGGGGTTGAGGGAGAGGTCACTACTTTCTGAGATGTGTTGCTTTCAAACGGGCTGTTCCCCCACAGAGATGAACAGTGGACTGTGGTCTCACCTCCCGTCCCAACATAGAGGCCGTGTCCTGGCGACCTCTTTATTTCCCCAGCAGCCTAAAGCCCAGTGGGGAGATGTGGTGGGAACACACCCGGCCTCAGTCGGCCTGTATTGGGGAGGTGGTGCCGGAGTAGCCACTGAAACACATGGGCTCCTGCCCCCTGGAGTTCCTGTGCTAGCCCTTAGGATGGGGGAATGCACTGCTTAAGCACCAGCTCCTAACAATGGATGTCCAGTGCTGGCTGTGTAGATGAAGATGCTGGTGTCCTAGCAACAGGGCCGGCTGCCCACTCACAGACATGGATGAGGGCCATCGCCTGCAGGGATGCAGCCTTTTGTCAGGGTCTGCCCCACGGGATGCCACCCCAGAGAACAGAAGTGTCTCAGTCTATTGGTGGCTGTGGGAGACCTGGGTACAAGCCAGCCCCAGGGAGAGAATGGCGATATCAGCCTGGGGCAGATGCCCCATTCCTGGACGAGCATGGAAGGGAAAACTATGGAAGAGGGCTTCGCATGTGTGGTGAGGTGACAGTGTTAGCTGTCAGTTGGACAGAATCTAGAATCACCTGTGAGATGGGCCCCTGGGGGCGTCTGATAGGGACCGTCTTGGTTGTTACAACTACAGAGGGAAGACCTGCCTACTGTGGGCGGGGACATTCCCTTTCTAGGATCCAGGGACTGTGTAATATGGAGAAAGGGAGCTGAGTACTACTGAGCACTGGCAAGCGGGTTTCACTTGACGCTCTCTGCTCTGTGACTACAGATGCAGCGTAAGCAGCTCCCTCAGGCTCTTGCTGCTGTGTCCTTCCGCACCATAATGGACTATAACCTGGATCTGAGCGGTAGGTAAACCCCCTTCCCTTAAGCTGCTTTTGGTCAGGATGTTTTATCACAGCAACAGGAAAAGATACGAAGGGCAGTCATGTCTGAGGACCACTGTCTACAGATACCCAGGCCACCCCAAGAGCTCTGACCTGCCTGGCTCCAGGTAGGGCCCAGCAGATCCCACCTGAATCTCCTGAAATCTCTACACCTACCCCAGTGCACAGCCAGAATAGGAGTCACAGTCCATCCCCTCCTGCTGGGCAGGCACCCATGCTAACCCAGCTCTGGTCACCAGCTTTCTAACCCTGCAGAGTAAGTTCTAGGTAACGTTTCTAATAGGACCCATTCAGAGGGGAGAGTGTCTTTGGACAACCACCACTGCATGGCTTTAAAGAGATGTAGGTACTATAGTAGGTGCTTCCACCAAGGACTCAAGGCAGGCAGAGGGCTGTTCCTGAGACACAGGGCATCAAGCATCTGCAAGAGGCCCTTCCCCACCTGACTGGATGAAGGACAAGAGGGCTGAGCTGCAGACAGGGACCAAATGACCAGGAGGCGTAGAGAAAGAAGGCATGCCAGCAGATCCCACACCTGGAGGAGCGAGGGGTCAAGGTTCCCAGATGGCTCCTAGAAGCAGCTGTGATCACATCCCTAAGCCTCGGATACAGTAGCAGGCCAGGCTCCTGATTCCCCCAGGACATGGAGGGTGGGGTCGTGCTCACCCACAGGTGGAATGCATATGGTATCCAAGTCATCACCACTTCAGCTGTCTTTTCAACAGGGCGCTTCATGATCTTCAAGATGCCCTGCAAGCGTGGACACAGCTGTGGGCCCAGCTCAGGAAGAGGAGACTATGAGCTGCCCACCCTCCCCACAATCCCAACAGGCAAGTCGGACCCAGCTTGGTCAACTTGGGTGTAAACTCTGGGGCTGAATCCTTGAGAAAATCTCTAACAATTGTTATTAGCATGTATTAACATATAGTCATTATAAGACCTGCTGGATTCTGTAGACATTCCATTCATGTTTACCATATATTTTGCCCATATTTACCCCATTTTTCTCTCTTGCACTCGCCCCCCCCCCATATTCCCTTTCCTTGCTGAGCCCATTCCTTTTCTCCAGTAATGCCCTTTCCACATTCACATTATAAGTGTTTGCATCTACATGTGTATGTGTGGTACATGCATGCCTACGTGTATGTATGCATGCATATGTGCATATATGTATGTGCATATGTGTTTATGTTGCATGTGTGTGTGCTATGTATGTGAGTATGCGTGTGTGTGTGTGTGTGTGTGTGTGTGTGTGTGTGTGTGTGTGTGTGTGATTCAGGTCTCATATATGAGAGGAAATGTGACATTTGTCTTTCTGGGTCTGGTTTATTTCATTTTACATCGTGATTTCCAGGTCCATCCACTTTCCTGTGAGTGACATAATTTTGTTCTTTGTGGCCGAGTAAAACTCCTTTGTGTGAACACACCATATTTCCTTTATCCAGTCATCTGTCGACGAGCAGCTAGGCCAGTTTCATATCTTGGCCACTGGCTGACAGCAGGGGTGGACTTGGGTGTGCAGATGTCTCTGTGATAAGCTGACTTGGATTCTTTTGGGTAAGTTCCCAGGAGGGGTGATGTCTGGTTCACTTGGTAGCCTGTTTCTTCATTTGTCAAATGTGGACAGTAAAGCCTACCTTAAAGATTGCTGGGGTGTTTCTCAAGACGGACTCCTGCAGAGCTTGTCCCTTGATCCTTGCTGGTCAATTGAATGAGAAGCAAACAGCATCCCTAGTGGAGACTCTGGAGAAGTGTGGGACCTGCAACTTCTGTGCTCTTTTGAGTCAGGATCTTACACAGTAGCTCAGGCAAGCCTTGAACTCCCCACCCTCTGTCTCCACTTTCAGACAACTGGGATGGCAGGTGTACACCCCCACAACTAGCTCTGTGGCTGAAGCTCTTAACCCATGACACAGCCCCTATAAACAGGAACACCACTCGCTCCGCCACCGAGGCTGCTCTCCTGATGAACCAGGCCTGGAGGAGGGGGGATGGCCTGAGTCCCTATCACACCCAGGGGACAGTTCTGAATCAACTGCAGTGCCCATCACCGTAAACAGTAGAGATGTGCATAAATGCCTTTATTGATCCAAAAGGTCTTAACAGCTCCTGCCTGTGAAGAACTTGCTGTGAGAGGTAATTACTGCCCCTTCGTTCTGACGTGGTTCCTGAAAGCTGTCCGGCGTTCAGGAGGCCATAGGATGGCCCATCTGTGATCTGGCAAGGCTCTCTAGGGTCACTTTGGATTGTTCTGGGCAGGAATGCATCTCTCTAGGCAGTTGTGCAATAGAAATATAAATGTCTTGTGCTTCTCCAGTGATTCGGGGCATGCTCTGATGATTCCAGGGTAGAGAGCTTGCTTTCAAGACACAGGTCTGGAAATCTGAGCTCCCAACTCTCAGAGAGTAGGTGCTCATGGGACTGAGGGGGAGTCACACCTAGAGCTTATGGTGGCTGCCCCGCTGGCCCATGCAAGGCCACTCACCTGCAACACGCCCTCCATATTCTTCCAGTCCACTGGAGTCCAGTGACAAAAACATGTTTGGCGTGTTCAGATGGGAAGTAGGATCCAGTTCCAGGAATGGAAGGTGGAAGGGGCTCCCTGGTTCAGCAGACATCAAGCTGACCTTGAGGAAGACAATGGCCTGCCTCACTTCCTCCTCGCCTGTGAATTAGGAGTCATTGCCTGTCCTTACAGGTGGTGTGGGAGAAGCAGTGCTCTGAGACAGGTCTCCTGGAGGTAGCCCCTCTCCATACTCTGGCTAGAGGCCCTGCAGAGCCAGAAAATAGGGCACCCCAAAGCCCTGGACTCCAGGGACCTCAGGCAGAGGGAGATGGTTCTCACTGATTATGGTCCTGGCAGCCCCAGCCTAGCCCTGCCTAGGAGTTTTGCCTTCCTTGAGGCTCCTAAGAGAAGAAGGGATCCTAGAAGACACTGAGACTGTTGGGGAGAGCCAGGGCAGCAGGAGCTGAAACTTGTTCTCTGCAATTTTGGTCTTTAAATTTCTGCTGCTGCTGTTTTCCCTGTGAAAGCACTTCCTCAGCAGGGAGTGCTGGGCGATGCTGTCTTTGTCCCCAGTCTCTTCCTCAGGCTAAATATATCCCAGCTTGTCCGAACACAGCCTCAGTGTAAAAAGCAGATGGTGGTGGCTGGGCATCCTCCCATCCCAGGGGTGAAGCTGGTCACCTTCGCACACCCATGTGCATATGAAGGCTGATGTACTATCTGGGGACCAGCTGAGGTTAGGGTTCTGGCTGGAGGATGCAGTCTGAGGACACGTGATTTCTCTTCCTGTGTTGGGTTTCATTGTGTGGGTCCCACATTCATGCACCGAGGCCAGTGCCCACCACCAAGCTGCATGCCAGAGCCAATAAATGAGCCTAGAGATCCATGTGGCTCGGGGACCATTCACAGGACATCGTGGGGAAGCTCCTCTCCATCCCATCCTTTAACTCTGAGTCCCCACCTCCTCCACCCCTCAGAATCCCTTCCTGTGAACCCCACCTCACCCCCACAGGGGAGAACAAGGCGGCAAGCAGCCAGTCAGTCATTAAGGCTCACAGGAGCAAGTGACTGGAAATGGGCTGACGTTTGCTCTTCTTTTTCTTTTCTAAAGATTTATATTTACTTATTATGAATACAGTGTTCTGTCTGCATGTATCCCTGCAGGCCAGAAGAGGGCGCCAGATCTCATTACAGATGGCTGTGAGCCACCTTGTGTATGCTGGGAATTGAACTCAGGACCTCTGGGTGAGCAGACAATGCTCTTAACATTGAGCCACCTCTCCAGCTCCTGATGCTTGCTTTGCAGGGAGCTCTAAGCTAGGATCTGTCCCCACGGGAGACCCTGTTCAGATTTTGATGGGGAAAGACCACCAAGACATATAATTAAAATGACAAAACCAAACCAAACCCCTCAAAGAACACGCAGACCAACCGAAGGAACACGTAATAATATTCCCCAAGATACGTGGAAGAAAAAACGGCATGTGTGCACACTAACTGTATTGCAGAAGCTATCTCTGACAGCCATGACTGCTGACCCAATCCCCAAGGCAGGCTTTTCTCCATACCCTTTCCTATCTTTTAGCATTTGAACTCTACGAATTATTCTTTACTATTTAAAATTACACTGGAAAAAAAATAAAGATGTGGTGATCCTCTTTCAGGGAGCCTGTCTGAGGACAAGGCCATGTGTGGAGAGTGACTGCATGCCCCCAGCAGGTGAGTCACCCTTTGACTGTGTCAGGCAAAGACATCACAGGCTGAAGCCTGGAGGCAGCCACAGACTGGGACGGGGTTGGCCCTCGGCAGGCCAAGGGAAATCTAATTTGTCTTGGTTAATCAGAGGAGACCTGTGTCTCCCTAGAGACCCCGGCTCCTGATTTGACAAGGTGATCTATTAGTACCAATCCTGAAAGGTCACCAGCTCAGAGGTGAGGCCACTGCTGGTCCTAGATGGAGCCCCAGGGGACCCTGGGAGGAAACCTTGGCGGCCCACCTCTGGGCACAGCTGCTGTGGTACACTTTATTTAAAAAGCTCTGTGGATTGTCTCTAAGGGAAAACATCCATTATTTTCTCTGTGAGGGGCAGCCCCACTGGGGCTCACATCCACCACTCAATGGCTAATCCTGGCTAAACTACCCCTTCCCAAGCCCCAGTGTCCTTCCCTACCCCTAGCATACCGGTCTTGCCTCTTCCCTGGTCTGGGACTGTGTGGGTGAACACCCAGCTCCCACTTGGCAACTCCTGACACAGTTTGGAGACTTCTTTTTTTTTTTTTTTTTTTTAAGATTTATTTATTGTGTATACAATGTTCTGCCTGCATGTATCCCTGTAGGCCAGAAGAGGGCACCAGCTCTCATTACAGGTGGTTGTGAGCCACCATGCGGTTGCTGGGAATTGAACTCAGGACCTCTAGAAGAGCAGTCAGTGCTCTTAACCTCTGAGCCATCTCTCCAGCCCCGACTTCTTGACGCACTGGCCACAGGTCTCCAGAAGGAAGCCGGTAGGACACGGCAGAGCCTCCCCTCTAACCTCTGTCTTGCTTACTCTATTTGGAAAAGTGCCTTGGACTAACTTGGTCTTGCCTCACAGAATCACAGTCACCAGGGCAGATGTGGAGAGGGCCACGGCCTTTGCACCTTCCATGATGCCACTGCACTCAGTGCCTTGTGTGCTGCCTGGGACCACAGACAAGTGCCAGGTTCCACCGACTGGGTCCCGAGAGATAGGGGGACAAGAGGCACTGCTATTTAAATAAACCCCTGTCATCATTTGGTGGGGAGAGACCAGGCTGCCTGGGGCACCTGGACCCGGGACACATCACCTCACCTTCACTCCCCTCCAAGCCTCCTGAGACCTCTGCCAGGGCTGGGGCACTCCTTGGGTGCTCCACTCTCTTTGGGGTTCTCATGCCTCCTAAGGGCAGCTCGGCACTGAGGCCACATCAATAGTCCCTCGGGGCTACTGGCTTTAGCTCCTCTCTTGGGGTGGGGGTGGATTCAGTTCTAGGTGCCCCATTGCCTCATTCACCTTGTCAAAGGGGGTCAAAGCTCTGGCGACAACAGCAGACACCGATCATACACGACACATTATACCCACAATCCAAAGTGGTGCATGCATCCACCCATCAGGTCGAGGCTGGAGGAGCTCAGGGATGGAATGGAGCCGCCGGGAACAGGATCCTCAGCTGCAGCTCCATTCTGAGTTCGCTTTCTGCTGAGGTTGGCAAACGATCGGTGACAGAAGCTCACACTTGCGTGGGACTTGTCAGCAAATGTGACTCTGCTAGCTCGAGAACGCCTGTAACCTTTCCTCCTCTTAACTTTGGCCAGTACAACATGCACAAACAGGAAGCCTTTTCTTTTGTGTCTGGGGGGAAAGACACACCTGACTTCAACTTAAGCCCCTGACGTCAAACCCTCACACAATAGTGTCTGAAGTTCAGGAACAGCAGCAGCGGGCCCTTTGACACAGAATCCATCTGTAAAGGGATGCACCATGTTCCAGAAGCTTCTGGGTCCATAAAGACCGCAACATCCTCTTACCTTGAAAGTTGATGCCGATTCTGGATTGGCAAGAACCAGAGGCGAGATCAGGACCATGCCAGAGAAGTGGGTTGGTCTCTCTGCAGCTGCGAGGATGGAGATGGCACCGCCCTGCAAGGCAAAGTGCACAGAGTGGCACTGGCTCCTGACCAGCGTGACCCCGACTCCCTCACCTGTTCCTATGCTGGCCAAGAACCCCAGCGGGGACCTGGAGCAGGCTCCATCCACTGGCACGTCACTCGCTTCTTCCTTCCTTCCTTCCTTCCTTCCTTCCTTCCTTCCTTCCTTCCTTCCTTCCTTCCTTCCTTCCTCCTTTTCCTTCCTGTTTCTCTTTCTCTCTTCCACTCCCTTGCTCCTTTCCTCCCTTCTCTTCCTTTTTCTCTATCCCTCCCTCCGTCCTTCCTCTCTTTTCTTCTCTCTCCCTGTCCCTTCCCCCTTCCCTATTTTATTATTATTATTATTATTATTATTATTATTTTTATTTTTTTTTTAGACAGAGTCTTATTCTACAGCCCAGGAAAGCCAGAGATTCACTACAATCCTCCTGCCTCAGGCTCCTGAGTGCTGAGATTGCAGGAGTGAGCCACCGTGCCTGGCTCTGTGGGGTTTGTGTTGCACAGTTCTCTTCTCTGGATTTTCCAAGGGCAAACATTTCAGACAAACACAAAGAAGGTTCCTGCTTGTGGGTCACAAATGGAACAACACATTCCTTTCTAGTCTCAAGCCCAAAGCTAGCAGACCCACAATTCATCTATTCTGACAAACTTCAAATGAGTTGTTTCCTTTTTTTTTCAGCGGAGAGTCCAATTGTAGTAATGGATGTGTGTGTGTGTGTGTGTGTGTGTGTGTGTGTGTGTGTGTGTGTGTTCAGTAATGATTCCAAAATTCAAGTTCCATGAATAATATCCAGTGCTGAGTGCATGTGGATGGTGCAGGAGGAGGAGGTGGCAGAGGCAGTCAGTCTTGTGTGTTTGAAGCCCAGAGGAAACTGACAGCCAGACATGCACTCTCCAACATTTACAGGGGCCAGGCAGGCAAGAGATGGTAAAGACAGAGCCAGGCAGAGAGGAGGTGCTCTGCAGAGCAGTTCCCTGGGCCTAAGCAGTTCTCAGCCCTCTGCTGCTGGCCAGCTAGCTTTCCTGCTGGAAGGAATGGCCTGGAGGAGGCTGGGAGGGGGGGTGTCATCTGAGATTAAACTTGGTTGGTTCTTAGAGCTAGGAGACCTCAACAGGAAAGGAACTCAAACTGCTTTCAGGAATGCTTCATGAGATGTTCCCACTCACTGCAATCCCTCCAGCCCTGAGCATGAGGAATGGACTCCAGGACCTGGTTCAACTCCTAAGTGCTGGGAGTGCAGGGGACTCCACAAACAGAGTTCGTGAAAAGGACATTCCATCCAGGCATCCGCCAGAGGCAGAGGAGCAGGAGGTCAGGTGACCTTCTGGGGACCAGGCTTGCTTTGAACTTCTCTCTTTGTGGCCTGCTTACCATGGAATGGCCCAGGAGGAAGACAGGGACCCCAGGGTAGTCCTTCTGAATGGTGTCCACGTGCTGCAGCACATCTCTGACAAAAACTTGGAAGTCTGAGACCACCATCCTCTCTCCTTCGCTCTGCCCATGGCCAACTGGAAAGAAACAGCAAGAGAGTTTTAGTGCCACCCTCGAACGTCACATGTGCACCACATTTAACCCTGTCCAGTCACTCCTCTCCTGTAAGCACAGAGAGCTTAAGGAACTTGCCTCATAGTGCACAGCTAGCAACACCAGCCAACACCCTTCCTTGGAGGCAGTTTTTCAAGGAAGGAGGAGGGGACAGGAGGCACACACAGAATAAACCTGAATGAGGCTCAGCTATTTTCCTGCATCCCCAGCTCCTTGGCCCTTAGAGCTGTGTCTCACTGGTGGCCTTTGGCCGGGTGTGCTCTGTCTCCTGTCTGCAGCATCAGGAGATCACACATCAAATCAAACAAGATGGTCAAGGGTGCTTGACAAGGCCCTCAACGCAGCAGCAATAAAACTAGGCCCCATCCTCTCCCTTCTGGGTTTGTCAATCTGTCCCCTATCCGGGCAGCTCATCTCCCCTTTCTCCTCTGCTTAGGGTCGCTGCACTCCCCCCTCCACCCCGCCCTGGTTGTGAAGGGCATCAGTTGCTATAGAAACGGCTGCTGGCAGCGGTGGGGAAAGTTTGGAAACTGTAAGATGGACCAGTTTACAGAGAAGGCGCCAGCGCAGGAGGCCATGGCCTCACCAGGCTGCCAGGAGCTGGCAGTATTGCTCACAGAGCCTGGGCCACCTCTTCAAAGGGACTTGGCAACTAGGGGGCAAAACCACCCTTTCCACAGCACAAGTGGGGGGAGGCCAGCAAGCCCAGAACCAACCGGCTGTCCAGACCCAAATTCAGACCCCTACTTGCCACTGAGGTCCCTGGCCTCCCAGCTACTTTTCTGTCAGTGTGTCTGCACAGCAGCCTTACCACCTTCAGAGGAAAGCCTCCAAGTCTCATGCCTGTCTAGGGTGTCCCCGTGTAAAATGTATTACATTTGCGGTAGATGTGTGTCACAGAAATTGCACCACACCAACCATTTCTAACCAGCTCCAGGGTGTTTATGGCATTTTGAGTCCACTATCTACCACCAGGGCATTGCCACCTTCCCAGCGGCCTTTGCATGGCCTCCCTTATCCCCTCCTCCCAAGCTGAAGTTCTAAGGCTAAGGGTGGTCCTACGTTTGCACATGAGGACTTTAAAAGGTGGTTCAAATTAAAATGATGTGACCTGGTGTGGCTGATGTCCTCATAGGAAGAGGAAATGTGGATGTTGACACACAGAGGGACAGCCATGACAGTGAGACAGTGTCTGCAAGCTGAGGAGGAAGGCCCCGGGGAGCCCACACCTTCTTCACCTTGAATTTCTAGCAGCATGGAAAAAGGAGTGCTTGTTTTGTTTTGTTTTTTTCAAAGATTTTATTTTTTAAAAATTCTCTCTCTCTCTCTCTCTCTCCTCTCCCCCCCCCCCCCGTGTGTGTGTGTGTGTGTGTGTGTGTGTGTGTGTGTGTGTGTGTGTGTGTGTAGGGAGTGTACACTTGCATGCAAGTGCCCTTGGAGTTCAGAAGAGGATATCAGATCACCCCAGAGTTGGAGTTACAGGCAGTTGTGAGCCGCCCAACATGGGTGCTGGGAATTAAACCTAGGTCCTCTGCAAGAGCAGCCAGTGTTCTCAATCAATGAGCTGCCTCTCCGGCCCCTTAGTTTTTATTTTGAGGCAGACTCACCAAATCACTGGCCTTGAACCTACTCTGTAGCCTAAGCAGTCCTTGAACGAGTGATTTTCATACCTGACCTCCCAAGCAGCTGGAAGCAGAGGCATGAACCTCCGAGTCCAGTCTTTGATGTGTTTTCTATGTCCATTCCTTAGATAATGCACCACATTAATTCACATATTCATTTTTAAGGCAAACAGTTGCCCTTCAAAAGATCAGTCTGGTGATTCACAAATTAAAGCCGAGTAAAGTTGTGAACATGGAGCGGGGTTCCTCCCAGCCCCACCTTTTTCTGCCCATCCACCCATCTTCCCCTAAATTTTAGCGTTTCTGCCTCTTTGCAACCCTCTGCAGATGTGAGCCTGGTCTAAAGCCTTGTCCTACTCTGGGGCAGCATGAGAAACCCACCTGCAGCTCCCTGCAGAAAGTCAGCCTTGAGATCAAGCCCCTACCCAACCTTTTCCTCAACTTTTCTGTCAAATGTCAAAGTTCAAACGTATAAAAACTTTGGAAGAATATTTCCATACATATCCACATTCCTACAATCTTTACCTAAAAGTCACTGCCATTTTACTTCCTGTCTGTATACTAATGTCAATTTGGCAGAATCTAGAATCACTTTGGAGATGGGCCTCCGGTGTGGCTGTCGGGGGTTGCTTTGGTTACATTCATTGAGGTGGGAAGACCCGTCTTAACTGTGGGTGAGATGTTCCCTGGGCATGGGATCCCGGACTAAATAAAACGGAGGAAGCAAGCTGAGCAGCTGATGACGATGTCCACTGCTCCCAGCATCTGGCTGCAGATGGGACGCGGCAGCTGCTTCAACTTCCTGCTCCCTTGCCTTCCCCACCATAAGGAACCGTAACCTGGAACTGTGAGCCCACAGAAAGCCTCTCTTCCTTAAGCTGATTTTTTTTTTTTATCACAACAACAGGAAAAGAAGCTGAGGCAAAAACTTTAAATGAAGGACAGTTGAGTCATTCAAAAGCAAGTCACAGATTTTAACAGCTGGGAAATCTGGATAATGACATCAACACCCTTGACCTTTAGACATGGCCTCCAGCCCTGAGGTCTTCCATCTTTGACCTATTTGGGTTGGTATTCCTTTCACATGAAATCACTCAGCTCAGCAGTGTTTACATAAATGCGGTATTCTCTATGGTACAATCAACAACTCTGAGTCCCAACACCCAGTTCTCAGTCGTCCTAGCCGAAGGTACAAGAGCAACTTCTCTCAGATCCTAGATTGTGATGCCGCCCTGGCATTACAGTTCCTGTTCCATTTGAATCCAGCCTGTTTCTCGATTTTATTTCTTTGTTTCCCCTGATGAGTTCATGAGCTACTCTGTCACTGAGTGGTATCTTACTTATCTCTGCCCTCTAACCAGCAGAGCTCACATCCCACAATCCCTCTAAATCATCCGGTCTCCAAACGAGGCTGGCTTTAGCTTTGTGCCTCCACCCATCCCACCTTCCCCTGCCCCTTGCTTATTGGACGTCAGCCTCCACGTGACTCGCAGGGTTCCGAGCACAGATGTGTTCCTTGTTCTAAGCTACCCATGCCTGTCCCCTCCTTTTCCTGACCAGCTTCAGAGTGGGGGTTCCTGTGCTCTCATCTCTCCCTTTGTTTCAGAACCCAGCCCTCATGTTCCAGCCCAGCATTCCTGACTCTGCTGAAGGCTCTCGCTGGCCCTGTGGCCTGCTAGCCAGCACATTCCAAGTCACCTGCCCACAGTTCTGAGACACACTTTCCTGCCCCACCCCTCTGATCAAGCAGCCTATTGGTCTTGTCATCCTGGCCAGAGATTGAGCTCTTCGAGGCTGCATTTGCTGGAACCCTTCTTAAGAGGAAGGAACACACACTGTCCACCTATCCATTGCTCAGGGTCTGCACAGGCCTGGCAGAGGACAGGTGTGTGATGGACGTTCAGAGTACTGTAGGAAGAGTCTCCCTTGCCAGAGAGACTGGCTGGTGTGTTTCCCTAACTGACCTGTGAACAGGATCCTCTGAGCAGCAGCCTCTGAGCTGCTGCAATGAGAACTCCGGGCTTGAGCTAGCTCTAAGCTGCAGCCATCCTCCGGGATCCCATGTGCAACCACCACACCCAGCTCAACCATGCTTGCCATTTTCATTGATCATTTCTGTATTTGCAGGCTTTGCTTATCCTGGAGGGCTTGGCCCTGCCCCTTCCAGGACTGGCTGTTACTGGCGAGGTAACCAGTTGCTTGTGAGCTAGCCTTTAAAATGCACCAGCCTGCAGGAAACCACAACCACAGCCACCACCCTTATCAGGTCCTTACTTGGGGATCTCCTTCCTGTAATCATCTGTAGGCAAAGCGTCAGTTAGGGACAGCCCCACGCCTGGCAACCTTGAAGTTATCCCACCCAGCCCATCTGAACCCTGCTCACCCTGGCCCAGCCCTTCCTGTGGAAGCCACAGTGGGAGCTCCCTGTGGCTTCTCCTTGCTCCCTCTGCCTCCTGGCTTCCTGTGGGACCCTACATGGCACACGCTGGTGTTAGGTCTGTGTGCTGGGATTCCGAACTCCTTCCCATATGCCTGTGTGCAAAAAAAGTTCACCAGCTCAGGACATAACTAGAAAGCCAATCATCCTGTTAGTGCAGAGTAGGAAGACACATTGTCTTATCTCTGTCTACTCAGAGAGCCAGTTCTACCTAGCATCCTGTTTCTCCCAGAAGGAAAACCTGGTAAAGACAGCCTCAGCATGGGAAAGAAGACCCGATCTCCACAGAAGCACCTGAGATGTGTTGGGGAGTCTAGGATTTACAGATTTCTTAAAGTCCATGCTATTCAATCCTTGTAAATTTGTAAGTCAGGGACCCTTACATTTGGCAGCTGAGAAAACTGACCCTGGGAGGCTCAGTATGGAGCTCCAGCTATTGGTTGACAGGAACCTGGGAGCAGGCCTTGGTCTTCCAAGCTAGTGTCACAGCTCAGGGCCAAACCAGGCAAGAAGTAAGAAACTGGGAGATGGGCAGCATTAAGGATGGAACAGGACCTTGCACACGCTAGGCATGGACTAGACCACTGCCTTTCATTTTTTTCATTTTCATTCTCAAAATGAAAATTTACTCCATTGCCCAGGTGACCTTGAACTTTCTGTCCTCTTGCCTCAGCTTCTCCTCATCCACTTTCTCCTCCTCTTCCTCCTCCTCCTCAACAACAAAGTCTTTCTTAATAGTAAAAATCTGCCTGTGGATGCATATTGATGGCCCAGTCCCCAGTCAGGGGCAGTACCTGGAACTGTGCAGGCCAGAGGCTACATCACTCAAGGGAGCTGGCCAGTCACCTTGTGCAGGGCCAGCCCACTACCATGTGGTCTTGCTCTCCAGAGCCTGCAGAGTACAGACAGGGAGGCTGTTGGGAATACCCTGCAAGCTTTCGTACATTTCTGTGGGTCACCATGAGGGGATGAGTAGAGATGTCATTTGCTGTAGTTCATTCCAGGAGCCAACAGAGACTCACTGTAGACCCACTGGTGATGAGCCCTGGGGCTCTGAGCTGCTGGCCAAGTGCCCCTGGGGCATGTATGGGACCTTGAGGACAGGGTAACTGGGTATCAGAGCTTTCAGATGTCTGATTGAGCTGGAGGACCATTTGGTGGGAGGAGGGTGAGGAAGAGTATTATGGGAAAGGGTGGATGGAGGTCCTGTGGTAAGATCACTGACCTCCACCATGAGAGGTAGAAAGATGACAGATAGGAAAGATGGGGGAGAAATAACAGAAATCCCTGTGTGAGGTCTCCCTGGGTTTGGCAGACTACCCAGATCTCACTCTGGAGTTGGCTGCTTGACTTGGTGGTTGCTCTGACTCTTTGCTGCTTTTCCCCCAAACCAACCTTGACCTTGCCTTACTTATACAAGTCAGAACAGAGACAGTGTGTGTGAGTGTGAGTGTGAGTGTGTGTGTGTGTGTGTGTGTGTGTGTGTGTGTGTGTGCGCGTGCGCGTGCGTGTTTGATGGAAAATGTAGGTATTCTAGTAGGTTCTTCCACCTCCAGAGGCAAGCCTGGAGCAAGGAGAAGGTGTCAGAATATACCTTACTTAAAATCCACTGTCTTCACAGTGAAGGCCTCATCCGCTGACTCTAGGACTCTGCAGTGGACCCACCTCCTTTCCCAGACTCCAAACCCACAGCTCCTCTGCCGGGCATCTGCACAAACCAGTGTCTCCTCATCTCTCACCTCTGTTCTTCTAAAGGGTCCCACTGGACTCTGCAAAGTGGCCTGTCTCCATCTGCCACCAAAGCCAGCGCCATGGACAGATGGAAGGGCTGATGGTGGAACAGGCTCTGGGCTTGGCCTTGTCCCAACTGGACAACTCAGAATGGAGAGAGCCATGTGCCATGGGCTCCCTTACCAGGCTGTCATGTCTGCGTACTTCACCCAGGCCCAGGCCTCCTGTCTGGGTTTATTTTGATGAAGTCCACAGGGCTGGGGCAGCACTATAGCTAGCTGGCCTTGGCTTCCAGAGACCATCTGGTTGTCAAGATGACAGGCATTTCCTGCCCCAACAGTCTGCATTCCCAGACGTCCCACAAGAATAGCAGGCACCAGAGGATGGGATACTGCAGGACATAGGATCAAGCCAGCGAACTGGTCCTGAGAACTTCAAGGGGGACCTAGAAGAGATGGGTATGGGAGCCTTGACTCCTTCAACCCCAAAGGACAGTGTTTGAGGAATATTACAGTGTTTGAGGAGCACAGGGGAGACTTGAGTGTGTCCCTGCTTCTAAATCTAAGGGTTGCCACAGACTCATGAGTGTCCCAGGGATGTACCCACTCCACAAATTCATGGTGTCTCATAAGCTTGATGTCCAACCTGGCACTTCACCCCTACCCTGAGATATTCATCCAAGGGAACTGCCTGGGCACTGGCTTCTAGGACTGAGAATAACTCGCAGGCTGCAGTTGTCCCTGGGCATTTAGACACCACAGCAAAATGATTACTAGATGACGGCCAGGAAAGATGCACGGGGAAAATCTCAGAGGCAAAGCATAAGCAGGTAAAAAGCCATCAGAGAGAACTGCAGATGTCGTTCTCCATGTTAGAGAAGCTAAAGTAAAGAGCCTGTGGCTCAGACCCACGCCTCTGAGGAAGCTCAGAACAGAAGGCAAAGGAGCCAGCCGTGAACTTCCGGTCACTTCCTATATTTGTCTGTTTTCTGTTGTTGTTATGAAAACCAAGGATTTGTGTCATCTCACAGCTTAGAGTCCACTATGAAGGGAAGTCAGAGAGGGAACTCAAGGCAGGAACTGAAGCAGAGGCCATGGAGAAGCACTGCTTACTGGCTTGCTCAGCCTGCTTTCTTATATAGTCCTGGACCACCTGCCCAGGAGTGGTACCATCCACAACAAGCTGGACCGTCCCAAATCACCATCAAGAAAATGCCCCACAGACTCGCCTTATGGTTCAATCTGATAGAGGCAAGATCTCAATTGAGGTTCTCACTTCCCAGATGACCAAAGCTTGTGTCAAATTGACAAACAAACAAAAACTATCTGGAACACTTCCTTGTCTGTAAAAGGGGAGATGTCTATATATGTCATAGAGTCACTGGGGAACACGGCATGGTGGTACACACCTGTGCTCCCAGCATAGTGGGTCTGAGGCTAGCCTGGGCTCCATACAAACAGATACGGTCTGTGAAGCAGTAAGTGAAGGTGCCCAGCCTGGCTGGCATAGAGCAAGTCTCCAACGGCGACAGCTTTTGGCCCCTTCACACTGCTTCCATTCATGAGTCATGTTAGTGGACAGCCTTCTCCCTGATCAATGGTCTCCTTTCTCTGGCTTGCATTTCAAACACATCAAGTATTTTCCACTTGTTCAGCTCTCCAAACAGAAGAGAGAGATGGCCCCTATCTGTGTCCTTGGTCACCCTAGCAGCCTTCTCAGATCCACCTATCAGCTCTGTTCCCTCACAAGAAAAGTGCCTGACAGATCGCAGAACAGATCTTTGCAGGGTTTTTCCTTCATAAATATTACTAGATGAGCTATATTGTCCATGAGATTGCAGAAATTCCCAACTAGTGCTAACGTGGTTCAAGCTTAGGATTGGT
Organism: Peromyscus californicus insignis; assembly: GCF_007827085.1. Classification (NCBI taxonomy): domain Eukaryota; kingdom Metazoa; phylum Chordata; class Mammalia; order Rodentia; family Cricetidae; genus Peromyscus; species Peromyscus californicus. The sequence goes on along the minus strand of NW_026294584.1, from coordinate 104,178,734 downwards.
AAAACATGAATACACAAATGAGAAAATAAGAATACGCGGGATTAGGGCATGTTAGCACACGCCTTTATTCCCAGCACTGGGGAGGCAGAGGCAGATCTCTGTGAGTTCAAGGCCAGTCCAGTCTACTAGTTAGTTTCAAGCCAGCCAGGTCTACCTAGTGAAATCCTGCTGTCTTACAACAACAACAACAACAACAACAAAAAGGATATAGTGTTGAACACCTGTAATCACAGTACTTGGGAGGTAGAGACAGGAGGATTTCTGTGAGTTCAAACCAGCCTGAGCTATAATGTGAGATCCTGTCTCAAACAAACAAGTAAATAAAAGTACAGAAACCCAAGTTTAACCCCTGTTGAAACTTCAGTAAGCGTGGCATTTGAAAAAATAAGGCAGGCTTGAATGTTCCCAACACAAAGAAACTATATTTACCTGAGGTACTAGTGTCTCTGCTCCGATTATTATGCACTGTATCCATAATCCGCACCACTATGGACAATTGCTACATGCTAATTAAGAGTATTAATAAAGGATGGGGCTGGAGAGACGGCTCAGCAGTTTCAAGTGTACTGCTCTTAAAGAAGACCCCATTTTGGTTCGCAGCACACACAACTGCCTGTAATTCCCGCTTCTAGGGATCTGATGGCCTCTTCTGGCCTCCAAGCTCACCTGCATCCAGATGTACATATCCACACACGGTGACACACACCCAATTAAACACAGAATAAATATTTAAATATATATTAACAAAGGGCTTGTATTTCGTGGTAGAGCACTTGCCTTGCAGGTGTCAGGCCCTGGGTTTCATCCCCAGCATCACAAAACACTACTTCTACTAATACTATAAACCAAGTTCACTTCCAAAGAGGGCACATGACTTTTGGCGTCTGTAAAATAATTACTTAAAAGGGGCAGGGTGGGGGGCAAGGGAGGTTTCACACAGCAAAGTAAACTGCTTTAGAAAGAAATGCAGATTTGATATGGCAGTCCAGATGGGAGACATCGTGGCTTTAATAGTTTAGTAGAACTTTCAGAAGGCCTAGGAGATGCTGGCAGCTAAACCCAGTGAGGTCAGGGCTACCACTTTTTCAGTCATAGAGACTCAAAGGACTTTCACATGAGACCACATGTGAGGCCACAGGCAGGGCATGATGGGAAACAGAGGACTGGGGTTAAGGTTAGAGGTCTCTAGGCGGCCTTGGGCAGGTGACTCACAAAGCCATGTCATGGATGCTGTGAGATTAACAAGCAAGCAAATGTGAGGTGGTCATTATGATGTATGGCTCACAGTAAATGCTCAGTACAGTCACCACCCTCCTCCTAAGGGTTCCTGTGAAGATGTGGGGCTCAGACGAGCCCTGCATGTTCTGTACTAAACTAAACTAAAAGTAAACTACTCCTGTCCTCCATAAGGCCTGAGTGACATCCATGGCCTGGGCAGGTCTCCATTGTGTTCGGAAGGAGCTCAGGCTGCCTGACATCTGACTACTTATGCTTTTAAAACTCACAGGAGGAAAAAAAAAAGCATCCATTTTTAGTGGGCTCATATATATTGTATATCGCACACAACACAGAAGGTTCAACAATTTTGTTCTCAATGGTCATAGAGGTGACCCCCCACCACACACACCCTCACTTTGAACTGGAGATTAAGCCTAGGACCTCGACTACTCTGGCAAGTGAGCTACTTTTGGGTTATATCCCAGATATAAAACAAACAACACAAACCAACTGTTTATTTTGAGACAGGGTCTCGGTTACTTGCCCAGCCTGGCCTTGAAGTCACTCTGTAGCCTAGGCAGGCCTTGAGGTTGTGACTGTCCTGTTTCAGCCTCTGGAGTGCTGGGAGTACGGTTGTACATGGAGTCTGGTGCTCCATGCCTCCTCCTTCCCCTCTACCCTCCCTTCTTCCCTGCTCTCCTTCTTGTCTGAGGTGCCTTGAACATGCTAAGCAAGTGCTCCAACTGACAGTCAGCACAGCCCAAGCCCCACCTCTCTTTTTTAAAAAGGCAATCTATTTCTTTGCCATTGGTATGGCAAGAGAGCCATAGAATAAATAAATATGACCCAAATAATGGGTCATGGAATACCCCCAGCTTTGGGCCATCTGACCTGAAGTCCTGACGCAGGCAGACCCACAGGACTGACTGCCTGAGCCACATCAAATGCCCCCAAGGGTTTTTTGACAGAAAATCCTGCCTACGCGCCTTCCAGCTCCAGGCATGGCCCGGTGACTGTTTTGATTTCTGACTCCAGTCTTTAATCTCAGTGCTTTATAGGAACCAGGACACATCCTGTGTGTCCTTTCTTCTTTCTGTGGTGACTTAGTACTAAGCTTTCAAAATATCAGACGTCACAGTTTCCAACTAAGTTTTCCATTAACGTTTGGGGTGTCTTCTGACCTTCTGCAACATTCAAAAGCGGAGGTTCCAGGAGCACAGGGGGTTACCCACCAATATGTGAGCCACTAAAACCAGTAACAAATCAAAATGCGAGGGGTGCCATATATTCCTTTTTTGACACACACACACACACACACACACACACTAAAAAAAAATGGCAGTCATCAGAGGACACATTCAAACAATACTACAACCAACATCCTGTCAGGTTCCGAGAGCAGGGTGTGACTCAAAATCATAGGTCAATGGGATAGGAGAAGGGGGCTGGTATACAGAAGGAAGAACTGCGCGCCCGTGTGTGGCCGTCCTTCTTGCCAGGGCAAGGGATGTTGCTTCAGCAGGCAGGTTGCTTCTCTCTCTGGCTGAAAAACACGCAGATGGCAGAAAGACCAAGGCCACAGCTTGTCGGCCTGGAAAAGGATTTGTTTCCCTCAACAAAAGCCATTTCCTCCTCTCTCTCTGCTGATGGTCCAAGTTTCTGTCCTGGGGCACTCAGCACAGCCCGCTTCGGTCTCTCCATCCACCGACTGAGGTGCCTTTGCTGGGAGAAAACTGTGTGGCCTTGGGCATCTCACCACAGCATCCCAACACAAGCTCGGTTTTACAACAGAGATCAAGGCAGAAATTAATTTCTTTACTAATTGACAACAGCTTGGGAAAGGTATAAAGATGCCAGAATTCAGCATATGGGCTATGGAAACACATCTCGACTCAGATTTTTTTTTTTAAGCTGTTACAACATGCTTTATAATGTAACCAACTAAAAGGCTGTTATCGGTGCGCATTTTCAGAGTCGTGCATTCTCAGAATTTCTTATTTAGAGGATTTATTTGAAAACATCCTACACTCCACTGTATAAATAAGAGGAAACAACATGACAAAAAGCGTCACAACTGCCATGCTTGGTGTCTAGCAGGACCAGCTCCCTTTTGTGTCGTGCTGTAGGATGGCGGTTCGGAGGACAAGGGAGACAGGATCTGTGGGTCGGGCAGTCACATCCCCACGTGCCATGCACGTCCAGGCCTCTCTCCCATTAGGCCTCTCTTTCATGGAATGGTGAGGCTCTGGGAAACTGTGTGGGCTGGCCAGAATCACCCCAGAAAGCTATCCCTTTGGCTCACATCTCTCAATGGGAGTGGCTCTGGCTTCGGAGCCAGCAGCAGCTGGGAGGTGGAGAGGCGTGTACCACTAGAAACTTCCAGGATGCAACACACCAAGGAATGAAGTCTGCAACAGAATAACAGGATGCTTGAAAATCCCAAGTGGGGCTGGAGGCCAACTGCAACATTTACTGTGAGCAATCCCAGCGGCTTTTAAAAATTCAGGAATATATTTAATTATATATATCTATCTATCACAAACAGAACTGAATGGGGGTGTCAGAAGAACAGGCAACTTAGCATGACCCTGAGGCGACTCACATTTGCAGGGTGCTTCTTTTAAAGTGGTTTCTCAATGGCCATTATTTGTGTCAGGAGACCAGCTAGAGACTATGTTTTGAATATCTGCCCTATGCTATGAAGCCACTGACTGGCAGTTGCTGGAAGGGCAGCAGAAAGAATACAGGGTTTGCTGTGAGATGCGGGTTCCATCTGCACGGCCGCCTTTTCGCTGTGTTAATTGACACATTTCTTTGCCACTGAGATCCTTGATATTTCTTTCCACCAGTGACAAGTGACATCAGGGGTGACTGTATTTGTTTGACAGATTGTTCAAAGGGTTAAATGAGAAAGCGCCCTCCACAGAGCACCCTGGGAACCTACCTCAGCATTTACTTCCTGCAGGCAGGACTGAGGAAGCCTGGCTGAGCACTTCTGAGTTCCGGGTGTGGTGGACATACATAATCCAAAATGCAACCTCACTGCTTGGGCCAAACCAGGCTTTCAACGAGGTCTGGACCCAGAGCAAAGCCCAGTCTCAGGGCACCGTTTCTATGGCAACCCACCCTGTGTGCAGGCACAGGCAGGGCAGGAGAGGATGAAAGGGGAGGGGTGCTCTAACCCTTACAAGAGTGGATGGGAAACGTAAACTTTTGCATATCATGTCAATGAAATCATTTTGACTTTTCTAGAGTAAGGGACAGAGACTCAGGAGCAGGAGCTGAGAGAAGAGGCAACCCAAGACTGGAACAACAGTAGGAAGCCAGGAGCTAGCAGCCCGCCAGGGCTGACAGAACCAGATGACATGGGGGACTCTGTATGGCGGGGGTGAAGCTGGATCCAGACGGGCGGTAGAATCCCCTTGACCTTCCTTCTGTGGAAAACACAAACCACAGCTGTAGCCATAAGCACTGTTTCTCACATGGACACTACATACACGTCTTTCCTATTTTTCTGGAAGTTACTCCAACCACTCATCCTAACACTGCTCTGAGCACCCTAGGCTCCAGGCACTGCCCCACGAGGCACACATGCATGGCTGTTCGGGTATTCTGCCCTGTCTGAACCTCTTCTCGCCATTTTCAAACAACCTGCTCCCCCTCGTCTTCCCTCCACACTCTTCCATGGGCACCTACAGGACACAGACCTAGTGTCATCCCACCAGAGCACGACGCTGCCTCTGGTTCATGACACCACGTCTCACTTGACTATTCCCAGTGTGTGGAAAGTACCAGGAATTAAGCCAGAGAAAATGAGGCAGCGGTCACCAGACAAGAGGTTCACTCCAGGAGGTACGGGCCTCAAGTCCAGCCCAATTCCCCAGAGGAGGCAGTCACAGAATGTTCCACCAGGTGACTGTCCAGGTCCACTCCCATGCACACCCATCTCAGCTCCATCGCGTCTCACTGAAGACTCCAGACACCACATCAGGGCTGCCGCCTCTGCCCCGCTCTGTGGCCCCTGAGCAGCTGAGCCAACTGAACCCAAACAAACAAGGCTTTGGTCACAACCCTGGAGCCGGGGGACCTGATCTTGAAAACCAGCTGGAGCTCTTATCTTGTAGAGACACTTGAACTCCACAGGGGAGGGGCCCTGGGTCAACCACTTTGAGTGGAGTTAAAAGTAACCGGCAAGAACAGGCAGGGTGTCCTCTGTGCTTTGGTTTTGTTTTCCCTCAATGCTGGAGATCAAACGCCTGGCCTCACACAGAAGCGCTGCTGTCCCTGACAAGAGTCAGGAGTAATCTGAGACAAATTCACACTGGGTGGGGGTCCCCAGGGCAGCAGAGTCCCTGCTTCAGTTTTCTCTGTCAGCAGGTGGTCTCCATACCATTCCCATCAAGATGCATTCCCATTTTCTAATCTCAGAACATTAAAAAACAAAACAAAACAAAACAAAAAAACCTAGAGGTAATGCAAACATGAAGGAGAATGCCCCAAACGGCAAGTGGAGGCTGGACCCCAGGGCCTCATAAGGGGCCATCTGTCCATATTGTGTTCCTCTTCCTCTCCCTCTCCCCCTCCCCCTCTCCCTCTTTCCTTCCCCCCCCCCCCCACTTACACACCGTGGCAAATTGGACGATTAAAACTATCTTATTTTTTGGTCATCCCCCCGCCCCATATTTTTCTATTCTAAAATGAAGTGGCAGTTTCTCGTTAGCGGGGGGGGGGGGGGGGGGGGGGGATGTGTACGTCTAACAGGGCATGAACCTGAGGGGCCATCAGCCTGCAATCAGAGCTGCTGGGTGGCTGTCACTGGAGTCCGATCATTTGTGCGCTGCACTGAGGTGCAGGCTGTGGCAGAGGTGTTGAGCATATGAAAATGAGCCAGCTAAGTGAATGTGAGGGGAGGGAGGGCAGGGGAATGGCAATCAGCGTCAAGAGCCCCTTAATAGAGGCAGGATGCTGCTGCTGGCCTGGATTGAAGCCATCAAGACAATTCCCTAACTGCCACAGAGGCATGCCTGGGAAAGAAAAGGCAATTATCAGGAAGAGTTTCAAGAGACACCTCTTGTGATCTCAGCCACCCCGGCAAATGCATCATCGGGCATTTGGTGGGCTGAGTGCAGAAATGGCTCAGGCTTTGACCCCCATACACACTTCTCTGCAATGTGCCCCAGCAAGGCTAGGCTGGAGCTTGCAATTTTAGCCTAAATCAGAGGTTCTCAACCTTCCTAACACTGGGACCCTTTAATACAGGGCCTCACGCTGTGGTGACCCCCAACCACAAATTCTTTTCGTTGCTACTCCCTAACTATACTGTTGCTACTGTTATGAATCATATAAGTGTCTGATATGCAGGATGGTCTTAGGTGAAAGGGTCATTCGATGCCCCTAAAGGGGACAGGACCCACAGGTTGAGAACCGCAGGGAATGTAGCACGTTCAAGCCTCGACTGAGAAGGACTTGAAACTCTTGTGTGGGCTCCCAAGACACTGTTATTTCCTTACAGCCATGAAGCATGCCAACCCGGGACCTCTCTGGTGATCACAGATGCCCCCATTGGCACTATCCTGCCAGCAAACCCAGGCACCCCAGAACACAGAGCTGCCCCGCCCAGCCGCAGTTGACAACACATGTGTGAGGGCCTGGCTGAGACCCCCAAATTATCCATCCAAATCCTGATACACTCACTCATGGCATCAAGGGCTAGATAACTAGTCTCCAGCTACTAAACTTTAGGGGTAGCATGTTACACAGCTAACTCATCAGCTTACTGTTGCACAAATAAACTGTGCAACATCTCATTCTGGAGAATTTCATTCTAGAATATGACAGTCTGGCCAATAGACTATCCTCCTGTGACGGATGTCTGGGGTTTCTGATCTGCAGTGAAGCCTTTCAGAAGTCAAGTGCAAGGGAACATACATGGCAAGTGGTCAACAGGCACCGTTGCCTACTGATATAAAATTGGTATGCCTTTTAAAAGACAAAATACCTGGATGGGATCTGGCTACCTCTCTGGCGACTGACCCTGTCACTTCCTCAGATGTTTCTGTATACACTCATACCCCCTCTCTGACCTCCATGTAATTCTGCAAAGTGGTCTGCTGCTGCCTTCCATAAGCAGATCTATTTTTCCCCCTAGCTATATGTCTTGGACACCATAGCCAAATCACAACTGAGCCAGACATGGTGGTGTACACCTGTAATCCCAGCCCTCAGGTGGCGGAGGCAGGGGGGCTGCTGTGAGTTTGAGGTCAGCCAGAGCTCCACAGGAGAATCGTGTCTCAACTCCTTGTTTTGAATCATGGGAGATGTAAGCTTGCCTTGGTGTGGCTGGGTTCCTCGACTGGTCAGCGTGTGAGCCATTTCCAAATGTTTGGTAACAGAGGGGCTCTCCGGAGCAGAAATGGAGAAGAAGCATCAGTAGCTGGGGGATGTTTTGAAGGGAGCCTGACAGACAAGCCTCCCCCAAATGCATGGATCAATGAACAGAGGCATCTACCCCAAACCCACTGAATATTTGTGTTTAATGGGTTTGTCTCTTGACTCCCACTTCCCTCTGGGCTCATCCAGCCTTTCTGCGCCCACCCCCACCAGCCTTGGGTAGCACGGCTTATCAAGGAGAGAACCAGCCTTGGGTAGCCCGGCTTATCAAGGAGAGAAACAGCCTTGGGTAGCACAGCTTATCAAGAAAGACTGCTCTCTCCAGCTTTAATCTAAGAGGAATACATAGCCCGTGGCTACCTTTTTTGTTTGTTAAATTATTATTATTATTATATATGTGTGCATGATGTGTGTGTGTGTGGGGGGGCATATGTCTTGTGTGTTCAGGACAGAGGACAACTCTGTGGAACCTGTTTTTCTCTTTCCATTTTCACATGGGTCCCTGGAATTGAATTCTGACCTCCACAGCAAGCACCTTTACCTACTGCGCCAACTGACCAGCCCTGCTTCGTGTTTCAAGATTTTCTATGGAGGCCCGGAGGCTGGAGTTTCCTGTGTAGCCCAGGCTGGCCTTTGAGCTTACTGAAGTCCTTCGGCCTCCGCCTCCTGAGTGCTGGGGTCACAGGTGTGCACCACCATGCCTGGCTCCTGCGGCTGCTCTTTGCCTTGCTCTGTCCGTGGTTGATTTTTTTTTTTTTTTTGACCCAAGGCTCTTGTATTGAAAAAGAATAGGAATTTCCACTGATGCGTTACACAATGAACAGCAGGTGCCCGTGGGAGGAAGATGAGGGAGTGATGGTAACAAAAAAGGAGGCACACACTCAGAACGAAAACCACGGAGGAGGGGATCCAGAGAGCAAATCTTGATGGCTGATCCTGTGGTCAACTTCACATATCTTGGAAGAGGAGTTGCCTCCATCAGATTGGCCAGTGGGGCATTGTGTCTGCGGGGCATCTTCTTCATTGCTAACTGGTGTGGGAGGGTCCAGCCAGTTCCATACCCTGGGCTGGTGGGTCTGAACTGTGTAAGAAAGGTAACTAACTGAGCATAAGCCGGACCGAGCAAGCCAGTAAGCAACATTCCCTGATGGGCTCTGCTCCAGTTCCTACCTCGAGGTTCTTGCCTTTAGCGCCTGCCCTGGCTTCCCCCAATGGTAGATGCAAGCTGAAATAAACTCCCCAAGTTGCTTTTGGTCTTCATAGAAACTGAAAGGTACCTAGGACACAGATCTCCTTGTGTTTTCAGGTATCACACAGAGGACAGGTGAGTCCTCTGCTCCACATCTGGATAAGGACACATGCTCAGGGCAAGCCAGGGTCTGCAGGCACTGAAGATGGAGGACGCTGTCACCTCTGGTGGTTCTGGGATAGGATGCCTTCACTTTACATTCTCTTAGAACACTCTGTGGGGCTGTGACCTCTCCGCAAAGTGACCTGGGACCCTGAGTTCTCACGCTGCACGGAATCTGCCTGTATTTATAGAAAACACGGCAGAGCAGGCTAGTGAGCCCCAGGGTCTGCCTCCTCAGTGCCAGATTTAAAGGGAGGCATCACCACCTCACCACCGTGCCCAGCTTTTTCATATGGCTGCTCGGACTCAGGTCCTCGGGCTCACCAAGGTGGCAAACTTAGACCATCTGAATCATCTCTTCTGCCCTCCCCAGCCCCACCCTGTGGCCTTTTCTGCACGTTAGGCCACCCCAGGGAAGAATTGGTTTACAGTTACCAGTAGTGTGCAACCTCAGAGAGAAAAACACAACAAAAGCTGATTCAAACCATCGGGAGGGCGGGGCAGACCAGACCAAGACTGCGTTCACAGTGTGGTGTCTCTGAGAGGGGAGAGGATACACAGGTTTCAGAACTCGTGCATGGCTCTCCCAAGGGTAAGACAGACACTTCTCCCTCACCAGCCCACTTGGTGGCCTCGCATGCCCAGGAGGGACAGGGAATGACAGGTATATGTTATAGGGTTTCTTGTCTGTTGGTTTGTTTTTCGACAGGGTCTCATATGGAGCCATAGTTGGTCTGGAACGCCCTATGTAGACGAAGCTGGCGTCAAACTCACCGAGATCCACCTGCCTCTGCCTCTGCTGCTGGGACTGAAGGCATGTGTCCCATTACCACAACAGCTGTGGGTATCACCGGGCTTTTGAACAAGCTCTAAGCACAACAGCTGCTTTGGAATATATGTAGGTGGAGGCATGGCCACAGGGTGGAAGTCCTCCCCTGGGAGTGGGGGCTCAGCCACTAGGGTAGAGGCATGGACAAGCAAGTGGAGGCATAGCCATGCAGGGAGGGTATGTCCACACGGCAGCCCTCACCACCCTGTACTCAAGGTCACCAAGACACTAAGTCCTACTATTGACAGAGAAAAGGAGGTCAACAGAGAAAATTTTCAGAAAGGCGTCTTAAGAAGGAGGACATCACTTCTAGTTTGAAAAGTGAACGTGACTTAACAGCTTGAACTCCTGTACTGTCTTTGACCAAGATGGAAACAGGGGGCTGGATGCTTTCAGGCGGCTGAGCAGAGGAAGAGACTATTAATGACGCTGTGGAGGCATCGTCCTAGGCCGGGTGACACGGGTCTTTTTAGTCTCTTTTGAATGTCTAGGGTCTATGAACACTGGCAAAATGCCAAGGCTTGCGTAGACGCATACGTCTCGTCTTCAAACCAGCCAGTCACCTGCACCAAGCCAGTGTCACCGCAGGGCAGGAGCCCATGCTGGGTGTCCCTGCCCCTTCAGTCCCTCTCATGAAGATCACAGACAGCCTCCTGCACAAGCGCCCTCTGTCCCTCCGACTCCTGACCCACCCAGTGCTCTCAGAGGTCCTGTGTAATACGTGCCTCGGGAACTGTGTGTACCAGACTGCCCTGCATTGTGCTCTGACCCCCTGGCCTTGCCACACCTAAGCAATTCATGCTCCTGGATTCTCTCCAGTGACAGAAAGCAACTTGCTTCTGGTTCAACTCACAGTTACATACAAGAGCAACCGTCTGGGCAGGAGCTACGGTCACCAGGATGCTACCTATGGCGGTCTGAGTAGGAACATCCTCCGTAGGCTCAGATATTTGAACACTTGGTCCTTCTCGGTAGGTGATGCTGTTTGTGGAGGTCATGGAACCTTTAGAGTCCAGGCTTTCTGGAAGAAGTCCATCACCCAGGTGGGGGTGAGTTTGCAGCAACAAGAAGTAACCAATGCACCCCCCTCGATGATGACAGAGGCTGAGATCAGCAGCGGGGCAGGCCCTCCCGTTTTCTTCATGCACACTCTCTTCCGTCACCACAGGTCCTCCCTGCCCCTCCCCCATTAATGTGGCTCGTGGCCATGTGACTCGGTTTCAGTGGGATGTGAGCAGAAACAATACAGTCTGAGCCCCAGCTCGGGGAAGCACCACTGGACTCTGTCACCCTTAGTGGCTTTTGCCATTGTCCCAGAAAGAGCATGACTCAAGCTACCACTGGTCCAAGTCAAATGGGAGACACAGAGGGAGCAGGACCAGCAAAGGCTCAGCGCTGAGCCCAGGCGAGTGACTAAGTCAGTAAGACAAGAAGACATACCTGTCGTTGCCAGAGGAATTTGTTACACAGCGTCCTCCTGCTCGTAACTGACTGAGTCAGTCAGCAGAGAGCCATCTACCAATACCGACTCATCTCTAATTGCTTCATCATCTACCCAGGGTTCTCTTATTTGTTAGAAACAGCTAGGCATGTCTCAGCTGTGCCTTACAGGATGCATGGCCTCACTGTGCATCCAGAGCAGCAACCTAGGGCCTTCCCTGGGGGCTGCAGCTCACTCCCTCAGCCCTGCCATTTATTTATCTGACACAAAAATCACAATCCACAATCGGAACTGTAGCTCCTATTGGGTGCACACTGCTTTCCCACCATCATCACAGAGCTGGAAAACAACAACAACAACAACAACAAAAACAAAAACCCTCAAGGGGAACCACTGTGAGTCGGGGAGCCTCTATGATGCAGACACAGGACGGTCACACGGACCCCTCTTCAAGCACTCTTGAGTCACTTGTTACCCAAAGCATTCTCTGGCAGAGCCAGGGTAGACCTGAGTCTAAGTGCAATGTCACCTAATTAAGCTGTGTCAGCCGAGAGCTGACTGAGCACCACCCACACACGTGTGTACCTGGCATGTGTTAGTCAATGTGTGCGACACTGGTCTGAGGTCCTCTGTTCCTATTTTATAGATGGGAAAAATGAGGTTTGTTGGGCCCTGGGGTGGTTCAGTTTCCCATCACCCCATCCCATCTCCTACTACTTTCTCCTTTTCTCACCCCGTCTGCAATATCTGGATTGTTCCTTTCCTGAGCCAGGCACCCCCACCCACCCATTTCCACCTCCCCCCACCCCCTGTGAACCTCAGGACCATTGCACTGGCTGCTGGCTCCTCTCATCTCCTTCTGGGCTTTGCTCAACTGCCACCTTTTCGCAGAGGGGCCAGAATGAAGAACGGTACCCAAAAGGCTTTGTAGCCCCTTGTGCTGTTTTCCTTCCTGGCTCTTATTTCAGTGGGAAGGACTCTGAAGTCACATCTTCCAGCTGTGGCAAGGGCTGGGCTTCGCTCCTGTCAGGAGGCAGGAGAAGCCTGCTACGGCGGAGCCTAAGGCCGAGTGTAGCCATGGTAGGTGCCCAGTAAATTAGAGAATGAAGGAGGCTCAGAGATGTTGCAGGAACCTGCAGAGTCACAGCGAGCCCTGTTCAGCGTGAGGTGGCGCCTGTGGGCCCAGCCTCTGGCAGCAGCCTGCCTGCACCTGTAATTAACTAGCAGCCCGGCTTCTCTCTGCTGGCGCTCTGAGCTGAGAGACACAGTGTCAATCTCATCTTAATAGCTCCGTTATAGGGAGCAAGGAGGATGGGGGAGTCACCTACAATTTTCTCTTGCTCTTTCAAAAGACCGTCATAAAAAAATCAGATATATATTATAGCAAAACAATGGGAGAACCAGTCAGCCTGCCATGTCAAGTCAATGGCAAGCATTTGTTTGAAAAAGCGCAAAAAAAACGCTCTGACCATGAGGGCAACATTATTCTGGGGGCGTGGGGGGGGGCAGTCCTCGAGGCTCTTCACAACCCCCATTGTAATGAACCAGCCCTTTTTAAGGTCCCAAGATGCAGTTGTCTGGGGAGCTCAGAACCATCCGCATCTCTCATTCAGTCCCCTCGCCCCTCACAGATGTGGCCACACCTCCCAGACCGTGTGCCGCACACCCAGTACTCTGCAGAGCTGGCGTGCCTCCTTCTAGACCACGTGTCATGGGCATCAGTGGTTGTCACTGGCACCCAGGGTGCCCTGCTGGCTGGCAGGGGTGGCACTCCCAGGAATGGAGGTCAAAGAAGCAGTGCCTCTCCACAGAGACGCTTCGCTCCAGGGGACTGACGACCCTTGGTTCTGGGTGGGCCGGGAGCATCAATCGGTGCCATCTGAGTACCCTATAGACGCTGTAGCCCATCCTGCTTCTCCATTTGACTCAGGGCTGCAGAACCTCTCCCTCTGCCTCCTGAGAAAACACAGCAAAGGATTCCTCTCCTTTTTTGGTAAAGAAAAGTTTCTACTGAATAAACACCCGTAGCTTCTCCCAATCTGCACAGACAAGTAATTGCTAGAATAGTGCTAAGTGGCCCTGTGCTTCTCTGATGGGGACCAGGAGCTGATCACCCCTGTGGCTCACCGCTGTGGGTCACCACTGTGATAGGCTTCACCCTAGACACCAGGTCATGCCTAAAAGCCACAGCCAGGCTGGGATATGGGTTTTGGAAACAAGGCAGAGGCAAGGCAGAGTCCCTGGCAGACTTCACATCTGCCCTGCTGGGTTTGTGTTGTGCTGTAAGAGTCTCAGGAGGAAGTGTCGGGCCCCGTCACACAGATGGCCACTAAGGCACAGAGGCCCTGATGCCCCCATCAGCAGAATCAGATACCAGAGAGCCTGAGTGTCAACAGACAACTGGTCCCTCTGGGGCGCAGGCCATGCAACTGCCATGGGATACAAAGGCGCTGAGGATCTGGGGCAAGGACTGTCTTTTCTTTCCGGAGATGGGCCCCGCCTCTGTCTCTGCCCCCCAGCTGGGCTCAGGTGCCACCTCGGAGAGTTGGAACATCTACAGAGCCTTGGCAGAAGATGGGGAGCTGGCACCACACCTCACCAGACTGCCTGTCATGAGCTATTCCTGGAGTTCTGTCACATGGTGCAGAAACCCAAGGCCACTTGCTTGAGGACTGCACCCAAGCCAGGCTTCTCAGAGGCAAGCCCTTAGCGGGGAGCTGTGGCTTCTACACCACAAAGCAGCTTCCAAAAATTAATTATAGCAAGGTGAAGCAGTGTGGAGATTTGAATCTGGATTTGCCACACTGTGGCTGTGTCTCCTGGGACAAGTTACTTAATGTCTCTGAGCGTGCTTCCTGAATAGGGATACTGAAGGAGTAAACAGGCTGATTTGTGGAAAGTGTAACGTGTACCATATGATGGAATTTCCAGTCAGGAAATAGTTGTTTGGTTTTCTTTAAACACAGGCCATCTCTGACCCCAGTTTATACTCACAGGTGTTTGGTTCACAAGACTGACTTTCACCACAGCCTGGGAGATCCCTCAGCTCCAACGGCTGTCCTGTAATTTAACAGCAGTCACTAAACAGCTATTAGCACTGGGGGCCCGGAAGGCAGAGAGCAGCAGGCCTTGGTCACTGTTCCCAGCACGGTGGTGTCGTTGGTCGTGAAGGAGGTGGCTCTGAGGCCCACCAACACTGAGAGAGCAGCTGCAGCGTGTGGGAGGCACCCTGGAGGCCGGTGACTGACTTCCAGGCTATGCTGAGCCCGCTGGGCAGCTGGCTTCTCCCACAGGCTCTGTTTCCCCGAGCACCGACTGGGGTGCTGGCCTGCACTGGGGGTGAGGTGCTTGTAGTGAGGTGAAGGTCTCTCCAGGCTTCTGCTGTACCATCCTCTATGGTGCCGGAGCCTACATAGGAGCTGTGAAACCCCGAGGACACCAGCCACTCGGGTTGCTTGGGCAGCTGCCTCTAAGTTGACTGACGCAGGCCCGAGTTCGCAAGCTGCTTCTCAAACTTTCTACAGGCATGTCTGTATTCATACTGAGCAGGGAGAGGCAGCTCATGCCAGCCTGGACTGTGCACGAGCCCCACACGTTCTTCTCAATCACATCTCCGGCAGGGACCCCCTGGGGTCAAGCTCTCTGCAGGCCTTGAGTGAAATCCGTGCATGTAGCTTCTCTCCCAGACGTCCAGTCAGGCACTCAGGGCTCTTGGCACCACAGAGTATCACACGTGAGCCTAGGGTCCTCTTCTCACAATGGGAGCGACAGATGTGGCCCTAGGAGTGCAGCTGCACTGACAGCTGGTCCTGCCTTGACCTGCGGGTCCTTCTCTCCTCCTCAGGTGGCGACAAGGATCCTCCACCTGACCCCCAATCAGCTTGTGGAAGGGAAATCAAAGTTCTGAAGACCTGCAGAGCACACGTCACAACAGTGCCACCTCCAAGTTGGTGACATTGTCACCAGAGGCCTAGGAAGCACCCTGCCTGCCCAGATGCCAGGCTGTTCCACTTGAGGACCAGCTGGGTACCACCCCACCCCCTCTCTCCAGCCCTCCACTCGCTCCTGCTTGTCCTGAGTGTTGGCAGAGGCCCAACTATTTATTTTTAGTTGTGGATGGGCTGGCCACTTCCTGGTCACATGTCGCAGTTTGAGCCTTGCCACAGAAAGGCTCAGCTCGCAAACACCTTATCCCCCAGCGGGTCTTCAGGGTGCACCCCACACAACCATGTGGGCTCCTCAAGGGTGTGTTTAAACAGAGCCAGCCTCAGCATGTTCTTTCAAAGTTCCTTTGAGAGGCTCAGGGCCATCTGCAGCAGAATCTTGCTAAACCTTCACTTATCAAAAGGGAAGGCAGCTGCTGAAAAGCACGGAGCCTGGTGCTCATACCCAGGGCCAAACCTGTGGCTTCAGTTGTTAGGGACTTGAAGACCATCCTCACCCCATAGGATGAGAAGTGGGGGGCGCTCCTTGTGGATCCACTCTGGGGAGGGGGCTGAACACAGAACAACTCCCCCTGACATACCAGAAGTAGGGGTACAGGGCCAGGCCTTTGCCTGGTGATAGGAACCGTGGGATTTTCTCCCAGATTTGGCCTGGGAAGCTGCGCCCCCATCACCTCAGCAGCCCTCCCCCCCGGCCCCGCCTCCTCCTCAGCAGTGCTAGATCACACTGTGCCCCACTGATTGGTGATTGAGGACAGACACATGCTCCACCTTCTGTGACTGCCTTTAGGAAAATATTCAGAATTTAGAAAGCAGCAGCAGAGTCCAGGTCCTCGTTACCTAACCAGGATGCAGGGGATTTAAATTTAGACAGTGTCTGTGCATGGAGTGGAGCCAGCTCTATGGCGCTGCTGTGGTACACATGTAGACACACCCTGAGGATCTTCTGAGCCATCCCAGCAGCCAGGGGACAGTAGAGTGCTGCAGGAAAGGGTTCCATTGGGCATGGGGCCACCAGAGTATGTGTTTTGCCTGTTTTTAATTTGTATTTTAAGGTAGGGTCTCACTCTGTAGACTAGACCAGGCTGGCTTTGAACTCCTGATCACCTCGCTTTGGCCTCCTGAGTACCGGGGTTGTAGGTGTGCACCACCAGGCCACTACAAGAAAGCTGAAGCCCAGCTCCATGCTACACCACCTCACTCCCTCAACAGGAAGCAGCTGACCAGTGTCCCACTGTTATGGCTGCCCAGCCTCCTCCAGAACAAGGTTAGCTCAGATCTGGTCAGAACTGGTAGGCCCAGAGACATACCCAAGAACGCAACCTCTGTTTCCTAAGGCTCCCTGTAGTCAGACTGTCTGATGGGTCGGGTCTCCTCTAGAGACCTATGGACTGCCAGAGTGACTCCATTTTGTTCAAGTTTCAGCTAATTTCATCTTGTACTTTGCCAAATGCTCCCCAGTCTCCGCCGACCACATCCTGCTGAGCAGAGCATTCTCATACATCTGTACTTGAAGTTTTTAAGAGGTCCATTGTTTTACAACATAAATTGTTTTAGTCAACTGAACTGAAACGTTTTAAACTTCTGCCCCTGGCCTGACTCTGGTGTGATGCAATTGTGGTTTTAGCTTTATAAACCCTCCCCTCCCCGTCTCTGGAGTTGAGAGGTCTTTCTGGGATGAGTCAGCTCTTTCCACCTAACTTTATCTAACGGCATTCTCTGTGTCTTGTGTGGACACATTTGGAGGCCGAGTGAGATTTCTGCCACTCAAGGGGGTGGGCCTCACTCTGCATCTCTCTGGCTTGGTGACATTTTACAGAGGAGGTGACCCCTGAGACATTCCAGGTCCCTGTAACTCTCATACCAGGGCCAGACACTTCCAGAATGACCATTGTGTTTCCTAACACCAAACCTGACCAAGCCCTCTGGGCCTCATAGGAAATAGGTTTTGACATTGTTATTTGGGTTAGTCTCTAGTTCGGGAGTGAGTACTGACAGGGACCCCTCCCAGCACCTTCCTCTAGGAGTCAAGACACTGAAGAAGTCCTGGCTGCAAACTTTGCTTAAATCCTTTTCTTACATCTATCTCCTTGGATGCCTGAGTGAGTGATTACATAGTCCAGCCTGTTTATTCTCTCTCAGCTATTGATCTGGGTCTTTCCTTTTGTCATTGTATTTTGTCAGAGTTTTCTAGAGAACAGAACTTATAGAACAAACCTTTCTCTCTCTCTCTCTAATAAATCCATCATATAAATATATATATGCATATAGCGTGCACACACGTGCACACACACACACACACACACACACACACACACACACACGATTTATTAGAATGGCTTACAGGCTATGGATCAACTAGTCCAACAATGGCTGCTTATGAATGAAAAGGTCCAAGAATCCAGTAGTGTTCAGTCCACAAGGCTGGATGTCTCAGCTGGTCTTCATTCAGTAAATGCCAGAATCCCAAAGAAGTGGGCTCTAATGCCAGTGAAGGACTTGCTAGCAATGTGAGAGTAAGCAGGCAGAGAGAGAGAGCTTCCTTCTTCCATGTCCTGCATACAGGCTGCCGGCAGAAGGTGTGGTCCAGATTAAAGGTGGATCTCCCCACCTCAAAAGATTTGGATTAAAGATATGTCTTCCCACTTCAAAGATCCAGTCAGATTAGAAGTGGGCCATGTGGTGACATTTTATTTGTGTTGAAATGTGGTGATATTTTTTTTGTGCTTTGATAAATAAAGCTTGCCAGCTTGTCTGGAGATCAGAGGAATAGGAACGGCCATTACAAGTAAACAAAGAAGTCAGGCAATGGTAGCACACGCCTTTCATCCTACCACTTAGAGGGCTGGAATCTGTCTGGATCTCTGTGAGTTCAAGGTCACACTGGACACAGAGTCAGTTGTGGTGGTACACACTTAAAATTCCAACACTAGTTAACCACTGAGGTCTGAAGGTCTGTACAGACAGACAGGAAGTGACAGAGCTGGGCAGGAAGAGGAGATGATGTAGCTGGACACAGAGAGCAAATCAGATGGCAGAACAGCAAGGCATATAGATGTGGGTAGACAGGAAGTAACTCGCATTTGGAAGATGCCAAGTTGGTGAGGTGAGGTTGGCTGGTGGCTTTCCCTATTTCCATGATCTCTCCCAGGCTTTCATCCCTATATCTGGCTCCATGTTTTTTATTTAATAAGACCATTTAGAAATTCATCTACAGGGTCATCCCAGCCAGGCAGTGGTGGCACACACCTTTAATCCCAGCACTTGGGAAGCAGAGGCAGGAGGATCTCTGTGAGTACGAGGCCAGCCTGGGCTACAGAGCGAGATCCAGGAAAGGTGCCAAAGCTACACAGAGAAACCCTTTCTCGAAAAACCAAAAAAAAAAAAAAAAAAAAAAGGGCAGTGGGTCATCCCACTTCAAATGATTTAATTAAGAAAAAAAATCCCTAACAAGTATGCTCAGCCATTTGAGTTTTAGTTGATTCCAAATGTAATCAAGTTTACAACCAATAATAGCCACAGTCCCTTTCCCTAATTTCCCTTGGGGACCAGAGAACCAACTCACTCTCTGAGTTCACTTTGGCTTAAAAGCAACTGGAGGCTGACCCACGATCTCCTCTCTTCTTTGGGAAGAGTTCCCCTGCCCTTGTGTCTATACTCCATGAGTGGTGCCAACCTCTTTTCTGACTTTGTATTAGTGAGGGTGGTAAACTCCAAGTCTCCCCCTCTGCCCGCTTCTCACTTGGCTCCTCCTCCTTTTCATTGTCCACACACTGCTCTGATCTCAACCCCTCTCTGATCTCAACCCCTCTCAACTCTGGCTTACAATCCTGCCTAGAGCCCAAACCTGGTCAACTCCTGCCCCGTTCTCCCAAGGGCTTCTCCAGCCATCTGGGAGTGGGCCATACATACAGTCTTGAGGCTGACGCCTGTATGGTAAGGTCCCAACCAGGGCAGGACAACCTGGTGTGCAGGGCACATGGTGGCTGTGGAAGGTACTGGGGCAGGAGCTACAGAGGAGGGGGCAGCTGCTAAACAGTCCTTTCCCCTTTCTCTACCCGTGGGGAGACCCCAGACATCCTGGCAGTCCTGCCAGCTGGTGAGTATAGGGCCCCACCTCAGAGTGGCCAAGGGGTGTGTGGCCAGTTTTTTTGGGGGGGGGGCGGGGGGAGTCCCTTGGCTGCATGGCTTTGACAGGAGACTGGAGATAAAATCTGTGCTGGGTCCTTTCTCCTGGGTCTCCAACTGGGCTTCCTTTGAGACTGGATGTTCATTCTGTTCTTGGCTCGCCCTTGCCCTCTGCCTGCTGCCCGCCTCTGTTTCGGCCCCATCAAGCCCGGGTACTCTTGTTTTTGTTCCCACCACTTTCCGGGGTCCTTGGATGTCTGTTTTTTAGGATCTTCTGTTTAATGGCCTAGGTTACAGGTACTTATAAGTTTAAAAGGGCCAAAGCAATATATATATATGGTTTGACCCACTGAAGAGCCAAGATCTCACTGCTTTACAGAATCATTATGTTATCCTGCCACTTGGTATCTTTTCAAGAGGGAGAAAACTTACTAAACATCTGCAGACACACATAAAATTGGTTATGGATATGTAGATCACTGGGTTCAGTCTTATAGAGAAATAAATGCCTTTCAGGTGTGGATGATACTGAAAAACTGTCACATGCTGATTCAGATCACTGAGGAGCTGGCTCTGCAGACAGGATTGGACCTGCCTGCTTTAGACCAAGTACGTTTATCTTAGTGTCCTCCAAAGGCCCTGTCCTGCTGGCCCCAACTCTGTGACAGGAAAAAGGAGAACAGAACAGCCTGGGGAGGTTGGGGGGGGGGAGCATTGTGCGTTTGGGAACAGCTACAAGGCTACTGTTGCTCATTTCATGTTATAAAGATGCCTATAACAAAACCAGCTGATGAGAGGCTCATAAAAGGATAAAAGGGGTCTCATGTCTAAAAACCTCTCAATAATAACTCCAGCGTAATAGTCAGCCAAATTCTGTGAGACGCTGTCAACATCAATGATGGCCGTGATAACCAACCACATGCTGCGTAAGTCATAAAGCCTGTCTTATGTTTTCTATAAGGTTTATCCAGAAACGTACAAGGCCAATAGTTTAACAGTACATACGGAGGTAATACTAATGCATTGCATTACCCTTTGTTCAGAATCTGGATTCAGCCTTTTATTATTAAGATGATATTGCCTAGAAATTTCTAAGCCGCACAACTGCCATCTCCCTAACTCCAGCTGTGCCTGCGCAAAATAATCACAACTAGGCTTATTAAATGCTAATGTTCCTTTAGGAAAGGAGGAGGTGGGCAAAGTCACTGGACCCTCACCTGAGTGTCCTGTCACACCTCCCAGCTAATGTGATTTGGCCCAAACCGCACAAAGCCCCAAGGTTTTGTAGAGAAAGTAGTGTTTACAGGCTAGAAAAGTAAGAACAGAGGGAGTGTGTCCACCTATGCAGCTGTGGGAAAGCTGCTAAACATACTGGGTAAAGGCCTTCAAAGCAGATATTACCTACATTCCTCCCCCACTTCAGGGACAATGTCTTATGTAAAGGCTAAGATGTAATTACAGATGTTTAGCTCTTTGAGTGACCCCAATCTCTTCTTGGCTCTTGCTCACAAAAATGACCTCTCATTCAAGGTCATTGATATTGCTAAATCTTACTGAGACGTAAACTTTCTCTCTCTGGATCAGTGAGACCTTAAAAAAATGTTAAATTATTTTAGATAAGATAAATTATGTAAATAAAGATAGAGACAAAACCATAAAAGCTTGAAGCCAAGTCACAAACGGTATGAATATGTTGTACAGGGTTTATTGGAGATGAGATTTAAGGTTAAAATGCTTAATGTTTAAAATCTGTTAATGTTCCCAACGTTATAATGATATATTTATGTAATAAAAACTGACTTGCAAACGCCTGGTCATTTATGTCTTTGCCAACTTTGTTAAACTTTAACCATTTGGAGATGCTGAGTCATAACAGCAACTGTGGTTAACTGTACACCTTTTTATTCTTAGAAATGTTTCCTTATGAAAACCCCCCTTCCTGTTCTTTCCTGTAATTACATTCTTTGTGATAAGATGAGCTACTTAATAGTAAAGATCTGTTAAACTGGATTAGAGTTTGTAACAGAGCACTGTGAGAGGGTCAAGAAAATGAAGTTCCCGGTTTTTCCATGGACTGTATATTTGGTTTAAAGTTTGTTTTGGTACTAAAAGAGCATCAGTTCAAACTTTGTAACTTTCAAGACTCAAAATCTTAAAAAGGGTAAATAGTGTATAAAAATTCTATCCTGTGAGAGTTACTAATTTATCGTAAACCATTAAAACATTAAAATAAAAAAATAAAAGTTAATTATCACTCACCCTATAAATGACTAAATGCCCTTAATATGCCTAGAATTATGTTTGTGGTCAAGTGAAGTAAAAATGTAATTCATTTACAGGGTCAAAATTAGAGAGAGACAACAATTTATATCTCCTATTATATTTCTTCTGCATATGCTATCAAAGTTAAGCCTAAAGCAGGTAACTCAAAATAAATTAAAAAATTTGTTTAATATAAAATAATATTTAAAATCCAGTGTATTTTAAGAACTGGTTATGGAAATTTTAATACGCGAGTAAAATAGGTAAATTTTATAATACACTTACATGCCAGCCATCCCCAGGCTCAAGAAGTACCATCTTCCTAGTTTGGGACACAGGCCTCATCAGAGTAAATGGCATGCTAGCCTCCTTTCAGGACAGGGAGGCACAGGGAGCTAAGACTTGCCAGAATCTGCTGTCTCTGGCTATGTAGGCCTGGCTAGGAAGCCTCCTCCTTATCTATGGGGAATACAAATGACTCCCCACATCTCACACAACATGGAGAGGGAGGAGGGGAGGAGAGGGGTATGAATTCTCCCACCCAGTGGAGGGTCTGCATCCACATCCTAATGTCTCAACAGCAGAGAGGTGGAGATCACTCTTCACTATCTCCCGAACATGAGGTTGCTGTGAACAGGGGAACCTGTGTCCGAGCCTGCTGCCCAACTGCTATGGGAAATGCTATAGCCATGCCCTTGACCCTGGCTTTCAATTCTCCTCCCCTTAGCAAAGCTAAGCCCAGGGCTGAAAAGTCAACACCTGGTTTTGTAAGGAGTTCCCAGGGGAGGTTTAAATAAAAGACAAGGGGTTCTGCCACTGGCCGGTCAGCACAGCAGGCTGACCCTGGGCTCTCACCTAAACACTGTGTTACAGTTGTTATCCTGGGGCTCCACCACATCCCGGCATAGCAATACCATCTGAGGGGGAGGCCTGGGCTGTGAATCCACCCAGACCAGCCTCTCCAAGTCACTTTTCAAAGATAACGGGGGACCAGCTCATCAGCCCTGCTCCCCTTGCAAACCTGGAAGCCAACAGGTCTAGGCATGGCTGAAGCTTGATAATGCTTCCCATGGGATTAGTCACACCGGCTCCCCAGGCCTGGACTCTGACTCAAGAATTGTTACTAGCTCTGCTCTATCTGGGAATAATAGGTCTGTTTAAAAAACAAAACAAAAAAACCCCACCTCATTTCTTTAATGAATTATGGCTGGCTATGCATCCAGATAACAGCTGGTCCTTGTAGATGACATAAATATTTTCCTAAAAATAAACAGAGCCTTACAACTCTGCAAAAGGCTCGAATCTACTAGCTGCTGAGATGGAGAGGCCAACCATTGCTGATTCCATAGCTGGTGTGATAGGAACCATGGCTGACCACCTTAGGGCCCTCGCAAGTCCTCTGGTCCTTCTCCCCCATGTCTAATGATTGGCCCCTCCTTATTAAACTGGCTGCTAAACTCAATCAAACAATGAACAGCATTTGTTAAATAATGGACCTAAGGGCCCAGTGTAACCCCTTGTATAATGAGTCAACGATTTGATTCTCCCTGAGACCAGTGGAAAATGCCCAGAGTGACTCCATTTTGCCCTAGCTTTAGCCAACTCCATCTCGTGCTCCAGGCAACTGCTCCCCAGCCCCCGCTAAGCACATCCTGCAGAGGAGAACACTCTCATGCAGCCGCACCTGCAGCTTTGGGAGGCCCATTGTTTAATAACATAAAACAAATTGTTTTAATCAACTGAACTAAAACTTCTGCCCCTGGCCTGCCTCTGGTGTGTGTGATGTAATCATGCTTTTGGCTTTAGAAACCCTGTCCTCCCTCTCTCCTGGGTAGAGCTCTTTCTGAGATGAGCCTGCTCTCAACTACTGACAAGGGCCTCGTCACCTGACTAATCGCCTGACTCTTATCCAGTGGCATCCTGTGTCTCAGGTGGATGCAGCACCTGCCTGGACATGTCCAGCTGTGTGACTCTTACCGGTCCACCCAGCCCCTGCTCTGAGCTCAGCCCCCAGAGTCCTCCCTGCCCCTTCTCCCTCATTGCTCCCCCATTCTCAAACGCATCCAGAAATGGAACCCCAGCTGTGGGAGAGTTGGAAATGTACTCAGGGTAAACTGAGGACAGTGTTCCTCACTCATGTCACAGATGTCCTTGCCACACCTGGCCTCAGTGGCCATATCTCAGTGGTGAGGGAGGAGACAAAGTTAAAAAGAGAATCGGGTCCAACACCGGAGAAGCCAAGTTTAGCTGGGAAACGAACACATGGCCAGGACACTAAAAATACACCCTTTGGTAAATGCCGTCCTCAAGCAAACTATGGATGTGAGAGTCAGGAGCAGGTGTGTGTGGTGGTGGGGGGGGGGGTACTGAGAGAGGTGTGAGCTGGACCCCACTATGCTGGCCAGAGCACAGACGTTTCTGGGTGGCCGGGCCACTGGAGAGGCTGCTGCCCAGCCACAGCCAGTGCTCAGCTCTCAAAAGTTCTGACACTTGCACAAAGCTGTGTGTTGGGAAAGAGCTGGGGCACCCTGGTCAGGCACCCCAGCCATCACCAGCAACTGTGTGAGGTGAAAATAGGAATCCACGGCAGGGACAGCAGCCAGCATTCCCCCTGACCCCGAAGCCTTTTCTCTGGGACATCCTGGTGGGCACGCCAGCAGAAGTTGGCCAAGCTGCCGGCATCAGCACCATCCTCCTCCCCCTGGGCTGGTTTAGCCCAACTTTTGCCACACCTGTGGTCAAGCCCACACTTTGGCAACGTTGCCCCTGTAGTGGCCTCCATCACACATGTCCTTGGGAGAAGAACCCTGTCTAACTACGGGGCTTTGGCCTGGCCTTGTCTCTTCCAAGCTGAACTTTCCCACTTTTGAATGGGAGCACATACCCAGGGTGTTTGGCTTGCTGCACTGTCACTAGCTCTGGGCCCACTCTGGGCTGAGAGGCCTCATGCTGTCTTTCTGAGGACCCCTGTCACCGCGCTCTCTGCAGCTCCTCCTCATTCCTCACATTTTTACCCTGTGTTTAGCTATGACTTTCAGTACTCAGCGAGCCTTCCAGACAGCACTCTTGTTGAGCTTAGTAACCCCTCCCCAGTAGGCCTCTCTCTACTCAATGCAGAGTCCACCTTTGGCATGCCCTGGGGAGAGAGCACCCTTCTCTTTTATGGATGGATGGCACATTGCTCCGTAAAGCCTAAGGGCCTGGGGGAAGGGAAGCAGAGGAGCTGCCCCTGCAGGGGAAAAGGGGCAGCAGAGTTGGGGTGGCTTCTCCAGTCTCCTCCACCACCTGTGTGATGGCTCCCCGTGCTGCACAATTGGCCCCTGAGTGTCAGTCACAGGCCTGATCTGTAGAGTACATGGACTGAAGGATGGGAAGTGCTAGAAGAGCTGGGGCCACACCAGGCCATAGTTAAGTGCTGAGCACTGCTGTGGAGCATGCAGGCCTGTATTTCATGAGCTGTGTAGGTACCCCTCTGCCACAGTAACTGGACCTTCTCCAACGCAAGTCATAAGTCACATCAAGCAAGGTTTGAAAGGCTCCTTGCCAAGATAATCAGGAGTAAAATAACCATTAATGAGAAAAATCATCGGGGGCTGGAGAGATGGCTCAGTGGTTAAGAGCACTGCCTGCTCTTCCAGAGGTCCTGGGTTCAGTTCCTGGCACCCACATGGCGGCTCACACCTGTCTGTAAGTCTATTTTCAGGGCTTTTGGCATCCTCACACAGACACACATGCAGGCGAAACACCAATGAATATAAAATAAAAATAAATTACATTAAAAAAGAAAAATCATCTGTGCTATGACAGCTCTTATTTTTAATTAAAACTCGAACTCCAGGGTTCAAGTGATTCTCCTGCCTCAGCATCCTGGGGTGGGTGGAGTACAGCACCCAGCTGAGGAATCATGTGAGGACCCACTGCGGTAGGCACCCTTGCACAGACTTGAAAGGGCATGCACCACAAGGAATACCACGCTGTCTGAACTGATGACATGGCAGTGGTTCGGCTGAGGGGATGGTTTCTACTGCAGAGGTGAGGGAGAAACAGGCAGAGGCATCTGGAAGATTCCAGAGCAGAGACTGAACATGGCCAGGAGAAGCAGGAGCAGAGCAGAAGGTAAGAGAGAGGGAGGAGAGAGAGAGAAAGGAAGAGAGAGAGAGAGAGAGAGAGAGAGAGAGAGAGAGAGGAAGGGGGGCAGAGCATGGGGAAGACAGAGAATGTGGGCAAAGGAGAAGGTAAGAAAGAGCCTAGCTGAGAGAGCAGGGCTCTGAGGAGACCGAGAAGCGGGCAGAGCCTGTGAGCTAGGGGAGTTTAAGGCAAGAAGAGCTGGGAAAAGCAAGCATGCCAGCATGAACTCTGAAATGTGTACCGGGTACTGAGGGAGCCCGGAGGCCAGCCTGCGCTCTGGCATGCTAATCGGCACCGCAGATAGCCATTGGTTCCTTCTGCCAGTGACAAGGGAAATGGCTCCTTTGGTAGAGGAGAACCTGCTTCACACAGTCCCGAGGAGTGCTGGCTTTTGTCTAAGCGCCAGGATTTGGGGAAATGGCCTTTCCTCTAGACCTGACACTCATGGCTTCCAGAAAAGGGGTCAGACCCCTCCAATCCTCATGAGGAATCACCAGTCACAGCCAGGATCAGAAAGGTTCCCTGGGTTCTGGGCATGCTCTGTGAATTAGTGAACTTAATTCCTTCCTAACCTGCTACTGACCCCGGGGGACCGAAAGAGACTTGGAGTCCTCTGCTGCAGAGGGCGAGAAGACAGGCTCGGAGAGACCAGGTGATCTCCTCAGGGTCACAAAGCCAGCAGTTTAAGGGAACCCACGCTGAGTCTTCCAGACCTCCAAGTCTGTGTTTCTTCTCTACACCTGGATATAACCCATAATATGCACGATAATAGATATAACCCATGATATATAAAAGTATTGTGGGTATAACCCATAATAGGCAAATCTTTCTCGGTTCCAGAACCACAGAGAACATCATCTCTGGAGCAGACATCCCTCCCGACTCAATCTTTGTTTCTAACACAGGACCACGTGTAATCTGGCTTTTTTTCCCCCTTCAACAAGTGACTCATTTAAACACTTCAGAAACTGCCTCTTCAAGAGCCCCAGAGCGATTCTGTTTTCTTTTCGCCAGGAAACCTTAAATATTTTCATCTGAGGGACCACATGAGTAATTCTGGACCAGTGACTATGCCTTCGGGGTAAATTCCGCTTGAAACACTACCAGACAGAAAAATCACTTGGCAGCTCCCACAGCCTCCAGGGAAGATGGCCTGTGCCCCCACCTCAAGCTCCAGCTGTCAGAGCCCAAAATCGCTGCCATCAGACACACCCTGCAGGTTCCTGTCACTCCCATGTAGCTGAGCAACAGGTACCTGACTCATGTGCATCTCAAGGCTCACAGTGCACCCTTCCTCAGAATCACTTGCTACGCGTGTGTACTCGAACAGGGTTGACGTGGCCAGGTTAGGTGGATACAGTGGATGAAGAAGACACTTGCCACCCAACCTGACACCCAGTGTTCAAGTCCTGGGAACTAAGTGGTGGGAGGAAAGCACTGACTCCCAAAGTTGTCCTCTGACCTCCACGTGAAGGCCGTGGCATGTGTGTGCTCTGGCATGAGTGCCAGTATGCATAAGCACAAATAAATGCAGTAATAGTAATAATAATAATAATAATAATAATAATAATAATAATGATGATGATGATAATGATAAAGTTTGTGCCAGGCATAGTGGCACACACCTGTAATCCTAGGACCCGGGAGAGTGAGGCACGAGGCTGTGAATTTGAGGTCAGGAAGGTCTACCTAGTGAGGTCTAGGCCAACCACCACCATGACAAAGGGTGGAGCTGGTGACAGAGGGATGACAGTGAAAGCCCGCACGGATGGTCCCCTCCTGGTGGGCCACATCACCTTCCGGGTCAGAAGCAGCAGGAGGCTTCAGCAGCTTTTCCTGCTCCACTTTCAAAATACACAAGAAAGGTTTCCGTTTAGAACCGACAGAAACTGTCACTCCGAGAAGACTGCAAGTAGAAAAAACAGTGCCTCTGGGTAAAGGCAGTGCCTCAAGTCTGATAACGGGAGAAGGGCAGAGGACAAGCCTTCCGCTGGCTGCTAATCAATCCCTTAGTCCTCACAGGTACACACAGGTACTTCAGAGGCCCAGGTAGGGAAACGGAGGCCTGAGAGGTCACCATCATCAGGACCTATGAAGATTTCTGTAATTCCCCAGCATGGCCAAAGCCCAACACGAGCTCTGCCACTAACTACCCTCCTGAAGTCTGTCTGTCTGTCCCTTCTGTCACACTGATGCTTTGGGGGTCTCACACCCTGCCACTGGGGACACCTCCACCTCCACAGTATCCACTCACTGCAGACCCTACACAAGGCTTCCTGTGGAGACCTGACCAGCCTCTGGGCTTTGGAACCCACCCGCCAGATCAGCCCTCTCCCAACAGTCTCCTTTCTGGATCTCCCCAGCTGCCCATCTTGGGCTCTTGGTCATCCTGACAGACAAGATGGAGCAGTGGCTCCGTGGGTTCCCTAGGGAAGGTTCTGAAAGTCAGCTGGGCCACAGTAACAATGTACGGTAGTTTTGTTGTTAATTTCTAGACAAAGTCTTACTATGTGGCTCAGGATTGCCTGGAACTTGCTATGTAGAGCACCTGGGCCTTGAACTCACAGAGCTCCACTTATCTCAGCCTTTAGGGTGCTAGGATTACAGGTGTGCACCATCCGCTCCCAGAGCATGGCAGTCTTTGTGGTGAGCCTTTTGGAAGGAGTCCCTTTCTTTCTGAGACAAAGCCTTGCTTGCTCTATTTGTTGGGCCGGGGGCTATCTGTCTCCGGGGCTTCCTCCTTCACCACTGCTGTCATGGTCATGCTGTGCACGCACTAATGTCCCATCTTATGAGATAAAGCAGGGAGGCTCTGAAATTCGGCCTGAGGTCACCCAGGTAGTAGGCAGCAAGGTCAACGTTGCAGGGGCAGCCAACAGTTCACACACCAAAGAGCAGTCATACAATTCCCTATCTCATGACTGATGGCAAGGTTGGAACACTCAGAAACACATGGGAATGGGATCTCAGACTGCAGGGTCCTGGAGGGCTCCAGCCTAGTCCTCACTGCCCCTCATGGAAGGCACTTCATGGGTTTCCTGTGTGGGCACATGAACCGACTAAAGAGATTTGAGACCTTCCGAGTCCTCAGGGCCTCTGTTTTCTAAGACAGAAAATGGTTCCCCAAAGAAAGTTTGCAGCCACTCAGTTTAGCTGTAGAAACAGAGCAACATCAGCAATTTGTAACTTAAGAACTTCAGAGCGATGCCAGCTCAGGCAAGTCTCAGCTGTTAAGAAACAGCATCCGCTGTTAGATGTGGTGGCGAATGCCTTAAATCCCTGTGCTGGGCAGGGCAAGGCAGAGAGATACTGAGTTCTGGCCAGCCTGGACTACACAGCAAGGCTCTGACTCAGAAAAATCACATACATTACAATTCAATGTTCAGTATTCGTCGGTTGCCAAGTAGCTGGACCAGGGTCCCTGAGGGTACCAATAACCGCTAATGCTGGAATACTGTGTCCCTGCAGCCCAAAGGCCCCAGCTTACCAGCTTACAAAGAGGAGAGGCTTACTTGGGTTCCTGGTTATGGAGGGTTCAGTCAGTCTCTGGTTATGTGGCTTTGTTTTTTGTCCTATGGGAGGTAGCACGTCATAGTGGCAGTGTGTGATGGGGCAAAGCTATTCACCTCCTGGCTGGACAGCCAAAGAGAGGCAACCCTTATCCCCACCCATGATCTCCCACTAGGCTCCGCCCTTAAAAATCCCCACCTCCCCCAAGCTGAGGACCAAGCCTTCAACACATGGGCCTTTAAGGACACCCTGGAACCAAACAATAGCAAACACTGTACCAGAATCTCTGTTAACAATTCCATCGGCTCTAAGAATGGAGATAGAGACTGCCACCCGCACTCAGGAGGCTGAGGCAGGAGGATTATGAATTCAAGGCCAGATGGTACTATATATGGAGAAACAAAAAACAACAGCGCCCCTTCCATTTATGCGACAAGTTAATCAACACTCTAATTCAAGACCAAGACATTTCAACATTCCATTCTCTGATGGGGAAACTGAGGGTTAGCACGTTCTGCTAACTTGTCTCTGTTCCCCAGCTGGTGCTGGGCATGCCCGTCGGACAAGTAGTAAGTTACCACAGAATGAAAGCCTGGGGTCCCCACCTGAACCCACCTAATCCACCTCCTCCATGAGGCATCCTTTGAAATCCAGCCCCAAACTCTTCCCTGCGGCTCCTCCCTGCCCCTGCTTCCCTCAGCTGGCTTCTTCTTCTTTGGACATGTGCTGAGTCTCATAGACACAAGGTGTCCTTGTATAAGTTCATGGGCTCAATGGTTCCCACGGTGGGTCCAGGGCCAGCAGCACTGGCGGCATGGCAGCCTATGTCCATTGGCATGCATATGCCCAGATCACGGCAGGCTGGCTGAATCTGAAAATCTGGGGGTGCTGGTGTCCCCTGAGTTGCAGAACTGGCCTCACTCTGTTTCCTCACAGACTCAGCACTGGCAATTTTTCTTGGTTTTGCCCCCATCTTATGGATAAGTCAACTCAGGCTGGCGAGGATTTCGTCTCAACCAGGGAAGAGGCAAATAACCACATTTTCACACAAATTCACATCAGAGATTTACACAAAACTGAGGGTCTGGATATGTGCAATTGAATAATGCAGATGGACATGAAAGAGCGGGGCAGGAAGGCTAAGTCGCCAGGGGGCTGGAGGCTCCTGATGCTCTGAGGACGACAGGACCAGGTTCCCTGCACCTCATCCTTTTCCCTGTCACCCCAAGTTGGCTGGGCCTCTACAGCATCAGCAAGCAACGTCCTCTGTTATTCCACTCTTGTATTTACTAAGGCGCGAAACGGTGCCAACACATTCTCAAGCATTTCTGACAGCCATGTATGACTTGCAGCTGGCGGCCACCTCCTTTATTAACAGAGCACATCTCACAGAGCCCCGAATCAGCTCCGGCTCCTGCGTGGAAACCACCACAGGTCACCTTTGGGCTTGCCCCTGAATTTTCTCAGTACTGTTTATATCCACGCGGGGCCCACCCCTGAGTCATCACCAACACCCACGGTCATTCCCTCAAAACTTCCTCTTTTCTCACACCCCAGCTGAGGGCTCGGTGGTTTTGTTTTTTAAAATCTTCCTTTAGCACTTTCCCTCAAATATTTGCAGATAATTAATTCACTGTTAATTTGCCAAGGATGCTTTCTTTATATTTTGTAAATAGAAAGCTGGGCCCAGCAAACTCCCTTAAGTTTCCTTCCTTCTTTCTACCTTAAGTTTTCTTCCTTCTTCCTTTTTCCCTCCATTCCTTCCTTCTTTTCTCCTTGCCACCTCCTTCCCTTTCTTTCCCCCTCTCTGCCCCTTCTTCCTCCGCCCCTTATTTTGGGGTGGGCTAGATGGAACCTAGGGCCTCACACACAGTGAGCAGGTGCTCTGACGTTGAGGACACCCTGGCGACATGTATTTATTTTTAACAGCATTGCTGGGAAATGCGAAATGCTTTCGGAGTGAGACATGATGACCACGGTCTAGGGTGCCATGGGTGGCGGATTCCTGTAGCCCCTCTACGGCAGGAGCTACACCTCCCACCTCCTTATATCAGATGGCCAGGATGCCTGGGTGGAGGGCCGAGGGGTTTCTAGTGAGTCATGGGAGCAGCTGCAGACCCAGTGACTGCATGCACACCCACTAAGTCTTTCTTACGCTATGTTTAGAAAGTCACAGGAAACTCCCTTCTGGTGCCTCTACCTGTGCAGATGCGGCTGGAATGCCCCTACCTCTGCCTGCCTGCACTGCGTCTCTCTGGGCCTTGTCATGGAGCCCCTCTCCTCCTCGGGAGGGAGCCTGGCTTCGAGGCTCAGAGCTCTTCCCAGCAATGAGCAGTCCTCCCTGCTTACTGCTCCACGGGGATTCTTTATAGGCCTGAGCTCAGCAGTCCAGGGCTCGGCTCTTCTCTTCTGCCTGCTCCT
Source organism: Peromyscus californicus insignis (assembly GCF_007827085.1). NCBI lineage: Eukaryota > Metazoa > Chordata > Mammalia > Rodentia > Cricetidae > Peromyscus > Peromyscus californicus. The sequence continues at coordinate 104,147,112 of NW_026294584.1, read as the reverse complement.
CTCTGCTTAGACTCTGGGGTCCAGCTAAATCAGGAGATGCATGATAGTGCAGATCTGAGAGACTTTGTGGCCTCCCCTGCCCTGGCTCTCAACCAGGACAGCCATAGACTCACCTAGAGTAACTAAGACATCTGGACTGTGCTGAAGACCAAAGACAGCAGGGTCTGAGGATGAGGGAGGCAGACATCACTCTCCATCCAGGCTCCCCAGGGGTTTCAGTGGTAGCCAAGGCAGAAGCAGGGTTCCCTGTGGTCAGTATCCTTCTGTGCTGGCTAATTTTTATGTCAACTTGACACAGTCTATGGAGTCATCTGAGAGGAGGCAACCTCAGTTAAGAAAATGCCTCCATAAGATTGGGCTGTAGGCAGGTCTGTAGGGCATTTTCTTAATTAATGATTGATGGGGGAAGGCCCACCCATTATGGGTGCAGACACCCCAGGGCTGGTGGTCCTGAGTTCTATAAGAAAATAGGCTGAGCAAGCCATGAGGAGCAAGTCAGTAAGCAGCACTCCTCTATGGCTTCTACATCAGCTCCTGCTTCCAGGTTCTACCCTGCTTGAGTTCCTGTCCTGACTTCCTTCAGTGATGGACTGTGGTGTAGAAGTTTAAGCCAATTAAGTTCTTTCCTCCCTAACTTGCTTTTGGTCATAGTGTTTCATCATAGCAATAGTAACCCCAACTAGGACACCTTCCTTTTCCAGTAAGATCCCACTCATGTGGTATGACCTGCTACCCTGCCAGCCCTGAAGGATCTGGGGATACCTGTGTACCTCAGAGACACTGGTCATTACCTTGGCATCCAAATATCAGGTTCTGTGGTTCCCCTGTTCAGGACACACACTCACATAATTTACAAGCTCCCCTGGCCCCTAGCCACCAGACCCACTCCACAGTGATGGGTCCTGACAGTGATCAGTCCCACTCCTACAGATACTCAATGTGGAAGCCCCACAACTCTGATCTAAAACATTTCTTTCTCATTTAATGTGAATTACAAATTCCTCTGGCCATTCAACAAACACCAGTGATGCTTCCAGTGCCCGGGCTATGTATAGATGATTGGGGAGATTCTGTGGTTGGGAGAGGGACTAATGAACAGGATGATGAAATAGTCTGTGCTTGCCTCAACTGAGGGAACCCATCGTTCCCAGCATGACAAGTACCACATGCTTTTGGAGAAGGGCTGCTGGCTTGAGGGGCAGCCCGGGCTGTAAGTTACTGTGCCAGTGTACCCCTCTTGGCACAACACCCTATCCAGAGCAAATGTACAGTTAGGAGCTTGAACCCATATTCCTGTTGATGTTTGTAATAGCTGTCCCCTCAGATCTTATAGAAAAGTATGTGGAGGGATAACATGAAAGATGGTCTTGTGACTTAGTAGAGCATCCAGAATGTATCCACAGTGGAAATGTACGTGTGGCTGTGGCCCAGAGAAGCACCAGCCATGACTATTCCTTCCCTCTTTCTTTCTCAGGCTCCCTGCCTTGCTTGGATCAGCAGTTGACAATTTCATTTTCTTGCCTCCCTTGCAGCTAGCTACCACCATGGAAGCAGGTCTGGCCAGTGGGATCCAGCTGGGACCTGCTTCAGCTCTCTGAGGTAGGCCTGAGCTTAGCCCCTTCCTTTTTCTGGCTTCCTGCTCAGTACTCCTTGTGGGAGAACATGTGGCTGAAACAGGGCCCATGGGGGTGAATACTACAGACATGTAACATCTGTGGGGCAAACCTCTGGACAAAGTCTGGGGTGTTTACAATGCCTTGCCGTTCTTGCCCGGCCTGACTCTGCGGCCCGGGAAAAACCAGACTTCTCTTCTTCAGGCTGTGGTGGGGTTTCTGTCTTTCACAGTGGACCCATATATGGTTCCAGTGCAAAGGGAATAGCATCCTGGGTTATCCTACCTTAGTTCCTCCACATATGAGATGGAGATGGTAACCTCAATCTTTAGGAGGAGTTTGAGATAACACAGGGAAAGTGCCTAGAGCAAGGCTGGCAGGCAGCACTCAGTGATGGACAGCATCATGGTTTTCCTTCTGGTAATCTGTCCAAACCCATGAGGCCATTTGGGAAAACTCCAAAGGCTAAAATAGAAAAGCAAAGCTAAATTTCTGTCTGCAGGCAAGCTGAGAAAAATGGACAGATAGATCGCCACAGCTCAGCCTCGGGGGATGCCCCTAATGAGAAGCCAGCAAGTGGCTGAGCAGAGAGAACTATGGCATCATTTAGAGACACCAGCACTTCTGTAACCAGCACTGTGGAAGGCAGCGTTGAAGATGCTGTGGGTTCTCTGTCCAGCTGCTCCATCGAACGTCTCCTGTCTATGCCTTCACTTTATCTCCCCATGGCCTCTGCAGGCCTGAGATGACCCAGCTGAAGGCAGCAGGTCCAGGATAAGAACCTCCCACCCCCAGTTGAGCTAGCTGTCCCTGTTCAGAGCCTTGGGGACATGCCCATTTGGGGATGCAGTACAGCAGCTGGTCTGCCCTGCAACTTTAAGAGTCCTGGAGGAGAGGTTCCCCCTCCCACCCCCCCACCCCCACCCCCTCACCCCCTACTGGGTCCTTCCTCTAGGTTACCTCAGCAGTCTGACAGTATCATGGCCCACATGGAAGGTGAAAAGAGTGAAGGATGGGGATGGCCCAATAAAGTTCAAGTCAGATGGCCTTGACCGCCATCCAGAGGGGAATTGGACCCACTGTGTGTGAGGCTATGCCCCTGTGTCTAGAGAGAAAGCACATGTGTGCATACACACACATACTCAGTTGGGTTCATTTTTTTTTTTTTTGGCACATGCAGCAGTATTTCCAGTGTGTCATTCTGGGAACTTGGAACAGGTGAACACAGCCACTCCCGCCCTCCATTTAGAACATCACAGAGCTCTGCCTCAACTTCAGATTTATTTATTTATTTTTGCTGGCAACATCAAAAAGTGGGCTGCTTCTTTTCTCCCTGGACTCTGAAAAAAAGAATCCTTCAAAAATGGTTTTTCTAAGCACCTCAGTCAGGCAATATAAACAAAGCCTCCCATTGACTTCATCTGGCCTAGTTTATCTGATAAGCAGGCTGCTGCTGAGCTGTAAGACAGATGCCTGAGATTCAGGGTGCTCAGTGCAACAATTCTCTCACAGTGTCCCCCAGCACATAACGACAACCACAACTGATTTTAATGGAGACGGATGCAGCAGGACAAAGCCTTCCTGTCTTGGGATTTTCTAGTGAGCAGAGTGTTGGGCTTAATAATGACAGAGTCCCCACAGCAAAGGCCTCGGGGATAACCCTGGAATATTATCTCCCAAACCACAGTCTCACCAATATAACTAGGGCTGACTGCAGAGCAGCAGAGAACATCGCAGCTGTAATAGGGAAGAATTTAGTTAATAATCTCAATTACTGGGACATGTGCATACATCTAGCTTAAGAGGGGCTCCTGGCAAATCAAATTCGCAGATCTTTGTGGACAAAAATCACCTAGCAGCCCGTCTATCTCACGTGAGCTTCTCTGTGTGTGGCTGTAGCTCTCTCTCCAGGAGACTCAAGCCACTGCCACAGCTCCCCTGTCCCTCCTTCCAACGGCATCATTTCATTATCTACTCTCATATCAGAGAGACAAAATGGCATTTCTGGATCTGGGCAGAATGGCGGAGAAGCACACTGGACTGTGGGGAAATGACCACGCTGTCACTGGGAGCCCAGCTTCAGAGACCACATCTGGAGACTTTCCAGCCACAGGAACACCACAAAAATAACTCAAGGGCTGCATCCTGGGTTGGGGGTAAAACTCAGCCATAGAGTGCTTGCCGACTCTAGTTCAAATCCTAGTATAAGAAGGACTGGGAGTCCTTGCATACTGACCCAGGCAATGAGCCCAGCAATGTTGGCAGTACGGTTTTTGTCATGAGAAAAAAACCCATTTATTTAGCCTGGAGGTATCTGTGCACGCCTGTATGTGTGTAAGCACATAACCTGTACGTACATGTGTGCATATGTGAATGTAAATGCATGTGTGTACCCATGTATGTGTGCTTGCGCATCAACACTCCCACACACATATGGGTGGTAAGCGTGCATTGTGCTGATGTGTTTACATGTGCACACCCATTTGTGGTCACTGATCCTCATTGTCAGCTTGCCTGGCTTGAAAACCGTCTAAGAGATGATCACAGTACAACTCTGGGTGTGTCTGAGGGCACTTCAGGGGAGGATGAACTAAGCGGGGAGACACACTGGGATTGTGGGCGGTGCCATCCCCTAGGCTGGGAACCTGACAGGATAGAAGGGGAGGGAAAAAAAGGCCCTCTGTGCAGACTTGCTCTCTCTAGCTTCCTGGCTGCTGTGAGCCACTCTGCTCTGTTCCATGGGCCACATGGGCCAAAATTGTCCCTCCTAATCTGTAACGGTGCTGTGTATGCGCAGCTGTGCATACACGTGTGTGTATGTATACACACATCTGTAACAGTGCTGCATATGTACATCTGTGCATACGCGTGTGTGTATGTATATACACATCTGTAACGGTGCTGCGTATGCGCAGCTGTGCATATGCGTGTGTGTGTGTATATACACATCTGTAACAGTGCTGCGTATGCACAGCTGTGCATATGCGTGTGTGTATGTATATACACATCTGTAACAGTGCTGTGTATGTGCAGCTGTACATATGTGTGTGTGTATGTATACACACGCATGTGCAGACATATTCAAGACTTTTCCTACATGCCCAGCTTGAGGTACTTTATAAACCTCTGTTGGTTCATATGAGATTAAGATTTGACTTAATCTGCCTTACTGCATCCACCTGAAGTCCTGTGGGAGAGAACCAGTGTCCACCTTGAGAGGAGGCACTTTATAGTCATACCACAGAACTCCTTGGCCCAGGCGGGCTCCTGGATAAACAGGCCCAACTTTGGTTTCTCAACCAAGCTTCCAATAAGCCTGCATGCAAACTCTGATTTGATAGTGACTCCTGGCCAGACACACTGTCCCATTCATACAACCACATGTAAATTTTAACCCAGAGAACAGACTCAGACAAGAAGATGGCAGGGGTGGGGGTGGGGTGGATGGGACAGAATAGCCAGGGGCCTTTCTACCAGCCTTTGTGGTACACCAGAGGTACTCACCATGGTCATGGGCAAACACCAGAATGTCCAGCCCCTTCAACATCTGAGCCAGCTCATCATAACGGCCGCAGTGCTCCCCAGCGCCATGGGACACAAAGATGAGGGCCCTGGAGGATAAGAAGGGAGCAGTTAGGAAAGCCACAGCTAAGACTGCTGGAGCAGCTGGGGAAGCTCACACCAAGCCAGCAATGAGTCAGAACCTAACTCCCAGCTCCCCGAGCCGTCCAGGAAGCCAGGGCTAGTGTTAAAAGGCAGTTCCAGAGTTGATGGGAAGGAGCCCACAGCCTGGCCCTCTCTCTGGATGCGCTCTCAGCAAATGTCCCACCAGGAAAGCCAGTGCCTGAGAGGTCATGGGAGCTGACCTATGGCAGGGTCAGGCAGAGAGCTAGCACCTAGGACCATTTGTTTCTAGGTCCCCTTCAGGTGAGGAGTTCCTGCCCATAACGATGACAGGGGAACAGCCACAGGTGTCATTTTACCCGCCCTTACTGCTTGCCAGTCCCTTTGATAACTGAGTATGAGAGGGCTGTAGTCCTCTGTTGTTATTGTCTGTGTTGTTGTCTCTACAGAGGACAGCGGAATCCAGAGAAGTTACCTGTCTAAGCTTCACAGTAGGTTAGTAAGATCCCAGTCAGAATATGTCTCCTGGCTTTCAGGTCTCCAGCATACTGCCAGAGGACTCAATACAAAACCCACCCAGCCCCTCCTGCCCAGCCCAGCCCCCACATTCACCACAGGGTGTGGCAGCATTGGCCATGTGCTTGCTTCCTGGCTTCCCTGCCAGCAGAGCTCAGCTCTGAGGCATGGACCTCAGAACTACCCCAGCCTTGCACCCTGGGCCAGCCCCTACACCCAGGCTGGGTGAGCGACCAACCCACTCAAAAGCTGTGTTCTTTTCACAATCCCTCCCAGCCAAGCCATGCAGGCTGCTACCAATGTGGGTCTGTTTCACCCTGCTTCATATTTTAATCCTTGAGAAAACCACCTTTGGCGTATGCATTTCCTGCCTCTTCCTAAAGACACAGGAGACCTGCTTCCCTGACCTGCTGTGTTCCATGGATATGCAAGCTGCTGTATTCACTTGGACATCAACTGGCGGCGACACCTGCTGCTTGACATTCCTGGGGTAAGCAGACAAGTGTCTTCCACATTTCTCACAGCTGCTGGGCAGTGTGCCTGGGACCCCAACATCCTCCATCTTCATAGGGATTTCACTTCCCAAGGGATGGCTCAGGGGTGCCCATCCTTGGGACTGTGGGCTTCTATGGTGACTCAGCCCATGGTTACTAACAGAAAAGTGGTCAAGCTGGGTTTTGCAAAATTGTCAGCTCCTTACCAGGGGCCACAGCAGAGGACGGACTCCAGAGGGGTCGTTTGGGGTCTAAGAGAACAGTGCAGGCACAATTTCAATGCCTGTGATAGTATCTACTCCCTGGTCAATATGTGACACTTGTTCTGCACAACTTCCTGTCACTCCAGCCACTCCTGGCCTCAGCCCTGTCTGAGGATCACGGGGGAGCATCTGAAACCACTGGCATGTGGGCCCCCCTCCAGAGATCCTGGGTTTGATTGGTCTGGAGGTGGAAAGGCTCCTCATGGCTCATGCACAGCCAAGGCTGAGAAACGCCTGCTCTGGTCAATGGTCACGACGTTGCTCAGAGGCTCTGTGAGGCTCCATAGAGGTAAAAAGGCAGCCACTGTGGACACTCAACAGCTGCTTCTAAGTCACAGCATTCCCGGGGTGCATGCACAGCATTTCCGGGGTGCATGCTGGTTGAGCCATGGCTTCTCGTCTGTCCACTACGGCACGAAGCCTTCAGGAGTTTACGGCTGTCACCTTTTGGGAAGAAACTGACTGCATGGCTGCCCATAATGACTTCTCTGCATCTACCAGCTTCTCCACAGTCCCAGTGGGCATGCTCAGCCTTACTCTGTTACAGGAAGTGGGCTCTTGGTAGCTCCAGGTTTCAGATCTGGCACGGACCCCATTTTGACAGGTTAGCATACACACACATACCATGCACACATGCACGCACATATGTTCTATGTTCACTGGGTCTGTCTGTCTGGCTAAGTGAAATTGAGTCAGGCTGCTCTGCTTAAAGCTCTTTAGAAATCTTCTCTGAGGCAAAACAAAGCCTCAGAAACACCATCACCGTCCTCCTCTCCTTTACTGCTCAGGAGACTTCTGCTGCCTTCCTGTTCCCAGACATGCCAATCGGGGCATGCTACCAAATGCTTAGCTGGGGAGGGCTCATGTCTGCCCCTCTCCTTGGTATGAGAACACTCCCCATGGCTGGTGTCCAGCTATTAACGGATGTCCCTGGACACTCAGTTTGGAAGATAACCCGAAGTTCCCTCTCCCAAACAGGTCTGCGCTGGCTTGAGTGCGTTCTTATGGTGAGCGTTCCCACCTACAGCTCTGCACCTGCTGAGACTCCTGCCTCTCTGCTTCCTCCATCCTGAGGTCTCTGAATTGGGAGGTCCCCTCCAGCACTTGTCACCACTGTCTGTCACTTATTTTTTTTTTGTCTCCTCAGTCACCTCTGGGCACGGAGGTCCTGCCTGTCTTTCTACTGTGGTCTCCCCAACTGAGATGTCAATGCCTGAGGCAGCAAAGTCGGGACCTGACACCTTGCAAGAGGACTCCTCCAACATGCCTGGCTTGGATTCCTCTGTCACAGCAGTCTCAGGTTTAGAAAGCAAGACAAAGCAGGACCTGCCAGAAGCCCCAAAGTTAGCCATCGACTGCACCTGTGGCCCCTGCCATCTGGCTTTCTCGGGGCACTGCCCCTCTACATACACACCTGTGGGTGCCCCTAGAACTCCCTCTGTATGCCCCACTAAGCCTGGTGGTTGTATGCCCCTGGCCCATGGTTCTTCTTTTTGTATGATCATTTGAAATAAAGGGCCAGCCCCTAGCTCCAGGATTGCTAGTGGCACATCCACAGTCACCCCTCGGAAGCATCTCCTTTGGGGTTTCACAGAACACTGGAATTAAACTTCTGCTTGAAGGAATCTGTGACAGAGCTTGAGAAGCTCAGACATACAGTTAATATCATCCTGGAGGCTGGGAGGCCAGCGTAAGAGTGGCCCACAAGACTGGGGTGGTGCTGAAACCAGAGGAGCAGTCATTACCTGAAAGATGCCCTCACAAGATCAGGCCTCTGACCATTTCCTTCAGACCCTCACCCAAGAGCCTATGTCCTTCCTGCTACGTCCACATGGCTGCATATAATGCTGCCCCAGTTACACGTGGCCCCGGCAAGTGCCAGAGTACAGAGGTGGAAGGTTACCTGAAGGGGGGACACCATGACGCAGCTTCCATGAGGTCGTCATTCACAGTAGGATGGGACTCTGGGGTGATGCAGTTGTTTTAAGGTCCCCTGTACACCTTTAACTTCTCACACAAATTCTTGTAACTACCATAAATTCACTGGTTCTCCAAGCTGGAGTCCGCCTCTTGTGGATACCCTACTTAGATAATTGTTCACATCTCCCCAGGAAAAGTCAGTGGTTGGTGGTAACCACTCAGGATGCCGGGAAAGTCCTCTGTGACCCTCAGCATGGATAGAGAATGGAAGGGGCTCTTGCTCACAAGACAGACATCACCATGGTACCTAATATGGCTCAGAAGGATGGCTGGGAGCTTGTTAGAGCTGGACCCTGGGGACTTTGAGATAAAAGCACAATGTTGCCCCAGCCTGCACACAGCTTCTTAGTCTAGCAGGAAAGATGCTCAGCAAGAGGGAACATATATATACACACAAAGAGGGAGCAGGCAGGAGAGTCCTACTTGGTCTTGATGGATTGGCCTTTGAAGGAAGGCCTAGGACAGAGTATCTGAGGAGCCAAGTCCAGGCCTGATGAGAGCTCCCCGATTATGGGGACAGGTGCACTAAATCCAGGCACAGGAAGAAGGCCCAGTAGCAGCCAGGCATTGCTCGGTGGTGGTGGTGGTGGTGGTGGTGGTGGTGGTGGTGGTGGTGGTGGTGGTGGAGAAAAAAGGGTCTCCAAGGTGGGCAACATGGGGGGAGCTGGAAAGAGAAATGGTACCAAGCAGGGTGGTGACCTGATATGACTTCTGGGCTAAACTCTCAGGGCTACTGTGCATCATGGAGCCAGGAGCCAGGAGGATGCTTGTCAGGGAGCTGATGCAGCCAAGTCCTGAACAGGTGCCAAGGGAAGCGGTCCAGTGCTGCCCCTCCTCCCCTGGCATCCCATATCCCCAACAAAGGACCAGAGCTGAGCATCAGCAGAGCTGTTTGTGCAGACAAGGCAGGACCCACAGCAACAAAATTTAGGTTGCAGAAGAGGCTGCACAGATCTTTTCCCTGGAACTTCCCTCTGGCTGCAGCCAGACAGGAGCCAGGCGTTCAGGGGGAAGGCAGTGGCTGTGGGAGGGGCAGCCGGCCCCAGAAGCAGATGGCCTGCCTGGCACCCAGCCCTGAGAGGAGGGGCCACCCTGGAAACCATTTGGAACCTGAGATAAAGGAGGCAGAGGCGCAAAGCTTTTCAGAATGAGTGAGCCCTCACTGGGTGGCATGGCTCTTCCTCCCAAACAAAATGAACTCGCCCATTCCTAACGGTTCAGGTGGTCTAGTCTTGCTGAGTCTGTTTGCTTGTGAAGCAGAGATGAGCCCACCACCACACACCTCAGATGGCACTGCCGGTAAATGAGACGTAGATGTGCAGCCCATTTGCAGTATGAAAGCCTACGTTCAAGTTCAGGGCTCTCCACAGCACATTCCTAGACCTCCATAGACCTTGACTTCTACACCTGTGAAATGGGAATCCCACAATTTTTGAGGTGGAAGGAGATAAGGGCCCTGTGCTGGCTAGGGTTTTTTTTTTCTTTCTTATTTCTTTTCTTTTTTTCTTTCTTTCTTTTTTTTTTTTGTCAACTTTGATACAAGCTATGGTCATCGGAGGGGAGGGAGCCTCAACTGAGAAAATGCCTCCATAAGAGCAGGATTCAGGCAAGCCTGTAGGGCATTTTCTCAGTGATGTGGTGTGGAAGGTCCCAGAGCATTGTGGGTGGTGCCACCTCAGGCTGGTGGTCCCAGGTTCATAAGAAAGCAGGCTGAGCCAGCCATGACGAGCAAGCCACTAAGCAGCCCTTCCCCTCGGTTTCTGCTTCAGCGCCTCTCTCCAGGTCCCCTACCCAATCTGAGTTCCCGCCCTGGCTTCCCTACAAGGGACTGTGTGATACAGGATGTATGTCTGTCTGTCTTTATAAACCCTTTCCTCCCCAAGTTGCTTTTGATCATGGTGTTTTCTCACAGCAGTAGTAACCCTAACTAAGACAGGCCCAGAAATGTGCCCAAAGGCTCTGAGTGCCCTCGGTCTTTGAAGTATCTCCTCTGCCTCGGCCACCCGCATGGTAAAAACCACCTGTGACCACAGACTTGTCACACTCTTATCTTCCCGCACCAGCCACCTGCTCCCGGAGGTTGAGCAAGACCCCTAGGAAGACAGGCAGGCAACAGGCAGCAAGCACAGCCACCCGGGGACACAGAGCCCAGGGCTGAGAGGACGGGGACTCTCCCTTCTGTTCCCCACAGGACTTTGGACTTGTGGGCCCTGCTTCCCTTGCTCTGCCTATCTGTGGAGCAAGGCCTGCTGCCCTCCGAGCACTGGGCGGGGAGACTGGGCTCCATCCTGCCCGTCCATGTGCTCCAGGACATCAAGGGGAGATACAGTAGGACGGAAGAGATGCTCCACCACTCACCAGGACAGAGGCACAGCATCTATAGGAGGGGATGTGGAGGCAGAGGGACGCAGCACTCAATCCTACCCGAGAGCCACTCAGGCTGGGGAAGCGCAGACACCCCTGAACACCATCCATAGTGGCTTCCCCTGAGGAGGGGCGGTGTGTGCTCTTCCTTCTTGTATGTCCCTAGCACCCCACTCACTTAACTGCCTGCTTCATCGTTTGCCTCTTACCCTCAGCTGCCAAATCTTTTTTTTTTTTTTTTTTTTTTTTGGTTTTTCGAGGCAGGGTTTCTCTGTGTAGCTTTGCGCCTTTTCCTGGAACTCACTTGGTAGCCCAGACTGGCCTCGAACTCACAGAGATCCGCCTGGCTCTGCCTCCCAAGTGCTGGGATTAAAGGCGTGCGCCACCATCGCCCGGCTCAGCTGCCAAATCTTATGGCTGTAAAACAAGTAAAAGATGCATCTGCTGGTCCCCAGTGGGCCTGTGAGAGTGAGCTGGACCCCTTCTGGGCTCTGTTGAAATCCAAATTTAACTCCTATCCCCTCCTTGGGGATCAGGAGGCCTGGGCTCCTCTCTGCCTCCGGCAGGGCTTTCCAGTAGAAACAGGTTAGGGGATAAGGACAGGCCGGCACCTGCCATGGGCCACACAATCTAGAGGAAATAGAAATAAACGTGTCCTTTGCCATATGGATCAGTAATGCCAATCTCACTGAGGTGTGCGACCACTGGTTGAGGAGCTGTGGGGGAGAAGCCCAGCAGGACGGCCAGAGCTGAGGGATGGGTCTGTAAAACAGCCCTGCTGACAGCCGCCTCTGGCTGGCTGGATGCTGGTCTAAGAATATCATTACAAGTTAATTCATCGAGCCCTCAAAAAACCACATGAGGTTTTGGTCTCTACTCTGCAGATGAGGGAAGTGAGGTTCAGAGGTCTAACCAGCTTGCCTGAGCTCACATAGCCAATAGGCAAGCCAGAGAGGCTTGCAAGCCTGCCCTCCTGACCACCATGCATACGAATCACAAGACAACATCATACATGCGGTCATGTACAGTTGGTGACCAGGTGAGGCTACAACCCTCTCCCCCCTCCAGCCTGACCATTTACTCCTCTGGCCTCCTGTCCCTGCTCTCCCCTTTCCCACCCTGTCCTCCAACCACACAAGACATATATTGGTTCTTCATTGCACCAACTCTATCTATGCCCTCCAACCTCTAACCCTACGAACACTGAAGTCCTCCGCAGCTTCCCACACTAGCTGATCACTCCCTCCAGGGGCTCTAGAACCTCTGTCTTTATTTGATTCATTCAACACTGTCGGGACCTGGTATAAGCGGATCCTTTGTTCCTTGAGGAGAAAGACCACACTCCACAGATTCATCTTGGTATCTCATACCCTGGAGCATGGCCTCTGAGCCATAAATGCCAGGTGGGTGGATGGATAGATGGATGGGTGGACAGTTGGATGGATGACCAGATACGAGCAGAAGGACAGTTAGAAGGAAGGATGGATGGATATACAGATGAACAGATGGATAGAAGGATAGGTGATGGATGGATGATGGATAGATGATGGATGGATGGATAGATGGATGGATGGATGGATGGATGGATATATAGATGAACAGATGGATAGAAGGATGGGTGATGGATGGATGATGGATGGATGGATAGATGGATGGACAGAACTCTCAGAGCATCCCCTAGAGTCCTACTGCTATTTACTCAACTATGCAAAACAGCACCCAATTCCCTTTGGCCCATCTGCCACAAATAGCTCCTATCACTATAGATGACCCTGTTTACCACACAGACAAACACTTCTATGGAAATCTGAACAGAGAAAGTGAGCAGGTGGGACCCACAGGCATCGGGGCATTCAAGGCAAGTGTGGAGCTGTGTGGAGATGGGGGCTGGAGCAAAGAAAGGCAGAGGCCTTAAGGGCTGGCAGGGAGGCCTGAGATTTTGCAAACACGACAGGAATTACATGAATCATCTGATTGAAACCCAACCTTCATTTCTTACTAAAAGGCAGAGGCGTTTTTCAAGAAGAAAACAAGATTGCGATGATAGCAAAAACCGCAGCCAGTTTTCTGAAAGCATGCCACCACTTAATCCACTTTCAAAACAGCACTTGAAACCCGCAGCAGCCTGGCCTCGAGGATTCTGCCTCTAACACTCCTGTCCACCCAAACTGCCACCAAACACTGACACAGAAAGCTGAGAGGGTCCAAGGCAGGGAAGTCAGCAAGGGTCATTAGAGAAGACACTGAACAATCACCCTGACAATGGTGCTAACAGGTGCATCCTGCTGGCCATAGACGTCACCCCTCTACCTACATCTGCATTGATAGTGACCTTAGGGTTCCCAGCAACGGCTGTATGAGTCTCCCATTCCCCTTGTCCACTGGAGAGTGCAGCTGAGGTCCCTGTGTATCTCCAGCCTAGCACCTGGTAAGTCAACAGTGGGTGCCTCAGCATCTAGTGAGGTGCCCTTCTTCTCCCTGAGATGTGCACACACTGTCCTCACCAAAGTGCTCCCAGAATGAGAAGATGGGGGTGGTTGACATGCATCCTGCCCTCTGGGCTGGACAAGACACCACGAGCCTCCCTGGAATCACTGAAATTCTAGAAGAGTCTATCCATGGTGCTAGAGTGCTAGAGAATGCTTGTCTCCTCTCTGCCTCCTTTTCCCTTGGTCCCCAGGGCGATCTGCCAGCTGGCTGCAGTTCACATTCCATCTCCCTGTGATTCTACATGGCCTCAGGTGGCTGGCTTTGTATTGATACTGGAAGCTCCTGGACCTCTCTCGATTATTTCTACATTCAGCAAGGGGTATTCTGACACATGGGCGCGGTGCCTTGATGGATGCTAGTCTGATGAATGACATCACTGTAGACTCTTCTCAAGACCAGGGAACGGGACACTCATCTACTTGGGTCAACTTGAAACTCACGAGACTAGTAGAGTCTCCTTCCTCACTTTTTAGAGAAATTCTTTATGCTTCAACTGGTTTGCTTTTGTCAAAGGAGAGCATGAGTCTCTAGCCTTTGCTATATCAGGCCTGGAAGCCACTCACTAAAGCCCCATCTATTTCTCTCCATAGAGCTCTATACCTGTCAGTCTGGCTTTCAGACACTTATGTGGGCTGGACATGAGCCAGGCGGGACTCTGCAGCACACTAGCCCTGGTGGCTCCCATCTAAGAAACAAGGTAATCAGTGTGCCAGGTGACCTGCACCTGACTCAAAGTCCAGCTGCCCTCAGTGCTACCTAAGCCTCCATCCGCACCCTATGGTGTCTGGGGAGGCACAGGGCAACCAGACTAGGTAAGCATGGCGGCATCCGGGGGTGATTAGAAAATGCAGGTGGCTTGGCTCTTAATAAACCACAATTATTAAAACACTAGAAATCCAGGTATGTGTTACAACAAATGCAATTCCAATTTTAAAATGATACCATGTCAAATGCTTAGGTATATACCAGCTACTGGGGTAGGGCCTCCATGGCACAGTTCATTTCCCCATTAGGAATTCCACATGCTTGAATATGCTTTAAATAAGGGTTGTCCCCTCTGAGGCCACAGTGCCACGGAGATGTTAGTACTATGCTCCTTGATCCCTGCAGCTATGAGCTGAAATAAACCGCCTTCCATTACAAAATGTCCAGGCTTCGGTATTCTGCCGCAGCAACAGGAACCAGACTAAGGAACCATGGGGTCCTTGAGATGTCAGGTATTCTGTCCCTGCTTCCTGACAGCTTCTGCCTGTTCCATGGAAGCCAGGCCGCCTGAGTTGTGCTGGAAGTGACTGGGAAGTTTCTAAATGTCCTCAAATGAGATTACTTCATAAGCCGACGCTGCAATGCTTCAGCCCAATGCCCCTCTTTGAGGCTTTGGTGTTGAGTAAGCCTGCCTGAGGTAATCAACTTATAAAGAAAAAAGGTTGATTTTTGCTGTGGGATGTTCTGTATGGCAAATGTGTTGCTCTGATTGGTTGGTAAATAAAACACTGACTGGCCAGTAGTCAGGCAGGAGGAAGTGTGGGTGGGACAAGGAGGAGAATAAAACTGGGAAGTGGAAGGCTGACTGAGAGACACTGCCAGCCACCAAGATGACAAACGGCATGTGAAGATGCCGGTAAGCCACGAGCCATGTGGCAAGGTATGGATTAATAGAAATGGATTAATTTAAGCTATAAGAACTGTTAGCAAGAAGCCTGCCACGGCCATACAGTTTGTAACCAATATAAGTCTCTGTGTTTACTTGGTCGGGTTTGAGCGGCTGTGGGACTGGGAGGTGATAGAGATTTGTCCTGACTGTGGGCCAGGCAGGAAAACTCTAGCTACAGATTTTGGCTCACGTTTTGGAGGTTTCTGTCCACCGGCTGTGGACCCCACTGCTTTCAGTCAGTGATAACACATCACAGGCAGAAGGCAAAATGCACCAAAGGCATCTATTTACCTCACGGCCATGGAAGGACAGAGGAAAAGGAAGAGCTGGAGCCCCACTATCACCCTTCAAGGGCATGCTCTCAGCCCAGAAGACCTCTCACCACCCTCCCCAGCAGTTCCCACAGCAGGGGCCTGACAAAGGCGGAGGAAGCCTTCCCTTCTCTGGGGGGACATTGATTCAAACCATGGCAGGTGCCTTTGGACTTCCAGTGAGCGCTCACCTTTTGCTCACTCTCTGAGATCAAGGCTTTAGAACGGGAGGAGGCGACGGCAAAGGCTGCTGTCCAAGTCTCTCAGCCCCAGACAAAGCAGCGTTTGGAGCAGCCCTTAATAGCTACTTCAAATCTAAGTCAGGAGGAGTAATTAATAACTCCTGTGAATTTATGAAGTAAAAAAAGCATGCCACCAAATCCCCAAATATGTAATATTTTTTAAATGCACACACCCACTCACACTTAATTTATGGATGCTTGAAAAAGGAATGTGGGTCATTGCAGAAAAAGAGAGACAAACACAAAGAAAAGAAAATCTGCCCACTGTGAGCATCAAGATCTATTCCCGTCCAGTTTTGTCCTTGCGATATATATTTAAATTTGTTTATAATATTTTATGATTCAATTACACAGTCGTAAGTAGAAATCATCATGTAATTAATTGTAATTATGTTGTGTGTTTCATTTTTGGCTCCTGCTTTCAATTCCTTCACATCATTCCATGAACATTTTCCTGTGGAAACAGCATCATTACTTATTTCCAGAGTTGCTGCCTCTGAGGACAAAGGAGAGAACATTGGAGAAAGCCCCCCTAACACAGCATTAAGGAGCCTGGGGGGGCCTAGAAAATAGTTAGATTACTGAGATGTGACACCTGAGTCATCAGAGCAGACATCACTTACCACAGCATCTTGAACTCAGAACAGACATCACTAATCTCTCAGAGCAGACATCAATAATCACTCACAGCCTCTTAAGCTCAGAGCAGACATCAATAATCACTCACAGTCTCTTAAGCTCAGAGCAGACCTCACTAATCACTCAGAGCCTCTTAAACTCAGAGTAAATATCTCTAGGCAACCACAGCTCCCTTTCCTATCCGGCTCCTATCAGACAGCCTGGGAGCCTTTTTCAGTGCTGTGCTCCAGCCAGCCACACGTTGTATTCCTGCGCTGGGCCCACCTTTGAAAAGGCCCCTTTTAAGCAGCTCCACGTTACAATCTCCTCTTAGGACTAAGTTACCATTGCTCAGAACATCCACCTCTAGCACACAATGAATCCACAGTCAGGCCTTTTGTATTTTGCTTGGGCCTTCACTAAAAAGCTGCATGGAACAGTGGGTTAGGGCCGTGGAAGTCAGGGTCTTGTGGTATCCAGTGGACAAGACTCGTCCCCCCTGCATGACTGGCAGCAGGGCCCTGTTTCATTGGGGACCAGTCCCTCCCAATTCCTAGGCCTTCGGAACCTAAGAATGCCATCATATCACATTCAAACCAACCGCAGGCTGCAGGTAATGAGCCCTGTGGTGACCGTCGCAGTGTCTGGCATTGTCCATTCCTCTGAGCATGAGCTTCAGTAGAGCTTCCAGCACACGGGTAATTACATTCCAAAGTAGGCCCACCCTGTAGTCGTTCAGCTAGAAAATTACAAGCCACTGCAAGGACGTGCTTCCATTTGAACGAGCAAAGGCAAATTCAGCATCCAGCAGCCTGAGGTGCCCAGCAGCTCCATGCATTTTACCACATGACCTAGCATGCTGCCAGCATCTCTCAATGAACATTTAACTCACTCCCCACCATGGTCTGCCTGCCCAATCTAGCCTGCTGAGCCTGCAGGTTCTGCAAAGCTGATGGCCCTCCTCATCCCCACCCCCACCCCCCACTCTCAGCTCTCCAGAACTAGCCCCAGGAGGCCTGCAGTCAATTGGTATGCCTGCAAGCAGGGTAGCAGAGACCACACCAGACCCACAGTCCCCAGGCATGGGAGGCATCCTGGGTCACACTCATTCCTGCCACCACTGCCTGTGTGGTACCTATCAACATCATCCCCCTACCCACTTCAGTCTGGTCCCTGCTTCCTTGTGGAGCACCACTTTCAGGGTGGCTGGCTACCCACTAGGATCTTGGGACAGTCATTCTGATCCCTGATAAGGCCTCCTCATTGGTTGCTCCATTACTCGTGGCTGTCCTGGGGAAGAACCAGGTACAGCCTCCAGTCTGGCTTTCTGCAAGCAAAGGAAATCCCCAGGATGCCCAAGAGCACTGTGTCTCCCAAGCAGTATTTTATCCCGACTGTCCCATGCTCCATCCAGGATTACTCTGCACACAGTGTGCTTCCTGGGCTGAAAAGTTGACAGTAGGTCATGGACCAGCCTGCTTCCATCTTAGGCTTGAAAGCCATCTTACAGTGAAGACAAACTAGGTTTGTTCCTACTTAAGATTAAGTCTGTTTCTCAAGGATTGGGCTATGTTGCTCCTGTAACCTTAACTACAAATGGTTCTGTACTGCCTATTCCAGATAACGGCAACCATGTCTTTGTTTCTAAAAGTTGTTATAACCATTTGTTGTTATGACTAACTTGTTATGTTGTGCTCCTGTAACCCCACTTATTTGCCTGACAGCGCCCCCACATTTGGAACCCCCCCATCCTTGAGCGATGAAAACCTTGTCTTCCTCACATCCAGTGATGGCCTCTTGAACCCTGCCCATGTACACGAATACAAAAAAAGCTTGCTTTGCCGGGCGGTGGTGGCGCACGCCTTTAATCCCAGCACTGGGGAGGCAGAGCCAGGCGGATCTCTGTGAGTTTGAGGCCAGCCTGGTCTCCAAAGCGAGTTCCAGGAAAGGCGCAAAGCTACACAGAGAAACCCTGTCTCGAAAAAAACCAAAAAAAAAAAAAAAAAGCTTGCTCTAATTAATTTGGCCATGATGATTTGAGTCAATCATTGGACCTTTGGGATTAACACAGGGGCAAAGACCTAGGGCAAGAAGATGGAGTTTTAGGGGCTGCAGAGACAGCTTGGTGGTTAAGAGCACTTGCTGCTGCTCTTGCAGAGGACTTTGGTTCCCAGCACCCACATGGTGGCTAACAATCACTGTAACTCCAGCTCTAGAGGATCTGATACCCTCTTCTAGCCTCTGGTACACACATACATGCAGGCAAACACTCATACACATTAAATAAAAACATTTTTTAAAAGGTAGAGATTTAGCACAATGCTTTTGTTAAAGCTGTAATTCCTTATCTACTCGCCTAAAACTTTACAAATACCCTAGAGCATTTCAGATTAGGAAAAACAACATTAGGGTATCAAAATTCAGCAAAGAAGATGAATCCAGGGTCTTAGATAGGCCAGGCATGTGCTCTACCACTGAGCTACATCTCCAGCTCTCTGTTTACTTTTTGAGACTATGGCCAGGGTGGCCTTGCCCACCCACAACCCAACCAGATCTTGACTTCATGATCCTTCTGCCTCAGCCTCCCGGGTAACTAGGCTTACAGGTTTGTACCACCAGCTCAAAATTCCTTATGCAGCCTAGGAGAGTCAATGTGTCCCCAACCCTTATCCCCAATTACACACAGGTCAATGTCCCACAGACTGGCAGGCCTGTGTGATTTCTTAATGTGAAATAGCCATGAATCTCAAAAAGTACAAACAATCCAGATATCCTGCTTGAATGAGCATGACGCAGTAAACACCACCCTCCACGTCAACTGAAGAACGACACAGGCCCTTGCACACAGGTGCCTCTGTCTCCAGCTGGTGCAGCTGGGTCCGTCTTCTATGACAATCATTTTCCTGCTTTTCTTCAAAGTCTCCTCTAGGTATGTAGGTAGATAATAACATGTTTAAGTTTTAAACCTGTATTTAAATTTTCACACCCAGAGACTTATCACAAGGGCTATTGAAGCCAGCTTCCTTTTAACATGCTTTGGGATCTTGTTTATACTGTAGCACATTTTTAACATGGGGCAGTATTCACTCTGTAGGAATAGTCTACAATTTCTCTCTCCATCTTCCCCTCTCGGGACACATGAACCACGTCCAGCTGGGTGTGATACAGGTCCATGGCTCTAGACATTTTTGTGTGATTTTGTGGTGGGGGCAAGGTTGGGACATGCTTACCGTGGAAGAATCAGAATGAAGGTGCTTGCTTTGTTAAAAGCCAGGGTGTAAAGCTACAAGGTTATGAAAGAAGGTTTCTTAACACCTTGCTTGATAATGACCATCACAAAGACTCTGCCAGAACCACAAGCTTGAACAGTGGACTGAGCAGCCTCATGCAAAAAGGATTTCTTCAAGGATTTCTGCCTATCAACTGTTTGTTCAACCTGGAGCTGATGACACATGGGTGTTGGTCATTGTGACCAAGGATTATTGCTTTAAAATACCTAAGGTGATCCTCATTCTTATCTTTAAAAATGTGCCCTGTCTTTGCCTCCTGAAACACACACATGGTCCCACTGCAGTGTTCTGTTCTTCCCAAATAAATGCCGGTACCCTCTCGTTGCTTTTTATTTAAGGTGAGGTATAGCAGAATGGCCTACGTGACCAGGTCCTGACAACTGCTTTCTAAGGAGCACCAATTTGCACTGCCGAGGTGAGTATGCCCTTCACTCTCAGCATCAACACCCAATGACACTAGACATTCTGCTCTGATAGTTGCCCCCCATGAGGACAGTGCCACATGTGGCCTGAAGTCCCATTTCCCTAATGCTCAGTGAGGTTGGGCATGGAGGAGTCTTCAGGGCCATGCTACCTAGCATTGCACTATCCTGTGCATCCCGGACCTTGGCCTCGGGTACCCTTTCTTTCCTGTGCCTGGTGAGCATCCACTCAAAGAGCAACACCCAGGGCTCTGGGTAACAACATTCCCTTCCATCTCTCCCAGACAGACCCAGACTCTCTTGCCTCTGGGTTTTCATGCTCCTGGGCTTGTTAGTACCCTGGCTACCCTGGCTATTTCCCTGTTCTTCTTCCTCATTCCTCACTTCCCCTGTACAGGACGATACTGGGCCCAGGGCAGCTGCTCAGAGTGCTCCTTGACTGATTTCATCAGATGCAGAGAAAAGTGCTTCTCCCAGCAGCGAGCAGCTCAAGCAGAAGGAAGTGTAGATTAGATAGAATGTCAGGTCTGGACACCTTCCCAGGTCTGCATCAGCGTGATACCCACGATGAATTCTTGGGCTGCCCTGGAATGGACAGTATGCCTCCTTAGATCCTGTCTTGGGATTTTAGCTCTCTGCTTCACTTTGAAACCCAAGTCCCGAGCTCCCGGGTGCCCAGTCTGGCCTATGCCTTCTTCTCCCCTCTGTGCCCCAGGACTGCCCTTCCACAGCCCACACGTGAGTTCAGGGCTTCCCCCCTGCAAAGCTCCTCCCCAGGTCCTCACAGCTCCTGGATTCGTTCTTGCAGTACCTGTGCTCACCCCCCCATCCCTCCTCACCAGAGCACACAGCAGCCTCCTGACTCCAACCCTTCCCTGCTTCTCCCACTCAAACCCAGACTCCCACAACTCCGGCTCTCCAGCCAGCAGAGAGCCAGGCATGGCCAGCACTCAGCTCTGCTCTGGCTGCGCTGCGGCCCTCCCCCACCTGCCCTTCCCACCCTCACCTGCACAGAAGCCTCCCATCGTAGAAGGTCCTGCCACTTGCCATCCTAGGTTCCTTGGCCACTGAGGCCCTGCAAGGGGGAGGGAGGAGGCTAGTGGCCCACAACAAGCAAAGACGGTGGGCAATGTGTCCTTGTGGGATGGGGGGGGGGGGGCGCACCAGAGAGAAGCTCGGGACAGAGCGGGCAGGAGGCAAGACGTGAAGGACCAGGAGTTCTCATGGCGGACTGAGCGCCTCAGGGCCAGGCAGGGCCTCCTGCCAGCTGCCCCCAAGTCCACACACCCAGGACTCATTCAGCAAATGCTTGGGACATCATAAAATGTGCGGTGCAAATGCCAGAGACCACGAGCTCTGAAAGAGCCAGAAGGGGAGGAAAACCAAGGGAGCATCATCATCTTAAAATCAACCCATCATCCCAGAAGATGTATCCAATCCTGCCACTGTACACACTGTGGGGTGCCTGACTAAGGTGACTCAGGAAGAAAAGGGTTTATTTACTTCACAGCTTTAGAGTCTGAAAAATCAAACGGCGTGGCGCAAGCCCTGGCAAGGGCTCCTGAGCTGCACCACATCATGGTGGCCAGTGATGGTGGGAGAGGAAAGTTTATGTCTCAAGCCAGAAAACCAAGGGCTGGTAATGGCCGGGCTTGCTCTTTTTTCATCTCTCTCACAAGAAGGCTCAAGGAGTCCCATGAGAACTACCATCCTAGAGCACACCCCCCACAGCCTACCTCTTCCTACCACGACCTCCCTGGGCCCCGAGCCCTCAACATGCAGACCGTTGGGGTAGGTAGAATCAACCAGAGAAGCCCTCTAACACAAGCCACTTTGGCACCAACTTCACAGATGGGGACACCAAGGCTCAAGGAACGACAAGTTGCCATTAGGCACAGGAGCTGGAACCGGAACCTGGATCCGCCTGGCCTTGACTTGGTGCTTTGATTGCTTTGCTAAATGACCTGGGAGATTTACCAGTTCTCACCCACACCCATGGCTCTCTGCACCTGCCCTCCCATCCTTAGGGTGAGTGAGAGTCTGAGGGATATAAATGTGTGAGTGGCATTTAATTCAGCGGTCTGTGTCCACAGCTCTGTGCCTCAAGCCCTTCCTACAGTGAGGCATATGCAAATAAATGAGAGGGAAGGAATGATCAAAATCCATAAGCCAGCTCTGTCCTATCTCATGGCTGCTGACCCACCTCCCCACCATATCACACAGACTCTGCCCACCCCAAGATACTGCAAAGGAAAGCCTTTTGGTATTTATTAAGTGAAGAAATGCCCACACGCATACAGGAGAACAGTGAATTCATAGCACTTTCCTGGTGGCAGACCTTGTCACCAAAGAGGAGAGGGCCCTTTGGGTAACCTGCCCCAAACCTGGTTTCTCCTCTCTCCCATTTGCTAGCCTCCTTTGTAGACAGGTGTGACCTCGAGACTAAGTGCTGACAATGGACTGTGAGCTGGAGGAAAGGCAAGGTTTCCACAACCCTTGCTTCCATGCTGCCTCAGACCCGTTCATTCCTTTCGCCATGGTTAAGACTGGCTGTGGTCTCTGGGCCATACCCTAAGGAATGGTTGGCCAACAAAACAGAAGGAAACTGGGTCCTGAGCGAGTACACGGGACAGAGGTGTCTTTCCAACTTCAACAGTTCACCTAGTGAGATCCCTCAGCTGTGAAGGAGCTAGTGTACCCAGGACCACCGGCTTCCTGACAGAGGAAACAGCTCTCATGCTGGTCACATGTGATGAGTAGCATGTCTTCCTGCACAACTGGCCTGATCATCCCTTTATCTGTTCCAGTGTAAGCCACTGTCAAGTGTGGGAGGAGAGGCTACTCACAGATGGGGCTGGGAACCAGTAAGAGCTTGGCTTCACCCTGAGGGGCCTGAGCACTGCAGCTAGTAAGAAAGCCCCAAGAAACCAGAGCTAACCAGACCCTAGCTGGCCTCAGTCAGTGAAGAGGAGAGGGGAGGAGAGGCGAGGGAAGAGGAGGGCAGGGGAGGAACCCTGGGACTATGATTGGAGTGGGGGGGTTGTCTCCTTGAATCTTGTGTGTAAACATGCCGCCCTGCTGTAAGCTCCTTAAGCAAGAAGGCAGTAAACAACTAAAAAAAAAAAAATCTTCAGGAAGTCCCTGAAACTGACCAGACTCACTAGGCTCCTCCCTGTCAGAGTAGGCAATACAAGCCAAGAGTACCTCTCAGATGGAAGGAGGCTGAGCTGTACTGCAGACTCTGAAAAGCCGCAAAGATTCCTGAGACCAGACCAGCTGCCTGGAAGAGGTTTAGGCCAACTGAGGCACCTGGGACACTCTCCGAGCTGCCTGCAGGCTGTGCAGTGCGCTCCAGGTTCCCAGCAGTGTGGGCTTGGTGAGGCCGCCGTCTTTGAGTCGTTTCTGTGGCTGTAAGTGACCCCTCACCCATATTCCTGTAAGCAAACCCAATAGAACTCATTGGTTCTCCAAACTGGGACTTCGGTGGCGTCCATACTTTGGTCTGTCATGGGATCCCCATCTGGGGTGAGCAGACGTGTGTGTTGTGTCTCCCCAGGAAAAGGTTTGTCACACAATAGTGAGGTACTGACTGGGAGGGTGGACACGGCTCGATGCTGGTGTTCAGTTAGAGGAAGAATTAGGTTAGCTAGGGCCAATGGGGAGGGATGAGCAAAGCTTAGGGACCAGAGACAGGGATGCTCCCTGGCTCTGACCCAAAGCCCGAAGCAGAGGCAACACTTGACCCTTGGCCTGGAGTCATAAGCCAAGACAAGTCTCCTGTTTAATAAGGTTTGCAGCACACAGTGCTGCAGGATTATCCACAGCCACAGACTACCGCAGTTAATTAAAAAGGGTGATGCTTCAGAGTAAAGTTCAAGTGCAGGCGAGGTTTCCTGAAGCAACTATTTCCTCTCAAAAGGATAAAAATACATACATATATAACATGTCTGAAGTGCAGCATATGCTCTAATATGGCAAACACATTTTTCGATTACGTATAAGTATTTTTTTTCCTATCAGAAACAAAGCCTCAGGCAAGTGACCAGAAGGCTGCTCTGACTCCACCTGCCACCTGCCACCTGAGCAGAAGAACTCATCCATGTCGCCAGTCCGAGCCCTACGGCTCTCAGCCCTTCATTTCTTTATTAATAAAAACTGGCCGAAGGGCTAGGGATGTGGCTCTGTGGTGGAGCCTTAGCCTAGCCCACTCCAGGCCCCGGCGTCCATTTCTATGACTGAAAGGGAGAAAAATGAGCCACCAAGGACTTTGATCAGGAACTGGCCTAGGCTCTAAGAACGTGTTTGAATTAGATAAAGATCTTACTGTGTGGGACACCGCAGCCAGGAGGAGGAGAGCTAGCAAGCTGAGTGTGTTAGGATACAAGGACGTTGTGTCCTGTCCCTCAGGACACAGGGCTGCTTCCTAGAGTAGCAGAGACACCGGAGTTTAAATTTAAAACGACACAGTGGGTATCAAGACACAGAAATTAATTCTGTGCCAGGGAAGGACTGTCTGGTTCAAAAGCACTAGGAGAGAGGATTTAAATGCATTTCCCCACAAAGAGACTCTAAATGTTTTAGGGGAGGGTGTCCCCCACCTTGAGTTGAACACTATACAACATATACATGCATCATGTGACATCTCATAGTTTTAATTTCCTTAGTACTTTAAATTTAGAAAAATAAAAACAGCAAAAAAAAAAAATTTAAGAGATTCTGTCATGTGTCATTTTACAAGCAGTCCGTCTGAGACAGACCACATAACATGATGGTGTCCCACAAGGAGGCGTCACTCAGTGCCACGGTAGCCATTTCTCTTTTGTGAAAGTACACATGATGAAGCCGACTAACAGGTACTTCTCAGAACACGCTCGTTTGTTAAGCAGCACATGGCTGTACCAGTTTAGTCCCTTCAGGGTCCACCGAGTCACTGTAGTAAAAGGCAAGGAGTGGCCCTAGAGTGCTGGGGCCCAAGAGCTGTAATACAGAGAGGAACTGACATCCGGGTCCCCTCGTTAAGCTTAATTATCCTCTCCACATTTCTTTCCTCCTGTAATCTCTGAGAGGTGCAAAAAACACGTCAGTTCCAGTGAAGGGAGATGGGTAAATTGCCTTCCATAAATCAGAGTTAGAAACTTCTCTGGAAATTATTCATCTTCCAGTACCAGGCGTCTCCTGCCTCGAGCCCATTCAGTGTGTTTTGGGGATGCCACCTCCAGAAGTGGTCTGTCTTCATCAAAAGTGGCTGTGCAACTGACTGGGGCTAGGAGACCAGCCCCCTCATTAGCATGTGGGGTCTCTTCAGAGGGCTCACCAGGGCCCTGACTGGTTCCAGAAAGGACCTGATGCCACAGGGCTCCTCAGAGCCGCATCCAGATCGATATCGGGAACTGGCCTTCTGGGAAATCACTAATGGGCTGTGGAAAATCACGTGGTGCATTAATGAAGAGCTTCACAGCTGTCCTAGGATCCCGAAAAAGGATAGCCAGAGGCCAAGTGTTTGTGGGACTGACGGGCTCCAATGCCCTTACAGCTCTTTCCCAAGCCAAGTGTCCTTCTTGCTGCATGGCAGGAGAGTGGCCCTTGCTTCTAACGGTAGCTGCCCATCTTCAGGCTAGGAACAAGAGGCGTCCTGGCCCAGCTGTACCTCATTTTCCCCAGACACCGGCCAACCTTGCAGCAAACCACAGCTGATGTGTGACATATCTGAGATGCTTCAACCCGTATGAACCATTCGGGAAGAGAACAACGCACTCATGCAGAGGGCAGCTTTTGAGTGGAGAGAGCTTTATGAGGCAGGGCAGAAAGAAATTTGAGGCTCAATTACTTGGAGGGCCCCTGAGCTCTCCATTTTGTCTCGTCCATGTAATGAATCCATGTGGGCAGAACACCATCTCTCGGCCTATAAGATGCCCACAATGGATTGTATATTGATATGACATTCAATGACATTGCAACACAGCAGAAGAATGCTGTTTATGGCCAGGTTCATCCAATGCCTAGACTCTTAGAGAGAGGGGATGGTGGCAGGTGCTAACCACCAGTCTGTCTACTTTCTGGATGAAAGGCCTCAGGCTTGGGGGAGTCTCACACAAGTCCCCGTGCAGAGCTGGAAGCCAGCTCCAGGGTTTCCTTTGTTCCTGTGGTCACCTATTTATGGCAGCCCTCTCGAATCCTGCATTAGAATACAGTTTATTTTCAAGATTTATTTTTAGTAATTTAAATTACGTGTATGTGTGGGGGTTATGGGCACACCAGTGCACTGTCTGCAGAGGACATGAGATCCTCCAAAGCTGAAGTTACAGGTGGTTGCGCACCACCCAGTGTGGGTGCTGGGAACTGAACTCTGTTCTTCAGCAAGTGTTCCTACCACTAAGACATCTCTCCAGCCCCGTTATTTCTTTTAAAAATAGATTTAAGGTGGGGTGGGGGGAGGGAGACAGAATATAAAAGGCAAGCAAAGATGTTGAGCACTGAATCAAAACAGCTGCTGCAAAGGTCACAAACAGGCAGGTGAGTGCTAAGGTCAGGGCAAAAGCCACGTGGAGCCATGTGACAAAATGATATGTAAGTGGCTGGATGGGAGTCAAGCCTACCAAGTGGCCTCGGTGACCTCAGTGGGCCGAGGAGTCAGAAAGCCTCATTGCCAATGGACTTCAAGGTCTTGGGACCTAGCTCAGCCCTGGCCAGCAGGTTCCTGTCCAGAGCCAGCTCAAATGTCCCTTCTGCTCAAAGCCGACCTGGCTGCCGCAGTTGTCAGCTGACCCTCTCTCCCTCTGCTCACTGACCCCTCTTCTCACAGCCACCCTCTCCTTTGCCAGCTGCCACCTGCCTGGGAACAACTCCCTTCCCCGGCCACTGTCACCTGTATGCATCTCCCTGTGTCCATGAGCACGCCAGGCTATCCCCACGGCACCGCTCTCCCACTAGGGATTGAACTAGTTCCATTTTAGGAGAGCTGCCCAACTTCTCAGAGTGTGGGGCATCGGCAGTCATTGCCAGAGCCAGTGAGTCTGCCCATTTATCAAGGGTGTGCGATGAAAATACAGAGGTGGTTTTATTGGCCGCCACGGAATGAAACCGCCCCAGAGAAGCAGGTGGAGGAGGAGCCTCTGGAAGAGGAAGATGGGACAGCAGTTGGGCCAAGCCATCCTCAGGAGGCCCTGGGAGGAGGTGGGTTGGAATCTCTGGATATATTGGCCCCTGGAGGCCATCCCCACCCCCAGAGAGGACAAAACATCCAACACAGCAGAGAGGAGCGCTGGGGAGGGCGGGTCTGTGGGACACAAGGGCAGTGCCCAGATGCTGCCTGAGGGTTCTGCCGGGGAGGCAAGCCCAGATCACAGAAGCAGTGCACCTCAGAACCAGGACAACAGGAAAGCAGGTAGGGCTACTGAGCCCGATCTCTTCAGCAGGAGGCTCCCTGCCATCCTATAAGGCGGCGCTGGGCTTCATCTTATGTAATTTTTTTTTTTTCCTGGAAGGAAAACAGCATGAACTCCCCAAGGCTGCAGATGGCTCCAAGTTCTGGGTGGTGAAATGCCAAGCGGATGGCAGCGAGCAATTAGGAATTTATGGAGCATGCAGGAGAGGTGGGGAAAATGTCCCCATCTAGACATGTGATGGAGCCTCTGAGCTCAGCTGTGACCTAAATGGGCAGCTGCATTAGGCTGGCCTCAAGAGAGCAGATGCTGGATCTGGACACTCATTCAGGGTGGACAGTGTGGACAACAGGTTGTCCAAACCTGCCATCCCTAAGCGTGGGACCGCAGCCACCAAGCCTTTCCAAGCCCCAGTCTTCTATAAAAAGGAGCTGGAGGACCACAACTAGAGAGGTGGCTTGGCAAATAAGAGCACTGGCTGCTCTCCCAGAGGACCCAGGCTTGATTCCCAGCACTCCCAAGGTGGCTTACAACCACCTGTAACTCCAGTCCCAGGCGGTCTGACACCCTCTTCTAGCCTCTGCAGGCCCTGCACACGTGTGGTGCACATACATATATGTGGGCAAAACATCCATACACATAAAAATAAAAAAAAAATAAGAATCTTAAATGAGACTGTAGTGCCCATTTCCCGTCTTGAGAAGAATATGACCCACAGTGGGTCACACACAGTTCTGGGAATGTTTTTAGGAGGCAGAGCCTGGTGTTGGAGAGAACGGGTTTTTTAAAGCTGGTAGGCTCAGGATACGTTGCTGCGACTTAGTAGCCTGCATCTGAGACTTACTTCCTTCAGCAATAAAATAGAAGAATTATGTTAATCACCTGACAGGCACTGTGAGAGCTGGAGCCACAAGACCCAGGAACCAGCCAGCCAGCGGCACAGCAGGCACTGGCCTCTGCGTAGCTTCTGTCACTTTGCCAAAACTAACACAGGCTTACATAAAAAGTGATACAGAAGGAGCCTAAGAAAGACATGTATTCAAGGAACACATGCCTTCTGCACCTCGCTGAGGTGAACCGTGGAGGCTCTCTGAAGTTGTTACCTCAGTGCAGAGAGCTCAGCCATGCTCGCCTTTGGTGTGCAACGCACCAGATAGGCAGGCAGGGGATGAGTGAGAGGCTGCCGAGAAACCTCCCTCCTCTGTGGTACTCTCCAGCCTCTCAGGACAGACAGCTGGTCTCGACCCCAGATCCTGACACGGGCACCAGTGGCTTCTCTATCTGCCTTTCTCCTAGCTGAGGGCTCTCGGAAGGTAGGGCTGTGGTCTTTATGGTTTCTACATCCCTAAGTCCCAGAACAAGGTTTGTCATATAGTGGGTGACCAAGAAATATTTGTGAGAACCTGGTGAATTTGTTGGTGGCAAGCATATAAGTCCATCCACCTCTGGCCTACATTGAAATGGCCGCTGGAGTCCACTGAGGCTGGTGATGGGGAAAAGGTCGAAAACAGTCATGGCTAGGCACTGCCTTCCAAGCCAGGGTTGTACCTAGGCAGCAAGCAGCTGTGGTCGCTGAGCAGCTTCCTCAAAGTGTGAACAACAAACAGCAGTGAGAGGGTGTCTGGAGGGTTCCAGAGAGCAGCTGGGTCAGGAACGAATACAAACAGAGCCAACAACAACCAAGGACGGCAGAAACAGAGAGAGAGCTGAGAAGTGCTCAGACCAGCAGGCTGCCACCCCATCCATACAACTGGCTCCCCACTCTCTGCTGATGGTGTTCCAGCTGAGGCGTCCGGGCACCAGATACGAGTCTAACACTCATCAATTATGGAGTCAAATTGTTCCAGCTGCCAACATCTTAGCTCAAAGAAAACACAAATATCAAAGGAATGCTTATCACAGAGGCTAATGATTAACATTAACAGAGTTTTGACAGTATCTAACAATGCTTTACTCCTAAGCAAATACACTTGGGGAGAGTTAAGTAGGCTTCTCTGTCTCAGACAAATGGCCTGCGGGATGGAGTTGGGGGGTGGTAGGTACACAGATGAATGCTGACAACCACCTGTGCATCTCTGCCTAGGACGAGGCAGCAGGCCATCCAGGTGTTGTTCATTCAGGGACCAGATGCTGGAAGCCTGTTGATACCCAACACCCTTCTTTCTTCTGAGAGGCCCTAAACCATTTGGGAAGAGTCACCCAAAGGAGTGTTGTGACGAGCCACGCTAGCAAACCCACACTGCCTGCTTCGTAGCTAAGGAGAAGAGGCCACAGCTAGGCCAGCTGCTGGCCCACAGGGTGCCATGTTTGGATAGCCCCTGTTTCCTAGTGATATTCTCTTCTGCCACTGTCCTCTCTGCCCCTTGGTTTTGGTTTATCCAGCACATGCTCTGGATGTTAAATCCACTGTGGTCTCACAGTGGTATCTCTGCTCTTCTCTCCGCATTCAGTTCCCCTGGAAGTCGACAAGGTCTTCCCAACACCGCACAAGGCACACGAAGCCTCGTCCAGCCAATCACTGGCTCCAGCCCTTGCTTCTGCCCTAACCAGGCTTTCTGATGCTGCTGTCCAGTCCCCAGCAGAGCACACATCCCTTTCACTCTGATCCTACCATCCTTCAGACCTGGTTCTCCTATACTGCCCTTCAAAACCTTCCCCTATAGTGGTCCTTCGGCAAAAATGTTAGAAATACAGAAAAGTCTAAAAATTAGAGTGAAAATGACCCATCAAATCTCTACACCCCAGAGTGGACCATCTTTGCATTCCCTGCCCGTCCCGATTGTATTTAAAGCGACTGTCTTAGATGGACCAGGACAGCGGGTGAGGGGGCCACGTTCCTGAAGCAGTACTGACAAGCTGTGAGGGGTAGCCATCTCTCCTTGCTCCTCACCTCAGGGGAAAGGCGTGTGTAGGTTTGACATCAGCAGTGGGGTTTTGTGCTGTTTGCTCTCAGGTTGGGGAAGGGCCCTTCTTCCTCAGCTTTTTGGTGT
Source organism: Peromyscus californicus insignis (assembly GCF_007827085.1). NCBI lineage: Eukaryota > Metazoa > Chordata > Mammalia > Rodentia > Cricetidae > Peromyscus > Peromyscus californicus. The sequence goes on along the minus strand of NW_026294584.1, from coordinate 104,116,859 downwards.
TTTAAATATTGAAAAGTTATCAGATCTTGTCAAATACCTCTTCCATATCAAGATGACTATGTAGTTTCTGTTCAGTCAATTAATCTATTTTGTTGTTCTTTTTCAGATATTAAACCATCCTTGCATTCCCAGGACCCACTTGGTGTATAGATTTTTGTCTGCTTATTGTTTTTCCGTGTTGCTGGGTTCAGTTTGCTGGTTTTTTAAAACGTTTATTTTTTATTTATTATATTATATATATTATTATAATTGTGAATGCATATGTTCATGCTATGGCACATATATGAAGGTCAAAAGACTAACTCTGTAGAGTGAGTTCTCTCTGCACTTTTACATAGGTCCCAGGGGTCAAACTCGAGTCATCAAGCTTGGATGATCTCTGGATTCATTTCATTTCATTTTTTCTTCTATCTTCATAGGAAATGTTGACCCAGGTCTTTCCAGGTGATGTCTTTGGCGGCAATACCAGCTACTGGGAATGAGTTAGGAGAATTTCCTCTCCTGTTTTTGTTGGTGGTGGCTTGATGTTCCTTTTTAGGAAGGTTTGTGAAGGGCAGGCATTACTTATCTGTTGACTTCAACAGTGAAGCCATTTGGACCTGGGCTTCTCTTTGCGGGTAGATACTTGTTACTTGTTATAAGTCTACTGGGATTTCCTGTTTATTTTTGAGTCAGTTTGAGTAGTTTGCCTCTTCCTATAAATTTCTCCATTTTTGCCTAAGTTATCTAGTTTACTGTTCTATTTTTTATAATTATCTTACATTTTTGAAAAATTGGTAGTAATGTCCCCTCTCTCACTCCTCATTCCGTTATTTAAGTCTCTCTCTCTCTCTCTCTCTCTCTCTCTCTCTCTCTCTCTCTCTCTCTCTCAATTTAACTTAAATCTTGTCAGTTTTGTTGACAGTTTCAAATAGCCAACTTCGGATGTATTTTCCACCTTTTTCTTCCGGTTTATCATTCTCTGACCGAATCTTACCGTTCCCCCTCCTCTTGCTTTGGTTTGCCTTGCTCTTTGCCCAGTGTCGATGATAGAATTTCAGTCCCATGAGTCTCTGGTTAGAGACTCTGTGACAAGTGACAAGGAGAGAGACGGAAAACACAGGAACACAGCACTGTTAGGGTGGCTCCTCCGGGGCCCTGTAGAGGCCTCAGCATTGACCTCCCCACCAAAGTCAACAGCCTCATAGCGATTCTCTCCACACCTACCGGCTCATGGAACTGTCAGCTCAGTCCTGTCAGAGGTGCGACACGACTCTGACCTGCTTTCCCTTTCCTAGTCCCAGTTCTCAGACTTCAGGCTGGCAGACTCTCCTCCTGCAGAGAGCCATGGGGTTGTCTCACCAATGGCTGCCTCACACAGGAGACTTGCCCATCCCTGAACCAATTACCATGGCCAGGAAAATGAAAAATAGGAAAGGCTAATTTTGTTACATGATGAGGCTCTGAGCAGGCCGGGAGTGGAGAAGAGATGCCCGCTCGATGTCCTGCACGGCTGTGGGAGAAGGCTCAATGAACAGCAAGGTCAAGCACGGCCCGCTGGAGTCTGTCCTCAGTGTCTGGCATCAACCTGGTTATCTGTGCTCAGCCTCTAACACACGCTAGCTGTGCCCTTCCTCCTCCTTGCTCATGCTCCTGGGTGCATTAGGACCCCTCTGAAACACTTCAAACCCCAGCAGTTCAAACACTCCCCTACACCTCCATCACTTGGTCCATCACTTGGCTATACCTGGCGCAAAGCATCAGAACCCAGTGGTGGCTGCGATGCACAGCTGACTTTCTCATGTCAATCAGCCTACATAGCACATCAGTCGTGTTCTCTTATGACTGTCACATGGCTACTGCGGCCTCAAGCGGTATGGCCCAACCCAGAGACGAGAAGGAAGGCCGTGTGTCTGGGAACCCTCCAGAAGGCTCTCCTATGTCCTGTCAGCTAGCCCTGAGCCTGAGAGCCAGCCTTGGCTGCAGACGACACTGGGAAAGAGAGGAAAGAACTACGCCTCGTTAAGAGCAACCCAGAGTCCCACTCAGCCCTGGGGCTTAAATAAGTCAGAAGGGATAGGGGAAGAACCCCTGGGAAGGCCAAGTCAGGCCCCCTACTCTCTAGAGACAGGGCTGACGTTTGGGATCTTCTGTCTGCCGCTGCCCTTGTCTTGGACTGAGACAGCACAGCCAGGGACAGCCCCACAGGCTGGGGTTTCCCCCAGGGTCCCCCAGAGAAGCACAGATGTGGGAAGGCAGACTGCTCATCCAAGTCTAAAATCTCAGCCATATGGAGCTGGGAAGATCCACCCAGTTGCTTTGGATGCACAATGCCATCCACAACATCCAACCTCAAGTGCCCCGAGACTCTCATCGCTTCCACCAAGGCCCACACACCAGGCCCAAGTCACTGCACACGTTAAACAAGCTGTGAAGATTAAGCAGAACTAACCAAATGTGCAGGGCGAGGACACAGCAAGAAGGCTGCCGTCTGTACACGGGGCGGTGGCCTCGGAGAAGCCAGCCCCGCCCACACCTTGATTTTAGACTGCCAAGCTCCAAAACTGTCAGGAAATCAATTTCATTTTTTTTTTTTTTAAAAAAGCCAACCATCGGTGGCATTTCGATAGTGGGATCCAAGCACACAAATGCATCAACTGTTCCATTCTGGGCCCCCCAAATCAGCCACTCCATGCTCAGCCGCTCCGTGCTCACCTGCCCTGTAGTAGGACTCATTCCCAAAGCCCCTTTCAGTTTCAGAGCGTCCCATATCTTTTCCCACCTCCATGTCAGTACAAAAGTGGCTCCCTATTGACTAGAATGCTCCCTTTTACCTCTAAGGCCCAGCTGAAACCTGCCTGAATTCCTCCCTCAAGACCCAACACAGAATTCCTAACTTTTCTTAGCAGACTCCCCAGGGGCCTGGCACTGCCTCCCTGACCAACATGCAGGGCATCTTCACGGCAGAGATGGCATCTCTTGTCTGTCTCCATGGAGAAACCAGACACAGGTGAGGAGCCTGGAGGAAGCTGTGTCATAGAGAAGGATGGTCCTCTGCTGTCCTGTGAGTTACACGTGGAGTCCACCCTCATACTGAAATAGGGAACCACCCAGGTCCTGGCATCCATATGGCTCCCAGGCTGAAATGGAAAGCAGCTTTGATCTGCAGATCCACACACCCTGCATCTTCCCTGGCAGCCTCCCACACGCATCATAGCGAGGTGGGTCAAAGTGCTGCTGCCTGGTGCGGGGCTCTTCTGGATGTTTCCACTCCTGAAACGGCACCCACCCATGGTCGAGGCCCTTCTGGGGACAATGTCTCCTTTCCTAAGACTCCATTGGGGGCTCTGGGAATTGCCCTTGCCAGTCCTCCCACTGAGAACACAGGGAGGCGGGGTGCGAGTTGTAACAAACACTTTGGTGTCTTATTTGTTCCAGAAGTTGGGTGGGGGAGGGGAGGACAATGGAGAAGATGGAATAAAACATGAAAGATGAATTCTTCCCTGGAGAAGCTCATAGATGATGTGCTCTGTGATCATCATGATGCTCACCCTGACACTCTGGGCTCTCACAGGCCCACAGCAGCTAGACCAAGGAACCCTACATTGAAACCAGGGTAAGCCATAGTAAACTCTTCCTCTTTTAATTTTACTTGCCTCAAATATTTGACACAGCAACAGGAAAATGGCTAACAGACCATGAAATACTGCTATTCCAAGCACAAATCTGAGCTAGTCTGAAGGATAAGGCCAAGTGGGGAAGCACTGGGGTGACCCTACCACAGCCCCCCACTGCTGGGCCTTTGGGTAAAGTCACCTGTGACCAGCAAGCACCTTCCCAGCCTGCCATACTCACACTCTAGCCGACATCACAGACCCCAGGGTCCAGCCAAGGGCAACAGAGACCTGCCAGGTGGAGCCCGCACAGACCAACACCCTCCCGAAGCATGCACTGAGTCACAGTAACAGAGCATCAGCAAAGATGCTGGCCGACACCCTGCCCACTCGAGACCCGGTGAGTGGCGCTGTAGTGACAGCCTCACCCCATGCATCCCGAGCATTTCCAAATAATGAAGGAGAGAAACTCATGCAGACTGAGAGTGCTTAACACTGGGACCACTAAAAACCAGTCTTATTAAAGCTAGAGTTGACTGCTGAGTACAGTCCTCTGGGAGCTGTCCCATTCTCCTTCAGGCAAGAAAGACCACACTGGACCCAACAAATGGAACAAATGATAATAACAACAATGGATAAAAATCAACAAAAATACAAACGCTAGCCACATGCTCTTGGTAGTAATATAAATTAGTGTGGCCAATAGAAAATGATGTGGACTTCCACAAATCACTAGAAATAGAACTACCATATCACCCATCTACAGACCACTCCTAGGTATATCTCTGAAGGAGGAGAAATCAGTACAGCAAAGAGAGACGCACAGCAAGCTCCTGGTTACTGAATAGAGTGGACAGATAAAGAAAATATGAACGTGATTCAACCATGAAAAGGAATAAAACTGTATCATTTGTGGCAATGTGGATGGAGCTGTGGGACACTGAGCCAGGCACAGACAGACAAGTTCTGAATGTTCCCACTCACATGTGGAAGCTAGGAAAAAATGTATTTCCTAAAATCACAGACGGGGCTCACTAGAAGCAAGCAGAGGGGGCAGAGTACGGGGAGAAGTGAGCACCAGGGTTCTTCAGCACCTAAAAACCACGACAATACACACAATTTTATAAAGACCCACAAGAGAATAGTCACTACTGTGGTCTCTTTAGGTCTGTGACCAGTGCCCTGGAGGAAGCAGAGGATGATGGGGACAAATGTCTACAGGCGGTGATGTGTGTGAACAACCCGGGAAACTGACCTGCTCTGACAAGGAGACTTTAGCCAGAAGCTACAGGTGGCCAACAACGTAGTTGCCTCATTTCCTCCACCTTCCTCGCCATAAGCTACAACCCCTAAGTCCTGCTTCATTTCCTGCTGCTGTGATAAACATCATGACCAAAAGCTTGGGGAGGAAAGGGTTTATCTTATCTTAACTCTCAGGTCACACTGTTAGAATTCCTAGCCACTCCCCCAGCTACATGACCCTGTGTGCACTGTCCAGTAGCCAAGCAAGATGCCTTGTCATCCTAGGGCCTATGTCCTATGCAATCCGTGTGCTTCATGATCACCTAATCTTGGTGCATGCATGGTGTAGTTACATAAGCCCATATGCGCATGTGCAGGGGGGAAGCTATAAAAATAAGTTCCCCCTATTCCTTCCCTCTCTTCCTGCATGGTCATTCTGTAGGCCTATGCACACCCCTTCTATTCCCTTCCCTTAATAAACTCTTATAGTGGGTTTTGTTGTGCCTCGTGGCTTCTCTCGTACAGTAAACAGTGCCGCTTAATAAATAACATACACTCCATCACTGAGGGAAGTCAGGGCAGGAACTGAAGCAGAGGCCTTGGAGGAATGCTGCTGACTGGTTTGCTCCCCACGGCTTGCTCAGTTTGCTTTCTTATACTTTCCAGGACCACCTGCCCAGGGGATAGCACCACCTACAGTGGTCTGGGCCCTCACCAATCATGAATCAAGAAAATGTCCCCACAGACTTGCTTATAAGCCAATATTATGAAGGTATTTCTCAACTGTGGTTCCCTCTTCTCAGATGACCCAGTTCGTGTTCAATTGACAAACTAACCAGCACACTCTATGACTATCCAGTAGCCTCTGGAAGTCCCCAGTGATTACAGTCAGTGCTCGAATCTGTTGTTTTTCCAGTCTTTATGTTCCATTTTCCCTTCTTCCTTCTGCATTTCCTCCCTGTCTCCCTTCCCGTCCTTCCTCGTTTCCTCCTTCCCTCCCTCTTTCTTGCCCCTCCTTACTTCCTGTATGCTGATACTGCTAAGATCAACCTGAAGAACCTAGTGTGGCTCTCACTGGGGAAGGCGAGGCATGCTCTCTCATCACCGCACCCAAAAGGATCTGTTGAATGAAACTCGAACCGGGTGGCCAGCAGCACCAAGGGATAGGTTGGCGTGGTAGAAGATGCCAGCCTAGGATGGCGGCAGGTGGAGTGGCCTATGGCAGATGGTGCTTTCTGAAGCCCTCAAATACACAGAGCACAGTGTCACCCCAGTTTCACCCATGACCTCCATGTCGTCCCATTCCGCCCCCGCAGTAACAGGGCTTTGAGAAGTGAAAGGAGCCACCTCCCAACAGGAACCTCAGAGGACTCTGAAATATGGGGCAAGGGTCATCTTGTAATCTCAGCTGTGAAAACTTGCACCACTAAAGACCATTTCCCCCCTTTACACAAAGACATCAAGAGCCTGGCCCGGGCACAAAGTGCTCCTGGGACTGCAATCTGAACCTAAAGGTGCCGAAGGATGATGGAGGACAAGGCTTCCATTCACAAAGGGGCTTATTTTGCTATCTGCCCTCTCAGGCTCCATCACCAAACAAAGCCAGATTTGTATCTGCAGAACATTCTTACAGCAACTGGGAGAATTTATCCCTTAACGAAGCCGTTGGGAAAACCAACCCCAGAACAGCAGCAGCCTCTACTCTTCCCACCAGAAAAATCTCTGCCATTCAAAGAGTCTTTTAAAAACCAGCCCAGAAGGGACGGCCTACTTAAAAGCAAGATGGTTTGCTAAAGCACAGGCAAACACCCCAGCAGGGAAACAACAGCTTCCTGCGAGGGAAAGAGACTTGTGGAAATTCTTAAAATAGGCCAAAGAATAGAGAGGTGCTTCTAAACGGAGGTGAGGGATTAAAAATAGCGGGCGCTGGTGGAATGTGCACAGTAGGGCCCAGGTTCTCAGGGCTGTGGGGAAACAACAGGTGTTAAATCAGAGGCACTAAGTCTTTGCTCCTGTGGTGAGGCGGCAGTGGGAACCATGGTGGGGCGATGGGGGCCCACACTGTTCTCCATTTCTCCCACGGGTTCATTCCAGATCTGCTCCAGCCGAGCATCCCAACACTTTCTGCACCGGGACTGAGTGGCCGGAGGACACTTGCAGGCTCTTCCTGTCAAGTGGTGAGACTCTGTGGAGGACCTCTCCTCCCTCCACGCCCTTGGCCATCAGGCAGGGACAGCCTTTGTCTTCTTTGTCTCCGTTTCCTCTGGGGTGGCCCTCCTCGCCTCTCACTCACATCACCACCACCATCTCCAGCCGGCCAGCAGTGAAGGCAGACCTGTGGCTCCAACTCTGCCTTGCTGCTCGGCCCGTCTGTGTGACACCTCTGTCCTGTCTTTCCCCCTGGAAGACGGACACCGCTGAGGACGCCGGGTGAAAGGGCAAGAGCTGAGATCCAGCCCACACTCTGCTTACCAGCCTTTGGAGTGGAAGGCCCCCCCCCCACCACCACCACCCGTGGCACGTGGCTTCCCAGGGTCCCTGTCCCCAGCCTTTGCCACATGGTAGCTCTCCACACACACATACCCAGCCTCCTCTTCGTTTGAAAGCCTGCCGTTGCCCTCCCTCTCCCCACCTGCTCACATGCCTGGTGAGTGGAAACAGCCATGCTAAGTGACCTGTGAGGGGGAGCCTGGCAGGCAGAGAAGAAAAGCAGAGAAGACCCAGTGCCAGCCCGAGCAGCCGACGTACCTCACAGAATTCACGTGCCAGAGCTGAGCTACGGAAACTCGGCCATCGTGATTCTCGCGGAAGTCACCAGAAAGTAGCACAGAACAGCCGGGTGAAGGCACCCCAGGCAGCTGTCAGCTAAGTAAAGAGGGTGGAGTGGGGAATGCCTAGTCCCAGGGGGCACAAGTTCAGAGGAGTGCAGGGAGACCGAGACATTGAGACATAGTCTGCAGGCAGACGCCATGAACACAGAACAAGCAGACAAGAAAGGGGTAAAGGCCTGGCCTACATCCTTCTTGGAGAGCCCAAAGGGAGAGAAGGCTGACTCCTGAGAACAAAACTCCTACAAGGCAGACGTGGTGGACATGGCGGTGCTCCCAATTCTTCATCTCCCCATCTAGCTCCAGATGGCTGGGAGGGACCCTTATCCTTGATAGCCACATACCCAGTGTGAGGAGGGTGTTATGGGGCGGGCGGGCGGAAGGGCTGTGACATCTGAGTGAGCTCCCAGCAAGTGACTTCTTCCCCAGATACATTTGCATAGGTGGGAGGAAGTGTCTCAGGTTGGCACTGGCAACATCCCAGAGGGGGGAGGCAGAGAGAGGAGGAACCAAAGTGGTCCGGGAAAGGGGGCACAGAGGTCCCTCAGGAGAGCCCCACTCTGGGGAGCCGGCCGGGGAAGAACAGCCAGCAAGTGAGCTCCAGCTTACCACAGAGCCAGCCAAGGAGCGTGGTGTGCGAACACACACAGGCGGCGAGCAAACACCCGCCTTGTCAGTCCATCACCCGGGCCCTGCCCCCCACAGCCCCACCCTACACCCCCCAGCAACATGGACAAATCTTGAGCATGGTGCAGATAGCACAGGGTCTGAGTCCCTGAGAAGCACCCTGGGTGGGGGCGGGCGCGTCTGGCAAGGACACTGGAAGGCTTGGGTTCTGGAGTCTGAGTGTGGTGGACATCTAGAAATACTGATAACAATGGGAAGGGCTGGGGAAGAGAGCGCTGGGGGCTGACTCAACCTTATCCACTTAGCATCTCCTCCAGGCAGATGAAGAGAGGCACTCCTGCCTGGAGCCAGCAGGTCGGGGAAGAGCTGGGTAATCCTGTAATTACAGAGCACACTCCAGCCTCAGTCACAAGAAGCAGAGGAACATTTTAGGGGCGTCTCCATCACCAAATCGGCATTGTTCTCAGAACAGCAGAACCACCACCCTGTGTGCTCACTCTTCTGGAGAACAGCGATGGGACTCTCACTCCTGATTCCAAGTTGAACTTGGTCGGGACTGAGGGCCACTTGGTGAAAGGACAAAAAGGTAACCCCGGGGCACAGAGCAAACATGGACGCCCAGTTTGGGAGAGCTTACAGCCTCCTGACCCCATCCACAAGCCAGTCAGTGTCTGTGACCCTGCCCATCAGAGGGAGCTTGCCAAAGAATCAGTAGTGGAAGTTGCCAGCGTATGGAGTCTGAGTGAAGCAGCTTGTCACCTGGGGCAGTCAGTAGGGGCGCTTTGTTCTGCTCCTTCTCCAGAACAGACGCACAATCTTTAACCAGCATGCCACTTTCGATGTGTAAATAATTGTGGTGAATTACTTTCCCTTTTCTTTTCGCCCTATAAAGTGATCTTTATCCTAAATTGTAAGAATTAAGAAAACACTACCTGGAAGGACAACGTTGGCCATGACTGGTGATGTGTTCAGTAACTGACAAGGTCTGAAGAGTCTGAAGCAACCCAGCAGGGGCATTCACCACACAGTGTGTGTGTGTGTGTGTGTGTGTGTGTGTGTGTGTGTGTGTGTGTGTAAATGTGGGTGTATATGTACATGTGCGTATATGTGTAGAGGGCAGAGGCCAACTTCAGAAGCTGTCCATCTTCGCTTTTGAGACATGGTCTCTCACTGGGACCTGAGGTTCAATGAACAGGGAGAGGCTGATTTGCCTGTCTCAGTCTCCCCAGCACTAGGAATGCAGGTGCATTGGCCACTACATTGCTCCCAGTTTTTCACATGGGTTCTGGGCCTTGAACCCAGGTCTTCACTCACGCTTGCACAGCAAGCGCTTTATTGACTGCATCCTCTCCACAGCCTGCTGGACGCGCTATAACCTTGTGTCTCTGCTCCCTCCTGGGAAAGCAGCCAGAGCAGCAACCACACTGTTCCCCTTCGGATTGGTGTGGACATTGCAGAGATCAGGTATGGACAGGGCCTAGTCCAATCTCTGAACCTTCCGAGGTCCTCCACAGAAATGGGATCCATGGTGAGTAACACGTATTTTCATGACTGTAGCCACATCTGTTATGATGAGTTAGGCCTGCCTGGATGTGGCCAAAGGGAGTAATGATTAACTGAACCCAAGATTCCAGACTACCGTTATTAAAAACAGCATGTTTGCACGTTCACCCTGCAACAACTATCCCGAGAATGCTCTCTCCTCCCTTAGGTTCTGGGGAGTGTACCATTTGTAAAGATAGAATCACCGTCCACTGTAACAACTACCCCAAGGACAGCTAGCTCTCCTCTTCCTTGCTCCAGCGTCCAGAAGCAGGTCGGGCCAGTTTGCCAGCTTGTGGCCAGCAGACACCTGTAACTGTTGCCTGGGCACCTGTGGGAGACGGGCACCTGCAGGAGACAGGCCCAGGGCTCCAGGGGCAGTTGTCTGAGGTTCAAAGTAACCAAGACACAGGTGCACACCATGTGGCCAGTGGGACAGGCATGGAGATTCAGCCTCCTTGTTCTTCTCCTATTCTTTCTTCTCTTCCCTCCTCCGGACTGGGAGGAGGCTTGTTATGCAAGGGGAGGCCCAGATTGCATCGAGGGAGGGGAAAGGCTCTGGGGTGGGGTGGACTCGGGTACCCTCTCTTCCTACTGGCAAGCGGGCGGCGCTATGTGGGCAATGGTATTTTGGGGTCTCTCAGACCATGAGAGACAGAAGCTTGCCAAGCAGCTCCTCCTGTGATTGAGACCTCGAGACACCTGGCTAGCAGCTGGCACAGTCCTGTGCCCTAAGCCCCACTGCTATTCCACCACTCTGACTGCTCTGACACTTTCTCCGACACCATTAAGACCTCTCCAAGGTCTGTCAACTACAAGGATATCTCTCTTTCCAAAGGAGCCTTCCAGGGCAGTGTTTGCCCCAATCGGTCTGAGCAGGTTGTGAAATGTTTCCAAGACTGGCTCCATCAGAGGCAGACCCCAACCCCAAAGGTAGTTTACCAACTGAATTCTCTCTCAGAGGCGGCAGCAGGCCCGGCGGACAGTGGGCTCCAGAGACAACCTGCCTGGGTTATTTGTGAAACCATGGCGGGACCCCGGACCTGTCTATCCTCTCTTACAACACAGAGCCAACAGTATGGGAAGGGGCCAAGCCACAAACGCTAATGGTTCTGTGGCTTTCTCTAGTTCATTCCTCCTGCCCTTGGACTTGGTTTTTCCTGAACACACGTTTCTTCCAAATCCTTGAGCGCAGTAGCAGCTGCCCCTGTCCGGGCCTGTTCCTATGCCCATCAAATCCCTCACAAGGCAGATGCTGACTTCCAAGAGCTAGCTCGGTTGAAGCCAAGATGTTGGGTTGCTGTCTCTAACTAGAGCAAAAGCGACTGAGCCAGGGGCTGCCCGCAGCGCAGCTTCGGTGGAGAGACTGTGAAAACCACCCACAGCCAAGGCGAGGGCAGCCAACTTGGCCATTGCTGGCCCGGTTGGCCATCTCCCTCCCCCCGCCCCGCTGAAGACTGCAGGCCCTCTGTGTCTTACTGTGAACTGGGGCACTGTCACTGCCCCACCAACAAAGCCTCCAGAGGCCGAGGTTGGACATTAACCACGGCTTTCATTCCCCGCTTCCCCTCCTGTAGTGATTAAACCGCTCACTGTAGGACTTGTTAGAAAGTAAAAAGACTGTGCAGTGCTGGTCTTGGCTATGTCAGAGTGAGACTTAATGATTAATGAGGGCAGCAGTGCTCCACACACCACACACCTGCACACCCCAGCGCACTCTCCTCTCCAGCACATCTCTAAGAACAGGCAGGAACACTTACCGGCCTGCGCGCCGCGGCCCACTGTGGAAATACAGGAGACGGTACAACTGGTGCAGTCGCCCTGAAGTTCTGATATTAAAAGTCTCTACCTCTGTATTGTTAACAGGACGCCAGCTGGATTGCACACACCTGGTTGAGAAAGCCGCTCCACTAGGTAACCCCAGAGCCCCAGTGGGAGACACAACACATACCCACCAGGACCCCTAAGAGACAAGAGGCCCATGGAACAGGTAAGCCTCCTCTGAAACAGGGAACAGGAAGCAGTGACTTCACCAGGCCAAGGCTGCCACAAGCACTCTCTTCCCCGAGTAACACAAACAAGGCAGGGCTTTTCCCCCCCGCTTCACCCAGGAAGAACAGGGTAACAAGAGAGCAGCTGTCTGGCTGTGCGCAGCCCCAGTTTCTGTTTCTAACAGCAAGGCAGATCCCGGATGGGAAAAGTGAGGAAGGGCCAGAGTGACTGGTTGGGAAGGAGCCAGAAGGAAACACCAGACCCCTCTCACCCCAGCTAGCTGGGCGTCATCTCTGAAACTCAGACTTAAGCAGGAATAGACAGCAAAGGTTACAAAGGTACATACGCACACATATAATTTTAGTTTTCTTATGAATTCAGTGGCCTTTTAAAAAACTGTTGGGTTTGCTTTTAAATTGAATGCTTCCAACAGGAAATTAATTCTGGTACCAAAAAAAAAAAAGTCACGTGAATCTCTGAAGACAGTGGAATCCTCTCCTAGTTGTAGTGGAAGAGAACCCTTGATTCCTCATTTTTAAGAAAATCATATGTTAAGAACTGCTCTCAACTTCACTAACACCACCGAGCCATGGGGTGTCAATGGCATGGGAGGTAAGTCACAGAAAGGGTGGACCCCACGATGATGACCAAGGAAGAGAAGCAGGTGCCATGAAGGAGGAGGCTCAGGGAGAGGACTTACTTGGGTGTGCCACTGGGCTTCCAGTACCTACAAAAGAGGTACTGTCCGTCCGCATTGACCAGGTGAGGCAGGTCCTGGTAGGGAACATTCTGTGGAGTTCGCCTGGGAGAATTTGCCTCAGGCATCCTGTAGAGGTCTTCTGGCCCTTGGAAGAAAGGTGGACATATTCTAAAGTCAGAAATACACTCATGTCCATTGGGGAGGAAAGGAAGCCTTGTTCAGCATCAGGACTGTTTTTTTTTTCTAAGCAGTTAAAAAAACACCTCAATTTGATATTTATTTTTAAAATTACATACATCTCTTGCACATCTCTCCAAGACTGAAAAATTCCATTTGTCCTTAAGAAAATGCACACTTTTATTTTTTTAAAGTGCCTCATTGCAGCCCCCTCCCATCTGTGTTTATTTTAAATCATCTCAGGAAACTTCATCTTAAAGACTGTTTTAGCTGTAATCAAGCGGAAATTACAGTCAGTTCCGTGGGTACAAAGCCCCAGCTGCAAGGACCCATCTCTCCAAAAATCTCCACGGAGTGGATTCTAGGGGGCATAATAAGTAGGTGACGCGCCCCGAGCGATTTCTCCCTTCTGAATGCCAAAGATGCCATGACAAACCTGTTTCCATTCCGTCCTGGCTTTCGCATTCCACTACCGCCACAGCCTCGAGTATCAGCGCCAGGCAAACGAGGGCTGTTCCCTCATCGCGGCCGCAGGGCAGCACCGCGGGGTCTGCGCCCTCCCCGCCTGGGCTGCAGGGGTGCGAGCTGCTCCCTCCTGCCGCTCCAGCGCTAGCTCATGTCACCACTTTTCCAGAACACACCCCTGAAGGGGTTCCGGGAGCGAGGGACAGCCGGTCCCCAGCCCGGAGCTGCTGCGAGACGCGCTCCGCGGCACCGCGCATTCGCGCAGATGCGGGTCCCCGAGCAAAGTCACCCCGATTCTCCGACAAACTTTGCCTCCTGCCCGCCCGCCCGCGACCGCTTGGGGAAGGAAGCCCAGCGGCTGTCATCTGCACACCACACACGGCGGGGACTTGGCCGGTGTGTCCCCACACCGGGCTGGGAAGATGCAGTTGACGGGCACAAGTCGGTTTGGGGGTTGGTGCGAGGGCGCGAGGGGCGCGCTCACGTGCACACGCTGACACGCGCGCACACTCGTGCGCACGCACACGCGCGCAGGGGACCCCTGGCGGCGGCTCCTATCCTGAGGCAGGGGCGGGAGGCAGTTACCCGGGCCACGAGCGCCGCTGTCACGTCCCCCGAGCACCACGCGGGTCCGGGTCTGCGGCGGGCTAGAGGCAGACAACTGCGCGCGGCCGGCTGCGCGGCGATAGGGCGCGGCGTCTGCGCCGCCACTTTATCCCCAGCCGCTCGGCGGCGGGGGCGGCCCGCTGGGTGGGGACGCGCGGGAGGCGGCGCCGGGGGCCCACGTGTGCCCGGCCCCCGGGGAGGAGCGGGGCGCCGCCCGCCGACCTGCCACGCGCCCTTCCCGGCCCTACGCGGCAGCCGCATGGGGACTGTCACGAGGCCCTGAACCGAACTAAGGGGCTCTTCAAGACCAGGCACACAGGCAAGAGCACTGACCCACACACAGGTACCCAGAGCAGAAACATGCTCACAAGTACTGAATGCACATGTTTACAGATGCACACGTGCGAAACCCACATTCAGATATCACAGGTGCGGGCACACCCAAACGGACATAAGGAGACATCCTCAGGATCCTTCCCCCAGATGTTAGCTGCACCCAGGGGCACACATGACTGCCACAGTTACTACGTGAATACGGACACACGACAGCATGGACTCACTCCCTAGACACTATGCACACAGATAAAAAACAATACACCACATGCACAGTGTAGATACAGCTCCCATTTTCAAGGAATAAGAAATTATTCTGGAGCCATTTTGAGTGACCATGGCCTGGGAACACAGACTTAGGTTACCCCAAATTTCATGTTCCAATATGGAAGCAGTTTCAGGAAGTTTTTATAGTTTTTACAGAACAGAGAAAGTCATAAATCAAGGGTAGTTTAAAATACATTAGAGGGTACACCAGAGAGGCAGGTACAGTGAGAAGGACGAAGCTTTTCTACAGGTTCAAGACGCTATCTGATGGCATTCTTAGCTTTTGGATTGGCAGAAGTCAGTTGTCCTGTTAAGTCAATAGATTCTAAAGGTTTTTATCTATTGTCACAAGATGTTAGTTGGACAAAGAGGGGCAAGGGAGGGATGGCTATTCCGGAGGGCCAGAATTTAGCCCAAGATAAGGTAATTCGCCTCTGGACCTGCAGCATTTTAACCTCTCCACAGTCCTGAAATTCTAATCAGCCAGTCTCTGCAGACAGAGATTCCTTTTAGTTTTCCTTCACAGCCAGATGCAGCTTCTTTCCGGAAGTTGTTGTACACAACAGAGATGAACAGCACACCACACACACCAAGACAGGTAAAGACACATGATATTTCCACACAAGTGCTTAGCACCCTGGAGAAGGAAACAGACGCATTGCACACACACTAATACTGCATGAAACCACTTCCCCTAGGTGCCTCCGGAGTCGGGTCCCACCAGCACAGCTGGCTATGTGGCTGTGGAGAGTCTGGAATCCAGCCCTAAATTTAGAGCCTGTCCACTGTGTCCTAAGCCTGACACCTCGGATGACAGGTGCAGAGGAGCAGGAGGGATGACCCTGACCCCTACCCACCTCCACAGGCCTTCCAGAGCTTTCTTCTTAGCCAACCGCTTTGCAAAACAGCAGTACTGAATAGTCCCACTGTCGTGGTGGCCCAGTGGTGGTGTCCACAAAAGTGAGGCTGCCACAGAGCCTGCAATCTAACTTAACTTGAAAAATAAAAGGAGGCCATCTGAGAGACAGTCTGGTTGCAGGCCATGCCGAGGGACCTAGCCCACCTGCCGTGGCCGGTCTCCAGGGCTTGGACACAGAAGGAGAGGCTAAAGGACTTCTTGGGGCTGTTTCTGTATTTTCTGGCAGGCCAGGATGGGGGGCAGCAGGCTCAGAGGAGGGGCTGGGAGCCTGGTCTCAAGGCTGGGCTGGGCCTGCTAAGCACACACCACTGTTCACTTCAGCTGCGGTTTTCTGAAAGGAAGGGCGACTGAGGAGCCGTCTCGCTCCTTGGTGCATAGCCCTGTGTGTTCACAAAAGCCAGAGCAAGCAGTTAATTATCTTACAGCACTTTTACAATTTTGGGGAGGGGGGCAAGGAGTCAGAGTTTCTGGGAACTTATCTTTTAGGAACTTAGAATGGGTGCATAGGACAAACGGAGTCTTCCTTAGCCAGCACAGTGGGACCCGGGGAGAGCAAGGGAGAAACCTAAGCTAGGTGCTTCTAATGGTAACTTCTTTTTACAAAACTACAGAGCAATATCACAGTGATATTGGATTTATTTTTATTTCTTAATTTACTTTTTTTTTTTTTGAGACAGTGTCCTACTCTCTAGCCTGGATGGCTTGGAACTCATAGACATCCACCTGCCTCTGCCTCCCAAGTGTGGGAATCAAAGACGAATGCCGCCATGCCCGCACAACATTGGATTTATACAATCAAGAAACGGTATTTCCATCCACTGAGACCCCTCACGGCCACATTTCCTTCCCTTCCCTTTCCTCTTTCCCCACAACCTCTGGCAGTCTTGCTTTGTTCTCTATTTCTAAATTTTTTGTCCTGTCAGGTTGTTTTGTAAGTGGAATCATGAGGTAGATGTGCAACCTTTAGCACTTTTGTCGTTTAGCACAAACTGGTCTATCCGGCTTCATGTTTCATGATTAGATGCACCACAGTACCACACAGTTCACCTGGTGAAGGACAGTTCATCTGTGTGGTTTCCAGTTTGCAGCTAGTTCTGAATAAAGCTGCTGTTGAACGCTGGCTAGGCACAGTGAAGCATGCTCTCCATCCCAGTGTACAGGATTGTTAACACATGATTATCTGTGGTTCAAGATCGGCCTGGTCTGCATAGCTAGACCTTGTCCCAAATAAACAAGAAAGGAAAAGGAAACAGCTTGCTTAGTTTTCTAAACAGCTGATAAAATGTTTTCCAAAGTGGGTGTATCTGTTTACATTCCCACTGTTGTTGCCAAAAAGATAATGTTTAAAGTACCTTTTAAATTTTATGCGTACGTATGTATGTGTGCCTGGGTGTATGTAATGTGTATCACATATATGCAGGAGCCTAAGCAGGTCAGGAAAGGGCATTAGGCCTCCTGGAACTGGAGTTATAGACGGTTGTGAACTGCCATGTGGATACTAGGATAACTGTTGAACCACCTCTCCACCCTCCCCTCCCTCGTTTTTTTTTAAAGCCTGACTGTTGTGCACCTTGTGTTTTTATCTGCATTTACGTGATAGCTTATGCTGCCGAATGCCTTTCCATGTGCCTGTCTTCTCTGTCTCCTAGTAAAATGCCTCATGGTGCCCTCTGACCACGGTCTTATTGAGTGTTGTTTGACAGTTGAGTTCTGGGTGTTCTGGGTGTATTGTAGATGCCAGTCCTGTGTCAGAGGTGTGATTGGCAAGTCGTATTCTCTCCTGGTTTGTAGTTGTCTCTTCAGCCTCTTCAGAGGGTCATTTGCAAAGCAAAAGCTTTCATTTGGGTCACAGACAAATTGTTAGTGTTTGCTTTAATGGATCATGTGTTTCGTGTTAAGTCTTTGCCTAGTCCTTCATTTGAGGAAATTTATTCATATTCAGAGTTATATTTTTTATATTTTATGTTTAACCCATTTACAGTTAATTTTTGTTAGGATGTGAGATTTAGTCCAGAGGTTTTTGTTTTGATTTTGGTCCACATATCAGTTGCTCCTGCACCTTTAGATGGGGGACAGTTTTCTTCCTATGAATTGTTTTTCCACTTTTCTCAAAATTCGGCTGGTCTTTCTGTATGAGTCTGTTTCTGGCTCCCCATTCTACCCCGCTGGTTTGTGTCAGCTTCTCTAGCAATACCATTGGTAATACCATGGTCTTGATGGTTGAAGTTCTCTAATAAACCTATAAATTCTATATGCTGATACTCACTTCATATTTCACAAGATTGGTTCAGCTATTCTAGTTCCTTCACCTATTAATATAATTTTTTGATCAGTGTTGTCTATAATTATTAAAAAAATCTTGTTGAGATTTTGACAGGAAATACATTGAACATGGATATCTGTTTGCCAGCCTTGATGTTTTCAAGGTTAAGTTTTACAAACCATGAACATTGGTACAGCTCTCTATCTACTTCTTTCTTTCAACACAAGGCAGGACTTTTAACAACATACAAGTCTTACACAAATACTTTAGATTTATACTTTTTTTGTTTTTTTGGTTTTTTTTTTTTGTTTGTTTTGTTTTTTGGGGTTTTTTGAGACAGGGTTTCTCTGTGTAGCCTTGGCTGTCCTGGAACTCACTCTGTAGACCAGGATGGCCTCGAACTCAGAGATCCCGAGTGCTGGGATTAAAGGTGTGAGCCACCTCTGCCCCACTAAATTTATACTTATATTTATTTTAAGTAATTGTAAATGTCATGTGTTGCTTCTCTCAGTGTGCCTAGGTTAATTTCTAGTTTATGGTGATAGAATTGACTTTTGTTTCCTGGACTTGTAATCTGTAACCTTGCTCAACCTACTTATTAGATATAATGTAGGGGGCTTGAGTCTTATTTTGTTTATAGCTTCCTTGGGGTGCTTCTACATATACCATCATTATATTTGGACCGAGTTTCTTGTAGACAACATGTAGTTGCATTTGGATTTATTTATTTTACTTTTATTTATTTGTCTGTTTATTTTTGGTGCAGGGAATAACAGCAAAGGATTGGTCAGCTATAGAAATTCTCTTGGATTGTTTTTATCTCACACATCTGACAATGTCTGGGACTCCTTTCATTCCTGAACGATGTTTTCACTGAAGCTGGGATTTTACGATGACAGTTCTTCCCCAAAATTTCATGATTAATTAATTTAATTGTTAATTTGTTTTTAAAATATTGGTTACTTCTGGCCATGAGAGTTGATGCTGATGGTACTCATTTCTACTTGAACTCTTCTGTTCTTACAGAGAACATCATTTCCCTCTTATTACCTTCAAGATGGTTTTGTGTTTTTAGTTTTCAGAAGTTTCACCGTGTGTCTTGGTGTGGATTCTTCAGGTTTGTTCTGTGTGGGGTTTGTTCAGCTTCTATAATCTGAGGAAGTCAAGGTTTATGTCTCTTGACAGATAGGGACCCTTTTCACATCAGCAACATTCTTTCTTTGTATACACTTTAAGTCCCACCCCCTTTGTTCTTCTCCATGTTTCTTGGCTTTCCTTTTCTTAGCCTTTTGTGACTTTTGGCCTAGCCTTTTGTGACTTTTGGCCGATTTTCGTGTTCTTATCTGTGGCTTTGGCATTTCTGGGTTACTGGATTCATTGACACCAAGGGATTTAGAAAGCAAAACCAAAGCTGAATGATGTTGGTTTTGCAGACATGGCCCAGGGTGTTCATATTTAACAGGAAGAGTGGGGCAAGCACATCCCCCACCCCTTTGCAGAGTGCAGCAGAGAAATCACTCTCAGGTCCTTGGCTCTCTCGTGCCCACAGAAACCTCTAGAACAGGACAGCTGCAGATACAACCAGGTGAAAAAAAATTTTTTTTTTTCCTGTGGCAGGCTCCTCTGCAACTATCATGAACTGGCTAGGTGACAGTTCGAGAAGTGGCATCTTTCTACCCTCTCAAGAGCTCTTATGTGACCTGAGATACACTGAGGCTTGAGGAGAGTGGTCACGCTGGGAATCCCAGTGGAGAAGGGGGAAGAACGCATCGGAAGGCAGCTCCTCTCGTAGAAACTTTAGACTTCCGCTGTCTTGAGGGTTTTGGTTGGTGTAAACCCACACTGTAAGTCGCTTGTGCTAGGAGGAAAGTGGAGATGAGGAGTAGAAACTGTGCTTACAGGAACCTACAGAAGGAATATAAGACTCTGCACAGTGAAGTGGGGGGAAATGAAGCTGAGTAATTTGGGCCTCCAAACCCAGCAGTGCTGGCTAGCTGGCTCACTTCCTGGCAAGTTTCTTCACCGCATAGACTTGCCTTCTCACCTGAGACGGGAGATACCCTAGCCACGACTGTGACTGTGGTGCCTGGCTGTGGTGCCGGTGGCTCAGCTCCATTAAAACTGGAGCCGCCAAACCCGACACAAGCAGAAGACCTTTTGCATACAAAGCTGTCAATGTGAACTTTAGAAATTGTTGATTACACGTTGCAAACCTAGATTTCCTATGCTGGGCATGTGGAGCATAAGATGTTGAGGGGACAGGGGACTTCCTGCTCTGGAACAGAAAGAGGATGTGGCTCTCTGCTGAGGCAGGAGGTGCTAAAGCAGCAGCAGGTCTGGAATGGGAGTGAACTCAGGGTGGGGACTGAGACTGAATTGAGCCAGAAGCAGTCCCTGTGGCCAGGAGGGAGAGCAGTGTGCTTGATTGAAGGATAGCAGCAGAGGTGTGGCCTGGTAGCCTACACACCACTCCTATCCCCAGGGGACTTGAACTGTGAGCACTTTTACAGTATTTGCATTGCTAACCAACATCTAACAATCAGGACATTTCACCCAGTAATGCTGGGCTGGGTTTCCTCTAAAGACAGAGGCCTCAGAGCAGGTCACATCTTGCCCACCCACTGCTAGTGGGAGACCATTGATTTCAAGCAGTGTGTCTCTCTCTACTTCCCATCCCTCATCCAGCCCACCTCCAAAATAACCAACTCGGATTTCCGGGTCACTTGACTGGGGTGGCGCTTTCCTGAGTTGCCTACATGGAGGAAGGGAGGCGGCTTGGGAAGCAGGGTCAAGTTCAGTGTGGACTTTTGAAAAACAGTGTTGGTCTCTCTGGGGGAAGCCAACCCGGAAGCCCTCATGAGAGCTACAGTAGGAAGTCAGAGTGGAGGTGAAGGCTTAGGAGTTGCCATTTGTGAGCCATGATGTCAAGGGCATGCCTGACACAGGGAGTGTGATCTGGAGGGACAAAGGGTCCTGGGGAGCTGCTTGTGAGAAAGGGAAGGAAAGGGGAAAGAATTTACAAAAGTGATGGAGACAGAAGCCACGAGAGCATGATTCACATTCCAAAGTCACTGTACGCTCCCAGAAAGAGCCTGAAAGTCCCCAGAAGCCAAGCAAAAAAAAAAAGAATCGAGATACACGGCGGGGTTGGTGACACTGTGAAGTTGGAGAGAACCCAGTTCATGGGTTAATGAGGAGAGACATCGATTTGCATTATTTATGAAGTGATTGGAAAGTAAATCTTCTGTGAAGAAGAGGCAGCACAGGGCAGTGTGAGGCCACTGGATCCTAGAGCCTAGTCACTTGGATTAAGATCCTAGCTCTGCCGGCCTGTAACTCTGAGATCACAAGCAGGTGAATGCTGTGGAATATTAGTTTAAGATGTGTTACATTGGTTTATACAGTGGAATATTTGTTTAATGATTCAAAGGTGTGTTGCCTTCTTTTATGTTGCATTTCTTAACTCTGTGAAGCTGTGTTACTTTGCCTACCTAAAACACCCGATTGAGCTAATAAAGAACTGAACAGCCAATAGCAAGGCAGGAAAGAGAAATAGGCGGGGCTGCTAGACAGAATAAAGAGAAAAGAAAAAGAAGAATGAGGAGCAAGAAAAGGAGGAGAGGAAGACACCAGGGGCCAGCCACCCAGCCACACAGCCAGCCATGGAGTAAGAAGGAAAGAAAGGTACATAGAATAGAGAAAGGTAAAAGCCCAGAGGCAAAACAGTTAAAGAGAAATGGGGTAATTTTAAAAAAGCTGGCTAGAAACATGCTAAACTAAGGCCAGGCATTCATAAGTAAAAATAAGTCTCCATGTATTTATTTGGGAGCTGGGTGGCAAGCCTCCAAAGAGTAAAAACAAACAAAATCAACTCCAGGTGAATGGCCCACTTCCTGTCCCTATACAATGACAACAGTGGTTTCCATCTGTTTCGTGGACTAAATGGGACACTCAGACTGAGTACTAAGCACAGCGCCTGGTGCATGGTGGGCAGGTGGAAAAGAACTCCGTTAGGCTCATAGGCACAATGGAGTGGCGGGGAAAGGCTGGCCAGCTGGTACAATCGGAAATCAGCGAAAAGTACACTGGTGAGCTGCAGTAAAGTGGGGTGATGTCGAGTAATGTGTGGGGTACGTGTCCTAAAAACACTGGACATGTTCTGTGAGTCTCATAACAAAGAACTGATAAAGGTTTGCAGTGACAGGTATGTTTAACCTGATTTAAACATTACACAATGTGTCCATGGATTGTAACGTTTCGTTCATGCAAATTTGGCTATTTCTGTTTTCTTTTCTTTTGCTTTTTGAGATGGTCTGTAGCCCAGGCTGGCTTTAAACCTCCTGCCTCAGCCCCCTGATTACAGGCATGTTCCACCGAGCTTAGCAATATGCACAATTTGTATGTCTTTATATACTAGTTAAAATACATTGATGGCTGGGGATGTAGCTTAGTGGTAAAGCATTTACTTAGCATAAGCAAAGCTTCAGTTCCATATCCAGCACTACCCATACACAGAAAGAAAAATCAAAAATAGAAAGGCTGTGGCTGAGGAGATGATTCAGTTGCTAAAGAGCTTGCTAGGAAGTGTGAGGACCTGAGTTTGATTCCCACCACCAACCTAAAAAGTCAGGCCTGATGGTGCCTGCTGGGGAGTGAGTGGTCAGGAGGACTGCTGGTGCTTACTAGCTGTCAGTCTAATAGCAATCAGTGAGCCCCAGGTCCTGGTGAGAAACCCTGTCTCCCCCACTTCCCCCCCACACACACACACACAGCCCCACCACCACCAAAAGAAAACCAAGGTGGACAGCCCCTAAAACTGACCTCTGACCTCCACATGTACACACACACACCTGTATGTACACCATCCGTTCTCAGGTGATTCCCCTTAACAACCACTCACACTCACCTATGAACACACTCACACATACATACAAAACAAAAACAAGAAATAAAAAGTCTAGAAGTTTACACATTGAACATGCAAATGAGTACCGAAAGGTCAGTGGTGATGACCTGTGAGTCTCCATCCCACCCTGTGCTTGGCTCCTGCCCTGCCCACAGAGGAAAGTGGGGCATGCCGGGACACCCTGGAGGAATGGAGAAAAGTCGAGGTTAGAGGTCATTGAGATGACAACGTGGTAGGAAGCAAGAGAGGCAGGCTTCCTGTCGAGATACAATGGTGAGGTGACCTGAGCACAGGCTGGGAAAAGTCTCCTCAGCAGATACGATCTCTGTCTCTACGCCCCGTGTGCCAGTGTAGAGGCTTTTCTCTTCCAACATGGATTCTGGTTCTCACATCTTGATGCTGCACTGACCTCTGACTTACTCTTACCAACAGAATGTAGTGCAAGTGGCACTGTTCCAGAGCTGAGTCCTGGCGTCCAGAGGACTTAGACGCCACACCATCACCCTTGACACCCATACTCTCACTCCTTCTACTATGATCCAGCCTGAACTCAGTGGACTCAAGGATGGAGCGATGGCCTCAGCACATGGAGGGAAAACCCCTGGAGGAAACCAAGGCTCTCCAGCAGACAAGACAACAGTCAATCCCCAGAGGTAGCTCTGCCCTGTGACCTGCCAGCATTGCAAGAGAGACCTGGGTATGACTCAGTAACCACCCAACAGAGCCCAACCCAAGCTGCTCTTCCACAGAGCCACAGGATAAACGAGCAACAGTATGTTAAGCCAGCAAGTATGCAGCTGACTTGTTCTGCAGCAGAAACATATTCATGCAGCAGATACACCATTCCATGTGACAACTATGCATTTGAGTTACCCTGTCTCAATAACCACTGTGAGACTGTGAGACATGGGGATAGGATCCAACAGTTCTAAGTTAAAAAAAACAAATCAGGTCATTGAAAATTTGGGCATAGGAAGATACAGGGAAAAACCAAACATATATATAATGATAAGATACATCAATACAGATAATACTTATAAAAAGGAAATAGATTTTTAAAATGACTTAACAGTCCTGTTAATAGGCTGTTCCCAAGGCTACAACTACTGAGGTTATAAATGCTCTTCATGTTGACGGAACAGGGTGATCATGTGTCTTATTGGAGTATTTATACTTATTTTCCCCTCAAACCGTTTTGCCTTAGTCCCTTGCTCAGTTTTTCCATACTGTCTTAAGGCTCTTTATAACTTCTTCCAGCCCCGGGGGACTCAGGCTGCTGCCACCCGTAATTAAGAAGGATCTGCTGGGTACTGGATTTGGATGTGAGCTCCTCAGAAACGTCCACTCTTCTGTTGAGGGTTCCTGGACATCCGCCCGGTCTCATTTCTTCCTGAGGAGGGTGGAATCTCATTACAGGAAGCTGTGGACATGGAACCCTCATTACAGTATGGAGGTCAAAGGCGCTTTCTTGTCCTTTGTCCTTAAAAGACCATGAGGGGAAAACACGCATAAAAAATTAAATCCTTTTAGTGTGGTTCCTGCAAAAATAGCATCAAGTAGACCTGAAACAGGTGAATGATTGGGGTTGGCCAGTACTGCCCAGCTCCCAGCAGTCCTCACAGGGATGCTGCCATGAAACCTGACTGCAGAAGTCCCTATGCTTGCTCAAGTCTGCATGCCAGGAGTCGTGGCAGGGCCAGTCCTTGGTTCTCTTCTTTCCCAGAGTCCCTCCTTCCTGTACAGACATGAGGCTGCTGTGGAAGAGGGCGTTAGCTGTAACCACCAGGGAACTGAAGAACACAAGCTTCAGTCTGAGAAAGACCCCATGCAGGCCGCCTCCATCGTTCGTTTTGATTAGTCAAAGGCCAAGTTTTCCTTGGCGTGAGGCGTGCTCATGCAGTCTTCCTTTTAAAAGAGGCAGCCCCGTGCAGCAGGGGGTCCAATGTGGCCTTGCTTCCAGGGATTTTATTTGCAGCACTATCTTTATTTTATGGCAAGTGTTCGCTCTTAAGACACTTATGATGAACTTAAAGTGTGGGCTGAATAAAGGGACATTGAGAAAGCCCATTGCGCCAACATGTGGCAGAGGCATCCTGGCAGTGTTATAGCCATGGCACAGGTTGGGGACATCCAGGGTGGGGCCTGTGACACACAAGCTGTACTCTGGGAACAAACCTGTCCCTCACCAGCCTGATGGTTCACTTCCAGGCTCCAGTTTCCTGTCGGTCGCAATCAAGGCTAGGGGCCATTGATGCCGCTCCCCAGCTAAAAGGACAAGGCTGGCAACCTGAGCTCCATGCCCAGAGCCCACAAGAAAGTGAAAAAGGAAGGAGGAAGCAACTCCACAAAGCTAGTCTCCACCTATGTGCCATGGTATGTGCCCCCTGTAACATGCACACACACATAATAAACAAACAAGCAAATAAACAAAATTTAAAAATCAAGGTTGACCCAGTTTTCCCATGATCCTTCTGGGCTCCGGAATTCTATTTTTGCTATATATTTAAGGCCAAGGGCTAGGCCTCTTGGGAAAGGTCATTGAGTACAATGGAATCTCCTGAGAGGGAAATGAAGGTTCCTACCCACATGCTGCTGTCCATAAATGCATTTGGCAAGTCCAGAATGTCAGCAATTAGTAACTGGGCCCAGGCACCCTAATGAGATTCAGACTGAGCGTCAAAGAAGGAATTCTTCCACTGACTAATCGGGTTAGTGAAGCGAAGAGAAGTTGTATACACTGAAAAGTACTCCGCAAATAGAGTGCTAGCAACTAAAAGTGGTGGGGTGCACACTGCATTGTTCCACTTTATCTTTTTAAAAAAGCCTCTGACTTAACACTAAAGTGTAGCCTTTGAAGGCAAACGAGGGTGATTATGTTTAGACAGGGAAAGTCCACTGAAGGGCTGGGTAACTGTGGAAAGAGCTGAGGCACAATCGAGCAGGGAGGGCACACTTGACTGCACCTCTGTGTGTGTGTGTGTGTGTGTGTGTGTGTGTGTGTGTGTGTCTCCCTCCCTCCCTCTCTCTCTCTCTCTCTCTCTCTCTCTCTTTCTGTGTGTGTGTGTGTGTATGTGTCTCTGTCTCTGTCTATCTGTCTGTCTGTCTGTCTCTCTCTCTCTGATGGGAATGGAACCTAGGGCTTCGAACATGAGGTAAGTATCGTATGGCTGCCCACACGCCCAGTCCTGGGTTTTTCTAATTGGCTGGTTTGGGTCAGGGAGGCCTTGTGGAATGCTGGGTAAGGGGGCACAGACCCTGCATCTGAATTGACTCTTGGACCAATTCAGTGGGTTACTTAGCCTCTCCACGTCTCCGTTTTCTCATCAGCAAAACATAGGTAATGAATTCTTCATAAGATTATTAGAACAAACAAGTGAAGTAATAGACAGCATTGTTAGGATGATTGACGCACAGTAGATGCTGTGTGCGATTGATGGGGCTGTCATCTGCACAGTGTCAGTTCTCCCACCAGCTGCCTCTGTCCTACATGTGTCTCACAAAGCGTCTTCCCTTAGGCAATGTCCCAGTCCCCGTCCTGAGCATCCAGCAGACCTCACGGAAGACTTTTTATACCCAAAGGTGTCCTTAGATCATTGAGGCCACAATTGTCATTTTGTAGGTGATGCAACCGAGACATAGCGAGGAGACGTACCCACACTGAGACATAGTGAGGAGACATGCTCAAGACTGTGAAGCAAGTTCTAATCCCTGGGCGAATTCAGCCTAGAGCCAGGCCCAGCCGGGCGTCTTCTTTCACACCTGGCTTGCCAGCCCCATTGT
Organism: Peromyscus californicus insignis; assembly: GCF_007827085.1. Taxonomy (NCBI): domain Eukaryota; kingdom Metazoa; phylum Chordata; class Mammalia; order Rodentia; family Cricetidae; genus Peromyscus; species Peromyscus californicus. Next base: position 104,090,619 of record NW_026294584.1, on the reverse strand, counting down.
TTCCTTGTGTTGCCAACAGGTTCTCAGTGTTGCATGTATGAAATGAGCTGGAAGCCAGGAACTGGAGGGCTTGGGTTTCTTGCCCACACCCTGCCGCAGGCCTGAGTCATAGCCTTCAAATACATAAGAGGTTTATTTGGATATTTATTTTCTTCAGTTTGTTTAGCAGGCAAAGTTACTGAAAACCATACAGTTAGCCTTGTGCCCAGGCTCTCCATTCAAGAATTCAACCACCTTAGGACCAACAGTATTGGTGGGAACAGTGTCCTGTCTATGCTGAACATACACACATGGCTTCCTGTCATTGTTTCCTGTCAATGCAGCATACCAACTGGTGACTCAGCATGGGTGGTATGTTACGTGAGTGACGCAGAGGGTGAGAGGTGACTTGAAGCACACATAAAGTCTATGAAAACGCTCTGTCATTGTGAACAAGTGACCCGAGCATTCTCTGATCTGGTCATCTGAAGAGGAAGGAAGATCTTGCGGACAGTGAGGGGGCGACTCTATTTCCCCTAAAATAATGAAACATTACTATGTGTGTTCTTAGGACAACTGTCAAAGCCACCCAGAGCCCAGGAAGGTTGAAGATTCTCCCTGAGCGAGTGTGGTGCTCATCAACCCCACGCTGACCTGGCAAGGCATGGACTTCCAGGTTCTGGTCCCAGTCTGTCATTTCTGAGCCTGATCTTCCGGCCTCTGGTGGCTGACAGGTGGTCAACAAGCATCAGGTCCCTTTGGCTAAATTACTCAGGGCTGATGTCTGTGACTTAACCTACTTACTTGCCCTGTTAGTGCTGTTGTGAAAGTCCCTGGCAGCTACAGGTGTCAGGAAACTCCTGGGAACCCAGGGGTTTAAGGTAGAGGCACCTGCAGGAAAGAAAGGCTGAGCAGATGGCAGGTGAGACCTGAGGAGTCCCTTTGGACCAGTCAGCAAGAGAAAGACAGTGAGCGGGAACTATGCCAGATCCAAGCTAGCACACTGAAGTCTCAAAGGAGGCAGGGCCACAGGGCAGCAGGACAAGAGGGCCCCTGAAACAGGAAAATGAGAGGTAGAGAGAGAAGGGAACCTCCAGGGGCTCGGCAAAAGGGTCCCTTATGGAGTGCTCTTAAAAATAAAACCGGGGCTGCAGCTGCAATTCCATTGGTACAGAGCTTGCCTAGCATGCCTGAGTCCCTGTTCCTCCCTCCAAAAAAACGAGGTAAAGGTGATCTAAGGACAGCCTGGACAGCAGATGCCAGTCATTCATTCTGTCATTCATCACTCAGCATGGATATATTAGGTACCAGCCACATGCAGAGTATTATGCCAGGTGCTGAGATGAACTCAGTCCCTCCACTCTTGTCATTGACATCTGTAGGAGGAAAGGGACAAGAAAACCAAGAGGTGGAAGGGGCACACGGAGGAGAGATCAATGGTTCCTACAGGAAATCACTGGTGGGGCGCCCATCACCAGCAGTCAGAGCAGGACTTGCGAGGCCTCCAGCACACTGCCAGCCTGTGTACCGCAAGGGCCTGCCCTTTTGCTTGGTGCTTGGCATGCTGCAGGCTTTGGTGAAGAAAACAAGCGAGAAGCCAAGGTGTGTTTCCTTGGGTTCCCAGAGGCCTCCTGGAGACATCCACAGACCACACCCCCACTTCCTGTCTACCCAAGTGTGGTCGCTGAGCCGGCACCGGGACCTGTCTTAGTGTGTTGGCAGATCACAATTCCACATGTAGCAGTGACATCTAGGATGATAAGGGAGGCCAGAGAACAGGAACCAAACACCATTAGTGGGGAGCAGTAGCTTCCAGTGTTCTTGGCTCCTAACACCCTGTTTTACATTCTATGGATCTCTAGAAGAAGGAGCTAAAAGGCTCTCGACAGTGATGAAAGGGAGCTTGGAGGGTCCACTTGAGGGTCCTTGAGGGGTCCAAGCTCTGCTGGAGTGTGGTGGGACATAAATGTGTTACACTTGACCTAAACAACATCACCATCCTCTCTTTCCTCTCCCTTTTTGCCTTCCAACCACATTAAGAGTGGAAAACTCCTAGAAGATACTGACAAAGGAAACAGCCTAAGTCCCTGACTGCACAGAGCAGAGAAGCCCCTGCATGGTAGACACACACACACACACACACACACACACACACACACAACAACAACAACACATGCTTCTTTCTCCATCACTGAAGTAATGTGAAATAACCTTCCATTGGGTTCAGACACTAAAGCTGCGTTCTGTCTTTGACAGGAGCTAACGTTTCTTGTTCTGACTAATGTGGCATTTGAACTGTTGTTACTGCAGAAGAAAACCCTCCCAACGTTTTTAGCATCTTTTAGTTCCCCTGCCTCAGTCTATTTGTGATACATCAACACAAGAACATGCAAATTTTAAAGCTAAGTCGTAGATGCATGTCAACCCACATCCCAACTCCTCCCTGTCAGTGCTCCAGAGGACGTAGCAAGAGCGGGTGGGAGGACCTGGGCATGTGATAAGAACAAAATGCCAGGAGAGACAGAACCTTGGCATCTAAAGAAGATCACAAAGACCAAGTTCAAAACTGTTGGAAATAGTGCGTGGTTGTGCTTCTAAGTTAGAACACTCACCTGCTCGGAGCAGAACACGGGGAGCATTGTTAGAGTCACACACACCTGACTGGAAGGAAGCAATAGAACTAAGTGATGCAAGGAAAGAGGTGCCTGGGTAGGAAGGCACCGGCCAGGCAAAGCCACCCGGGAGCAGGGGAACTTCTACCTCTTTCTTGGGGCTAAGTTGCATCCATGTAGCCACAGCCCCATCCCTGCTATTGATGGGGACCCCGAGTCATCCCTCAGGCAGGGAGACATCTTGGAAGCCTTTATGATGAGAGGGACTTTGCTGACACCCCAAGCACATTCCAGAACTTCCCAGGGTAGCAGGAAAACATGGAGGCATCTGTTTCACCTGACCTCTCAACACTGGCAGACACTGAGGTCACTCGGGGCACTTGTGCCGAGTGAGGAAGACCCTGCGAGAGAAGGCGTGCTTGGGTAAGGGTGGCAAGCAGAAGGAGGAGAGGTGAAGGAGAGAAGGGTGCCTGGAGATGTGTACAGCGAGACAGGGGAGACCGAGCTGGGGAAAGGCAGCTCTCGGGGAGGCAGGCTCCAGCCCACAGTACCCACAGAAGGCTCTTGATCACAGCCTTGGGGGCGGCTACTTGTGGTCCCTGCTGTCGGGTAGCACTGTAAATGCCAACGAGTGTTCCTAGTATAGGGCCCTGAGCCCAGCAGCAGCAGAGATGGGCTGGGTGAGTCAGGCTTCTCCGGTTCAGAGAAAGATCAAGACTCTGGAATGCCTGATCCTCAAGCAGAGGTGGAATATATGTACCCACCTATTATGCATGACCACAAGGCATGTGAAATCAATGCAGCTAGGCTTGCATATCTGTGGGTCTGCATCATGTGGTTCCACTCACCCATGGTCTCAAATATGGAAGCACACTGCATCTATACTAATGTGTGCAAACATGTTTCTCTTATTTGCTACAACACAGTAGAGAAGTCCAGACATATATTTCCATTGCTTTAGGCACTCTAAGTCACTAAAGGTGAAGAAGCATGGAGCAGATGTGTGTAGGCTCTGTGCAAATGTACCATTCCGTGCAATGGACTTGAACACCCACAGATTTGGCTATTTGTGGGAGGGTGCTAGAAACAATGCTTTTCAAATATCAAGGGCTGGCTGTGCATGCAAGGGGCATGCTAGACCCTTGAGATACCAAATGGTGGGAAAATACCTGTGAAAGTGTGCACTGGGGGTCTTGGGAGATGGCTCAGTAGGGAAAGTGTTTGCTGTGTGAGTGTGAAAACCTGAGTTCAGATCACCAACATCTGCAGAAGAAGCTGGGCATGGTGATGCATGCCTATAATTCTTACATTGATGAGGCAGAGACAAGAGGATCCCTAGAGCTCCCTGGTCAGCTAGTATGATTAAATCAGTAAGCTATAGGTGCAATGAGAGACCATGCCTCAGAAAATAAGGTGGGATACAGTTGAGAAAGACGCTCAGCCCTGATATCTAGCCTCCACATGTGCACACGCACACACATGCACACATATGAAAAGAATGTGCCTTGATGCACAATGTCTGCTAAGCCCCTGACACACAGAAGTCACTAGAATGTAAACACCAATGGAGACACGGAAAAGACATGATAGCAAACTATATTCAAAGCACTACAATCCTTGGTGCACCAGCAAGACTTCCTCTCCTCGGTTAGGAAAGAAAACAGAACATCTAAGAAACATGAACTTAAATACAAACAGAAGGCAAGCGATGCCATGAGGCCAGAGGCCTTGCCTGAACTGTGAGGCCCACAGCATGTGGCTTCCGGGTCCAAGCTCATGTCCTCACTCTCACCCTATTGCTCCAGCCACACACCATCTTGAGAACAGTGCTGGGTCCTTATGCAGACCTTTGCTCTTGCTAGGCACTCCTCCAGGGCTTCTTCCTCTCTCTAGCCTTGGCACGGCTCGCCTGCACTAGTCTCTGCTAAGTTCAGCTGCACAGAGAGTTGACTGGCTGTGACCAGCCTGGCCAGTGACACACACACACACACACACACACACACACACACACACACACACACACACACACACACCCGTTTCCCTATCACTTGTTTTCTTGTCACTTCGCTCATGATGCCTTTACTATTTCCAGCACTGTGCACTATCTCACGTGCTCAATATTAACATTACATTGTTTCTATTTACTTACAATAGACGGCATCTTTACTTGTTGACTGTCCAAATGAACAACTTAACATATGGCTGGTCTTCATTGAGGTATGCTGTGTCAAGTACACACTGGATTTGGAAGACAGCATAAAAAGGAGTGTAAAAATTGGTAATCTTCATATTGAGAACATTTGGAAAGGGTATCGCTTTCAGGCTTTTGGTGAAATTTTATCTATATATTGGGCTAGACAGTTTCCAAAACAATTTCGTTTTTATTTATATGAAGAAGTGTTTTGCGTGCATTGCATGTATGCACCACATACATACATGCTTGGTGCTGGAGGAGTCCAAAATAGGCATCAGAGCCCCTGGAACTAGAGTTACAGATAGTTATGAGCCACCATGTAGGTTCTGGGAATGAAACCCAGGTCCTCTGCACAAGCAGCCAGTGATCTTAACTATCAAGCCATCTTTCCAGTCCCCACATTTTTAAAAATTAAAATTAATTGCATTTGTTTCTTTTGAATAGTGTCTCTCCTAGAATATTTTCAAGCCCACCTGTGGTCTATTTCCACTGGACAGTGGGAATCTAGGTCAGAATCAGAGGTCAGAGCAGGGATGGTGGCTGCCTTGTCTTCCCCTCTTCCTCCCCCCTGCCCCCCACCACACACATACACACAGAGTACCTGGTACATGGAGCAGGCTAGCACACAGAGGCTAAATGGGACTCTGCTTTATTGTAAACTTAGCAACATTCTCTCTGTGTCTGTGTCTCTTTTTCTCTCTTTCCCTCCCTCCTTCCTTCCCTTCCCAGTGACGTCACTGTTATTTAAGACTCTGCCACCCTTCCTTATCAACTTACTTCAGCCTGGTTTTACTTATATGTTTTTTCAATAGATATTAAACATGTTTGCCACTGTCATCTGAAAACCTTAACTGTATTCTAAAATAGTTACAGCATTTTAAGTGGCCCATTGTGTTAGTCTGTCTTTCAAAGCTGTAATGAGCTACAAGTGGTCTCGGTTCTTTAGCTCACAGTTTTGCAGTGATGCCTACATCTGCTCAGCTCCAGGGCCCTCCTGCCACAGGGCAGGCACTGGTGAGAACGTGAGCAGGAAGAAGGATCACCCCTTGAAGCAGGAAGCCAGAGCAGAAGGGGAACTCACAATCTCTTCTGGGGCAGTGTCCCCAGCTGACCTAAGGACCCCCCACAGAGCAGGGCCTCTTAAAGGTTCACACCACCTCAACACCATAGTGAGGACCAGGCCTCCAACACAGGGACCCACAAGGGGCAGGTAACGTTTCTGGCCATAGCACCCATCTTGTAGACACACTGGTTAATCCAATTAACGAGAGACTGCTTGAAAAAGGACAGGAAAACAGCACCAAGATGAACATGTGAGCAAAAGCCTGAGTGCCGCAGGCCTGATCTCGATTTTCTCCTGATCAGCCCAGGCCAGCCCCACCAGAGCATCAAGCCGCAACAGCACATACCTGCAAGAGAAGAGGCACCATCCGATCACTCTCCCCAGCAGTTTAGCGAGCACCGGTCTATGTGTCGGAGTCTGGGCACGGTGGAGAACTAGACGGACGAGACGAGCCACACAACACAGCAGTTCTACAGGGTTATCTTGCATTCTCAGTCCCTGCTCTCCATTAAGGTTTAAAGCCTACAGTGTGCAGGGGGCAGTGGAATTCTCCTAGAGTAATTTTAGGATGTTTATGAATTACGATTATTGAGGACAAATCGCTACAGAAATAAGACACAGGCTAGAAAGGTAATTCAAGAGACCCTCCCTAAATATGCCAAGTGGGTGAAGATTCTCCAGCAAGCAATTTCTCCTGAGGGTTGAGTCCCCTGCATGACAGGGTGTCTCCCATGTGAATCACCTCCAAGACTCACATGTTGCACACCCCAACCTAGAAAATGGTAACACTGTATTTTCAGAGGGTGGAAGAAAAAAGGTTTAGTACCAGACTCCATACAGCATTAGTACAAGATACCCCTGGGGAGATACTGTAGCTGGTGTGCTATTTGGCCCAGAATAAAAGCAAAGTATGATGGCCGGGCGGTGGTGGCGCACGCCTTTAATCCCAGCACTCGGGAGGCAGAGCCAGGCGGATCTCTGTGAGTTCGAGGCCAGCCTGGTCTCCAAAGCGAGTTCCAGGAAAGGCGCAAAGCTACACAGAGAAACCCTGTCTCGAAAAACCAAAAAAAAAAAAAAAAAAAAAAAAAAAAAAAAAAAAAAAAAAAAAGCAAAGTATGAGACCCACCAGAACAGACCACCCTCCCCTCGAGCCCTTAAACTCTACAGCACCACAGAGCAGGAAAACACACCGTTCCTTTGTTAGCTTTGACCATGCCTGAGAAACTGCTAGTTCTGCAGCCCGGATCAGTCACTTGGAGCTGAAAGGAGGCAGGCTGCCTGAGCAAAAGGTTTGATTTAAATTCTGCAGTCAGTGCAGTACCAGGGCATGGGAGCCCACTGGCAGGACTGTGGCACCAAGGGGACCTGACGAGGTCAGAGTGCAAGTTTCCAGGTGAATGTATAATCAGTCCCTGGCTTATAAATTATATATCATAAAGTTGTGATCAGTGGGTTTCTGTAGAAGGAATGGGTGTGCTAGACTCAAGTGGAGTCTTAGCAAAGAAAGAAACCTTTTGTTTTAAAGAGTGAGGGTTTATATGGGTCCACATATAATTCTATTATCTGCACTCATCCATCCGGTTCATGAAAGTCCATTTGTGTCTTACAAAGTCGGTGTTGGGTTTACAGAAATGAAGAAAATAGGATCCCTGGCTGTAAGAAAACTAGTCTTGTCTGAGAGACGACAACACATGAGCCAATGATTAGGTTGGCACACAGTAAACACAGACAGACAGTTGGAAGCTTTACCGGCACTCCGGGAGGAAAGAATAACCAATCCTACCCAGCAAGGAGCGCGTCAAGGAAGGCTCCTTCAGCAGGGATGTTCAAGCGGGCAGTCCAAAGGTGAGTGAGAGGTTACTGGGCAGCTGAGGGCAGGGGAAAGTTATGCAGGGAAAGGAAATAGTTTGTAGCAACACATGAGTGGAAACAAAGGCTGTATTTACAGATTGGCAGCATAAAGGAGGAAAATGGCCACAGGAGGAAGTCGGGTGAGACCTCGGTTGTTAGCCTGCGCGTTGGTTTGGCTGCCCTAAAAAAGGTCACTGTTCTAGTGTGCTTCTCTGGTGCTGTGATAAAACACTCACCAAAACCAACTCAGGGAAGAAAGGATGGAATTCAGCTCCTGGGTTATAATCCACCACTGAAGGAAGTCTAGGAAAGATCTCAAGGCAGGAACATGAAGGCCAGCTCTGAAGCGTGACATGCACAGGACAACACGCTGCAGACACTTTCTGGCTTGCTTATCATGGCTTGTTCAGCCTGCTTTCTTACATAACCAAGGACGACCTGGGCACCACCCACAATGGAGTGGGCCCTCCACATCAATCTTTTTTTTCTTTTCTTTTGGTTTTTAGAAACAGGGTGTCTCTGTGTAGCCCTGGCTGTCCTGAACTCGCTCTGTAGACCAGGCTGTCCTCAAACTCAGAGATTCGCCTGCCTCTGCCTCCCGAGTGCTGGGATTAAAGGTGTGTGTCACCCCACCCCAGCCCCCAGCATTCCACATCAATCTGTAACCAAGAAAATGACCATAGACTTGCCCACAAGCCCATGTGGTAGGGGCAATTCCTCCACTGAGGTGACTCTCTTTCCAAGTGACTATAGTTTGTGTTAAATTGACAAAAAAACTAACCAGCACAGTGCCCAAATCAGTGGTTTAAAAACAAGCACATGTTTCTCTCACTTAATAATGTGAATAGGACCAGTCCAGGGCTAGCAGGAGGAGTCCCAGCTAGAGATCCTGCCCACTTCTATCTTGGATCTCAGCCATCCATCAGCATGGACCTCATTCACGGGATGGACCTGCTTAGCTCTAAGCCACCAGTGCATGCTACACCCACCACCCATCTCTATATTCATGGGATGTTTTGACCATCCTCCCACATCTCTACTCTAGCTGGAGGGGCAGCAAGCCTCTTATCTCTATGGGAACAAGTAGAGAATCACTCAGGTTGTTCTCATGATGTGTTGGTGGCAGATCAATCTATGAGGAAGCCTGGGGATAGCATTTCTTTTCTCTGGTCACTATCTGCCAAGTGAGACATGAGAGGTCCTGTCTCCAGGAGCAGGAAGAAGTCAGATGAGGCCAGCAGCCTCAGCCTTGGTTTGCTTTGGTGTACTAGGCCAGTGATTTCTAGAATGCTCCTGAGAAAAACCAGTGTAGCTTGATGGAATCTTCTGTCTTCCATAGCCCTACAGAGTGCTTTTTAAAGATTTGAAATTTTCTCAAAATAAGAATTTTCAGGATGTAAGAGGTTACTCAATGTCAAAGATTAAGAAATGAACAAGTATCTGAACTTGTGTACCTGGGAAGCAAGAATTCTAAGCCCTTTTAAAAGATCCTTTCCATAATTGGCCTGCACACATTTTAAGAACCCTAACACATTCCACTGCCCGAACTGGGCAAGTCATGGGCAGTTTCCACTGCCCAGACTGAAGACCCAGGACAGACTTCTTGGCAAGTTGAGACAGGGAAATGAAGTGGATGCAAACTTTACTCCTTTGCATCTGAAGCCCAGTCTGGACACCCTATGGGATGCCCATTGATCTTCCTCAGCTGCAGAGATGCCACCTATAACCACAGAAGCAGCCCAACAAAGGCTCTCTTTCCTTCCAGTTTAGGATGTATCAGAACATCCTCCCACCGAGCCCCACACCTTTCTGAAGTGACACTGGCTAGGATCAAGCCTTTACCACACCACTGGCTGTCACTGGGTCAGGGTAGAAGATTCCAGAAGACACTCACAGCAAGAGGAATTGATAACAGAGGTTAAGAACCTCTAATCTAAAATCCGAAACGCTTCCAAGTAGAAGATGTCACCTGCAATCACCATGGCAGGTCACAATCAAAACACAGACAAGGCAGAGGCAGGAGGATCTCTGTGAGTTCGAGGCCAGCCTGGTCTACAAAGTGAGTTCCAGGAAAGGCGCAAAACTACAGAGAAACCCTGTCTCGAAAAACCAAAAAAAACAAACAAACAAACAAAAAAAAACACAGACACACTAAAGATATGAAGCTGCCTGCAGGCTGTTTGAAAGGCATTTGTGAAATATATATGAATTTCATGTTTAGACTCTGTGCATAGGCAAGGCTAGAGGGAAAATAAACAGTGAAATCCAGGACCTTTCTGACAGCAAGCGCCCCACACAGCCTGTGCTTGCCATGCCTGTGGCCCATTGTGTTGTAAAGAAATGCGGACGAAGGGCATGGCGTTTGGGATTAAGGCAACAGTCAGCACACAGACAAACAAACACATTAGAACAAAAGAATTACTAACTACAAGAAAAAAAAGTGCAGGAAAAGAAGAGTGGAGCACAGTCTCATTTTTGCCGTTTTATAGTCACGGGTGGTATTTCCAGCAATCTAGTAACAGGAGTCTGGGTAATCAGTAGAATGAAAAATCTCCCACCAATATGCTGCAACCCCTGTAACTGCTCTCATTCAAAGGGAGGGTGTGGACTGGGCTCTGGCTTCCCACAGTTTATTCAGCATGCATCCAACGTATACTGAGTACATGCACACATGAAATGATTAAAGAATAAAAGTCAAACTATACATGCACTTAAGCATATAATTATTATCAGTCTATAGAGGAACTTAGTCACTGATGACGGTTATCTCCGAGGAGAGGCAGAATCGGGAACTTGCCCTTGCCAAGGCACATCTTCCTGCCAGCATTGCTTTTTGCAGAGAGTTGTACCACCATTATGAATATACACATTTAATTTTACTCATTTTTTATTTACTTTTGAGGCACTGGTGATTGAACCTGGGGCTCTACGCATGCTAGGCAGGTGCTCAGTTATTGAGATATGCTCCCAGCATAATTCATATGCTTTTAATCTTACTGATACTTATGAAGAATTTGTATAGTCAATATCTGCTGTGCTTATTCAAAATGGTGAAAAGCGGTGCTTGTGTGATGAGGTTAAGTTGAAAGTGCAAGAGTGTACCCAGAAAATGAACCCAATCATATAAATATTCATAGAAAATGGCTGGAAGGAAATCTACTAAAATGTTAGCAGTGGGTGTTCTCGGCAGTGAAGTCATGGATAATTATTTCTTCCTTTTTAGTTTTCAATATTCTTAATTTTCTATTATAAGTGTGCATTATTTTTATAATTGAAAAAATAAGTACTATTTTTAAAGAACCTACATGTAATTGCCAAGTACACTGCTGCATTCATGCTGACGGGTTGCCAGATTTTCTCCTCAGCAGGGGAGCCTGCTTGGGAAACAGTAAAAGCAGCAATGTTCTCGCAGGACGGGGACTCTAGAGAAACTGGAGCTTCGCAGCTGAGCCTAAGGGGTGGTATCATGTCAGAGTGGAGGAGAAGAGAGGGCTGGCAGAGTCACACAGCGCTGCCCTGGGGAAGCAGCCAGGGCAGTGGGCCATTGGAGTGAGGCCTCCTGTGGGCAGTCTCTGGGCAGCCCTGGGAAGGGGCTCTTGAGGGGCAGCATGGGGCCAGGACTCCTGGGGTGGACTTGACACATGCTAATGAGCTGCTGCTTTCCATCTAGGCCAGATTTGTGCCTCCAGTGTATCAAATCACACCTACTCCTTCATACCCCAGGCCAAGTGGCATTCCCTGTGGAGCGCCTCACTTGCTCCTGAGGTGCTTTTCTGGAAGGTTAATCATCACATGCTTTCATATGGGACGTTTTTATCTCTCAGGGAAACCCACCTGATACCCTGACATGCAACTCTCAGTCACTATCACTAGACAGGTTCCTCAAACCAGATGAACCCTGCCTCTATACTCAGCTGGGACTGCTGACATGGAGGAGGCAGAGTGTGTACCTGCCTCACAGGTGCTCACTGTCAGAGAGGGCCAGAAAAGCCAACCAGGGAAGGCGTGCCCAGCAGAACCACCAGCATGACAGAGAAGTGTCTGTGGAAGAGCAGGTGCCAAGACAGAGCAGGGTGACAAGGCAGTGCCAGTAGACGCAGTGATGGCTAAGCCGTAGAGGATGTGCTCATGGTGAGAGGCAGAGAAAAATGCAAAAGTATTCCATTCCACTCCCATGGCAGAGTGGGTAAACCCATAACTCTTTCCCGCTCAGATCCAGAATGTCTCAGTGCTGTTTGCCTTCGTGTGGATGGCATCCACCCCACTGTTAGCTCTGTGCTGGCCTGGATCTCTTGCTAATGTAAAGTGCACTGCAGAGCTTTAGTAAAGAGGACCAGAGGCCCCAGGCTTGCTCATAAATGAGGGGACAAAAGTCAGCTACACTGTGAAGACAGTCTATCTGTCTGAGACTGGTGGGAGACAGGCTCGGTCATCTGCTGCTGAAATGAACACCATCTGCTGTGGTCCCCGCAGAGGGGAACTTGGTAATGTGGCTGGAGTCAAAGCACAGGGCTTACTACCAGCAACGCCAGTTCTAGAACTCTGTCCAGAAGATATGCACCAGTCTGTCCTATGCAGCTCTTTGTAAGTAATTCAAATGCTCTCGATGGGGTAAGTTGAACAAATGAGAGCAGATCCACAAGGGCACCATGCAGCTGTAGGCGTGAAGAGGTACCTCTCTCTACATGCAGCAACAGAGCAATCTTAAGGATGCATTTAGGTGAAAAGGAAGATAGGGAACTCCGTATAGCATGTCAGATACTTTTCTCTAGGAGAAAATGGGGGGGGGGGGGCGGGCAGGGAGAGAATATCAACGCGGTGAAAATGCAAAGCTAATGGTGAAGTAGGGTCAGAATGAGCTGAGGAGAAGGTGAGCTGAGGAGAACGGGGATGGAAACTGTACAGACCCCTCAACACACTTGGCTTTGAGATTTGACTGTGAAAAGTTGTTCATCTCTAGTGACAGACAAGAAATGAAGAAATACAGATGTATATCTATAATCTTATACCATGACCTCTGAATGCAGACTCATTCAACCACAGAAGAGTCTTCCCTTATTTTTATCCCCTAAACAAGATGACATAAAACTATTCATATAGCATTTTGTTGTGTAGCCATTGCCTCTAAAATAAAACTTTCCATCTTGGTGGGACGTTTCTTATGATGCAAGATATCAGAAAATGAGATGAAACATTCCATCCTGTGGGGACACTCATTAATATTCATAAAGTAAACAACTCAAAAGACCCAGGAAGTTCCTGAAACTGAGCAGATACACTATACCCCCTCTTTGCCCAAGTAAATATAAGCAGTAAGGACTACTGAAAACACTCTCAGACTAGATGAGTTGCCTAGAAGAGGCTCAGACTAGTTGAGCTGCCTGGAAGAGACACTCTCCAACTTGTTGAGCTGCCTGTGAGTTGTGCAGTTGTGCAGCCTTGTGAGTTGTCACCCATGCTGGGGTGGGCTTATGGGGATGCAGCTGTCTTTGAGTCATTTCAGAAGTTACCCTACATCCATACTCCTGTAAGTAACCCTAATAAATGCATTTCCACCAATTGGACTTTGGTTATATCCTTACTTTGGTCTTTTGTCAGTACACATCTCCCTAGTAATAGTGTCACGCAGCACAAGTCCAGCTTATTAGGTGTTGTGAGCCAGGCATGTAGAGATGGTTGAAAGTAGATGGTAATTATGTGAAGGTTCTCTATATTAGAGACTTGAACTGAGTATCTATGAGGATCCTGGAACCAGTTCCTGATGGGTGACAAGGAGCAACTATGTGGTCAGTAATAATACTAGTAGTGATGTATTTATATCAATTGCAATACTAAATTATAAATTAAATAAGGAAGCATTCAGCAAATATCATTAGGAACTCAGCTTTTCTACTAAGAAAGATCAAACCATAAAATCTAAGAATTCAAGAAAAAATACATCATCCTTAATTTGAATAGAAAATACAATAATAAATTAAAAGCATGTTTACTCTCAAAGGGAAGAACATGTTTCTTAAGAAAGCCCAAGAACAGAGACTGAGCCAGTCACTCTGAATACCTCTAGCTCCCAGGTGGTAGTCTTTGAAGTCAAGTCCTGTACAGACCAGTGCTCTCCTGACATCAGTTGACTCAGGTAGGGGACAGGACACAAGGAAGGTGGACCTGTGGCACTTTGTCATGATGAAGTTCATATTACAAAGACTTAACACCATCTCAGAGTCCAAAAGCAAAGTAATCTGATTATTAGAAACAATATAAGCAACACATTGGTGACCATCAAATATCCTTCTAAACTCATAGACCTCAAATGAAACTCCTCAAATGAAACTAAAATCTAAGATCTCCTATTTTTCATCTTTGGGGATTTGGTGACCAGCTCATTACTTAGAAAATAGGTAAATATAAAGGGGAAGAAAACAATTCCAACTTTTCCAGAGAAACACTATACATAGGCACGGAGTCAACCAGAGGGGAGCCTTCTTCGTAGGCATCCTATAAATAAAGAAGGGTTTCTACTATCATGTAACAGCTGGGCAAAGACTGTTATAGCTACTAAAACCAGGTTACAGGCTAATGGTAAACTTGGATGTGGATAGAGCTGATTGGCAGTCACTTGGCCCTGATGCTTTGGACCTCTGGCAGTGTAGTATATCACAGAAGGAGCATGTGGCAGAGCACAACCTTTTACTCCAAAGTTAGGAAGTGAAGGAGAGGAAGGGACATGCCCCAAGGACCTACCTTCCTCCACTAAGCACCACCTTCTACAGCTTCCACCAACTTTCAGTATGGCCAAGGTCAGGGCCAATTCTTTAACGCATTGGCCTTGTATAGTGATATATTGTATACCCTAATAAACTTACCTGAGGATTAGAGGACAGAGACAGCCACTAGGTTAGACATAGAGGTCAGGCAGTGATGGCACACACCTTTAATCCTATCACTCAGGAAGTAGAGATCCAGATTAGAGATCCATCTGGATCTCTGTGAGTTCAAGGTCACACAGGGCTACATGAAAGAAACAGAACCAGGCAGTGGTAACACAAGCCTTTAATCCCAGGAAGTAATATGGCAGGACACAGAAAGGTATATTAGGCATGAGGAAACAGGAACTCAGTCTTTTGAGGCTGAGGATTTCGTAGAGGTAAGCTAGTGGTTGTTCTGCCTCTCTGATCTTTCAGCTTTCACCCCAATACCTGCTTCTGTGGTTTTTTTTTTTTTGTTTTTTTTTTTTTTTTTTTTTTATTATAAGACCTTCTAAGATTTGAACAACAGCCTTGGGGGCGCATTCTAGATCCAAATCATGGCACTAGGTAAATATGACCTATTTTGAAACTCTGCATTAAGGAAGTGGGTTGAGGAGATAGTTCAGTCTGTAAAGTGCTTGTTATGCAAGTCTGAGAACTGGGTTCCATTCCTAGAACCACATAGAAAGCCATCGTGGTGGTATGATATGTGCTTGTAATCCCAGTGCTGGGTACACAGAGACAGGTGGATCACCAGGGCTCACTGGTGGGCTAGTTTAGCTCAGTGGGCAAGCCTCAGGTCTGAGTGACAGGCCTGTATCAAAAAACAAGATGGACAGTCATCCTGAAGAACACCTACAGCTGATCTCTGGTCCAAACACAGTGGCACATGTGCACATGCACTCACAACTCCCACTCACAGAAACCTAAGACACAGATTTAGAACAGAACAAAAAAAAAGGAATTTGGTGTTAAATATGCATATGGTAAGATTGATAGCTGGGCACTGGGGTAGAAGGAATGCTCTGAGTTCCAGGCCAACCTGGGCTACAGAGTGAGGCCCTGTCTTAAAAGCCAAAAAGAGAAGAAAAGGGGTAGAATACAATTGTCTTCCTAAACTGAGAGAACAGATAAAAGCGGTTTTATTTTGAATGAAATTTTAATTTAAGAGAATTGCTGGTGATTATTAGTGTCCCTGTATTCAGTTCCCAAAAACCATAAGATGCAGGTCATAGAGATGCATAGAACTCCACTTTCTGGGGTTCATATGTTTTCTTCTGGCCTCCACAGGCACCTGCACTCAGGTGCACATGTGCACACACACACACACACACACACACACACACACACACACACACACACACATATACACACACACACAATTTAAAAATAATAAAATAAAATCTTTAAAAGAATTTCGATATTAATATAAATATGTCAAGGTCTTTGATATGATTCATTCATACATTTTTCATCATGTGATTCTGTTCAGAGAGAGACTTCCTGGGAACTTATTTTTGAAATAATATTTTGAAACATGAGCTAGCTACATCATGGAATGGTATCAAGATAGCCTGTACAACCTACCTCCATCAAATGAAAAAAGAAAGTTTTCAAATGAGATCACATCCCTGAGTAGCCTGTGAAAAGCTGTTTCCAGGCATGGTTTCAGGCAGTGAATTACTCATCCTTAAAACAGCCTTATGAGGTATACATTTATCACTTTTCCATGGGGAAACTGAGGCACTGAAGTCCTAGCATTGCTAAGAAGCAGATACTGAGCCAGGTAGTCTGTCTCCTAAGCTGTTTGGAAAGCCACAGAGCCATCACCCCACACAGCCATCACCCCACACAGCCATCGCCCCACACAGCCATCGCCCCA
This sequence comes from Peromyscus californicus insignis, assembly GCF_007827085.1. Classification (NCBI taxonomy): domain Eukaryota; kingdom Metazoa; phylum Chordata; class Mammalia; order Rodentia; family Cricetidae; genus Peromyscus; species Peromyscus californicus. The sequence continues at coordinate 104,074,295 of NW_026294584.1, read as the reverse complement.
CAGAGCCTCCTCTATTCCACATAAAACCTGCTGTTTCCAACAGTCAGTGTGTATGGTCTCTTTCCTTACTCTTCCTTGTTCTACAGACCAAGAGTGGATGAAGCAAGAAGCTTTACCACCTAGAACCCCTGACTTTGGATTGAGCTGAACTTTCCTGGTAGGAGACTCTAAAGGCAAGACAAGGTGGTTCACAGCAGTGAAGGGGGCCTCAGCTGAGCGACAGTGTTGGGTCATCCGGAGACAACCACGAACACCCCAGACTTCCATCTTTACTGCATCATGATAGACATCCGCAGGGACCCCTGGTCTCCAAGTACCAAAAGCTATCCCCCCACCCCCACCCCACCCCCACCCCACCCCCGTGCCTTTTTTTTTTTTTTTTTTTTTTTTGTAGTTTTTCAGGATTTCTCTGTGTAGCCCTGTTTATCCTGGAACTCACTCTGGAGACCAGGCTGGCCTCAAACTCAGAGATCTGCCTGCCTCTGCCTTTCCTGAGTGCTGGGATTACAGGCGTAAGCCACTATGGGACAGCTGAACTATCCCCTTTTATGCACCTCTGGCCCTCCCTGAAAGAATTTCTCATTCATTATCTCTTGATTGAAATAACTAGGTAGAAGGGGAAAGAGAAAGCCAGCCCAGCCCTGGAATGAGATGCATCCCTTCTCCCCTGGATACCTATGGCCTGCGGGCACAGCACCAGCTCTCTGACCCAGGCTTCACAAGTGACTCCTGATACTGATGTACACATAGCACACATCAGAGTATCCACAGCGGGGAGGACTCTGACCAGAGGTGGCTGTCACCCCCACCGACATTAACAGGTCAAGTTTCCTCAGTTGTTAGAAAAAGGACTATCTTGCAAGATGCTTGCCAAAGCTATCACCAAGTAAGCGGAAGGCCAGGAAGCACAGGGGAGCAACTGGCCTTCCCCACCTCACTCACCCAAGTGTGTCAGATGATGCAGGGCTTCAGATTAAAATCACAAGCCGTGCTCATGGCTTAAGTTTCACATTTGAAAACTTGTATTTGCATGACTCAGAAATCAAAGAAAAACAAAAGGATAGTTCCTCAACCTCACCCTTCCCCACCCTGTATTTTGTCACATTTATTTGTGCAAATATGAGCAAATGTGGATGCATGTATTTACTTCCCTTCTTGTGTCACATAAAACACAGTGTACTGCACCCACAGTTCGGCTGAGGCTGCCAAAGTGAAATTGCACAGACCAAGAGGTTGAGCAACATAAATCCAATCTCAGACAGTTCTGGATGGTGGAAGTCCAAGAGCAGGTCTGGCAGGTGGTGCCTACCAGCTCATAAAGGCTGAAGAACCAGATCCTGGCCTTCATCCTTGGCATGAATGTACTAATCCATCAATACACTGGATGTTGCAAAAGGCAAAGTGATGGTGGTTTTTACATCCTTTCATCATATGAGTGTCTTTCTCCAAACTTCCCCTTATTTAAGCTAACAGGCATACTGGCTCACTGAGTGACCTCATTTTAACATGGTTACCGATCTCAAATAAGGACTCTGAGGTACTGGGAGCCAAGATTTCTGACATGGTTGTCCAGGTAACACAGTGCAGCTATCACCATTCAGGTTTCTGCTTTGTCTGGGGAATGTGGCCCCTGAGATACTCCCCCATCATAGTGTTTGCTCTCTCCCTACTATGGTACCTGTTTCCTTAGAGGGTGAACTGCAGTGTGCTTGATTCCCCCCGCCCGCCCGTAAATGAGACTTCTCGTTCATACCACTACATGTGGGTTGCTTAGTCAATGGGAAAATGTGTTTATAAACGTTGATAGACATTGCCAGCCTTTGTCCTCGAGGCTGTACCATGTCACACTGTGTGGGAAGTCTGGTTTTTCCCTCAGCATTGCCAGCATAGCAAGTTCCTAGTATTCCATTGTTTTTCTGATCTGGTGAGTAGGAAAAGCTTTCTTCCTATCATTTGAATTTTACTTCTCTCATTAACAAAGTTAAGCATCAGTTCACATATTCTATTTGTACTTCTTTATTCTGAGAACTGGCAATGTTTTATTGATCACCACCCTACTTTGTTCTAGATTTCCAAGCATGCCTTACATTAATCAAATTAGCTGTGATGTGGGATGCAAACATGCTCCTGGATTTATCATCTGTCTTCCAACTTTGCGTTTTGGAAAGTTCCAAGAACACACAGAAGTGGAGAGATGATTCATAAACTCCGTGTCCTCACTATTCAACCTCAGTGGCTACCAACACATGGAGAACTGCTGCAGTAGAATGCCACCCTCCACCCCTCAGCATCTGTTTGTATCCCCCTTTTAAAAAGGATACAAGGCAATATTGTTATCATATACACAAAATAATGATGATCTCTTCATATCAGGAAATAAGTCAGTGTTCAAATTTTCCTGAATATACAACATGTTGTAGAATAGAATATTTGCTTAACTATGTAAAAATGTGTTGCATTTGTTTGTGTTGCAGAATAATTGCTTAACTATGTAAAGATGTGTTACATTTGTTTATGCTGCATTTGTTTAACTGAGTAAAGATGTGTTCCTGGTTTACCTCGCCTACCTAAAGCACCTGATTGGTTTAATAAAAAGCTGAATGGCCAATAGGTAGGCAATAGAGGGATAGGTGGGCCTGGAGGGCAGAGAGAATAAGTAGGAGGAGGAATCTAGGCTGGAGAGAGAACGAGGGAGAAAGAGACAGAGACTTCTGGGGCCAGCCAGCCAGGCAGCTGCCAGGCAGCCATGGAAAAAACAGAAAAATTAGGACATACAGATGAAAGGTAAAGAGCCCCAAGGCAAAATGTAGATCAAGAGAACCAGGTTAAATTAAGTTCTAAGAGCTAGTGGGATAAGCATAAGATAAGGCTGAGCATTCATAACTAATAATAAATCTCCTTGTCTTTATCTGGGAGCTGGTTGGCAGCCCAAAGAGAGAGCCTGCTACAACAATGACTGTGTCTTTTCAATCCATGCTAAGTCTTTTGACCTTAAAGTCTTGTTTTCTAAGAGCTTGGGCTCCTGCTCTGGAAGGTTCCCAGTCTGGATTCTGCCAAATGCATCTCCACCATGTTTCCAGCACATCCTTCTGTCCTCTAAATTCTCTGTGAACTAGTGACTAGATTTACAGGCTTCATTTGCTGTGGCTTGACTGGAGGAGAATACAACATCATTACAGCTGATGAGGCTGCCCCCTCCCAAAGCATACCACATCTGCCATCTCCATCAGAAAACTGGCTGCTGCCTAAGGAGGTTTTCTTAGTTAGGGTTTCTGTTGCTGTGATAAAACACTGATTAAAGCATGAGGGGAAACACTTTATTTCAGCTTACAGCTTGCAACTCTCAGGTCATACTCCATCACTGAAGAAAATCAGGCCAGGAACCTGGAGGCAGGAACTGAAGCAGAAGCCATGGAGGAAGGAACATTGCTTATTGGCTTTCCTTCAAGGCTTGCTCTGCCTACTTTCTTATACAACTCAGGACCACCTACCTGCTCAGGGATAACACCACAGTGAGCAGGCCCCTTCCACATCAACCTCACAGAATTGCCTACAGGCCAATCTGATGGAGGCATTTTCTCAATTAAGATTCCTTCTTCCCAGATATGTCTAAGTTTTTGTCAAGTTAACCAAAAAAAAAAAAAAAAATTAACCCAGATACTTGTTTTCCAAATCTTATTTATTCTCTACTTATTTCCTAGGATATATCTTTGAAGAGAAACTTCTTATCAATTATTTGAAACACAGACATGTAAGTCACTCAGCAAAGGCATGACAGATGTTTGATTCTTTTGTTTTACAATCCTCTTTTAAAATACTGCTGGGCTTGGTGGAGCTGGAGAGATGGCTTGGCAGTGAAGAACATTTGCCGAGCTTCAGTTCCCAGCACCCACATGGCAGCTCACAGCTGTCTGTAACACCAATCCCAGGGATCCGATGCCCTCTTTTGGCCTCCATGGGTACTGCATGCATGTGGTGTATATTCATACACACCTGCAGACACTCATGCACATAAAATAAACAAGTCTTTAAAAAATGTTGCTGGTCCTTTTTAAGATTCCTTGAGGATTTCTTTTATCACATGTTGTGTATAAACTCATCTTCTTTTGCATCATTTGCGCTTTGTGCCGTCAGTCATAATTACTGCCCTTATTGATGTTCCCGTCGTCCTGTCTTTGGCCAGTGGGAGCCCCTGTCCCGTGGACTCTTTACCCTTTAGCACAGCCTCAGTCACCACCGGGAAGCCCATTGCTTTTGCTCTGGCAAACTGCTGTGGATCTCTCTTGTCCATTTCCTGCTCAGTGAGTACCTAGAATCACCTTTCCTCCAGGGAGCCCTGCTTCTTTACTCAGGGAATGGTGTTTTGAGACAGTATAGCCATGCTTAGGAAATAATCTCTTCTAATCAGTATGCACAGCACTATCACTGCTGTATAAAATAAATAGTCCCTACTCCAAGGTTATGAAGAATTAGAAAATGCTTACTAAAGTAAAACTATCAACGGGCCACAGAATACAATGGACATGGGAGAATATCAAGTTGGGGATCCAGAAAGTAAAATCAAGAAAATACTTAAGATGCAGAACAAAACAACAAAGAGAAACACACACACACACACACACACACACACACACACACACACACACACACACAAATGTTTTAAGAAGCATAGGAAGTGCTGGGTGGTGGTGGTGCATGCCTTTAAATCTCAGCACTTGGGAGGCAGAGGCAGGTGGATCTCTGTGAGTTCGAGGCCAGCCTGGGCTACAGAGTGAGTTCCAGGAAAGGCGCAAAGCTACACAGAGAAACTCTGTCTCAAACCCCTCAAAAAAATAAACAAACAAACAAAAAACAGAAAAGAAGCATAGAAAACAGTTTCAAGAGTTTCAGTGTTCAACTATAGAAATTCCAGAAGGAAACAAAAAGAGATAATAATATTGAAGAAAAAGACATTTAATAATAAGCATGTGTGCAGTGGACCCTCTGTGCTTAAGAGTTTGACATAACAGGTTTCATTTAACCATGGGTTAAGGTTCGGGGGAGACTGCATCTGTACTGGGGAGGCACTGCATTTCTTGCCATCATCCCTTAAACAATAAGGAAAGGAAACTGTTTGTGTTGTAGTGGCTATCACAGGTAGTCTAGAGGTGCTTTGAAGTATGAGAACAAATACCACACCACTACATAGAAGGCATGAACATATGTGGATTCTGCTATCCATGGGGAGTCCCGGACCAACACCCCTCAGACACCAAGTGTTGTGAAATGCCATCCTCTGGGCATGACACAGCATTGACAGCTTGAGATTAGAGCAGCTGTGGTCATCTGAAAAGAGGGCCCACTCACAGTCCCTGTAGAAGCCGGAAGGACTCATGAGGTCCATGAGGCAAGACCTGCCCTTCTCTCGGTATATATAAGCGTGTGTGTGTGTGTGTGTGTGTGTGTGTGTGCATGTGTGTTAACTATTCTTTCACCGTGTAACTATCTGCTCCTGTTAGCAACCCACTTAAACTCACTAGCCACCAAGCTAGATGGGTGGATTTCTTCCTCTGGTCTGCCACTACCTTCTCTACCTGGGGTGAACAGACTTAGACTCCCCAGGAAAAGTAATGCCACATCAAGGGACAGCCTCACTGTCTGGCCTGTAGGGAACCTCCTGGAAGTAGAACGTGTGACTAGAGCAGGGTCTGCAGAGATGTGCTTCTGACAGTAATGACGTAAGATCAGCATCTGTGTGGATCTTTGTGTCCTTTTATTCGGCTTTAAAAAAAGATATCATCTTGAATTACGTGTGTTAGAAACAAAGCAATAGTCTCAATGTCACACAGAGGAGCATGTGAACAAAGGAGAGCAGCAGCATGGCAAGGCAATTTCTTCTTGAAAAAAAAAAAGGGTGTGCCATAACCCAGACTGCATTAGCAAGCACACTGGTGTAGAAAGCTCACTTCATTTTCAGTCTAATGACTGTGTCTTTTCTCCATTGGCTGGGGATCCAACTATACAGTCCCTGACTTTTAAATCTTTTATTAGATTAGATTATGTTTGAGTGGGCTGCCTCCATGTATGACTATGCACCATGTGTGAGGTCAGAATTGGGCATCAGATCCCCTGGAGCTAGGGTTAGGGGTGGTTGTGAACTACCATATGGGTGCTGGGAATTGAACTTGGGTCACTAGGCCACCTCTCCAACTCTGAGGCTTTCCCGATTGGCTAGTTTTAAAAGAATCAGCACAAAGGAAATGAAGGAAAGGGAGAACGAGTTGGCTGCTCCAGGCCATCAAGTTCTCAGAATGGAGACGGGACTTGTACAAACAGAAGTTTCACCAGGTGAGGGAGATTAAAAGATGTGCGTAAAAGTTTTACAAGATATGGGAAAATAAAGACGGAGGAGATTTATGGAATATTTGCCCTTGGCAGGCTAGCTACCTTTGATAGAAAAAAAAATTCACACTTCTTACATATATGTATGTGTGGGTCAATGTGTACACATGAATGTAGTGCTTATGGAGGCCATAAGAGGGTCTTAGCTCCCCTGGAGCTGGAGTTTCATGACAGTGTGAGCTGCTAGACTTGGGTGCTAGGAATAGAACTGGGGGTCCTCTGCAAGAGCATTATGTGCTCTAAACTGCTGAGTCATCTCTTGTGTCTCGTTTATTTTAATTGCTTATGAACACCTATGCAGGAGATCAAGTTCACAAGTCATGTAGGACTCCTCCTGGGAGCTACCAAAAACATGCCAAAATGCAGCTTCAGCCTTTGCCTGCTTCTTTGAAAGACCATCTACTTTCTGGGAACTTATGGGCTTAAAGGTAGGAAAGAAGTTGTTACTGAGGTAAGAAAGGGCACAAGAAATACATATAATAAGTGCACTACAGAGTGGCTCTTGGTCGGAAAGAGCATGTGAGGCTTCTTGTTGGCCTGCAGTGGGGATAGCAGAGCTCAAGCTGCAGATCAACCTTGCTCTCCACCTGCTTCTGAATAGTCAGTAAAATACAAGCAGTCCTTCTACAGTTAGGAAAAACCAAAAGGAGAGTGACTGAAAAACGTAAAATATATCCCAAAAACACTGGAGCTTCAAACATCAGTGCCTGTCACTGAAGTTTTACTGGGACACAGACACACTCCTCTGCTCGCATCTTGTGATGGATGCTTTTAAACCACAACTCTCTAGGGGTCTTGAAGCAAAATCTAAATATTCACTATCCAAAATCCTCCCCATTCAGACAATCTGCTGATCCCTGGCCTCGGCATATGGTAGTAATGTTCTCTCGGCTTAGTGATCTTATGACAAGATCTTCAATCTAAAAGAGCCCAAGGGCCAAGCAGGATTTTTCTGAAAACTTACTTGCAGACATATATCTTAGTAAAAGTTCAGACCTGTAAGATAATATTGTTTGGGTCCATGAGAGGTCCCATAAAAGCCCACCAGTCACATATGCAATCAACAAGAGCATTTAAAAAAAACTCCATCATGCTGGGGTCAAACCATCTGACAAAATGGCAAATGGCAACTCTGAGAGAAGTTTACAGGCTCCTTTTAAGCAGGATTAGGGTAATTCAGCTGTGGTGAAGTGGACTTTGAAGTGATTGGGTATAGATTCTTACTGGTACAGAATCGTTTTATGATTGGCTCATTGACATCTGGTCAACAACTGTGGTTGCAGTGTCAGGGGTCTGTTTGCTGTGTTAGGAGTCTGTTTGACTGAAAATAACAAAAACAGTTCCAGCTTGTGGCCGAGTAGGACCCTGATTAGCCACCAGACTGGACATACTTCCTGAGGGTCTGATTGAAGCCAGACATGAGTCAACATAGGATGGTGAGGTAATATGTGCCAGAGGTCTTAGCAAACTGGTCCCTGGAAACAAAACAAACAAAACAAAACAAAAACAACTGGCCCTGTTAGATTCAGTCCTGTTATGGGGGGGATGGCTGTTTCAAAGATAATGTCCAAAGATAAAACAAAATAAACCCAAAGATGAAATTGGAACAAAAAGCAGCAGACTAAAGGAAGTAAAGGCGTCAGACCACCAGATTTACTGGCTACACCAGAACCTCTAAGACAAAAGAGCAGTTTCAAAGTCCTAGGGTTCTAGACCCAACCTCATGTCATACTACATGACTATAAGAGGAAGACATTTCTAAAGTTACAAGGACTCAAATAATTAACCCATATTATCTACACTCAAAAAATCTGCTCTGCAATTGTAGCAAAGCAATAAGCTCAGAAAAAAGGGGGATATAGCCAAGCAGGAGACCCAGGAGAAACAGCCAAGGCAAGAATGAAAATAAATGAACACTGCAAAATAATGGAGCTTCGTTGGTAGTGTAGCAAGAGTTGCTTAGGCCCGTCATAAATGTAAGTTCTTCTGGACACTGGGTCTGTAGGTCTAGGAGCAGGAAGCTGTGGTTTTTTTTCTGCTAGTTTTTAGTTTATTTTATTGTGCAGGGGGTTGAACTTAGAGCCCCAACTGAGCTAAGCCCCCAGCCCTGGAAGCCACATTTCAAATGTAATTCCTCCCCTTCTTTAGCCTGACTTTGAGAAATACATTGGATCTAACCACGTCATAGAAACAAAGTTTTGATCACAAACATCCTATCTATGTCTCTGTGGCCCAGTGGGGTCATTGGTAGGTTCCCTTAACAGAAGTGTTCATTCCAATATCCATTCAGCATTTATTATACACCAAGGCACTGTTTCTCTTCTAGACTTCTAGTCTACACTCATGACAAAACAGAAGAAGACCACTGCCTTGGGGGTTAATTTTTTTTTCTTTCTAAAGGGATGACTTAGCCATCAGGAGAAAAAAATACTTGTTTGTTTTATATTTACATAAACGAGATATCAGAAGCTTGTTCACAATTACAAGTGAACAGATAAAAATAACAGATAAACATTGACAATAGTAAAATAACAAGAGGAGTCAAAAGGACAGAACTGTGGTTTAGTTTGAAGATATTTGACCAGCTTTATTTTCAATTCAGAATTGGACAATGCTTCATTGCATAAGACAGACAGGTTAGTTTTACAAAGAAAGGCTGGAAAAAAGAAACAGAGAACAAAAGCACTTGATTCTGCAAAGTGACTTTCCTTATAAGGAGGGACCCAGGGGAGGACGATGGGAAAAATAGCTGCTCAGTTAACTTGAGCTGCCTTGGGTTAAGTTAACAACTGGAACTGGCCTGTTCTGAAATTTGGCTGTCCTCTCTCTAATCTTGATTTCTGCAAGGTCAGATAAACAGCTTAGCTCCAGTTTAGTGATGAGGACCTTCAGCAAAAGTGACTACAGTTTGATTCTTAGCCTGGTCTGTGAAGGAACTTAGTCCCCACCCCCACCCCCTCAGAAAATGGCCTTCTGTCCTTTTTATTTAATTCACATGAAATATACGTCAGGGGAAAAGACGTTTCTTAGAGACTGGAGAAACAGCTTGGAGGTCAAGGGCATTTGCCGCCCTTACTGAAGCCCAAAGGCTTGGTTCCTAGCACTTACATGATGGCTCACAACTGTCTTAACTCCATTTAAAATTTCAAACAGTCCATTGTTTTTAGAATTTTTGAATTTTTTATTTTTGTGTATGTGTGCATGCGTGCTTGTCTATAGGTGCACCACGTGCACGCAGATGCTCTTGGAGGCCAGAGAGGGTGTCAGGTCTCCTGGAGCTGGACTTACAGATGGTTGTGAGCTGCTCTGGGTGCTAGGAACTACTGAACACAGGTCCTTTGGAAGAGTGAACAGAGCCACTGAGCTATTTCTTCAGCCCCTCAAGTAGTCAATCTTACCCATTTTTATCTTAAGTTAATGTAAAGTTCTTTCCTTATCAGAAATCACTTATAATTTTTTTCTTTCCTTCTTTTAAATATCTTCAATGTTAAAGTATTAAAGATTTATGAGACAGTATTTTAGTTTACTTTTCAAATATCTAGTCTTTTTTTCTATCGGGATTTATTAAATAACCCCATGTATTTATGATACTGTATCTAACATGCCCCAGGTTCCCCCATGAACAGAGTCAGGTCATGGCTCCATTCTGTTCCCGTGAAACCATCTGTGGCCACTGTGGCTCCTATTCCTGTCTACCACAAGTCACCTCTCTTCTCTGTGATCCTCACCAAATTACCTTGGCTGTTTCCACACTGTTTTAAAAATTATTAAAGTACTTATGAAATGAAAATTTTATAGTCTCATAATGTGAAAAACAAAGCAAGGTTTGAAAAATACTTTAAATGAAAGCAAAAAGCAAACAAAACCCTAAAAACAAAATCCCAACAAGAAAGGAAAGTTTCAAACATTGAATGGGTGTTATTATATCTCTCAAGATACATACACAAGGAAACTGAAGGGTTTGTATTTAATTTTGTACTTGGTACCTGGTTTTAAGAGAAAAATAAAAACTTGTGTGAAATTGAACCGCTGAACTTATGAAAAGTGTTTTTTGATCATGAGATGGTCCTAAAAGATTTCCCTAGAAGTTCTAAGACCACGAGTCACCTTGCTGCAGGCTTTTATCTTCACATCTCAATTTTGTATTGATATTACTCTCTGCTACCTGCTTATTCTGTATCCTTATTACCTCTCTCCTTGACTAGAAGTTGTTAGTTGTATTCTAAGTTTTCACTCTGTCAAGTATTTTAACATTTACATTTAGTTTCATAAACATTTTTCCCAGTTGCTTAGTTTTGGGTCTGTGTTTACATGACTTCAACATTTCTGTTTATATTACACAACACTGGTGTTTGGACTACATTTTCTACACTGCTAAATTAAAAAAAGAGAGTTAGATCTCATCATTGCTTCTATTTATGGTCATAATTTTTTTTAATAAGAAGCACCATATGCAGGGTGTCTTGTGCTTATTCATAATCAGTTTCGTTTCCTTTCTGTTTGCACTCCCTGGCCCCAAGTCTCTTGGCCCCTCACTTTCTTCCCTCAGGATGTGAGGCCATTGCTCCATTCTGATGCTGACTGGTATGCTGCTGTGGACCCCCAAGCTGGCTTTTGTCTGTTAGGAAGGCTTTGTTTAAGACAGGCCTGGTGGTGCAGGCCTGTGATCCCAAGTACTCAGGTGACTGAGACCCTATCTCTAAACGCAGAAAGGGTCCTGGGTCCTAGTTCAGCAGTGAGCATGCACAAAACCAGGAGCAGTGACGACAGAAAACACTTGCGTACACATCTGCAAGCCTGGAGAACCTGCACAAGCTAGCCAGGCAGAAATACTGATTCCTCTGTGCAAATCCTCCTGAGTGCAGCGTGTGCCTTCCAGACTGTTCTTTACTCTTCTACATCTGTGCATGCTCAGTGTCTGTGTTCCACACGAAGGACTCTGTTTACCTGTGTGCTGGTTCACTGTTCTCATCTACTTGGTCACCTTAGGCTCACATTTTCCTTCTGCAGTTGTGTCTGGGGCCTTTCTTCCCTATCAGAAATCTGATTGCCAGTCAGTCTGCTCTAAGTTACAAAACTTTATTTTGCACCCATTTGGAATATTATCACCTCGGAATGCAGCTAGTGTCACAGAGTTCATTCTTTTAAGTTATTCCTTATTGTACTTTTAAGTTATTCCAAGCATACTTGGAAGTTCTCTGCTGCTCTTTGGGTTATGCTTCCTCCAGATGGGGTTCTCGGCTATTTCCATGAAGTCCTGCATGCATCCCTGCTGATGTGGACCTGTATTTGCATACCCTCTGTCTGTCTCTGTCTTTGTCTCTGTCTCTGTCTCCTGTGTGTGTGTGTGTGTGTGTGTGTGTGTGTGTGTGTGTGTGCGCTGGGGATGGAACCCATAGCCTTGTGCATGGTAGGCAAGTGCTCTGCCACTGACCCACATCCTCAGCCTCCATTCTTTCTCTGCACCTTGCACATACTCATAGTGACAGCCACATCTATTGGCTCTGCTGTTGTGGAGATATGGGTCTCTTTTGCTCTTTATCAAACTGTGGCTTGAGGGCCTTGAGTTAGGTAGGACAGCACTGAGCCAGCTTGGGGGGTTGAGGGATTAGCTCTTGTCAGGGATCTGAACACTGCTGTTTTCCTAACACTCATCTTGGAACTGACATCTGGGAGGCTCACCTTCACAGGGGTGTGTCCTACTCCTCTGGGCTCTGTGTCATTTTTCTCCACATAGCAAATGGCCCTTCTAGGGTCGAGTGGACATGAGCAAGTTTTCATCCTGAGGAACTTTCCTTCTTTCTTCCTCAAAGCTGCATGTTTACACCCTCCTTTCACTTTTCTTTAGATTGAAGGACACTATGAGAATGTTCTGTATCTCTCATGTAGAAGTAGCCGAAAGGGAGAATGTTAGCTTAAAACTCCCATCAGCATTCCGCCTTAGTTGACCATGTGACGTGTTAAAAGCTAGACCTCACTGTCCAGGTGGTATTGGTAGGAAAGAAACTACAGAATGAGGAGTGTTGGGGAGCTTAGCAAGAGAAGGATGAGTTGAGAGAGAGAGTACTCAGGTGTATGGCCAGATGTGAACCCCAAGCCAGGTGAGCCCTGTGGGGAGCCTGTCCATCACATGATATGCTGGGCTGTGACATTAAACTACCTGAAAATGTCAGTCAACTGGAACCTGACCCATGATGCTAGTTCTTAGCTCTTCTCCCAAGAAGAGGAGCAGTGCAAAGAGAAGGAAGCAAAAGCAAGAACGCAGGTGGGAACAGTGGAGCAGGGGCTCACAGTCAGGGATGGCCAGGGGAGCTGTTGAATGTGACACACAGCCGACCAACGCAGCTGCACGTGCTTAATAATAAAAGTTACACTTTCTCCTTGAAATAAAGTGTTGGTCACATTCACATTTTTATAGTTTTACTCTGTGAAATTGCAGTTGCTAATACTTCCTAGATTAGTAATGTGGCTTTGATTGTACCACCTATACACACTTTTGTATAGGGAAATATTAATGAGATTTTATGATTTTGAGAGGTTCTTTCAGGTTTTTATTGTCTTAAGATAAGATCTCACTATGTAGCCCTGGCTGGCCTGGAACTCACTACTGTAGACGACTGACCTCAAGCTCGCAGAGATCCGTCTGCCTCGGCCACACGTAAGCCTCCAAACCCAGAATTTTATTGAACTAAAATTTACCAACAGTGAAATTCACAGGCCTGAATTTGCGACTTAGTATATTTTGACAAATATCTATACCCACCTAAGTAGCGGTTGGTCAGACCTCTCCATTATCCCAACGTTCCCTTTTCCCGACTCGCAGGTCAACCTCGGCTGCCTGTGTTAGAGCCTTCTGCAGAGAGACACAGGTTTGCATCATGTGCTCTTTGTATCTAGCTGCTTTTGTTCCTCTTTTGAGGTCAAGACATATCTGTGCTTTGGCTCTTTTCATCACCTAGCAGTATACTGTTGTGTGGATATGCCATGAGCCTGTCCTCTGTCTTTCTGTTGTTGGACTTGCACTGCTTCCGGTTTTTACTATTTTGTGTGTGTCTTTGTGTTGTTTAGCTTTGTTTATATAACCAACAGGTAAGGTAATTTCTTATTAAGAGGGTTTTGTTGTTGTTCACAGCTGAGGAAGATTCAGTCTGTGACTGACTGGCCCTGTTGTTTTGGGCCCATGTGGTAGAGCAAAGCCACTCATCTCACGGCTGAGAGGATAGTGATGGAGAGACTGGACCCCAGTCTCCTTCAAGGGCATGCCCCAATAACCTGGAGACCTCTACTAGACCCCACTTGTTAAACACTCCATCACCTCCCTATGCCACAGGCTGGGACCCAAAACCAAAGTATAACAGTTCTCTTGAGAATATATGCTTTTGCTTGACTTGGGTAAGAACTGGATGTGGAATTTCTGGGCAGGTATATATTTAAGCCCGTAGGAAACCATCATTCTTCCCAAATGGCTATTTCATTTTATTCTCTCAAAGGAAAGAAAGAACTATGGCTCTGCATCACCATCCATCAGTGTTGTCCATATTCTTCTATAAGCTATTCCGATAATGACACCTCGCCATGGTTTTAAGCAGTGTTTCCCTGGTGACTGACTAATGAGGCAGGCACCTCTTACTGTGCCGTTGTCCATTTTTAGTTCTTTTGAAGTGTGCAAGTCTCTTGCCTTTTAATAGATATTAGGTTCCAGTGACATATTTTTTTTGAAAACTCTAATGCAGACTAGTCATGTGACATTTGGGGCAACAGTGAATCATATATGTGACAGTGGCTGCAACAGGACATATAACCCAATGACACTGTAGCCATCTTAGCTTTGGGGAGCTCTCCATGGTGTTTGCAAAAGTTGCCTGTTGATAACCTTCTCAATATGTGTGAGCCTGTCTCTGCGCTCTGCTCTATTCCAATTACCACTCCCACACCGTGTTGTCTTTTGGTTACTTTAGCCTCATAGTAGTTCCTGGAATCAGACCGTGTGACTCTACAGCTCTACTTTTTCAAGGTTGTTTTGGGGACCTGTGATCTTTCCATGTCATGTAAGTTACAGAAGTCATTCAGCAATTTTTGCCACAGCAGTTTTCTGGGGGTTTTGGTGGGGTCCTAAATCTATGGCTCAATTTGAAGAGAGCAGAGTCTTTCCATTTACAATCATGGTCAATGCTCCATTTCTTCAGCTCTTTAAGTTCTTGAAGCAAATTTTTATATGCAAAGTACGTTCTACACATGAAATGTGGAAAAGTTAAAAGTGGTCAACAATGATGATTTGATTTTTTCAAGCCTGTAGTTCTAAACAGATAGATAAGTACCTAGCACAACAGGAGGGCCTCCAGTAAATACTGTGTTGATAAAAATCATAGGATGCTCAGAGCCTTTGAGTTCTAGATCACAACTCAAGTGCAATGATAACTTAGTGAAGAAAACGGTAGCAAGACAAGGGATTAGTCGGCCTGCTGCAGTCTTACACAAACAACGTGTCCACTCTTACACCCAAAGATTTGCTTCAACTCCTGTCACTCAGGCATCTTTCCTCTCTGTCCAGTTAGAATGTCACACTACTTCAGATTTATTACCACTGCCCAGGCCAGGTGGCCTCGGCTGTCCCTGGGCCACTGAACTTTTCCTCACACTTCAGTCTTTCATCTGCCAATGCATCTAAGTAGCATTTGAAGCACAGAGGCACTTCATGTCTTTGTCCTTTCCATTAAATAAAACAGTTTAGATACAACTACTTGGGAAAATTGTTTTTTAACTGTGGCATGCAAATATATTCTCCATCTATGGATGATTATTAAGTTAGCAATGTTTAATTCCTTATTACTTAAAATTAAAAGCAAATGCTCCAAATAATTTGTCTAAATTAAAATATTTAAATCAACACTCTAATTCCTAATCTAGTTATAAACTTATTAACTTGAAACTCTATGAGATTAAATTCCTACATGAAACAGGCTCCGCCTTCTGCCTCTGTGAAGATCATCTGATACTTGCCACCAGACCACACTGTTTGCAGAAGAACAATCATCATCAGATTGAGTCTCCTTGATTAATGCTTTGAGTTGAGGCTTCTAACTACAACATAAATCATGATTTACAACATGATTAACACTGACTCAATGTAAGCAAAACCCACACCACCAGGAAGCCTCATACCTGAGGACAGAAAGCTGGCCACCATGCAGATGACCCTAGAAGAAGACCTCTATGTAATTTGCAAAATGTACTTCATCAGAAGAAAATTGTTACTCAATAGAATAAGAGCTTTTTGCTTCAAAATGGAGTATCTGCTTAGTCTTCATAATTGATGACTCTATGATCCACTCTGTAAACCTGGCATGATTATGTGGAGAGAAAATACAAAGCCAAAGGATGTGGTGTCTTGCTGCATTTCCGCTTGCCAGATTGGAAGAGAAGAAAAAGACTAATTATGCTGCCTGGTGATACTGCTGCATTCCAGCAGTTTCGATTGACAAAACAGCATCCATCATCCTTTGCATGACAAATTTTCTTTGCTAACCCCCCCACCCCCAGCTCATGATAACATAATTATGTTCCATTTCTTTCCTAGCAAGGGGCCTGTATTTCCTTTCAGACAGGACAACAGCTGCAAAGCTCAACCTTGATATCGCCTTAAAATGGTAAGATGGTGGCTTTTGTTCTAATCTTGGCAATTCTGCTTTTAAACACTCCTGCCAGAAGACCACTCCTGCCTGGCAAAGTCTCCCACTGGAAAAAACGATGCATTTGTCCCTGAGACTTTGGTGGAAGGAGCTCTGCGGCACTCAGTGCTTGTCCATACTGCGGTTTACCCTCAGACCACGCTGTCTGGAACTGGGTTGCGATGAGCACTGCTCTCATGCTTTTTATAGCCTTGTAATTGCTAAAGGAGAACTGTCTTTGTGTCAAACCAATCCGAACATTTTTATTCTCCTCTCTATTTATGTCTACTCATGTATCCTAGCATCAATGTTTGCTGAGAGTTGAGCACATCAGGCTAAAATCTTGTCAATAAAATCTCCATTGCTTTATGGCAAAAATTCTCAGATCCTGAATGAGCGTTGGTAATAACTAATATTTTAGGAGATGTCACTGTGTGGCAAATTGTACCCTAAAGGCTCACTGGTAATACTGTCACAAAGGCCACAAGTGAGTCCGCTGTTACTTTTGTTTTTCAAAGGAAGGGAAGAATCTTGAGAGGGCTGGGCAGATTTTTGTAAGGAGTTATATTAGATGTGTTGGATCAGGACTTAAATTCAGGCAGCCAGAAGCCGTCTTGGTGGCCAGGGCATCCTACTTTCATTGTGGTCACTGCCTGTCCCCAAATCTTGGGGGCCACAGCCCTAAGGGAGACAACACAGATAAGGGAGTAGCACACAGATATCCCAAACCTCTGTTATCCCACTCTCCATCACAATCCCCAGACTCCTAAGATCAGCAGCTTACAAGAAAGCACGGTTTGCTTTGGCTCCTGGTTCCAGTCTTACTCACTGCGCCCATTACTTTTTGGCCCCTGGCACTGTAATATGGTGGGATTGTGTGTCTGTTCACCTCATGGAAACAAAGAGGGACCCAATATCCCATCAAAGGCAAGCCGCCAGTGACCTTCCTTCCTTCCTTCCACTAGGCCCCCAATACTTCCATGGACTGGGAAACAAACCTTTGTCACATAGGCCTTTAGGAAACAACCCAGAGACTAACTGTAGCAAAACAGTAGACTTACAAAGGTTAGCTGTGCTTTGCACGCTGGATACTTCACTGATTTCAAATGGCTTTAGTCTTGGTCACACACTACTAACCTGAGTGTGAACAGTTTCCCCTCACCCCCATGTGGTAGTACCGAAGAGCAGTGAATAGTCTCACAGGTGAATAGAAGGACACATCTGGCTGCAGTGAGATGCCAGGCTGGAGAGATCACCCATGACAGGAATAGAACAGAGAGGTGGTGAGGTACCCAGCTGTCCCCGCTTCTCAGACAAGATGCCAGACACATGACTCAAGAGACTCCAACATCACAGCAGTACCACCAACTGCTTACAGCCTCTTAAGACTAAGCACAGGCTTCTCAAGTGCCCCTACAATCCTGCGCACACAGATAAAATGAACGGCTACCCCCGTCTAACTCATTCTTTTGGGTAGTCTGAGACCAAAACACTAGGCAAGCTAACAGCAGAGAACACCTAGAAGAATAAATTCCATAGGCTCATATCTGAGCCAACTGGTAGCTGAGGACTCAGGATTTCTATTGTGTGGGCACTGTGGGAGTAGATATTATCATTAACTGGGCTTGTGTTTCATAGATCAGGTCTTTCTTGGACAGTAACATAATTGGCTGCATAAGCGATGAAAATCTTGCCCCGTGAACAGGGAAAACTGTGTCAATTCAGAAACAATCCCAGGTGGAGAGGCTTTGGCAGGGGAGGGAAGTTAGAATCATGTCTTTGGCCTGCAGCAAGCGACACAGTGCTAAGAGGCCAAGTGCACGGGCCCTTGCTGATGCTTTCCACATGGACACAGACCAGGAGAAGGAAGTAGGAACCCATCAAGAGCCTTTCTGGTGGCTCAGCTTCAGAAGACTAACAGAGAGAGAGCCTGGGTTACAAGTGTGCAATGTAGGATCTGTTATGAACCAAATGCTTTCTATGTTGTTTTTTTTTTTTTGTATTTTAGGTTTTATTTTATTTTCCTTAATATTTAATAAGGTCTTTGGAACATCCCACCCTACTTGGACCATGTGATGGGACACACTGGACCTAGGCTACTGTTTTCAATGGGTAACAAAGGCATGATGGCATGGTGAGAAAGAAAGACACCACTCCATACTCTTTAGGGTGGCTATTATCAAAAACAAAACGGCAATAACTGCAATAATAAGGAATATTTAATGAGCAACTACTGTTACTTACTGTTTCAAATGGATACACACCTTCAGTCACCACAATATTCTTACATAGAAGGTGCTAGTGTTATTCCTGATGTGTGTGTGTGTGTGTGTGTGTGTGTGTGTGTGTGTGTATACACACGCAAGAGAAACCAGTGAACAAGACACAGAGAGGTAAAGCCCCTTTCTGGTCTGCAACTTGGCACCCGGGCAACTGGTCTCCAGAGTCACTGTATTCAGAGCCTCCCACAAACAGAGACAGATGGAGGACACCCCGTGCAGGAGCTGATACAACCATCCCACACATGTGTTATATCACTAGGGTCCTGCTGACTTGCCTGTAGATCCCTGGAAGGCCAGAATCTTCATCCTGCCCGCCTCCATGTCCCCAGCAACCAGTATGACATTCAGTACCATGAATGGATACCCTGCTGCAAGGACTGAATTCAACCTAAAATGATTCTGAAGCCTCCATGAGATAGCCTCTTCAATTTATTCCAGTCCACAAAAAAGAACATTGACCATTGACCGTTTACCGTGCAGCTTGGAATAAGAAGATCTCTAGGAGATTTATAGGCGTCTGTCTATCCTCCACTCTGATTTCCCCATAGGGAAAGGACTCATGGTACCAACTCTGCACATGTACTCCCTCATCCCTGCCCACAGCCATGGCGTTCCTTCAGAACTTCCCCTCCACATCCAGCCTGAGGACTCCAAAGAAGACTGACCTCACACGGCCAGATCAGCTCTTAGCTCTTTGGCCCTCCGAGGAGGCCCTATGAGTGGCAGTGTACTCCTTTGGCACTCCATACCCTCTCTCTCCTGGGGTACAATTACTGCTTCCTGACTCCTGGGCTGTGACAGGCCAGTCATGGAGCACAAAAGGAAGTGCTGGCGAGTGTTTGGAAAGAGACTGTCTCTTCCTCTGATGCTGAGAGATGAAGCTGGGACCTCTGGCCAGCCCCACTCCAGAGTCAGCCTTTATACCAGACTTCTAATCATCCTGGTAATGTCACATCTGTTTTTAATTTAAACAATCCAAATTAGGTTTCCTGCTAGCTGCAGCCAATGGTATCTAGCTGATATATTTTTCATAGTTTTGTGCACAAAAAATAAGTCTTGCTTTATCATCCTAAGAACAGTGGTTCTCCTCTTCTATACAGTTTTGTTCTCTGTCTTTTTCTTTCCCCTCAGTCATCATGAGGAGCAGATAGAGTGCAATATGATACTGAGAGACAGGGAGAAGCAGAAGCAGAGATCATATCCACACACAGCATACTGTTATAATTGTCCTGTGCTAGGTTATCATGTCACTCTCACTGTGCCTAATTTAACTTTACCATGAGTGTATAGGTGGGGAAGGAAGCATGTCTGGGTAGTTTGGTGCCAGTCATGGTTTTAGGTATCTACTGGGAGCTTTCTAACAAAATGACCCGCAAATATGAAACATGCTACTGCACACACCTGTGGTGGTTTGAATGACAGTGTCAAAGCTCAAAGGTTTGAATATTTGGAGCCCAGTTGGTGATGCTGTTTGGGGACATTGAGTGCTGTGGTCTTGTTAGAGAAAGTATGTGACTAGAGACGGGGTTTTGGGAGTTAAGAGACTTGTACCATTTGGAGTTCATGTTCTCTGCCTCCTGCTTCCTACTTACCCCAACTGCCATCCTACCTGCTGCTAAGCTTCCCCACCATGATGGGGACGGACTCCTATCCCTCTGGAACTGTCTTCCCTAATAACCCCTTCCTTCTCTAAGTTGCCTTGGTCATGGTGTTTTATCACAGCAGTGGGAAGTAACTAATACAGCACACATTCAGACTGTGGTCTCTACACGATGTGATTCAAGTAAGTTCCCAGAAGGGGACACAAAAACCATGTCAGGAAGTATTTGTTATAGCTGTCACCATAGTGTGCAGGTGAAGAGTATTAATTACATTTCTGCCAGGTGGGAGTGGGACAAGCCAGAGTCCCTGTCACACCAGTACTGTGACCTTTCAAGCCGGGGAGATAGAGACTACGTGCTTAACCTCTCCAAACCTCAGGTAAATGAGTCTGTTGCTTTATGTTTTACCTTATTGGATGTATTTTACACATCTTCACTTCATGTAGCTGGTTCCATGGTAACATAACAAGTTCTGGACCCTGAGGACCCAAGGGGAAGATTCCTATGGCGACACGGTGAAGGTGGACATCATGGGCTGGTGCACACTTTTCTGGCAGGACTTGTGGTTCTTGACTTGAGTCTGCTTTCCAGCTGAGTGACCCTTCTATCTTGGCTTACTTTTAATGAAAAACAAAGGACAGTTTGATTCCAAATCAAAGATACCATGGTTACCCAGTTAAAAAAAGCCTATGTCTTCAGGAATACATGTTCTCTTAGAAGAGAAATTATTTGTGTCACAGATAGTGTTATCTGCATCAGGCAATGAGGTCATCAAATTATAAAAACTTGAACTTACAGCCCTTTGGCTCTAAAGTTTGTGCTCTTTGTACCACCCTATACATATTCCGGAGAGGTCTACATGACAGAGTTGCTCACTCCTGAGACCTTCATGTGCATCTCCTCCGCTTCCTTGTTTTGATGAATTCATCTGCCAGGCCAGATACTCTTGAAGATGCCCTTACACTTAGGTTTCCCTTGCCCACTGGGTCTCCTCTTCCTGACTGCTGAGAGCTGTTCCTCTCTCATAATTTTCAGCAGCAAGTGTTGGACAGCCCTCTTTTTCTCTTGGCTCTTGGCAAAGTAGAATTTTGCTCCTGGTGCCCAGGTTGGCTTTGGGTTACTTATGCATCATTAACCTCTCCCTCACTTTCAGCTCATGGTTTCAGAAGTTTCAGACCATGGTCACTTGTCCCTGTCGCTTAGGACCTGTGGCAGCTCAGCCCATTGTTATGGGAGGCATGACAGGGGCCTGCTCATACATAGCAGCTAGGAAGCAAGGGGTTGAGGGGATGAAGTCCAAGGATTCCTTCAAGGGCCTATTCTTAATAACTTCACTTCCTCTACCTAGGCACCACCTCTTAAAAGTTCATCAACTTCCAATGCTCCCACAGGCTGGTGACCAAGCCTTCAACACAGGGACTTTGAGGGACACTCCAGTGCCAAGCTATGGCACATGTTGTCCTCTGAAATACCTGGCCCAGCTGTTACTCATCTGCATGTGCACATCACTGGTACACTGTTCTCCTGTCTTGCCTCATCTCCCTTCTGGAATATGCTGATCTCCCTTCTTTTCCCTATGCAAAAGCCACCTCCAAGGACTTTTAGCAACTGAGTCCTTTCTAACCATAAAACTGGCAGAGAGGAGAAACCATGGGGAAATGAGGTTTTGGATGTTATATGTCTAACTCAACTCCCCAAGCAGCTAAAGCCAAGGCCACTTAAGGGATTCCATAGTCCACAGATCAAAAGCACTAAATCTATGGACTGTAAAGAAACCAAACTACTTTTCTCATGAGAGCGAAGACGCCCTGAGGGAAGAAGTGTTAGTTCAGGATAGAAATTACACCTCAAAGGAGCAGTGCAGGCCTGGCTTGTAAAGTTTCAGAGGGAAGTTTAAGAGCTCCTCAAAGACTGTTCATGTGATGTTTTGAGTTGAACATATGTGGTTTCTGGTCAGCTTGGCTTGAAGAATCAGCTGTGATTAACAAAAAATCAGAACCACTGAAGTGAAACCTTTGCTTTACTGGGACAATTGATACTGGTTATCTGGGGCTGAGAAATCAGCTGGGATTAAGAAAAGTCTAGTGTCACTGAGAAAATAGTCTCAGAAGTATTTCCTCAGAGTCGGCGCACAGAAGCTGTGGTCTGGAGGGTGCCAAGGCTGCATCTCATGCTGCTAGCCAAACTTGGTACATGTGTAAGAGTCTCTCATGTGGTACTGGTTTTGAAGGCATGAAGAGATCATAAAGAGCATCTGGGACTGGGCACCTCAAAAAGCCAGGAAGGGTCATTGGTGAAGGTGAAGTCTTGGCTGCAGCCTCAGTCCCAGGACTGAAGGGGTCGTGGGGAGAAGCTGAGGCTAGACACCATAAGGCAGGGTCAGAGTCCCTGCGAGCGGCCAGGAGGCCCCCAGTGAAGGAGAAACCTGTGGAGACTCCAGCATATTGGAGATGCCATAGCAATAGGATGACTGCCAGGGACAGCAATAATTGTAGAGAGGAGCTGGTATGAGCCTATAGACAAGCTATGTGTGCTGCGAATGGCAGAGCTAGAAAAACGAAGCCACCTAAGTCCTTTGGAGTCCAGAATATTGTGAGTGAATCCCAGATGCTGGACAGAACAGTGTTATTTATACTGTTGGACTTTGGTTTTGCTTTGATTTGATTGTGACTGTGCCCCAGTTCTTTCCCTGTCCAATCAGAAAGTGTATAACTTGTTTTTTTTTTTTTTTTGGTTTTTCGAGACAGGGTTTCTCTGTGTAGCTTTGCGCCTTTCCTGGAACTCACTTGGTAGTCCAGGCTGGCCTCGAACTCACAGAGATCCGCCTGGCTCTGCCTCCCGAGTGCTGGGATTAAAGGCGTGCGCCACCACTGCCCGGCTTGTTTTTTATTTATAGGAGTCCACAGTAGAGAGACTTTGGACTTTTAAAGAGACATTGGGTTTTTAAAGGGAACTTGGACTTTTAAAGTGCTGAAAAATTTAAAGATCGTGAAACTTTTAACGGTATACTATGTTTAATATTGTCATATTAACATGCGATCTTGGGGATAAACAGGGAAGTAAATGTAGTGGTTCAATAGTAATATATTAATTAGTATGTCAAGTTGACAAGGGGTCAATTGTCTTGGTTAGTTTTTGTCAACTTGACAAAGCTAGAGTTATCAGGGAAGAGAAATCTCAGTTGAGAAAATGAGTAGAAAGCAAGCTAAGACAGAGAGCTACCAGCAAGCCTTTAGTCCCAGCACTCGGGAGGCAGAGGCTGGCAGATCTCTGTGAGTTCAAGGCCAGCTTGGTCTACAAAGTGAGTTCCAGAACAGCCAGGGCTACACAGAGAAAACTTGTCTCAAACAAACAAACAAACAAAAAAGAAAGAAGGTATCTGGCACACTGGAAACTTCATGGATAAAGTAAATCAGTATGGTTATCAGCCTTATGAAACAGTTATTATTGTTTACTATGACACATTAATACAAGAACTGGTGACTCAAATAATTTCTCTTGTGAGAGAAAATGTATCCATGAAGACATGGGCTTCATCATGGGACAACCATGGTTTCTTTGATTTGGAACCAAACAGTCCAGTAACCCCTCTGTTTTTCATCAAGGTAAACCAAGGTAGAAGGTCATCCAGTTAATAAGTAGACTCAAGGCAAGAAGCTGCAAGTCCAGTTGGTAAAGTGTGCACCAGCCCATGCCATCTACCTTCACAGAGTTACCTTAGAAGTTTTCTACTTCCACAGTGTATTACACTATGAGCTTTATAAACTATATGAGGTGAGGATGTCCAAGCTATGTCTGTTTAGAAAACCATGAGGCAAAAATCAAATCAACAGAAAAAAGAATCACACAATCCTATCAATATTGAAAAAGAATATGATAAGTCTAATTCATGATTAAAAGAAAATCTTTGTGAGATAGAAGGCACTTCTTTATTGATAGAAAAATATTTATAAAATCCATAGCTCTGACATCACACACAATGATGGGAAACTAGATGCTTCCATATTCAGGTGTTCCTTCTCCCGCCACTCTCTTTAATCTTGTACTAGAACTTTTAATAGGAGACAGGAAAGGCAAGTAAAATGTATACAGATTGAGAAGGTATATGTAAAGCTCTAATTTCGGGTAATTGTCCATGTAGGATATCTCACATTATTGATAGGAAAACTACTGGAAGCTTGTGTTGTCAGTGTTACTTGTCAATGTGACAGAATCTAGAATCACCTGGGGAGATGGGCCTCTGAGCACACCTCTGAGGGACTGTCTAGGTTCTGGGAATGACTGTAAAGGACTATCTTGATTATGCTCATTAAAATGGGAGGGCCCATCTTAATTGTGGGTGGGACCATTCCTTGGGCAGGGGATCCTGGACTGTATAAAATGGAGGAAAGCAACAGGAGCTGAGTGCTAGCATGCATGCATTGGCCTCCCTCTGCTCCCTCCCCATTGGCTGTGATGTGCTGTTGCTTCAAGTCCCTGTTGACTTGGTTTCATCACAGTGATGGACTAATTGTGAACTAGAATACACCCTTCCTTCCTCAAGTTCCTTGTGTCAGAGTATTTGATCATAGTAACAGGAAAGGAAACTAAGAACTAAAAAGTGCTCAAAGTCACATATGACAAAGCCAATTGCCTTCCTACATGCATATAGTGAACACCTGAAACTTGAAACTAAAAACACATATTAGTAGTAAACCCAAGTGAAATATAAGACAAAAGTTTAAGAAAATATATCTGAAAGATCTATGTGAGGAAACTATAAAACTCTGACAAAGACATTAAAGGTCTAAATAAATCGAGATCTATTCCATGTTCAATGCTGGGAAAGGGAGACTCAGTACTGTCGAGATCGTGACAATAAATTCAATTTAGCCACAATCAAAACTCCAGCTGTTAATCCCACTGGTTGAGAATAAGACCACTGCTGTGGGATGGTCTGTATGTCAAATTGCTCTGATTGGTCAATAAATAAAACATTGATTGGCCAGTGGCCAGGCAGGAAGTATAGGCGGGACTAACAGAGAGGAGAATGGAGAGAACAGGAAGGCAGAAGGAGACACTGCCAGCCGCCGCCATGACAAGCAGCATGTGAAGATGCCAGTAAGCCACAAGCCACGGGGTAAGGTATAAATGTATAGAAATGGATTAATTTAAGATAAAAGAACAGTTAGCAAGAAACCTGCCATGGCCATACAGTTTGTAAGCAATATAAGTCTCTGTGTTTACTTGGTTGGGTCTGAGCAGCTGTGGGGCTGGTGGGTGACAGAGATTTGTCCTGACTGTGAGCCAGGCAGGAAAACTCTAGCTACAGACCACCACAGTTTAAAGTCAAATTTAAAGCAAGCCTTAACTAAATACTGGCCAGGTGAATGCGACCTAGCCAGACCTGTCCCTGGTTTACTAGAAAAATGGCCCTGAATTAAGTTTTGCAAGGGCTTAAGAAGGGAAACCCATAATTCATTGTATTTGCCATCAGGTCCAATCAGGGGCAAGCATGCATCCTGGTGTATTTCCTGCCTGTATACCTCCCACCCACATGTGATCAAGCACATCTGGTGCAGATGGGTGAAACAAACTTGTTTAGGGGAGTGAAAATCACATGGCTTATTATCTCCCATAAATAGCCTCCAGCATTTCAAGAACCATCTGACCTTGGGCAAGTGGCTTGTAGATCAGAGGCATTTTGGTTCAGGGATCTTTTAGGCATAGTAATTAACACTTAAAATTTAAGTTTGCCTCTCACACAGCAAGTCATTTTGTAGATATTTGCAAACTGAGTCTAAAGTTCATATTCAGGAACGAAAGACACCAAGGAGGCAACTGATACTGAAGGAGACAAAGGAAGAAGTGGTGCTACTGACTCCACGACCCACAGAAGACACAGCAATCAAGACAACGCGGTGTGGATAACAGAGGAGAGAGCGCCCAGATGTAACCTCTCAGGATTACCTAAGAACAGCCAACTAGTCTTTAACAGAGACAAAGCAACATAACAGAGAAAAGACAATCTGACATCTGGATAAATCCTTCACAAGAATTAATCCAAAACAGAATAAAAACAAAACCAAACTACATGTAAAACGCAAAATTAAAATTCTTAGACAACAACACAGGAGAAAATTTAAATGACTTTGAGCTTAGTGATGACTTTTTAAATACAACACCAAGTGCTTCACAAAAGAAAGAATAGATAATCTAGGTTTTATGAAAAGGAACATTTTTTTTTTGTGCTCTACAAAAAATACTGTAAAATAAAAAGAGAGGCCAGGCAACAGAAGAGTTCAGTTCCCAGCACCCACATTGAGCAGCTCATAGCTGCCTGTTATTCCAGCTGCAGAGGACCCAAAGCACTATGGGTATCCACACACATGTGACATACATACACACATACACATAAGTAAAAAGAAATCTCTAAAAAGAAAGAGAAGCCACATACTTGGAAAAAATGTTACGAAAGACATATCTGACAAATGACTGTTACCTAAAACACACCAAAATCTCTCAAAGCTCACTAATTAGAAAATAATTTTGAAATGAACCTGTTAGTTTCTTGTTGCGGTAATTAAATAGAAGACAAAGGAACTTATGGGAAAAGGGCACCACAGCACGAGCAGGAGGCTGTTCACTCCCATTTCAGCTGAGATGTCCTTTCAGAGAAAGGGAACACCGGTGTTCAGCTCACTGCCTCCCTCTTCCTTTCATAGGATTCCAAGAGCCCAGCCCATGGGACGGTCCCATGCACCTTCAGAGCAGTTCCTCCTCCTTCAGGTAATCCTCTCGAGAAACACCCTCATAGACATACCCAAAGGTATGCCTCACTATCGCCCAAGTGTTCTTTAATCCACTCTGACCATCACTGAAATTAACCATTGTAAAGGGCTTAGAACAGATCTAACTGAAGAGGATGTAAGGGGAGTGTATTAGTCAGTGTTCGATTGCTGTGAAGAGACACCATGACCATGGCAACTCCTATAGATGAAAACATCTAATTGGGGCTGGTTTACAGTTTCAGAGGTTTAGTCCATTATTGTCATGGTAGGAAGCATGGTGGAATGCAGGCAGACATGGTACTAGAGAGGTAGTTGAGAGTTCTACATCTGGATCTACAAGAAGCAGGAAGAGAGAGAGACACTGGACCTGGCATAGGCTTTTGAAACTTCAAAGCCCACCCCCAGTGACATGCTTCCTCCAACAAGGCCACATCTACCCAATAATGCCACATGTGCTAATCCTTTCAAATAATGCCACTCCCTAAGCATTCAAACATATTAGCCTGGAGGGGGGGCATACTTATTCAAACAACCATGGGGAGCAAACAAAAGCACATGTATTCTCAGAGCACCACATTAAAACAACTGAAATAGCCAACACTCATAACAGAATACTGACACCACCAAATGCTGATCAGGAATAGAGCAACAGGGTCACTCATGACTGATGACATGGCCACAGAACTCAGTACACTTTTACCATGCAACCCACTAGCCACATTTCTTGGTGCTGACACAATTCATCGAAAACTTAAATACATACACACACACAAACCTATAGATATCTATAGTCTTTATTTGTAATCACCCAAACTTGGAAGCAACTAAGATGCTCTTGAATATGTGGATAACAAAACAAACTGGTATTGCCGTTCAATAGAATATTATGCAGCACTGAAAATAAATGACCTCTCAAGCCATGAAAAGAGATATCAGGAAACGTATGCACATCACTAAGTGACTGCTTTAATCTGATCCCATGGAAATGCAATGGTGTCACCCACTTTAATGTCTATGTCACCCATGACTGGCTCCAGGTGGACCATCACACTCAACAGATACAAACAATGTGGTTGACTGAACCAATAAATCTTCCCTAGTAGAGATATTCAAACGTATAATCTGCTTCCCAAAGAGCTACAACTCACCTCTGGTCCCTGTGGTGGTATTGTGTTCCCCAAAATATTGTGTACCCTAATAAACTTATCTGGGGTCAGAGAACAGAAAAGCCACTAGATACTTAGGATAGGCAGTGGTAGCACACGCCTTTAATCCTAGCATTCCAGAGGCAGAAATTCATGTGTTCAAGGATACAGCCAAGCATGGTGACTCATGCCTTTAATCCCAGAAAGCAAGCCTTTAATCCCAGGGAGTGATGGTAGAAAGCAGAAAGGTATATAAAGCGTGAGGACCAGAAACTAGAAGCATTTGGCCTGGTTAAGCATTTGGCTGGTTAAGCTTTTAGGCTTCTAGCAGCAGTTCAGCTGAGATCCACTTGGATATGAGGACTCAGAGGCTTCCAGTCTGAGGAAACAGGATCAGCTGAGGAACTGGCAAGGTGAGGAAGCTGTGGCTTGTTCTGGTTCTCTGATCTTCCAGCATTCACCCCAATAACTGGCCTCAGGTTTGATTTTATAAATAAGAACTTTTAAGATTCCCAACATTGTGTTTTGTTTCCCTTCCTCTCAAATGTTCTGCAAACAGCCAGTAGCTTCCTTCATGACTGCTACCTAGTGTATTGTGGGCAATACAATAATCCTCCACAAAAATGAGGAAAGACATTAGATGTCCTAGTCCCCAAGGCTGTGGACACTCTACCTTACACGGCTAAGGAACTGTGTAGATATGATGAAGGGAGAGGATCCTGGATCACCAAGTTGGCCCAGTGTCCTTAGGGGCAGGAAAAGTGACATTTTCTGAACAAATCCAAGTGGAGACTGAAGTTTTGGGAAGGATTTAGAGCAACAGTCTCAGTCCACTGCTGCTGACTGAGGATGAAGGTGTTATCGGTATTAGTTATGAATCAAGGAACATGGCAGCCCTTCAAGCTGGGAATGGCCTGCAGTTGAAAGCTAGTAAGAGATGGAACCCTGAGCCCCATAATCTCAATGAACTGAATTCTCCTAGTCTCCTAAGGAGGCAGTAAATAGATCCCCCATGAAAGGTTCCAAACAGCCCTCTAAAATCCTAATGTCCTCCTGGTCAGAACCATGCAAGTCTTGCAAGGCCATATACCTGTGCTTTTTCTGCCACTGAATGTGTATCATTTATTTTGGCAGCAATAGGAAACTATGGCACTCACATCAACCAGGTCTGTGGTGAAATGTCACTTCTGAGGGTCTCCTCTTGTCAGATTCCCTGAAGTTCCCTCATTTACTTTGTTTTTAAGTTTTCTGATTTATTTTCAAGTATGAGTGTTTGCCTGGACTCACATACACAAAAATATAAGTGTTTCCTGGACACGGACATGCACTGTGTGTGGGCAGTGCCCTTAGAGGCCAGAAGAGGAGCTGGATACCGTGGAACTGGAGTTGCAGAGGCCTGGGAGCCATCGTGTGGGTGCTGGGGATTGAATCTGGGTCCTCTGCAAGTGCAGCCAGTGCTCCTAACTGAGTGACTGGTCTCTCTGGACCCCATTTACTTTTCTTATAGTGCTTCTAACTCACCAATGCAACATTATGTATTTATCTGTCTTCTTGTATCTCACCTCACTCTCCTAGTGCATGTGAGCTCTATGGATAGGACACTCGGCTTTGATACTTTGTAGACAGGGCCTCGAAGGAATGAATGCTGTCAATGGGTTGAGTTTTATCAGCTGCTTTCTCTATGTAGATAATCAATTGGATTCTTCCTTATTTTGTTAATGGGGTAGATTGAGTTATAAAGCTAATGACTTTTAAAATTCTTGTTTCTGGAATAAAATTCATATGGTCTTGGTGTAAAATCCTTTTTCATGTTGTTCTAGGTTTTGTTTCTTAAAATTTTTATTTTTATGTGTGTGTGTTTGTGTGTGTGTGTGTGTGTGTGTGTGTGTGTGTGTGTGTGTGTGTGTGTGTGTGTAGAGAGAGAGAGAGAGAGTGTTTAAGTATATTGTGAGTGTGCAAGTGCCCATGGAAGTCTGAAAGGGGCACCAGATCCCCTGGGACTGGACTTGTAGATTGTTGTGAGCCTCCATGTGGATGCTGAGAAGCACACCTGGGTCCTCTGGAAGAGCAGTAAGCACTATTAAGTGCTGAGCCAGCTCCCCAGCCAGTGCTACGGTTTTGCTGAAGGTTTGTTACATTGTTTGCATCTCTTTTCATGAGACAAAAATTACTCGCCATCTTCCTTCTTGTTAGTAGTTGCTTTCATTTTTTATTTTGTTGTTTGCTTTGTTTTGTTTTTGAAAGTTTTCATCAGGTTTTGGTACAGGGGTAGGTACAGTGGTAGCACAAAATGCACTTGGAGCGTGTCTTCCTCTTTTATCTATGAGTTTCTGTAAACCTGGCATATGTTTCTTTTCTTTGAAAGATTGGTAGAATTCACCAAGGAAGCCATCTGTGTCTGGAGTTTTCTTTGTGGGAAGAGTTGAATAAATTTAATTTCTTTAATAAAAATTGCTACTCAGATTTTTCTTTTTTACTTCTGTCAGATTCAAAAAGTTATGTTTTCTCAAAGTATTTTCATATCCAAGAAGTCCATGAGATGTCCTCAGTACTGTCTATAGTGATACTCTTTTTTCAATTGGTAGCAATTTGTATTTGTCATTCACTCTCCAGTCTTCCCCTGTGCTTCTCCCTCCTCACACACAGTCTCCCTCTCTGCTTCTCCTCCTCTCACACACAGTCTTCCCTCTCCTCCTAGTGTCCTCAGCCTCATTAGGGTTGTCAGTTTTATTAATATTGTCAAAGAGCTGTTGCTTTTGTTCCTCCAGTTGTTTAATTCTTTCTCTTTTCACTGACTTTTGTCTTTTTTATACTCTTTTTTTTCAACATTCCTGGAGTTCCAGTCTCTTTCTCCTTGAAGTGTAATCGAATCCCTGGCTCTTCTTTTCTAATGTATTTACAGTCTATAAATTCAAGAACTGTTTTTGTTGCATCTTGACATTTTTGATATATCTCATATTTTCATTATCTCTCAACTGAAAACAAGTTCTTGTATCTTTTATAAACTCTGCTTAAACCCATAGTGATAAGCATTTTGAAGCCAAATCAAGCCAAATTAAAAGTCCAGGGTTGCCGGGCGGTGGTGGCGCACGCCTTTAATCCCAGCACTCGGGAGGCAGAGCCAGGCGGATCTCTGTGAGTTCGAGGCCAGCCTGGGCTACCAAGTGAGTTCCAGGAAAGGCACAAAGCTACACAGAGAAACCCTGTCTCGAAAAACCAAAAAAAAAAAAAAAAAAAAAAAAAAAAAAAAAAAAAAAAAGTCCAGGGTTAATGAGCAAAGCATTCCTGGGAGATCTTGGGGGAAGGAGAAATCACAACGATGCTCCCAGGGAGGGGCCTTAAATACCCTGTAGGAGTCATCTTTGAGCAGCTCCAGGGGAGGAGCCACCACTTGGGTTTTCTGAGGGTGGGGTCAGAGAGGGAGGACTGGGGCTGAAACAAAGTTCCCAGCTAAACACACAGATGATACAGAAGTGTATTCTTTAATTCCCAAATATTGGTAAGCGTCTTATTTCTTTTCTTTTTTTTTCTTTTTCTTTCTTTCTTTCTTTCTTTTTTTTTTTTTTTTTTGGTGATTTCCAGATTAGTTTTCATGTGATCAAGAAACATATTCTGATTAGATTGCCAATATTTATTAAAATTATTTATGGTCTCAAATGTGATTCATTTATAATTGTATCCATTTAGAAAGAATGTAATTCTATACTTGCTGGATATAAGGTTCTTAAAGTGTCTATCTGGGCAAACTGGTTGGTACTGTGCTTTAAATCACATACATTCGCCGGGCGGTGGTGGCGCACGCCTTTAATCCCAGCACTCGGGAGGCAGAGCCAGGCGGATCTCTGTGAGTTCAAGGCCAGCCTGGACTACCAAGTGAGTTCCAGGAAAGGCGCAAAGCTACACAGAGAAACCCTGTCTCGAAAAACAAAAAAAAACAAAAACAAAAAAAAAATCACATACATTCTTGCTCCTTTCCATTTGCTAGCTCTGCTACCGAGAGGGGAATCATGCAGTGTGGGTTTGATGCTTCTTCTTCGAGCACTGCATGTTCTTGCTTCACATATTCTTAAAGCGTTGTGGATTTATACCCTCAGAACAGTAAAAACGGAAGAAGAATTACTCTTTCCTCCTTATTTTTGTCTTTGAAGATGCAGCCACATCTGCTGCCTCAATGTAGCAAGAGTCTTCTCACAGCAGCGCAACTGTCTTCTCAGTGTGGTTTTAGTGACTTTTCTTGTTGCTCAGGCAAAATGCTTGACAGAAGTGTTCTCTCTCTCTCTCTCTCTCTCTCTCTCTCTCCCCCCCCCCCCGTACCTCCCCACACACATACACAAAGGGTTTTTGGCTTGTGGTTTGCAGTCCATCATGGCTGAAAGGCAGGGAGGTGAGAGCTTGAGGCAGCTGGACCACAGTCAGGATGCAGAGAAGGGTAGCTGCTGCTGCTCGGCTGGCTTCCTCATTTTTTTTTCTCGTTTCATTCTGGGCCCCCAGCCCACGGGATGGTGTCACCCACATTCAGGCTGAGTCTTCCCTCCTTAGTGAAACCCCTCTGGAAACTCCCTCACAGACAAACCCAGAGATAAGTCGCCTGCTTACTCTAAATCCAAGTAGACAGAAAAGATTCATTAGATGTCACGGCCACACTACTTCTTTCCATTCTTTTTCTTTAACCTCCGCATAGCCTTATAGTTAAGGAGAATCTCTTCGTGCATCATAAAGTTAGATCTCATTTTTCTATCCAAACAACTTTTACCTTTCCACTGGTGGGCTTAAATCATTTCTTTTTAATTGCTTTTTGGCTGGGTTTAAATTTATCACCCTATGGATTGTTTTCTATTGTCCCTTCTGACCATTTTATCTTTCTTGCTTTCCAGACTCCTTCTGAACGGGACATTTTAATTTTTTTCCCTTTTATCTCCTCTACTGTATTTTTAGTATTAACTCCTCATATTGTGACTGGTGATCCCTCTGAGGATCATGTCTCCTTAGCTTGTTACAGTCTGCCTTAAATGACTCCCACATAGCGTGGGTGCAGGGACTTCACAGTAGGTTTCTGTCTAATCACTCACCAACCTTCAGGACATGTTGTATATTTTACTTGTATATATACAAACCCCTCAATTCTTCCTTTTTTAACTAGCCAGTCATTTTTCAAAGTAATTTTTAAAAACCAGTCTTTCTTCCCTACTTACTTATGTTTCTAGGAGTCCTCAGCTGTTTCAGAAGATAGAGAATCCCAAAGAGAATCTTTTCTCCTCATCTGTGTCTTGGTCAGCTCAGGTCCTACCAGAAACTATAACAGGCTGGGTGGTGTGACAAAGCATCGATGTGTCACAGTCCCTGAGGCAGAGAGTCCAAGGTTCATGTGCCAGCCTCATTTGGCCTCTGGTGAAGCCCTTATTCCTGTATTGTATCCTTACATGGCCTTCCTTGGGGTGTGAAGAGAGTTCTCATGTATCTTCATCTTTTATAAGAGGATTAATCAAACAATGAAGGCTCCATCCACATGACCTAATCTACCTCAAGTTCCCACAGCCCCCTCCACCCAAAATACCATTACACTCAGGACTCAGGTTCAGCCAACAAATATTAGGGGACATAAACATTTAATCCACAGCAATACTGAGGATTTTCCTTCAGTGTTTCTTGTGCATTGAAGGGTTAGCAAAAACTAATTAGGCCTATCTTCCTTGAAAAATCTTGATAGATTTTTCTAATTTTTTCTTTTTACTTAGTCCTTTAAAGATGTCATTCCTTCATCCTAAGACAGCCATTATTCCTGATGAACCTTACTTCTAATACTCCAACAGTGTTCTTCTAGCTTTCTGAAAATAATGCCTCTGTTACGACTTTGGTTTTGGGGGGTGGGGATGCATGCCACAGTACGTGTGCCACTCAGTTAGCTCTCCTCTCTCCCCTATCTTATTTGAGGCAGAGTCTCTCTGCTGCTGTACTGCTGTGCTGCTGTGCAGGCTTGCTGGCCTGCGAATTCTGGTGTTCTCCTGTCTAACTCCCTTCTCCTCAGGAAAGTGCACACCACCACACCTGGCTTTTTATGTGGGTTCCAGGGATTTAACACAGGTCGAGCTTGAGTGCTGATGAATCTCCCAGGCCATCTGTTACTATTTGTATTGGTTTTATTACTTTTTATGGCTTCCCTGGATGTAGTATCTTCTGCCTGCATTTAAGATTTCCTCTTGGGGATGGAGTGGTGGCTCAGTGGTTGAGAGCACTTGCTGATGACCAGCATTCAGTTCCCAGCACCCACATGGTGGCTCATAACCATCCATAACTCCAAGGGATCTGATAAGCCCTTCTGACCTCTGTTGCACCAGGCACACATGTGGTGGTGCACATACATACATGCAGGCAAAACACTCATTCACATTTATTTGCTTATGTGTGTACATGAATGTGGAGTCCAGAGGCCAACATGGAGTGTCTTCCTCAATTGCTCTCCATGCATTTTTTTTTTAGACAGTGACTCTTACTAACTCAAAGCTCATCAATTTGGATAGACTGGCTGGCCAGCAAGCTGCAGGAACCCTCCTATCTCAGGCACACACCTTCACACCTAGCATTGTTATGTGGATTCTGGATGAACAAAATCAGATTTCCTGTTGGCATGGCAAGCACTTTATTAGCTGAACAATCTCCCCAGGCCCATTTGTAAAGCTCCAATGCTGATCCCAATGTCTAGCTCTTTTCTGGGTCTGCCTTACAAAACAAAACAAAACAAAAAACCTGTTTTCCTTCTTTGATGATAAACATGTTTTTCTCCTTCCCATATAGTAATCATTTTGTGATGTATGCTGGCCCCTTGTGGACCCCAATACCCTAACAGATTCTGGATTTTGTCATCATTCTCTGGAGAGTGCTGAGTTCTGCTCAGCAAGCTTGCTGCATCACTTCGAATTCACTGAGGCCTGGTTTCCATACAGGTCTTCTTCAGTGTTTCTCATCACAGGGCACAACCTTAATCTATGGCATGATTCCTACTCCTACTTAACAAGTGGCCTTTCTGGGTCTTTAACTGTG
Organism: Peromyscus californicus insignis; assembly: GCF_007827085.1. Lineage (NCBI taxonomy): Eukaryota > Metazoa > Chordata > Mammalia > Rodentia > Cricetidae > Peromyscus > Peromyscus californicus. The sequence goes on along the minus strand of NW_026294584.1, from coordinate 104,039,410 downwards.
TGTCATACCTGTCCACCTAGGTTTCTGACACAGGGCTGAGTGACTTCTGAAATCTCTGACCAACTCTGTTTCCCAGGAGCCTGTGGTGTGACCATGCTCAGGACCATGGTCAGTGTAGGGCCTGGCTGAGGACAGGAAGGGAACTCTTACCCAGCGTCAAGGATGAGTTCTCTGCTTTCTTTCTCACGCACTGGCACACGAACTTCCCTGTCATAGCAGCCACAGACTGATTTGTTTCCTCTGCCAGGAGACTACGGCTCGTTAGATGAAGTTTACTATATGATGGTTTAGAGATAGTCTCAAAGCAGAAAGCAAGATAGATATGGAGGCTACGGTGAGTGTTGCCTGGGTTCAGAGGTCATGGCCTTCAGCTACTCACTACCCAGTGTCTGAAGCCCATTGCCTCATATGTTCTGTCCACTCATTAGTTACTTGTGTTGGAGGTTAAATCCAATACCAGCCGTTGCTTATGGTGACTTTCTGGAAGTCTGTTGGATGTGTGAATGCACACACAAGCAGTAGGAGTTTTCAAGTCTATCTAATATAAGTCAGTCAATACTAAGAATTAAATTTCCATGGCTGAAGAGATACCTCTGCAGTTAAGCACATTTACTACTCTTGGAGAGGACCTGAGCTTGATTCCCAGCACCCATGTTAGATGACTCACAACTGTCTATAATTTCAGATCCAAGGGAACTGACACCTCTCGTTTCCACAGGCACCTGCACGCCTGTGTACGTACCCACATGCAGACACATGCACCTACACATAATTAGAAATAATACAAAAAATAAAACAATAAGTTACTGGCCATCTCCCTTGAGCTACTCTAAAAACAGTCGGTCCCACAAGCTAGGCTCCTACTCCCTCCTTTTCCCCGTCAGCCAGGGTATGAGAGACAGTCTCATTTGAGGCCACATTTTATTCATCTTCCTCTTCTATTGATTTTGAACGTCAGACATGAGAGTTACAAAACGGCCATTGGACCAAAACAAACAAACAAAACAACCCCAAAGAACTCAAAGGAATCTCCAAATACTAAGATTATTGTATAATAAAAGTTGTTTCTAACTATACACTCTATTATGCAGGAGGAGTTAGAGACCCCTGAAGGGCTGCCAGTGTGAACTGCATTGACAGCATTCCCTAATGAAGGTGAAGCAATGACAATTCCCAGCAGACAGGTACCTTATAACTATTAGTCTCCTGCATTCAAAGTGGCAATAAATCATACAGCCCTTCTAATCTCCAGTGGAGGTTAAAAATAAAAATAAAAAGCCATAGTTCAGGTAGGCGGGCAGGCAAAGTTCCCAGGGACACTCTGGGTACCTGCTGTGGCTGGTCACATTTGGACTGAAGGTTTAACATAATAACAGAACTAACCATCCATCATATGCAATGCTGGACACAATACAGGCGTTTTTAAATACATGTGTATGACTCAAGTCTTTAACCTTCCTCTATAATGGTCTTCTTCTATTCCTAGGTCACAATCAGACTCAACTCTGGCTCCCTTTGTTGACTCAGAACCTGCAGTCACCATGTTTACTGTTTGTGAAAATCTGATTAACTTGGAAAACACTATTGCCTCTCTCCACATCTGGATTGGGGACCATCTGCTTGCTGAGTTCACGAATGCCTGCTAATGTTTCCCCAAGCTTTATACAAGTATTTTGGAAATGTGGTGCACTTTGGCTTTGAAACATGTGGATGGAAGATTTTTTAATATAAGAAGTGCTGCATGCATTGTTATTCTTAGATGTATGCAACTGTTAAGTTTTGCAATTTTGGTTTTGTTTTCCACAGCTGACAGAGCACATTCCCAGTGAGAAAATAAGGTCAGCAAAACAGCTGCAATTGTGAAAAAGGGACCAGTGGCTTTGAGAAAGAACAGATAAAAAGAGTCAGCAACTGTTTCAATGTGATGGTGCAGAAGTCATCATTCAGACCATGTATGTACAAGATCTTACAGGCTCCTGGTAGATAAATCTACAGATATAAAATCTATCCCATGAAATATGGCATCCTAAACTGCCCATGGACCCAAATCTAATGAAATTTGGATTGTGGAGGTAGAAGAAATTATCATTGTTCTTCCTGGAAAGCAGTAGATTGCACTATTCTAAAGGGAGATCCTGGGTAGCTGTATGGCCACGGGTGTGTGCTTTAGACAACCCCAGCTTTTATCTCTTTTATTTGAAACCAGTGATTTACCAGGATTTGGTTATCTTGTCCTCCTGTTTTCCCTTTTAGAAGGATGTAATTCTCTGAGGATTGGATGAGTTTGCATCTATACTTTTATCTTGGCTCCAAAGACTTAGATGTGAGAACAGGAGTATTTCTCCCATGGTGAGGCTAGTGTTGAAAGCATAAGAAAGTCCACAGATACACGCTCCAGGGGCTGCTAAACTCTCATCACTCGGCTAATCTTTTCAAACGTAAGCCACAGGCACTGTGCTGCAGTTTAGACCTGGAGTTCTCCCAAAGGGTCTATGTTGAAGGTTTGGCTGACACTGTGGGGTGCTATTGGAAAGTGGGAGAACCTTGAAGAGGTGGAGCCTAGCAGGGTGTAGTTAGCTTATGGGGAGTTGTGTCCTAGGAGGAGATACTGAGACTTATTCTTCTTTTAAGATGATCACTTCAGATATTTTGTCACAGTAATGGAAAACAACACCGAGTAATCACACACAATTCACACACGCCTACACTTCACGCTTAGACGCCCCTACATGGACCTGTGCATGGCCCAGATTACCATGGTTGTTGTGCTCTATAATGAACACACAGATTTATGTCAAGGAATTCATTGGCATCTTTTAAAAAGGGCTTACATCATCAAAATAATTTGCTAAAACCTAAAGACTAACAATTCCTTTTACTTAAACAAGTTTTTATACTTTTATGACTTTTCCAGTATTTATGCGCATCTAAACACATTTTATTAATTGCTTTTCTTTTGCTGTTATAAAACACTATGACCAAGACAACTTATTTTAGCTCATGGTTCCAGAGAGAGAGTCCATAAAGGCAGAAGAGTCACGGTGGAAGGGGAGTGGAGGCAGGAAGCAAAGAGATAAAGAGATCACATCCTCATCCACCAACATGAAGCAGAGTGAACTGGAGGCGAGGCAAGGCTCTTAGCTCTCAAACCCTTTCCTCTAGCATGGCTGCTCTCTCTATAACCTCCTCAAGCACCACCAGCTGGGAAGCAAGCGTCCGAATACATGAGGATATGAGGGACTTTTCTCATTCTAAACACCACACACACCCTTGCATGGTATCACACATGTAGTCACACAATGTGATGTACTCTCCAATATAGGTTGTATGTGTTCTCCTTAGAATTATAACATCTTTATTTATAATGGCTACAGAATACTGAATGGAGTCGACATGACAATTTAGTGGACTTAATACCATAACTATGTCCACTTCATCTGCTTTAGGTTGAAATGGGTGAACTAAGGTCTACTTAGTGTTTCTCTTCTACCTCCCCTTACATCTCTTTGATAGGGCTTAATGATATTACTATGTTTATGGATACATAGATATTTATAGGAGGTATATTGTCATGAATTTCATTCTTTATTAATGTAAGGTGCTGGACTTTGTTCTGTTTAATAATTTTTAATCTGAATTTTACTTTGCCTGATATTAAGGTTATGATCCCTATGCTCATGCACATGCACACACAGATGTACACACACATTCAGGCGCATACACATATGTACACACACAAGCACACATGTACTCACATGCTCACCAGACATGCATACACACACAAACACAGGCATGATTACATGCACGTCCATATAGATATGACATATAGGCACACATATGTGTACATGTACACAAAGGCACAGGCAACCATGCATGCATGCATATGTGCATACACATACATTCATGCACACATGTACGTACACATGTATACACATGCTCATGCAGACATGCATGTACACACACATGCTCACATGCATGCATAGACACACACACACAGGCACACATAGGCACATATATGCACGCACATAAGCATGCACGCAACATACCTGTATGCACACATTTATAAGCACATTTTTGGCTGAAGGGTCTTCAACTATCCTTGTATTATCAGCTTTTCTTTTTCACTTCGTGACTCATTTGAAAACCTTTTTCTTCTAATGCGTGATTTATTAATTGATTTTTATTGGTGTGACACATTTGATCTTGGTCCTATATTTTTTCAGATGCAGCATTGTAAAAATTCTTGAACTTGTTCACTTTTAACATCTTTGACATCAGAATGTGTCTCACAGTAGACATCACAGATTAACTGGTAACATTTTTATGTAGTAATTATTCAAACAACCATGATTTTATCACTTGTTTCCCTTACTTTTATTGTGGTTCTCCTACCAGGAAGACCAACGTTTTGTACTGGGATCGCTTTAAATCCAGCCAGTTACTTAACACTTCTAACCTCTTCCTCTTGCCAGTCCCCACTGGTTCACAGAGTATAGACAATAGCATTACCTGTCTCTTTCCCTGATCCCCTTCTCTTTCCCTACCCACTTTGATTTGTCAACACCGCTTTTGCTTAATGCGTATCTTTTTTAATCTTAAGCATTCTTAACTGCAGACAAAATGATTGCCAGCATTAAAGACTCCATAATCCACAGTGTATTCTGCTCACTTACATTGCCAGGGCACGAAGCACTAACCTTACCTGTAAAATGCAGGGTGGGGAAGCACTTACCTCCCTCTGTTCACAAAGAACCCCCGGCTTCAGTGTTTTAACAGGGTGAGCAGTTACTGTCTGTCACAGGCCCTGGGCCAGCTCAACGGCTCCTCTGGTGTGGGTCAGATGATCACATCAAAGGTTATGGGGCCAGCAGTGTGGCTGCTCTGGAGAGGCCTCACTGAAGTCAGTTGAGGCAGAGGCCATATGTCTGGGATCAGCAGCAGGCGAGTCTGGACTTGCTCACCTGGAAGCACAAGGCTTCCCACAGCCAGAAAGGCAACCTGGCACACAGGCCTTTGTGAGTCTCTGCCTTGCATCTACCACTGTCCCCTGACCCAGCATGGCACAGAGCCGGGCCCAGAGTAGGAGAAGGGCCATTTGATAAGGAACCTTCCCTCCACTCTTTCCTATTCTTTTTTCCTGTTTTTGCCTCAGGTCTGTTATCAAATGTTTTCAACATTTAATCCTTTCCTGAAGTATCCAGTTACCTCTTGACCAGTTGTGTTTATCCTCTGACAAACTCCATCAGGAGGGGCTCAAGATGATGAGGGTGGTCAGGACACAGTCTTCTGGTATATACAGAGGCATTGCGCATCTTGTCAGCCAGTAGTGACAGAGATGGAGCTTCAGAGGTGGAGGCACAACACAAGGCTGGGGATCACTTCCTCTGTGTATTTCTTTCTTTTCTGTTGCTGGGATAAAGCACTATGACCACAAGCAACTTCCAGAAAAGCTTATTTGGGCTTATGGTTCCCTTAGGGATAAGAGTCCTTCATGGCAGGGAAGCATGGCAGCAAGTGGCAGACATGGCAGCAGGAACAGGATGCTGAGAGCTCACGTTCTCAACCGCAAGCATGAAGCAGAGAGCACACTGGAAGCAGGTGAGGCTCTTTATTCTCACCGTCTAAGTGACAGTGACACACTTTCTCCAGCAAGGCTGAACCTCCTAAACCTCCCCAAATAGCTCTACCACCTGGGGGCCAAATACTCAAATGTTGAGCCTATGGGGGACAGTTTCATTCAAATCACTACAATCTACCAAACTTCCAACCCTGCTGTTAGCCAGGGTTCACTGATAGAAGAGGTAGAGATACAGAGATAAAGACAAGAGTCAGAGACAGGAAGAGAGAGTCAAAAGAGAGAGAGAGACAGAAATAGGGACAGACAGAGACACAGGATAGAGATATAAAGATAGGGACAGAGATACAGAGAGGGATAAAGACAGGAATAGAGACAAAGACAAGGATAGAGTCAAAAACAGGGACAGAGATAAAGACAGAGTCAGAGATGGAGGCAAGACCCAGAGAGTTAGAGAGACAGAGGAATGAGTAATGGGTACTGATGGGAGTTGGCCTCCACTGAGATGGTACTCAAGAAATCCCACAATCTGTCATCTGCAGCTGGAGATATAGGCCACTGATGGAGCAGTTCTATCCTGGTCCAAAGGCCTGAAAGCCAGAGAACCCAGTTACGTAATTCCTCATCAGCTCTGAAGACTAGGGCTGTCATGTCCAGCCATAGAAGAAGATAGATGCTCTGCTCAGGAAGAGCAAGAGAGATCTCCTTTCCTCTGCTCTTTGTTCTGTGGCCCTTTCATGGCTTGAGTGAAGAGGATCGATCCTCTTAAACCAGTCTGCCAATTCAAATGTTGGTCCCATCTAGATGCCCCCTAGACAACAAAAAAACAACAGAAAACTAGGTTCCACCAGCTATCTGGACATCTCCACCACACTGACAATAAAATTAACTTCATCCCTGGGCTGCTATGCATTTATTCAAAATCAGCTGCCCAGCTGGAGAGATGACTCAGCCATTGAATAAGGCCCCCAAACGAAAAGACAAAATCAGCTGCCCACTCTCAGGTGGGCCAGAGCCAGAGTGAACTTCTTCACAGAGCTGGTGCTGAGTTATCAAACATCCCAATGAAAGCGGGAGGGCAATACTATCATTCTGTGGCTCCTGGACAGGACCCTTCACACAAAGGGGTCAGCTGGGTCACTGGCTCCCGAGTCATGAGTGGGAGGACATCCAGACCGTCGCTGTGCACCTTGCACCCAGGTTGTTTATCTGTTCTATCCTCTGATATGCTTTAGCTAATGATGTCAGCAGAGGCCTGAGAGTCCTCGTGTAGCCAGATCCACCACCTCTGCTTCTGCTGTTACCATAACATGCCTGGCTGCTCCACTGATACAAGAAGAGACATGTAGTGCAGACGTGTCCCCCCACTGCCCTTCAACCTGCAGTGAAAGTGGAGCCTCTTCAGCCTGAAGCAGAGCCGAGGAGGAGCCCAGGTGGCATTAATGCAGCCAGCCTGCCACAGTGCGTGGTGAGGGTTGAGCAGCTGAGCTCTGAGGTGGCATGCTACAAGAGCAGTGCTGCTGCCATTGTGGACGGCCACTGCTGTATTTGGCCTGGGTTGGTGTTCCTAGCAAAATACTAGAGGTTGTCATGAAATGATGGCCTGCTTCCCGGTTGAGCCACCACAGCCTCCAGGGCCTGGGGTGGAACTTGCCCTGCCTTGGCCACCTAACACTGAGACAACACCGACCAGCTATGCCCACAGAGTGTCCAGAGACACACAGTATGAATGGACCTCTCACATTCTCTCGGTTCTCTTTTCTATCAGTGCCACACTGAAATATCTCCGGCATTTTTCCATTTAGCACAGAACAGCAGACCCAAGAGTGGCCTTATCCCTATTGTTTGAATAAATCCATCAATGAGTGCATCAGAAGGTCATTTTCAGAAATTGACAAATGGCGTGTGGGAGTTGAAAGGCACGCTATTTCTTGTATTTAATACATCTAAATACACCAATGACATTTTGAACAAATAAGCAAACTCACGGGAATTGGATTTTGATTGCATTTCTTTTAAAAGGTAGCTGCTGTGTTCAGTACTGACACACGGTCTAATGGGTTGCTGGGACTCCATGACCAAAGAAGAGGGAAAATTCCATTAAGTGTCCTGAGTCCTTTCCAAAATTGGTGTTAAGGGAAACCTGTTTGGCTTAAAAGAAATTTGTTCCTGGGACTAATAAACTTGCTTAATCAGTGGGAAGAATTGAAACTGGACTCTTTACTGCTGTACTGCTCAGAACTTTTAATATGCTAATGTACATTGTACAGCTCCGAGAGGGGGTATTAATATGCAGCATTTCCTAAGCCAACTTGGCCTGGAACCCTGAGAACTCTGTGTGCCTAGGACATCTGTATGATTCATATCAGCCCATGGAACACACTTTGAGAAACCCTGATCTTTTCCAAGGACCTACAAGGTAATGAATCATTCTGTCAGTTGCACAGTTACATTTAAATCTCACCACCCTGGCCCTAAATGGCCTATCTCAGTGGTTGGTCACCTTTTCATGGTTATAGCTCATTGAAGGGATTGAAAGACTCCAGGCCAGGGGCAGGAGGGAGTGGGGGTGGAAAGCCACTAAACAGGTCAGAAATAATTTCAATGAAAACACTTCTTAGGCTGAACAAAGGCTCACAAGTCTATTAAAAAAAATCCACAGTTGTGCCGTTATTCCCTACAACACTGGGTCTTTTCTAGAACTTAGTGATGGACCCAAGCTAGCACTGCAAAGAAACACTGGGTTTTGGCCTGCCTGCCTGCCTGCCAGGACCTCACTCCCTTTAACTCTTCTTGCTCAGAAGCCGAGCACCTCACAGCCAGATCAGCTGCAACCACATTGAGATTTACGTATAATGAAACAAAGTCAGACATGTAAAGTTCACAGCTCACCTGCTGGCAAACTGGCAGGAACCCCAGAGCCAGTGGTGACAGGCCGTGTGGTGGTACAACAGATGATTGCCCTTTCCTCAATTGTACCAACACCGAACTTAGATATATTTCCAAACAAACAAAAACAAAAACAAAAATGCCTCCAGCCTCCTCGGCCCTCCAGGTCACTGCAATGTGTGGTGATTATTGCAGCCAGTTCATCCATGCATCTGGGTGACGGTCTGCATAGAGAAGCCGTGATTTGGATACACATCCAGCAAAGGTCCTTGTGTTAAAAGCTTGGCCGCAGCCCATGGTAGTAGAGGTGGAGCCTGGTGGGAGGCCTTCCATCAAGGACTGTGTTCCTAAAGCAGACAGGAGGACACTGACTCCTCCTCTTTCTTTTTTCAATCCAGGCCAGCACACACTCCCACTGTAATGTGCTACCTCACCACATACCCAAATTCAATAAAATCAACTAACCATATTCTGAAACCTTCAAGACAATAGGCCAAAACAAACCTTTCTTCCTTTTTAAAACGATTGTCTCAGGTCTTTTGTTACAGTAGCACAGAGCTAACTAAAACATGGCAGTCAAGTGTGCAAACATTTAACTTTCAACATAGTGTGTGATGGCATAGGGCTGTACCTGATACTTTACCACTCAGTGAACCCTCCTGCCCTGGAAAGAGGAGGCAAGGGGACTTGAACATAGAAGGCAACCTGTGACGCAACATTCAAATACAAGAAATGTTTACGGCACACATACAGATATGTAGCAAACTCAGATACAGAAAGGTTTTGCCCAAAAATGAGATGGTAAGGAGAGGCCATTTTACAAGAATCGATATTAACCACTGAGGAAAAAACAGCAGGAAAGAGGAGGAATTGCCGAAAATAAAACAGTGTCTGAAAGATAAAGAATGGATGGCTTCTGTCTATGAAATCCCATTCCTAGGAATCTCTGAGAAGAAAAATCATCCCAAGATCAACAAGCCTGACCTACAAGGATAATAACAGTAAAATAACAACTCAGAAATTAAAAGCACTGGCTGATCTTTCAGAGAACCTGCATTTAGTTCTCAGTACCCACATGGCAGCTCACAACCATATGTAACTCCAGTTTTAGGGGATCTGCTGCCCTCTTTTGGCCTTTGCAGACATCAGGCACACATATGGTACAGACATACACGCAGGCAAAACACAAATATACATGAAAATAAGTTAATTAATTAAAAAATTTCAAATTGGCTATGAAAAGCAGTCCAATAAATCATTGTGTTGTCTGTATGACATGACGGAAATGCCAAAAATTATGATATGTCTAGTGACATCAAAAAACATCTGTAAGTTGACATTTGATCACCTGATGGAAAAGGAGGTGTGACTCCTTGTAGGAGATACTGTGCATGTTCACGAGTGAGGCCACTGTTCTCTAAGAACACTTGCCAAGAGCTTTGTTTCCATGGCTAATGTTGTGCTTTTCGGTATTGTTAGGATTAGTCCACAATAAACAATAAATATAGGTTTAAATACATTTTTTGTTTTGTTGAAGATGGGGTCTCACTAGGTGGCCCAGGCTGGACTGGAGCTCACTATTGGGATTGTAGAGGTATGCCAAAACGCTTTTAAAGAGCACAGTAAAGGGGTCGAGCAGACAGTGGGGTACCAGTTCTGACAGAAGTGCAGAGCGGGCATCTGAAAAGAAGAGCAAAGCAAGCATGCAAAATCCTGCCACATGCGGGCTTCAGTTGGTGAGCGTCTCTCCAGCCCAGCATCAGTTCTTAGTAGACAATAATAAAAAAGTGAGTGGGTGCTCTCTCACCACGGTTTATTCAGGGTTATTGAAATTTTAATGTAAGGACGGGCATGTGGTTCAGGGGTAGAGCACTGACCAACAGAAATGAGGCTCTAGGTTCAGAACCCAGTGCTGTAAAATAAAAACCTTAACACACACACACACACACACACACACACACACACACACACACACACACGCACACGCACACGCACACGCACACGCACGCGCACGCACACGCATGCATGTGCGCGTGCACTGTGATACCTTATTGAACTTTACCTGCATGTATCGAGGGAATCGTTTTCTAAGTTTGTGGACCCTAGATAATCTAAGGAGGAAAAAAGGATAAATCTGCTTAGGTAAGAATTTTAAATTTCTGTGTCTAAAAGTTGTATAAACAAGATTGAAATACAAATCCCATACAAGAAAAAATGCGGTATTTATCATACCGCGAAGTTGACTTAGAGAAGCAGAACCAGCCATTAACAACAGTTCTCTCAAGGCCATCTTTGTTTTGTATTTCCTTAATTTTTGTCCTTGAGCATAGTATTTTTATAAACTAGAATGCTTTCAGAAATTAATAACCAGAGGCTGGTGAAGTGCCTGCTCAGTGGTTAAGAGCACTTGATGCTCTTGCAAAGGACAAGGGTTCAGGTCCTCACACTCATATGGCACCAGGCATGCACACGGCACACAGACACACATAGGCAAAACACTCATACACATTGCTGTGGCTGATATATTGTGCACCCCAATAAACTTATCTGGGGTCAGAGAACAGAACAGCCACTAGATATAGAGGTCATAAAATGGTGGCACGCACGCCTTTAATCCTATCACTTGGGAGGCAGAGATCCATCCAGATCTCTGTGAGTTTAAAGTCACACCGGAAACAGCCAGGCATGGTGACTCACGCCTTTAATCCCAAGAAGTGAGCCTTTAATCCCAGGAAGTGAGGACAGAAAGCAGAAAGGTATATAAGGCGTGAAATCCAGGAACTAGAGCTGGTTAAGTTTTTAGACTTTTGAGCAGCACTTTTCAGCTGAGAGGCATCCAGTCTGAGGAAACAGAATCAGCTGAGGAATTGGCAAGGTGAGGTAGCTGTGGCTTGTTCTGCTTCTCTGACCTTCCAGCATTCACCCCAATACCTGGCTTCAGGTTTGTTCTTATTAATAAGAACTTTTAAGATTCATGCTACACATTGTTTTGTTAGGTTTCAAACCTGGAACAAATGGCAGAGGTGCCTACTTACCACGTCCAAGTGGACCTGGTTCTCCCTGCATCCTTCAGTCCTACCTGTTAAAGGGTACTCCTGGCTGGCACACCCTGCCCCTACCCTAAACTGCTAACAGAATCTAACCATTTTGGTTACCTGCTCCTTTTTGTCTACTCTCTTTCAAGCCTCCTGTCTGCTGCTCCTGGTTCCGTTCTCTCCCCTCTTCCTTCCCCTCCCCCATCTCTTCACACATCTCAGGGTCATGTCTGCTCTGGACTCTCATGTCCACTCTGGACTCATATTCCTGCCTCTGGCTATGCTCTTTTTATCCACAATAAACTTTCTCCTCTACCATACCTAGGAGTAGTTATGGTCCTTTCCTTTTTCTTTCTTTCTTTCTTTCTTTCTTTCTTTCTTTCTTTCTTTCTTTCTTTCTTTCTTTCTTTCTTTCTTTCTTTCTTTCTTTCTTTCATTCATCTGTTATTGAAAAGCCAGCAATGACATAAATGAGTTCTCTCCCCCAAGGAACTCATCTGCTCCAACCAAGTGGCTGATCTGACTCTCCTAAGGTATGTACAGATCACTTGTTCCTGCCGACTTCTGTTGGCTTCTGCCACCTACAAAATTTGATCCCAAATTCTAGAGTCTGATTCTTCAGCTGCTGCTTCCCTCTACCTGCTTTCTAACCATTTGTCTCCTCTCTCTCTGGGATCTGGCCTGCTAGGACCTCCACCTGAGCACCTCTCTGGCTCCTGTAGCCTGCTCCACCCCACGTGGACATCTCCCTTTTCTCCTCCTCCTGTCTATGCCACTTGCTGCACCTGCCTCTCTACTGTACTTACCGGCTCTTTTCCCTTGCACTCTCCTGGCTATCTCTCACCCAAGCCTACAGTCCTGCAGCTTTCTCCCACTTTTAGCTCTCTCGGAGCTTATAGGCATGCACACACACACACACACACACACACACACCACTTAGCGTTCCATTTTTGCAACCGTCTCTCTCTTCCTCCAAGGACTCAGATTTTACTTCTACAGCTTGACCTCAGCACAGACCAATGGCCCGAAACGGACACACTTGATTCCCCAATTCTCACAAATTTTAACAACTATACAAACAAATGATCCCCAAATCTCTTACATCTAAACTTGCTCTGCTGTATACTTAAAAAAGTCATATCTCTAAGGTTCTGCTTCCCAGTCTTAAAAATCTTTTATCTCTATGATTTCTCTGCACTCTGACTATAAACTCTATCTCAGAATTTGTAAATTCCTCGAGCATGGTTTAAAATCTATAAAACCTGTAACAAAATTTGGCTTAAAACTTTTAACTAGCCGGGCGGTGGTGGCGCACGCCTTTAATCCCAGCACTCGGGAGGCAGAGGCAGGCGGATCTCTGTGAGTTCGAGGCCAGCCTGGTCTACAGCGCGAGATCCAGGAAAGGCGCAAAGCTACACAGAGAAACCCTGTCTCGAAAAACCAAAAAAAAAAAAAAAAAAAAACAAACTTTTAACTAAAGGCTTATAATTAAAATCTATACATGGGTATAAATATGATTCAACTCTGGTTTAGAATATACTGTATATGTAACTTAGATTAAATTCTTATTTAGGAAAATAGATGTTTTTAAATAGCAACCATGTGGCTCTCCTCCATCTTGGCTGATGACCTCATCAAGATGTAAGCAGCCACATGGCTGGCAACCATCTTTACTAAGGTTAAAGAGTACATGCCATGTGACTTCATCATCTTAAGATGACCACATGGCATAAAACAACAATTATAAAACTTCTCAGTCCTACTGAGTCCTTAGTTGATCATTGTATCTCTTTTTAGACTAAGGAAACAACAGGTCTCTAAAATTTTTTGGACTGGTATAGATTTTTGTACTAAGCAACAATTATAAAACTTCTTAGTCCTCATGAGGTCTCTGTTTATTGTCGTAGTGCCTATTTTAGACTAAGCAAACAACAGAAGGCCTCCAAAATATTTTGGATTGGTATGGACTTTTGTATGATGAAAAATTTTAAGGTTATAAAAGTCTACTCAGATTAATAAGAGCTAACTTAGAGATTGACACTTATGTCTTTGCTAACTATTCAACGCCAGGCTTCTAGAAAATTTAGATAAATAACATGTTTGATAAATTAGGTATATTTGATAAATAAGATTCCTAAGGTCTGCTCAGGTTCACAATAATATTTGTCTAGCTTCTTTGTCTTTGCTCACTTTGTTAAGCTTTAGCTATTTGAATAAACTAAGTCATACAAAAAAAACCTATGATGTTCTATAATGGTACATTATAAAAAGATCAGTAAAGTTCCCAGTCTCTTTATGGACTAAAGTTTACTGCATTTATGATTTATTTTGATGCTAAAGGATCTTCAATTAAATCTTCAACTCAAATTTTTAAAGCTTGACCATAACAGGAATAAAGCTGTAAAATCCTAACTTATATAAGCTACTAACTTGTAAATTTTTCATTAAGTAATGGGCCTTCTTTAGTCTCCTGTATGTGTTTTCCAAGTTAAGACTAAAGGCAAGTAAATAAGATACACTTAATAAATAGATGGTCCTCAAACTCTTCAGAGATTTGTTGAATATGGCATTTAAAATGTTTAATAGTTACAGAAACAAATGCCCCTTCCTAATGGAGCCCGATGGTCTCCAAAGAAGGCAGATGGGGCATGTCCACTCCACCTGTATTGTGGTGATGCTAACCATTGAGCAAACTGCCCCATGCCTTGCCTGCTGCCAGGGCTCTGCTCAAACTGCTTACACTTTTGGGTTAAGTGCCCTACTCTACCTGGTCAAAGTAAGGTCAGATTTCCCAAGTTCCTTTACTGGAAAAATTCCTCAGACCTGGACCTGACAGCAGAGGGCTCAGTGCTCTGTGTGGCAGCTGAAGATTAAACGCTGTTAAATATTACCAACATCATATCACTGCTAATATTATCATAGTCACGGCCTGTCCAACAGCGGAAGACCTACGACTATTGCCTCAACAAAACTATGGAGACCACCAGAGCCCGAGGTAACCTCTCCAGGTTATGGGGAAGTCTGTCATTTTAATTGACACATAGACCATCTCAATTATACTTCCAGCTATAATTTATCCTTCTCAATCTCTGAGGATGTTGACTAACTGTAGCTTTAACAGCTGCAAGCATATCAGCTCCTTCCCCAAGGCTTCAGCTGCCTTCTCACTTCTCTTCATAAGTAAAATCAGGCCTCAAGCTTCACTCTCCTAGACTAGCTGAGAAAGGCAGATTACCTTGCTACCAGACTCTAAAAAGATATAAATTCACAAAACAGGTTTCAAAGTGACTTTCTATTATTCCTTTATATAAAGGAACTTGCTTTACAGTGGCTGCTTTCAATAATCAACCACCTGTGTCTCATGGTAAATAATTAGTGAAAAGCCTCCATGCCTCAATATTAAGCCTCTCTGCTGACACAGTAATCCAAATCAGACTGGATCAAACTGAATTAAGAAAAAGCTCAGGTTTAATGGGTAAAATGCTCTCAGATGATTTTCCAGCCCCCTCACAGGAAACGGAGAAGAGAGACCAAAAAAACCACGTGTCTGTTCTCTGGGGGGCAGTTTAAATACCCTGTAGGAGTGGTCTTGAGCATCCCTGGGGGAGGAGCCATGTTTGGTGGGCTTTCTGAAATGAAGCAGTGTTTGGAGAGAGGAAGATGAGGGAGGAGGGCTGAGGTGGAGCTTCCACCAGAACAACAAGATGAAAAAAAATTGGGAGACAGAAGCAGGCCGATCTCTGTGAGTTCAAGGCTAGCCTGGTCTACAAAGCGAGTTCCAGGAAAGGCGCAAAGCTACACAGAGAAACACTGTCTCAAAAAACCAAGAAAAACAAACAAAAAAATTGAGGTTTATATAAGTTCAGAGGGTCTAAGAAAATGTTCTAAGGCATATAAATACAAGTTGTAAAGATCTGAGGATATAAAAGAATAAACAAGTTGTGATGGTCTTAAAGTGTTTTAAAGTGTATAGATGTAAAAAAAAAATAAGAAATGTTGCCAAGTGGTGGTGGCACACACCTTTAATCCCACCACTTGGGAGGCAGAGGCCAGTGGATCTCTGTGAGTTCAAGGCCAGCCTGGTCTACAGAGCGAGATCCAGGACAGGCACCAAAACTACAGAGAAACCCTGTCTCGAAAAACCAAAACAAAACAAAACAAAAATATATATGAGAAATGCTTTCCCTCACTATGTATGTATAGCTATTGCCATACTAAGACTTCAAAAGTTCAGAATTTTAACAATCAAGAGAGTTCTGATAAGCTGTTAATCCAGCTCTGGTAAAGCACTGCTAATATTATCATAGTCACAAGCTCAAAATTTTAAATTTCCTTTGGTTGTTTCCTAAGAATGGATTTAAATCGCTTCTCAGTCATGCTAAGAACATCTCTGTCCAATCCGTATATCCAACCCTCAGGAAAGAATGTTCATGCTTTTAACCCTAAATCATTTGTCAGGTTCCCAAGCTCTTTCTATGACTCAACGGCGTGAGTCTACTGCCTTTTCTACAATGTGGATTTCAGTACAGATTACAAACAGTGGTAATGCTAACATATCTAAAACTTTCACCTCTTTTTGTAAACTTAAATAAATTCTTGTAAGCTTCAGGGAATTGACTTGGATCCATTTCTCACAGGTCAAATAGATTCCAGATGAGTACTGTCAATCAACAATCTGTTTCCCCACCTGCCTATTCCTGAGGATGGAATCTCTCTGTCCCCTGGTCTTGGGACTCCCCTCCCCCAACTAAGAGGACCATGGGTCTAAAAGTTTCAGGTGTACACCCAAGATAAAAATTGTCCCTTAAACTCCTTAACTTTACCTTCTCTCCCTAGTCTATCTGTGCCAGCAGATTTCAAATCAACTACAGACTGCTCCAGGTGTTCCCTCAAAATCTGCATCCCCGGCCAGCTTCAAAGCAGATAGCCCCAGGTGGTCCTGCCTTATAAATTGCTTCAAAATGTTGCCTGCACTTCCCTAGCCACAGATGGTCCTGCAGAGCCTGGGCAACAAGTGAAACAGTCTGCTCTTCCCTGATGGGGCCAGCATTCTGAGTTTCATGCCCGGCCCCCCAACAACAACACCCCAATGTCAGCAGGAAGTAGTCATAGAGAAGACTGAGTTGTCCCTTATCATTTATTATCAACAAAAGGCTGGGTGTTAGGTTTCAAACCTGGGACAAATGGCTGAGGTGCCTATTTAGTGTATCAAATCAGACCTGGCCACCAGGTTCTCCCTGCAATCCCTCAGCCCTATCTATTAGGGGCCTTTCTGGCTGGCATACCCCTGGGCTGCCCTTCCCTATATAATCCAGCCATTTTGGTAACCTGGCCCTTTTGTCTACTCTCTTTTGGGCATCCTGTCTGCTGCACCTGGTCCCCCTCTCTCTTCTCTCCTTTCCCCTCCTTGTCTCCTCACATGGCTCAGTGTCATGTCCACTCTGGACTATCAGAATTATCCCAGGGGCCTGCCCTGAGAAGATCCCTCCAGAGTCCTGGAGAAGATGCTATGGCCAGTGATGGGGTAATCTGAGGGAAAGGAATCTAAGTATACTGAGCTCTTTTTTCCATCCACTTTACTTCTTTAGGACAAAGTTCAGTTCCATTCTGACACTCAGTTCCTCTCTTTTCCTTCTTTTTCTGTCCTCTCATAGCCCTAGTAATAACTAAGCTCTTATGCTCTCAACCTCATCCTCATCTTCTATTCCTCCTTCCTTTCCTCCTGATCTGACCCAATCCCTACTCATCCAAAAACTCTGCCCTATTCTCCCTTCTCCGGCCACTCAACTATGCTTGGACCAGGAATTCTGCCCCAGCTTTCACTCCACCTAGATATGCAAAAAAAAAAACAAAACAAAACTTTCTGTTGTGAGTCAAAGCTCTGGAATGCCACCAGGCCTGAAGGAAAGGGATGGTCTGAGCTTCATTAGCACAAGAAACAAAGCTATGCATCTACATTTCCCCCCTGTCTCTTAAACTCTGTAGGGGTGTTATCTAGTACAGATCAGCGGTAGGTCTGAGAAGTTTATACCATTTGCCTTTAAGGCCTCATAGTATATGAGCACACAAGAAATTCATAGCAGAAGACAGCTGATACAGTAGAAGCTGAATAACAGCAAATATTCTCTGATATATGGCTTCCCTCTAGAAAGATTCCTTGGTCTTTCTAGATATAGCTTTATTATATACAGATGACTTTTATAATATATTCTTGTGGCTTGCAGCACTAGACTCTCCCAGAAGTTCCAGACTCTGGCTGTGCTCTCCAATATATCTATAATAAACTTTCTCCTCCACCATACCTAGGAGCACCCATGTCCTCTTGAATACCAAAGGAAAATTGGAAAACAGAACTGTTCATGAAAACTTCCAAGTTTAGGGGTGAGAGAAGGAAAGAAAGTCCCTTACCACACAGGACCAGACCCATATTCCAAAGGCACCCTTGAACTCTCACCTCGTGCCTCATGGACATCTAAAGCTTAACCTAAGCACAGTATAATTCTTGGTCATCCCAACCCCTGTATAAGAAATCTAACACTTCAACTACCCATACAGGAAGTTAATATATGACCTTTAACATGAATAAATCAGGCAATCACTTAGTTCTGCTATTTTATACTAAAAGCATTTTAGTATTGTCAACAGTGGAAAAGACAAAGGATTGTACTGTCAGTTCTGTTACTGTAACAAAATGCCCAAGGTAATCAACCTATAAAGAGTAAAGGATTATTTATAGTTTTGCTCCATGATTGGCTGGCCCTAGTGTTTTGAGCCTCCTGAAAGAGAACATGGCAAGAACATTCATCATATGGCCAGGAAACAAAGAAAAAGTTAGGGGTAGGGTCCCACAATCTTCTTCAAGGTCACATCTAGTGACAAAGACTTTTCAATAGACTTCACTTCTCAGTGGTTCTATCAACTCCCCAAGTGCCACTTTGAGGAACACAACATTGCTAAGGGGAAGGCAAGTCCCTTTCTCAAGGATGTGACCCAGAAGCTGCTCACACCACACACCACTTCCTCTCACATGCCACTGACCATAACTAGGTCACACAGTCATGAATAGCTATAAGGAAGTCTTTTTTGTTTCCCTAGGCAGTCACATTTGTGAATGGATTCTATTAAGATAGGAATCAAGGACTGGCCACCTTCATTCACCACAGTTACAGTCCAGCATGTAGCATAGGATCAATCCCATCTGCATAGAAGACATCTCCACACTCGGACACATACCATTGGAAGTGTGGGAGGGTGTTTACAAAACAGGAAGATTCCAAATACAATTTACTTTCAATTTTTCTGTATTAAAGATTCCTTCTTTTTTAAAAAGATGAATTTTATTTTTACTTATGTGTATCTGGTGTGGTGGTGGTGTGGTGGTGGTGGTGTGTGTGTGAGTTATCATGCTCAAGTGTGTGTGTATACCCACCAAGGCCTAAAGAGGGTATTGGATCCCCTGAAGATGATTACAAAGTGGTTGTGGGCTGCTTGGTGTGGGTTCTGAGAACCAAACTCTGCAAGGGCAGCAAGTACTGTTAATGGCTGAGCAGTCTGCCCAGGCCCAGGAAGTAGCTTCTTATAATTGGACATATTTTTCAATGTAGCTTTTACACCTAAGTGAACCACACAACCTAAACATCTGAAGGAAGACATGTGATCAGGCATCACAGGTCAGCTCCCCAGGAAACAATCTCTGAGTCTAAGATGATAGGGCATGCAGCCTCTTGGGTGTGTACAGGAATCAACACCTGTCATGGAAGCAGGAACAGCTGGAGAGAAGAGTTGAACTGCAGCCTAGGCTCTCCTAATTGAGGGACAGCTCAACCATCAGTCATTGGATGCTCAAGGCATTCAAGAAGAAAGCAAAACCTCAGCCAAGGCCACTTTCTGCCTAGGGTCATTCAAGGCAGGGACTAGGTAAGAAACCATCAGTAGCTACTGCTCGGTTGATGGAATATTCTTCTGTGCAGGCCAGGTCTGTGTGGGTGCCACAATATTGGGTGACACCAGGGACAGGCAAGAAGGAAGGAAGGAAAAGAAAATCAGAGATAGTATAGCACATACTGTGTACCACAGGCCCGTCACTCTGTGTGTAATCCTAGATGATCTCAGTAGTCTGGCAAGCTGATTGGTTAAATCCATCATATTTTAGTCAAGGTTAATGCTCTTAGAGACACTCATTCAAGAAGAGGAGGCAGATGAGTAGTAGAACTAAGATCTAAACACAGACAGGGATCCTTTGTCTGAAGCTTTTTGCCGCCTTCAGAACTAAGTCACGAAGATGAGGCTTCCTTGGCATCAACTGGGATGAAATCTGCTAACAGCTTGGAGGAAGACCTTTAAAGCCTCCCTGGTGCAAGAACAGGGAAGTGAAAAGCTCTGGGGCAGGACGGACCTGCTCCAGCAGGTTAACAATAGAAGGCAGAACTGCAGTTAGCTAGATTTATTTTGCATCCTCCTTGGGAAAGATGCTTCTGCTCCTAGCACTGAAACTCTTGGCAAAAGAGTACAAACAGAATCTCAGCAGGAGTAAATATCAGACAAACTCAAGCTGAATAGTCCTATAAAATAACCAGCCTGAACTTCAAACCGCCAAACAAAACATCAAGGTCAGGCCAGGCAAAGGAATGCCAAGGAAATGTCCACCAACCAGCTCCCAAATCATGGCACGAAAGCTTACTACTAGTTATGAATGCTCGCCCTTAGCTTAGGCTCATTTCTTGCTAGCTCTTATAACTTAACCTGTTTCTCTTTATCCAGGGATTTCTACCTTTTCTTTCTGTATGTCCTACTTTTCCTGCTTCTTCCATGTCTGTCTGCCTGGCAGCTGCCTGGCTGGCCCTGGGTGTCTCCCTTTTTTTTTTCTCCCTCATTCTCGTCTCCTTCTTTTCTCTCGTTCTTCTCAAGCCTAGACTTTTCCTCCTTATTTAGTCTCTCTGCCTGCCAGCCCCACCTATCTCTCTCCTGCCTAGCCATTCAGCTTTTTATTAGACCAATCAGGTGCCTTAGGCAGGCAAGGTGAAACAAATGCAACACATCTTTGCACAGTTAAATAAATGCAGCACAAACAAATGTAGCACATCTTTACATCATTAACAAAGGCAGCATAAACAAATGTAACACAACTTTACATGGTTAAAGTAATATTCCACAGCATAAACAAATGTAATACATCTTTACATAGTTAAATATTCCACCACATGAAAGGAGACCAAATAGAACTGCCAGGTAAATGCAATGGTAGTCCTGGACTGGGGAGGATTCTTAGGAGCTAGGACAATTCTTTCATAGACTGCATGTGCCTCTGTACTGATAGGGGGCTGTGCAGGTGCATGCCACAATCATAGTTTTGATGACAGTGTTAAGCTTCCCGATGTTGACGGTTACACCATGGATATATATAAAAGACCATTCCTGTTCCTAGGACTACATGCTTAAGCAATTTAGGGACTAGAGTGAGGGTCACATCACAGTGTCTGGTATTTGTTCTTAGTCCAGTTTCTCTGTCTTAGTTAGGGTTTCTATTGCTGTGAACAGACACCATGACCATGGCAACTCTTTTATTATTATTATCATCATCATCATCATCATCATCATCATCATCATCATTATTATGTATACAGTGTTCTGTCTGCATGTATGCCTGCAGGCCAGAAGAGGGCACCAATTCTCATTACAGATGGTTGTTAGACACCATGTGGTTGCTGGGAATTGAACTCAGGACCTCTGGAGGAACAACCAGTGCTCTTAACCTCTGAGCCATCTCTCCAGCCCAACCATGGCAACTCTTATAAAGAAAAACACTTAATTGGGGCTGGCTTACAGTTTCAGAGGTTCAGTCCATTATCATCATGGTGGTTAGCATGGTGACGTGAAGGTAGACATGGTACTGGAGGAATAGCTGAGTGCCCTACATCTTGAAGGCAACAGGAAGTCAATGGAAACACTGGGCAGTATCCTGAGCATAGGAAACCTCAAAGCCTGTCCCCACAGTGACACACTTCCCCCAACATGGCCATACCCACTCCAACAAAGCCACACCTCCTAATAGTGCCACTCCCTATGAGATTATGGGGGCCAATTACATTCAAACTACCACACTACCTACTTTTTTTTTTTTAAAAAAAAGAAGTTTATTTGACTCCCAGTTCTGGATGCTGGAGAGTCCAAGATCAAGTGGCTGCATTTGGGAAGAGCCATCATATAACACAGAAGGCAAGTGGGCACCATGTGGCCTGGCTCTGTAACAAGCAGTCTTAGAAGCAGCTGATCCACCCCAAAGAGAAGAACTCTCCTGAGACAGTATTAATCTGTTCATGAGGCTCTATCCCCACAACCCAAAGCTATCCCGCTAGCCCCCACCTCCCAACACTGCTGGATTTAAGAAGTGCATTTCAACATGAGTTCTTTTGTGGGGGCAAACCATGTTTAAACTATAGCAATTCTCAAATATTAGAAAACTGGAATTACATGTTACAATTTATAAAAGGTGAGTGAGGCTGGGCAGTGGTGACGCACACCTTTAATCCCAGCGCTCCGGAGGCAGAGCCAGGTGGATCTCTGTGAGTTTGAGGCCAGCCTGGTCTACAGAGTGAGATCCAGGACAGGCACCAAAACTACACAGAGAAACCCTGCCTCAGAAAAAAAAAAAAAAAAGGTGAGTGAGGATTGCTTTAGATAGATCATTGAACCTAAAATTGACCCTTCCAAAAAAATCTAGAATGTATTTTCAAATAAATGGTTTGCATGCACATAGAAAACATTGTTAGGATCTCTATAGGCCAATAGGAACACACACACACACACACACACACACACACACACACACACACACACACACACACCAAATATAGACAAGTCACATCAAACTAACCTCATTATCTTTTTTAATATAAAGGAATTATTATAGGTAGAATGAACTTGGGTTTGGCAGTTTTTACTCTGCTGTTGAAAACATTCTGTGAATAAGATAATACACCTGAGGGGGTTTTGCAGCAGCTTGCATCACATCCCTCAAAGAAAATTGGCAGGTCATTGTTTACTTAAAGCTGCTGTTCAGATGCGGGGGCTTAAACAATAGGAGCTGCTGTTTCACAGTTCTGAAGTTATAGGTTCAAAATCAAGATGTCAACAGAGCTGGCTCCTGAGGGCCAAGAAGAAAGGATTATGTCCCAAGCTTCTCCTTGGTTTGTAGAGGGCCATCTTCATGTTCATGTGGCAGTCTGTGTGTGTGTGCCTTTCTCCAACTTCCCCCTTCTATACTGACATTCATTAGCCATATAAGCAGAGCCTACTCAGAAGGACTCCATGTCCACTTGAATGCCCTTCTGCACCCCATCTCAAATAAGACCACATTCTAAGGCACAGAAGTTAGGATTCCAGCACATAAATTTAAGAGGTCAATTCAACCCTTTAATAAGGAAAGAGAATCTAAGACAGTATCTCAAAGTTCCTTTCTTTATTCCTTCCTCCCTACCTTCTTTCAACTCTATTGTGACAGTACAATTAGGGGAAATACTGAAATTAGCGTCTAAGGATGGAGAGGAAAAATAATAAGTAGAGGCTTATGAAGGAGGAAATACAGAAATACAAAACCGGAGGATGAGGTTTCTGTGATCAGCTCCCTGGGTGCTGAATGGTCCTGAGACACAGCAGCCTCTGGGCTGGCATGAGAATCGAGGAGAGAATGAGCAAAGGGCATTATGCAAACTGCAAGCCTCACAGAACCCTCTAATCACTGGCACTGCCACCTGCTGGGAGGCTTAATCAGAGTTGGGGAGGGGAGCAAAGCACAGAGTGAGCGAGTGGGATGCTGACTGCAGTTCAATCAGTGAGCAAGATAGGCCTGCCTTTTCTGTTACCGCTGTTTTGATCAGGTTTGGGAGATGGGGATTTACTAATTTACAAATCTAATTGTGTGCTAATTTGTGAAACCTATTCGGGAGAATTCCATCCATTTCCTATAAGAATAGAAAGGAGTTTAGACATTTAGTACTTGGAGAGATCCTACACAGTATTGTTCTAGAAACTGTCTTTTCATTAGCCCTGCCCAGTGAGCCAAGGGGGTCATTACAAACCCCTATATTTCTTCGCTCTTACACTTCCTTACAGAAAGGGGGTCCATTCCTCTGCATCTCCCAGTAAAGATGTCTGCCCTATCAGCTGGTTGCTGTTCTTCCCAACTTCCTCAGCCTTGGTTCTTCATCTCCTTTTCCTTACAGTGCTGGGAGTCTCTCCCTTTCCATCAATAACTTGCTTTTCTTTTTTAAAAAATAAACTTAAACTCCTATCCTAACATATTTTTGCCTGAGCTTGAGGCACTCTCGGGCATGCTCGGTGTTTGCCAGGGGTGACCCACAGGACCATCATCTGCAAACCCATTTTCTCAAAGTCAGAAACAGCTAGGAAATGCTTTGTCTCTTCGATGCAGGCTTTGCTAGAATCTCTAAAGTCACATTCTGATTCTCCAAAAAGGGACATGCAGCTCAGAATTTCCTAAATGCTCTAACTTGAAACCTATTTTCTAGATCATCTGCAGAAACTAGCAGCCTCTGTCCACTATGGCTGGTCTGCACACAAAGTTTCCACTTTCTGTTGGTCTGTTGCTCAATCCTTTCTTCTTGGATGTAGAGCTAAACTATATTTCTCAACCTTCCTGTGGCTAGAGGGAACATGTGGCACAGTCCTTTAAAGTAGCTGATGAATAGAATAAGACTTGCCTCGTCTACATCTGACTTCCACAAGACTTTCAGTCTTTTCTAAGCACTTTCTCCTCAAAGTTCCTGACCACCGTGTATAGAACGATGTAAACGGATGTTTCCTGTTCCTACTGCCTGATCCCAAATAACCGACTCAGAGGCTGAATATAAATATAAATGATCACATGATAGCTCAGGCTTGTTACTAGCTAACTCTTACACTTAAATTAACCTATATTTCTATTTATGCTTTGCCACATGGCTCATGGCTTGTTACCTTATTTTCTACATGCCCTGCTTGTTTGGCACCTGGTTGATGTCTGTCCTGACTCCGCCCTCCTTCTTCCCATCATTCTCAGTTTGGCTTTCCCACCTAACTTCCTGCCCAGCTGCCAGTCTGTCAGCTTTTCATTAACCAATAAGAGTAATATATATTCATAGTGTAGAAAAGGATTGTTCCACAGCATTTCCCCCTTTTTAATTAAAAAAGGTTTTAACCTTAATATAGTAAAACTATATATAATAAAAACAGTTAGTAAGAATTACAGAAATAATATTCAATCCATTTGCATTTGGCAAAATTAGAGAAAATAATTATCTATCTTATCTTGGTGAGTCTAAAGTTTTGTATCTAATTTATTTTCTATGATAACTAAGGAAAATTATAATTTAACCATTTAAATTATAGTCTTCAACTCCATCAGAGAACCCAGAAGGGTGAAATGTTACTTAGTAACAGGGATATCTCATTGGCTGGACAGTCACCCAAAGTTCCTCTGTAACATTGGGGCATCCAACTCTGGTCTACAGGCCTAGCATATCTGACAGACTTCCCTGTGAAGCAGGGAACTTTGAAAGACTGTCCTACCTTGTCTTGGCAAAGTTCAGCAGTCACCTTTTTTGTGTCCTGCTGGTCCAGTTTGGACAGTAACTATCAGCAACTGAGGCAAGGGCAATTTCTTTGCCCACATGGCTAGTCATAAAGAAAACAAACTCCATATGTAGTTTCTTCAATGCTCATCATCCTCTTTGAAGTAACTGGCACTGCCAGGAGCAGATATATCTCACTGTTGAGAAAAGTCTAAGTTCTTAAAACATTTTAAATGCCATATTTTGTAGGTCTTTGAAATGTTTGAAGATTGCCTATCTATCTGAAATATATCTCTGTATGACTCTGAGAACCTAACTAACATGACTATAAGTTTGTTATATAGATGACTATTAATCTGTATTTCTTAATTATATATATATATATATATATATATATATATATATATTTTTTTTTTTTTTTTTTTTTTGGTTTTTCGAGACAGGGTTTCTCTGTGTAGCTTTGCGCCTCTCCTGGAACTCACTTGGTAGCCCAGGCTGGCCTCGAACTCACAGAGATCCACCTGGCTCTGCCTCCCGAGTGCTGGGATTAAAGGCGTGCGCCACCACCGCCCGGCATATATTATATTTTTAAATGAACTGCATAAACATAATACTCTATAAAAGAGTAGAAATATATATATACAGTATAACAAAACTAACTTTAAACTTGTATCAATAAACCAAAGTCTATAATAATATAAAATGTCAGATTAATAGTTGTTTTTTGGATTAAAGTAGATTCAGTAATCTACTGTTTTATCCTATCATTTCTATATCCCCCCTTTTTCTTTTCAGAACAAGATCCCTGAATCTAATCACCTTTGTTTAATGTTTTTCCTGACCATTATCCATAACAACTTGTAACCAACCCCCCTAAGTGATAACAAACATTCATCATTTATTTTGGGGAATAGGGGCATAGTTCTCTAGACTACTTCCTATTGATTGGGGGTGCTAGTAATCTGGGGGGGGGCCGAGAAAATTTAGGATTATGGTCCAGTACTGACTAGAGTATTCTGTGAAAATGTATCATCTCAGCCAGCAGTCTTAAAGCTGTTCTGGATGCAGAACTCAGACGAAACTGTAACAGAGGTGCTCTGAAACATTGGATCATCTCGGCCATTTGTTCCCATCAGAGATTTTTCAGGGGGTCTTCCTCAATCAAACCTGATTTTTCTTAACCCAGAATGAATTCAGTACTTCTCATTTCCTGTGGAAATAAAAGCAGAACTTCTTTCCTAAAGTAACATATCTTTTGACTTAAATTTTGAAGTCAAGATATTTTTAAAATATATAGGTTGGTTTAATCTAGCAGATTTCATAATCAAATATCCCTTAGCAGTTATCATTTGTTCATTAGTAGTTAAAAAATTTAAAGACAACACAATAACATATAGTACCCAGACTTTCTGTGTATTTTCCATCTTTACATGTATTATTTTCTTTATTACCTTATTCCTTTTTAAAGGACTTTATTTTATTTTAAAACTATATTTTTAAATCTAAGACTGTATATATTTTTTTCCTCTCTCTCCCAAGCCTATGCATATTTTTTAAACACACTGTGACACATTTAGAGAGTCTTTTTGTCTAAATCTGTCCTTACTGTGCATCAGTAGCTTTTTCTTTCTGCATGAGCAAAAAAGAACTACTGTGTAACTTAGTTCATGGCATGCTGGTGTTGGCTCCTCCTCCTTGGTCCCCTGAGAGTCTAGTCTTATGGTGGAGGTATGTTTACCATTAGATCTGGGAGCGACGTTTACTGCCCCAACTCTAGGAAGTTTCTAGGTCCATCCTGCCACCCAGTAGCATGCCACCAGCTGCTCATAAACACCATATAAGTGTTTAGTAGTAGGACCTCTTAAAAGAGCCGCCTGTTTTTGCTGCTAGCATCAAGCCAGAAAGCCATCTCTTAAAAGAGCCACACCTCTGCTCACCAACAGCAAACAGAGCCCACCAGAGAAAAGGCAGCTAACAAGAAGCTGTGCTTGACTCCATTCTTGTGTGTCTAGAATCTTTTTTTAAGCGTTATCAGGTTTTATGTGGAAATTTCAGCCACAAGTTGGAATGCCATATCTCTGTATGACCCTGAGAACCTAACTAACATGACTATAAGTTTATTATATAGATGACTATTAATCTGTATTTTTAATTATATATTACATCTTTAAATGAACTGCATAAACATAATACTCTATAAAAGAGTAGAAATATATATACACTATAACAAAATTATGGATGTTTCCTGTCCCAACTGCCTGGTCCCAAATAACCGACTCAGAGGCTGAATATGAATATAAATGATCAGATGATAGCTCAGGCTTGTTACTAGCTAACTCTTACACTTAAATTAACCCACATTTCTATTTAAGCTTTGTCACGTGGCTCATGACTTGTTACCTCATTTTTTACATGCCCTGCTTGTTCGGCGGCTGGCTGGCATCTCTCCCTACTCTGGCCTCCTTTTTCCCATCATTCTCAGTTGGGCTTTCCTGCCTAACTTCCTACCCAGCTACCAGCCTGTCAGATTTTTATTAACCAATGAGAGTAATACATATTCATAGTGTAGAAAAGGATTGTTCTACAGCAAGAAAACTGCTTTAAATGGCTTGATCATCTGAAACAACATTAAACTCATAAAGTAGGGGGTGGGGGAAGCTCTGTTCCAACCTCAACTTGCAGTTGTCTTTCACTCTCCAACCTCTTCTCTAATACTTGGCATCTTATTTCTCCCTCTACACATTTCTTTGCTGATCATGCATTTCTCATAACATGTTTCTTTAGACTCCTCAAATATTTTTCGACTGATCTTCCTGACCTCATTCTCAGTTCCATACAGAAAGCATCTTGGTGACCTTTGTGTATTAAATTAGTAGAATGTGACAGGGCGGGACAGTGCAGGTGTTCTATCTTTTATTTTTACTGAGGTTTAACTAGAATTTGATCTTGATGGAGAATTCCATGGAAGATTACCCAGCTCTATTCTCAGAACCCAAAGTGAGGATGTCCTAGGTAACTTATCTTAGCTTCTGTTAAACTATCTGTTTGTGAAGAACCCCCTCCAACTAACCACTTATTTAGCATCTGTTAAACTGCTTGCTTCTGCCAAGCCTCCCTGCAGCTGCCAAGTGAGATGCCAAGACACGGTTTCTGCCTTTAAAAATCACACATTCTGGACACTCAAGGGCACACCTAGGTCCCTGAACACTTGGGTATAGTCCCAGCTAGCTGGTATAAAGACTTTCAATTGCCTATAAATTGTGTCTGAGTGGTCATCTCTGGTGAACTCTCCATAACAGTATATTTCTAGAATACTGCAAAAACTTGAAATTAATGCCTGTGGGATGAAGAGCTGGGAGTGTAAGACTTGGGATACACTGTCAATTATATCTGCTTTTGAATGAGAAGATTTACCAGTTGCATCTTTTTTTTTTTTTTTTTTTTTTTTTTTGTACAACTGTTCCAGTACCTGCCTGCCTGCTGCCATGCTCCCCATCACTATGGTCATGGACTCTAATCCTCTGAAACTGAAGTCCCCTAATAAACTCTTTCTTCTATAAGTTGCCTTGGACATGGTGCTTTGTCACAGCAGTAAAAAAGCAACTAAGACAGAAGTTGGTACCATGGAGTGGGTTATTGCTGTGATAGGCCTGGCTATATTACTGTTCTGGAACTTTGGACTATGAAAGCAGTTGAATGCTCTAAATGGGGGTTAATGGGAAATCCTAGTAGCAGCTTAAAAGACAGTTGTGCTGAGAGCAATGTGCACTAGGGAGGCCCAGCTCAAGAGGTTTCAGAGAACAATATTAATAACTCAGCTAGAGACCATTCTTGTGATATTTTGCAAAAAATGTGCTTTTGTCCTAAGAATCTGCCTGAGGCCAAACTGTAGAGTTTTAGACTAATTTCAGTAGCAGTGGAGATTTTAAGACAGCCTAATATCGACTCAGTTGCATGGTTATTAGTAATCAATCTTATGCAGGTCTATAATAAAAATGAGCAAGTGGTACAAAAAGAAATCACAAATTATACAGTTTGAGGAGAAAGACCACCACATAATTTAATGTTGGAACCTTGGTTTGTGCTGAAAGAGATAAAGAGAAATGAAGGGAGTGGTGCCCTTAGAGCAGTACCTTACCTAGCTAATCCTGCAATTTATGGGGGAGGGGGTTGTGGAGAAGGCCTAAGGAACTATCCATTCCTAAAGAGCAACAACAAATTAAAGCTTATGCAAATTTAATTCAAAGAGGGTACTAGGTTCCATTCCCAAGAAGGCAGAGGAATTTGGTAGCATGGTTCTGGCTTTAGAGTTCTTCATGAGTAAAAGGGTTGTGGAATCTTCATCTATAATTAAAAGCTACCGAGGCAAGGCATGTGGGAGGGGAGTCCTTGCATGGAGGCACTACGAAGCCATTGTGTGAAGCTGTGAAGTGAAACCTGGATTGTGTTGGAGATGCAGAAGATGCTGGAGTTGGCAGATCCATGGGGTAGCTTCCAGGAAGAGCTGCAGACATGGAGTGGAAGCAGCAGCCTGAGAGAAGTGTTTTGCAGGCAGCAAAGGTGGAGCCATCTAAACCCTTTGACATCAGATGCGGAGCCACATCTGATCTGGAGTTTGCTTTGGTGCAGCATTTCCTCACCATGCCCAGATTCTTCCCTTTCAGAATGGTAATATACAATCTGTGCCTTTGTATGTTTGAAGTATGTAATTTGCTTTTTTTATTTTATGAGGGGTTATAATTAAGAGATTGCTTTGAGTCTCAGAAGAGACTTTGGACTTTTAAAACTGTGTTGAGACTGTGAAAGACAATGGGAACTTTTGAAGTTGGACTTAATGAGTTTTGCATTATGAAATGGCTACAAACCTATGGGGGCCAGGGAGTAGAATGTGGTGGTTTGGATGATAATGGCCCCCACTGTTCAAAAACAGCACATGGCGGCCTTGGCGGGTGAAGCCCAGGGGCACGGTGGGTGAGGGAGACACACCATGCAGAGCAGCAGGCAGCAGTGTGGCAAGGTAGAAAGTTACTCACACCGTGCAGGCACGGCATTCGTGTGGAAAGTTTTACTGGGGGGAAAGGAGAAGGGAGGGCAGGGAGGAAGAGAAACAGAAAAGGGAAGAAAGGAAGAGAGGAAGTGTGCACTACCCCATAGTAAGAGAGAGAGGAAGAAAAAGGAGAAAGAAAAGAGAGGGTTTTTTTCTTAAAGATTTTACATAAGATGACATCAGGACACTGGGTGAATCCACAAAGAGTGAGTCTGAATGCTAACACCCCCCAGGCTCATATATTTGAATGCTTGGTTCCCTGTTGGTGGAACTATTTGGGAAGGATTAGGAGGTGTGGCCTTGTTGGAGAAGTATGTTCCTGGGAGTAGGCCTTGAGATTTCAAAAGACCATGACATTCCCAGTTCCCATCCTATCATGCTTGTAGATGATATGTAAGTTCTTAGCTACTTCTCCAGTGCTATGCCTGTCTGCTTGCCCACTGACATGCTCCCTACTGTGATGATCATAGACTCTAAACTTCTGGAGCTGTAAGCCCCTATAAATGCTTTCTTCTATAAGTTTCCTTGGTAATGGTGTTTTGTCACAGCAATAGAAAAGTAACTTAGACAAAACCAAGCCCAGGTCCTCTGCAAGAGCAGTGTGTTAGTCAGGGCTCTCTAAGAAACAGAACTAATAACAATGAACATATATATGATTTATTAGAATGGCTTACAGGCTTATATGTATGAATACATATAAGAGATTTATTAGAGTGGCTTATAGGCTGTGGTCTGAGTAGTCCAACAATGGCTGTCTCCTGAAGGAAAGGCCAAGGGTCTGTTAGTTGTTCAGTCCATGAGATTTGATGTCTCGGCAGTCTCAATCTGATGCTGAAGTCCCAGGGAGGTCCTAGAGATCTGCCAGTTTTCAGTCCACACTAGAATCCAGAGGAAGTAGGTTCTAACTCCAGTGAAGGAAGGGCTCAGGAT
Organism: Peromyscus californicus insignis; assembly: GCF_007827085.1. Classification (NCBI taxonomy): domain Eukaryota; kingdom Metazoa; phylum Chordata; class Mammalia; order Rodentia; family Cricetidae; genus Peromyscus; species Peromyscus californicus. Next base: position 104,008,366 of record NW_026294584.1, on the reverse strand, counting down.
AAATGAACTTGCCAGTGAGAGGGAGGGCAGAGAGAAAGCAAAATCTTCCTTCTTCCATGTCCTTTTATGTGGGCTGCCACCAGAAGGTGTGTGGCCCAGATTTATGGTGCATCTTCTGACTTCGAATGATCCAGTTAGGACGGGTCTCCCACCTCAGATACTGCAACTAAGGAAAATCTCTCTCAGGTGTGCCCAGCTGCTTGGGTTTCAGTTACTTCCAAACATAGTCAAGTCGGCAACCAAGATTAGCCATCACAAGCACCAAGTGCTCTTAACCTCTGAATCGTCTCTTCAGTCCATGGGTACAATTTTTTTTGAGGGCATAATAAATCTCTTAAATCATCCAAGCTTCAAACAGCCAACTCATGCAATGAGCACAAGATCTGGTCCCATTACCTGGATGCCTCCCAAACAGATCAAGCCAATCAACTGTCTCACCCATTCGGAGGGCCTGATCCAGTGTGGACCCCTCAGCCATTGGTTCATAGTTCATGTGTTTCCATTCATTTGGCTATTTGTCCCTGTGCTTTATCCAACCTTGGTCTCAACAATTCTCGCTCATATAAACCCTCCTCATTCTCGTTGATTGGACTCCCAGAGATCCACCCAGGGCCTAGTCATGGATCTCTGCATCCAGATCCCTCAGTAGTTGGATGAGGTTTCTAGCACAACAATTAGGGTGTTTGGCCATCCCATCACCAGAGTAGAACCCTGGGGCCTATGCAGGATTGTTTGGCTTGGCCTGGGAGGAGGGGACTAGACCTACCTGGACTGAGTCTACCAGGTTGACCTCAGTCTGTGGGGAAGGCTTTGCCCTGGAGGAGATGGGAATGGGGGGGGGGGGCGTTGGGGGGAAGGTGAGGGGGACGGGAGGGGGGAGAACAAGGGAATCCGTGACCGATATGTAGAACTGAATTGTATTGCAAAATAAATTAAAATAAATTTAAAAAAAAAATCATCCAAGCAAAGCTATGACATAAAACCATCGACAATGAAGGAACATAGCATTTCCAAGGAGGAGAAAACACAGTTGGGAAAGAGCATGGAAAGCAAGTTAGCATAGAGAGGTTGACAGCATCAGAAATGACCTCCATAGGAGGAGGTCACACATTTTAAACTTAGCAGCACAGAGGAAATAGAGGCAAAGGTGTTAAGAGAGGCAGGAAAGAGAACAAAAATTTTTGCAATTTCCTAAACTATGAAAAACCAAACAGCTCTGTATGAAAGTAGAAGATAGGGGAAATCAGATGTTACATATCCATCATCTGCTATCTCACCAGATTATAACCTCCAAGAAACTGTATCTGTTTTGTCCACAGCTGATCAACATCTAGCCTTACCTGGCACGGATGGATGTTCAGTCAATGTGTGAAAGGACTGGAGGAATGGAAAAACAGACAGCTCTTCCAATACCAATGTCAAATGACTTGGCAAGGATAAACTCAGAGCTGAAGAGGGAGTTCAGACAGAAGCTGGGGCCAATGGTTGCACTGGTGAGACAGGCCTTCCTATGTGATATGGCATAAAATTTACTCTCCCACCTGAGCATTAGTAAGTGGAAAGAAAGGGCTGCATCATGACACGAAAAGAATGTTTTGGAAGAGAAGATGCATGAGCAAGAGGGGAAAATGGGAAAGCAAAACCCTCAGTGTGTTCTTATAGAAGGATTCGTTTCAAACACAGATGAGTTCAGTTGAGTGCTCCTTTCTTAACCCTTCTGCTTCCAGAACAGAATATCACAGGCCCATGGACACTTAAGAAGGAGGAGAAACTTATTTCCCTGAGTTCTGGAAGTTAGGGATTCTAAAATCAAAGGGCCCACATAGTTTGGACATTATAGCAAGGCAGAAAAGCTAACACAAATAAGACAAAGAGAGAAAACTGGGTAGAATTCTGGAAATAACTTCCTTCCTCAATAAAGGCCTTGACCCATCCATGAAGGTGGCACCCTCATGGTCTAATCACCTATTATAGATCCCACCTCCCAATATCTTCACAGCGGCAAGTAAATATAAAATGAGCTTTAGAGGGAACATCCAACCACAGCAGCCTATGAACCAGCCATGTACTGATCCCTAGGGATGCAGTAATGAGCTGGGCCACTCTTCCCAGGAGAAGCTCATCATCCAGCAGGATAGAGACCTGAAACACTGTAGTGCCATCGGCCAAGGCTATTTACCAGTGAGGAGACAGCTGAAGTGCTTTGAGGACACAGATGACAGCATCAGTGTTCTGCTAGAAGTGTGTTTTGGTAAAGACACAAAGTGACCCTGGAGATAATGAGGGACTCCCTAATTACATACATTCATTTACTCCACAGCTTATCAAGCATCTACTCTGCACCAGGCTGTGTTAGGCATGAAAGCAGAGACATACACACTCCTTGCCCTCATAGCATTTGGAGAGAGAAGCCATTAGTTACACAAATAAATGCACAAATGCCAAACTAAACTTAAAAACAGCTAGAAAGGAGAGGTACAAGACATTGTGAAAAGCAAAATAAATGTTTGAGTTATAGAGTGTGCATGGTATACAGTGTTGCCTACTTAGAAGATATAATATTGTATCTCCCTTCTTCTGAATAGAAAAAACTATTTGCTATCCAGGATAAACTAAATCCCCCAATCCCTTCCCCTTGACAGCTAGGTTTTGTTGTGCAACTAAAAGCTTGTATGATACACAGTAAATCATCGTGTGTACACAGAGGTATCCTCTCACAAAAAAAGGCTTGATATCCTCTCTGCAATACTTCTTGGAGGTAGTGGTGGCCTATATCGGGGCAGGTCGATGAGAGGAGGAGGCTGGGTGGCTGACACCTAGAGCCACTTCAGCAGCCCTGAAAAGCTCCCATCCAGGCAAATGTGTATTAAAAATTCGCTTTCTGTATTTTCAGGAGCTCTCGTTCTAATGATTTATAATGTCAAACAATATATAGGATCACTGGATTACTGCTTAGCAATTCGACAAACAATAGCAACTCATCATGCTTGTGTCAAGAAACTACTTGGAACTGTACTGAAGCAGAGTTTAGTACTCATATACTTGGGATTTGGGGATTTCAAGGCTGAGAAAAAAGAAATCATCCCAAACAAGAGAAATTTGATTTCCAGAAGGTTTTGTGATTAACTTGTATGTAGCCTCAAATGCCCTCAGGATGGAAAAGATGTCTGAATAGGCTGTGTTCACAGAAACGGAACAGTGCAGCTTAGTAAACTGGTAATAACTGTTCTCTGAGCTTCTGTGTGATAGATTCCTAAAATGGGAATGCCGACAAAAGAAGTATGGTCCATATCTAGCTCAGTGGGATGAAACAGATTATGAATAGGAGATCGCTTTCTGTTCCATTTTCAAGATCTTTTTGAAGATCAAGGACAGTTTTATTAAAGTTTGAGAGACAAACAAAAGGACAGGCAAGCTGAAAATCTTGGCAACTGCCAGGAGAAGGAGATATGGGGAAATGCATGCCCTTTAAGTTAGACACGGAGGTAAGAAGAACAGTGCAAAAGCCCGGTATGTCAGAGAAGCGTACTTAACAGTGCTGAGTCACAGATCTGAGTTCAGAGGACAGTTGATTCCAGACTCTTTGTATCCCAAGGCCAAAGGCCACACCAGGGGCACATGGTCAGAAACAGAAACAGAGAATTTATAAGGAAGGGAAAGCACACTCAAGAGCAAGAGCGGAGGAAAAGCACAAAAGCCCATTTTCAAGATCTTTGGGGAAAGAGTTCGATTCAATATCACACATCTGTCAGAGGAAAAATGACTTGGTATGACTTTATAGTTTATTAAGCACATTCACTGGCAGGACTATTTCATCCTCCTACCAGCTTTTTATGTAAAATAGACTCATTGCTATCTACTTACTAGTGCAGGAATCTGAGTGACTTGCAGGAAGTAAGGAGGCTTCAGAGAACAGAGCCAGGTCAGGACACTGGATGGCCCAGCTCCAGGCCCACCTTACTTTGCATATAAGCACTTTGTCTTACAATCATTGGAATCAGTGACCCTTCCCTGAGCAGAGCACATGAATGCTGCAAAGGTGAAGTGGACAGTGTTTCTGACCTATGAATGCTTTCAGGGTTGCTGTGTGCTATAGTTCAGATCTGGAATGTCCTCAATGTGCTAAGGCTTGCCCCTCAGCTCGGTACAATTAGCAGGTAATGGAAACTTTCAAAGGTAGGGCCTAGAACAGTGGTTCTCAACATGTGGGTTGCAACCCCTTTGGGGTCAAATGACTCTTTCACAGGGGTCACGTAAGCCCATCAGTAAACACAGATATTTACATTATGATTCATAATAGTAGCAAAGCAATGAAAATAATCCTATTGATGGGGTCACCACAATTCTAGGAATTGTATTAAAGGGTCATATCATTAGGAAGGTTGAGAACCACTGGCCGAGGATGAGGTCTCCAAATCATTAGGGGTATGTCCTCAAAGTAATTTGTAGGATCTCAGTCTCTTCCTGTCATTCTTTTACTTCCAGGCCGTGAAACAAGTCGTTTATTGCTTATTGCACCTGTCTTAGTTAGGGTGTTTATTGCTGTGAAGAGACACCATGACTATGGCAACTCTTACAAAGGAAAACATTTAATTGGGTGGCTTGCTTACAGTTCAGAGGTTCAGTCCATTATCATCATTGTGGGACATGGTGACATGCAGACAGACATGGTGCTGGAGAAGGAGCTGCTACAAGTTAATATGCAGGCAACAGGAAGTAGACTGAGTATCACACTAAGCATGGCTTGAGCATATGAGGCCTCAAAGCCTGCCTCCACAGTGACATACTTCCCACAACAAGGCCGCATCCACCCCAACAAAACCATACCTCTTAATAGTGCCACTCCTTTTGGGGGCTGTTTTCTTTCAAACCACCACAGCACCCATGTGCTTCTTCCCCGATACTGCCACAGGCTCAATAGCAATGGTGCCCGTTGATCATGAACTGAAATCTACAAAACTATGAGCCAAAATGAACCTTTTTCTCTTTATAAGTTGATTTTCTCAGGTATTTGTTAAGGTGACAGAAAATTGACTAGCACTGAGGGGAAATATAGTCAGTGTTACAAATTGCTACACTACAAGGCTCTGCAGTGGGAGCATAGTGTGCCAGGCATTGACAAGAATACTCTGTGCCTTTTAGACAAGAACCAGCAGGGACCAAAAAGAGAAAGAAGGGAAGGGAAGGGAAGGGAAAAGGGAAAGGAAGGGAAAAGGGAAGTGAAAAGGGAAGGGAAGGGAAAAGGGAAGGGAAAGGAAGGGAAAACGAGGGAAAGGGAGGGAAGGAGAGAGAGAAGATTGCAACTGCTAAAAGATCTACTGTCTCATAGGGATCCACAGATGCTGAACCTGAAGCTGCATGTGAACACACACACACACACACACACACACACACACACACACACACACACACACACACACACACAGCAAGTGAGACTCAGGTGCAGGAGGCCAACCAACAAACAAGTTCAAACCACAGAGCTCTTAGTGTTTGTTTGATGGGTCAGTATGTTGGCTAAATATTAACACTTGATTAATCATTTGGCAGACAAGTATTTTGAGATCAACTAAAGTCACCTAGGGATAAAATACAGGATCTAAATTGGCCTCTGGACTCCAAGCTCTGATTTTTTCACACAACCCCACTTCCTCTTGAAACAAATATAAAAGGTGAAATAAAATAGCCAACAAGGAAATTAAAGAGGGTTTCAATTCCAGCCAAGAAAGACTCCTTGGCTTCATACTGACATTCTCTAAAGAAAACCAAAAGCAGAATGGAAATAATTGTAGAAGGATCTAAATGGAGCTGGCAGATCAAGGGTTGTTTATGAGATAGAGAGAGAGGAATGTCTTCAAGTAACTGAAAATATGCACTTGAGGACACAGACATATGGGAGAACAATGCTACAATGTTCTAAGGGAGACTGAGGCAAGAGGATGATGAGTCTGAGGGCAGTAGCAACTGCATAGTGAGTTCTTCCCTCAACAAAGAAAAAAGAACAAAAACATTCCCAATACAATGTTTGTAGATTAAATACATAGAGTAATATCAATTCTTAAAACAGAAGGAAATTTTCATACATGATACAATATATATGAACCTTGAGGACATTGTTAAGTTCAATAAATCAGTAACAAAAGGATAAATATTATATGCTTCTGCTTATATAAAGTATGTATAATAGGTAAGTTCATACAGGCAGAAAATAGGATGGAGATGACTGGGTACTTGTGAGGAGAGAAAAATGGGGAGCTACTTTCTAATGAGTACTTTGTTTGGCAGGATTTTTAAAAGGTGGAAATGGAAATGGTGATTGCAGCTGTGTTACTCAGATACCAGTTACTTTAGTAAAATATCTGAGATGATTAGCTTAGAATGAAAAAAAGGTTATTTTATTTCAAGTGGGAGAGGTTCCAGAGCAAGACTGGGTGAATCCATTGCCTTGGACCTCTGGTAGGTAAACTGGATGGTAATGGTGGGAAGTAGCAGAGTAAACAGCTTGATTCATACAGGAGGTAAAAATACCAACTGAGGTCCTGATGACTCCATCAGAGACATCCTACAAATAGCTAAGGAGTTATCAGGCCCCCACATCCTAAGGGTCATAGCGCCTCCCAATAGCATCACCCTGGGGCTCACACCTTCAAAATGCAAACTTCTGGGGGATATTCAACATACAAATTATAGTAGTTACACAGCATTGTTAACATATTTAGGGGTGCTAGATTGAACACAAAACAAATAAAAGGCAAATTTTATATTATACATATTTTACCACAAAGTTTTTTTTTTAAGGCAAAAGAAGAATGTGCACCGGAGTGATACAACCTGAGAAGGACTCATCTCTATAATCTCAGCTTGGGGAAGTGGGGGTATTATACAGTGTCTCATGTGCCCCAAGCTACCCTTGAACTCCTGATCCTCCTACCATCATTTCTTGGGTGCTGGAATTACAGGTATGCCCAACCACCCCCAGCTTGATCCTGACTTTTAAGAGGAAGGAATCACACCCAAAAGAATCAGAACCGTTTCTAGAAACCGTAAAACAGCCAGGAGACAGATTCTCTCCTAGAAACACATGCCCACTGGCACCTTCATTTCAACCCATTGGGAAGACATTTTGCAATTCTGATCTCCAGAGCAGTGAAATGTTAAATGTAAGATAACATACCGTGCTAAAGCCATTTTGTTTTGTTTTGTTTTACACTAGCTGACTTAATACTGCTTCTTTATCCACAAAGTAGAGGCTCTGTTACACTTCTCAGGGGTTAAGTTTCCTATCCCAGCAGTACCCTCAGCTGAGAACAGAATTCAGTCTTTCCTCAGGAGCAGGGGACATATCCGCTTCTTAAGGGAACCCCCCCCCCCCCCCCAATCAGGAGCTGATTCAGGTCTGGTTGCCAGCTGTAATGAATAAAAGTATAGAAAACCAAACCAAAACAATGAGTTGCTTCTAAATGTGAATTAGTCATGTGATATCCATATTATACTTTAAAAAAAAATAGAGGTTGTATGTCTGAATTTTATTTTTACTGGGTTCCTGTGTTTATTCAGCAACCCCACCACAGGCCATTCTCAATGAGATCACACAGAGGGCTTGAGGTTTGCAACGTTTAAAAACTAAATGAAAGATCTGTCACCTTAAAAGATCCGACATCCAAATTCTCTTTTAGAAGATGTCCTTTAGGCTCCTGACAGACCATCGTTGTCCCTAGCACACGGTCTGGCGCGGGAAGTCTCTGGACAGTTCTTGCCTGAGGCAACCTGGGGGGGCTGTGGTATGGAATCGGCGCGGGAAGACCCCGCGCAGGCGCAGAGCCCTTGCTGGGTGGGGGACTGCCGTGGACTAGGTGTGGAACAGGCGCGGGAAGACCCCCCCCTGCGCAGGCGCAGACTGCCGCGCGTGGCCGGGCCGCTTCCCGCGCAGAGACGGAGCACCTGTTACCTCAGGGCGGCCGCCAGCGCCGTCCTTGTCCACGCTGGGCGCCGTCTGTCCCCCGCACCCCCCTCGCTCTGTCTATTTATAGCGCTCGTCCGCACTGGCCCATTTCGGGCAGTGTGGTCAGCCAGGCCCGGCGGTGGTGCCCTCGACCCCGCGGCGTGCCCAGTCACGGTGCCATCACGGCGGAACGAGCGGGGCCGGGCGGCAGCAAGTAAGTGAGGGCCTAGAGAGGGGACGCGGCCGCGAGGGTCAGCTGCTTCCCTGTGGCGTGATTCATTTGCGTGCTCTCCATGATGATGCCCTTCCCCAAATGACCCGTTCCGTCCCAGCTAGACTCTAAACGCCATCGAGGTAAGGGCTCTCCTGCCTTCCTCGAGCCCCTTAATAATGCAGGGTTCGGTTCGTTTAAATTCAATCAGCGCTGAATGTATCCCTGGGCAACTCTCTTAACTTTAAAGCCAGGAATATAATTGCCTTGCATTTTCCCCACATGATTCTTAAGAGGAACTAATGAGCTATAATGCATATTAAAGCGCTTGGAAAAGTATAAAGAACTGCCGAGTGCAAAACATTGTCAGCGCACCAAAGGAAAGAGAAAAGAAAGCTTATTTGTCTTTATCATCTCTGTGACTCGTTATTACATGCCTTGTGTATGTTTGAGGGTGATTTATTAGTATTAAACAAAGCAGGGAAACCACACCAGCCGGAAAGCTGGGAGTACATTTAGGGTGGTATGCCTTTTCAGAGCTATCTCCTACCACGTTGTTAAATGTAGGATTGGGGAAAGCTAGTGGTGGCCGAAACAAAATACAGCAAGGGAGTATAACGTGATAAACCAGGGGTCGCAAACTTAAATGGCTGTAAAATAATCTACAAGGTGTGAATAGCAACATAAGATGAATAATGGCTGACCCTTAGGTCTTAGTAAAGCTGGGCAGATGTGCTGCTTGAGCTGCAGCTGGCCTTTCAGGTCACATGGGAATGAAGGGCCCATTGTTGCCATATCTTACTTTTTTTTTCTATAGATTTGGGAATGTTTCAAGTTCGCTTATTGAAGCTGATGCAAGCTTCTGCTGGCTCTTCCCCAAGAATGAGGCCTCTATCTTAGAGAGCAAATAATGGCTATGGATTAATTTTGAGGGCAGGAGTGAGAAGTAGATGTCATAATGCAACAAAGTTTATAGGCAAGGGAAGAAAACCTTTGGGGTGAATTTTATATTTGGTCAAGAGAATAATAACTAAAGTTTAAAAGCATGGCTTAAGCAAAGTAAAAGTCTCCAAAACTGACATATGCGTGCAAGATATAAAGGGGGGGGGGGGGCAGACATGGTGGCACGTGCCTTTAATCCCAGCACACAGGAGACAGAGGCAGGCAAGATCTCTGTGAATTAGAGGCCAACCAGGGCTACCTAGAAACACCTTGTCTCTAAAACTATTTTTAAGACAAAGAGGAGGGGGAATACAGTTATTAGGAAAGATCTAGTATTAAAAAAGCATTAATTTATCAACCAAATCATGCCAAGCACCTCTCACATGCCAAATGTCACCATAGACATAATAAAAATAGAGAAGTGAATAAAACATAAAGCCCTTTACTTCAAGAAAGTGGTGTCTGAGCTGAATTTTGAAGAGCTGGACAAGGGAAGAAGGATGTTCCTGACACAGAGAATTACATTTATGCATTAGAATTGCTGGCCCTTTGACTCCACAGAACATCTATGAGGAAGGAAAGTCGGGAAATGGGACAGGCAACGGTAGGAGGAGCCCGGTTACTGGGAGCCTGCCCCGCTGGAATGAGTGGTCGTGGAAATAGACCCTTGATCGTTTTTTTTAATGTGAGGCAATAATTTTCTCCATGGTAATCACTGACTTTAAAAAGGCCTTCTTAATAAAGGGTTTTGCTTTAAACATAGGAACTGGGACATTATTTTCTGATGTCATAATGTTGACATTTCTTGGTTTGTTAAACCAAATCTGTTGAAGGCAATTTTGGGAAAACTAGATTTTGGAGCCCTGTCCTTGTCACTTTTTGCTCTTCCGTTTTTGTTTTGTTTTTGGGGTTTTTGTTTGGTTGTTTTTTTTTTTATAAATAAAAAAAGCAAAGCTTTGATGTTGATCATTTCTATCATGGTTGTAACCTATTCACTGTTCCAAACATTTTTATGGGGGAAATAAACAGATAACAATTCTGAACCTAGTAACTTCCATCACACAGGTCAATGTTAAAGAAATTAACAAGGAAGTGGGGGGTTAGGGGGATATCCACAAGATGTCAAAGCTGTTGTCATTCAGGGCACATAGGAGGTTTCTGTATTTTCTCATCACTCATAACTTGGGCTGCCTACACTTTGATATGTAAATTTACAATATATGAAAATTCATAATGTGTCTATTATTTCTCTGCATATGACATATCAGATCATGTACAGGCATCATTTATAACACGGCTAAGGGTTTCAGAAGCCATAAGTGATTAATATTAATACAATCTTTTAAGCACACTTCATGCAGTTTTCCAGCTATACAAAAGGGCTTAAAGAACGATGAAGTGTGGATTGAGTCCTCACCCTACAGCTAGGGGGATTCAACAGTTAGACGGTGGAAACTCCTTGTCATTGTTCGCTGTTGGTGTCCCTTTCTTCCACACCCCATGAGAGCAACCACTCTCCATTGCTGTATGTTCCAGCACAGCTCCAGGACAGGTTCTTAAAAATACATAATTTTTAACCTTTTTATTTTGGTGTTTCCATATTTACAGAAAAAATCCAGAGATAATGTTAAAAACTCTTGTAGTACACTTTACCAAATTCACCAACTGTTTATGTTGTCAGAAAATATTATTTACACTACCCTATTAGAACAGCATACTATATTGTATATTTTAAACACATTAGTAGTATGTAACATGTATTCTAGTCTTTTTCATAACCATGTTTTTTTTTTTTTTTGGTTTTTCGAGACAGGGTTTCTCTGTGTAGCTTTGCGCCTTTCCTGGGACTCACTTGGTAGCCCAGGCTGGCCTCGAACTCACAGAGATCCACCTGGCTCTGCCTCCCGAGTGCTGGGATTAAAGGCGTGCGCCACCACCGCCCGGCCTCATAACCATGTTTTTGATACATGAAGATCATGTTTATCAATTTTTCTGCTGTGCAATATTCTTTTGAGTGAATATGTTATAGTCTTCTGCTAATGGTGGTTTTTGCTAATGATGGTTTTTGCTAAAGGTGGTTTTTGCTATTTCAAATAGCGCAGCTATGAATTTTAATTACTTTAACTTCTACTGAAGATGGAGAATTTTCTTAGAAAGGAAAGCTTGGTCATGTATCAATCATTATTCAGAAAAAGTAGCAACTATAAAGATGATAAAATCAAACATTGTGAAAGCAAAACAGTTTTTTAACTTTCTTTTTATTTATTCTTTGTGTCTTTCACATCATGCCTCCCAGGCCCACCCAACTCCCTCCCCCAGAATGAAACAAAATAACATTTAAGAAAAAAGAGAGGGAGAAGGGGAGAGAAAGAGAAAGCTCCTCATGGAAGCTGCAGTGTGACACAGTGAGTCACGCAGTAAACCCCATTATCCATACATTTTTACATGCAGGCGTTCATCTCAAAGAATCACTGGACTGGTTCGAGGCCCCTGGTCTCTGAAAGCAAAACATTTATGATGTAAAGAAATTGACATTTTTGCCCCCCATTAAATTTATAGCAGTGCACTTCTCTAAACTAAATATAATGGACTTGGGTGTAACTGCATTTTGAATTTGCAGAGTAATTAGGCTTTATTCTTGTGATTTATATTTATCTTTGCTACTCATCTTTCTCCATTATTATGAGTACTGTTATTATGAATGCATCAGTTCAGTCTGCTATAAATTGGAGCAGAGAATAACTCCCCATTGATATCATTGAGAACATTTATACAATTTTGTTTTGCTGATGAAAGGAGAATGCACTCTCTGCCCTCATTATGAGAAAAAGTTGCTGTCAGCTCTCTCCATTTATGAGATGTATCTGTATCCACAAGTGATTTGTGTATGCACTCAAATTATTTTTGTTTGAAAAATGTTTGTACAGGTGTGGCCTGCCTTCACTTTACCAAGTAGATTTTACAAAGCTAATTACATGCATAACTTTATTCGTTTCTTCCAACTATTCCTCCACAGTTCTCAAAAGAAATCCCAGCGGAAGAAACTAGAATTTAAAGAGGCTATGAAACATGTTCATATTACTGGATTACCTCAGACAAGGAGTCAGACCAAGGCCTTGGAACCAAGCCCAAGTTCAGTCCCTAACTGCAGAACAGTACTGTTTGCTGAGTCACTGTGATGGTAAAATATACCTATTGTCCATTTAGGGGCTAAAGATTGAAAAAACTGCTTTATTTATATGATTTATTCCCATTGTTTGGATGAAGAAACCAAGATTTAGGAAAAGTTAAATCATTTTAAGATGATAGCAAGAAAGTGAGCAGCTGACTTAACCTCCGTCTGCCACACCAACACCTTCTATGCTCTTTAAATGTGGAGACAATGCTGAGAGTATTTTTAAAGTGTGGTAGCTGATTTAACATCCAGGCTATTTTTTTTTTCAAGATTTCAACAAGCAAATTAATTTGATCTGTAAAGCCAAAGCAATTAGAATACCTTTCAGGAGTCTATAAACAGCAATTAGAAAGAATAGGTACTTAGCAAATGTATATGTCCATTTAAACCATTCACAGTAAATGATTCTTCCAAGTGTTTGAAACTGTTGTTTCTCTTTTAAAGGAAATTGAAGGGGTTTTGTTGTTATTTGTGTAAGCCAATGTTTGAGAAAGAGGAACCACATCCCAAAACGCCATTTGTTCAAGAGATTGACTGTAGCTATAATAATATAGATATAGATATGAACAAACAGTTGATATTTTCAAAGCAGACAACCAATTCTCAAAACTCTCCAGCTGAATTTAGGAAAAGAAATGGAGATTAGTCACCCAGACAGGATAGTGTCCTACTCACAGTCTTGAGAGTAGATTTATTTATAGCTTTGGAGCAGTCGGCAACCTGCCACTTGTTTTTGCAAAGTCTATGAGCTAAGAACAGGTTTCGTAATTTTAAATAGCTTTTAAAAGTCAAAAGAAGAATAATATTTCATGACACATGAAAATAGGGCATGTTGAATCTGTGAAATTCAAATTTCAGCATCCAAAATTCATTTTACTTGAACACAGTCATGTTCATTTGTTTATGGTTTTTTTCTGTGGCTGCTTTTGTGCCATAAGAGCAGAGTTGAGTGGTTGTGACAGAGCCCAGCTGGCCTGCCTGGCTGCCCTCCTGGCATGTTTCCCGTGCAGCCCTCGGTTTCCAGCCCTTGCACTAGAAGGGCAAAGGGTGCAGACGCTGGGCTCCGGTGGAATTGGGTTCACACTTCAGTCTGTTTCCATGTCTGATGCCTTGGCCATTTCGAGAGAAGCCAATAGAAAAGAGTAACTTATGTGATTAGTGCTTTTTTTTTTTTCTTGAGACAAGATAACACTATGTAGTCCTGGCTCTGAAAGTGGCCATGTAGATCAGGCTGGCCTTGAACTCATAGAAATCCTCCTGCCTCTCTGACTCTGCCTAAGTGCTTGGATTAAAGGTGTATGCTACCATGCCCAGCTTGTGATTGGTGCGTTTTATGAAGGAGATTCTGAAGGTTCTATTTGACAGCATGGTATCTGAAAATATAAGACTACAACCCAGTGATGGACATAATTACAGCTACCTTGGGCCATGTTTCTCAACATTTCTTAAATGCCATTTATACAAGCAAGGTTTCTAGATTACAAATAATAGCATTCCCCAATTCAAATCAGCTTAAACGGCCTCCAAACCATAAACTGTTGATATAAAATGCATTTTCCAACCCATTGCTCTAAATACTCTGTCTCCTTCCCTGAGTTTGCTTTGTCCTGATGCTGGCTCACAGGGACATGGCTACAACAAGTTTCTAACATATGGACCTCCCAGCCATGGAGCCAAGACCTGAATTTCATTGCTATAGCCACCCTTGGGTGTCATACCTGTCCTTGAACCAGTAACATTAGTAAGGGATGTAGGGACCAGTCTTTTTCCAGGAAGGTCGGTTGGATACTAAGGGAAGCCCAGCTTCATCCACTATAAAATCAATTAAGGTATCACCAGGACAGATGGCTCAGCAGCTAAGAGGACTGGCTGCTCTTCCAGAGGACCCAGGTTTGATTCCCAGTGTGGTGGCTTACAACTGTCTATAACTCCAGTTCCAGAGGATCAGACAACTTTTGCCCAGCCTCTATAGGTAGCACACACACAGTGCACAATTATACATGTGAACAAAGCACCGATACACATAAAATCAAAGTAATGAAAAATATTTTAAGTACCACCTATATCATATTTATAAACAAACATAGATTTATTACTTATTTAGCTTGAACTTCCTGTTTTTATCACAATAGCCAAAAAATCGCACCAAAAAGTCCATCAGGTAGTTTTACTCCTATCTTAAATATGTGAAATCATAGGATTATAATCTTTGGGTCTCAAGCATCAGAGTTCTAACATTATCAAGATCAGCATTCTAGGAACTGACCAAACTGCCTGTGGTATATTAGATCAAGGGCATCTCATTTGGAAGGTACACAGCCTGCTGACATGGACACTGGTGTGCTTTGAGGTATTCTTATACGTCAATACAAATAAAATACTATGTTTTTTTTTTTTTAATTTACTTCCTTAGCCAGGTGGTGGTGGCACAGGCCTTTGATCCCAGCACTCCAAAGCCAGAGGCAGGCAGATCTCTGAGCTCAAGGCCAGCCCACAGAGCAAGTTCCAGGACAGCTAGGGCTATACAGAGAAACACTGTCTCAAAAACAAAAACAGAAAAAAGCGTACTTCCTTAAAAGAAGGCTTATGTTCTGGGCAGAGAGTGTGGCTCCATGGTAAAGAGCTTGCCTAGCACATGTGATATTCCAGGTTCAGTTCTCAGATCTGAACAGCAACAAAACAGCTTGGGTTCTTTTTAGCACCAACTAATAGCTTTTATGTATTAAATGGTGTGATGATGCATCAGGACACCTATATAATGTAATTTGGGCTAGTCATAGTGTGTATAAGAGAATTCAGACATACAACAATCTCTTAGGTGCCCATAATTGGATACTCTTATAGATAAATAAAAAAATAAATCAGAGTTTGCTTTTAACCAGAAAGCCATCTCCAAGAAAGCTTTAAGCTTTATGGAAGTTAAAACAGAAAAAGGCAATGCCAGAAGGCCCAGCAGGTAGACTTTTATGGCTATTTCGGTTCTTAGCTCGGACGGTTGTTATGTCACAGGCTCTCACAGTGCTTTTTGGGTCTTTATTTATAACTCCTTGCTATGTGTATATCACTTGTTTCTTGAAGTGAAATTTAATTCAACACTCAAAAAGAAAAAACATTTCATGAAATGTCTAATTCTTTACAAGGCTATAGAAATTTGGGGACTCACTACCCTTTCTAGTTGAAAATGTATTCCTGTCCTTCTAACTCCACGTTTCTTTCTTAAGCATCAACTCTGCCGCCATCATTATTTGTTCTCACTGCCTGTAGCTTTGTAGCCAAGTGAGAACTAGAAAAGGATATAGAGACTAGGACCCTCTCCTCACAAGAGCTCCTGGCTCTGGGAATGTCTTTCTTTAAATCAAAGTAGCTAATTAACTTCCTTGCAACCTCATGTTTGCATCGCCTGGGGAAGTCGAAGGTGACACCACCAGCTTAGAGACTTTTAATTAGACTAGGGCTTTTAAAGGCAAGAAGCAATTCAGTCTGTGCCACTGTGAAATAGGGAACAAAGAAAAGCTGGGCAAGGAAGGAAGACACATTTAGGTTTATGTTTTAAATACCATGAATTCTCAGATCAGCAGCCATTGGCTTGTGCTTTAAAGCTCAGTAGAAATGAAATTTTCATTACCTACCAGTCTGAATAATTTTTCCCATACCAAAGTTTAATCAGAGTGTGAACTTTGTTTCGCTCATCTCACTTTTAGGGTCTATGTATCCTTGGTCATAGTCTATGGATTAGTCCTTATACATGTGGTTGTGTGTTGTGGAGGGATTGAGTGTAACCTATATCAACACTGCATCTCTTTAGAAATGATATTCACTGATACCCCCTGTACCCTCAGCCTGCAGGGTGGCCCATTTGATAACTAGAAATGGAATTGCAAAATGTGCTTATCTTTTTACTTCTTTCTTCCTTCACTCTGAGATTTTTCCAGTCCTAAAAAAAAAAAAATCCCACTGATAATTAGAAATTATTGCAGTAGCAGTTAATAATTGATGATTTACACATCAAAGTCTTTTTAAGATACAAAGTAGTTGTCTTAAATTGCTCTGTTCTGAATGTATAATATTTATTTATAAACACTTCTTAGCATTATTGCTATGCATTAAGTATGAAGAAATTTTTTTTCTTAGACAAAACCTTTTTTTTCTTACCCTCAGGACTGTTTCATGGCATCTCTGTTGATTTGTGAGTAATCAGAAATGCAAATAGCCCCTCAGGAATCAAGCTAAAATCAAAGAAACCTTACTTACAAATTTCAAGGAGTGTATCATGGAGTGCCAGACTGAGGGAAAGGGAAAACACCAGCATTGCTTGAATTTACTAGATAAAATTAAGACTATGAAAGAATTAGAAGAAATGATTGATGTAGTGCTCATAGCAGAAGAGGAGAAATTCCCTTGCCACAGACTGGTCCTCGCTGCATTTAGTCCTTATTTCAAGGCTATGTTCACCTGTGGACTACTCGAGTGCACTCAGAGGGAGGTCATACTCTATGACATCACAGCAGAAAGTGTTTCAGTGATACTAAACTACATGTACAGTGCAGTTCTGGAGATCAATAATGCCAACGTACAGACTGTAGCAATGGCTGCCTATTTTATGCAGATGGAAGAAGTCTTTAGTGTGTGCCAAAAATATATGATGGACCACATGGATGCCTCCAACTGCATAGGAATCTATTATTTTGCAAAACAAATCGGAGCAGAAGATTTATGTGATCAGTCAAAGAAGTATTTATATCAGCACTTTGCTGAGGTAAGCCTACATGGAGAAATACTAGACATCGAAGCTCACCAGCTTCTGGCACTTATTAAGTCTGATGATCTGAATATATCCAGAGAAGAGAGCATTCTGGACTTGGTTCTGAGATGGGTAAATCATAACCAAGCCTTGCGCACAGGGCATCTCGTTGAGCTTTTGAAGCAAGTCAGACTGGAACTTATAAATGCTTCCTTTCTAAGACAGGCCCTCAGAAGGAACACGATGCTCCTTTGTGATGGTAGTTGCATTGACATAATCCAGAATGCATTCAAAGCCATCAAGACACCCCAGCAGCACTCCCCTAATCTTCGCTATGGCATGGAGACCACCAGCCTGCTACTTTGCATTGGGAACAATTCTTCTGGAATCAGATCACGGCACAGTAACTATGGGGATGCCAGTTTTTGTTATGACCCCGTGTCACGGAAGACCTATTTTATTTCATCACCCAAGTATGGGGAGGGTTTGGGAACAGTGTGTACTGGGGTAGTCATGGAAAACAATACTGTAATTGTGGCTGGAGAAGCAACTGCCTCTCGACTCTCTAGGCAAAAGAGCAAGAATATTGAAATTTATAGGTTTGTATCTCATAGCAGGTTTTGTATTTTTTGTTTTGTTTTGTTGAGTTAGGGTCTCATTATGTAGCCATGACTGGCCTAAAACTCTCTGTATAGGCCAGGCTGGCCTTGAACTCACAGAAATCCACTTGCCTCTACCTCCTCAGCAGTTTTTATATGTTTTTTTTTTAATCTTGTTTTGACATTAGCTCTTGAAGAAGTACTGCTGAAGGGGTCACATTTTAAATTAAATACAGTAAAAATTCTAGTATACATCTTTCATAAAGAGTAATATACAGAACATATTATATAGCCATGATGTCAATATAGCATATATAATATTATAATGAAGTCATTCATATTTTAAAATTATTTTTCTTTGATTTTTTGTTATTATTGTTTTGTTTGGCTGCTTTTAGACAATGTTAAGGATCAAATTCATGGCTTTGGCCATGCTGGGCAAGTGCTCTGTCACTGAGCTCCATCCACAGCCTGACTTTTCCATTAATTGTCAAGATATAATTGAATTTTTAAAGACTTAAATATATCTATGTTATGATACAATTGTATTTTTCACTCTTGGCTTTAATTACCTATATGATCAGGTATAATATATATTATATAACTTATAATAACAAGAAAAGTTTGTTTATATAAACTCTTCAATTTATTTTTTAGTTATTATTTAGAGTAGTAAGTAATTTTTTTAGGGTGGGGTCTTATGTATTCTAGGTTAACCTAAAATTCACTGTGTAGCTAAGGGTGACCTTGATCATCCTGCCTACACAAGTGCTGGGATGTCCAGTTTATGTGTGGGGGCTGAACCTAGGGCTTCCCTCATTCTAGGCAAACACTATGCCAACTGAACAAGGGATCTTGTTATGTAACCCAAACTAACCTCCAACTCCTACTTCCTTCACTCTCATGAGTGCTAAGGTTATAAGCATGTGACAACATGCCCAGCTAGAACTTTTTCTTAACCAGAAAGTTTTCATTCTGTGCCCTCCATTTGTGAATCTTTCCTAAACCTTTAGCATTATAGAACTTTTGAAGAACCTTCAATTATAATAAGAGGAACAGGAATACCTGCTTAGACATAGTTATATAGATACTTAGTTACATAGTTACATAGATACCTGCTTAGACATAGGTACATAAATCTGTATCTTATTTGTGAAAACACATTTACTTTATGATCTGTTTTCTGAGTGCTTACTGTTTAACTACATGAGTATGAAATATGGACATAGAATAAGTACTAAGAGGTATAACTTTCCTTCAGGATCCTTCGCTTCTCAGATCCCTCTCATCAGGGTTTATTCATATTTTTCAATCATAATGTAATTCTTTGTGACGGTAAAGATGGAACAAAGAAGGAACTTAGAAGTCTACTATTTCTCCATCAGTTATTAGCACTACACATCTGTTCTGAGCCTTTTCTGTCTCTTACACAGCCATGGTTTAAGGAATGTATCTAATCTCCCCTAGTGGGGAAGGATTACAGAATCCTGGATAAATGATCTGGACCCACACCCGTGGTGGCCAAGCATGTCACAGACTACAGCATCCTTTCTTAGAATTATCAGTAGACTGCAAAGTAAATATGAAGGCCTTATGGGAAAAACAGGCTTTGAGTTTCCTGATAAGATTCTTGCAGTTCTGTTTCCTGGATGGCACATGCTTTATGCTGGTACCCTTTCTATCTTGGGACCTTAATTAAAGAGCCTTGAGCTCTTCAGATATCTCTTTTCTTCCTCATCAAGATAGTCTACTGGTTTCTCACCAGAAATTATTGTTAGTAAGCATCAACCCTGGTGTGTGTGTGTGTGTGTGTGTGTGTGTGTGTGTGTGTGTGTGTGTGTGTGTGTTTCGGTTTTGAGCATTAAACATCTTTCACCTTCACTCTAAAAGCCTTCTTCCTTCCCTGCAGCAATGTCTAACTGCATACCCCATCATTTCCTTTTTTAACTATCACAGACTTAGCCAGGTTCCTGGCACCAAACAGCTCCTCCAATTTAGTCAGAATTAGGGTAAAAGTTACTAGTTTCTGCCACCTTTACCTTTTATGTAAAATTGTCAGAAAGACGAGTAGTCAGGTTATCAGAAGCATTGCTTTGCACTTAAATGAGACATCCTTCCTCATAATTAGTCACTACAGTGGACTCTAGAGAGCACTGAGAGTCCTGTTTCCCTGAGATCCTTGTCTCACAAGACTCTTTATCTGGCATCACTATAGGTCACTTTGGTGCCAATTTTGTGATAAATAGGGGAAACCAAATGTCCTATGGTGTGTCCCTGCAATATTATTTTATAATAATACTTCCATAATTTTAATATCATAACTTCTTATCAATTTAATCTTTACCCAGTTGTTCTTCAGATTGCCTGTGTTGTACAGTATAGATGCCCATGCATCCATGCAGGTGTATTTCTTCTTGAGTTAAAGTAGGAAATAGACAAACAACCTGGTAGGCCGGTTCTTTCCATCTTCTTTTATCTTCCCACTTTGGCATATGAAATAAGTGAGCATGTATTTATTTATTTTTGGGTTTTTTTTTTGGTTTTTTGAGACAGGATTTCTCTGTGTAGCCCTGGCTATCCTGGAACTCACTCTGTAGACCAGGCTGGCCTTGAACTCGGAGATCCTCCTGCCTCTGCCTCTCGAGTGTTGGGATCAAAGATATGTGCCACTACTGCCCAGTAAGTGAGCATGTAAATGCCATCTTTAAACTATCAACCTGTTGGCACTGAGTGCTCTTGTCACTGTTACTTTTTTTTTATGTCATATCTATTTCCTAGTCACAAGTTTTATAGTTTTATCTAAGCATTTTATCTCCCCATTTACAGTTCTAACTGTTGAAACAAAAATCAGATTAGCAGGTTATTTAGAAAACCATCCTCAACCTTCATAGTACCAATTTCATCCTACCATGTTTTCTTAAACTATGCCTCAGAAAACCCAAACCCATTTTTGGTTCTATTTATATATTTACTCAGTTAACTTTACTTTAGCATATTGGTAAGATCTTTCTTATCTTTGAAAAAAATCCATACATTAAAAATTAGTGAAAATATTCCTTGTGATTCCAGGAATTCGGACTTCCTTTTTAGAATTGCATAGAAGACAGGCACTGGAAGGTTTGAGAAATCTCTGCATTCAACTGTGACAAGCCACACATGCCTCTATGAAAGGAATATGCCTTTCAGCTTCCCTGTCAAGCCTGAAGCAGAATGTTCTCTGGGGAATGTGAGAGCTGGCCCAGAACAAGTGGGAGAGACTCTGATTAGATGACTAACTGTAGAGTGTTCCTTAAAAACTGTACTCTGTACAAAGCACACATAAATGCTCCAGGCTTGATCTTGTTTCCAAGCCGAACACCTGTTTTCTTATTTTCCATGTTCCTGGGTTTTGTGTTTTTGTTCCACGTACACTTTTCTTGATTTTTCTGAGACATTTAATTTCAGATATTTTATCCCACTATCCTCTTAATGTATTTTTGTCTTTCTCATACCAAATGTCTCAAATTACAATTGGAAAAAATATATTTACAAGCCAAGCATGGTGGCACAAGTCTATAACCAACCATTTGAGAGGCAGGAGGATGGCAAGTTCTAGGCCAGTTTGGGCTAAATACTGAGACTACAGATGGATTTTAACACAATGCTCTTGATCAGTGTTAAACCAAAACTATAGCTTAAATAGTGGCCAGGCAAGATGATGCACATCTTTAATCCCAACACTTGAGATGCTGAGAGCAGCCTACCCCATAGCCAAGGCCAGCCTCGTCTATAGCCAGAGCTACACAGAAAGACCCTGTCTTTAAAAAAAATTCTACCTATGTACAATTTACAGCTAGAAATTCTAAATTGGGATACTTTTTAGATTTTCTGCCTAAAACCATGAATCCTTTAATGTACTAAAATGCTATTTCTTATTTAAATATTCAGGATATTTTGTATCTTTGTCTCTTTATTCATTTATGTTAAGGTTAAAACTGATTTTCTGAAAGATTTTCCTGTTTCTGATTTTCTTTCCCAGAATTAGGAAATGTTAAAAACTAGTCTGGGTTAAGGTATACTCTTTCTACATGTCTATTTTTCCTAAAATTCTTCAGGGAGATGAAGAATATGTTTCAGCATATTATGTTTTGTTCATTGATCCTTGGGGGGAAAAGGAAGCAAATATATATTACTGTCTTGTGTTAATTATCTGTTTCTCCTCCAATTAGAAGAGTCAGGTCATATTGTTTTGTGCTGGAAAAAAAAAAAAACCTAAATGTGTTTCTTGGGTGAGTTGTTGCCATGGTAACTCTAATCCTGGTTCTCTCTCTCTCTCTCTCTCTCTCTCTCTCTCTCTCTCTCTCTCTCTCTCTCTCTCTCTCTCTCTCTCTCTCTCTCTCTCTCTCTCTCTCTCTCTCTCTCTCTTTCTCTCTGTTAACTTGCAGGTATCATGATAGAGGGAACCAGTTTTGGGAAAAGTTATGCACAGCTGAATTTCGAGAGCTCTATGCTCTGGGCAGCATCCATAATGACCTCTATGTCATAGGAGGACAGATGAAGATTAAAAACCAGTACCTCATTACAAACTGTGTTGATAAGTACTCCATAGACCAAGACAACTGGAAACGAGTGTGTCCCCTTCCACTGCAGCTGGCTTGTCATGCTGTGGTAACAGTGAACAAGAAACTCTATGTCATCGGAGGCTGGACCCCTCAGGTTAAGAAATTCCTTGCATACATACCTTGTGTGTCTGGCTTTGCTGAAAAATGTGGCAGCTGTTGAGTACTAAAAGATTATGGCTTACATTTTGACAAAATGCTTTTTTTGACCATATAATATAAACTTAAGTCTTGAAAGTGTCAAAGCAGTTTTAGCAAATTGATTTTTAAATGTGTTATTTATAGACATGGGTGCATTTAGTATTCGTGGTATGCTATGGACTTCATAATTCCCCTACTGGCTAATTGGAAAAGCTCCCTGTGCCAAGGGGTAACTGTAGTGAGCATCTAAGTAAGTGGAACAACTGGATCCTCATTCCAGTCTGCTGTCTGATGGCTGTGTGACCAGTGGCCACACTTCTAAGCCTTTTCTACATGTAGGATTCTTGCTGCAGGGGCTGGGGAAGTGTTTCAGTTGGGAAGATGCTTGTGCAAGCATGAGAACCTGAGTTTGATTCCTGGCACCCACGTAAATGCCTGTAATCCCAGCACTGAGGAAACAGAGACAGGAGGACCCATGGGGCTTGCTAGCTAGCCAGGCTAGTCTAATTGGCAAACTCTAGACTTGGCGAACTACCTTGTCTCAAAAACGTAAGGTAGATCCTCCTGAGGAACACCTGGGCTTAACATCTGGCCTGCATATGCACATGTACATGAACACCCACATTCACCATAAGTACAAACACACACACACACACACACACACACACACACACACACACACACACACACACACGTTCTTACTATAAATGGAAAACCAGAATATTGATTCTGTAGTGTCACCATCATTTCCAAGAAAGTATGTTGTGACTGTAAACACCAAATGTTATTGCTGGACATCAGCAATATCAACAGAAATCTGTTGATACTACTGAAGCCCAGAGAAGTGAAGGCAAGCCAATACAGAGGTCAGCAGTGTGACCACAGTGGCCCTGTGTCCTTTTGAGGGTCCTCCTGGGCCTTTGGCATTTACAGTGGTGTCTTCTCAGCTGCCCTGTGCTCCTGCCTTCCAGTTTTTCCAATACAGATTACTCTCATTCCATGGCTGCCCCTGTGATGTAAATTTATTTTTCCTGTATTTTCTCTTATTTTATCAGATTTGCCTCATGATAAAACTCATGCTTTTGCATTCCCTTCATAAGCTTGAAAACTTTATTCTTATGTTTCTATTCATGCTGTAGATCAAACATGGTACAGATTTCATCACAGTGAGAAGCTAGAACCTGACATTATCTGTAGTTTCATTTTCCAAAACTACCTTCACAGTGAATTTGCAGGAACAAGCCCTCAAAACAACTTGGAAGCTTTGCTTTACTAATATGGAGATTAAATACCTAAAACAGAAGAAAGTAAGCAATAAAGAAAATATTTACTAATTTGCCATCTCTGAATGAGTATTGTGTAATGAGGCAATCTCACTGAGCTTCGGACACAGCACATGAAACGGGGCTTTGAGTGCCCACACTGCCATCATTCCCACTGTCTTTAAAGCCTAGACTAAAATGAAGTGCATGTAATGTTCCTAAGGGGGCAGTTATTTCTTTGTTGAAAACTTGGGCCCAAAAAGGGGACACATAAATTCTTAACTTGAAGTTGTTATAAAGTGCCAGATATCATAAATAAAAATAACATTATTTTACCTGCAGCTTGTGGGTAGAAGCTGCTTGTATCTATGTAAGAATAAAATTATTCAATTTTTACTATCTAATCGTTAAATGAATATACAAATATATAACATAAATGAATATGTAAGCAAAACTCCAAGTAATTTATGCTAAACCTGTTATCTTGAAAATTGAAATCAGGTTATTTACATATGACTCATAATTGTGGTCTAAAATCCTCTAATTACTAAAACAGTAGAAGTGTTTTGAATTATTAAAATTAGTTCTTCATGAATATTGTTAAAATTCACAACTATGAAGTTTGGTGAGGTTAGGGTTTACTTTACACACTGTTCAAGAGAGCATGCTTTGCTTTTTTTTTTAAGATCTTGTGGTTGATTCATTTTTTGGTGTCTAAATGTGAAAATCACTGATTGCTATAAACCAGCACGTTAGTCCATTGCACATATAAATCCCTCTGATGTTGGCAGAGTACTTACAACCCCAAGTCTCAGGACTTGGCAAGTCTGAGTCTGAGTGAGACAGTTAACCTCCATTCATCTCCTCTGCTGTCTGCTTTGATTAATTGTGTTCACATGCTCACAAAAGCCTCTAAGTGGTCTGTTGTTACATTCGCTGTCATATTTCATACAGATGGATCTTCCTGATGAAGAGCCTGATCGATTAAGCAACAAACTGTTGCAATATGACCCCAGCCAAGATCAATGGAGAGAGCGGGCACCCATGCAGTACTCTAAGTACCGGTTCAGTGCAGCCGTTGTCAACAGTGAGATCTATGTTCTGGGTAAGTAGTAGATTGCTCAGGGTATAGCCGCTTTCATTACTTTAACAGTTTACTCGTGGAAAAACAAAAGTTTCCCTTCCTCTTATGTCCCAGTTCAAATACACATGCGTAACTGGCCAAAAGGTATTTCTTATTTTCTGGAGTCCAAGCCAATTAAGTCAAAGTGCATTGGCTTTGAGGGCAAAACTATTTTTGTGGCATCTTCAAGGGCCTTGGAATGCAAAAGCAGCAGTGATCCGTCCTGTGGGACATAGACTGGTGAAGTAGAAGTCTTTGTCCAATTTCAGTTGGTGAAATGTGGAGTTTTGCAGCCAACTGCGGTTGTGTTGTGAAAGAGAAAGCCGCAGCAGGGTAGACTATGCCACAGATTTTGCCAATTCTCTTCAATTTGCCTAACCCTCCAAATTTCTGAAGACATACTACCAAGTAACTTTTCCATGAATGCATTTCCCCCTCCTCTCTTGAATATGTGTGATCAGTACTACCCCTCGGGCTGGTGAAAGACTACAGTTCATTAGAAATTCCAACAGTTGGTAAGAATTCCAGACATCTGTGGTAGGTCCCTTCCCACCTCACTCCCTGCGTCTTCCTGCTTCTTCAGGTCTTAGTCTTCAGAATGTGTTTTCTCCCTGACATCACACCCTGTCACCCCCACCTCCCCAGAGGATGGGAGGACCGGGGCATGCTGCGGCTGACTGGACTGCCGAGTCTTAGTCCTCCCACCTGCATGACTGGTTGACTGGAGAACAGGGAGGTGATAAGAGGCAAAGAAATGGCAGAAAAGATGAGCTCTGGGGTGAAAGCAAGCCAGGCCTCTAAGGGAGACGATGAAAAAAACCACCATGAAATGAAGGCTGTTATCTTGGGCTGTTTTCACAGCATGAAGCAGAGCAATTCATATACTCAAATATTAAAATTGTTTTATTTAAGAACAATTGTGCAACATAATTTATGATTACCTCAGTTAAGAGACTCACGATTATAATTAAGGTTTTCCTCTAGATAAATATCCCTTTCTTTGTTATAACCAGAAGGAGAGCTCCCCCTAACAAAGAAACTCAACTGGGCTAGATGTGTAATAAAAATGATAATGTTTTTCAGATGGCTGTGGGAAAGGGCACTTTAGAGGCAACCTGAGAAGCCCACTCTTCATCGCATGGACAAATGTCCACTGGGTGAACAAGAGGGGAATTTAAAGAGACCGACAGCATTTCCATTGGTAGAAAAAGAGTGTATGGACTGTGCTTCAGGAAGGTGCAGGAAAGATTGGGGAGGACGAGCGGTGGCGGCAGCAGCTCGGGGTGAGAATGAGGGTGCCAGGAAAAGTGGGGAGCAGTGGGGATAGGAGAGCCCCGGTGTAGACGGAGCTAAGACGGCGGTGCAGGCGCAGGGCTCCCTTGCTTTTCGTGTCCCAGTGACCAAACACCCGACAGGAGCAACTGAACGGAGGGAAGGGTTAGTGTGACTTGGGGTTTCAGAGGGATTCCAGTCCACTATAAAAGGGACATCAGCGTGATCTGTGGCCGGGGGAGGCAGTGGTAGTTCACATGGGATAAACCAGGAAGCAAAACTGTGGCAAGAACCAGAGGTGGATATGACCTTCCAAGTCCCACCTCAAGTAATCTACTTCAGCAAGACAGACCCTGCCTCCTAAAGGCCCCACAGCCTTGAAAAAAGCACCACCAGCTGGGGGTCAAGCCTTCAAACTGCAAGCCTGTGGAGGTCATTTCAAATTGAAACCATATCAACTAGGAACCACATTATGAAGGCCATGGATGAAAAATTAAGAAAACATAGTAAAATCGGGCGGTTGGTGGTGCATACCTTTAATCCCAGTACTGGGGAGGCAGAGGCAAGTAGATCTCTATGAGTTTGAGGCCAGTGTGGTCTATAGAGCAAATTCCAGGACAGCTAAGGTTACATAGAGAAACTCTGTCTCAAAAAACAAGACAAACAAACCAAAATGTAGTTGCTTTGCCAGGTGGTGGTGGCGCATGCCCTTAATCCTAACATTCAGGAGGCAGAGGCAGGGGGATATCTGTAAGTTCGAGACCACCCTGGTCTACAGAGTGAAGTTCCAGGACAACCTGGACTACACAGAGAAACCCTGTCTCAAAAAAAAAGAAAAGAAAAGAAAAAAGAAAAAAAAAGAAAGAAAGGAAAAAGAAAGAAATGAAAATATAATGAGCAGTGAGAAACCACACAGAAGCAACTTGATTGAAGGATGTTTGGGGAGATCAAAGGCCAGGAGAAGCTGGAAGTGGGGAGACCAACTAGTAACTTAGAGTCTTGCTTCTAGATTCCCAGAACCCGGAACCAGATTCATGATCATGCAGTAAGCTTTGCTGTATGTAAAATTCACCCCCAAGTCACCTGGCCTAGCATTTGTGCTTAACCCTAAACTTACATATAAGCTTTGAAGTGAAGTGAAACTCCGTTGTTGTCATTTCTGTAGTCTTGGTGCAGAGTTGTTCGCTCTGTGTGTAATTGGAATTGAGACAAACATACACAACCCTGAAGTTGTTGGTTTGGATGAGTCACAGATACCTTGTCTGCTTTAGGGTAGCTACATATACCCCCACTGTGCTTGGAGATCCCTGCCAAATACTGTGGAAATAGGTCCTCTCCTTACTCTCTAGTGGATTTAATACCCACCACCTCCTGGATAGACTGCAGAGCATCTCCCAAAGAGCCCCCAGTGGCTCCTCCTTACCAGAGAGGCAGCAGTACATTAATGTGAGGAAGGCTCCAGCCTCAGAGTTGAGGGGAACTAAATTCTTGGCTTCAACCTGACTCTGGTCTAGTAAATATTTTATTATTGTAAGATTAGTTATAAGAGTTAAGTAAGATGTATGTCAGGTACCTGCTTTGTAAGCGTAACAGCCTTCCATTGAGCCCCTTGATATTACAGATGGTTCTCATGAGGATGTGCACTGTCCCCCAAAATCTTCTATGTTGAAGGCCTAGCCACCAGCCTGTAGCACTGTTATGAAATAATAGAAATACTAGAAGGCAGGGCCTCATTAGGCTGTGGTGTCTAAGGGCCTGACTGCCAAGTCTATTCCAGGCAAATTCTAACTAAATGATGACGTAGCTGTATTGATGTTAGACTTTTAACCACAAATCTAGTTTCCACCTGAGGCAAATAGAACAAGCATTGTCACCCTGCCTTCCCACTGAACAGCGCTGCAGAGCATGGCCAACATGTAAACAAAAGACATTTGCCATATGTGCATCAGGAAGGAGCACTGGAGCTGCTGTGATTCTCAGGGTTCCCCTCCTGTGTCCCCTGACCTGTGTCAGCTGGAACCCAGAAGTCCGTACTGTGCAGACAGCTCTGAGAGGATCCATGTAGTTTTGGCCTCCATCACTGGAAAGGAAACATCATTCTCAGAGTGAGTCTCCCCCACTTTCTCCTTGTCTTCTCCCTCTCCCTCCTCCCCTTCCTCCTGCCTTGCCATTTAGGCCAGTCACAGCTAAGTGTGGCTGGATGGGATGACTAGAACCCAGGTTTCTAGCCAGAGAACCAGTACAGAGAGAAACTGGAGATGCCAGCCTCATGGACTCTGAGGCTCACCCCAGGTGATGCCTGCCTTGACATTCTCATACCACAGACACTGAGAACTAAAATCACAGGCAAGCACAGCTCAGGCCTCAGCTGATTACCCAAGTGATGGACTTCACGAAAGCATCAAAGAACACTGGCTCACTTGAACTCTGAACCGAAAGCATCAAAGAACACTGGCTCACTTGAACTCCGAACCGACGCTAGAATGACAGTGCCCGACAGCAGCTAGAACCTGGCATCCTGCACCTGACCGGTTTAAAGTTGAAGGGGTCACAAGGAGGGAGGGGAAGGAGAGAGAAGACACGAAAGGGAGAGAGAGGAGAGGCGATCATTGCTATCTCTAGGATTTAATGAGCCCCAGAGCTGTATGATCAGAATACCCAGGGTACAATCCATTCTTATTCAGCAGACAAAAAACAAACAAATAAAAACTGGAAAACCTTGAATCACTTGGAAAAAGCACCAGTAATGACAGAAAAGACATAAATACATGAGTCATCTTCCTTTTTTTTTCCCCCAGTATTTCGAGACAGGATTTCTCTGTGTAGCCCTGGCTGTCCTGGAACTCACTTTGTAGACCAGGCTGGCCTCCAACTCACAGAAAGAGATCTGCCTGCTTCTGCCTCCTGAAATTAAAGGTGTGCACCACCATGCCGGGCACGAGTCATCTTTCAAAGGCCTTAAAGCAGTTACTCTAAAATACTAAAATATACATATGTATATGTGTACTTATATATAATGAACATTCTTGAAATACTAAAATAGAAAAACCTCTAGCCGGGTGGTGGTGGCGCATGCCTTTAATCCCAGCACTCGGGAGGCAGAGCCAGGCGGATCTCTGTGAGTTCGAGGCCAGCCTGGTCTACAAAGCGAGTTCCAGGAAAGGCGCAAAGCTACACAGAGAAACCCTGTCTCGAAAAACCAAAAAAAAAAAAAAAAAAAAAAGAAAGAAAAAGAAAAACCTCAGCAAAGAAATAGGAGATACAAAGGAAAACAAAATAGAAATCTTTAAACAGGAAATAGTGTTCCACAAACCAAGAAGTTCAGGGGATGGATGCAAACGCTGAGAGCAACCGACAGGGCAAAGAGTCAGTGACTGCAAAGACTCATGGTAGAAGCTGGAGTCTGGGTAACAGAGGAAAGTGTTCAAATCTGAAGAGCCTCCTGGTTAGGTCTCTGGGATCCCAAATCTCAAATACCAAAATGTGGGCCCCTCAGAATCATTTAATAATGCCTTAAGAGCTTCCAAATTTGTTTAAAGTTGTAAATTCAGAGACTCAAGAAGTTGAACCAACCCCAAATGGAATAAATCCATAAAACCCACGCTCGTATCACATTGCCAACTAGCAGCAGAAAACAAAGAGGGAAAAAAAAACCAAATAGGCAAAATCCCTGAATTGTCTACTGGGGAACACAGGCTGGATAACTAGAGATTTCTGCCCAGAAACCAGGAAAGCTAGGAGTTGGGCAAACACAGCAAAAGTGCTAACAGAGAACCATCAACCCAGAATTCTGCATTCCTCCGAAAGCCTCCTTCATGAGTGGGCGAAAATTAACGTATTCAAAGACAAAGGAAAGCTAAGACACTGAATAGGAATGTGTCTGCTAAGGGAAGTCAGATAGAAGGAAAAGGTGCCAAGCGAAAACCCAGAACACCAGGATGGAATGAGCTCAGTAGAGACGGCAAATGTCTGGACAAGTGGAATGTTCTGCTCTGGAGATCTTAAACATGTTTGCAGATTGAAAGTAAAAAGTATTATATTTAACAGTTTTCAGTGTATATAGACATGAAAATGTGACAGATTTATAAAGCATAAGAGGATACATGGGGGACCTGTAAAGCTCTGGTTCTTAGTAGACTATGAAATATTAAGTACATATTTTTTCGAGGGCTGTGTCTCACACCTGTAATCCTTGAACTTGGAAAGCTGGGGCAGGAGGATTGCTACAAGTTGAGTTGAGGACAGCATGGACTACAGTATAAGACTCTGGCTCAAAATAATAAGACAAAAAAAGTACATATTTCATAATCCTTAAAGAAAAACTATTAAAAGGAATACTGCAGAATTTCAGTAAATACATGAAGTGACTGAGAGATGCTGAGGTGCTCTGTTGTGAGGCAGTTCTGTGCCCTTTGGCCACTCTCTCTCTCCATTTCCCCCACCTCTCCAGCTCTGGTAGCCACTTATTCAGCCTTTTCTGATTCCATATGTGAAAAGTCCTGTGGAATTTGTCTGTTTCTTGCTTATTTCATTTAGTGCACTGTCCTCCAGCCTCACCCATGTTGTTACAGATGCCAGGATCTCCTTTTATTTATTTTTCCCTGTGTATGTGTGCATATGCTGTGTTTATATATGTAATGCGTGTGGGGTGGAGGAGGGAGAGAGGACGTGCCTCATGTGTGAGGTCAGAGGACAACCCTGGGTGTTGGTCCTTGCCTTCCACCTTGATTGGAGGCCTTGCCTCTGGGTTCTTCTGCCGTCTTCACCAGGCCTGCTCGGTGCAAGCTCCTGGGGTTCTCCTGTCTCTACCTGCCCCCAACTTCCTGTAGCTGCGCCGCAATTACAGGTCTGCCACTTCACTCATTCTGTATGTGTATTCTGGGGATTTGAATGCAGGTCCTTGTGCTTGTGCTGCAAAGATTCTGCCCTCGGAGCCTTCTCCTAGCACAGAGGTCCCTTCCTAAACCTCAATAATACTTGGTTTCTAGCTGGTCACCCATTTACAGACACTTAGGCTGTCTGTCTATATCTTAGCTATTGTGAGAAGGGCTGCAGCACAAGAACACACATAGTGCTCTGAAGTACTTTCATTCCCCCCAGAGGAGGAATTTCCCAGAAGAAGGATTCAATGTACCAGTATTTTCACTTTTTAGGAATCTCAATACCGTCTTCCATAGGCTGTACCAATTGTCATTGCTGCAGACCATGTGCAAGGCCCCTGCTTCCCCACGTCCTGCCGACACCTACCTTTTAGCTTTTGGACAACAAGCTTCCTAACAGGTGTGAGGTGAGACCTCACTGTGGTTTTGACATACTGAGTGCCTTTCCTTGTGTCTGTTGGACATGGTATGTCTCCTTGTGGGGGAAAAAGTTTATTTAGGTCTTTTGCTCTTTTTTTAATATATTTTATTTTATTTTTATGTGCATTTGTGTTTTTGCCATGGGTGTCAGGGTCCCCTGAAACTGGAGTTACAGACAGGTCTGAGCTGCCATGTGGGTGCGGGGAATTGAACTCGGGTCCTCTGGAAGAAGAGTCAGCACTCTTGACCCCTGAGCCATCTCTCCAGCATGTCTTTTGCTCTTTTTAAGCAGGTTGTTTAGGTTCTTTACTACTGGGTTATATAAGTTCTTTATGTGTTTTGAATATTAGCTTATTGTTACATATTTGCTTTCAAAATACTTTTTTAACTTTATTGGTTGTTTCTTTTGTCATACAGAAGCTTTTTGGTTTGATATAGTCTGTTTTCTTTTTCTTTATTACCTCAGGTTTGGGCATCATATTATTTTCAAGGCCAATGTGAAGCAGCCTTTTCCTGTGTTCTCTTCTATAATTTTTATGGCTTCAGGTCTTATGTTTTGGCCTTTGATCCATTTGAGTTGATTTTTGTGTATGGTACAAGAAAAGGGTCCAATTTTTTTACATGTAAGCATACAGTACTCCAAGCAGCATTTGTTGAAGAAACTCTCCTTTCCCCCATTGTGTATTCCTAGAACCTTGTCAAAAAATATTTAACCACATGTTCAGCTTTATTTCTGAGATCTCTGTTCTGTTCTGTGGACTATGTGTGTATTTTTGTGTCAGAACCACACTGTTTTGATCACTGTAGCTTTGCAATGCAATCTGAAATCAGGAAATTGTGCGCCAGATTCATTATTTCTCAAGATAATTTGGAAAGTCAAGATCTTTTATGGTTCCATATGAAATTATGAACTTTATATATGAATTTTATATTATATATTTTTATATATGAATTTATTGCTCCATAAAACTTATGTGAACAATGTTGGGATTTTAATGAGGATTGCTTTGAATCCTTATGTCACTCCACGTAATGTACACATATTAATTCTCTTAATGTATGAACATGGAATCTTTTTCCATTTATTTGTATCTTCCTTGGTTTCTTTCATCTGTGTTTTGTAGGTTTCATGGTTAAACTTATTAACTATTTTATCCTTTTCAATGCTATGACATATCAAATTGCCTTTTCAGATAAGATGTTCTTAGCACAAAGAAACACATTGATTTTTCTACATTGATTTTGTTCCCTAAAACTTTATTCAACTTGTTAATTCTAAAAGTTTTTATGGATTCTTTGGAGTTTCTACACATAGGATTGTGTCATCTGCAAAAGGAGATCATTTTATTTATTTATTTGTGGATGACTTATTTCATTTCTCATCTGTTTTCTCTCTTTTAAATTTTTTTTTAATTATGTGTGTGTGTGTGTGTGTGTATGTGTGTGTGCCTGTAGGTTTGTGTACCTGACTGGGTGCAGTTGCCCTCAAAGGCCAAAAGAGGGCATCAGGGCATCAGATTTCCTGGAGCTGGAGTTACATATGATTGTAACCCTCCAGATGTGGGTGCTAGGAACCAAAGCTGGGTGCCCTGGAGGAGCACCAGGTTCTTAGCTGCTGAGCATCTCTCCGGCCCCTTCTTTGTTGGTTTTCTCTGACTAGTGCTTTGGTGCCCTGTTGTGTAGACGTAGGAAGAACGGCAGCCACGGCCCAGCCCAGTTCTCTTGGGAGAAGCTCTTCTTCCTCGCTGATTACAGTACTGGCCCTAGGATCTTCACATAGCTTTCCCATTTAAGGAAATTTCTTTCTGCAAATTATGTTGAAAGTTTTATTTTTAAATTACACGTAGATGTTGAACTTTGTCAAATGCTTTGTGTGCATCTACTGAAGTGATCACATGGTTTTAATTTTTCAATCTTTTAATATTTATTTTGTGCAGGAATAATTAGCTTATCAAAGGTAATTCTTATTGTCCAAGGCAAACTGTTGATGTTCTGTGAATAAGAGCTTATTTGGGGTAAACATTGGTTACCAAGTTGGGAATGGATTGCTGTCACTTAGAACTGTGGCTTATGTTTATTACTGAGGTGGCCAGGCCTACAGGAGGCTCAGTGGGGTGAGTCAGCTCACTGCATTTTAGAGGAGAGTGCCCCCCCCGCGCCCCCCCCCCCCCCCGCCCGCCCAAGGGCCCCGGAGGCATGTTCACTGGAGAAGGCTGTTGCTGCTTGATTAATCTTATCAGAAGCTAGTCTGAAGCTGATCTATTGAGCCTGTAGGACCCTTGCCTTTTCCTGGGAGTGTGGGCCTTTTGTATGTCCCTGTTTGGATTTTTTCATCAGTCAAGCAGCAGGGAGACTGACAGGAGCTGTCCAGATACCCACCACTGTTGCTTATTTTCCTTACAGATGGGGTTTTGCTTGTGGGTCTGCATGTTGAACAACATGAGCACATCCTGCCTTTGTCTGTAAAGTATTTGTTGAAACATTTCTTAGATCAGTTGGCTGTGTAGATTTAAGACTTGATAAACACATCTAACTGTGCAACGCTCTAGTTAACAGTTACAAAGAAAAGATGGGAGAGCAGTCTAGTGGAATGATGTGAAGTCGGGTCCCAGCAACGCCCTCACGCTTCCTCAACAGTCCATCTGCCTTTCATCTTGCTTGGATAGAAATTGCTCTGACTTATCTGTGGTGCTAATCCAGGTTCAGATGAAGTGTCCACAATGGCATAGACCTTCATAACAACAGAAAATTATAGGCTGCACTTTTGTTCATAAATACCTGAACAAAGGAATTTAACCTGGTTTTCTGTGTCCTGGGAGGCCTGGGATTAACTGTTTCAGTCAAAGTTAGGGGTAAATTTTGAGGACCACTAAAGGTGAGCACTCCTGTGTCTGGGATTATTAACCTTGGGACTCTGTTCTTGGTGTTCGTCTGTCTTAGGGAGGGCTTACCACTTTAACTTCCTCTCAGAGGACAAAGCCCCTAAAAGGACTATAGGGAATTAATTAGTCCTGGACATGGTGGACATCACAGACCTGAGTCCCACATAGGGATAGAGAAAAGCGTGTGATCTCTGTGAAGCAGTGGTACCTCTGATACTTGTCCTTGGGTCTTGTAGTGGTCACCATTCTATTCCAGGGAGATTTTATCCTCCCTCTCAATGCAAGCATACTTTTTCATGTATTTTTATTTTATTTATTTTTTATTATTATTTATTTTATTTCACTTTGTATTTTATCAGTATTGCTAACATTGGTATAAAATGTCTCTATACCACATTCCAAATTAGCCACACAACCAATGTTTTAGGTAACAGATTACTAGGTTAGAACAGTCATGATCATTTAGTAATTAGTAAGGAGAAAAGTGCCATGAGAGGTATCTTTTTAAGTACCTAAAAAGTGACTATGGTTCTAGGAGACCCTTGTTCTCTGGTCTGCCATGGGCAGCTGTCTTTAACATACAGTGGTTTTCCTATGGACCAAATGCTTCTAGGGATTATCTGGAGAATCACACTTTAAGATCCCTGTGTTGGTCAGCTTTCTATCACTGTGACAACTGCCAGAGGTAGTTGGTTAACCTAAAGGAGGAAAGGATTTTCTGGCTCACAGTTTCAGGGGTTTATTTGATCCCCTTGCTGCTAGGCCTGTGGCTTCACAGTGCTTCATGGCAGGAGCACATGGCAGAGGAAGTCCATTCTCTTTGTGGCAGCAGGAATCAGAGAGGGAGGACAGAGACCAGGATACCAATACTACCAATGGTAGACCTCTAATGGCCTAAATTCCTCCTTCAAGGCTTCATTCCTTTTTTTATTTTTCAGAGCTGAGGAGTGGACTCAGGGCCTTGCAGCCCTCTGCAACTGAGGTCAACCCCAGGCCTCAAAGCTCCATTTCTTCAAGGTTCCACCACCTCCCAACAGTCTCTCAATACTAACGACAAGCAGTTAGGACATGGGCCTTTGGTGGACACTCCAGATCCAAATTGTACCACTCCTTAATGGGCATGCATCCAATTCTGGGACCTTTCTGAGCCTTTGAAAATGCTTCTAAATCAGCAATTTTCCTTCCCAATGTATTTTTTTTCTGAGACTTTTATTTCAGGTTTGAACCATTTACAAATAGCAAGTTTTGTATTACTTTCTTTTTTATCTACCCCCAGAAAACAAGTTTGCTAAAGTCTACTTTGTGGGCAGACTTTTCTATCCCACCAGGCAGTTCCCAAATAACCACACAGAGACTTGTTATTAATTATAAATGCTCAGCCAATAGCTTAGGCTTGTCTCCAGTCAGCTCTTACAACTTAAATGAACCCATTTTTATTAATCTATGTGCTGTTCCAAGGCTCATTTACCTCATCTATGTGTTAGGGTCCTAGAGAAGTCCCACAAAAGACCGCCATCCACATATACAATTAGCAAGAGTGTTTGTTATTCTAGCATGCTGGGGCCTGCCATCCCACACAAAGGCAAGATGGTGAAGACCCCAATAGGGACGTGTGGGCTCCTTTTAAGCACAGCCAAGGGGAGGTCCTAGAGCAATTAGGTCATTTTAGATATGATTGGGTTAAGCTAGTGGCAATCATATTAGTACATTCTAATTGGCTAGGGCTAGTTGGGGGCTGGTCAGGGCTACAGTTTTCCATTTTGGGGCAGGCCTAGACAAGTCCCAGGCTTTGTCCTTCTGTGGTTATTTGCTGGCTGTGGAGGCTGGCTGGCCTAATACTGCATGTATCAGCCCTCCTCATCCTTGCTAATAGGAGGGGGTTGTTGGAGATTGATTAACTGCCCTTTGTTTGTGACTCAGAAACTGCTTATTCAGTCTCATGAAACTAAAATTGAAGCCTGATCTCTGAGAGAAGACTGAGCAGCCTGTTATGGTGTCTGCTTGGTCCTATCACTATGAACTTCCCATGTTGCTTTTTCCGAGTCCCATGCTATCCTCTCATACTCCACCTTCTCCCCAGCATTCTCTCTGCCCCAAAAATCCTGCCTAGCCATCGGCCAATCAGCTTTTTATTAACAATGAGAGCAACATATCTTCACAGTGTACAAAAGGAGTATTTCACAGCACTGCTTTTTTGTTTTTGTTATTGTTTTTGTTTTTTGTTTTTGTTTTTCAAGACAAGGTTTCTCTGAGGAACTGCTCTAGCTGTCCTGGAACTCACTCTGCAGACCAAGCTGGCCTCGAACTCACAGAGATGCCTTTGCCTCTCGAGTGCTGGGATTACAGGTGTGTGCCACCACCACCTGACTAACACTACTTTTTTTATAATCTATTTTTCCTTTTTAATTTTTACTTTATGTACATGTGAGCTTTGCCTACATGTATGTCTCTGCACCACATTCGTGCATTGCCAGAGGAGGCAAAAAAGGGCATCAGATCCCCTAGAACTGGAGTTACAGTGAGACACCATGGTACCGGAAATTGAACCAGGTCCTCTTTGAAAGAACAGCTAGTACTCTTAAACACTGAGCCATCTCTCCATCCCCCTAAAATCTATGTTTACAATATCCTTTTACTTCATCTTTATTGCATTTGCCAATTCTGAGTCATTTTGTTCCTATTACTTTCCCAGAACTATTCAAACAATTACATGGACAAAGTCTATTTCATGGATACATCAGACTCTTAAGTAGATCATCTGGCTTGAGAGCTTGATTCAGGCTCAGAGTCTAGAAAATAAAAGGTTCTACATTTTCCAAATACATGGTTCCAGCCTGTTTGAGTAGCTAAATCCCAGAACATTTTTATCAAGAAAAAATTATTTTAAATTACCATACTTTCATCTGCTTAGTGAAAAATTTCTTCTCTGCAGAGTAATATTTATTGAAAAGCTATTAAATGCTAGTCCCTTTACGATAATGTATTGTTTCTGGTCTCAGTTTTTTTGTTTGTTTTTGGTTTTGTTTTTCAAGACAGGGTTTCTCTGTGTAGTGTTGGTGCCTGTCCTGGATCTCACTCTGTAGACTAGGCTGGCCTCGAACTCACAGAGATCCATCTGCCTTTGCCTCCCAAGTGCTGTGACCACCACTGCCTGGCCCTTATGTGTTTCTTTCTTTTTTAATAGTTTTTTTTTCAATTTTAATTTTTTTTTTTTTTTTTTTTTTTTTTTTTTTTTTTTTTTGGTTTTTTCGAGACAGGGTTTCTCTGTGTAGCTTTGCGCCTTTCCTGGAACTCGCTCTGTAGTCCAGGCTGGCCTCGAACTCACAGAGATCCGCCTGGCTCTGCCTCCCGAGTGCTGGGATTAAAGGCGTGCGCCACCACCGCCCGGCTCAATTTTAATTTTTATGTGCATTGAATCCCCTGGAATTAGAGTTACAGACAATTGTGAGCTGCCATGTGGGTGCTGGGAATTGAACCCGGGTCCTTTGGAAGAGCAGCCAGTGTTCTTAACCACTCTGCGCCATCTCTCCAGCCCCCAGTTCTCAAAATAAGTTCTTAGGGCTGGAGAGATAGCTCAGTGGTTAAAAGTACAGACTGTGTTTACAGAGGACCCAAGTTGAATTCCCAGAACCCCTTCAGGTGGCTCACAACTACCCGTAACTCCAGTCCCAGGGGATCTGATAGCTCTGGCTTCTATTGGCACTGCACTCATGTGTGTATACCCTTACATACATACACATAATTTTTAAGTAAGTTCTTCTCTTTGATTATTTTTATTATACAAATAGTGGAATTAAGTCTAGGATTCAAGTCCAAATTTGTTCAATTTCAAAGTTAAATAATTTTTAAAAATATGTCACTACTAGGATCTAGCTGGGTCATCTCAGTGGATAAAGCACTTGCCTACAAGCTTGAGTTTGATCCCCAGAATTCATGTACAAGCCAGGCAAGCACAATAGCTCCAGTAATCTCAGCGCTCTGGAGAAGAGACAAGGGATAGCCTGGGCCCGCTGAATAACTAGACTAGGAGGAGTTCAGTGTTCAGTCAGGGACCTGCCTCAATAACCAAGTGGAAGGCAGTCAAAGAAGGCACCTAGTATCAACTTCAGGTCTTTACATGCCATCACACACACACACACACACACACACACACACACAGGTGTGAAAACATACATGCATGCACACACTATAAATATATATATATATATATTTGAGAGAGAGAGAGAGAGATCAGCAAAGGTTGTCCTCTGCATATGAGTAATGTCCATGGCTATGGAATCATGAGACTATTCACCCCTGAATAGGCCACAGATAACCAGACCTGGGTGGTTCTTTTCCCTCACACTGCTAGGCAAGTGACTTGGTTTTCTCTCCAGGGCTGGGGATGGAACCTGAGGCCTTACTTCATGCCAGCCAAGTGTCCTGCCACCAAGCCACAATCCAGTCCTCAATCCTTCCCTCTGATACTAGTTACTGTTTTGTCATCTTTTGTGGCTGTCACAGTGCTCATGCAAGCTTCTCTGTGCATTCTATACAACATGCACAAGATCGCACTGCAGACAACCGTGTATCTCTACAAACTATACATGAAATTAGGCCATGAGCATATATATATATATCCCAAATGTTACAAAACAGAGTTTCAGGTATCTGTCATGGCGCTGGTACACAGACACAATTTTACTTTTTCAGGTTGGCCTCTGTGTGCTGGGCACCAGTCTGGAAGTCTGACTTCCTGACCCATGAGTGACACTGTCGCACCACTGGGGATATATTGCCATGGTTGTTAGAGTTCATCGAAGCTGCATAGGACGGTTGACTGCTTTTCTCCCTTGGCAGCTGGCATAGCACCTTGTGAGACCCTGAGAGCTGGTTCTAAGGGAGAGAGTTTCCAGGGCAGTTCCAGTCCCGTTCTTCCCAGCCTAGCACCCTAGGTGTATGGCATCTTCGTGATAAGTTCTGAAAGCAACCAAGGACAACAGTGATAGCCTGTATTGTTCTGGGAGTCTCTTGGACCTCCCAACCAACAATTCAGAGGGAGGTTTCCCATGCTTGGCACTAGGGATTTTGTTAGATAGTCTGTGGCTCTTGGCGGGATCGTTATGTACTGTGTGTTTTTATGTAAATATGAGGTAATATGTTTACCCATGGCTTTTTCAAACATCCCTAGTGTTTATTCCTTCTCCCTTCCCGACCCTCTGTATTCTTCCCTTCCCCTTCCTTAGTTAAAGCCCCCTGCCATTTTTAATTTCTTTCTTCACAGCACCTTGTGCCCTACTATCCCCCTCATGAGAGCTCCTCCACTGCCAATGTTGGTCCCTTTTGCCCTTGCCTGGTTTGTGTCTACTCACACCTAAAGAATCAGAACTGGAATCCAAACTGAAGAGAGAATATGTTGCATATGTCTTTCTGGGTCCAGGCCACCTCACTTACCAAGACTGTTTTTCTAATACTCATTAAGTCATTTGACTCTGACACTTGAGAGTGTATTCTGTCAAGTGCTGAATAATAAGTGTGATGGTGATCAGCCCTGTACTGTGCTATGATTGATGGTTCTGATAGGTGACTTCCTGGGAAGTGTAAAATAACCTAAACCAGTGGTTCTCTGCCTTCCTAATGCTGCAACCTAATGCAGTTCCTGATGTTATGGTGACCCCCCCCACCATAAAATTATTTTCATTGCTACTTTATAACAGTAATTTTTCTACTGTTATTAATCATAGTGTAAATATCTGATATTTCTGATGGTCTTAGGTGACCCCCCCCATGAAAGGGTCATTTGACCCTCAAAGGGGTCGCAACCCACAGGTTGAGAACTGCGGATCTAAATAGTCTGTATGAGCTTTATGAATAAATGTATGCCCACCGAACATACAGGTGCTGAAACTGCCTGGTTTTCACTTTGGCTTTCTTCCAGAGGCTTTCCTCATGCCTGGATTTTAGGAAGTGTTGTGGTGGTGATGGTGCAGCGCCAGAAAGAGCCACTGGGACCCAATCTGGAAAAGACCAAATGAGGGCGCTGCCTTCAACTGTGTATTTTAAAATGCCTTATTTTGAAGTTTAAAAACTTTTTTTTCATTTGCATGGAGAAAGCTCACTTTAATCGGTCATTAAGTGCTTACCCTACAAGAGACATCTAGATAACAGGCTAATATATCCTATTTCTATAGAAATTGTGAGCTCCTTATTTTCAAGTTTTAAATCCCATTTTGTGAAGAACAAAGTAGAAAGTGAATTAAATTCAGGCTCGTACCAGTAAAGTATCTAAAAAATAGGACACTTTAGGCTCCATGTTTATGCTGTATATCCGTAGATCAGTGCCCCAGTCAGTGCTCACTAGAAGAACTTCCTGCAGTAGACCAGAGCTAACACAAAGACCCACACTGGACACTGCAGAGTGAGACTTTGATGTACTCAGTCTTGAATGGGATGTCTTCATCAAGCCCCTCCCTCCCCTCAGGGCCTGGGAGCCAGGCAGCAGAGGAGGAAAGACTGAGAAGAGCAAGAAGGGACAGATGACTCCAAGGAGCAGAGTCTTCCAGACACAAGACAGATACACATTTGAGACTGTGGCAGCACACACAAGACCTGCGCAGGTTTAAGCCAGATGGAGTCCCAGCACTGAGAGAGGAAAGCAGACAGCTCTCTTCAGTGAAATCTCACTGAGTACACCAACCACACTGCAGGGCAAGCCCTGTGCTCACAAAACGATCTCCTTTTGTCCTGGTCTTTTGTTTGTTTGTTCTGATGTTTGCTTTTGTGTTTTGTGGGGTTTTATTTTGAAAGAGAGAGAGAACATAAATTTGGATGGGTAAGGAGGTGGGGAGGCTCTGAGAGGAGCTGGGGGAGGGGAAAACATGATCAAATCTTAGTAAAACTATTCTCAAAACAAAAAGGTAGTTATGAACTCCTACTAAGATGCCCTGGGATTCTCTGGGCACAGAAGCACATGGTGGGCTGAGTAAAGAAGCAGGCACCTTTTAAAATCCCATACTGTTAATTATGCTTTTGAATCATCTGTGCTTACTCCTGAAATGAAGGTGCATATTCATATATATGTTTGGATTTCTATCAAGTATATATTCTGCAGTCAAATGCTCTACCACTGAGCTATACCCCCGAGTATATATTCTGAAAAGTCAAATTGAGAACAGACTCCACTTTAACTTCACAGAATGTAGAAAGTGAGGCGCAGAGGCCACCTGTAGAAGCCTTCAGCCTGCACAAGGCAATCCTGTCCATTGTGCAGCCCCTACTTGTCCAGCTGCATCCTGGAAGCCCCGGGAACAGCCCCAGGCTTCAGGGCCCTCCCCTGGACACATGTTTCCCTACCCTCCTTCCTGGGATGCTCAGGGTCCTCAGGGTCCAGCAGAAATCCATCTCCTCCCAGCAGCTTGTGTGACCCCTTGGTCAGATGAACTGCTGGTTCTCCACAGCACAAGGGTCTCCTGTCCCTGCTACTGCTCTTGTCACTTAGACGGTAAAGACCCTATCTCATTTACCTCTTTGTCCCTTACCCTAAGGGCTGGCTTTATGTGGCAGATACTTGGTAAACATTTGTTTGCCAACATGAATTTCCCCATGTCTATATCCTGTCCTAATCTTCCTTCATGTAAAGTTCTACTTTTTAAAAGTCAGATTAGAGGGCTTTTGGCAATTTTTTTTAAATAGAGGCTTTTTGTTTCCTTGTAGAGAGGGAGATGGTCAATGTCAAGTCTTCCCACACAGCTAATGCCCCAAACCATCAATGTTGTTCCTCAGGAAGCCATTCTGTGCCTCATTGCCTTGCTGAAAATATAATAGCATTGTCTGAAACTGACTCAGCTTGAATGCCATTAAAGAGTAATGAAGGGAATTGTTACATAAAAGGTCCAAGTTATTACTGGAAATGCATTCCAGAGATCACTTTAGTGGTGAATTATTTTATAAGAGCACCAAACTTCAATGTAACAGGACTTTGTCTTTTCTTTTGACATTTTTTTAAAATACAAGTGTATTGTGAATTACCTAGGCTGTGCTTTAAAATGGCGTGTGCCTGGCTCCTGTCCTTGGCAGCTACCTGCCAAAGTCTGAAAGGAGCTGGGATCCTGAAAGTAGGGAGTTGCTGGGCAGTTCTGGAATGAATGGTCATCGGGCTGAACTTTGAGAGCACAGGTATTGTGAGATTGTCTGTGTAGGTGACATATACTCAGAGTGTTTACTAAACTTGTGCTGCATTAACCAGCCCTGGGCTGGTTTAGAAGAGACCCGGATGAGTACAGTGCTTCTTCTCATAGCTGTAGCACAGTGCACTCCATTATCTGGTCAAAGTGTCCTGACAAGTGATGTGAGCACCGGCCTGGCATGATCTTCTCTGATTGCAGGAGATTTAAGTCTTCCTTGCTTAAAATGACATTCCTAAAACTCATGCTGAAGGGGGCTGAAAATGTGCTTTCCTGTTGCCAGAGGGTCAAATAAGTTACCCTTAGTGCCTCTTTGTTCTGAGAGAAGTCCTGCATGTAGAGCTTCAGTGGCCAAGAGGCTCTCAGCTGGGGTGAATGGCTCATTGTTGCTTGTACATAGTAATAAATTGTTTCCAGATAAGCATTAAAATCATGTTAACCCTTTTTCATCAGGTGTCCTTAACAGCACTCAGAAGACCAGACTTGCATGTGGCTCCTAGACTGCAACTTAGCTACAGCAGAGTCTGCCACTAATGCCCTGGAGGTTCTGTATTTCATCATGATGTGATAGTCCATCAGGACCTAACTCCAACACACTGTGTTATGTGTGTGCTCTCCACGAAGACTCTGAGTGTCTTAGGGGCAGAACACAAAAACCAGACGCTGCTTATTGCCTGATGTTTGATACAAGTATGAACTGGGCACAGGAAATTTTAGATTGCTTTAAGTTTAAAATGGTTTTGAGGCCTGGAAAGATGGTATAAGAATACTGGAGTTTAGTTCTTAACACCCAGATCAGTCAGTTCACAAACTGCTTGTAACTCTTGCTCCAGGGGATCTGATGCCCTCCTCTGATCTCTACAGGTACCAGGCACACATGTGATGCACAGACTTACATGTAGGCAAAACATTCATACACATAAAAGTAAAATAAATACATTAAAAATAATACATTCAGAATCCCTAAGGGTAGAATACAGGTGTTAGTATTTTTAATGTGTGTGTGTGTGTGTGTGTGTGTGTGTGTGTGTGTGTGTGTGTGTGTGTGTGTGTGTGGTTTGTATGCATTCGAGCACTCAGGTATGCCACTGCACATATGTGGAAAACAGCTCTTAGTAGTTGGTTCTTGCTTTCCACTTTGAGTTGGGGTCTCCTTGTTTCTTCTGCTGCACTGCACACTCCAGGCTAGATGGCCTGTGAGCTTCCAGACATCCTCCTGTCTCTGCCTCCCACCTCCCTGTAGAAGTCCTAAAATTATAGAAACAAATCCAGCTTCTTACATAGATTCTGAGAATCAAACTCGGGTCCTCCAGTGCACAAATCTAATACTTTTACCTCCTGATCCATCTCTCCCACTCTGCTCTTCTTTCTTCCAATTCTGTCAAGCCCCATTTAAGAGACAAACATCAGGCTTGGCACCTCAGGAAATACAAAGGTGCACACCATGCCTTGAAGGACTTCTGCCTTGTGCCTCCTATGCTCTTGAGCTGGGATATATTTGATTGGTGGATCTTTGTAGAGGTAATAGTGGGGGGTTGGTCTGTATCCTGTTAGGTGGTTCAACCCAAGTCAGGAGAGGCTAATCATCCTGGTAGGCAGGCAAGCCCAAGTAGAAGAACCAAGTCTCATTTGCACGTGGTGTGCTTCTAAAGCTGTCCAGGTACTGAGTGCTGAGTCCTTTGGGGCTTAGAACTTGCCTCGTTCTACAGTTAGTCATCAGGACACAGGTGACCTGGGAAAAGGGTGAGGAAACTGCCATTCATCTGTTCACCTCAATTTCAGTGAAGAAAGAAACTACTGGGAGTTCTGTCCTCAGGGTGCTTGTAGGCTAATCTAATAGAAAGGGAGGAGAGAGGGAGAGAGAGGGAGAGAGAGAGAGAGAGAGAGAGAGAGAGAGAGAGCATTTTCCTAGGAACCTTGATTTCCGTTTAGGGGACAAAGTCTCATCCTGTATGGAGACAGGAATGACTTTTTGGGAGGGTATAGGCAAGCTAGGAGACAGGAATGACTTTTTGGGAGGGTATAGGCAAGCTAGGCCTTAAAGGCACAGGAGTATGTCAAGCTGGGGAAGGAGTGTCAGAGAATGCAACCTGAGAAAAGGTCCGAGAGAAAGGTCTTGACTCTGTGGGGAACTGTTGAGCTGTCTCAACCTAGTGCAGGGTGGGAAAAGAAAGCCAGGGATGTGAGGTGGGCAGGACCTGGATTATCCAGAGCCTTGTGCCCCTTTAGAGGAAGGAGTAGATATGAAAATAGACACAGTCTACAGAACTGGTGACTAAGAAAGATATGGAAGACAGTGGTGCCATTCATCTGGGGCTGTTGCCTCTCACCTGTGGTCTAGACTGGTCGTCTGCTAAACTTGCTCAGAGTTGCTGTTCCAGCCCCATCCTGAGCTGTTCTCTCCTTGGGGACTCAACAACCCTCAGGCCTTTGGAGGCCCTGCAGTACACACTGGCACAGTATGGGAAGAGACAA
The DNA here is from genome assembly GCF_007827085.1 of Peromyscus californicus insignis. Lineage (NCBI taxonomy): Eukaryota > Metazoa > Chordata > Mammalia > Rodentia > Cricetidae > Peromyscus > Peromyscus californicus. Next base: position 103,963,544 of record NW_026294584.1, on the reverse strand, counting down.
GGAAAGATGAACTCGGGTCTGAAATGCCCAGGTGTGACTAGAAACACTGCTGCCCAGTGCTGGGTTGAGACGACAGCTAGGGTTGCTCACGGTCTACTGGATGGGACTTTACTGCAGCTCACGTGGCACCAGGGGCTCTGCTCCAGGGCTTTCTGTGCTCTTACTTTCTTTTTCTTATTTTTCTTGGTTGTGTCATTCTAGGACTGTCTATTCACCTTCAACTTGGAAGGCACAAAACAGTTCAAATATGTGGCTTTTTTCTCTCCAAAATCAAGCTCTAATATATGAAACTTGGTCTTTCTGCTGTTTTTTTTTTTTTTTTTGAGATTTTTTGTTTTTGGGGGGATAGTGGGTTGTGGTATTCTGCTTGAGTAGCAAATAAAATGCAAAGCAGATTGTTAACATTCTCAGCTTGGTGAGAAATGTGTGGGAACCACCAACCCAAGTTCTCTGAACCCAAGGCACACTGTTGGTTAGCAATGCCTAGCATTATCCAGAATTTGGTAAGAGGAAGTAAGAACTTTTTACTGAAAATGCCCAAGAGTCCCCGTGTTAGGCTTTAGAAAGTGACAAGTTGATTTTTTTTTTAAGGTTTTAGGCTTGACACCTAGAATTCTAAAATAACTTGGGGGGAGGGTCAGAGAGCTGACAGCTTTCATGAGAATGAAGCAAATTTGTCAAAAACATCCCATTAGTAGGCAGGGGCTAAGATCTACCTGGGAGAAAGAAGCCTGGCAGCTCAGAGATGGGCCACTTTGACTTGAAGAAGCTGAAGATTTCTAGAACGTTCTTCCCCACGGTTCTTACAGCTCAAATGCTTATGGCTGGTAAGTGGCTCTGTGGGGTCAGAGAGAGCATCTGATGCCTGATGGGTTTTGGCTTTTTGAGACAGAGCCTTACTCTGTAGCCCTGGCTGGATTGATACTCACTAAGTAATTTGGGCTGGCCTCATACTTACTATGTAGCCCAGGCTAGGCTCAAACTCATGGCAATCCTCTTGCCTCAGCTTCCCAGGTGTTGGGATTACAGGCATGTAATACCACAGCTTTTGGCTGTCTTGACCTGATTCCCGTTACCCAGGTTGAAAAGAAATGTCTAGGAGCATTTGACCCTATATCAATAAACCAGCAATTGTACACATAAAAATTCACTTGAGAGTCGGCACAAGCTCTCAACAATTTCAGAGAACACTGGTGTACTAAAACCCCACAGAACATGACAGAAAATAATGGTCATCTGAGCACCAGCCACATGTGTGCCATGTTGCTTCGATGCAGTATACAAGAGGAAATATGTAAAAGAAAATTCCCTTGGTGATACCCACGAGTGCTCTGAGTTCCTCCTGCTTCCTCCTGTCTGTGGTTATTATCTAAGCAGTTTGATCCTTGCCGCATTTTATGCAATTGGCATTATTATCTTTAGTTTACAGGTGAGAGTGATGGAGGCTTAGAACAATTAAGTTAATCAACTGCATTTGGCTCTCAAGTAGAGCTACAAGAATGTGAACCAGGATCTGTTTCTAAAGGTCCACATGCTTTCACCATGGCACGTGGGTGCCCCACCGCCGCCGCCACCACACACAGTCAGTGCCCCACCCCCAAGCCTAATTTAGCAATGCAAGCAACTTTGGGAGTTTGTCATAAGTGTTAATGAAATCCTTCTCCTGCTTTGGATCGAGCCCAGAACAGGGTAGAATAAGCCTGCCACCTTGAGGCTGCCCCGTAGCGGAAGGGTATGGACTGTATTCATGGGCAAATGGATGGCAAGTCCAAGACAGTCTTCAGCCAGCTGTCTGCCAGGCTCTCTGTGGGAGGACAAGCTGACTCCCACACACCACCAGAAATGAAAGAACCCATCATAGCCCAACATCAGAAGAAGGAATCTTTATCTTTGTAGGAATAAAATGAAAAAAGAGTGGCAAGTTGTAATTTTCTTCCCCCTCCCACACCCGAATAATCTAGGTATATATTTTGCATGTGGGGTGCATTTGGGCATGATCTATGAAGGTAATTTCTGTTCACTTGCTCAGTTTTGAGTGAGGGAATGTCATGCTCGGAAATTCTGGCAGCACAGAGATTAAAGCCACTGAGCTGACTTATTGACATTCTGCAGCTGCAGATCACACCCTAGGCTTCCTCTCATCAAAAGACTGTGCTTGTAGAGCCGGTGCTGACTTATTAATAAAGATCAGGCCTTTATTTGATTATTTATCTAATCAAGATTCACCTTCAGTCTAAGCTCATTAAGCCTGCTGCTAATGGAGTGTGCTTGAGGTGAAATTACACCCAGTGACACAGAGAATGAGTGCAGGCTTCAGAGCCAGGACAGAAACAGAGCACACAGTAAGCTCGGGTCACCCGGGGGTGGGGCAGAGCATGTGAAACGTCTGCTCACCAAAGAGAATGGGCACATTTCACAAGGTTAGTTTTGAATGTAGTGATTACATGCACTTGGTAGCAGAGCAAAGGTGACAAGCACTCTCATTATCTTAGACAATCAAGAATGACACTCACACCGCTTGCATCACATTGGAGAGCTTCCCTCAGGGGCCTTACTGTGGAGTTAGAATCAAGAGGCTGTTGCTCTGGGTGCCACAGCCTGACTCCTGCTGACTTCCATCTAGACTGCTTGCTTCACTTACTGGGCTAACGTGGTTGCAACACAAGTTTTGCCAGCACCAGAGCTTGTCTCCTGCCTCTCACAGATAAACCCTCTTCTGCGTGACTTCTTGTCCAATAGTTGGAAGTTGCGTTTCCTCTACACTAAGAAGTGTCCACTACCACAGTGCCACACTGAAAGTGAGCCTGCCCCTGAACACAGAGCTGTGCTGAGGTCAGTGTGTCCCCTCCTTCAAAACACAGAGCTCAGACTCGGCTTCATAGTGGGCTAAATTATGTGTCTTAGCAGATAAGAGAGAAGGCAGCTAAGTGCTTCCTGAGTTCATATCCTCAGTCTCTGGGTTCACGCTAAGAGAACTGGCCAGGTGACATCAGCAAAGCGGGGGGGGGGGGGGGGGGGGGGGGGACCCCTCCAGTCTTTTATTACCTTCAGAACTTGACTTAAGACCCATTTATGGAGAAGCACACAGCTCCCATCCCTGAATTCATCTAGTACTGTATGGCAGGCCCAGTCAGGAGGATGTGACCTTTGCCCTCCATGAGCTTACAGTACCCAGACAGAGAGGAAATACAGTGTGGAAAGAATGGCAGAGAGAACATGGGGAAGGAACATGTCTTACTCATTCATTCACCCCAGACACGTGATGTGTCAGGACCCGTGGTTGGTGCTGAAGGTGGGGTCAGAGAACAAGACAAAGAGAAGCAGATGGTGATGAAGATGCTGCCTGACTAATTCAGTGAAGGGGGGTCTAATCAGCGGTGAGGAAGGGAGGAGACTGTGAGCAACTTCTCAGCAAGTGGAGTCTATCATAAAGGCCATAAGCATTTCTTAGTTTTGAGTTGACCATCCTCCCCAAGAGCTGGTGTAGCCAAGGCCAACACTTTACAGTCCTTTCATGGTTTACAAATATCAGCAGTGGGTCTAAATGGAATGGGGTAGTGATGAGAACAATTGCAACTACGAGACTCCCTTCTTCCAGGGACTCTGCCTCAGTCTCAGGAGCGGCCCTGTAGGTCAGGAACCATGACCCTCACATTTAAAATCTGTTGTCTTGGGACTTAGGAGGTGTCTTAGTTAATTTTCTGTTGCCAAGATAAAATACCATGACCGAGGCACTTTACAGAAGGAGGGGTTTATTTTGGCTTACCATTTCAGAGAGATGAGTCCATTACCATGGAGGGAAAGCAGGCTGTCATGGCAACTGGAGCAGTAAGCTAAGAGCTCACATCTTGAACTACAAACAGGAAGCTGAGAGCAAAGTTGAAGAATGGTACAGGTCTTTGAACTCTCAAAGCGCACCCCCAGGGACATGCCCCATCCCCAATGACATTCTTCCTCAGCAAGGCCACTCCTCCTAAACCTCCCTCAACAGTACCACCAGCCAGGGACCAAGCATTCAAAAACTCAAGACTCTGAGGGGTAACTCATTCAAACCACCACAGGAGGAGAGAATAAAAACAAGTCACATGCAGACTGATGTTTTTGGTCACGTGGGTTGGAAAATCTTACACAATTGGACTTAAAGTCCTAATTCTGTACATTTTCTGTCTGCTCCCTATTTCCATACCTGGCTATTCTGAAGCAGCCTTTGAGATGCCTGCCTTACTTTCTATCTATTTACATGTATGCCGCTTCCACTCTGTTAACTTCCTGTTGTTTGGAACGGTATCTCACTGTGTAGCCCTGGCTGGCCTGGAACTTGCTATGTCAACCACACTGGCTTTGAACTCACAGAGATCTGCCTGCCTCTGCCTCCCCAGTGCTAGGATTAAAAGCCTGCACCACTGTGCTGTGCCTTCACTCTACTAATTTCTAAAGAGTTGGGCGGGGGGCAGGGGTGGAGAATTCAGGGATGCAGGACTTGTCCATCTTTTTGAACTCCTTGTCACTTACATTATCTTGGCAACAGTGAGCATTTAGTGAGCATCTGCTGAAAAAACCATGCTGTCCAGTAAGGGAGAGACCTGGACATTTCACCTCCCACTTCTTCTGGTCTTCCTTTAATCTCAAACCTGAAATTTACCAGAGCCCTTCTTTTCAAATGGGAAAGTATCCATGCAAATGCAGACAAGAGGCCAGTTTGCAGTGATGAGGCATGGAAAAGACAGTCCTGGATGACTACGTCAGTGAAATCATTGCTCTCAATGAGGCGGGTGTCTGAGCCATTCAACCAATATTCTTACTGGAAAGGGAATGCTCATTATATGAACCAACATTGCAGGGTCTACTCGGAATGAATTTTATGCTAAGTAACGGGAAATACTGCACTATAGTGGCATTAAACTTGTCTGTGAAACACACAGAAGATATTGCTGTCAGAAGACATTGCTGTCACATAGAAATTACCTTTGAAATAGGTGACAAAGAAAAGTTAAGGCCAGCGAGCCTGTGCTGCCAATCACGCTAGGAGGGGAGGATGTCCACTGTGAGGCTTCTGCTCCCAAACTGTTGTTAACTGTTTTATATTATTTACTGTGGCTGCCCCTTAAGAAACTGCTGTCCTAATCAGAGACTGCAACTCCACCATTACCAGCAACGACCTGAGGGAATTCTGTTCCCTCAGGCACCAACTCTTTCAGGGAAACTTTATCTATATCTCTATCCCTCTAAAGAACTTACAATTCAAAAGTTGAGATGAAATTCTGCCTGCTCAGAGAGGCTGAATAGCAAGTAGCTAACCTTCTCCCTTTGCTTCTTCCAAAAAACCCAACCATCCTTCTTAAGGATCCCCGCTACAAGTGGTTCCTCCCTACCACTTCCTGTCAGCTACTTGCTGACTCAGCCTCCTGCTCGCAGGTTAATTTTATTTAATCAAACAAATGTAATGCATCTTTGCATTGTTAACAAAAGCAGTAGGAAAAAATGCAACACACTTTAAAATAATATTCCACAACACCAAACACCCCATTTCTGTGCTTCATTCTCTTAGGTGGAATTGGCTGTGTGGGCCGCGACAAGGGACAAGTTCGGAAATGCCTTGATGTGGTGGAGATCTACAACCCTGATGGGGACTTCTGGCGGGAAGGCCCACCTATGCCAAGTCCCCTCCTCTCACTGCGAACCAATTCCACTAACGCAGGTGCCGTGGATGGCAAGCTCTATGTCTGCGGGGGATTTCATGGAGCAGGTACCGCTCTAGCTATGAATACAGCACGGACCTCTTGGCATTGACTTTTACCTCCATTGTATGACTTGATGGCCGGTGCTTGCTTTTCAGAGTAGTGAGGCACTGGCAAGAGTCTGGCCTTCAAGCCCAGTAGCCTGCAGCAGCTCCCTAGGTTCTCTGGGGTTTCATCTTTACAAAATGGTGAGGATTCTGTGGGTTCAAGTCTAATACATCTAGCACATGGCAGCCACTCAGCCCATGGTAGTTGAGTATGAAGGGGAAAGAAATAGAAGAGGAAGGCAAATTCCTGTTAGTAGGAATAAAAGGAAGATTTCCAAACAGGAGGGACATGGAAGCAGAGGAATGACCTGAAGTGTTGGGTGCTAGGTTTTTAGCTACCAACCCAGAAAACCCCACTACTGCCCACTACCACCAACTGGAGTAAATTGCTTGAATGCATTTCTAAATGAGGCCTAGTGTATATTCTTATTACTGAACATACACATCCAATACCATCATTGCATTCTGCAGCATGAAGCAGGGAGGCTTTTAAGCATGCATAAATCTAGAGGCCAAAGTCTCTAAAGTCTCATTGACCGCATCAGTAAATAAGGCAGAATGCCTTCAGAGTACACTGACTAGCTGATTCTGACCTCATCAACTGGAGTGTTGAGCCAATACATACCCATGAGATACATGCCCCAGAGCACTTAAAAGTTTGAAAGAAGCCAGATTAAAATAGACTTGCCTTCATTTTGTAAGCATACAGTTTTAAGTAACTAACTTAGAGAATGAAGCTTTCATTGTGAGTTAGAAGAGACTTGCTGGGAAGTGGTGGAACACACCTTTAATCCCAACACTAGGGAGGCAGAGGCAGGCAGGCAGATCTCTGTGAGTTCCAGGCCAGCCTGGTCTACAGAGTGAGTTCCAGGACAGCCAGGGCTACACAGAGACACCCTGTCTCAGGAAAACAATGCTGAGTAGCAATTATTGTATTTATGAGGTGTTTAAAGGTATTTGATAAACAAGACACAGAAATCTAGGTTATAAGCCCTATGAAGGCTTGAACCATGACTAGCTACTTGTGTTTAGCTGTAAACATTTGAATTCGTTTTCCCTAACTTAGATGAGAGTAATGTTGCTATCATCTGGTCGGTGGTGGTGCATTGCTTTTAATCCCAGGACTTAGGAAGCAGAGGCAGGCAGATCTCTGAGTTCAAGATCAGCCCGGTCTACAGAGTGAGTTCCAGGAGGGGCGGGGGGGACTTAGTGGGTTAGAGAGTTGGCTCTGTTGGTAAAGCACCTGCCTTCCAAGCATGAGGACCTGAATTCGGTCTCCCAGAACCCATGTAAAAAGCTGGAGATGCTGCGGACATAATGGAGCATTCTTGTGCTTGTGAAATGGAAAGCAGAGACAGGCAGATTGCTGGAGCTCCCTGGCCCGTTAGTCTGGCTGCTTGGCAAAGTTCGAGGCCAGTAAGGGACCCTCTCTCAAAAGGTGGAAGGTACCTGAGGAATCACACACACACACACACACACACACACACACACAATTTTCAACAACAACCAAAAAAGAAACTTAGAAGATATATAAGTTAAATGCAGTAAGTTTTTGTTCTTTATTTAAACCTTTCATAAAAAGGTATTTTTCATATATTGTGAGAAATTTAAAAATAGGCCAAAGTATTAGATGATATTAATAAGTTATTTTAGAGACAATAATGGTATTGTATTTTATATAAATCCAAATAAAAAGAATATTCTGAATACTTAGAGATTATATTTGAGTATCTGAGGTGAAAATGATGCACTGTCTGAAGTCGGCACTACTACAGCAAATTTTTAAAAATATTTTTTATTTAAGTATGTGTGTGTATGCCACCTGGTGACCTTGGAAGCCAGAAAAGGGTGTCAGATCCCTGGGAGCTGGTTACAGGCAGTTGTGAGCCACCCAACCTGGATGCTGGGAACCGAACTCAGGTCCTTTGAAAGAGGAGCAAGTGCTCTAAACCACGGAGCCATCTCTGTAGCTCTGCAGCAGATTTTTTAGTAGACGGAGGAACCAGAATCCATTCTGCAGCACTGGTGAATGTGATCATTATTAGAACTGGGTAGATTTGTGCTGGCCTGGACTGCCTTCACCCCTTCACTGCTGTGTGCTGGAAAGTCCCCAGGACTTTCCTTTTTCTCCATTTGTCCTTTAGAGAACTTTCCAAAAAGGTCTTTACATTTTTTATTACATTTATTTAGTGTGTGTATGGGTGGGGTGACTTGAGTGTGGAGGTCCAAGAGCAACTTTTGGCAGCTGGTTGTCCATGTGGGTCCTGGGGATTGAACTCAGATTGTCAGGCATGGCAGGAAGAGACTGGCCCTGCTGAACCATCTCACCAATCCCAAAGAGGTCTTTTTTTTAAGTTAGTTTCTCTTATTTCTTGAACATCAGCCTTGCCTGAGGTTGTAATCTCTCACAGTAGCAGGAAAACTGATAGTATAGGAAATCTAAGTGCAACTCCTTGAAAGATTGCCTGATGAGGGTTCAGGCACTGGGCTCTCCTCTGATTTGGTCTGTGAGCTTTGTTGGTCCCCTGACTGTTGACTTTCTCTTGACCAGAAAAGAAGGGCAGAGATATAAGAAGAGCTGGCCTCAGGTCCTCTGAGAATGGGTGGTCACCAGTATCTAAGGCACTAGAAGGCGGAAAGCTTTGCCTTATGCTGGATCCTATCTTCCCTTGTGTAGAGTTGAGAACCTGATGCCCTCCAGCTTTTCAGAGGTCTGATAAACTCACCTCATGCTGAACTCTCCTTGGTTCTATAGCAGACTGATGATGCTTCAGCTGGAGGGAAAGAATGGACCTCATGAGCTCCCACAGCCCATTTTAATTCATTAGTTCTAAGATGATAGGTTGCCTGGGGTTTGCTGAATGGATTGTCATTGAGATTTTATGCAAAATATAACAATCAGATGACAGCATGCTCTTGTGATCTGGGGTTGTCACCAGACCTAAAGAGACTGTATTTTCTCTATTTGTGTGACAATATACAGATAGGACCTACTGTTCCATTACCTACCTAGGAAACCATAATCAAGGAATCCCCTCCCCACCTTCCCCTGTGTAGACAGCATCTCTCTCTGTGACCCACAGTGACCTGAATTCATGGTGTTACCCAGGCTAGACCCCAACTTGTGACAACCGTCACGCCTCAGCCTATCAAGTGCTACAATGGCAGGCATGAGCCACTAGGCCTAGCTTTCAATCTCTTTTAATATTGTGAATTCAGTAGAAGTTCATTGAAATGCCCTCTTGAGATCTTCAGCATTTGAAAGATAGATACATTAGCACACAATGAACAGGGATTTGTTCTTGGTTAAAAAATAGCAAGTTGAGCACCTTTATTTCCCCCCACAAATCCCCCTGAAATAGCAGCATGGTCTAAGAAAAGGGGAAGGACAAAGCAACACAGCGTTGGAAACTGGGAAGCAGAGGAGCACATGGTAAAGACCTGAGACAGTTTAGTACTAAGCTGGAATGAGAGAAGAAAGGAAAACAGTGGGTACCGCAGAGCCCCACACACCCTTGGGAGCTGGCAACAGCAGCTGACTCTGGGTGGAGAAGTAAGGGTGATACTGAAGCATGAAGAGTACTGAAAGACAGGAAGCCACCCGGTCACCTGTCCCGATCTCATAGAGAGACAGAGCCTTCATCCCAGAAGGGACAGAAGTGAGGACAGGAGCTAAGGTCGGGGTCCAATACTAAAGATGGGGATTAAGAGAAAGACAGAGTTGAGATCCCCAGCTTTCTTCCTTCCCTGACATCTAGAATGCTGACAGTTTTACCCTACAGAAACCATGATTGTGCAAAGCCAAGTCCTCCTGTGATGAGACTCACAGAAAAACTTCCCATGATATCCCATCAACCCCCACACACACACATGCATGTGTATATGTATGTATGTATATGTATATATGTATATGTGTGTGTATGTATATATATATGTATATATGGGTGTCTGTGTGCAAATATATATATTTTGACAAGGTCTCACTGTGTAGTCCACCCTGGCCTTGAACTTGTGATCCTTTTGCATCAGCATCCCAAGTGCTGGAACTTGGCTACCTCATGTTGAAAGATGAGCCAACAGCTAGACATTTGAGGAAAACATACAAAGCAGAGTAGCCCAGAAGACGATGCCAGGAGAAGCTGCAGTCTGAGAGATGAGGTAAATGCTGTGTTGAAGGAACAGGGAACGGATAGTGAAGAAATTTCCTGGAAATAAAGATATATAGTGGAAATTGAATCTACACTGGAAATGTTAGCAAAGATAGTTGATGAAAATTCCCAGAAAGCAGAGTAAAGAAATCATTGTAAAATCAGAGGGAGAGAAATGAAGTCCAGGAGGCCCAGCCTTGGAGTAACAGAACCTCTGGCATAGAGAACAGAAAGTGGACAGGAATGTGTCATCCATAAAGTAGATGAATAAAAATCCTAGAACTGAAGTCACTAGACCAACAGAAGCTACCAAATGCCCTGGGAAGCAGGTAAAAACAGACCAAGCCAAAGCACATCACCATGACATTAGAGAGAAACTTTTGATCTCAAAATGTTCTAAAGAGAGGAAGAGTTTTTACCCAAAGTACAAGAATCAGACTTCTCAACTGTGATGTCAGAAGCTAAAAGAAAATGAAACATATGCGTTCAGAATTTCTGTGGAAAACTACTTTCCACCTGCATAGTCTGAACCTGCTGGGCTATTAGTCAAGGTTGAGGGCATTCTCCCAACATTCAGTGTTTCAGAGTGCCTTCTCCTCTGTGTCCTTTTTAAAATCAAGATGTTTCACCAAAACTTTATATGTAAACCAAGAAAGAGTAGGTCCCAGAAAAAGGATTAAACAGAGTAGAAAGAAGAAACTCCTGAGAGCATGAGGGGAGACCCCAGAAAAATAACTGTTGTACAGCAGACCTGGGGAGCAGCGGTGCGAAACAGAGCTATCCCTGCACTGTGGGGAAGAGGGCATCAGATCCAACATGGGTGCTGGGAAATGAACTCTGGTCCCTCTGCAAGAGCAACAAGTATTCTTAACTGCTGAGCCATCTCCCCAGCCCCTAAATCACAAACTTTTTAAGGTTTAGACACTGAGAGTGTTGCAGTGAGAACTAACAAAAGTAAAGCAGCATCAGAGAAACACCTTGTCTTATTCCTTTAATATCCAGTGTGGCTCAGCCAAGATGACAGAAGAACTAAACGTTGAGCTAACCAATATATTGTGTCTTTATTGTCCTATAAAAATAGGAAGGTAGGGCTGGGCGGTGGTGGTAGCGTATGCCTTTAATCCCAGCACTCGGAAGGCAAAGCCAGGCAGATCTCTGTGAGTTCCTCTGTGAGCGAGATCCAGGACAGGCAGCAAAACTACACAGAGAAACCCTGTCTTAAAAAAAAAAAAAAAAAAGAACAAAAAACAGAACTGTAGCTGGAGATTTCTCCAGTCCTGCCCAGCCCCATGGATCCCACAACTGCTTAAAAAATAATCACTCAGAAGCTCATATTAATTAAACTGTTCAGCCATTAGCTCAGGCCTACCACTGACTAGCTCTTACATTTAAACTCAGCCCATTTCTGTTAATCTATATGTCGCCACGTGTTCCGTGGCTTTACCTGCTGCCTTTACATGCTGCTCCCTGGACGGCAGGCTGGCATCTCCTCCCTCAGCCTTCCACTTCCCAGACTTCTCCTCTTTGTCCCACCTATACTTCCTGCCTGGCTACTGGCCAATCAGCGTTGTATTTATCAATCAATCATAGCAACATATATTTACATCATACAGGACATCCCACAGCACAAAACAAAACTAACAAAAAAAAAATGGAAAGGTAGGAAGTAGGCAGGCAGGCTAAGGGTGAGAGATGAAACTAAGTCTACACGGGAGTCTAAGCATTCTCAGTGCCATTGTCTTTATCTGTTTCTGTGGCTATCTCAAAATCCTGGAAGTTGGGTGCCGATAAGAAAAAGCTTATTTAGCTTACGGTTTTGGAGAAGAGAAGCTCATACTCAAGTGACCCCAACTGTTTGGCCTCTGGTAGAGAGCTCCTTAGCTGAGTCACTGCATGGTGGATGGTGTCATGGTGGCAGTGTGTGCAGAAGGGAGAGGTCACATGGCAAATAGGAGGCCAGAGCAACTCAGCAGCTATGCTCACTCTTGTCTTTGCTTTGTGAGACAAGATCTCACTACATAGCCTGAATTGGCCTGGAAGTCACTATGTGGGCCAGGCTGGCCTTGAACTTACAATGAGCCTCTCTGCCTCTGCCTCCTGAGTGCTGCAGTTATGGGCATGAGCAACTAGGCTGCACTCAACCTATCTGGGGCCCTAGTCAGAGGCCCCATGAGAGCTGCACCAGCCCCCTCTGAGGAGAGCAATCCCAGGATCTGCTCACCTTCTACAAAGCCCCACCTCTTCAGAGCCCCGCCGCCTCCCAGCCCCACCACTCTGGAGAGTTTCCTGCACATGAATCTTCAGAGAATAAACTCAAAGAGTTTCTTAAGCACGCCCGCCTTCATCTGAGAAATCAAGAATGAAGTGTTATAAAATGTTATTTATAGGGCTGGAGTCGGTGCTGGGAGAAGCTGCTGAGTGGGATAGAAGAGCAGTGGGTAGGGACAGCTTCTTCAAGGAATTACAGGGGCAAAGTCTTCTGACCCTCCTTATCATGTGACTGTGAAACTGGGAGAGCTGGAACAAGCTTACAATATGCAAATCAAGTGTGCATAAAGAGGAATGGCAGGGGAGCTCTAAGGAGTCTGCTGGAGACCCGTCCCTGTGGGGCTTGTAGCATTCTCCTGTCTTCTGGGCAGAGACACAGGCTGCCATTGTTCTGGACCGGTTTTTAAGCATTTTTTTTTGTATAGCAGATGATCTTAGAAGACACATTATCTCCCTCCATAACGAAGGGCAGACATGCTCACTGGCCCTTGGGAAAGTCTCACGGTTCCTAAGCCCAGGATTTCTTTCTAGCACTCACAGGTGTTAGCTGGCACTCTGCAGGTCACTCTGAGATTGTGAGCTCAGATAGCTGGCATTTAAAATGTTGACATGCAGCAGCAGCAGCAGCAAAGGACACTGTCCTTCATCTGTGACTCAGGAGTCTCTTGTCTTCATGGGCACCCAGGAGTCTGCAGCAAACTAGCTTAGAAAAGCGCAGAGCTGTCACAGTCCTCGATGGAGTACCAACTCTCTCCCAGGAGGCTTTCTTCTCCACCTCCAACATGGGCTGAGAAAGCCAGCATTGTTTCAAGGCCAGAGCTTATAACGCCGGTCTCTCACACATTCCTACAGGACATAAATGAAGGATAATTCTCAACTTACTCTGTGAAGTCAGTGTTACCCAACTAAGAAAAAAAAAAAAAAGCAAAGCTCAGAAGCTGGAGATAACTCAGTCAGTAAAGTGCTTGCCATGTGGGCCTGGGGGCCTGGGTTTGATCCCTCAGAACCTGTGTTAGAGGCCAGAAATACTCCTGTAATCCCGGCACTAGGAAGAATCCTGGGACTCACTGCCCAGCCAGTCTAGCGGAATCAGTGAGTTCAGAGAGCAATGCTGTCTCAAAACATAAGGGTTGGGCTGGAGATGGCTCCAGGGCTAAAAGCATGTACTGCTCTTGTAAAAAACTGGAGTGTGGTTCCCAGTAACCACATCAAGCTGCTCACTGCTCCCTATCACTCCAACTCCAGAAGATCGGGTGTCCTCTCCTGGCTTCCACAGGCACCTGCATACACATATACAGACAGACACAGACAGACAGACAGATAATTAAAAATAAAAATAAGGAGCTATAGAAAGGCTCAGCAGTTGAGAGCACCGGCCGCTCCGTCAGAGGACTGGGGCTTGGTTTCCAGCACCCACATGGCAGTTCATAACCATCTGCAACTCCTCTTCCAGGGGATCTGACACCCTTTTCTGGTCTCCTTGGACACCAGGCACACATGTGATGCACAGAAATACATGCAGGAAAAACACCCATACAACTAAATATTTTTTAAATAAAAAATAAAAATAAATCTTAAAAAAAAATAAGGTGCAGAGCCATTGAGGAAGACTCTTGACGTCCACTCAGGCTTCCATATATGCACTCATGTGTACACATACCTATACCCATGGCACAGAGGCACATATAGACACACCAAAAGTAATCAAAGACTGCAAGTGCAAAACTCCTCAACAAAATACTCGCAAACTGAACCCAGCAACATACAAAAGGAGTTATATATCATGACCAAGCAGGATTTTCCTAGACACTCAAGGTTGGCTAAGTCTCTGAAAATTGATCGATATAACACACCTATTAGTAGAATAAAATAAAAAACGGGATGATCATCTTAACAGATGACAAATAAAAGACAACAAAATGCAGCTCCCACTCATAACGTAAACACTCAGCACACTGAACCACTAACGTACATCTATGGAAGATCTACAGCTAACATCATATTTAATGGGCAAAGACCAAAAGCTTCGCCCTTAGAACTAGCATTGTGCTGGAGACTCTGCTCAGGACAAGTGGAAAAGGAAAACATGAGCAGCCAGATTACAAAGTAGTAATTAATTGCATATGACATGATCTTGTGTTTAGAAAATTCTGGGAATTTGTTTAAATCACTGGTACTAAGAAGCAAGTTCAGAAAGGTTGCAAGGTGCAAAATTAATGTGCAGGAAATCATATTTGTATGCTCTTGCAAAAAGCAATCCAAATGTTAAAATTAAGAAAGCATTACATTTATAGTGCCATCAAAATAAATGAAATACTTAGGAATAAATTTAACAAAAAACACAGAACTTGTACATTAAAAAGCACAAAATAATTAATAATAGTAATAATAATAGCCCAGAGCTGGAGAAGTGGCTCGGCTATTAACAGCACTGGTTGCTCTTGCAGAGGACACAGATTTGGTTCTCATCATCTATGTGGCAGCTAACAACTGTCTAGAACTCCAGTACCATTGGATCCAGTGTCCTTTTCCAGTCTCTGCGGGCACTGCACACACATGGTGCACAGGCATACATACAGGAAAAACACTCATACACAAAAATTAATAAAATATCCAAAAAATTAAATAATAAGCCAAATAAGTAGGTTAATAAGATGATTTACATTTTAATGGAGTTGGCCAAAACAAAATGAAGAACTCCACGGTTTTTTTGGTCACACACATACCCACCCACCCCCGTGGGCTTTTTGTTTTGTTTCGGCTTTTTTTTTTTTCCTTATTGGTTTTTTTGTTTTGTTTTGTTTATTTGATTTTCATTTTGGTGTTTTTGTGAGTTGTTTGTTTGTTTGTTTTTAAGAAAGAGAACATAAGGTTTGGTGGGCAGGGAAGTGGATAGAAGATCTGAAATGAGTTGGGGGAAGGAAAAAACATGCTCAAAATATATTACATGAAAAAATTAAGAAAAAATGTGTATGGAAATGCAAGAGACCATATAACAAGAACCAAAATATTCACTTGAGAGCTATGAGAGTCCAGACTGCGGAGATCTGGCCGCTCAGTGGGAAAGCCCTGAGCATTCAGAAGTGACCCTTCTGTCACAGTCACTTGGTTTGCGACAGAGCTGCGCAGGGGGGGGGGGGGGGTTAGTTGGGAAAGAATCTCGCCATCAAGTTGTACAGGAATGATTGGATAGACACATGCAAAAGAGTGAAACTTAGACCCCTTCCTTACACCATGTCCAAAGATGAACTCAAAAAGGATTAAAAAATGTAGATGTAATGGTAAAACTACCAAGTAGGCATCTTTGTGGCTTTGAAATACAATGAATAGGCAAGTTACTCTAAAAGCATTTAAAGAAAAAAGACAACCGACAGAGTGAGAGAAAAATTGTAAATAATATATCTGACATATAAGAGACATAGCTAGACTGCATAAAGAAATCTGACTCAATAACAAAAGGACAAATCAAGTTTTAAAAATTATTTCTTCTAATTTTGGAGATAATATAATCACATCATTTCCTCCTCCCTTTCCTCCCTCCAAACCCTCCCGTATACCCTTTCTAAATGCATAAATACCCCGATCACTCTGTATAATGTTACTTGTATGTTTTCAGGGCTGACCATTTGGTATCAGTTAACCAGTTGGTATGTTCTTCTTCGGGGAAAACTCCCCCTCCCAGCATTCCTCAGTTGCCTGTAGTTCTTGGTGTAGGGAGGGAGTCACCAATTTGCTAATGACAAAGAACCTGAATAGACCTTTCTCCAGTGTATGTAAACCAATGGCCAAGTGCTGGACACCATCAAAACCACAATGAGGTCACACTTCATCCCCTCCAGAGTGACTGTCACAAAAGGCTAGATAATAACAAGTGTTAGCAAGGTCTGGGGAAGTCAGATCCTCATACCCCACTGGTGAGGGCATAAGTGTGCTGCTGCTGTGAAACATGGCCAGCACTTCCTTAAAGGGTTAAACCTCCAGTGGCCCACATGACCTAGCAGTTCACCCCTAGTGCACCCGTAAGGGACTCCAACTCCATTCCCACACAAAAGCTCATGTGGGAGGTCCTCACTGCAGTGTTGTAACAGCCCAGGAAAAGGCAGAAGTGGTGTGTGGCGGCTGGGGACCAAAGGACGGGGGCAGGGGAGTGACGTCACACTTTCTCCCTGTGGGTACTTCAGCTCAACTCTTGAGTGTCAGACCCCAAAGCTGACCACTTAGGAGGGAGGAGAGGGTGGTAGCTCTTACTTTTTCCTTTAAAATAAGCATTAGTGCATATAATTCATACAACATTCACTCCCTAAAAGCGAAAGAACAAACAATGGGGTATGTTTTTTAGCATATTCACTAAGTTTGTGTGACCACCCCGCCATCTAATTTCAGAACATCATCAACCCCCAAATAAACCCTGCACTTTGCAAGGGAAGAGGCAGAAAGAACTCATCCCAGAGATGAAGCCTGTGGTGGCAGACGACACCTAGTGGCAGACACCCATTCCAGCTGTAAGAATGCCCAAAAACTGTGACCCTAGGAGGGCAGGTGATTCCTTTGCCCTTGCTTGGTACCCGTGAATCCTGCTTTTCAAGGAACCATGTGAGCTTGGAACTTGGGCGTTTTGTGAAAACCTTGAGCTCTTAGAAGACATGAAATTCAGTTCCTCGGGGTTTTCTGGTGCAGGACCCCACATCCCCACTACAGCACAGACAGCTGCTCACTCCCCAGCGTTGCAGGGCAACTCTGCAAACATGCTAGGGAGCAGACCTGCCGCCGCATCTCCATTTCAGCCCATCCCTGGCTGCCTAAATTTCATCCAGAGTCCGAGCCTGAGGTGCTCTCCTTTCAGCTCACCAGGGCATTTGTACAGTCAGCCGCAGCTGGCTTCCCAGGAACCCAACGCTCCCACCGCAGTTCCATTCCTTCCACATCCTTCCTTCCTTCCCTGGGAACTGGAAAGGCTTCCTGATTCCCTATCTGCCCTGCAGAACCTCGAGATAATGTAAAAATGGACATTGAAAATGTTCACACAGTTTAAAAACAAAGATAGGGAAAGGGGGAAAAAGGATTTTTTTAATTAATTAGACCTAAACTCAAGCGTGTTAATATCACAACAAATATAATAGCCAAAACCAGGGATTTGAAAACTGTAGCCTACCTCTGGTAGATCTAGTTCACTGTGTTTTATAAATAAAATTTCACCAGAAACTGAGTCTGTTTACTTACATATTGTTTCTGGCCATTCTCTTGTCTGTGGTCTAATTAAATTAACTAAAAGACTAAATAAACTGCATCTAACTATATGCTGTCTACAAAAGTCAGATTGAGCTGGGCAGTGGTGGCGCACGCCTTTAATCCCAGCACTTGGGAGGCAGAGCCAGGCGGATCTCTGTGAGTTTGAGGCCAGCCTGGGCTACCAAGTGAGTTCCAGGAAAGGTGCAAAGCTACACAGAGAAACCCTGTTTTGAACCAAAAAAAAAAAAAAAAGTCAGATTGACACTGGGTGTGGTGGTGCACCCCTGTAACATCAGCACCCCAAGGTGAGTTCAGAGGATTGTGAGTTTGGAGCTAGCCTGCACTACATGATGAGACCGTGCCTCAAAAACAAGAAAAGAAACTGCATGTAAACATAACTGCACCAGATCCAAAGTCAAAAGATGAACTGGGCGGTGGTGGCACAATCCTTCAGTCCCAGCACTCGGAGGCAGAGGCAGGCAGATCTCTGAGTTCAAGGCCAGCCTGGTCTACAGGGCGAGTTCCAGGACATCCAGGGCTACACAGTGAGGCCCTGTCTCAAACAAACAAAACAAAGTAAAAGCCAAAGGACGAAACTGGGAGCAGTGGTGCACCTCTAATCCCCACACTTGGGGGATGGAGGCAAGAGGATCTGGAGTTCAGCATCATCCTCAGCTACACAGAGTGTGCAAGAAAGCCTGGGCCTCATGAGACCCTGTCTCAAACATGCAAAAGGGAGGTGTGCTGAGGAGATGGTTGTGTGTATAAATCTAACAACATACATTGAGGATCTGTGTTTGGGAAGAGCTAAACAAATGAGCTAGAAGAACCAAAATGATTTTTAAACCAGAAGATTAAAGTGAGTGTTCATCGTTTAATTTGAAAACTCAGTGTAAAGCCAGTCATTAACACAATTTGGGACTGCTGACAGGAAGTGGCTTAGTTGGGGTTTCTTTTGTTACAATGAAACACCATGACCAAAAAGCAAGTTGGGGAGGAAAGGGTTTATTTGGCTTACACTTCAGCATTGCTGTTCATCTCTGAAGGCAGTCAGGACAGGAACTCAAACAGGCAGAGACCGTGGAGGAGGCTGCTTACTGGCTTGCTCCACATAGCTTGCTCAGCCTGCTTTCTCGTAGAACCCAGGACCACCAGCCTAGGGGTAGCACCACACATAATGGGCTGGGCCCTCCCCCATCAACCACTAAGAAAATGCCTTACAGCTGGATTTTATGGAGGCATTTTCTCAATTAAGGTTCCTTCTTTTCAGATGACTCCAACTTGTGTCAAGTGGATATAAATCTATCCAGGACAAGAAGGACACAAAAATGAATTTAGAAAAAAAATCAAACATCCATAAACAGACCCAAACAAATGTGGCAGATTCTTTTGCTTTCCTTTCCTTTGTTTTGTTTTGATACAGGATTTCATCGTGTAGCATGGCTAGCCTGGAACTCGATATGTAGACTAGGATAGCCTTGAATTTACGGAGATCATCCTGCCTCTGCCATTCAAGTTCTGGAATTAAAGGCATGCGCCACAATTCCTGGCCAGAAAATTGACATTTGAGGAGCATGTGGCTAGTGAAGTAAGGATGGTGCTCAGGATTGATATTGGGGAGCTCAGTGGCACTTGTTCCCAAGCCCAACCACCTGAATCTGATAGGTGAGAGAGAACCAACTCACACCCAACAAGTAAAGACACAAAACCCTGAAATAAGTACATGGATATAAGATTGGCACAAACTCTTCACCAAAGTAGACCAACACACCTGAAATAAGATGTGCAACACCATTTCCTTGGGAAAATGTGAATCAAAGTCGCCACGAGATACTGCCAACTATTTGAAAGGCTAAATATGTGAAGATTTATTTGACAAGTAGGTCTTGACCTAATGAGAATGTTAAACAAAACAGACTCATACATCCTGGTGGGAATGCAAATGAAACAGCCACTCTGGAAAACAGCAAAGCTAAAATACCCTTACCCTGTAACCTGGTGCATGTGCCTGTCACTACCCCGGAGCGAGAAGAACGCTGACACAAGAACTTGTGCATGAATATCTTTCAAGTTTTAATTTCTAAAGCTGAGCAACGCCGTGGTCCTTAAGGACATGAACAAAGAAGCAAGTTTCGGGAACTTCACAGGGAACAGCACTCAGCAGAGCAAAGAGCACACCACCTGGAGCTACCACAGACCCACATGAGCTGCCATGTTGGTGCCAGGAGCCGAACTCAGGTCCTCTGGGAGAGTAACTGCCCAGCCGTCCCTCCAGCCTGTTTTTCTATTTTAATTCATCTGTGCAGCTTAATAGAAACAGTCCAAGCTGGACATTGGGGTACATGCCTTTCATCACAGCACTCAGGAGGCAGGGACAGGTGGAGCACTGTGAATTCAAGCCAGCCTGGTCTACATAGCAAGTTTCAAGCCAGCCAGGACTGTGTATGAAACTGTCTCAAAAAACAAAAACAAAACCTCACCATGTTCAATACTCTTATAAATAAACTTAGAAAAGCTAAGAATGTGTTTAAAGTTCATTAATGGGATACCAATTGTCCCTTGATCAAAAATAATTTTACAGGTGTATTCTTTCAATTTGATGAAATCCTTAACCAATTAAATGCATGGTCAAAGCAAGAATGCTGGCACATGTTCCTATCTGTGTGGTCCCTAACTTGTGTGCTCTATGGGATCACGAAGAGCCTCCACATGAATAGGCTGTCACCTGCTGGTCATGCCTGTCCTGATGCTCCTCTTGCCCGCTCTGTCTTCCTGAGCCAGAGTCAGTTAATTTGTTGCTTTCATGGACAGGCAGCTTCCTCGCCACCAGAAGAGCAGGTCAAATCCCTGACTGGGAACAAGCCAAAGTAGCCTGGTCTCTTCACTATTTATTCACATACTCAGTAGGCCAGAGCAACACGGGCAGTGAGATGGCCCCTTCCCCTCTTCAGAGTCATTCATGTACAGGACAGAATGTAGAGCACACCACACAGTGAGATGGAAATTGAAATAAACCTATGCTGTGGTTTTGGTGTAAACAGCTTTTCTCAGGCTTCTATATATGACAACTTGGTCCCTGGCTGCTGGGGCTGTTTTGGGAGGCTACGAAACTTTTAGGAGGGAGGGTCTAGATGGAGGAAGAGGGTCTCTGGGGAGCAGACCTGCTTTCAGCTCTTTCCTGGTCTGCTACACATGAGCAGAGCAAGCCACCGCTCATCCCGCCACCATGAAGCCGTCCGCCACCATGCCTTCACAACCATAACAGACTATGTTCCCTCAAACCCTAAGCTTAAAAAAAATCCTTCCTCCTTAAATTGCTTCCTGTCAGGTATTTGGTCACCGCAGTGACAGCAGTTACACAGAACAAGGAACTGAATAAAGGGAACATAAGCATGGAAAAGGTGAGGCGTGCCTTACATAAATTGGTGTGACATGTCCCCAGTAATGTTCCTATGGGGCTGGGATGGCTCAGAACTTAGCAGTGTGCACTGCTCTTTCAGAGGACCTGAGTTCAATTCCTAGGACCCCAGTCAGGCAGCTCACAATCACTTATAACTCCAGGGGACTCGACATCCTCCTCTGGCCTCCGTGGGCACTGTTCATACCCACACACAGACAGATACACATGCACATAATTAAAAAATAAATCTAAGAAGGTTTTAAATAGTAACACTATTCCTATAATAACAAACCAGCAAGTTAGCATTTTACTGATGGGCAAATCAGTGGAAAACAGTGTACAGTCCCCCAAATATTGTTTCCAGTTTTCTGATTGCATTAAAGAGTAAATCTAGATGAAAATGGTCCCCAGTGTTTCCACTGAAGTACCTCCCAGAGCACAGAGCACACCCCAAAAAACATGGGGTGCATCCTAGGGCAGTCTGCCACATACACGGACTTTCATTCCTCAAGACTCAAGTGCACATTCATCTACTCCCTGGTGTAGCTGAGCCCATTTCCTGTGAGACAGTGTTCTGGAACCGCTGGCTGCTGGAGGTGTGGTCACGGCTCGCTGACTCCTTCAGGGAATATGATGCTGCTGTATGTGGTGCATCTATTTTTGGGGACTAGCTGGATTGAAAAGAGCTGACATGGGGTTCAGCCTCCTGTTCCTTTTCCTTGTTAGTGTGATGATATTTCATCCTAAGTAGGTCAACTCAAATGCCAGCCCCGTTCCTTGTTTCCCGAGCCCTGAGCTTAGAAGAGTAGCAAGAGCGACACCAAGAGGACAAACCAAGCTGCCCAGGCAAGCTGGTGGAAATGGTGACAACCTGGAGTCACACAGAAGGTGTGTGCAGGGCACCCTCCTTCTGAAGAGAAGCCCGTCTGGTTATCATCTTTCTCTTATGATTGATACGGTGATTTTTATTCCATGTCAATGAAGTAACAGACTCCTAGAAAAAAATGGCAACACACACATGGTTTTTAAAAATAACACGAGGGCTGGGTGGTGGTGGCGCACACCTTTAATCCCGGTACTCAGGAGGCAGTGGCAGGCGGATCTCTAATTGGAGGCCAGCCTGGTCTACAAAGCCAGTTCCAGAACAGCCAGGGCTACACAGAAAAACACTGTCTCCAAAAGAAAAAAAACCAACCAAACAAAAAACCCAGGAAACACACACACACACACACACACACACACACACACACACACACACACACACACACACACGGAAGATGGGGGAATGAGTCCAGTAAAGACAACCAAAACTGACTGCCTTTTTTAAGAGGTCTGCCTGCATTCATCTGAAGGAAAACACAGAGACCCTCTTCCCAGTAAAACAGAAGCAAACCAGAGCTTGAGTGTGGCCGTGCTAAAAAATGCATCCCAAGACAGTCACCATGAGAAGGAGCAGTCACTTCAGGCCCATAAGAGCTGTGCTAGGCTCCTGTCGTGCTGGCCCCCTCCTCTTCTTGCTGAGGTGGTACAACGCCCCCTCTTCCTGTACCATGTCCCACAGCCCCAGGGTTGGGCCCAGGCGGTCTCTCCTTTCCCCCACTAAGAAGGGGACACAACAGTGATATCAAGGGGCGGTGCTGGCATTCTGGCCCCAGCGCCCCACAGTCTGTGAGCTGCTGTCCTCCCAGCAGACCTCACTGTGCCACAGCCTGCCAGATTGTTCGTACCGCACCCAAGCCCTGATGAGCAAGCCCTTTGCACTTAACTCATCTCTGAAATATGGAAAGCAGGAACACTGGAAGCTGCAGAATACGGGAGTAACTCCATTAAGATGGATGGACTTGAAGATGCCTTTCTCAGAAACCCAGAGATCAAGTTGCTAGAAACTAGAGCAAAAAGATTTAGATTTGAGCTGTCCAACAAGACCGTTAATAACCACGTGTGACTATTGTAATTTTTAGTTTAAGCTAATAACAATAAAACTAAAAAATGAGTTCTTCAGTCTCACTACAACAATCCAAAGCGCTCGACATCACACAAGCCTGCCTGTGTTGGCCAGCACAGGTTAGAGTGCATCCCTGAGCACAGAAAGCCCCATGTGGAGCACTGTGACAAAGATAAGGACTAGAATAAGCTTAATGCAGAGAAAGGTAGGACCTATGGCAGGGCACACGCCTCTAACCCCAGCACTTGGGAGGCAGAGGCACTCAGATTTCTGTGAATTTTGGGTCAGCCAGATCTACATACCAAGTTCCAGACCAGCTGGAACTACACCCTCTCTCAAAACAAACAAAAATATAGAACCCTACACTGACCAAATAAAGGATGAATTCCTGTTGGACACTTGAAGAATATACATGTTAACAACCGTAATTAAAGCAAAAGAAAATTTCAATGTATTTTCCAGAACAGAAGTTATAGAAACTGTATGCCTGTCCACAATGCAATTAAGTTAAAATTTAAAAGCTGTTTAGATGGCTTAGGGGCTAAAGAAGCTTGTCCTTGTCACCAAGACTGACAACCTGGGTATAATCCCTGGAAACCATATGGTGGAGAGAGAGTCAACTCTTCACACACATATAAATATATTTTGTTTTAAAATTTTTATTGTCAAAGGATAGACAAACACCAATATATTCATACTCATAATTCAGCTTTTTTTCCTTTTTTGAGACAGGGTCTCACTATGTAGCTCTGGTTGTCCTGAAACTCGAAAAGTAGGTCAGGCTGGTCTTGAGCTCAGACATCTGCCTGCCTCTGCCTCTGCCTCTGCCTCCAGAGTGCTGGGATTAAAGGTGTACACCACCATGTCTATCAGCTTAATGTTTTTTTCCTGAGACAGGATTTCTCTGGATAGCCTTGGCTGTCCTGGAACTTGCTTTGTAGACCAGGCTGGCCTCGAACTCAAAGACATCCACCTGCCTCTGCCTCTGCCTCCTGAGTCCTGGGATTAAAGGCGTGCACCACTACCACCTGGCAATCAGCTTAATTTTTTAAAATTTAGTGTGTGTGTGTGTGTGTGTGTGTGTGTGTGTGTGTGTGTGTGTGTGTGTGCACAATAACCATAGAGGCAAGAAAAGGGCATCAGATTCCCTGGAGCTTAAATTACAAGCAATTGTGAGGCACTAACTTGGTACTAAGAACTGTACCAAGTTGACTGAGGACCCAAGAGTATACACTCTTAACTGCAGAACCATCTCTCCAGCCCTCCACTGGAAAATCGTAAACATTCTAAACAAGTCTTGAGTTAAAACAGCATTCACTTTGAAATGTCAGACTGTGGAGAAATTTGAACCATAGCCGGAATCTTCTAGGTGGTTGTAGAGCACTCAGAAGAGACACTTGAAGGCATTATGTGAGAGGATATGAAAAACTAAAGGGAGTGAATTCAGCACCCGTATCAGGGGACAGAGAAAGAATTGCAAATAGAATAAGAGAAACTCTCAGAAACGGCTTTCAGCTTGGTGCAAATGATTCTGTCACACTTTTGAAAGTTCTTGATTTGAGGTCAGAAGTCCAATGTGATTTCCTGCTTTCCATGCAGCTAGTATATTCACTGGGATTTCACAAAGATAATAAGGCCTCCCCAATTCCCAAGATTGAGAAGTATATCTAATTAGCTTCTAATTAGGGTCTCTGCTGTAAGCCCTTCCCAATTCGATCAGAAATTATAGTATATAAATTCAATCAAAATCATACTAATTCTTCCTTTCTGTTCTGAGGATTAAACCAAGGGCCTCATGCATTCTAGGCAGTTCCTCTACCACTGAGCTGATCATCAACCCTCTTTTTTTTCACTTTTTATTTGGAGATAGGGTCCCACTAAATCGACCAGGCTGGCCTTGAATAATACAGTCATCTTGTAGACTAAGGTAGAAAAGACCAATTATCAGCTAGTGATGTATTCTTTTATTTAGTGACTTACTCAAAGCACTACTTGTACTGTCTATTTGCCAAGCATGACTTCACTTGTGTCCTGGACCAGAATGACCTGGAGGAATAGCTGGAAGAGTGGGCCCTTGCCCTTAACACCCTGCTGACTGCCGTGTGCGCTTCTGTAAAATCCTGCTTGCTCGGCCACAATACTTTGTGGTTTTAGAGTGTAAAATGAGAATACACTGGACCCTTCATCAGAGCCCTTCAGGAGATGTCCTGGCTGCGGTCCACTGGTGGCATCTCCTCTCTTCCATCTCACTGGTGTCAGAGTGCTTATTTCAGAAAGATTCCCCTCACAGTCACTCCAATAGCCACGTCAACTAGTTTGTCATTTTTTTTTAGTTTGTCATTTTTATTTGTGCTCTAAATATGGTTTTATTTTCCTTCTCTTTTTGTTTTGTCTGTAGTGCTTTTAAAGAAGTGTAAGAACCAGGCCATTTCACTCATCCATACTCCAGCAGCCATCTTTGACTGGATGTATTAACTCGCCTCATGCTACTGTCGCGCGCGTAACGATCAACAATGTTGCTTGCTATCAGTGATGCCCCTTCCACGCCAGGTTCCAGGTGGCATCAGGAAGCTTCTTCGTGTGTTTATTCACATCCTGATCCTGCTGTTTGCTCTTTGATAGTGAAATCTGAATTTAGTTGTGTTCTGGGCGGCTACACACTTTCTATAACTTCTGCTCTATTGAGATTTTCTTTTGCCCTAATCCATCGTTAGTTAATGTGTACACTCTAGAAATGTTCAGGTGGGTGCATACTTAGATTCATTTGGCACAGGGTTCTGTGTTTCTGTGATTAAACTTATTGATCATGCTATCTAGCCCCCTCAGAACAGTGTTACACAGTGGAGTTGTGTTTGCCAAGGGCTGTAAAACCGTAGGCAAGTTAATTAGCTTGTCTGAACCTCTTACCTTCACTATGAGTGGAGAAAATGGTGAATGTTTCTTAGATGGTTGTTCAAAGGACCAGTTGATTTTCTCAACAGTTAATGCAGCTACTAGTGTTAAATAGTCATTTTATTAACCTCAGACAACTTGCACAAATGAAAGTATTTGTCCTTATATGAATTTAGTCTTGTGGGGTTTTTGGTTTTTGTTTTATTTATTTATTTATTTATTTATTTATTTTTTGGTTTTTCGAGACAGGGTTTCTCTGTGTAGCTTTGCGCCTTTCCTGGAACTCGCTTTGGAGACCAGGCTGGCCTCGAACTCACAGAGATCCGCCTGGCTCTGCCTCCCAAGTGCTGGGATTAAAGGCGTGCGCCACCACTGCCCGGCCTTGTTTTATTTTTTTAAAGGCAAGATCTTGCTCTGCCCAGGCTGGTACTGAACTTCTAGACTGCAGTGATCCTCCTGCCTCATTCTCTATACCACTGTGTCCTGGCTAGCTTTAAGTCAACTTGACAACTGAAAGGAAGAGATCTCAGTTGAGAAAATGCCTCCCTAAGATCTGACTGTAAGTTATTTTCTTAATTAGTGATCACTGGGAAAGGGCCCGGCCATGGCGGGAGGTGCCATACCTGGGTTTGTGGTTCTGGGTTCTATAGGAAAGCAGGCTGAACAAGTCATGGGAAGCAAGGCAATAAGCAGCTCCCCTCCATGGCCTCTGCACCAGCTCCTGCCTCCAGGTTCCTGCCCTGTTTGAGTTCCTGTCCTGACTTCCTTCAGTGATGAACAGTGCTGTGGAAGTGGGGGCCATATAAAACCTCTCCTCCCCAAGTTTCCTTTTGGTCATGAGTTTTGTTCCAGCCATAGAAACCCTAAGATAGACTGCATCCAGCTTCTCATTATTCGTTCATCAGGACAACTTTTAAGTTAGTTGTTTGAACCTAAAATCCCTCCAGTTTGAAAGTATTATTTAGATGATCTCAAGATAGTAAACAAAAAGCATCAGAAATACCCCCAGAGGGAGAAATGGGAAGTGGGTGGTCACTGGGGTGTGGAAATTCTCTACCCTCAAGCCTGACAAACCCCAGATCTCAAGATAGCCGTGACCACTGAGCCATCCCAGTAACATTAAAGTGGGGAGCACGTGTAACCCTGTGGAGATCTGGCTACCCTGACAAACAAGGAAGACATCAGCCAGCAAGAGAAGATGGCTGTGGGACTTGCAGCCCTGCTTTCTCTATGAGAAAAGAGAAGACAGCCAAGCATGGTGGCATGGACCCATAATCTAAGTACCTGGGAGGCTGGGGCAGAAGAGGTTTAAGGCCAACCTGGGCTACACAGTACTAGTCCAGCGCAGGGCTGTATCAAGCACACATGCACACACACAAGAAACATGCTAAGATGAAAGAACTCATGAAACAAAGCATCAAAATGTGATGTCAGCACCATAGAAAGGAGAAAATATACTAACGTACAAAGCAAAGGTCAGGGCACCTGTGTTGAAGGCAGAAAAGTCAAGTGTCTCCGACTCTTCTGGGTGTGTGTCCCTGTAGACCCATACCTCTTGCTTTGTCCTTTCCTATTACTTGAATCTGTAGCATCCCCCGTAAGCTGTATGTCAAAGGTTTGCTCTTCGGTTTGGTGGTGTTGGGAGGTGGTTAAACCTCTAGGATACATAAGGCCTAATGGTAGATCTTTCAGTCATTGGGTTGCACCCTTCCCAGTTTCCCAGTTACCCTTGGAGGTGACTGTGAGACCCTCCTTCCCAGATCCCCAGGTACCCTTGGAGGTGTCTGTGAGACCCGCCTTCCCAGGTACCCTTGGAGGTGTCTGTGAGACCGGCCTTCCCAGATTCCCAGGTACCCTTGGAGGTGTCTGTGAGACCGGCCTTCCCAGATTCCCAGGTACCCTTGGAGGTGTCTGTGAGACCCGCCTTCCCAGATTCCCAGGTACCCTTGGAGGTGTCTGTGAGACCCGCCTTCCCAGATTCCCAGCTGCCATAAAGTGAACAGCTTCCTCCACCCTGTGCCCCTACTACAGTGTGCATCACCATCAGCACCCAGTCCCAAAATAATGGGGCCAATGAACAGTGGATAAAACCTCAAAGACTCAGCAAAATAAACCTTTATTCTTTAGAAATTATTTGCCTTGGGCATTTTGTCATCGCTGACTAACAATGATAAAAGCTGACTAACAATCCTAATGACTATTCTGCTTGTCTTTTAGCATGGACGCAGCAGGGATGAGACAAGGGTGTGTGCATTAGGAATACAGGCAAAGCTTTCATAGGGCTCCATCTTGAAGAATACAGGCAAAGCTTTCATAGGGCTCCATCTTGAAGAATACAGGCAAAGCTCTCATAGGGCTCCATCTTGAAGAATACAGGCAAAGCTTTCATAGGGCTCCATCTTGAAGAATACAGGCATAGCTTTCATAGGACTCCATCTTGAGGCTGAGAAGGAGTTGGCAGCAGCCTGAAGAGGATCAAGCTGATCCTCAAACAAGGGAGGATGCAGGCCATTATGGGTTCTGGGATTGACTAATGAGCAATCATCATCTTGCCTAGAGGCCATCAGGTGCTTAAGGGCACAAGGGTGGGGTAGAACTGAAGGAGTCTGGGTGCTTCAGCTGCTGGGTCCGTGAGCCCAGTTCCAGCGGTGATCAGGGACCACCAGATCTCGGAAAGTACCTAAGCTGATGTGTTCTACAGCCACCTACGTCATAGGTGTTCTATACAGTACACCCAGTGGGAAACTAAGGCATATCACTCATCTGTGTGATCCCCAAACAGTGACCTTTAATCAGCGGGGGATAAGTGAGTGTGGAGGGTTTATTCAGATTTTCTCTCAGCAGCCGTCTGTTAGCGTGGGGGAGGGGGGTGGACTGCAGACTCCTCATACGCTCCAGTCCTCAGATGACAACAGTTTGCATAGTTTGCACACCTCTGTAAACCTTGCATCAGGACCTCTTAAGCTTTCCCACTTGCAGCATTCTTCACCCGAGATTTACATGACCCTAGGTACAGGTGCCTTAAAAGGGCGCACAAATCAAAATGCATCGACAGCAAATCATGAAGACATCTATTTAAAATACTTCTTTGGTGTACATATAATTTTACCATCTATCATTAAAGATTAAGGCAAATTTGTTTATGAGGTGGATGTGCTTGTCTGGTTTTGCCCAAGCATTGATGCACAGGACATAGAGTGTACTAGGTATTTTTCTCGTTGCTGTGGTCAAATGCCTGACTAAAGCAGCTAAGGAAGGAGAGAAGGGTTTGCTTTGACTCCTGGTCCAGGGGCAAGTCCCTCAGTCAGCCCATGCTCAGCTGCCTTCCTCCTTTTTATTTGACCCAGGGCCCCTTCCATGGGATGCTGCCACTGCATTTTGAGTAGATTCTCCCACCTCAACCAACCCAGTGTAGGAACTCCCTCACAGACGTGCCCAGAGGTTTGTCTCCTGGGTGACTCTAGATCCTGTCAGTGTCAATAGGCTGACAATATTAACCACCACAGAGAGCATCTTCAACATTTTGTAGCTAAAATTCGAATTTCATTTTCATCAGTACCAAGAGTGGTATTTTGCATAAACACATAGAGCACAGTGACAGAAGCATTCTGAAATTGTTGGAAATTTTATCCCAATCCCAAACCAAAGTTCATTTAGTTATTTTTTAATGAAATTCAAGTCAGCAAATAGACAGCCATTTTTGAAATCAGATAGTGATAGTGTAACACAATACAACCCAAAGACATCATGGATTTGAGTATTATATGTTGAGGAAAGACAGTAGGAAAACAGGAAAAGTCTTTGTGTTCCAAATTAAACACTTGGGTTTCTGTAAGAGCAGAGATTTCAGGCTGGAGCATTGGTTCAGTGACTGAGTACTTGTGCTCTTGCTGAAGGCCTGGGTTTGAGTTCCAGAACTCACCGAGCAGCTCATAATCATCGTAACTTCAGTTCCAGGGGATCCGGTACCTTCTTCTAACCTCCACAGGCACCAGGCACACGCGTGGTGCCCAATACACATAAAATAATAAAATAAGCAAATCTTTAGAAATTAGAAAGGAGTAGAAGTGTTTTGTGTGCAGTAAAAGCGGTGAAGTTTCTGCAAATGATGACACACGCCTTCGATCCCAGCACTTGGAGGCAGAGGCAGGGGGATCTCTGTGAGTTCGAGACCAGCTGGTCTACAGAGTGAGTTCCAGGACGGCCGGGACTTGGGGCTACATAGAGAGACCATGTCAAAAAAGAAAGGAAGGAAAAGGGAAAGAAAAAATAAAGAAAAGATAGAAGATAAGATTTTAAAAAAGCGGCCGGGCGGTGGTGGCGCACGCCTTTAATCCCAGCACTCGGGAGGCAGAGGCAGGCGGATTTCTGTGAGTTCGAGGCCAGCCTGGGCTACCAAGTGAGTTCCAGGAAAGGCGCAAAGCTGCACAGAGAAACCCTGTCTCAAAAAACCAAAAAAAAAAAAAAAAAAAAGATTTTAAAAAAGCAAAAAGAAACCCCTGCAGTTCCTAGCACGCAGTACACAGGCTTGAATCTGAGCCGAGGTGTTTTAGGTAGTATGGTTGATGAATGCAGAGCAACTGTTGTGTGTTTAGAACCAGGACCGTCAGGAGGTCACAGCGCCACACAGGTGAGCATGGCCAGCAAGGTCTCAGATGCAATGTGCATTTGATTTTGAACTATTTGCTAGTCCTTGGGCATTTATAAGATGCTTGCTGTTGCCAGAATTTTCAGAACTGGCACATGTGGAGACCTGACCCACAGTCTAAGAACTGCCTCTACAGTTCGTGTATGAGCTAGTGCATTATAGAAGCGATGCAAACGGTTCTTACAAGAGAACCATCTGCATGCTCACACAGATAAATGCAGGTGCCTTCTTTGCATATTTTACATCCAGGGATGGTCAGGTTCACAGATGCAGAACCAGTGGACATGGAGGGCCGATGTGTTCATAGTCAAGCCGATTTTTGGCATGTGCCAGGCACTGCTCTTGAAGATCACAGATGATGTACATGCAATCACATGTGACTTTTGGGCCCATCCTCTGAGAACATTACAAAGAATGAAAAAGAGGCACAGAGCAGTGGTACATTATCCCAAGTCACGCACTTTCCAAATGGAGGATTCACCGGACATACCTGTCCTCTCTTGCTTCTGCATTAGTTAAGCTCCTTCAGTGTAAGCCACACATACGTCCTCAGGTATCTTTGTGCATTGGATTGGAAGGGTGCCTGGGCACACGGATCCAGGGATGAAAACCACAACCCATCTGGCCTCAGAACAGACTAGAGCAGTTCCTGAGCTCCATGTTCCAAGCACATCAGAGAAGCCTAGCCCAGTGCCTTTCTGGATTTCAACCCTGTGCCCCACACTCAGACCTATCACTTCTCCCTCTGCTGACTTCTGCCTGGCGCTCCTCAGCCTTCTGTTCAGTACAATCTTCACTTGAGTACTGCACCTGTGAGGATCTCCAGCCGGGGTCCAATCTACAAGCAGGCCTGAGTGAGAAATGGGGATATGCCTGCCTATCTGGACTCTCCACCCCTGGAGAGCTGAGGCTCCACAGGGCTTGTCCTAAGTGCATTCATCCTCAAGCTTTCTGTATCCATTTCCTCTAGCTTAGACATAATACATTTTGAACCTTCTGACTTTGATGTTCACCGGGGTCAGTGACTTTTTCTTAAAGGGCCAAGTAGTAGAATCTAGGTAATGACCCTATGGATTCTCAGCCACACATGACTTGGCTCCTTCCCTCCAGGTTAAAATCTCAGAAAGAATGAACACAGTTGACCCAGCTCACTTTCTGCACCAGTCCTTGGTGCCCAGGCTACAAATCAGTTCTCTGTACCCTCGAATCCATACCCACCCAGGAGCTATCAGCCATGACTGCATGGATACACATGGCCAGCAGGCTGCCCTTCCAGGAAAGGCAGGCAGCCCCAGAGGCCAGCTGTGGCTTGACAGGCATGCACTGAGGCCCACTGGGCAACCAAGTGCAGGCTTTATAGCAGATGTGTAGACTAGTAAATGGAAGAACAAGGGACCAAACAAATGCTTGGAGATTAAATAACTTGATTTTTAGAAAAGTATTTGGGATGCGGGTGTAGCTCAATGGAGCCTTGCCTAGCATGTGTGAGGTCCTGGGTTCTAGGACTCCCCAGCACCAGTGAGTGAATGAAGGAATGAACGAATTAATGACTAAATAAAGCAAGACAGCCTGCATTTTGAATTTTTGCTTTCATCGCCACCTGCTGGCCAGAACTGGTATCAGGCTAAAGTTCTGTTGTAGATGTTTCCTTGTATTTAGAAAGAACCTTTTTCTAGGAAAAACGTAGTTTCTTTCTTTAAAAAAAGTTTGCTATTCTAAAATTAACATTTTATTTATAAGATAGTTGTGTAAATTTTTGTTTGTATTTCGTATATTTTACATGAAAACATTTTAGAAGAAGCAAAATTGGTATTTTCACCAAAAAAAGGAATAAAAGACAGGTATTTTAAATATCTTTACATAATTAAAGAATATAGAAAAATCAATATGAAAATATTAGGGGAATGAAGAGATGTATCCGGGCTTAAGAACACTCGTGGCTCTTGCAGAGGACCTGAGTTCAGTTTCCAGCACCCACAGGACAGCTCATAACTACCTGTAACTTTAGCTTGGGGGATCTGAGAGTTTCGTCTAGACTCTGTGGCTATGCACACACATATACACAAATAAAGATAAATCATTAAAAGTCGACCAAACAAAAAACCTAGACAGTAGTAGACACCTGATGGGAAGCCTAGCCTGTGCCTGCAGGCCTGCCTTCCACTGCGTGACTGTCTTCACCACGACACTGAATGGTGTGCCTTGTTCCCTGCCTCTGGGACATCGTTACACTGGGCTGTTTTCCTCCTACGGTTCCTCCTGGCCACGCCTAGCTGACCATCGCAGAACGACGACATACAGAGCACAGGGCATCTATCCCTGCACTTCGGCACCCGCACACTTGCCCAGTGTGGCTGCATCTATCTTCTTCTGCCTGCATAAGCTCCTGTCAGGCAGACCCCTCCAGAAAGTACGGCTCTGGAAGTTACTGTGACCGCCCATTGCAGGATTGTGGACCCCTGCTGTTATCAGTTCAGAAACACTGGGGCCTCTACGGACAGGTCTTCCAAAACCCCGCCCACATCTTTCTCAAGCCCCCTTTACTAAATTCTCAAGTTGCCTGGGGTTCTCATGCTGTCTGCTTCCTGTCCACATCCTGGCTGAATGTCAGTATCTGTCCAACTATATGCCCAGGGAAGGCGATGGCTGGGTCAAAGTCACACTACTCAGGCTGTGCTTCTTCCTCTTGTGCATCCAAAATCAAGACAGTTCCACAGCAACAGAACATCCTTCCAACATGAGACAAGCACGTATTCTATCATTTTCATTTTATGTGTATGTGTGAGTGTCTACCTATATGTATGTGTACCGTGTGTGTGTGGTGTCCCAGAGGGCCAGAAGAGGATGTTGGATCCTCTGGAACAGGTAGTTGTGAGCTGCCCCGTGTGGGTGCTGGGAACTGAACTTAGGTCCCCTGCAAGAGCAACAAGTGCTTTTAACTGCTGGACCACCTCTCCAGCTGTGCTGAGACAGTTTTTTAATGTGAGCTGCATGGCAGTCTTCTTTAAATTCTTAACTATCAGGACACATGTTCCCTGTGTACCTTTTCAGTGGTTTGTTGATTAACCCTTGGCCCTCAAAGAGGATGCAGTTAGATAGAGTGGTGACAGCCTCTGAGCTTAACACACTCACGTTTTTTTTTCTTCTTCTTCTTCCTACTTTGCTGCCTTTCAGATCGCCATGAGGTTATCTCCAAAGAAATTTTGGAGCTGGACCCTTGGGAGAACCAGTGGAATGTTGTTGCCATCAACGTCCTCATGCATGACAGCTATGACGTCTGCCTGGTAGCTAGGATGAACCCCCGAGACCTCATCCCACCGCCCTCAGATCTGATTGATGAAGGTGGTGACCACAGAGGGCAAAGATGAGGGTCTCGCAGCTGGAGGAGCCATGGCCTGGCAGCCAGGCCTCCGAATGCAAGACCCCGCATACTGTGTGGCGCTGACCTTCTCACTGCATGCATAGCAGCCCCTGTGTAAAGATGTACTGAGCAGTGACAGGGGTGGGCGGCACAGGGTCTTCCCTTAGGGGCATCCCAGCCTAATGAAGTAGATAGGGCAGTGCAGAGCGGATGGCGAGGGTTCATGTGAGTGGGACAGGGAGCGCATGGAGGGCAGCACCCTGCTCTGCTGGGGACCCAAGAGCACTGCCGAGCAGACCCACGGGTGCTTCTGATGATGAAATTGTGGGAGAGGCCAGTCAAAGGCCCTAAAGTAGGAAAGCTGGTGCATGTCTGGGACATCTAGTCCAGCCTGGTCACACTGCTCGCACACAGGATTTGTCACTGAGAGAATAAAGGTTATAACTGGGTGACCAGTGCCGAAAGAGGAGGAGCGTGGGTCTGGGCCTGGATAGAGGAGCCATCTTCTTGGAGCTTTGCCCCAGCTTAGTCTATTAGAACTGCCCTGACCTACAGCAGCAGTGTCCACTGTGTGCCAAACGTTCGGACCTGGAACCCAGCTCTGTTGCCATGGGCCACAGTGAGCAGAGCATTCCTGAACACAGAGGGGCCCCTTGGGGTTAGTACCGAGTGTCTAGACTGAACTTGCCCAAGGCCTCTGCCCAGCTCTCAGCTTTACAGGACCTTCCTCAGGTCGAGGCTGGCTGACACAGCAGGTCTAAGTATGAGGACCCAGGCTCTGAGTGAGGAGAGAAGAGGCACCTATTGGCTACCTGCTGCCTCTTTCAGATCCCTCTCCTGGCTGGGAGGGTGAGCTGAAGCCTACTTCAGCCCAAGCAGGGCACAGTGAGCTCCCCGCCCCCCGGATATATTAGGGGTGATGTGCAGTTACAAGTGGAAACTCGTCTATTTTGCCTCCATTCATGTTTCCGGATGCACAGCAGATCCATCGGGTGGCTGTTCTCCAATCACTTCACCAGAGCTCCTGTGTAAGCAGGGTGGATGCCCTGGGCTCTTCTGGAGAAGAGCAAACCCTGCATGGAGCGTGTGTTCTCCAGGTTCCAACCTCTCCCTGACAGGAGAGCCAGGCTCAGTCAAACTGGAGCCACTGCAACTTATTTCTGACAGGTGGGAACTCTGGGGGTCCAGCACAGGTGTACCCCCAGAAGGCTACACTCTGGGAGACAGAGACCATGTCTACCTCTCTGAGGTCACCCCTTAAGTCGCTGTAGCAGTACCTCACACATGGGTGGCGTTTTGGGTGACCGGAATAGACAGCATGTCTAAGCTAGCTCTCTGAGCCTGTCTGGGACTTCAAGTTTCAGTGTCCTCATTCTGCCCCCTAGTGGAGGGTAGTAATCTGAGGTTTCCTTTTCTCAGGCAAAGCAGAGCTGCTCCTCAAATTGGCAGCCAGGCTTGGGAGAGGTTCTAAGGGGTCTCTGCCACCCCACCCCAACCCACCCCCGATCCCCTTCCAGAATCCCTGTTCCTGCTCACCCACCTGGGCATGTTAGAAGCTGCCTGTCACCTGGATCATGGGCTGCAGTGGCTTTATCTTCTGAACACACTGGCCAGGACCATGGGCAGAACTTTCCAAATCTTACCTTCCTCCTATACAGAATGGGAAGGAAAACCCCATATCCTTTGCAGGGTTGGTGTGTGCAAGGTTGTAGTGAGTGAGAAAATGCTGAGTGGAATGCTGGGTTAAACACAAATGCCATGAGCAGGCTTTAGCGGCTGGCCTTCTTACTGTCGCCATGGTCAGGGTTTCCCAGGACAAAGTGCAGAACAGAACCCAGGGCTTTGGGGAGTCTCAGACTTAGGGAGAAAAGTGACTGCATCTAAGTTGGTTCCAATGTCTCCTGTGCTTGGCTCCTTTGGCAGTGAGGACTCCCTTGGGTCTGCAGCCTCTTGAGACCATAAGTAGATGCCTCCAGGGCATCATCAGGTAGTGAGAGCCATCCTGGGCTAGGACACCATTGCTGCCAATGCTAGGGAGTATGAGAAGAGAACTTTCCAGGGAATGCTGGGCGAGGACACAGGAAAGTGGCTGGTCTCCCTGGAGCAGACAGTCCCAGAGCTGGAGGAGAGGCAGGAGCTGGGAATATTCTCAGGTTTACTCCTGGCAGGTGCATCCAGGATCTCAGATGTCTGGCATGAACTCCTTTTGTTCTACACTCAGAACCCAGAGGACAGCTTGCTGGCTTTAGTGCTCACTTTCAGCTCGGGGCCTCTCCACTGATTTTCCTATTTGTGATTCAAACCAATCCGCTCTGCCCTCCTGGAGAACTATTGTTAGAGATTCCATTTGGACAGACCTTCCTGTTACCCCTTCACTGTCATTGAAGGTCTTCTGACACCGCAGAAGGCCCCTTATAAAATGTCTACTACTGGGGCTTCTTATCTTTGTGACGCAGGATTGCTGGACGCTGAGCGAGGAAACACAATGGGGAAGTAATTTGGATGCTGGGCTGATAAAGGACTGCAGCTGTCAGCCTCACTGACTCAGTTTGTGCTCAGCAAGAGGCAGCATTGTTCTCAGGCTGACTTTATAATGAAGAAATGCTCTGACTGCAGACTTATAAAATACATTTTTGCTAATAAACGATTGCCTGCATTTTGGTTTTCACATTGTGGGTGAGTGTAGGTTTCGGTTGAACAAGAGTCCCAGTGCCTGGTAAAAGTGGTGTTCTCAGAGCGGGGAATGCCATGTCAGAGAGTGAACATCCAGGACAGAGGCAGGTGGAGAGATGGGCAAGGGGCAGCAGGTGGCCTGCTTCCGGGCAGTGCAAGCTCTGGCCCTTCTCTTCACAGCTCCTCATTCTACACAAAGCAGATGCGCAAACACAACCCCCTTCCCCACCCTCTTGAGACAGTCTTACTATGGCCCAAACTGGCTTCAATTTTGCAATTCTCCTGCCTCTGCCTCCTGAGTGCTGGGCTTACAGGCAAGCACCACCACTCCAAGCTATAAAGTCTCATCTCATGAGGAGCAAAAGCCAAACTCATCTCAGTAGGCAAAAATGCCAAGAGCCCACATTCCCGTGGTACTATACAACCTCAGTGGAACAAGTTACCATGGATTCAGAGGCTTAAACCAGCACAGACTTATCCCCTTACAGTTCTGGAACTCAAGAGCCCTTGTGAATCTCAACGAGCTAAAATCCATGGTGGTGGGGCTGTGACTCTTCTGGAGACCCTTTCTGTTTCTTCCTCCAGAATCTGCTGGGCTATCTTGTTCTGAAGCCCTTTCCTCCATCTCCAGAACCAACAACCGCGTGGCCACGCCTGCATCTTCTCTGTCTCCCGATTCCACTTTTCAGAACTATGATTAAATTGTCCTGCCTGGACAATTCAGGGGACTTCTTGTAGAGGTCAACTAATTGGCAACCTTCAGGCCAGTGATGACCTTAGTCTCTGCCATATAACAAAATATATGCAGGTTCTGGCACAGATGTGATGTGGCAAGGGAATAATTTTTCTGCCTATCATACCCAAAATTCTTTATGTTACCCATACAATGATCCACACAAAACATGTAAATATCTGATTCCCCCACCTTCTCTTTCTCTGGTCAGGAAACAGGACAATGACAGAGGTATCAATACACATGCAGCATGTGTCCTAGGACCTTGTTTGCCTGTGAAGACACAGCAAGAGGTCACCACTACTCCCCAGAGGGCCTCTAGGAGCAGGGATGCCTGGAGCTTGCTGGGGGCTACTTCACACCCAATGAGGAGCCACCATAAATAAAACCCATATAGCAGAAGGGAAAAGTGGGCAGAGAGAGACGGGTCATGATGGCATTGCAGAATAACCAAATTAAATCATCCCCAAAGCCAGCCCTGCCTCTGGGTCTTTTCCAAGTTTGTTAACCAGCATCTCACATCCCATTGTGAACCATCCCAAGGCCTTTTAATAGTGAGTGGCACCAGGGAGGAGGGCATCGTAAGCAGGAAGTAGGGGTTCCAAAGGTAGGAGAGCCTAGTTGGGCAGTTGACTCTGGTCCTTGATTGGGCACTCAAGAGTTAAGTCATACCTATTATACCTGAGGATGGGGCTGAGCAAATGCAGCTGTCCAGTCCAGACACTTGCTGGAGAGACTCCACCTGCTGGAGCCAGTTACTACCTCATCAGACTTCATGAGTCTGTTATATGGGACCTACAATAAGACCCCAAGAGGCAGAGACACTCCTGTTGAAAATGGCCAATTGGAAAACAGAGTGGGGACTCCAGTCAGGGAAGCCAATAGGCTAACTGCAGATCTTCACTTCCCAGTCCTCTCCTCTAAATCCAGTCAAGTCTCATCTTCAGCTCTGTAGCAGATCAACTATGGCCTCCTCCTTCCCCTCCCCCCATGTTGGATGGATCACACATATCTTCCCCTTCAATCTTCCTCCCCGTAACTCATTACTTTATTCCAGCCCCCAGCTGCAACAGGCATTCCCTGGAAACCCACCAGCCAAGCCTGCCAGAGAATCAAGTAGGCCAGCAGAACAAGTAATGTGAGCTTCATGTCTTCACTCTCGGCTCCAAATCCAATCCCCAGTCTCACCCCTAGCTCTGCAGCAGACTACTTGTTGTGGTCTCCCCTGATTCCCAGGGAACTAAGCAGAGCCTGGTGGAACACTCTGCTTTCTTCCCTCCTGTGGACACCTTCAGCCTCCTCCCCTCCCCCACCAGCCCATCCCCTTTCATAATTGTCAGCTCCAAATACCTAGAAAAACATTTTACCCTGAACCCCCAGAGGCCACACCTATCAAACTCCCGTAAGAAGTCTCTACCAGGCAACATACAGCCACCACACCCTCCTAAGAATGAAAGAAAGTGACAGAAACCAAGGGACAAAACACCCAACAAAGACAAGACCAGATAACAGCACCTGGAACTACAATCATCCCGAACCCAAATGCCTAGACACCAGCATAAAAACACAATCCATAACTGCTGCGGGCCGCAGGAATATATCATAAGAACTCAGCTGGTTATGGCAAAGTCACTATCTGGAGGGATCAGGGAATTCCTCCAGAGGAAGCCAAATTCCAAGGAGCTTTTGTTGTTACTTGGTTTGTTATATATCAGCTGTCTTCTGTTATGAAAATCATGTGTGCCTTCATAGTTTTCCCAATTGACTTTTCCCTAAGAAGGGCTAACAGTGTGGACTGATCACTCTCTGGACATACACATTCCAGGTATTTGGAGAACTGCCTCAGGAAAGGATTTCTCTGGAATCAGATATCTCCCTTGGCCACTTTCAAGGACTAGCAGTAATAACAGTCCACATGCAAGTCTCCTGATTTAAGATAAATTTCACAAGGAGACACCACCTAGGTCAGGTGGATGTTAAGTAATAGCTTTACACAATTCAGCTCAGACCCTCCTTTCTTACAGCCTTACTAACTTTATAGACTGCTAACTCCTTACCTAACCACTTCTAGGAATATTTAGATAACCTTCTGCGCTGACAGCTATGCTCAGCCAGAACCCCAGTTCAAGCCTCCTTGTAATTATCATCATTGGCAGCATCCGGCCAGGTCCATCCCCAGGTGGAGAAGAGTACCTTATCAGAGATACCTCTGTACTCTCTAAGAACAGACTTAAGCATCCAGGCTACCTGTTTGAGAAGGCCTGGCGGATGTGCCAATTAAGCCTTACTTCCTCCTTTCCCAAACCTTACCTCTAGTGCCAGATCTCCCTTTAACTATCACCAAAGGCATCTAGCTGTACATGGGTTGCCTAGCGACTGAGCACACTTTCCCCCACCCTGCAGAAAAACGGCAGATAGCTTGGACAGATAGGAACCACAGGAAAAAAGAAGACAGTTTTATTTTCTCCCATTGACGTAGCAACTTATAGATTCTTAACATTTTCTACTAATCACATTTAAGACTATAGTTGAGCACATAAGAGTCCCTCTTCTTAGATATTACTCAAATTCAGTCTTTAGTTAATTCATTTCCCCATTGGTCACTTCCCTTTGGGGTTGCAAATGATAATTAACAGTTATTGCCTCTCAATGTGATTCTTATCACCCCTCCGTTTGACCCTGGAAGCCTGGCTTTATATACCAGGACTTCCAGGGCACAGAAGACAGAGAAGAGAAAAGAGTATGGAAGAACTAGATGGGTAAGAACTTGAGAGGAACAAACTGAGATGGGAAAGAACTAGGTTGAAGGGCTAGAGGAGAGTACTAGAGGAGTGAGATGGAAGATGAGGAAGAGCCAGATGGGAAAGTACTAGCTGGGTAAGAACAAGCTGAAAAGGACCTAGATGAGGCAGAGTTAAGATGAGAGAATTAAGAGAGAACTTAGAGGAAGCAGTAGATAAATATAGAGAGCAATCAGGCAAGAAAGGAGCTAGACATGAGAACAAAACTGAAGCTGTGTATAAAGGATGTTATGCCAGAGGAATTAAAGCAAGTGGACTATAGAGCTCGGTGTGCTGAAATTCTATTTCCTGAAAATAGTCCTCGCCGTTAGTAGTTCTCTCTCCTGAGCCCCTGGGATGTATAATATTAAGGCTGGTCCCTCTAGTACTATACAAGACATAACAATTGTAGTTGGGTGTTTTTTTTTTTCTCCTTTGACTCTTTGGGGGCCTGCCATCCAGCTCCCAAATAAACACGCAGAAACTTATTCTTACTTATGAATGCCCAGCCTTACCTTGGCTTATTTCTAGCTAGCTTTTCTTAAACTATTTTATCTACCTTTTGCCTCTGGGCTTTTACCTTTCTCTATTCTATATGTCTTTCTCTACTTCTTACTCCATTGGTGGCTGGGTGGCTGGGTGGCTGGGTGGCTGGGTGGCTGGGTGGCTGGACGGCTGGGTGGCTGGGTGGCTGGGTGGCTGGGTGGCTGGCCCCTAGCATCCTCCTCTCCTCCTTTTTCGATCCTCCCTTCTTTTTTTATTTATTCTCTCTGCCCGCCAGCCCCGCCTGCCCCTCCCTTGCCTAGCTATTGGCTGTTCAGCTCTTTATTAGACCAATCAAAAGGCAAAGTAACACAGCTTCACAGAGTTAAACAGATGCAACATAAAAGGATGCAACACATCTTTGCATCATTAAACAAATATCCCACAGCATAAATGAATTTAATGCATCTTTAAGTAGTAATCCACAACAAACAACCAGGACAGTGTGTCTCCACTAGAGCCCAGAAACCCACCACACTAGGCCCTGGAATTGCAACATAGCTGAAGCACAAAACACAGCCATTAAAACAGCCTTTATGGGTATGATAGAGGTCCTTAAAGAGGAAATGAATAAATCCCCTAAAGAAATCTGTGAAAACATAAACAAACAATGGAAGGAAATGAATAAAACAGTTCAAGACCTGAAAGTGAAATTAGAATCAATAACAAAAAACCAAACTAAGGGAAATCTGGGAATGAAAAATTTAGGAACTCAAACAGGAACCTCAGAGACAAGCCTCACCAACAGAATACAAGAGGTGAAAAAGAGAATCAGGCATTGAAGACACGAGAGAAGAAATTTATACCTCAGTCAAAGAAAATGTTAAATCTAAAATACTCCTGGTACAAAATATCCAGGAAATCTGGGACACTATGAAAAGACCAAATCTAAGAATAATAGGAATATAGGAAGCAGAATCCATTTCAAAGGCACAGAAAATACTTTCAACAAAATCATAGAACAAAAATTTCCTAACCTAAAGAAGGAAATGCATATCAAAGTACAAGAAGCATACAGAACACCAGAAAAGAATTTCCCTTAGCGCATAATAATAATCAAAATAGTATAAACATACAGAACAAAGAAAGAATATTAAGAACTGCAAGGGAAAAAGACCAAGTAACACATAAAGGCCGACCTATTACAATTACACCTAACTTCTCAGTGGAGACTCTAAAAGGCAGAAGGGCCTGGCCAGATGTTCTACAGACTCTTAAGAGACCACAGATGTCATCCCAGACAACTATACCTAGCAAACTTTCAATCACAATAGATGGGGAAAATAAGACATTCCATGATAAAACCAAATTGAAGCAATGTCTATCTACAAATCCAGCCTTCCCAAAGGAAAATTTCACTTAAAGAGGTAAACCACATCCAAGAAAACACAAGGAATAAATAATCCATGACCAGCAATTCAAAAGAGGGGGAGCACACATAACACTACACAACAAAATAACAGGAATCAACAAACACTGCTCATTGATATCTCTCAAGACCAGTGGTCTCAATTCCCAATAAAAAGACATAGACTAACAAAATGGATGTAAAAACAGGATCCATTCTTCTGCTGCACCAAAGAAACACACCTTAACATCAGGAGGGACATCATCTCAGGATAAGAGGATAGGAAAAGATATTCTAAGTAAATGGACCTAAGAACCAAGCTGATGTAGCCATTTTAATATCTGACAAAATAAGCTTCAAACCAAAACTAATGAGGATAGGGAAGGACACCACATACTCATCAAAGGAAAAAGTCCACCAAGAGGACAGTGCAATTCTTAACATCTATGCACCAAACACAAGAGCACCCATGTTTACATAAGAAACACTATTATAGCTTAAATCACATACTGACCCTCATACATTGATAGTGTGAGACTTCAATACCCCACTCTGGCCAATGGACAGATCATCCAGACAAAACTAAACAGAATTGCTGGAACTAACAGATGTTATTAGCCAAATGGACCTAGCAGATATTTACAGAACATTTCACTGAACACAAAAGAATATACCTTCTTCTCAGTACCTTATGGAACTTTCTCCAAAATTGACCACATACTCAGGTAAAACAAAACAAGTATCAGAAGATACAAGAAAATTGAAATAGCACCCTATATCCTGACCACCATGGATTAAAGCTGGATCTCAACAACAACAGAAACAATAGAAAGCTTACAAACTCATGGAAACTGAACAACTCACTACTAAATGAAAAAATGAGTCAAGAAAGAAATTAGAGCCAAGTGGTGGTGGCGCAGGCCTTTAATCCCAGCACTCGGGAGGCAAAACCAGGCGGATCTCTGTGAGTTCAAGGCCAGACTGGTCTACAGAGCAGGATCCAGGACAGGCACCAAAACTACACAGAGAAACCCTGTCTCAAAAAAAAAAAAAAAAAGTAAGAAAGAGGGCTGGAGAGATGGCTCAGAGGTTAAGAGCACTGGCTGCTCTTCCAGAGGTCCTGAGTTCAATTCCCAGAAACCACATGGTGGCTCATAAACATCTGTAATGAGATCTGGTGCCCTCTTCTGGCTGCAGGCATACATGCAGGCAGAACACTATGCACATAATAAATAAATAAATCTTAAAAAAAAAAAAGTAAGAAAGAAAGAAAGAGTAAAGACTTCCTAGAATTGAATGAAAATGAATACACAACATATAAGACACAATAAAGGTGGTTCTAAGAGGCAAATTCATAGCACTAAGTGCTACATAAAAAATCTGGAGAGATCTCATACTAGTAACTTATCAGCACACCTGAAAGCTCTGGAACAAAGAGAAGAAATCACACCCAAAAGGAGTAGGTGTCAAGAAATAGGGGTTGGAAGCCGGGCGGTGGTGGCGCACGCCTTTAATCCCAGCACTCGGGAGGCAGAGCCAGGCGGATCTTTGTGAGTTCGAGGCCAGCCTGGTCTCCAAAGCGAGTTCCAGGAAAGGCGCAAAGCTACACAGAGAAACCCTGTCTCGAAAAACCAAAAAAAAAAAAAAAAGAAATAGGGGTTGGGGATTTAGCTCAGTGGTAGAGCACTTGCCTAGCAAGCACAAGGCCCTGGGTTCCATCCTCAGCTCAAAAAAAAAAAAAAAAAAAAAAAGAAAAAAGAAATAATCAAACTGAGGGCTGAAATCAATAAAATAGAAATAACAACAACAAAATACAAAGAATCAATGGAACAAAGAGCTGGTTCTTTGAGAAAATCAGTATGACTGATCTAAATTAACTAAAAGGCAGAGAATATCCAAATTAATAAAATTAGGGATGAAAGGGGGACATCAACAGACATCAAGGACATCCAGAGAATCATAAAGACATACTTTAAAAACCTGTACTCTAACAAATTGGGAAATCTAAAAGAAATGGATAATTTTCTTGACACATACCACTTACCAAAGGTAAATCAAGATCAGATAAGCAATTTAAACAGACCTATAACCCCTAGTGAAATAGAAGGAGTTATTAAATATCTCCCATCCCAAAAAAAGCTCAGGGCCAGATGGTTTTAGCACACAATTATACCAGATTTTCAAAGAAGAGAATGCCAATACTCCTCAAATTATTCCACAAAACAGAAACAGAAGGGACATTGCCCAATTTGTATTACAAGACCACAGTCACCTTGATTTCTAAACCACAAAAGGACCCAACAAAAAAAGAACTACAGACCACTTTCCTTTATGAACATAAATGTAAAAATTCTCAATAAAATACTTGTGAACCGAATCCAAGAACACATCAAAAAGATCACCCACCATGATCAAGTAAGCTTCATCCCAGAGATGCGGGGGTGGTTCAACATATGCAACTTGATAAATGTAATCCACCATATAAACAAACTGAAAGACAAAAATCACATCATCATCATTTCATTAGATGCAGAAAATGCCTTTGAAAAAAATCCAGCACCTCTTCATGATAAAAGCCCTTGAGAGATTAGGGATACAAGTGATATAACTAAACATAATAAATGCAATTTAAAGCAAGGTGATAGCCAATATCAAATTAAATGGAGAAAAACTCAAAGCAATTCCACTAAAATCAGGAACAAGACAAGGCTGTCCAGTCTCTCCATACATATTCAATATAGTATTTGAAGTCTTAGAGCAATAAAACAACTGAAGGAGATCAAGGGGATACAAATTGTAAGGAAGAAGTCAAAGTATTGTTATTTGTAGATGATGTGATAGTATACATAAGTGACCTGAAAAGTTCCACCAGGAAACTCCTATAGCTGATAAACTCTGCAAAGTAGCTGGATACAAAATTAACTCAAAAAATCAGTAGTCCTCCTATATACAAATGACAAATAGACTGAGAAAGATATCAGGGAATCAATATCTTTCACAATAGCTTCAAATAATATAAAATATCTTGGGGTAACTCTAACCAAGCAAGTAAAAGTCTTGTATGATAAAAACATTAAGACATTGAAGAAAGAAACTGAAGAAGCTATCAGAAGATGGAAAGATCTCCCATGCTCATGGATTGGTAGGATGAACATAGTAAACATGACCATCCTACCAAAAGCAATCTATAGATTCAGTGCAATCCCCATCAAAATTCCAACACAATTCTTTGCAGAT
This sequence comes from Peromyscus californicus insignis, assembly GCF_007827085.1. NCBI lineage: Eukaryota > Metazoa > Chordata > Mammalia > Rodentia > Cricetidae > Peromyscus > Peromyscus californicus. Next base: position 103,918,554 of record NW_026294584.1, on the reverse strand, counting down.
CTTGAAAGGACAATTTTCACCTTCATATAAACACATACACATACACAAAACAAAACAAAACAAAACAAAAAAACCAGGACAGCTAAAACAATCCTGAATAATAAAGTAACTGCTAGAAGTAGCACCATCCCTGACCTCAAATTCTACTACAGAGCTGTAGTAATAAAAACAGTATGATATTGTCACAAAAATAAGCACATCAGTCAATGGATTCAAATTTAAGACCCAGACATCAATCTAGTGGTGTTTTATAAAACAGAAAGCTGTCTTTATAAAGATGTCAGAAACACACTGGGGAAAGTCAGCATCTTCAGCAAATGGTGCTGGTCAAACTAGATGGCTGTGTGTAGAAGATGCAAATAGATTCATACTTACTACTCTACACAAAACTCAACTTCAAATGGACCAACGACCTCAACGTAAAACCAGATACACTGAACTTGATAGAACAGAAAGTGGGAATAGCCTTGAACTCACCGGCACAGAAAAAGACTTTCTCAACAGAACACTGTTAGCACAGGCACTAAGATCAACAATTAATAAATGGGACCTCATGAAACTGAAAAACTTCTGCATGGCAGAGAACACTGTCATTTAGACAAAGTGGCAGCCTAAAAAATGGGAAAAGATTTTTACCAACTCCACATCCAAAAGAGGGCTTGTGTCCAAAATGTATAAAGAACTTTAAAAAACAAGGTATCAAGAAAATAACTCAATTTAAAAATAGAGTTCAGATCTAAACAGAGGATTCTCAAAAGAAGAAACTCAAATGGCTGAAAACACTTAAGGAAATGTTCAACATCCTTAACCATCAGGGAAATGCAAATCAAAACTACTTTGAGATTTCATCTTACACCTCTCAGAATGGCTAAGATCAAAAATACAAGTATCAGCTCTTGCTGGTGAGGATGTGGGGCAGGGGGAACACTCCTCCACTGCTGGTGGGAATGCAAACTTGTACAGCCACTATGGAAATCAGTGTGGCAATTCCTCAGAAAGATGGGAATAGATCTACCTCAAGACCCAGCAACACCACTTTTGGACATACACCCAAAGGATACTTTGTCCTACCATAGACACACTCGCTCTATGTTTATTTCTGCTTTATTTGTAATAGCCAGAAATTGGAAACAACCTAGATGTCTCTCAACAGAAGAATGGATAAAGAAAATGTGGTACATTTACACAATGGAATATCACTCAGCCACTAAAAAAAAACTCACGAAATTCACCAGTAAATAGATAGAAATGAGTGAGATAACCCAGACTCATAAGAACAAATATAATATTTATTCTCTTATGTGTGGATATTAGCTGTTAAGTCAATGATAATCAAGCTACAATTCCATAGAACCACAGAGAATAGATATAGAGTAAAGGAGAAAGGGGGGAACAGAGAGGGAAGGTGGAGGAACTGGGAGGAGTAGGGAGAGGGGAACCATAATCAGGATATATTATGTGAGAAAATAAAAGGAAAAAATCAATAAAAGGAAAAATTTAAATCTAAATGTAAAGTGGATGAGAAAGGACTAAATGCAAGTAGTGGTCATGACTTATGAATGAGGAAATAAAGCTAATTATTTGTCTACTTCTAATTCTGTCATGGATGTTTTGGTTTGGGTGGTGGCTAAATCATAAAGTATATTCAATACTGAAAGGGTCAAATCATATGAAGCTTCACATCTTTCATTTCAAATGCCAATTCTAACTGTATATATGTTCAAGTTGTATAGACTTTGAGTCTGGCTAATTCTGGTGTGTGTGTGTGTGTGTGTGTGTGTGTGTGTGTGTGTGTGTGTGTGTGTGTTTGCTTTGCAGGTTTTTTAATGAAATTTTAAAAGTAAAAATTAAAAAATAAAATTTTTGTCCGGGCATGGGGATATATACATATCTGTAATCTCAGAACTTGGGAGACAGAGGCAAAAGGATTGCCACAGGTCAGAGGTTATTATGGTCTACACAGTGAATTCCAGACCAGTCAGACTTAGATAAGACCCTATCTCAAAAGCAAAACAAAAAAAATGAGATTCAACAAAATAGAAGTTTTTTTAAACTACACCCTTGTCTTCTGGGGGGAGGAAGAACCAGTTTTCTTTAAGACTGTGGCCCCGGTAGGTCCACTGTGTTCCACTGGATGACCCCACACCCATGAGTACATGAGCAACACAAATTCCACCTGGTGGGCTATAAAAAATTTTTGAGGACAGAAAGTTGGGTGGGGTGGGTATAGATCTAGGAAGAGTTAGGGGTAGGAATAGGTGAATAAAATCAAAATACATTGTATGTATATACAAAATTCTCAAAGATTAATAAAAATATGTGTATTTTTTAGCATAATGTTTTATTGATTCTTTGGGAATTTCACATCATGAACCCAAATCCCACTCATTTCCCAGTCTCTCCATATCCACCCTTCACTCTCGCAGCATCCCTCTCAAAATAAAATAAAAATATTAATTAAAAAAAGCACTTTGCTCCTCTATTGTAGAATATTATTTTAAGATCTATTACATTTGTTTATGCTGTGGAATATTTGTTGAATGATGCAAAGATGTGTTGCATTCTTTTATGTTGCATTTGTTTAACTCTTGTGAAGCTGTGTTACTTTGTCTGTCTAAAACACCTGACAATGTAATAAAGAGCTGAACAGCCAATAGCAAAGCAGGAGAAAGGATAGGCGGGGCTGGTAGGCAGAGAGAATACATAGAAGGAGAAATCTGGGAGAAAAAGAAGAAAGAGCAAGAGAACAAGAAGAGGAGAACGATAGGGGCCAGCCACACAGTCACACAGTTACACAGTCACACAGCCACACAGCCACACAGCCACACAGCCACACAGCCACACAGCCATCCACAGAGTAAGAGTGAAAAAGTAAGATCTACAGAAGTAAGAAAAGGTAAAAGCCCAGAGGCAAAAGATAAATGGGATAATTTAAGTTAAGAAAAGCTGTCTAGAAACAAGCCAAACTAAGGCCGGATATTTATAATTAAGAATAAGCCTCCATGTGTGATTTATTTGGGAGCTGGATGGCAGGCCCCCCAAAAGAGCCAAAAGAGCTAAGAGCAAAAAAGTAAAGAAAACAACCAACAACACTCCTCTGTCTTTCCCACGTCTCCATCACTCTTCATTCATCTTAGTGGCATTGGGAGCTGTGGTGTGTCACACAGTATACCTTTCTGTCCAAATAGCTTTACTTTCAAATGTTCATTGTAATGAGTTGTTGGTCTGGTTCAAGGCCTTTGGCTTTTGGTATACCATCAATACTGGACTCTCACCAAAACTCCTCTTGGATATCCTGCTGTTGTCTTGAGTCATGGAGATCCTGCAGCTATGGTTCCACAGGACCAGTTTCTTCATGAGCAGATCATAGGTGGGGTAGATGTTGGGGTGGACTCAAAGCCATGAATTTGTGCCTGGGAGGTAGCTGAATTGGTCAATTTGGGCCTTTGCTGGGACTGCCCCACTTCAGGTGAGGGGCAGAGCTAGCTTTCCTGAGCCCACAAGTCAGCTCTCCCATTCCTGTGGTAAGGGATGGGGCCATCTCTCCCTTGTGGGGGCGGGGCCAGCTCTCCCTTGTGGGCGGGGCCAGCTCTCCCATTGCAGCTGCAATCCAGGGGCAGGGCCAGATATCCCAGGGCCAGTGAGAGCAGGAGGGGAACTCTGTCCTACTTCTCACTGAGGGGAAGGGCAAAGAATGAACAGTTGTGTTGAGGAACTGCCAGATGTACTTTCCGTGGGCTTCTGAAAAGACTCATCAAGGATGTGCTCTGGCCAAAACCAAGGAAAAGGGAGATGATGGGACCAGGAAACAGCAGGTCCCCCTGGGAGAGCAGCCTTGTGGAGTGCCAAGCAGGCTTCTGTGCTATGGCCCCAAAGAGCACCCACTCCCCTATGGCCTCTGCATCAGTTCCTGCCCTGACTTCTCTGTATGGTAGACTACAAGCTGTAAACTGAAATAAACCCTTTCCTTCCCAGGTTGCTTTTGATCACGGCGTTTTATCCCAGCAATAGAAACCCTAACTACAACCCCAGCACTCCTTGCCTCTTTCCAGCATAGGGCCAACTCTGGTACCCACAGGGAAGCCAGCTCAGGGTGGCCCTCAACATGGGGGAACTCTCATGGTTGTTGACATCTTGACACCTTGACATCTGCCTATGATGGGTTGAAAGTGCCACAAGCCACTCCCGGGTCAGAAACAGATCTTCTGGCACATTTGGGATGGGACAAGAATTATCAAAACTTGTCAAGAGGACATGACAACATGTCCTTTTCAAACAAAATTTTGACTACTTTGGGTCAACACTTTTGATTATGTCCCTGTAGATACTACAGACTCTGCAGGGACATGAACATGACCTCACGCCTGCTGGCACAGGCTGTAAGTGAGCTCAGTACTGTCCATACATGACGTCCTATCTATGCCAAGATTACTATGTAGTCACTACAAGGGTCAAGAAGGCAAGGCTGACAGTGGTGGAACTAACCCCAATGTTTGCTGTCAGTCCAAGGACAGGCTGAAGATGTATCTGTACGGGAAACTGCCATTTGTGCTAAGTTGTATGAAATTTTGTGTAAATGAGCTCATATGTACACAGAACCTTCAAGAATCAGATGCAAAAACCAAAAAACTAGGAATCTACACACAGAGGTAGAAGATGAACTAGCTTTCAGTGCCCATCCATTCCAGCCGCTTGGATGCTTTGGCATGTGTGTACAATAACAAGAAACATGTGCTGCTGAGGACACTGAGCATCGGAACCTGGAGTGCGGCTGGTGAGACTGTGTGAGCCAGCATGAAAACCAGCTTGGCGGTTCCTCGGAAAGTTGGGTGAGTGTCACCATCTGTCCCAGCAATGTCACTTCTGGGCATAGTCCCAGGAGAATTAAAACTGAGGACTAAAATAGATGTGCACACCAATATCCACAGCAGCGGGATTAACAAGAGGCAAAGGAAGCAGCCCAGGCACCCTGGACACGTGTCTACACCACGGACTGCGATCCAGAAGCCTTCCAACGGATGGAGATGCTGCCACCTGCTGCCACATGGATGAGACTAAAGCAGAGCCGCGGGCAACAGTACGGCTCCAGTTGTGTCTGTTACTTAGGACGGACTCAGAAAGTAGAAACCTTTCTTAAAACAGGAAAGCTGGCTCTTCCTCTGTGTGAGGTGTCTGAAGACTTGAAGAGCTTCCATTTCTAGTCGTGTGGTCACAACTAAACCAGCTTTGCCTCCTGCAAACACCAAGAAGCTGGGGTGTCCTCGGCACCCCTCTTTCCAGGCTTTGGCGGATGCCAGTGCACAGACAGCAACCTCTGGGAGATGGCCTGTTAGTCTACTCTCTATTGCTCATAACCCTTGAAAGGACAGTCTAAATATGTCACCAAGGAGATGGCTTTATTCGGGCTCATGGCTCTGGGAGGCTGAACGCCTTATCCAGTGTTACATAGTTCTTACAGTCAGAGTCCAGAGGACATGCAAGACTTCAAGTAGTGAGAGAAAGGGGATGTGTGAGACTCTGTCCTTGGGCCTCCCTCTTCTCGTAAAGACACCAGAATTCTATCACAGGGTTTACTATGATGGCTTGATCCCAGTTACCTCCCAAGGAACCCACCTCTAAAAACCACAGTCAGACCAAGTGTCCACCCTCCGAGTATCTCTCAATGGGGTTGAACTGCACTGGGAACTTGGGAGTGGCCAAGCCACATTCAAACCACAACCACAGGAACAAATGAGGTGGCCTTCCAGCTGCCCCAGCTCCCTGCTGCGATGCAGTAGAGATCCAGGCAGAACAGAGTGCAGAGAGTGGCACTGTCATCTGTGGAAGACGTCTTGCAAGCACAGAAAGGGAGAGAGCTACATAGAATGCTCCCTGATTCTGTGCACAGTTTGCTTGGGTTTCTTTCCAAAAGCTGACCTCTACATGCCCAGGTGAGATTACAGCAAACTGGCCAAGAGCTGCTGGGAAGCCATGTGTGAACCCCAGGGGTCACACAGGGAAGGTGGTTTCTAGGTAGGACAGCCCTGTGGGTCACCTAAGAGCCCGAGAAGCTACAGAAGAGCTGAGCCTTTGGAGTATGACTGAAGAGGACCAGAAGAAAAGGCCACTCTGGCCAACTGTTTACAGGTCAAAATCACAGACAGTCAAATGCTAGTCAGAGCCAAGTCCTGGCAACCATGAAGGAAAGTGACATCTAGCACATATCACTGTGGCCAGGATGACACTTGACACCAAAATAATATGATGCTGTGACGCTGTGCTTTGGATCAATAAATGTCCCCCAAAGAACCATGTGTTAAAGACTTTCGGAAGCCCGGGTGCTTTTGGGCAATGGTGGACACATTAGGTCCTAATGATTAGGAGGGGGAGCTAATTGAAGTAAGGTTACCAGGGCATGCCTTCTAGGGGAATATTGGGATCCTGCCTTCTTTCTTTTCTTACTCCCCGGCTGCCATGTGGTGACTGCAGCAGGGTACCCTGTACGGTGATTTGAAATAAAATGGCTCCCAAAGGGAGTTGTACTATTAGGAGGTATGCATGGCCTTGTTGGAGTAGCTGTGGCCTTGTTGGAGTAGCTATGGCCTTGTTGGAGTGGCTATGGCCTTGTTGGAGGAGGTGTGTCACTATGGAAGTGGTCTTTGAGGTCTACATATATGCTCAAGCTGCACCCAGTGAGCCAGACCACTTCCTGTTGCCTGCCTGTCAAGATGTAGGACTCTCAGCTCCAGCATCAAGTTAGCCTGCACACCACCATGTCACACCATGATGATAATGGACTGAACCTTTGAAAATGTAAGCCACACCAATTAAATGTTTTTTCTTTATAAGAATTGCCATGGTCATGGTGTCTCTTCACAGCAATAGAAACCCTAATTAAGACAAAAGTTGGTACCAGGGATTGGGGTACTGCTGTGATAGGCCTGCCCATGCTTTTGTTGGTAGGAATACGGACCTTGGGGCTGTGGATTAAAAGGCAGTGGAATGCTTTAAGCACTGCTTACTGGGTCATTCTAGTAGAAGCATGGAAGACAGTGGGGCTGAGTGTGATTTGAACCGTGGGGCTGGCTCAAGCTGTTTCTGAGGAGAAGAATTTTAATATGTTGCCTATAGATTGTTCTTGTGATATTTTGGTGAAGAATGTGGCTTTTTGCCCTTGTCTGGAAAGTCTGCCTGAGGCTAAAGTGAAGAGTTTTGGGTTAATTCCATTGGCAGAGGAAATCTCCAAACAGTCTAGTATTGACTCTGTTGTGTGGTTATTACTGGTCTCTCTTATACCAATTTATAATGAAAAGGAACAAGAAAATGTAAAATTTGAGGTAGAAAAGAAGCACCAGGAAGTAAAATGGAACTAAGTCCTGTGTTCAAGGAGATAAACAGATTAAGAAATGGATAAAGGGGGGGGGGCTGGAGAGATGGCTCAGTGGTTAAGAGCACTGACTGCTCTTCCAAAGGACCTGGGTTCAAGTCCCAGCACCCACAGGGCAGCTCACAACTGTCTGCAACTCTAAGATCTGACACCCTCACACAGTCTATATACATGCAGCAAAAAAACCAATACAAATAAAATAAAAAATAAATAAATTATATTTTAAAAAGAAAGAAAGAAATGGATAAAGGGAGTGGTGACCTCAGGGCAAGATCCCACAGAGCTAAATTTCTAACTTGTGAAAAGGAATTAAAGAAAAGCTTAGAGCCAGGTTTGGTGGTACACACCTTTAATCCCAGCACTCAGAAGGCAGAGGCTGTTGTATCTCTGAGTTGGAGGCCAGCCTTGTCTACATATCAAGTTTCAGGACAGCCAAGCTTAGGCAGTGAAGGACAGAAAGCTGGTGAAGATGTAGTTGAATAAGGGGGCCATGTTCCCGACCCAACGAGCAGTAGAACTTGGCAGTTTCGGTCATGTGGTTCTGGCTTTAAAATCAAGAACAGAAGAGGTTATGGAATATGTCTCTGCGTCTAAGGGAAGCCGCTGAGGCCAGGCATACATCAGGGGTGTCCATGAATGGAGGCCCAAAGAGGTCATTGTGTGAAGCTGTTGAGAAACCTGGGTTACCTTGGAGACTCCAAAATGTTGGAGATGCCAGAGTCGTGGGATACCTGCCAAGGAAAGCTGCTAACAGGTAGTGAAACCAGCCCAAGAGAAAGAAGTGTGTTTCATTCAACAAAGCTGAAAGGAGTGGAGATCTAAAGGACATTTTGACATCAGCCAGACAGGGAGATGCAAAGTTCGGAGTTTGCCCAGTTGATTTTCAGTCTTGCTTTGGTCCAGTATTTCCTCACTGTGCTCCCTTCCCTACATTTTGGAATGGTAATGTATATCCTGTGTATATATATGTTGGAAGTATGTGATCTGCTTTTTTATTTGATTTTATAGGGGATTACAGTTAAGAGATTGCATGAATCTCAGAAGAGACTGAACTTTACACTTTTAAATAAGTTTGAGGCTGTTATATGAAACTATGGGGACTTTTGAAGTTAGACTAAATGCATATTTGCATTATGATATGGCTACAAGCTTTTGGGGGCCAGAAAGTGGAATGTAGTGATTTGAAAGAAAATGGCCCCCAAAGGGAGTGGCACTATTAGGAGGTGTGGCCTTGTCGGAGTAGCTGTGGCCTTGTTGGAGGAAGTGTGTCACTGTGGAGGTGGGCTTTGAGCCAGACCACTTCCTGTTGCCTGCCATCAAGATGTAGGGCTCTCAGCTCTAGTACCATGTCTGCCTCTATGCCATGATGGCACACCATGATGATACTGGACTAAACCTCTGAAAACGTGAACTACCCCAATGAAATGTTTTTCCTTTATAAGAGTTGCCATGATCATGGTGTCTCTTCACAGCAACAGAAACCCTAATTGAGACACCCTGGCAGCAGGATGCACCAAGCTGCCATGGGCTGAGACTACAGAGCTATGTAAACACAGACTGAAAGCTATGAAATCAGGAGCCAAAATAAACCTCCCTTTGTAAGTTGATTACCACAGGGATTTGTTACAAGTACCATTTGAAAGTGAAACATCGATAAGAAAGATTCTTGGGAGATTCAAGATGGTGGCAGCTGCCAGTACCCATTGGGCTACAGAGCTGCTCTGAGAAGCCTACATGATCCGTGGAGGCTACGAGGGGAGATGAGGCAGTGGAAGATGAGCCTGCAGAGCACACAGTATCTCTGGAACAACTTTTAAAAGGCAGGTCTTATGGGAAGATGCTTTCAAAAAGTGGTTTCAGGGCTGGAGGGATAGCTCAGCCGTTAAAGGCTAGACTCACAACCAAAAAAGTGGTTTCATGGAACTGGAAAAGAAGATGGCAGAACAGCATGGCGAGAGGCAGAGAAAAGAGGGATTAGAGACAAGACAGTGGCCATAGGTGTGGGAGCTCAGCCCCAGCAACAAAGGAGAATGTTGGTGCCCAGTAGGGCCAGTCCTCGTCTGCCAGGAGGCTCGGGCCATGGGCAGGGTGGTGGACAGCAACCTGGAGCTCGCACAGGCCCTGCCCCCAGACACACTGCCCAACTGCATGGCTGCCCTGACTCTGAGCAGCAGCAAGGTATCCGAGACGAGGAATGGTTTGTTTCCTGGATTGAGCCTCCTTGAAAGACTTCCATGGTCCATGCTGCTGCTGGGGGCCATGTTGATGTCCGTGGTCCACGCTGCTGCTGCTGGGGGCCATGTTGATGTCCGTGGTCCACGCTGCTGCTGGGGGCCATGTTGATGTCCGTGGTCCACGCTGCTGCTGGGGGCCATGTTGATGTCCGTGGTCCACGCTGCTGCTGGGGGCCGTGTTGATGTCTGTGGTCGACGCTGCTGCTGCTGCTGGGGGCCATGTTGATGTCCGTGGTCCATGCTGCTGCCAGCTGCTATGGACAGGGAAGCTTTTGCAGTGGTATCAGTAACTAAAGACTCCTAACTGAGAATGGGAGACATTGAAGGCAACCTCTCTCCCCGACAAAAAAGAAAAAAAGAGACAGTACCAACAAGAAGCTATTGAAAAGAGTCCTTAAAAATTGTGACAAAGAGCCAGGCCGTGGTGGCACACGCCTTTACTCCCAGCACTTGGGAGGCAGAGACCAGCCTGGTCTGCAGAGCGAGATCCAGGACAGGCACCAAAACTACACAGAGAAACCCTGTCTCGAAAAACCAAAAATAAAAAATGTGCTAAAGATGCTGACGTGTCCCTCTTCACAACTGATGGCTTCTTGCAGGGTTGTGGGGGTGGGGGCAGCACACTCAGTTTCCTTTAAGGGACCGTCCACTGGGAGACTGATCGTGCTCCAGTGGGTATGTGGGCAACAGAAATTGGACTTGGTGGGCTCGTTTGTTTTGTGGGGGAGGGCACAAGGATGGGAGGGTGGATCCAGGAGGAATGGGAAACAAGTGTGATGGGGTGCATTGTATGAAATTGCCAAATAATTAATAAAAATATTATGTTGGGCAAAGAATAAAGAAAGTGAAACGTCCCCCACTAGCTCATGTTGTGAATGCTTGAATGCTTGGTCTCTGGTGAGAGGTGCTATTTGGCAAAGCTTGGAAACCTTGGGAGGTAGGTTCCGACTGGGGGAAATAGGGCAGGTTTGGGAGTGTGTTATTCCAGGTCCTTCTTCTTGTGCCCTGTGCTTCTGCTTGGTCAGGAAGTAAACAGCTCCCCTCCAAGGCCACAGTTCTCTGCCCCTGTGCATGGGGCCAAGCAGCCATGGCAGTGAAACCAATGCTTCTTCATCTGAATTTCTCCTCTCCTGTGTCTTGTCACAATGACAAAAACAACCCCTTCACACACCGTGACGGAAGCTGCCTGCCACAACAGTCCACAACCTGGGAAGAACTCTGTCCGTAGAAGCAGAAGGAATGCAGGGGTGATGACGTGCACAGGTATAATCAACACTGCTGAAAACATATGCTCAACATGATGAGAAAATACAGGAGACAGAAAAAGAACCCAGTGGAACTTTGTCTAGAGGGGAAAAGCACCTGTAATTAAAAAAAAAAAAAAAAAAACATTGGACAAGAGGAACAGGTATCACACGCTGACAGAGAAGAGATCAGTAGCTTGAGTGAGATGGAGCAACCACAGTACCAGGAGGGATAAGAGAGTACTTGTCAATCTTCTGGACTTGGTGAAAGCTGTAAATGCCTAGCTCACCTTGAAGAGAGAGCTGATTGGTTCAATCTAACACATTTCCAAGTAACCTGCTGTCCCTTCAACTGAGTGCAGCTCCCCTCCAATACCCTGCAACTGGGCCCTCAACTGAGTGCAGCTCCCCTCCAATACCCTGCAACTGGGCCTGGGTGGACCTCCCCTCCATGTCCCTGCTTCTTCCCTGCAGAAGTGTCTGTGCTTATGGAACATTTGGTGCCTCAGACCCCACCCCATCTGCTTCAGGAACCCACATAGGTGAGTCACAGGCACATCACCATCACAGGGCCGAGGAGGAGGGATAACAAAACAGCATCTTCAAGAGTGGTCCTGCAAAACTGACCCAGAAGACTAAGACACTCAAACTCCCACAGCTGGCATACTGTATTCCAGCAGACCCACAGAAGAAGCACTGTGTGGGAAGTGGGAGTCCCTCAGAGGAAGACGGCCAGACCCAAACTGGACCAGAGGAAAGGAGAAAGAATTCTAGAATGGGAAATGTGGTGGTACCTAGGAAAATGGTTTTCTTGTTTTAAATTTTTCTTTAAGAGAGAAGTCAACTGATAAAAGTAAAACTGGTAAGCTGGGCGTGGTTGTGCACGCCTTTAATCCCGGCACTCGGAGACAGAGGCAAGCAGATCTCTGTGAGTTCGAGGCCAGCCTGGTCTACAGAGAGAATTCCAGGGCAGTCAGGGCTGTTACACAAAGAAACCCTATCCCTAAAAACAAACAAACAAACAAAAAGTAAAACTGGAGACAGTGTTGTGGGATATGTGACATCCATGGGTGTGAGCTGTATGAACACAGAAAAGGACAGAAAGTCCCACTACTGCCGGGCATGGTGGCACACATCTTTAATCCCAGCACTCACAAGGCAGAGGCAGGTGGATCTCTGTGAGTTCGAGGCCAGCCTGGGCTACAGAGTGAGATCCAGGAAAGGCTCAAAGTTACACAGAGAAACCCTGTCTCAAAAAAAACCCCAAAACAACAACAAAAACAAACGACAAACAAAAAAACTGAAATTCCATTATGTACCACATTTGCCGGGCGGTGGTGGCGCACGCCTTTAATCCCAGCACTCGGGAGGCAGAGGCAGGTGGATCTCTCTGAGTTTGAGGCCAGCCTGATCTCCAAAGCGAGTTCTGGGAAAGGCGCAAAGCTACACAGAGAAACCCTGTTTCGAAAAAAAAAAAAAAGAAAGCAAGTCCCACTACTTGTGGGTTTATGTACATATGTACATATTGAATTAATATGGAACAATTTGAAATTGGATTCTGTCATTTGAAGGTGTGAGCTTAGACGATCAAAGTAAAGGAAATAAAAGGAGGCTGGAGCGTTGGTTCAGGGGTTAAGAGCACTTATTGTTCTTGCGGGGGACCCAGGTTCAATTCCCAGCATCCACACAGTGGCTCACAACCATCTGTAATTTCAGTCCCAGGGGATCTGATGTCCTCTTTCTACCTTCTCAGGCACCAGGCACATATGTGATGAACAGACATATAAGCAAGCAAAATACTCATACATATAAAATAACAAATCTAAAAAATATTAAAGAAAATAAAAGAGGTGCTAGAGATTGAAGAGTTTATCTGACATTTTTATTATTAGTAAAAACTCAGGAGTCAAATATCGGGGTAAAAACCTGATTGATCAGAGAAGCAGTGGAGAAGCAACCGGTGACCTCCCCTCTCTCTCCTCTCCCTACCCAAAAGGGCCAACAATCTTTCTAAAGCCCTCCCTACTACTGCCTTTATCTCTCTGGATGTATCCTGGGTCCTCCAAAACCTCTATGGCTAATTCTGTTCATCTAGTCGCTAACTCTGCCCTGATTTAAGGTTAAACTTTATTAACAGTCTCAGAGTGTCACTGTGCAGTCAAACATCCCGCAACAAGAGTTGGCTCAGCAGTTAAGAACACTGGCTGATCTTACAGAGGACCTGAATTCAGTTTCCAGCACCCACATAGAGACTCACAATCATCTGTGACTCCAGCTCCAGGTGATCTGAACCCTGTTCTGGCCTCCTCAGATATTGCACACATGTAGTGCTCATACATACACGCAGACATATAAAAGTATTATCTTCTAAACCGGGCGGTGGTGGCTCACGCCTTTAATCCCAGCACTCGGGAGGCAGAGCCAGGTGGATCTCTGTGAGTTCGAGGCCAGCCTGGGCTACAGAGTGAGTTCCAGGAGAGGCTCCAAAGCTACACAGAGAAACCCTGTCTCGAAAAATCAAAAAAGAAAAAAAACCTTCTATAAAAAAAGAAAAGAAACCTATTTGGGGTGGGAATGGGCTTCACCTGGCAGAGTGCTTGTCAAGCACACACAGAGCCCTATGTTCAATCCCAGCATCACATAAACTCGGTGTGGTGGCACACACCTGTAATCCTAACACTTGGGAGATAGAGGTAGGAGACCTCAGAAGTTTAAGGTCATTTTTAGCTACATAGCAAGTTTGCAGCCATCCTGAGATACATGAGATCCTGTCTCGAAAGAAAGAAAGAAAGAAAGAAAGAAAGAAAGAAAGAAAAGAAAGAAAGAAAGAAAGAAAGAAAGAAAGAAAGAGAAAGAGAGAAAGAAAGAAAGAAAGAAAGAAAGAAAGAAAGAAAGAAAGAAAGAAAGAAAGAAAGAAAGAAAGAAAGAAAGAGAAAGAGAGAAAGAAAAAAGAAAGTCATGCATGGTGGCACACACCTATAATCCTAGCATATTATAACAGAAGGCAGAAGCAGGTGGATCTCTGTGAGTTCGAGGCCAGCCTAATCTACATACTAAGTCCCTGTCTCAAAGAGGGGGGATGAGGAGGGAGGAAGAAGGAGAGGGAGGAAGAGCAGGAGGAGGAGGAGAAGGAGAAAGTGGACCCTGTGTCCAATAACCAACTGTATCAGCACCGGAGACATGAATTAGCAAGCGCCGTGTCTTAACAGGACTTACAAAGCCCAACAAGTGAAAACATGAGTTGCTAACTCCAAGAGGAAAGATCCTGAGTCACTAGCCGCCTTGCCACTGTAAGAAAACAATCAAGGTCAATAACTTATAAAAAGAAGGGGCTTATTTCAGCCCGAAGTCTTGGAGGTTTAGTCCATAACACAGTGCTTTAGACTTGTCAGCAGAACAAAATCCACTTATTTCATGTCCAGGAAACAAGAAACAAAGGCACAAAGATCCCACAATTTCCTTCAAGGGCATCCCCCACAAAAGACCTACTAGGCTCCACCTCTTTGTTTGTTTATTTGTTTATTTTTCGAGACAGAGTTTCTCTGTGTAGCTTTGGAGCCTGTCCTGGAACTCGCTCTGTAGACCAGGCTGGCCTTGAACTCACAGAGATCCACCTGGCTCTGCCTCCGAGTGCTGGGATTAAAGGTGTGCACCACCACCGCCCAGCTTCTAGGTACCACCTCTTAAAGCTGTCACTGCCTCTCCAGTATGGTCAACCTGGTCAGCAAGGCTTTGACACATGGCTTTTTGAGAACAGCTATCCAAATCACAGTAGCTCTGCCAAATGACATGACAGACAAGTACAGGCGGACATTCTGTGTGGTGTCATGAGCCACTGAAGGGTGGATGGATGTCGGTGGTTCTAACTGTCTGCTATCAGCTGTAAGAGCCAGTGATAAGAGAGCAGATTGTTCGATTTATCCATAGATGAAATTTGCCCAGGTACACGCTCTGTAGGCAGAGATGCAAGGACATTAGTTCTAATTATCTGGATAAGACATGAGGGCCTGGAGATCCCGCTTTCATCTTGAGAATGGGCAGACAAGTTCATATGAGGTTTGTTGTTTGAGACAGGGTCTCACTGTATAGCACTGGCTGGCCTTAAACTAAGAGATCTGCCTGCCTCTGTCTCCTGAATGCTGGGACTAAAGGCATGTGTCACATCTGGCTTTGAGCTTTTGTTTTTAATTATTTGCTTGGGCACATGCCCATAGAGGCTAGAAGAGGGCATCAGATTCCCTGGAGATGGAATGACAGGTAGTCATGAGCTGCCTGATGTGGGTGCTGGGAACCTAATGGGCATCCTCTATTGGAGCAGCAAGTGCTCTTAACCACTGAACCATCTCTCCAGCCCACCATGAGGTGATTTTAACGAAGTAAGTGTGCTCCATGAGTTTGCTCAGGTTACATCAGCCACAGAAGCAGATAGTATACGGAAACTGGTCCCAGCTTAGGGGTGTGAGGGAGGCTAGGTGTAGGTAGTAACATCTGTGCTGAGCTTCAAGAGCGGAGTGGGGCATGCATGTTCCAAGGCAAGGCTGGGAGGTAAGGAGCAAAGGAGAGAGAAGACCCGGCGGCAGAACGGTGGAGCAACAGGGAGGGCCGAGCTGCAAGCAAGCCTGGGGACAGCAGCTTGTGAAGAGCTCCATATGCAACCGCTCAAGTGCAGCTCCCAAGGGCCTGCTGGTTTTCCGAACGTTCTCTCTTACCCGC
This sequence comes from Peromyscus californicus insignis, assembly GCF_007827085.1. NCBI lineage: Eukaryota > Metazoa > Chordata > Mammalia > Rodentia > Cricetidae > Peromyscus > Peromyscus californicus. Next base: position 103,902,997 of record NW_026294584.1, on the reverse strand, counting down.
TCCAATAGAATCCTATAGCTTTTAGCCGGATGCATGATCTTTTGGAATAATGACTACACATCCAGACTCAGTAATTCTGTTCCCAAACAAAACTCAAGAGAAATTAAGATGGAGAAGAAAGGAATATTGAGCAATGATTTCCTAAGTACAGAGCTTCTGTTTTGTGTGATGGAAAAGCCCCACAAACCGACAGTAGTATCAGGTCATAATATAATGAATGTAATAAATCATATCATAAATATAGTTATTGAATGAATACTGTGAATGTAATCAATGAATACCACAAATGCAATTAATATCATGAGTGTAATTAATAAATATCATGAGTGTAATTTAAAAAAAAAAAAGAAATAAAAACATGGCAGCCCAAAGATACGTATGAAAATATTCACAGTAGCGTTTTAAAAAACAGCCCAATCTGGAAATGTGTTATCAGCATCAGGATGACCAATTGTAGATTACAGAGCAAGGAAAAGGAGGAAATTACCTCACAAGGAGCACAGACAAACTGACAGGTTAGGTTGAGTGGAAGGATTCCATGCGAATGCTGCAGTTTTCAGAGTTCCAGAAGAGGTAGGTAATCTGTATGACTGACAGACATCAGGGCAGTAGTTACCCAGGGGGTAGTCCTCTTCCTCACAGGCTGCACAGGGACGTCCACAGAGGCCCCGAAGGATCTTGTGCACACACGTACAAATTTATCAAGATGCATCCACCCTGTGTACTTTACCAATGCCAACACGAGCACCCCAGCTGCCCTTTTGTTCTCTCAATCCAGTGTCTTCACAAGCTAGGAGCCAAATTTCAGGACTCAGGAAGTCCAGGGACCCACTAAAGTCTCACTAACATGACCACCTAAACATAAGTCCGACAACAGACATGCCAAAGTGCATGGGGGAAGCCCAAGAGGTCTGAGGCCTACACAAACGACTACAGACAACCAAGGAATTCTGAGAGCAGAAAAAAAAAAAGGGTCTTCCTCAGGGGATGAATGGCCCTCAAGTGGTTATCCAACACCAAGCAGCCATCCCTGAAAACACACATACAAATAATAGTACACACACTGAGCAGTTACAGTTGGGAAGATATGTAACAATTAATGAGAAAAGAGGGCAAGGTGTATAAGGGAAAGTCTGGAGGGAGGAAAGGGAAGGGAGAAATAATATAATCTCAAAATAAATAGAAGTCCAGCTCAGGGGTTTTCCCCCTGTGCCACGCCCCTTTCCACCCCTCCAATAGAGACATGGAAATTGAAAGGCCCAATACCATTTCCCACTGTTGCCATCAGATGTCTTCATATCATCTACTCGGAAGTCCAAGGTTTTCACTTAGAATTGGTATTTCATTTTTCAAGCAGTATACCTACTTTTTTTCTGTCCATACTACCTTCTACTTGTTTCAAATTATTCTTTATGTGACTTAAAAATTGGGTCAACACCATTGGTGTGTCAAAACATTTTCATGAAAATGGTCGTCTCTTTTATAATGGTGCTAAAAATTCTGACAATACCTTCTGAACTTTTTTGTTGTTATTGTTGTTGCTGTTGTTTTTCAAGACAGAGTTTCTCTATGTAACAGCCCTGGCTGTCCTGAAACTCGGTATGTAGACCAGGCTGTCCTCAAACTTGCAGGGATCCGACTGCCTCTGCCTCCCGAGTGCTGAGATTAAAGGCATACACCACCACTGCCTGGCACCTTCTGAACTTTTTATTCTCTTTTTTTTCTAGATGTGACACTAAACTGCACCTTTAAAAACAAAGTACTAGTAGGGGGTCGGGGATATGGGTGTATTCATGTGGAGGTCCAAAGACAACTTTGTGGAGTTGATTCTCTCCTTCCATTTTTGTGTGGATTCTGGGGATTGAACTCAGGCCATTCGGCCTGCATTGCATGGGAAGTACTTTACCCCAGGGACATCTCACTGGCCCTGGCCTGTCTTATCCTTACCATGCTAATTTGGAACATTTTCTTTTTTGTTTGTTTTGGTTTGGTTTGGTTTTTGGTTTTTCTGTGTAGCTTTGGAGCCTTTCCTGGAACTTACTCTCTTACTCTGTAGCCCAGGCTGGCCTCGAACTCAGAGATCCACCTGCCTCTGCCTCCCGAGTGCTGGGATTAAAGGTGTGTGCCACCACTGCCCGGCAGGCACTCTTTCTTGTTCAGAGCTTTTGTTCCTGTCTGTCCTCAAACTGCTCATCCTCTTCCCTCAGCCCCTGAGTTCTGGGACTGCAGGCCTAAGTCACCAGGTCAGACTCTAGGAGGTCTTTAGTCTTAAAATAGTTAATGTATGATGTTCTCTTAGATTTTCTTCTCATTGATGATTAAAAATTTTCACTCAAACCACAAGTTTTAACAGTATTTTTGAAGAAACATATGTGTGAAGCACTATATTCCTTTGGTATTATGATTTGATTTTTGGTGTTATTTGTTTTGTGAGCACTGAACACAGGGCCTTACACATTACACAAGCAGTTTGCCAATAAGAGTTACATTCTCAGTTCTACTTTGACTTTTCCAGAAAACTTTTGCACCCACTGTCCTGTTACAAACAATAAGGTGCTCAAATTCTTGGCTGGGGAAAAAAAACTGAGCTACATTTTTATTCCAGAACTTTGTTTTGTAAAAGACAAATTTTATTTTGTACTGACTTCTTACAGTATTAAACTAAGTTGAGGTCTGGGCTCCATTACTATTTTAACTTCTTCATTGTCCTGAAGATTAACAAGATTCATGCTTATTGTATTTTAAAATACGGAATCAAGGGGCTGGAGAGATGGTTCAGCAGTTAAGACCATTTGCTGTTCTTCTAGGAGACCTGAGTTCAGTTCTCAACACCCTCATCAGATGGTACCTCTTCTAGCCTCCAAGGGCACCTGCACTCACACGTAGCAAATACACACACAATTAAAAAAAAAAAGAAATACTTAATCAAAACTTCATTCAGATTTTTGTCTCTCCTAGGCATCTGTTTCTAGTATTTAAAATCTTTAAAATGAAAATGCAAAAACACTGCACACCTGTTTCAAAAGAACTCACAGTGTGGCTGGTTGTGGTGGCACATGCCTGGTCCCAGCACTCAGGAGGCAGAGGCAAGTGGATCTCTGTGAGTTCGAAGCCAGCCTAGTCTACATAGTGAGCTCTGGAACAGTCAGGGCTACACAAAGAGACCTATTTTAAAAAAATCAAAACCAAAACCCAAAACAAAACAAAACCTTGACATTGTGCTAACACAGCACATTGAGTTAGTGAGTTCCCTGAACCCACCAGTATTTATGTAACCGCATGTAACTTGATGCCAAATTAAATCCAAATGTCCCTTCAATGACACAGGCCTAGTGTCAGGGGTTTCTCAAGACATGGCCACCACAAACGCTGAAGTCAGGACGTGGTTGCATGGAACCTAATCCCAGCGCTCAAGGCACACAGCAAGAAGTCTCTGACTTAGCAAACAGCACTGAAATCAGAGACCCCTCCAAAAGCAAATTCCACAGTGTCCCACCTCACCCCGTCCCTTCACACAGCCTTTGCTCCAGCCCAACAGGATTCCTTATCCTGAAGATCTGGAGCAGTCAGGCTTGGCTCGGTTTCTTCATCTCTCCTATCTCTCCAGTTCCACAGAACCCGGGGAAGAGGCCTTCCCTGAAGGCGCAGTGCCGAGGCCCACACCGAGCCGCCAGACAAATGCAGGAGCTTAGGCATCCTCAGAGGCTGCCCACAACACCCTGGACAGGCAGCATGCTGTGCAGGATTCAACACACCGCTGTCCTGTCGCGCGTATCGCGCAATAGCCGAGGCCTACTGGGTCCCGACATGCCACCACTGGCACTGAAGGCCATCAACATGAAACGCCGAATCGCCTCCTCCGTCTGGCCACAAAGTAAACCGTCCCTAAACTACAGGACCAGAGTCTGTCCGGACTTCCGGCCGAGTCTGCGCAGCTGCACACACCCAGTTCCGGCGTGCCCCACAGCCATCTTCCTGACAACGCCTCCGCTCCCGCTGCATGCCGGGAGTTGTGGTCTTGGCGCCGAATGCGCGGTGAGCGCGCGTGGCAGGAAGCGGAAGCGGCGGGTGGCCCATCCCCGGCCCCGCCTCGCCGCGCCGCTCGCTGCCGGGCTATCACTGACGTGTCTCTCGGCTGAGGAAAGGCGCTCCGGAGCTAGCAGCATCGGCTCACTCGAAGTGGAGCGCACCTGAAGCAGGGCGTGGAGTCGGATCAGCCGCCGCCATGGCGAGTGAGTCCCTTAGGGCCACCCCGGCGTAGCCCGGATGCGTCCCCTTTTCTTGCTTGGCACCCGCCGGCAGTGCTGCCCGATCCCGGCGGAACGCGGCCTGCCCCGATACCCCTTGTCCCCGCGCCCCTAGACCGAACCCTCTAGGTCTCCGCGCCCCCACTCCCGGCTCCCACTCGTGCCGGACTCCCCAGGTGCCCGCAGGTTACTCTATACCTAACTTTCTCTTTCTGTTTCTTCCATCAAAGTCAAATTTCTGGAAGTCATCAAGCCATTCTGTGTCATCCTGCCGGAAATTCAGAAGCCAGAGAGGAAGGTAAGTTCCCCAGATGGTGGTCAAAGAAGCCTCGAGAAACTGGGCGCTGGAAGTTTACAGTACAATTAAAGATGGCCTCAGCACACCGAATGGAAACTACCCCTCTGGAGTGTAGCTGTGTGTGCTGGGAGACTCACGGGAGCTGTCGATAGGTGACTTGGTTGTGTGGGAATTCTCATGAAACCATCTTGTTTCATTTGGAGCGTCTTGAGTAGATGGTAACAAAGCCTCGAGTTTGCCTGATCCAAAACTAGGTCTGAGCAGTGATTGAATAAGACCTCAGGATCCCAGATTGAGTTACCCTCCCTTCTTCACCTCCAGCAGGAGCAGCTCATGGGGTGTTGGTTTCGTCTAGGAGGTGACTTGAGTATCAAGTTTCCAAAGGAAAAAGCCAGTCATGTTCGATATGAACGTGTTTGTATTTCTTTATGTATGCTGCCTCAGCATTGAGGATAACGAAGTCTACTGCCATTGACAGCAGGTGCATTAAAACGAAGAAAGATAGAAGTATAGCACGGTGTGAATCTTAATCAGAAGTTCTATGGCTGTCAGCTTCAGCCCAAGAATAAATACTCCTAATGTGAGATTGCCCAATGAGGAATAGTCTAGACCTATTGGTTACAGAAAACAGTAAAGCTACTTTGTGTCCCTGTTTTTTCAGACTGTGTCATACATTCACATATGGCATCTACAGTTGGCATTCACATGGCTACTTAGTGTCTACTTGCAGTTTTTTACTGAGGATAGTTTCATACAAATGCCTGTAGAACCCTAGCTATGTTTGGCAGGTTGATGTGCAAAGTTTCCCATGCCCCACCTCAGTGCAGAGAATCTGATCTAGGGCCGAGAAGCCCGAGCCCCATCCTTTACCTTCTTTCTTCTGGAGCCTTATGACCTTGGCCTGGCGGAACAAGGGAAATGGGAAATATGTATAAGGTGCAACTGTGGCCCAGGGAGGGAGTAAGTCTGATGAGGGCTTTTGAAAGAGGACTAGAAGTTGCCTTGAGGGTTTGGGAAGGATCCTGGCAAAAGGAGTGTATGGTTTGCTTACACAGTGAAGACAACAGCATTAGTGTGCTTGGATAGTAGGTTCTTAGATGCAGCTCTTACCGATTTTAAAAGCAAAGGCTAAAAGAAACACAGGGAAGATGAGTAAGATGGCTGGGCAGATTAGAAATGACCTTGGCAGTAAGGGAGAGGCCTGGAGTGTGGCTTGGGGGCTCTTGCAGTAGAAGGAGAATCGTGGCACTGGATGAGGATGGGTTTGGGGCTATTTCAGAAGCAGAAGAAGATTCAAGACTCAGATGAAAAGCTTTTGATGGTTTGCTCCTAAATGACCAGGAGAGGAGGCTTACTCATTTAAAACAGTCCTGAAAAATACTTTCCTTTTTTCTAACAGATCCATTACATGGGCTGGGAAAGTGGCTAGTGATGGACGTGAGGCCCTGTGTCTGCTGTCCATCACCACAATATCTAGTAGTTGTGCACATTCATTACAAGCTTGTCTTTCCGGTTCCTGTGAAATGGTGTTGCTTCCCCCTCATTAGGTGCTGCAGTCTTGGTGTGGTAGGATGACAGGTAGAAAGGCAAATGATCTTGAGAGACAGAGGAGGAATGTGAGCCCCTCAGCTGCCTCTGCAGCGTTTGAGCTTTGAATTTGCCCCACCCATGCTTGGGTCCAATATGTGTCTTTCTGGGAGTGACTGCATGCAAAGGACCAGTCAGCGCCCCACGTCAGTGCTTGTTGGGGCTTTTCTTGGCGTTTCATTCACTTAATATCATTAGGCTTTAGCTGTCTGTTAAACCTGTGTAGTAAAGCCAGTCTGGTAGTGGGGTCAGCACTCCTGGTGAAGACCCTAAAGAGCTCTCTATCTAGTGATAGTGGTCTCTTGAACAGGAGGAACCTAGAGGTTTCTTTCTAATCAGGCTAGTAGTAAAGTGATTTGTGTTGACTGTTTAACATACTTAATTTGTTACCTTTCTGATTGTTGTGCCAGCATTTCTGACCAAAGCACTGTAACAAAGGAAGGATTGATTGTGTTTGGGCTTACTGTCCAAGGTACAGTTCATCACTGCAAGGAAGGTATGACAGCAAGAACTTAAGGTCACATTATATCCCCAGTCAGGGACAGGTGAATGCTGGTGTTCAGTCACTTTCTCCTTTTTCTTCAGTCCTGGACTCCAGCGCATTGGTGCTACCCACATTTAAGGTGGATTTTCCCACTCCAATTAACTCAGTCCAGAAACTCCTCCATACTCATATCCAGACGTTTGTTTCCATGGTTCTGAATCCTATGACGTTGACAATCAAGGTTAACCATCACATTAACGCACCCAGGAAGAGGTGAAGATAAACTGGTGTTGCTGAGTTTTAGTGAACAGGTTACATAGCAACTCTTCCTGTCCTCCCCGGTGTTAATTACAGGCTTTCCTCTTGATTCACTTACTGATCGGCCCCAAATTTTTTAAACTAATTGAGTCCAGAATCAGAAGATGGTTAGTGGTGCACTATAGGGAAGTGGTGGCTGGGCCGTGAAGCTTGTCTGTTTTGCAAGTCACTTTGGCTGCAGTGTTCATCCATCTTGAGTCTCAGCTGTTACCGTGAATGGGGAAGAACATACCTTTGGGCTCAGAGTCACTTGAGCTGTAGGATTTGGGACAGATTAAACTTCCCTGGTCACTTTGCTCATTGTCACATAAAGATGAACTAACTGTGCAATGGGAGGATTATCTGAGGTGAAGATCCACAAGGGTTTTTGCATCACATCTTAGACAGAAACAGCACATGACATACACTACTTAATGTTATGGTGTGTTTGGTATACATTTGACCAGCCTCTGATAAATGGGGCATGAGATCTTATTTGAATCCATCTGTATTTATTTGCCTATGAAATAACGTATTGCTTTCATTTATTCCTTTCCAGATTCAGTTTAAGGAGAAAGTGTTGTGGACAGCTATTACCCTCTTCATCTTCTTAGTATGCTGCCAGGTAAGGTCTGCTTTGGTGTTGATAGGGGTGCATAGGCTGGGAGCACGTGTGTGATACCTACCCTCTGCCTATTTCCAGATTCCCCTGTTTGGCATCATGTCTTCAGACTCCGCCGACCCTTTCTATTGGATGCGAGTGATTCTAGCCTCTAACAGAGGTAGGACTCGGCTCACCCTGCCTTTCCCTGCACAGTGGGTGTAAAGAGCCTGGTTTACTTCAGTTACAGGCTTGGCTTTATATGGAGCTCAGAAAGTTCATGAAGGTGCATAGCTTGGAAAATAGAGGATGTTGGTGTGGAAAAGTAATGCAGCATTTGCTGATAAATGCATCCTGTTGGGTCTGAATGCAATATAGAACCTGTAATAACAAGATAAGGCTGCATTGTAGAAAATTGTTTAAAACATGGAAAACTAGAATACTTTTAAATACCTAGAGTGATAACATTCTTTAGAAGGTGTAATTTGTTTCTTAGCTGAATCTTTTTCATATCTATATGTTACAGGGCGTCAAAAAAAAATGGTTTTGTAAGCCCTGACCAAATACACATGTGCACAGTGAGGATTTTGAATATCTATGTTGATACTGCATTTGATTAACTCATTTAAAAAATATAGTGCACATTAAATTGGAAATCAGAAGTCTGACTGGTTTTAGTATAATGGAAGGTGGGAATTTATTCACAGCCATATACAGTTGTAGCAGCCCCTTTCCAGACTCTGGGAATGCTTTGAATCTTATCCTTTCTTACTAGCTGATGGGGAGACCAGCCTCTCTTATCTTCATGAGGCTAGGGTCAATCTGTTGCTGAATTAAAATGCAGCAGTCTGGATAACATGTGACTTCCTGAACAGAATAAGATGCTGTCTGGCGGGATAGAATGCATTAAGCTGTGCTCTGATCATTGGTATTTGGGGGTGGTTCTGTAAGTTGAATGCTGCTAGCAAACTGAATGCTTTTGAGTTTGTATAGGAGTACCCCCAGTGTTGCTCATTGTAGTTAACTATGTTTGTTCTCCTGAGCTGATGTTGGCTGTGTCTTGCCTCCTTTCCCCAAGGTACCTTGATGGAGCTGGGCATCTCTCCTATTGTCACCTCTGGCCTTATCATGCAGCTCTTAGCTGGTGCCAAGATCATTGAAGTTGGGGACACCCCAAAAGACCGAGCTCTCTTCAATGGAGCCCAAAAGTGTAAGAAAGATCGTACATAATGTTCTGATGTCCATAGTTGAGAATGGGAATTTGCTGTAAAGCTTCTTGGATTAAAGCAGTTGTGCTCTGTGCCCTGAACTGCTTGGCTGCCCCTCTGCGTGCACTCCATGACGCACACACCAGGGAGAGGCAGGGCTCATCCCTTCCTTTATTGTGCACAGTTTGCACTCATACATCAGTGCCTCCTTGAACATAGCTCAGGGGCTGTTGTGCCTGCTGCTTTGTTATTGGTGGTTGTTTTTCTTGTGTGTGTGAAGGGATTTAAGGGACAAGAGAGCACTCCTATATGTCCTTTGCTCCTTACCAGCTTGTGAAGTGAAGAAAGTGAGGTGGTCATTCTGAAGGCTGTTTTCCTTCTGCAAAAGGAGGTAGTGGTGTTTGCCATATAGCAAGTGATGAGTGTTACTGGTGACTATAGCTAGCCACCAGCATCAGTGGTGGTGATGCTACCCACCTCTGAACTGGAATAGGTTATTCTGGAAAAGTTTTCAAACATTTTTCTGCCTTAAGAATTTAGGAATGACTGCAGACCTCATGAAGTCATTGTTTTTCTCTGCTGAGTAGTACTCCATTGTGTATATGTGCCACATTTTATTTATCTATTCTTCAGTTGATGGACATCTAGGTTGTTTCCAGGTACTGACTATTACAAATAATGCTGCTATGAACATAGTTGAGCATGTGTCCTTGTGGTATGATTGAGCATTCCTTGGCTATATGCCCAAGAGTGGTATAGCTGGGTCTTGAGGGAGGTTGATTCCCAATTTTCTAAGAAAGCACCATATTGATTTCCAAAGTGGCTGTACAAGTTTGCATTCCCACCAATAGTGTGCGAGTGTGGATGGAACTAGAAAATATCATCCTGAGTGAGGTAACCCAGACTCAGAAAGACAAATATGGTATGTACTCACTCATAAGTGGATACTAGATGTAAAGCAAAGGATAACCAGACTGCAACTCACAACTCCAGGGAGGCTACCTAGTAAAGAGGACCCTAAGAAAGACACAGGGATCGCCCAGCGGCAGATAAATGAATTAGATCTACATGAGCAAACTGGGGGTGGGGATGGGGTGGTAATGGAGGGCAAGGGTCAGGGGAAAGCGAGCTTAGGGGAGCGGGAGGTCCCAGCTGGATCAGGAACAAAGTGGGAGAACAAGGAAAGAGACACCATGATAAATGAAGACCCCATGGGAATAGGAAGAAGCAGAGTGCTAGAGAAGTCCCCAGAAATCCACAAAGATTACTCCACTGTAGACTACTGGCAATGGTCAAGAGAGTGCCTGAGCTGACCTACTCTGGTGATCAGATGGCCGAACACCCTAACTGTCCTGAAAGAATTCTCATCCAGTGACTGGTAGAAGCAGATGCAGAGATCCACGGCCAAACCCCAGGTGGAGCTCCAGGAGTCCAACCGCCGAGAGAGGAGGGATTATATGAGCAAGAGATATTGAGACCATGATTGGAAAAAGCACAGGGACAAATAGCCAAACTAGTGGAAACACGTGAACTGTGAACCAATAGCTGAGGAGCCCCCATGGAACTGGACCAGGCCCTCTGGATAAGTGAGACAATTGATTAGCTTGAACTGTTTGGGAGGCCCCCAGGCAGTGGGACCGGGACCTGTCCTTGGTGCATGAGCTGGCTTTTTGGAGCCTAGAGCCTATGCAGAGACACTTTGCCCAGCCTTGGTGCAGGGAGAAGGGGACTGGACCTGCATCAACTGAATCTACCAGGCTGGGCTGACTCCCCAGGGGAGACCTTGCCTTGGAGGAGGTGGGAATTGGGGGGGAAGGCTAGGGTTGGGAGGAGGGAGGACAGGGGAATCCGTGGCTGATATGTAAATTTAAATTAATTATAAGATAAAAATATTTATAAATAAATAAATAGAAATTTAAAAGAAAAAATTAGGAGTGGCCAGGCGGTGGTGGCGCACGCCTTTAATCCCAGCACTCAGAGCCAGGTGGATCTCTGTGAGTTCGAGGCCATCCTGGTCTACAGAGCGAGATCCAGGACAGGCACTAAAACAACACAGAGAAACCCTGTCTCAGAAAAAAAAAACAAAAAACAAACAAACAAAAAGAATTTAGGAGTATTGGGCTAGGTGTGTAGCTCAGTGGTAGAGCGCTTGTAGCATGCCCAAATCCCTGGGTTTGATTGCTGATACTGAAAAAAAAAATTCTTTTAAATAATGCCGGGTTACTGAGCTATTTTTGTTGTTGTTTTAGTTTTTTACATTTTTTTATTCATGTGCGTGTGCCTCAGTGGGTGTGCTTAGGTCAGAGAACAACTTGCAGGTATGATTCTCTCCTTCCTTCCTGTGGGTTCCAGGTATCATATTCAAATCATTCAGCTTGGCAGTGGGTGCTGCTGAGCCATTTTGCTGGCCCTGTTTGTTTGTTTGTTTGGTCTTATTTTTTTTATTGTGTTTGTGTGCATGTGTGTGACATGGGTCTGTGTGGAGAGGAGTCAGGATAGCTTTGTGGAGTTGGTTCTCTCTCTCTTTTCTCTTTTATGTGGATTCTGAGGGTGGAACTCAGGTCATCAGGCTTTCATGACAAGTGTTTTATCAGCATAGACATCTTGGCAGCCCCTGAACAGTTTGGTGTTTTTTGTTTTTTGTTTTGTTTTGGTTTTGGTTTTGCGAGACAAGATTTCTTTGTGTAACTTTGCGCCTTTCCTGGAACTCACTCTTTAGCCCAGGCTGGCCTCGAACTCACAGAGATCCACCTGGCTCTGCCTCCCAAGTGCTGGGATTGAAGGCATGCGCCACCACCAGTTGGCTCTGTACAGCTTTTTAAAATTTCAAATGTGGACTGTACTAGGCAGACTCCTGAAAATTTAAACTGAAATTTAAGTCTTCACTCTTATTTAGAAATAATACTGGAAAACTAGTACGGTGTGTCAATTCCACTGTGCCTAGGAACAAAATATAATGAGATCCAAGAAACAGTCTGCAGAGGAGCTCTGTCAGAGGAAATGGGACCAGAAGCCGTTTGCAATATAAACTAAGATCAGAAGGATTGGTTTTATCCCGAGGTCTCTGTGCTCTGGACCTCAGTGACCTGCAGTGCAGCTGGCTGCTGCATCGGTGCCAGCCCTGCATTTCTTCTCTGGTTTTGCTTGGGACCTTATTTGCCCTGCTTCCACCCTTACCCCATCACTAAGCAAGTGATGTTACCATGTTACCTGTGTTACCACACGCTTTGACTATTGAGAGTCCTCCTCCAGCTCCTTGGAGGCAGTGTCAGCACAGTGCTTTTTCTTCTCAGTGTCGGGCCTTCAGGTGTTTATTAGCCACTGCCTATGCTGTGTACTGTCCTGCTTTGAGAACACAGTTCTCTTGATTTCCAGTGTTTGGCATGATCATTACTATCGGTCAGTCCATTGTGTATGTGATGACGGGCATGTACGGGGACCCTTCGGAGATGGGTGCTGGAATCTGCCTGCTGATCACCATTCAGGTAATTGTTATGCTGCTCCCCTCCCCAATATCCAAAATACCAAATCTCAACTGTGCCTCACAGAAGCTGAAGGTTGTGGGTTTGCCCTTCTTAATCCACCAGAGGAAGGCTGAGGACTCACACTCACTCAGCTTTCTGTTTTTATACTCAAGAACCCAATTATTGAAGAAGAGAGCCACGTCCATTGGGAGCAGTAACATCTATTTGGGTTTCTTTAATCTTTTCTTCTTTCTTTTACAGCTCTTTGTTGCTGGCTTAATTGTCCTACTTTTGGATGAACTCCTGCAGAAAGGATACGGCTTGGGTTCTGGTATCTCCCTCTTCATTGCTACCAATATCTGTGAGACCATTGTGTGGAAGGCTTTCAGCCCCACCACTGTCAACACGGGCCGAGGTAAGGACCGGGAGCTCATGCTGGAGTTTAGCAGAGATGCTGTCTGTGGTAGGCACAAGCTCCTGGTTTTTCTGTGCATCCACTAAGTTTTTAAATACAGGTGGGCTTATACTCAGGGCAATATCCAGCATAGATTTTCATAGGCCTCATCATGATTGGCATACTAGATGTGAGTGGGGTCTGGCCTCACTTCTCAGCTCAGTAAGAACTGTATTACGTAGTAAGTGCTTTGTGTTTTAACCTCTGTCTTGGGTAGACACCAAATCGTGTCCACTTCATTGACATTGAAATTGTGCACATCCTCACCTTTATGTATTTTGGAAGTTTACTCTGGATCATTTTGGGGAAGAAAGAAAAAACAACTGAACTATTAAACAGAAGCATTTGATCACACTTGCCCTTGAGCTCAGATCCTGGCTGGTCTATTAATGGTCTGTAGGTGGTGTAAGCACATTCCCCTACTGCTGATCTGGGTCATCATGTAGTGAGGGGGTCATGACACATATCTAATTCCAACCCTCCAGAGGCTGAGGCAGGAGGATCTTGAATTTGAGGTCAGCCTGTACTATGTAGTGAGGCCATGCTCTCCCAAAACTAAGAGCTGAGAATATAGCTCAGTGGTAGAGGTTTGTGCACAGTTTGATACCTGGCACCACAGAAAAAGGAAACATGAGACCACATAATGCCTGGCTCGTTGTAGGTACAGATCAAATATTAGTATGCTATGGCATATCCATTAAGAGTGCCCTGGGAATGGGAATGTTTCTAGTCAAAATATGTAAAAACAAAGGAAGCCTTAGAATAAGACTTACTAGGGAAAGAGACTTTTGTCGCTAAATGTGTTATTTATTTAGAAGAGTCTTATGAAAAATATTTGTGCATGTTTTCATAAAATTGAATGCAGAGGCAGTTTCTGCCTCCAGAGGCTATATAATCCTGTACATCTAATGAACAAAAGCTGTCCTCTAATGAAATCAAAGGCTCATTGGGAGAGACTGGGGCAGTGGAAGGTGGGCGGGGCTTGTCAGACTTGGCTGTGGGGAGGCAGCAGGTGAAGATGCAGTTGGAGTCCACTACTTAGAAAGACCACATGATCAGGGACGCCTACATTAGAAATGATGGCAGAGAAGGGAGCAAGGTGGGAGGGTCAGTCCAGGCTCAGGAACCAGCAGAGCTAGATGGAGTATGGCAGATTTGATGCACTCACACTGCAGAACACACTGCTGGGGAAGTGCCATGGCAGCCTGGAGCAGACAAGATGTGGTAGCATGGATTGGTTGTTAGGGAAGAAGATGTGGGAGATGGGGCTAAGGTGGAAAACTGAGAGGTCACTGGGGGTGTCTCCATGGCCAGGCCTGGTGGAAATATAGTCTGAAAGAAAGGGTGATATGATTTCCTGGCTGCCAGTGTGGGATGAGCTGCACCAGGGAGCCAAGGATGATAACATCAGTAAGGTACAAGGACCAGAAGTATACAGTGGGCACGGGTGACTTGTAGCCAGAAGGACTGCTATAACCTGGCTAGCTCACCATGCTGCTTCCCTGGGCAGTGCAAAAATCTAGGACTAGGGACTAGTGTGGATAGCATGCATGGTATGCCACTGAGGTGGTGCTAAGTGTGTGGAGATGGACTTATTCCCAGAAATTTGGCAGATATGACAATAATTGTAAAAATTACAAGATCTGGGACCTAATCCTGGCATTGCTGGCACTGCTGTGGGTCACCATGACAAAAATAAGGCAGAAAGGGCCACTGGGAAAGGTATTACAGAGCTGATCTGGGCATCTCAGTTGAGCAAAGTCTTGAAAGACATGAGAGAAGCAACCAACAGTGCTGGAGCCTGAGGTGAGGTTGTCCCCAAGAGGCAGGAACAGGGCAAAAACATTGCTTGGTGGGGAGCTTAGAAAGGCCACTGGGGATGAGCACAAGCACTTCCTTCTTCCCCTGGCCTACCTGGACCACCCGTTAGATAAGAGGCTTGTCCTGGCTGCAGTTCCCATATCCCTGAATACTGAACAGGAGATAGGCCACAGCTGAAAGGTAGGAGGGTGTAGGCAGACTTTTCTGTCCCACCAGCCAGTTCCAAATAACCACTCAGGGACTTATTATTAATTAAAAATGCTTGGCCAATAGCTTAGGCTTGTCTCCAACCAGCTCTTAAAACTTAACCCATTTCTGTGATTTATGGGCTGCCCCAAGGCTCATTTACCTCATCTATGAACTTTCCATGTTGCATCTTCTGCATCTGGCTTGAGACTCTTCGTGTCTCTCTAACTCCGCCCTCCTTCTTCCCAGCATTCTCTTAGTCAGCTTCTCCTACCTAACCTTATCTTGCCTATCTATCGGCCAATCTGTTCTTTATTAACCAATGAGAGTTATTGTACATATTGACAATGTACAACGATTGTTCCACAGCATTGGGCTTGCTCCAGTCTCCCCTTGCCCTATGGATATTTGGGACCCTCTTCGCTCCCTCCACCTTTCAGAAGCCCGTCTGTGCCAGGCCTGCTATTGGGCATGACCTGTGGAAGGGTGGAGACAGGTCTCAGGCCACACATCCACGATGTTCCTCCTTGTAGGATTATTGGTGCTTTCCCCACTCTCCCACTGTGGGGAGCCCTCTTCAGAGACTGGATGAATTCTCTTACTGCCCAGCTTCTAGAACAGGACTTGGCCTTTTCCAGGCAACGTGTGTCACAGACACGTTTAAATTGGTGGCTGTCCTTCCACACATCCGCTGACCTAAGAAATGAGAGCAGCCAGCTCTTCCCAGAAGAGAACAGCCCAGTGCTGTAGTCTGTTTCTCTGAACTCCTTCACCTTTCCTCTCAGTGTTGGTCGTTAAGAGGTTGAGAGGCAGAGTGAGCCGCTCCTCACCCTCCACCACGGCTGTGTTCCCCTCTGCCCACAGGGATGGAGTTCGAAGGCGCCATCATCGCACTCTTCCACCTGCTGGCCACCCGCACAGACAAGGTCCGAGCCCTTCGAGAGGCGTTCTACCGCCAGAATCTCCCCAACCTCATGAACCTGATCGCCACCATCTTTGTCTTCGCTGTTGTCATCTATTTCCAGGTATGTCCAAAGGCAGCTAAGTCGGTCTGCCTTGTACAGAGTCAGGCTCAGCATCCACATGTCCTTCTGCTTCCTAGGCCTTAGGTTTATGATTGTGGCTCTCTGCCTTGTTTCCAAGTAGTTTCCTGAACTGCTAGCTGTCTTCTTTTAATTGTACTGACCCTCATACTTAATGGGAGCTTTTTGCATTTGGGGGTTTGTTTGTTCGAGACAGGTATGTAGATCAGGTTGTCCTTAACCTCCAAGGTGTTGGGATTAGAGGCTTATGCCACCATGCCCAACATTCTTTGCAATATTTTGATATTCACTAAAAGAAGGTACAGACGTTAGCCACATATACACAGCCAAGAAGAATGGACAGCTGAATTAAAAAAAAAAAAAAAAATCAACAATTTCCAGAATTTAAAATCCTGAATCATGACATGACACTAGTGGAATTCAAGTGTTTCTGGTGCATGGACTGCTCTCGCCCAATGTGGGGTTGAACTGTTGACCCTGTGTGCATCCTACTTCACAAATGAGTCTGTCAGATACGCTAAACCTATAGGCTGAAGATGATGCCCCAACACTGTGGAGAAACCTCAGGTGACTGTCCAGACATCTGGCTGTTTCTGTCAACTCACATTTTTTTGGAAGTTGCTTGTATGCACTTCCTATTTTTATTTTTGTTAGGTAATATTATTTCCTTCTTGGATCTCTGAGGGAGTTGAAGATTAGTTAGTTATAGTTGAAGATTAATTAGGATAGAAAGTGAATTAGATACATTTTGGACTTACCAAAATAGGATAGATAATGGAATTATTTTCTCTGAATTTGTCAAATACAAATGGACTAGACATTGTTTAGGTATTTATTACTTGTATATATTGTATATAGTTATTGTCCTTCTGTATATAGTTTTTCTTATGTTATAACCTAACCAGGTGTGGTAGCTCATTTAGGTGGGTGGGATGTAAGACTAAGAGTTCAGGGTCAGCCTAGTATATATAGTGCCATCCTGTTTCAAAACAAACAAGGCTGGTGAGATGGCTCAGTATATACAGGTGATTTTTGCCAAGCTTAGTGACCTGAGTTCAATTCCCAGGACCCACATGGTGAGAACCAACTCTTCTATGCTGTCCTTTGGTCTCCGTCTACACAGTATGGCATGCATGCATCCCCACGTGCACACACACACACACACACACACCCACACACACACACACACACACACTAAAATCAGAAGAAGGGACACCACTTGAAAGACACATGTTTGTGATGAGGACTGTTCTGAGGCCAGGTAACTCAGTAGTGACTCCTGCTGAGTCCGGCTAGCTGCCTGCTTACTAACAAGTCAGTCTTCCAGGGCAAGGTGAGTATCTGCAGTTGAATCAGTATGGAGTTTGAGTCTTCTGTCCTATCCTAGTGTCCTGGGCACTGGCTTTGTAACAGTAAAGAAGAAAGATGCTCTGGTGTCCAGGGCACTAACAGGATCTGGAGCTGTCCGTGTACGCCTTTTTGTTTAGAAAAGAAAAGGGCATGTGCCCCCGGACACAATCACAACTGGGAGCCCAGTGGCAGAACTGACACCCAGGGCCACCTCTCTTGTGGCCAGCCTGACTTCCCTAGCCACACTGGGGACTGTAGGCAGAATAGGACAGTGAAGGGGCATGTTGTGTTTGCCTTGTAGGGCTTCCGGGTGGACCTTCCAATCAAGTCGGCGCGTTACCGAGGCCAGTACAACACCTATCCCATCAAGCTCTTCTACACCTCGAACATCCCCATCATCCTGCAGTCCGCTCTGGTGTCCAACCTGTATGTCATCTCCCAGATGCTGTCAGCACGCTTCAGCGGCAACCTGCTAGTTAGCCTGCTGGGCACTTGGTCGGTGAGTGTCGCGGTGAGGGAGGATTGTACTGATGCAGCTAGTTGTGGTGTTTTGTGGCAGGCTGTCTAATCTCAGGACCAAGTATTTCACCCAAAGATGAAATTTCTGAATTGCCTCTTACAAATGCAGTTCAGTGAGATTGCCTGTGGGCATGCTTATGACACCATAAGGCATATGCTTGGAGCTCCTTGGCGCTGTTCTGTGGCATGTTGAAGCAGCATCCAGAGACTTCTGTAGTTGGACTTACCTTTGGGCCACCAGCTCACAAATAATGACACAGAGACTTACTAATTATGAATGCTCAGCCTTAGCTTAAGCTTGTTATTAACTAGCTCTTATAACTTAAATTAACCCATTTTTATTAAACTACATTCTGTCCATATTGCCCACCCATCCTTCTCTGTGTCTTCCTGTGTCTTTCTCGAGTGCCTAGAGTCCTCCTCCTCTCTGTGTGCCTGGAAGTCCTATACCTCCTGCCCAGCTGTTGGCCATTGAGCTTTTTATTACACCAATCTCAGCAGCACACCTTCACACAAATATCCCACAACAGACTTCTGTGTCTTGCTCTAGGACACATCATCTGGGGGCCCAGCCCGTGCTTATCCAGTTGGTGGCCTATGTTACTACCTGTCTCCTCCGGAATCATTTGGCTCAGTGCTGGAGGACCCTGTCCATGCTGTTGTGTACATTGTATTCATGCTGGGATCCTGTGCGTTCTTTTCTAAAACATGGATTGAAGTTTCGGGTTCTTCTGCCAAAGACGTAAGTCTAAGTCGATGTTCCTACTAGGGAGATGAGATGGCTGCTGGCATCCGGGTAGCCTCACTTGTTACCACTTTATAAGTTTATGTAAGTTTGTGGTGTAAGTGGTCCGTCCTGCTGATGGACCATCCCCTTTGGTGGGCTGTATGGAAACCCTGAGGGCAACAGATGGAGATTGACAGAGTTGGCTCTGAGAACCTGAGGCCAAACTAGAGAGATAGACTACTGTGTGAGTGAGTGCATTGCTGCAGGTTAAAGTCCTCCGTGAAGACTGTTAGGGATGGGGGCTGGGGGAGGGGTCTGTAATTGCTTAGTTCCACTGTGAAGCACCCCCTCTCCCCTAGCATCTGGCTCATGTGCTTATATTTGGGTCATGAAGGTTGCAAAGCAGCTGAAGGAGCAGCAGATGGTGATGAGGGGCCACAGAGAGACCTCCATGGTACATGAGCTCAACCGGTAAGTGTGATCACTAGCCTGGACCTTAGTGGTACCAGAATAGCCCTGTAGAACCCGACCAGCAAAGACAGCCCAAGCGGGGAGAAGGAAGCACACAAGCCAGGGAGTTGAAATGGTATGGGGTGGTGACGACTGGTTAGTGCTGGCTTAGGCTGGCTGGGCCTGAGTATGCCCAGAGCAAGCTGAAAACATCCTCGGAGTAGGTGGGTCCTGGCACAGATTAGAGCAAGGCAGAGCAAGAGCTGGCCTGGAGGGGTGGCTAGTGTTCAGAACAAGAGCAAACCAGAGGCCAGAGACCGCCAGGCTCAGCCACAGGCGATAGAGAATGTAGCAGTCACCTTGCAGAGAGGGGAAGGAGATGAGAGACTGGGGCTCCCCGAGCAGCAGGTGCCCCTACGCAGACGTCTCCTCATCAGGATTCTGAAGCTGCCTCTTGGTAGGCGAAAGTGCCTGATGCTTTCCAGTCTGTCACCATGGTTGGCTCTTCTACAGTCACTCAGAGCAGCCAGATGCTTCGTAGAACGAAGCTTGCTGACCTCACTGAAGGAGACCACCACAGGAATGCCAGAATTGCACGTTTCCTGTCAGGTTTTGAACCAGTGGTAGCAGGGCTTTTCACTTCAGTCCATGACTCTTCAGGCCCCTGACTCAGACTTCCTGGGAGAAACATGCAACCCCAGGCAGAGAGAGACTCTTGATGTTTGTGACTCACCCCTCCTGGCACATCTGTGGATCATTTCAGCTTTTGGGTATCAGAAGAAGCAAGATGAAGTGTCTTATGTTCTTGTTTTCAGTCTGTTTAAAATCTAGTGTGGCATCCATGTTTGGATTTGTGCTGATCACACTCCCCAAGCCCTGTGTGGCCAGCTTAATGGGCCTATCAGGCTTTCTGGCTCAGTAGGCAACACAGAACTGTCTGTCTGTCTGTCCACAGGTACATCCCCACAGCTGCAGCCTTTGGCGGGCTATGCATTGGGGCCCTCTCAGTCCTGGCTGACTTCCTGGGTGCTATTGGGTCTGGAACCGGGATCCTGCTGGCAGTCACCATCATCTACCAATATTTCGAGATCTTTGTCAAGGAGCAGAGCGAGGTGGGCAGCATGGGAGCCCTTCTCTTCTGAGCCTCGTGTGCCCATGGACCGGGTGAGGGCACGGGCTCCAGAACTGCCCAGAAAGGGTGCTCGTACCACTGGAGCATGCTACCGTGGCATGGGGACTTTCAAATTTTTTTATTATTTTTTTTAATTTCATATCTTTTCATTCCACTGTGTAAAGTGCTAGGAAATTTCCAATCTGAAATTTTGCTTTTTATTCTGGCATTGGCAAAAAACCAATAGAAGTGAATTGTTAGCTGATGGCCAGAGGGTGTGGTAAGCGATTGTTCCCAAGTATCCGATGTAATTTTTATTTAAACCCTTGCACTTCTCAGTGCCTGGCAGCTGCAAGGGTCCCAACTGCCCCAGGCAGTCTGTGGCCCTGGTTGAAGGAAGCACAAACTAGGAGATGTCTGCATCTCATCTGGGCCGCAGAAAACAGATGTGTCTTCTGGGGACCTGCTTATGGGGAACTTCGAGCTTGGCTCTCAGGGTGAGGACATCTGGCTTAGGACTCTGTAAGATGCCATCAATCTGTAAAGCGGTTTCATAGGATAGAGCTGCTGCTGGAGGAATACATGCCCCAGAAGCTGGCCCGCCTGTTACTCTGCGTGTGCTGTGGGTGGTGCAGCTGAGCATGCAGACGGGTGAGGAACAGCAGGATCTGCCTGCCTGCCATTGCCAGCAAGGCGGGCATTCCAGGCTTTACCTGGAGCCTAGCCAGTAGCTGGGCACATGTAAAGGGTCTCATGCTTGCCCTTTCCTGGTTCCCACTAGAAAGGGAGCTCCTGTGGTAACCACCTCTGTCTTCCTACTGGAACTTCCTGTTCCAGTTTTTAGAATTTTTTTTTATTGTCGTTAGGACCAAATGTAGACTGGTCCAGGACCTGTAGGAAAATCACATCAGGGTTTAGAGATTTCTTAGGGAAGTGGCTCAAAATCCTGTCTGGAGTTAGGTGTCTGGGGTAACAGATAATGTGGTTATCTGAGGGTTAGAAGCTCAGGCCTGTAGGAGAGGCCCCTCTCAAGACAGATACTGCCTAGCAGCAAGGGTGCAGGGCTGCGGTTTGATGTCAGAGCAAGTAGAGATTGTCAGCTTACCTTAAGACACAGGAGGGTCCAAATTGTTCACACAAGGGGGCAAGAGCCCTGGGGGGTGTGCAGCCATGTGCTCACAGCCTGCCAGCTACACCCGGGTCCTTCTCACCTCAGTGGAAGTAGCAAATGCCTCCCCGACCCAGGGCTCCTAGGGACCCTTGCTGCTTTGCTTGCCAGCCCATGGCAATCCAGGGACAATTAATCACTTGCCCCTACACAGGTCAGCAGCAGGGCCAATCCCTTGCCCACGGCCCAGGACTCACACCATATCACATGTGGCCTTGTCTAGACCCAGTCCTGAGCAGAGGAGCCTGGTGCCCTCCCAGTCCACAGGGTCTTCCCACTGCCCTTCCTCTGCCACTGCCACAGAGTAGCAGGGCCTCCCACCTACCCCAGGGACTCCACAGCTTCTGGCAGGCGGGTGCAGAGTCCCCAGCTCTGGGCTGTGCTGGGGAGCCCACAGCCTCATCTGCTGCGGTAGCCATCAGCTGGGCCTAGTAGCCAGTGGTTGATGGTCACCATTAGTGGGTGAGTGGGGATGACCTGGCTTCCAAAAGGACCGTCACTGTGGACACCAAAATGGCTTAACTGAGATACAGTGAAAAAGTGACAAATAAAACCGACTTTTTACAAGCTGCCTCGTCATCTTTGTTAACTGCCACCGAGAGAGGACTTGTTCGGGAGTGTTGGCGATGAGCCAGGGTTACCAGTGGACCTGTGATATCTCCTGGGAGCTGCTCTACCAAGTGCTGCCTGCCACCTCCTCTCCTTGGGCTCCCACTCCTGGGAAGCATGGGCCTGGGCCAGTGGAATCTCTGTGCACCAGCAGGCCTGAGGCTTCCAGGACAGCAGTGTACACCGGGGTCCTAAAGGCTGCTGGAGTGGGCTGCCCAAGCCAGGTAGGTGGCACAAGTTGGTGGGCACCTGTAGCTCCACTTGTCCAGGTCCAGAGCACAGCTGGTCACAGGGAGGCTTGGCCTGGCTGAGGCTGCTCTGGCACCAGACCTGCAGCCAAAGCAGAGTATGTGTTTGGTGCTGGCCAGAGCCTGATGCGGACAGGTGACCTGGGAACGGGCCTGCCAGAAGCTTCCTGTTTACACGCCCCTACAAGTGACAGGCCTTGTGCCCTGTACCCTCATCAGCCTGGCTGGTGCTTCCCTAGTTGCCCTTGGGACAGGTGACAGCAGTTGGGCAGGACCGGGAGGGTGCACTCAGTAGGCTCCCTGCACATGCTGCTCTGTACAGCTTTGGGACGTTTCTCTGCTATGTTGAGCCAGGCAGGCTCTCCCTTAGGACTGCTTGGTGGGCGGGTTAGGTAAGTTAGGGTTAGCCTGACTGTCCAAGCCTGGCCTCAGCATCACTGCTTGAGACTGCTCAGACATGGTGGGCAGCAGCTCTGCCCTGCACTCTCACTCTCCTGCCCACCAGCCACAGAGCTGCAGAAGCCTAAGACAGGAGCATGGTTGGAGGTGCTGGGGTCCGGGCAGCAGGTAACTGTTGGCTTCTAGAAAACCTCCCACTCTAGGGAGGGACTGAGCCTCTTGCTGCCTGGGCACTTGAGGCTACATCTGCCAGAGCCAGCCTGTCTGTGGGAGTTAACAGAGCCCTGATTAGAGCAGCAGTTTGGCTTGACATGCCAGGCTTGGCCTCTGTCTGAGGCTGCCTTCCTGCTGCTTGGCTGCTGGTGTCCTCCAGGTACCTCTGCTGGGACCTAGCTGAGACGACATAGACAAGGATCCAGGTCTACCAGTTTGACAGGCCCTAGAATCACCGGGGAAAGGAACCTGTGGGA
The DNA here is from genome assembly GCF_007827085.1 of Peromyscus californicus insignis. Taxonomy (NCBI): domain Eukaryota; kingdom Metazoa; phylum Chordata; class Mammalia; order Rodentia; family Cricetidae; genus Peromyscus; species Peromyscus californicus. The sequence continues at coordinate 103,880,256 of NW_026294584.1, read as the reverse complement.
TTCATGCCAAGGATTATTTAGATGAGGTTCACCTCTGTGTACCTGTGAGGGATTTTCTTCATTATTTGGGGCCTGTTCCTACACTCCGATCTTCCTACTGCCTCCCTGCAGCTCAGCCTGCCCTGGCTGGATTGGATGACAGCCTCAGGAGAGTCCAGGGAAGACAGAGTTCATCTCTGTTCTTTAGGGTGGCTCAGGCCTTGGGGAAGAGCATGCTTCTTAGTGGTAGCAAATACCTGGCCTGGACCTCAGTGTTCACCAGGCTCTGGTCTCGACTGCTGCAGGAGCACCATTGCTGGCCGGCCCGCCTCATTGGGGCTGAAACCTGATGTCAATTCTCTCCCCCCAACCTCCCCCCCCCACCCCCACCCCCGGAGCTGAGGACCGAACCCAGGGCCTTGCGCTTGCTAGGCAAGCACTCTACCACTGAGCTAAATCCCCAACCCCGAGGTCAATTCTTCTGGTATTGCATTGTACCCGCAAATGGCCTTGTGGAGGAAATGGAATGGAAGCTGAGTCCACCCTGTAAGCTCACACCCCAACAAGAGCATTTCTACGGTGTCTACCAAGCCTGGCACCTGTGTTCCCCGCCTGCCTGACAGCCTCCTGTCCATCCTTCAAAGCCCACCTCAGTAAGACTTAAAAACACCCACAGTCCATCAGAGGGGCTGGACCAGGCCTGACGACACACCTGTAACCCCAGTGTTCACAAGGCTGAGGGGAGGAGCATGAGTTTGAGGCCAGCCTTGGCTACTGTCTCCACAGTGGTATGTCTGTGGGTGGGGTGACAATAGCTTTTTCCTCCATAAAGGATCCAGAGGACAGTCTGTGTACACTAGATCAGAAAAATCCCTAAGATACACCGTGGAGGACAAACAAAAAGCAAGAATTGAGTCCGTTGCTGCTCATGGTTAGAGCAGGCAAGGAGCCAGTGTGGTGACACACACCTGTAATCCCATTGCTCCAGAAGTAGAGGCAGATGGGTCTTACTGAGTTCCAGGTCACTACACAGTGGACCAGGTCCACTACACAGACCCTCCCTGTATCCCCTCTTACACACACACACACACACACACACACACACACACACACACACACAGGTGGGGGCAGGGGGCAAGAAGGGCGTAACAGAATGCACCTAGGAAGGTCTGGCAATCCCTTCAGAACTAAATGACATAACCTGTACCCAATTATTTTTTAATTATTTATTTTATACACAACAGATGTTTTGCCTGCAAATATGTCTGTATGGGGGAATCAGATCCCCTTGAAGGAGAGTTACAGACATCTGTGAGCTGCCATGTGGGTGCTAGGAATTGAACCCAAATCATCTGGAAGAATGCTCTTAACTGCTGAGCCATCTCTCCAGCCCCTCCCCCCAATGCTTATATGCATGGGTGTAGTGGTTTGAAAGAAAATGCCCCCCAAAGGGAATGGTACTGTTAGGAGGTGTAGCCTTGTTGAAGGAAGTGTGTCACCATGGGGGCAGGCTTTGAGGTTTCTTTTGCTCAAGCATCCCCCAGTGACTGTCTGTCGACTTTCTGCTGTCTTCTGGTCAAGATGTAGCTCTCTCAGCTCCAGCACTGTCTGCCTGCACGCCTCCATGTTCCCCATCATGATGATAGTGGATTGAACCTCTGAAACTGTAAGCAAGCTACCCCGATTAAATGTTTTCTTTATAAGAGTTGCTGTGGTCGTGGTGTCTTCACAGCAAGAAAAACCTTAACTAAGACAATGGGAAATGGGAGAGCCCAAACATCCATGAGCAGTCACCTGGTAAGTAGATGGTGTGATAGCCATATACTGCTCTGAATGAAAAGAGCCAACTCAAAAAGGAGGAACTCTTTCAACCACAGCACTCATGTGGGCCAGAAACAGCTTGTCTTAGGATTCCTATTGCTTCGAAGAGACACCATGACCATGGCAACTCTTATAAAGGAAAACATTTAGTTGAGATGGTGGCTTACAGTTTCAGAGGTTTGGTCCATTATCATCATGGTGGGGGAGCATGGCGGCTGGGAGTATGACAGTGTGCAGGCAGACATGGTGCTGGAGGATTCTACATCTTGGTAGGCAGGCAACAGGCAGTGGTCTGGCTCACTGGGGATGGCTTGAGCATATATGAGATCTCAAAGCCCTTCCTCTAACAAGACTGCACCTACTCCAACAAGGCCACACCTCCCATTAGTGCCACTCCCTTTGGGGGCCATTTTCCTTCAAACTACCACACAACTGTTGTACAAGACTCCTCCAAGAAAAACTGCCTCCATCTTAAGGAGTTTGACTGGACCTGCTGGATAAAGGTCATCACAGATAGGCTTGTTGATGGTTGACCTTCCCTGTTCCAAGGGGCCAGGAAGCTCATGGGACCCTCAGCCATCCCTCTACCATGTGGGCCTCCGGAGCTCTGAGAGGCGCTAGAGGACATACGTGGGAAAGAGGGAAGGGGGCTCCATCTATAACGCCATGGGAGGAGTTACCAACTCTGCTGGTGCACATTTCCAGTGTGGCTGCTTTAAGGCACCTACACCCCTGCATATGATCCCCTACGCTTTGCTCTGTAAGACCAATAAATTCATGGTCTTGGGTGGAGTTTAGTTTGTCAATAGGACCCTAGGAGAAAGTGGGTAGACATCATTTATTCTCCCCTAGAGAAGGGACTTTAGCAACAGCCCAATGCTGGTTTGCCTTTGTGTGGGTGCAGGGTGGGGGAGGTAATGGAATTTTTTAGTGAATAACCTCCTTCATAGGAGTTAGGTAGATTTCCTTTGTCAGAGCTCACAATGGCCCACTTATGGCTTTGGGAATTTACTGTAGGGAGGTTTAAAAGAGAATACAAGCAGATCTGGAACTCTAGGCAAGGATAGGAATTCTTCCATCACTTGGGATGAGGGAACAAGGTCTGCCACCTTGAAGTGCAAAGGAGGCTGGACCTGGGATGGACAGCACCTTCCTTCCCTAATCTCTTCCATCTCTAGCTCACCAGGAAATAGGCTGAGTGTTGAAGTTGCTTGCACAGAGGGGACAAGAGGTGGAACACACCATCATCGCATCCCCCTTTGATACATTCAAATTCTGCACCAATTCAGAATTACCGCAGAATTATCCGTTCAAAAACACATCAGGGTGGGGGTAGAGCACACTTCTATCCCAGCACTCCAGAGGCAGAGGGATCTCGGTGAGTTTGAGGCCACCTGCTCTACATGGAGAGTTCCAGGTCAGCCAAGCCTTCATAGTGAGACCCTGCCTTAAATAGATAGATGGATGGATGGATGATGGATGGATAGATGGATGATGGATAGATATATTAGATAGATAGATAGATAGATAGATAGATAGATAGATAGATAGATAGATAGATAGATAGATAGATAGGTGATCGATGATAGAAATAGATGATGGATGGATGGATGGATGGATGGATGGATGGATGGATGGATGGATGGATGCATGGATGCATGGATGCCTCCTTTTATGTGCTCCTCCCGCACCTAAGCTCTCCCACAGGCTTTCTCTACCCAGAGGCTGCGTGTGTGGCCACACGGGGGCGCTTCGGGCCGCGCCACTCAGGGTCCGCAAGACTTTGCAAGGTTCTGGGCCGCACCTCCCGCCCGCGTCCCCATTAATCACGCGTGTTGACGGCGCCGACCCGCGCGCGGGCGGCGTGACGGCGCCGGTGACGGCGGGTGACGGAGCGGGCAATCGGCGGGCGCGCATCGGCCCATCTTATCGCGCCGGCCCAGCCTTCGCCCGCCGCGCGCCGCCCATTGATCGCGCGGGCTGGGGCCGGGGGTCAGCGCGGACGCTCGGCCTGACAGCCACATCCATCGCGCTGACGGCCGCACGCGCCCCTCGCCCGGCCATTAATCACCGTGCGGCGCCGACTGACGGGGAGGGCGACAGGGCCAGCGGGCGACTGCCAGCCCTGCCAGCCCGCATTTCCCACTGCCGGGCCCTGCCGCAGGTCACCCGCATCATCCCCAGGTCACTTGCAACCTGGGATGGGAAAACAGTGTGTATCTCTCAGGATCCCAAAGGAGAGCTGACTTGTCTGGCTGAGACTAGGTCATATCATAGCTCCTTTCTAGGAGCTGGCGGGGCCATTTCTGGAAAACAGAGAACAACCAGGAATGAATGCATCCAAACGCAGAGGACTGGACCTAAGCTTGCGCCTGTTTCACAAACTCTGACCTCCGCTAGCAACAAGAGCCAAGAACTGGGCATTCTTCTCTGAACCCTGGTCACATAGTGCCTGTGGCCTCAGAGTCTCACTCCGGCTTGGCAGGGCCTTTTCAGACATGGTCAGCTGCCCAAACAGGGCTGACTCAGGGGCTACAGGGTGTAACTCCCACCCTCTGCCTGCAACTCCATTTTATTAGCTAAGGCTTGTTGACCCATCACTTTTTGGTGTGAGAAAGCAAGTTCTGTTCTTTCTTAAAACCCAGATATTCTCTGAATCAACCTAGGGTTGAAGGCAACCTGAAGGAAGAGGTGTCTGCAAAGCTGAGGACAAGGATTCGCCTGGAGGCCACTTGGGAACCAGCACTGCACCTGGAATGAGGGGCAGAAGCTTCTACTCAGCCACCAAGCAGCTCAAGGGGTGGCTTCCAGGAGCCTGGCCGAGCTGGGATAGTGGCCACCTCCTGTGACCAGCCCCCATCCTGCCTGACTTTAATATTACAACAATTTTTCAAGCTGGAGCTGAACTAGTGGGAAAAATGGGGCTGCTGTAATTGTTGTTAGATTGTGTGTCAGCCTGATAAGATGTAACAAATACTTTCTCCCCACCAGGGTCTGCTGCCCGCCTGGGAATGGATGGAGAAACTTCTCACAGTCTGCGAGGGATGGGCCATAAAAACTTCGCCTGTAAGATTAATGTAATAATCACAGGCCTTGCTGGAGAAAAGAGAGGAAAATTAAAATAACCAAACCTTGCCACCTAGCCAGACCATCTCCCTCCTATCAGAGAATGGTCCCCCCTCCTCGGGCACAGTCACAGCCCAGATGAGGGAGAAGTAGCAGGACCCAGGGGCTGTGGCTAGGAAAAACAAGGCCTCACTGACAGCTCTGGAGAGCAGGTGCCAAGGGCTGTACAAGAATATCTCCAACCCACCACTACTGCCACTGTTTCTATCCTGATCAGGTGCTGTGAAGGTTTCAACTCAGCCGTCACCTGCCTCAGTCTACCCTGAAGTCTCACCTGCTCAAGGTCAGATCCTCAACTACTGCAGGGTATGAAGTAGTTAGCTCTAGCCAAGCTGAACGCAAATCTGATTTCTCCTGCTAGCTGGGCAGGCGATTTGGCCTCATGAGGACAAAATGATGTCACACCGAGAATGGTGACACTTATAATCTCAGTACTCAGAAAGCAGAGGCAGGAGGATTGCCTCAAACTCAAAACCAGCCTGGTTTACATAGCAAGACTATCTCAAGACAAGGTACCCAATGTGCAAACTACCTACCCATGAGTCTACACTGATGGTTACTAAGCAGGTAAGCAGTGAGATGGTCCTCATGCAGACTCCCAAACCATGGTAACCTACAGCCTGGAAGAGGCACAGCTGTTCTAAACCTTAAGTGTGGTCAGCACAGAGCGACTTCACTCAAAAGAGCCCAGCATAGAACAGGAAGCATGAACAATGTCCCAGACATGGCAGCCTTGGCCAGGAGCTGAGGGGTCACAGTAGAAGTGTCCTACTGAAAGTACCTGCCAAGATGGGCTGCAGACTTGTGTGGCTCTGATACCCAACAGTCACCCCTGTCACTGTCCAGGTCATCAAAACACAGAGATGTCTGAGAGGAAGATGAGGTGTGCCATCCCAACGGTGCTCTCGCCACTCACTGACAAGTGTGCTGCCCTACTGCAGAATGCTGTGTCCCGGCAACTCCCTGCACTCACGCCGCAGTAGCTATAAATCTAAATTGGTTCTGTAATTCCTGTGTATGTGCCAAGCGTAAATAACCTTGTTTTGTGCTGGGGATAGAACTTAGAACCTCCCATAGTAACTCCAGCTCCAGGGGCTCTGATGCCATCTTTTGGCCTCCACAGGCACCTGCCAAGTACACACACACAAAGTACAAACATAAAAAGAGAGGTATCATCAAAATAACCTATTCAGTTTTATTAGAAAACAAGCCAAGTGGGAAGGGATTCCTTCCAAGCAGCCATGGAGGTTTCCTAACTCAGAAAGAATGTTTCCACACAGAGCCAGCAACACTGCAAAGCATGCTTGACTCCAGCTCTGTCCACGGTGTGAGGTCTGTCCTCTGGGTGCACCTCCAAACCCAATGTTACTTCATGTACTTGTCCTGCTGGTCAGCCAGAATCTTGGCAGAGGACTTGGCATCATAGAAGAGTTCGCTGATCTCTTCCACGTGCTCCTTCTCAATGCTGTCCTTCCCGTTGATCTTTGCCAGCAGGTTGGCTGGGGTCAGCAGCTGCACCGAATACCTACAGCACAGCACAGTGGTCAAGATGGGGCCACTGAAGGGAGCCCCAAATCAGCAGGCAGCATGGGCACTGCCGCATGGCTGCAGCAGTCCAGCTGCAGTGAGCCCAGGGTGAGGAGAGCAAAGAGGAACTTCCACTGCCCATCACAACTGAGACAGGGGACACCAGGAGGCAGGGGACACAGTGCTCTTCTCGAATCTGCAAAGGAGGTGACTCCATTTCTGCTGAAAGATTAACACTATGATGCATACACACCCTGGCAGGGCAGACAGTGCCAACTTAGATGGAGACTGTGAACATGCAGAGAAATCAACCAGCAACCAAAAGCTCATGCTGGCCCAAGACAGGAAAACTCGATCACTGAACGTTCAATCAAACAGACATGAAAACTCGATCACTGAACGTTCAATCAAACAGCTGACAATGTCCTCCTTTATTTCAGGGACAAGAGTAACGTACTCAAGGGGCACAGGAGGGCTCAGGGTCTGAAGAACTACCTCCTGTCTTCTCCAGTCACCGCCTCTGAGCCCTGACAGAACAGCCTGGAGAACACAGCACATGCGCTGATCCCCGGGCTGCTGCCACCAGACACCTGGAATACACCAGGGTAAAGTGATAGGGACAGGCCCTGCTCTACTGGGAAATTGAAAGAGTGGTGTGAGCTCCGCCCGGGGCTTGTGGAGACTGAGTTCTAGATCCTTGGCACTCTGAACTCATGCCTGCAGAAGGCCCTTGGCACAGCAGAAGGGTTCCAGCAGGCTGCTACCTGGCGTACCATACCTGAGTGTGGTCTTAGTGCCAATCTCTCCCAGGTGGTTAAGCGCCTCCTCGCTGATGTTGATGCCTTCTGTCTGGGCTCGGATCTTAATGATCTTTGGAGAAAAAAACCACGGTTAAGTGTCTCACCTGTGTTCAGTGTCTGCCCTGCTGATGGCCACCAGCCCTGCTGGCCTGCATCTCTGGGAATAACACGTCCTACCCACAGTCCACCTGAATGATGTCGCAGCCAGCGGGACGGACCCCCATGTCCAGTGCAGCTCACAGCTTCCTCTGGCCCTCTCCATGGCTACAGAAAACTGGGACCACTCCTAGCTTTGCCCTCAAGGCTCCAACCTCTTCTGCCAGCTTGGGCACTATCACTTATGAGCACTCAAGCAAGAGAAGACATTTTTTATTTGCTTGATAAATACTATGGTTAAATAAATCAAAAAAGTTACTTGAAGAGATTTAGCAGCCTCCTAACATCGCTGAAACATCTAATCTATCAAGAGCCTAATGCTTGTTGCACTGAGGATCCTGGGGAGGCTGGAGGAGCCGCCGGCAGCCGGTGAGATGCCGCAGCAGTGGCACCAGGTCCCACGGGCGCAGCAGCACTGAGTGATAAGGGCCAGCGGGATAATGATGTTGTGTGTTGCGGGGCCGAGATAACTCGAGGACTTCGAGCCTCATATAATACAGGAATTTTTCACTCTGGCAGCTTCGTAAACAAGATATCAAGGAGCCGTTGTTTAAATTAAAGCCGTAAAAACAGCCAGCGTAGAGGCACAGGAACTGGAAGACACTGAGTCCTAGCACCAGGCTCTAGAGAGAGAAAAGGTGTGTGGAAGCTTGAGACGGCTGAGCCCGACAACCCAGGACTCTGCCGGGGTCAGCAGTCATCACTGTCACCCTGAGCAGCCTGGAGCTGAGGTCGGCAGGCTAGCATGCATTCTTAAGAGGTGGCCACTTCACAGGCCACCACTGCTAGTGTTGCCTTTATCCAGAAAAGGCCGTAAGAGCAGAATTGGGGGAAACCTCTTGACTAGTCCAAACACGTCCCAAACACTACAGAGGCCACAAACACATCTGCTGTGCTCCTCAGGGGTCAGGATGTGAGCATATATACACACAGGCTCAGCTATCATGTCCAACAGCAGAGGAGCCCAAGACAGTCACCAGATGAGTTCAAGAGCTATGGAAAGAAAGCTAGGGAGGATGTCCCCTGCTCTGCTCCAGCAGCCAGCTACATGACTCAAGGACTCGTGACCTCGGGCCAACAGCAAAAATGGCTGCTCAGGAGTCCTTCTGGAACGACAAGAGGGACTGGGATATATGCACATCAGTGGCAGGGCATGTTCTCAGCATGCATAGGGTCCTAGGTCCCATTCCCAGGTCTGCCAACTCCAGAGAGATACAAAGACTGAAGGGCAGAGGCTGGCAAGGGGAGGGCCAGCATCATCTCTTTGCTGGTTGGATCTGTGGCTTGGCTTCCTTCCATAATACCAGGAATATCTGCTCTCACTGTCTCTAGAACAGGCCAGAGAAATTGTGGGTGCTCCTACCTCAGCTGTTTGGAAACAGGCGGCTCACGGATGATATCTTTAATCATTTAATAACCTATAGGGATGTTTGTGAGGTGTCAGCACCAGGGGCACCCTGCACCCATTAAGTTGAGCTTGTTTATGTGAAACCTACCTACCTTAACTCCAGCAGAAGGCTGAGGGGATCCCTGGAGCCACTAAGGCCAAAGCGAGACCCAGACAGGTAGCCACGGAGAGCAGCCTGAAGACTGACCTGAGGAGGCCTGTCGGTCACAGTACCAGTATGAGGGGAGGCAGAGTGCTTCAGAGGAGCTTCACCTGGAGCTCCAAGGTGAGCTTCTCCGGAGGGGCCCAGCTCCACCACTTAGTTATCACAAAGCTGTTGTCAAAGACCTTAGAGGCTGACCATGAAGCAGCTGAGGATGATGGTGCCCTATCCCGTCACAATCTCACAGAATGCATGTGATAATTTTGCAAAGCAAGGAGATGGTCTTCTTTGTCACCATCTCAACGGAACCTGAGTGACAATGCCTCAAAACCAAAGGTAGGTCTCTCATTACCCAGAGAAAGGGCTGTTCTGGTTTGTGATAAGACACTGACCAAAGCGACTTGGGAGGAAATCTGCAGGCTGATAGCATCTGGTGGTCATTAAGTCCATGTTTTCTTTTTCTTTTTCTTTTTTTTTTTTTTTTTTTTTTTTGAGACAGGGTTTCTCTGTGTAGCTTTGGTGCCTGTCCTGAATCTCGCTCTGTAGACTAGGCTGGCCTTGAACTCACAGAGATCCACCTGGCTCTGCCTCCTGAGTGCTAGGATTAAAGGCGTGAGCCACCACTGCCCAGCTAAGTCCATGTTTTCTTTTCCCTTTTCCTCAAGCTCATCAAGAGTAGATAGATGGACCAGACCCACAGAGAGCAGAGGTTCTAACCCATCGAAGAATGTCCACTCAGAATGACCCATCTTTCAGAGTCATAAGGACACTGACTTTCTCAGACTGGTGAGCAAAAGCCAGGCCTAGGCTAGCTAAGAGGTCAGAGGTGGGTAGAGAGAGGAGTAAGAACAGGGGGGCTCCAGAGGCTTACCTGCTTCATCTCCTGTGGTGTATACAGCATGGTCCTGATGATCATCACCCGGTCCAGCAGGTCCAGTGGGATGCCGTGTGGAGAGGTGATGTCCTCAGTGCCCCTGCAAGAGCCAAAAATCACTCCCATTACCCAAGGAACTCTGAGATCCTGGACAACAGACACATGAGTAGAGACACTCTTGGGACAGAGTAGGTTGCTAGCATCCCTGAGAATCAGGGCCAGGTGGCCCAGGGGAACAGCTTCGTCATTCCAGAAATAGAAAATTTGGGAAGATGGAACACAACAAAACCCAAAAAACCCTAACTATTTGCCACACCTTCGAGTGTTTTATAGTTATACTGCCAATATGTGCATTTTTCTGGTTTTGCCTGTTGCTTCAGTCTTAATAACCATGCTTAATTTTTACTTGACAGCACACATTAATGAATTATTTCCTCTGAAACTATCACCATGCCTGAGTAGCTCAAGGGTCTGAGGAATGGATGACTATGCCAGCCTGCACAGCTACATGAGTGACCCAGTCGCCCAACACCATAGCCAGCAAAGCATCTGAATTCCTAAATGTTTGCTGCTTTAGTGATTTAGAAAGAGAAAGGGGAACACCTTGATTGAGTTGCATTTCCTTGGTTACTAATGAGGCACAAATGTTTTCCCTAACATTCACTCTTTTCTTCCTGAGAATTGTCCAATTACATCCTTTGTTTCTCTCTTCATCCCTTAGCCAAGCCCTTGTCAACAGCCAGGAGAGGAAGCCTGCCAACCTGCCAGGCCTGTGCCAGCTGCCTGATGGGACAGACACATGCTGGGCAGACACTGGTGCCCTACAGGCCAGCCCAGCTGCAGCCATGGGGGCTTAGTAGCTGTGGGCCTCTGCATCAGGCCATCCTAACACGGGTGGCCGTCAGCCTCCCTAACATCTTGAGCCTAGTCACAACTGCAAAAGCTACCACAGCTGACTAAAATAAGAAAGAATAAGGCATGCCACTTTAATTGTTAATTTCAAAATATGTCGTTTTAGGGCTGGCAACACAGTTCAGTAGGTAAAGGTGCTTGCTTACAAGCCCAACAGTCTGAGTTTAGTTCCCAGAACCTATACGGTGCAGAGAGAACCACAAGTGTGCGATGCTAAGGGAGTGTGAGAATGCGCACACAGACACACAAAAAGGAAGGAAGAAGAAAAAGGGATGCAAGCAAGAAAGAAAAAAACATTCAAACATCTATTTTGAAATCTTTCCAATGCAGTTTAGTATCAGTGTATATTTATTATAAAAAATAAATGGAAGATGCACAGCAGCACAGGATAAACTCGAAACCTACTAAGGAAAACAAGCCAGACACCAAAGGACAATGGGTGACAAACTGCACTCCAGGAAACTAAGTGGCCACATCCACAGAAGGAAGTCAGAGGCTGCTGCGGTCGTCTACTGCGGTCGACTGCAGTCTGAACGGGAAGATGGGACTGGATGCGCAAGGGCTACAGGAGTCCTGTTTTTGGAGTGAGGGAAAGGTTCTGGTGGAAACCGGCTGGTGGACAGCTCAGTGGTTGAGGACACTGGTTGCTTTTAAAGAGGACCTGTTGTTTGGTTCCCAGCACCCATATGGTGGCTCACAACTGTCTGTAACTGCAGTTCCAGGGGATCCAGTGCCCTCTTCTGGCCTCCACAGGCTCCTGCATGCATGTGGTGCACAGACACAGGGAGGCAAGACATTTATATACGTAAATAAAAATAAATGAGTCTGTAAAAAAGTTTTGGAAACACAGATAGTAGTGATGGTTGCATCACTCACTACTACATACGTCAATGCAACCTTTAGCACTGGGGTGTGCTCAGCAATGGCCTGCCTTGTAAGCATGGCACCCTAGGTTTGATGCCCAGCACCACATAAGACTGAGTGTGGTGTACAAGCCTGTATTACTACACTACCATGCCTCAGGAGGATCAAGAGTTCTAGGTTACCATCAGCTATACAAGGAATCCGAGGCCAGCAACACTTTTTTTAAATAATAAGGGAGAATTGTAAAATATGAAGTTTTATCAGGATTCAAATCACAGTACTTACAATAGTTACCATCTTTTCAAGAAAAGTAACTTTTAACAATGGTATTTAAATTTTTGTTACTAAATTCCCTTTCAATTCTTCTTAGAGTGTATTTGGGAGGGTTTTTTTGGGAAGGTGGAGTCTCAGGACATCTAAAAATCTCAACTCTGCCATGTTGAAATAGTCCAAGAACAAAAATATTCAGAATTCCACAGCCTCATTATAAATCATCTTGGATTCATACATAATAAAAGCATAAGAAATTTAATGGAAAAAGGTATGTGAGAAATGAAGCGCCCCTCCAGCAGCCCTGAAAAGAACAGAACTTACATGAGTGTGGTTACTGAGCTTCTTATGGTTGAGTTCATAAAGCTAAAACTTACACCAAAAGACCACTCAGAAGCTATTAAGTGTTGTAGAATATTACTAAAAGATGTGTTACATTTGTTTATGCTGTGGAATATCTGTTCAATGATGCAAAGATGTGTTATTGTGCCTGTCTAAAACACCTGATTGGGCTAACAAAGAGCTGAGCAGTCAATAGTAAGGCGGGAGAAAGGATAGGCAGGGCTGGCAGGGAGAAAGAATAAATAGGAGGGGAAATCTGGGGGAGGAGCAAGAAAAGGAGAAGGACATCTGGGGCCAGCCACCTAGCTACACAGCAAGCCACAGAGAAAGAAGGAAGGAAAAGATATACAGAAATAGAGTAAGGTAAAAGTGTAATCACATGTTTCCTGTTCCACCTGCATGTTCCCAAATACCTGGCAGCCACTTCCTAAATAACTGACTCAGAGGCTTACTATTATTTATGAATGGTCAGCTGATAGCTCAGGCTTGTTACTAGCTAACTCTTACACTTAAATTAACCCATATTTTTATTTATGCTTTGCCACATGGGTCATGGCTTGTTACTTCATTTTCTACATGCCCTGCTTGTCCTATGGGAGCTTGCTGTCTCCCCCAAACTCTCCTGACTCTGCCCTTCTTCCTTCCATCATTCTCTCTGCATCAGGCTGCCTCTCGCCCAATCTCTTCTTGCCCTGCTACCGGCCAATCAGTTTTCTTAATTAACAATGAGCATTATCCACAGCATTAAAAGCCTAGAGGCAAAAAGTAGATGGGATAATTTAAGTTAAGAAAAGCTGGCAAGAAACAAGCCAAAGCTAAGGCCAGGCATTTATAAGAAAGAATAAAACTCTGTGTGATTTATTTGGTAGTTGGGTGGTAGGCTCCCCTAAGAGCCAAAGAGTATTAAAAAAAAAAATCAACAACAATTAAGGACTGCCAAGTACTATTTAATCATCCAAGCTATGAATCTGAAGCACAGATTCTTCCGGAAAACCCATTCATGGGAAATTGTTTGTGGACACCCATCTGAGACAAGAAAAACACAAGGACACTGTTCAGTGGCAGCTGCAGGGACAGCACTGAACTAGGAACAGAGTGGAGCACATCTTATTACAAACTTCTTAATAATAAATGTATTTCGGTTAATATTGTGCTCCCAGGTAGACAGTCTAGACTGTGAGCCCACAGACCCAGTGCTCCTTGAGCTTGGGTATAATGCCTTTGCAGGATGCGCTGGATCTCTAGAAACATAGCTTTCACTTGAGCAAATAGCCCACTCACTTTTTAACACTGTTCTGCCTTAAACTCTGGGCTCTATACCATGCCACTGTTGACTTCTGGACCCCATACTTTCTGTCAGAGGCTGTGCTGTGCACTGTTGGATGCTGTGTGACACCCACAGCACTGAGTCATGAAAAATAAAAATGTCTCCAGATATTGCCAGATGTTCACAGGAAGAACGGCCCCTGATTGAGGATCAGTGCCCACTGCTGCTCTCTGTAATACATAATTTGCCAGAGACACAGATGACACAAGGCTTTGCTGATGACTGAAAATGCAGTAAACACCTAAGCAATTCAACAGGCAACTTCTTGACATGCTCCTGACCTCAGTCAGTGGACACAATGAGACACTTTTAAAAGGCCAGCCATATGACTTGGCTGCCAATGCAACTTGATAAGAATGGTCATTTGGGGCTAGGGAGAGGCTGTGCAATTAAGAGAGCTTACTGCTCTTCCAGAGGACCCAGGTTCAGTTCCCAACATCACACCAGGTGGTTCATAACCACCTGCAACTGTTCCAGGGTATCTAACACCCTTTGACATCTGTGGCACCTGCACACACATACACGGTGCACATAAATGCATGCACACACATACACAATAAATATTTTTTGAAAGATGGTCATTTCAATGAACAGTTCTATGACAGCTGGACATCTTTATATCTGTGATGCAGAACTGACCCTTCTTTGACTATGCACAAAAATCAACCCCAAATGATTAATGAACCAAGAGCTGAACTGCAGACTCTTGGAAGAAAACAGGGCATGCGCCTGCGGTCTCAGGTTAGACAGTGCTTCTTACTGAGAGCAAAGCACAACGGTAGGCAGGCTGGACTCCAAGGTGGACTGGAATTTGTTATTGGGGGCAGGAGGGTGAAAACCATAGATAGCATTGCACACACAAGGCAAGTACTCTACTGAGCTCAACTCCGAATCCACAAATTAGTTCTGAATAAAAATTTAAAACCTATGTCAAAAAGTTGATAAGACTACTCAAAGAAAGGTAGAAAATACTCAGATACATTTACATAATGTTCATTCATTATTGATCTATGCAATAAATATCCTACATCCAAAGTACATAAAGATTTTGTTTTGCTTTTTTCGAGACAGGGTTTCTCTGTGTAGCCTCGGCTGTCCTGGAACTCACTCTGTAGACCAGGTTGGCCTTGAACTCACAGAGATCCACCTGCCTCTGCCTCCTGAGTGCTGGGATTAAAGGCACCTGGCCATAAAGAACGTTTACTGTTCAAGAATAAAGACAAACAACCTAAATGAAAACTGGGCACATCTGTAATCCCAAAATTTGGGAGGATTAGAAGTTCAAGGTCATCTTTGGCTAGGTAGCATAAGTTTGAGGTCAGGATGGGATACATGAGACCTTGTTGCAAAAAACAAACAAATAGGCACAGAACATGATTAAGCATTTCTCCAAAGATTTATAAGTGACTATAAAAATAAAATGTTCAACTTCCCACCACCCATTAGGAAACAGAAATCAAACTAATGTGCTGCACGTTCTACCCACTGGTATCTCTAATTGGAAAGACAGATACTGGGGAGTGCTGGAAGAATGGAAACATGGGACTCTGCCCAATGCTGGTGGGGCGTAAAGAGGGCAGTGACTTAGAAAAAGTCATCATTGTTGAAAGGCTGAGCAGTTACTACCTAATCCAGCACCCATACTCCTAGGGACACATCCCAAAGAAGTCACAACTATGTCCACGTAAGATGTGCACAGATGTTCACAGCAGCATTACTCATCATAGCCAAAAGAACTCCTGCCTACCTGCTGAGGAATGGACAGGTGACATACGCCATCAAATATTCCACACTATGGAATATGGTTCTACTACAAAGTGTAAAAAGCAACACAGATGAACCCTGAGAACAAGCAGAGTGAATGACAGCAACCAGAAGAGGCCAGGTCATATGGTACCATTTATAGGAAAAAAGGCAAATCTGTAGAGAGTGAATTTACTACAAACTACTGAATGCTCCATTGTGCATCAGATATGTCTATCAATACAGGGCTTTTTTAAAAGCATCGTTCTGGACATGTGTCACAGGTCAACACTAAAGGGAGGCCACATTGGTCTAAGTCTTGACACTGGCACAACAAGGTAACCAACCTTCAGAAATTCCTACTGACCTTCCTAAATCCCAGGAAGACACTGATCCATGGGAAAATGGACCCTCCACAGGCAGAGCTGGGGTCAGTGCTGGCCACTCTCATCTAACAGCTGATGCTCCTGGACCCAAAGGGAAAGGATTCCTTGGAACAGCAAAGGGGTAAGCACCTCCTCCTCCAGCATCCACAGGTGAACACTTTTCCTTATGTACATTACCCAGAGGACCTGGGGGTAGTCTGCCAGGGCCAAGAGGACAGGGCCACATGACCTGTCATGCTCCCACAGGTTACTGAGACCAAGCCACGCACAGGACAGATAAGCAGGGAACAACCTATGGTACACCACTCCAGGCACACATGGCTTAGAGCAGTGGTTCTCAACCTATGGGTCATCACCTAAGACCATTGGAAAACATATTTATATTACAATTCATAACAGTAGCGAAATTACAGTTATGAAGTAGCAACAAAAATAATTTTACGATTGGGGTCACCACAACATGAGGAACTGTATTAAACGATTGCAGCATTAGGAAGGTTGAGAACCACTGGCTTAGAGACTCTGCACTCAACATTTAATCTGTGTAATTTACAAGAAAAACAAGGGACTTGCTTAAGGTATGGGCTTCCATGTGCCTGATATATCCCTTGTGGGAGGGAACCAGGCTCGTGCCAGGACTTATGCCCTAGACAACACAAGGTCAGCAGGCAGTGGGCTCATGTCTGAGGCTCAACCCATGAAGCCACTGCCACAGAGCTGTTAAGATGGCCAGAAGCCAAAAGGTGAATGTAAGGCAACTTCTGGAAAGGGCACTGTCATGGCTATATTTTCACAGCCATGGTATCAGAGCTAGTGTTCTCTGATGCCAGCTGTATAATAGTCCTGTACACTGTCACAGTGATTGGTTTAGTAAAGAAGCTGACTGGCCAATAGCTGGACAGGGTAAGGTTAGGCAGGAGAACCAGACTAAGGACACTGGGAAGAAGTCAGAGGAGTCACCAGCCAGACACAGAGAAGAAGCAGGGGGTGCAAGATGAAAGAGAGGTGATGCCCTGTGGCAGAATGTAGATTAATGGGCTAATTTAAGTTCTAAGAGTTAGATAGTAACAAGCCTGAGCCATAGGCTGAGCATTTATAATTAATATTAAGTTTCTGTGCGGTTATTTGGGAGCAGCTGCAGAGACACTCCAGAGAAACTCCGCTTACAGCCAGCTCCATGTGATGCCATGCTCAACACTTCATGCCTACTCACTGCCCAGCAGCCACTGGGGTGAAGCATGTGGGCTTTCCAGCAAGCTGAGTGGCAGCACTTTTGGCTTGTAGTCTGCCATTGGGAGGCAACCTCATCTGCCCTTGGGTGTCAGGGTGCCCTGACATCACTTTGTATGTGGCTCATATAGAGAGCAGTAGAAAGCTGACAAGGAGAAAGCCCTCAACACTGTGACTTCCCTTCGGAGCTTGGCTGTCAGGTGTGATGCTTGTGGTGTAAGAGCTCAGCAGCTTCTCTGAGGAGAAAGCTGTGCACAGCTCACCACAGGCTGCTCACATTGTGCAGATATTCCTGAACTCTGTCTTTTAGCATTCTAGCCAAAACTTGCTGAGACTGTGTACTCTGGAGTCCAGTCTTCACCCGAACCCAAGCCACATGCACACCTGGTGAGAGCTCAGGCCCTGTTTGCCCAAGCTAGCAGGAGCAGCAGTGCAGTGTGGTGCTCCATGTGGGCTTTCCACCATCTCTTGTGGATGCTGTCAACATGATGGAGCATCCCCACTAGCACTCAGCACCAAATCCACTTTTAGAGTTCATATGGCTGGCGAGAGTTTGGTTCTCACAGCAGGCTGGGATCAAGAGCTCCTTCCTCCTGGATATAGCCCTGGCAACTGGGGCCAAGAGCTGCCAGCCTCTGTTGGCACCCACTGGGCTAGGTTAGCTCTGTTGGCAGAGCTCCCAGCAGGGGGCATCATGTGTCCATTCTGAGCCCAGATGAAGCTGTGCAAAAAAAAGCAAGTTTCCAGCAGAGCCACGGGTGCCAGGCTTCCTGGGCCCAGGGCCCACATGTAGCTTCCAGATGCCACCCAAGTGGCCCTGATCCTCTACAGAAGCTGGCCTGCACCTGGCACAACAGCTTCCTTCAACCCTGCAGGACGCACCTGGGATAGTCAGAAGACTATCCAGACTATCAGAGGGAGCGAGAACAGGCACACACTGAGCCACATACATATCCCAACTACAAGTGGATAGGGACACAACTGGGGGGCTGCTGTGTAATGCAATGGTGCTCATAGTTAGCACCAGACTACTCCCCACTAGCCTGCCCCAGAGCCAGCAGCACCCTGAGTGGACAACCTTAGTGTAAACTAAGTTTCTCCAGCAAGAGCCAGTGACATTCTTCTATGTGGCCCATCATCATGGAGTGGCAAGCCAGCAGCTGGGCTCCTAGTTCAGTGTAGCTCTGGCTATCATGAATACTCATAGGCAATAGGACTCTTTTCTAGTTTCCAGTGCCCGCTGTCAGGATTACATAGCCCCAGGGCACTGTCTCATGTAACTGCTCTGGGCTTGAAAAGAAGCCCTTTACATCCCAGCACTGCAGAGACCAGCCCCGAATGTCCCAAAGGACCACAGAAAACCTCTAGGCCACTACAACTGCATATTAGGAACCTGGCATGGGCCTGAGACAAAAGCGTGCACATTCTCTGCAGGTCAGACCCAGAGTACTAAGGACAAAATGGAGGCTGGAAAAGCCCTCCACCCCAGCTCTGGGCCTGCACTAACAGGGGAGAGACTGTATGAACACCCAGTATCCAGGACTCAACTCTCAAGGGGGCGTGAGGGAGGATGGCCACCAAGGTACCACTGTGTCACAGAAAGGTCTGGAATGGGAAGAACAGGGCAAGTTACACCATTCAGTTCCCTCACCTGAAGTGAGGCTGGTAATACCCGCCTCTGAGCAGGAGATATAGAAGTCAGCAGCTAACCCATGACATCCCAACGAAGACCCGCCCTATGTGGTCATCACTTTCACACCCAGTGGCCCTAAAGACCACTGGGAAGACTCCTCATCACAACAACACTGACACACAACCTTGCTTATCCCCCCATCTGCCTCCTGGTGCTGCGGGTATACTGAGTCCAAACAGGAAACCTGCTCAGAAGGAAGGTGGGAAACCGGGGCAGGCGGGAGGGGCCCTACCTGATGACACAGTTGCCTCGGTTGGATGCGAAAATGACAATGGGGGCGATGGAAGATTCCAGAGCTCGGTGCAGGTAGGTAAAGCACTCGATGTCCAGCATGTGGACCTCGTCGACAAACAGTACTCCAGGAACGAGTTCTGCGACACCCTGGTCAATGTATTTGTTCACCACCTTGTTGATCTCCCCTCGAAGTTTATCTAGATGAGGGAGGGCAGGGTCAGCAGCAGCAATCAGCTCCTGCTCTGAACTGACTTCCAAACCCACCCTTGCCACCCATTTCCCTGGCTGTGAGGCCCCAGCAGGCCCCGGCCACACTCCAGCTTCAGTTACATCGTCTGAAACAGGACCAAACACAGCTAAAGGCCACAAAACTGGCAGCTCTCTCTAAAGTTGTCTGGCTAACCCAAAGAGGGTTGTGCACAGGAAGACCATCACCTCTCCACACTCCCCATCCTGCCTTACTATCTCACTCTCCCGACCTGATGATCCAGCTACTCATCTCAGAGACTAGCAGATTTGGAGCCTAGGATGACAGGAGTTTTCATATGCAAATCTTCCTGTTCTGTGTTCTGTAAATGACCGTCTTGTGGCCCTATATGAAAATGCTTAGGTTAATTAGCCTTCAATCAAGTGTAGTCTCGGCCCTCCCTGGAGAGGAAGATGGTTTCTAGCTCCTAGATGACGAGGTTATCCAGAGTCATATAAGCTGCCCCAGGACACAGCCCAGTCCTGAAAACACCAGCAGGGTCTGGTCACAGACAGACCAGAGCCCTGGCAGAAGCTGTTGCCTCTTCCACCACATCTACCAGGTAAGGACTGCCTGAGAGTAAAGAACAAAGTCAGGGCAAAAGGCTGGGGCTGGGGCTGTGTGCAGCACACACCTGGGCCCCAACACTAGGGAGGCTGAGGCAGGAGGTGCAGAGTGCAAGGCTCTTCCAGACTATACAGTAAAACCCTGTCACATCAGCCACAAAGCCAAGCAAAGACCCAGACACAGCTGCTCTTGGGATCTGGAAAAACTGTCTCCAGCTGCTCCTCTGGCTGAGACCTCCAAGATCACCCACATTTTTAAGGTAACAAACCTACAGGTCATTAGGGAAAAGAGGACACCGAGGTGGGAAGAGAAGAGGGGTATAAAGGCCACACAGGAGCAGAGCACTAGGCAGAGTTGGGAGAGGGGGAACTGCCATGGCAGCAGAGTTTGCCCCGACTTCTCAACTTCCCTAGGACCTCATCAGGACCAGACAGGTGCCTGGGGCCCAAGAGCAGGCACTGGCTGTCTAGACAGAGCGTAGACGACAGGGTTAAGCTGTGATCTTAGAGGGAGGACACCATCCCACACATACTTTGCTTAGAGGTGCACACAGAGCCACAGGGTCCTGATCCCACTGAAGGCGCTGGGCTGGCTCTTACCTGTGATCTCTGTCTTCTTTGGTTTCATCAACTGGCCCATCATGGACAGGATATCTTGTCCCCCCTGGAGAAGAGAAGACTTAGTCAGCCATGCTGTCTAAGAGGCTGCCAAAACTTTATTCTCCTGCTTCATATAGGTCTCCAATGCCAACTCACTTGAGACCCCTACACAAGTCCCCTGGAAATCTTAATAAGCTTTTATTTTCATGGATGGATGTATGTATGAATGTATGTATGTATGGTTTTTGTTTTGTTTTTTGAGACAGGGTTTCTCTGTGTAGCCCTGGCTGTCTTGGAACTTGATCTGTAAACCAGGCTGGGCTTGAACTCAGAGATCCCTGCCTCTGATTCCCAAGTGCTGGGATTAAGGCCTGTGCTACCATGCTGGCTCCCTTGATAAGCTTCTAAACACAGAGGAACTTTCATAGGCTCCAGACCTGTACGAATCAGACAAATTTTTTCCACTGAGAGTATACTGGGCAGAGTGGCCTCCTCTGCTCACCGTTATCTTTTTAAACTTTTGTGGATTAGCCACAAAAGACCACAAACTCTCCCTTGGACACAAGCTCTTCCATGACTCAAAGCTTGGTACGTCTATACCATCTTCAAGGAAGGCCCCTCCTTCCTAAGGAGCTGCTCTGTTGACACCCAGGCTCCTACACATTGTGGACTTGCTCCTGACCCCACACTCCGCCTAAAGCAGAGGCTTCTGAGGTCAGTTTGGAGACAGACATCTACCTCCTGAAGGCACCTGCTGGTCGAAGACCAGTGTCAACAATCTCTTGAGCAAACCCTCAACGGACCCCTCTCCTGCTGAAGAGGTGGCCTAGGGAAGATGAAGATGAATGCAACCTGAAAGGCCACCAGCAAGGAACACATGTACTTTGGTTCTCTGAATCATGTTTCTCAGAGACGTGGTTATGGGATGCATCCTTTCCTACAGTTACCAGTCAAGGTGTAAGAAGTATCCACTGTCCCTCCAGAGCTGCAGACTTGGCTCCAACTCAAAGCTAAAGGTGCTGAGGCCCTGCTAAGTGGAGGGAAGGTCAGAGTTGTGCTAGGCTTTCAGAAACCCTGTGAGGGCTCACAGAGCATTTGTGCCTTCCTGCCAGTAATACTCAGAGCATCCAGGCACGAGCCATGGCTGGACAGAAGCCAGAGAGGAAGCTGGCTAGTTCAGGGCGGGAGGCTTGGCTGGGAGAAGAAACAGCCCAGGAAATCATCTGTGACTGCTGCACTAGAATGGGAAGAAAGGAGTCCCGCGTAGCTCATGCCCATGTTAATTGTGAACATCACAGACAAAAAAGGAGCGTCTGCCTCCAAAGTGGCAGCAAGATCTTGCCGATTCATCCCCAGAGCTTCACAAAGAGACAAAAGGCAAGTGTGCTGCCCACAGCAGCACAGCAGTACCTGAGGCCGCGCATTGGCCACGTCCAGGTCATGCAAAGTCACGTCCTGTATGATTTCCTTCTTCTTGTGCACATCTCCCTTTGGCAAAGGGACATACTCTTCAGCTTCAAGGTCAAACTCAGTGGCATAGGTGTCACACCTGCCTTGCCTCTGTAGACAGAGAAACATGAATGCTGTGTGAGTTTTCACTGCCCAGGCCTCAAATGGCAGAGTGCCCAATGAGACAAAGGCCTTGGTTCCCAAATGCAGCCTAGCAAGGACAGCCTCCCTGACAATTTCCCAATGTGCCCGACCTCAGTGTGCCCACTGCCCTCTGCCAAAAGAAGGAAGCTATCGGCCGGCTGGAGATACCCGATACTTTCTCAAGAGTCCCCCCAACACCCGTAACTGTATGCAATTCCTGATAAAGGGCAAATCCAGTAGATTAACTGGAGACAGAGGGAGCTGCTCAGACTCTTTTGTAGGTGGGTGATTTACTGCATGATATCAAGTATTATGCTCATCCATTAAACAGTGAGCAACCCTGTACAGGACACTGGGAATCAGATATGAAAAGAATGCCAGCTAATGCTGCATTCCTTCCCACATGCATATATCTTGGGAAGAAAATACCAGAGAGATAAAGGAAGATTAAATACACTGCACATTTCAATTTGAAAATGACTAAAGTTGTTTTGGTCTCTCACCCTGTACTCCCCCTCTAAACAGGTCTTAGTATTTCTAACAGACTGTCTGTTTTCATCATGAGAAGGTTAAAGAATGAAGATAAAGGAAAAGAAACTTTATAATACGCAGAGGGACAACTCTGCCCTTCCCATGGCATGGCACCAGGCAGTGCCCACCCTCCTCCAGCACCCGGGTCTTCCATGACACACAAATCAGGCAGAGTGCTTTGTCCCAAGAAGGAAGGACATTACCTTCACAGCCCCACTGTTGGCTTCAATGTAAATCACATCTCCAGCCTCGACTCGCTCTTTCTGCAAACTTTCAAAAATACTGGGGTCCAGCTGAAAAAAAACAGGGGTGACTCAGAACTGCAATGCATATCTGACTTCCTTCCAGCATGCTGTGAGGTGCCTCTCCGTGGGATATGGAGAGGGCCAGCAACTGCACGGAGCATCCATCCATCAGCGGGGAGCATGAAAGCAAGAGCACATCAGAGTGGGATGAGGATGACTGGTCCAGGGAGAGGAGGAGGGCAGGCGGGCCCAGAAGCCAGCCACAGGGTACCAGGAGACTCTTCACCTTTCTTAGCTTCTGAGGCCATCAAGGAGTGAGGAGGGAGTTCTTAAACCTCCCCTACCTCAGAAAGCACTGGACCTTCCTAACACAGAACTTTCCAGTACTTGCTTACCAGACTAGTGTTCTGCCAGGCTCATGATTCTAGAGCCTTGTTTCTTCATCTACTAAACAGCACCAAGAGACAATCACAGATGCATAAAATTCAAAATGAGACATAAGCTAGGGCCCTCCCAGGTTCTGAGTCAAATACCAGTGCTCAGAGCCTGCCTGTGGGCACAGGCAGACTGCCAAGAAGCACAGGTCTGCTGCTTCCCTGGGCTCCCCAGACCCATGCCCTCGGCTACTGACATTCTAGGACAGCATCTTTTAGACACAGCTCTCCAGGCTAAACTTCAGAGATGTCACATATGTGGTTGTAGTGGGAAAACTGGAGCTCGATTTTGAACAAAACTAAAGAGTAAAAACTCAGCACTGCATAGAAGTCAAACAGGAAAAAACCGTATTATATGGCTCCACTTCTATGAAATGTCCCCAACAGGTGGACCTGTAGAGATAGAGAGCAGTTTGGCAGCTGTCCAGGGCTAAGAATGGGGCTGGGAGGGACCATCAGTGGCTTGAGGTTTCTTCAAGTCTAAAATTAGACTGTGGTGATGATGGCTGTGTGACTGTGTATTAACATCTCTAAAGCTGTATATTAAAAGTAGTGAACTATATCTTAAATTTGACCTCAATGGAGCCCCAGAACACTATTACCTCACCTGCAAAGCCAGGGCTCTACCTTGCTGCTAGGTGGAGATGGGTGGCCAGCTGGGTACTGTTGTAGCAGGACAATGAGTACCAAGTGCACAAGGCAGGCCTAGTAGAAGACTAAATGGGTACTCCTTGTTCAAACTGATGTGCCCTGTACACTAGACCACCCATCAAGTACCAGGTTCTTCTAGCCAATATCGACATTTGCTCCAGGATATAGAAGTACATTTGGAATTTTTTTTTTTTTAAACTTTCCCCTTATTTTCCTCAAAGAAACTGTCAGAGTAGCCTTATAGACAAGTCAAGTTTAAGTTGCAGGCCTTTTAGTATAAGATACACTCAAGGATATACCGTGTGTGTGTGTGTGTGTGTGTGTGTGTGTGTGTGTGTGTGTGTGTGTGTGTGTGTGTGTCTTCCTCTCAAGTGTTTTTATACTGGTTAATTTCCCAAATGAATTGGCTGAAGTTGTGATTACTGAAAAGGTGCTGCCTCCTACTAGGAAACCTCATGAGTACAAAATGAAGCCTGAGCATTGCATTCAACAGAGAGATCTGCCGAGCCAAGCTCCTGGGATGAAGAACCCTGTTAGGAAAAGGAGAAACAGCTCTTTGAAGAAGTGACATTTTTATGATCTCCATAAAACAGTGACCAAAAAACAATCTCACAGAATCACAGAACCAGAAAAATCAGAGTGGAGTAAAGACAGAAATTACCCAGTTGGTCTAGCAGCTTAGATGAGAAGCTGGATCCAGAGAGCCCAAGTGACTTCCTGAGGTTGTACAACAAGCTGCAAGGCAGATACATAATGCTGAGATCAGAGCTAGCCCTGCCATGCACCCTGGATGGGCTGATGCAGGCTGCCTGGCTTCCATGGGCAGCTGCCCATTTACCTTACACAAGGGAGCTTTGGTATGTCTACACACATGAACTGACAGCATATGAAGCATCTGTTGAAACTGTCAGCTCTAGGCCAAACACACACTCAAGGAGGGTGTAATGGTGTTTACTAGTCATTGTGGCAATAACTAATGCAGAGCCATGTCAGACATGAATATCTACCTCTCACTGTGGATCTAAAACTACAAGTTTGAGCCCCAGGACTGTATGAGACAAGCAATTAGCACAGACAGAGAGTTGCTCAGAGACCACATCACTTGCCTGTGATGGAAGAAATAGAGCTAAAAGTTAAAACAAAAGGTAGACAAAGCTAAAGATTCCCTTTTGACTTTAAAGTCTATGCTCTGATCTCAAGCATCCTGGCTTGTGTCCTAAAGGATGACAGGATAATCCTCTGGGGTCAGACACCAAGTCCCACTCAGTATACTGCAGCCTCAAGCTTCAACCCATGGAAGCCTGTCAGAAGCAGCTGTCAGGGCCCTGCAGCCCACTGAACTGTCTGCCCTGCAACTCAGACAGGCCCCTCGAGGTGATGCTTCCTGTGTGCCTCAGAGTTTGGCTAGGCCTTGGATATGAAGTATCATATGGAATATGGCATGGCAGAGGCAGGCTCCTCACTTACCTACCAGCTCATTCTAATGCACATGTGTGGTTTTCTAGGAGGAAGAGAGTAGCAGCTATAGCCACTGAGTTTTCAAGGCCAGACCCTGTACCATCATTTAACAGCCTCACCATGACCTGTGCAGCCCCACTTTGCACAGACCCCAGGCAGAAGTTATACCATCTTCCAGAGCCACACAGCACTGGGAAGTCAAAGTACGTGCCCCACAGACTCACCTTCAGCTGTTTGGTTCCTTTGGCAGTCTTGAGCCCTATGATCACATGACTGATAGT
The DNA here is from genome assembly GCF_007827085.1 of Peromyscus californicus insignis. Taxonomy (NCBI): domain Eukaryota; kingdom Metazoa; phylum Chordata; class Mammalia; order Rodentia; family Cricetidae; genus Peromyscus; species Peromyscus californicus. The sequence goes on along the minus strand of NW_026294584.1, from coordinate 103,854,816 downwards.
TTTGCCATAACCACCCATGGGGTTCTCTGTCTCACATGGAGTGAGCTCTGTCACCTCCCCTTCATAAACCTCCTTGGTCTCCTTTATCCGAAGCCCTGGAAGAGATGGCAAATGTTCATGAGAGGTTGCACCATCTTTCAGATGCTAACTTTTTCTCACACACCTACACCCTAAAACTCTTAGCCCCAAACATCCATGACAAATCAACTTTAATAACCTAAGTGGAAGGATGTCACTGTGGACAGAAAAGCAGTAAAAAGACAAATGCAAACTGGAGGCGCTGGGAAGTGTAGAGAGAGCTCTGATTGCTTAACCCTTAGGATTTTTGTTTTATTTTAGTTATGTGTATGTATGTGAGGATGTGTGCATGTGAGTGCAGGTGCCTGTACAGGCCAAAAAAGAGCACTGGATCCCCTGGAACAGGGGTCACAGGCAGTTCGGAGTCACCCTGCAGGGAACAAAACTCAGGTCTTCTGCAAGAGCATGTGATTGAGCCATCTCCCTAGTCCCTGATTTCAATTTACAGTTTTTTTAAACATGTATTTATTTTGTTTGTGTAGCATGTGTGTAGGTACAGGAGTGTGTGTGTAGAGGTCAGAGGGCGAGTTAGCAGAGTCATTTCTCCCTTTCCACCATGTGGATTCTGGGAGTTGAATGAAGGTAATCACACATGTACGTTTAACCATTGGACTATCCTACCAATCCTTGATCTCGATTTTTAAAGGGTCTTTCTAGATTCTAGCCCAGAACTAGATAGCTATCCTTCCCAACACTGACCCTCAGATATGCATTTCCAAGGAGTGAAATCTGTTTTGAGCTGATAACCATCTGAACCCATGGGATTCTACCCATTTCTCTGTGGAACAGCCTACCCATTTCTCTGTGGAAGGCCTGCTCCCACTTTTTCCCCAGGGTACTCTTGAGGAGGGAAGAGTGAGAAATATGTAGATAGATAGAGGGGAGAGAAACAGAAACACAGGACAGCTCAGGAAGGCCTGGATCATTATCCACCAGCCCATTCTGTCTCTTTTAAAGGGCTATTTATAGGAATGCCAAGGGGTAGAGCAAAAGACCTCCCCTAGCACAGTAAAGTGCAGACCTTTCCAATCACCTAGAACCATGCACATGGTCAAGCAATCCTCTAATGCAGCCCTGCTGGGTAAAGCAAGCTCAGATCTCACTAGGAAACCTCTGTGGGCCTCCACATCTCATTCCCCTAAAAACAACAGAATAACCCACTATCCATCTATGACTCCTATACCTAAGCAAAGGATCCTGTAGCAATTGTAGATGACCCTGGACCCTGCCATGTGCTGGCAGGGTTTGACCTCTTCACCTACTCCATAGCCCTCCTGCTCAGCAGAGAAGCATAGCAACCTCTCTGAGCCACACTCCACTTGACTGCAACATTCCCACGGCTAGTGCTCAGCTCCACTGCATACACATGAAGCCAGCCCCAGGAAGTCAAGCCAGCACTTTCCCTCCCTCTTGACAGACCTAGGCCTGTGTCTCTCCACACCACAGTGCTAGAGCCATCCCAGTAAGCATGTGCTCACCAAAGAGCCTCATCTCCATCTAACCTGTATTTGCCCAGAGGAAACTCTAGAGAAATTTAATATGTGTTTCAACCGATCTCTTACAGAAAGCTCATCTGTACCCTGGTGCAGACAATAAATGTCAACACACAGCACTTCCCAGACAAGAATGTGAGTGCTGGGCATCTGACAATATTGAGGGATTACTGATCATTTTTATAGGTGTTACAATGGTATTGTGATTTAGCATGTGTGTGTGTGTGTCTGTGAGTGTATATGCACATGCATGTGAGTCCCCAGGGAAGCCAGAAGAAGGCATCTGATCTCTTGGAGATGGAGTTATAGGTGATTGTGAGGCACCGGACATGAATGCTGGGATTTGAACTCTTGTCTTCATAATTGAGAAGCAAGCCTCCCCCACTTTTTTTTTTTCAAGACAGGGTTTTTCTGTGTAACAATGTCCTGGAACTCACTTTGTAGACCAGGCTGGCCTCAAACAGAGACCCACCTGCCTCTGCCTCCCAAGTGCTGGGATTAAAGGTGTGCGCCACCACTGCCTGGCTGAAAAGCAAGCATTCTTTTTTTTTTTTTTAAGATTTATTTATTTATTATGTATACAGTGTTCTGTTTGCACGCATGCCAGCACACCAGGAGAGGGCGCCAGATCTCATTACAGATGGCTGTAAGTCACCGTGTGGGTGCTGGGAATTGAACTCAGGACCTCTGGAAGAGCAGTCAGTGCTCTTAACCACTGAGCCATCTCTCCAACCCAAGCAAGCATTCTTAACTGAGCCATTTCTCTAGCACTTGTGACTATTTTTTAAGTTCTTGTTTTTGAAAGACACATATGAAAATATGTTTTGAAATATATATGGATTAAAATTTTATGAATAAAAAAACCAGACAGGCAAGATGGTCCACCAGGGAAAGGAACTTGCCACCAAGCCTCACAACCTGAGATGTATCCCTGGACTCAAATGGTGAAAAGATGAGCACACACGTGCCATGGTGTGTGCATATGTAAACATACTCTTAAGCACTCAGGAGTGCGTTCACGTGCACACATGCGCGCACACACACACACACACACATACAAATATTAAAAAAAATTAACAGATCTGCAATTTGCTTCAAAATAATCTTGAAGGGGACCGATGAAGCCTTGTGCCAATCCAGTTGTGAGCTGAAGCTGGTGATGGGAGAACTTGATGACTTTTGTATTTTCCGTGGCAAAGTTAAAGAGAAAAAAATCATCACTAATCCCCTATCTCCATCCAGAATACTAACATTAGAAAGGCATGTGATAACAAGAATTCAGTTCTGAAAAGCTGTTTTAAGGTCTGTGTTCTGCTGGTGGGAATACAAACAGCATGGTGTGATCTGCTACAGTCTCTCATCCTTAGCATGAATGGGGACAGCCACAACTAAGTGGCACAGATAACAATGGTCATAGCAGCATCACTTACTCCTGCCAGTCTCTTCAACAGTGGAAGTGAAATGAAGTTATGGTATGCTCACACAAGGGAAACCACCTAGCAGTGGGAAGCTTATAGTTACTTGCAGCAGTGTGGATAAATCTTACAGAGAACACTGGGAAAGGTGCCATCAGCACAGAAGAAAATAAATGTGAAGTTCAAAAGCAGGCGTGACTTCTCTACAATGTGAGAAATCAAGACCATCCCTAATGTCCTCATGTGGAAAGGGACAGTAACAAGAAAACACAAAGGACACTGTGGGCTTCTGGCAGCATCCCTGTTTTTATAATGGCTGGTCTTAAGAGTCTTGAGAACATGGATGTTTTGTGCATTTTTTGCACATTAGCTCAAAATAACGAAGTCAATTTAAAAGGTAGAGTGTAAGTGAGTACGGCTGTGAGACCTGGTGAGGAAGAGCACAAACACTGGAGAAGACACGGCTCGGCTCCTCTGCTGGCTCTGTGCTCATGGCTCTCACCTCCAGACCCATTTAAGGGGCACTGCCATCCCTCAGCCCATCTGTACCCCAAACCATCTGCTCCAAACGTCAGGGGCTGGGGCCATCATGAGTAGTTTAAGCTCTACAGAGGGTCCTAAAGTTAGGCTCAGCAGAGTCCTAATGTAGAGAGTAAACAATGCCCACTCTTCTCACAAGAGTGGGCACGATGACTGCTCCTGATCGCAGAATGCCAATCCCTACCACTCAGCTACCTGCTCTGATATGGAAATGTCCCAAGGCCACACTGGCAAGGTGTGAAGTGCTCTCTATCACCTCCCCATCTCAAATGTAGCCATTACCTTATGGGCTCAGTGCCAGCTTTCCCCAGAAACCTAATCAGGACAGACACTCCAACAGTCCAGTTGAGAAGAGCTTTGCTCTCCCACCATCCACCTGATAGCCTGCAAATGGAGGCTTTGGAACAGCCCCAAGCAGGGGGTACACTGCCGCTTTATTTACAAAATTCTCAGCTCCTGAGTATTGAGAACAGAATGCTTTGAACAGAATGCATCAGAGGATTGTGACAACCCAGGAACTGTCCTGAGTGAGCTAACAGCAAATCTTACACATCCCCTGAGAGCAGCTCCCTTGACTGCAACCCAAAATTCCTGCTGGAGGGCAGAGGCTGCCCATCGCTCACTGGTGCCTCTATTTGTTAGCCGCCGCTCTGTGCTGACAAGCTGGCAGGGGTGTGGGTGACGGACAATGAGACCTGCTGTTTGCTAGGAGAAAGGCTGAGTGGTGCTATCTCTGGCAGAAATGACATAAATGACGGGTTTCATCTGCTGGCTCAGGTTTCTGAAGCCCTGACAGGGACCTTCATCACATCAAGGAAATAGCACAGACTCCTGGCTTTTCATTTCTGGTCAGCTTATGGTTTCCTTCCCACCCCCGCTGCCTACCTCACCAGCATTCAAAGGCACAGGGCAGGGAGACGAGCAGGCCTCCTTTCTGAAGAGAGTCAATGGCTTGCCCTTTTATTCTGGTGGAGAATGGAGAAAGTTCTCTTCACCTTGCTCCCATCAACAGATGGGCAACCCCCCGTCATTAGAAACTGCAAACCACAGCCAGGCGCTAAGATAACTCATCTGCATTTTTCATGGTTCAAAGCAGTAAAGTTATACATGAGGCTCAGTTTTTTTCAAATGTCGCCAATGTCAGTAAAACATTTTAAAACAAATTTTTAAAATTTATTCATATAAATTTAAAGCAGATGTAATAACTTGCTATTTAAATAATTAATGAGTTAAAGGAAACCATAGGCAACTGGGTATGGGAAAGGCCAGCAATACCAGCACTAGAAAAGCTGAGGCAGGAGGACTGAGGCCAAGGCAAGGAAGGCTACAAAGAGAGGCCCTATCTCAAAAGTCAAACAGAAAAAGGAAGAAAGAAAAAAGAGGAAGAGGAGGAGAAGGCAGGGGAAGTAGTAGTAGTAAGACACAGAAAAGGAAACAATCGGCCTAAGTTTTATAGACTGAAGTGTCTGCAGTCATAGCTGCCTGCCAGGCCTCGGCAAGGAAGGACCCTGGAACCCAGCAACTGAGGCAAAATGGCAACACAGTGAGATCCCATCTCAAAAATTAAAGGGAGGCAGGGAGGAAGGGCACAAAGAAGAGAAGGAAAATGGACAAACAAATAAGAACAAACTAACTAGTTCTCAGGAAGATTTCCAGCACTGGAGAGCCCATGCACCACCTCTGCTGCTGTTCCAGACCACCATGGAAGTGCAAGGAATACACTACACCCAAAACCATGGGCTGAAATGACAAACACGCACACCAAGACAAAGCACATCAGCACAGCACACAGCACACCACAGAACACAGCACACAGCAGCACACAGCAGCACACATCAGCACACAGCAGCACACATCAGCACACAGCACACATCAGCACACAGCACACAGCACACATCAGCACACAGCACACCACAGAAAACAGCACACATCAGCACATCAGCACACACACAGCACACAACACACATACAGCACACAGCAGCACACATCAGCACACACAGCACCCATCAGCACACAGCACACATCAGCACACAGCACACAGCAGCACACAGCACCCATCAGCACACAGCACCCATCAGCACACAGCACCCATCAGCACACAGCACACAGCAGTACACAGCACACATCAGCACACAGCACACATCAGCACACAACAGCATACATCAGCACACAGCACACATCAGCACACAGCACACTGCAGCACACAGCACACATCAGCACACAGCACACCACAGCACACAGCACACATCAGCACACAGCACACAGCAGCACACCACAGCACACATCAGCACACAGCACACTGCAGCACACAGCACATATCAGCACACATCACACATCAGCACACAGCACACATCAGCACACAGCACACATCAGCACACATCAGCACACAGCAACACACATCAGCACACATCAGCACACAGCACACAGCACACATCAGCACACAACAGCATACATCAGCACACAGCACACATCAGCACACAGCACACTGCAGCACACAGCACACAGCAGCACACAGCACACATCAGCACACAGCACACAGCACACAGCAGCACACAGCAGCACACATCAGCACACAGCACACATCAGCACACAGCACACATCAGCACACAGCACACATCAGCACACAGCACACAACAGCATACATCAGCACACAGCACACATCAGCACACAGCACACAACAGCATACATCAGCACACAGCACACATCAGCACACAGCACACAGCACACAGCAGCACACAGCACACAGCACACAGCAGCACACAGCAGCACACAGCAGCACACCACAGCACACAGCACACATCAGCACACAGCACACTACAGCACACAGCACACGGCACGGCTCCACCTGGACAAGGAGCAAAGCCAAGCCCCTCGTTCCAGGATGCAAGAGGCAGACCAGGTTATGCCCATCAAAGATACAGACTCAGCTGCCATTCACCAAGGCTTCACCTAGCAGGGAGCAGATGGGAGACCAGGAGGAACTGGGACATGAAGGCGCTGGCTGTGCTCTACATGTGGGCTTAGGGACAACTGGATGAGCTTTGTTTCTCACAACTCACTCGTGTTTTCACTATGCTGCTTAAAGAAGGCAGCGGCAATTTCCGGGAACAAGTGTTTTGCAGGCTTTTGAAAGGCTCATTTTATTTATATGGCTATGTGTCTGTGTGTGTGTATACTCGCATAGTGCAGGTGTCCAAAGCCATGAGAAGGCACTGGATGCCCCAGAATTGGAGTGACAGGTGAATATGGGTGAGTGTTAGGAACCAAACTCAGGTCTTCCACAGAACAGTAAGTACTCCTAACACTGAGCCCTCTCCAGCCCCTACTCTGTAGTTTGTTTTTGTTTGCTTTTTTTTTTTTTTCCGAGACAGGGTTTCTCTGTGTAGCTTTGTAGTTTTTTAAACTGTAAACCACTGTCTCTGACTTAAAATGGGAGTCACCCAGGGGCTGGGATGTGGCTGAGTGAGTTCCATCCTAGTACCCCTTAAAAGACCTAAAAACGAAGCATCTCATAGTCTGGTGCACACAGTAAGATGAGGCAGCATCGCACAGCTTTCAGCTTCCATCTTCCTCAAGGTCACCTGCTTCTCTCATGCACTAGGAAACATCAGGAAGCATCCATGACATGCCAGGTCTGGGGCCACAAAGACCCACATCTCTCTGTGTATGCCCAGCAGACTCTGAACACTCCCACGATCCTCTCCATACTTATCATCATCTCAAACACACGCATAGAACTTGGAGTCATCACCTGCCCCATCTCTGTCCCCACAACGGAGCCTTTCATAAGCCCTAGGAACTGTCCCATAGACTTCTCTGAATCTAGTCACCCACCCATCCTGCACCACCTCCTGCTCAGACCCCAGTGGGTCTCCCTCTGCCATGGCCCAGTGAAGGGGAACTGCAGACGGAGCTGGACTAGAGCCCACAAGCACCTTACCCTTAACTGCTTTGGCTTGCACTCAGGGTAGTCCTGATCCTGGCCTGTGGAAGAACAGCAGACTATCTCAACCTCCGCTTTTCTACCTACCTCTAGTGATCCAATGTATTTCCTTAATATTTCTCTCATGAAAAAAACAAGATAAAAACTTAAAAATAAAAAATAAAAGATTACTGGGGGGGGGGGTGCTGGTGAGAAGGCTCAGTAGGTAAAGGGGATTTCTGTGCTAGCCGCAACCTGAAGTCAATCCTAGGAAGCCATGAAAAGGTAAGGAGAAAACCAACTCCATAAAGTTCTGACCGTCACTCACATAGCAAGTGTGCCTACACATACATCATGTACCCCTCCAATAATAATATTAAATACATTTTTTAAAAAGGAAAACATACTTTTAGCTGGGCAGTGGTGGCACATGCCTTCTCAGCACTCAGGAGGCAGAGGCAGGCGGATCTCTTGAGTTTGAGGCCAGCTTGGTCTACAGAGCGAGTTCCAGGACAGTCAGAGCTACATAGAGAAACCCTGTCTCGAACAACAAACAAACAAAAAAGTACTTTTCTGGGAGCTAGGGAGGTGACTCAGTGGGACAGAGTACTTGCTCTACGAGCATGAAGACCAGAGTCTAGACTCCAGCACCCATGTGGCTGGGCATGGTGGCACAAGCACCTGAAATGCCAGCACAGATCAAACCTGGAGCTTTGCATGAGCAAGCACACACTCTAAGCTATACTCTGATCCTGACTTACATCTATTTTTACCATGTGAAGAACCCAAGTGCCATAACTAGGGGCCACAATTGCTCCAGCTGCTGAAGCACTTTGTCAGAACACTAGGGTTTTGTCATTGACTTGCAACCGTGATGGCAATGGGCCAAAGGAGAAACAGCTACAAACCCTGACACATGGCATCTTTACAACCAAGAAGCTCTGGGCCCTGGAGGTGAAAGCCCCTTTCCCGCGCTCCCCACACTCCCCACACTCCCCACTCACCAATGGCCCTTCGGAAGTTCTCCATCAGCACCTCTGTCTTCTTAATCTCAGTCGAGTACACTTCACTACCCACCATCGGGCAGAAAGGGACTTTACTGCCCAGCTCCTGAGCAATAGCCAGAGCCAAGGCTGTCTGTAGAGGACAAGAACGGGAAGACACTTGTTTAGTGTAAGAAATGGTCATTCAGAGACACAGGTTGTTATTCACACAGCATCTGCTGGGAACAGCAAAGTCTCACCATCCATCCTCACCAGGCCTGTTTCTGTGTCAGAGGGTCTCTGCACACTCTGCCTATCATACACCCAGCCTCGAGCACCATCACACTTGGCAGGTCTCCCCCAGGAAAGCCTGACTGTAAGTGTTTCCCACAAACCTCACATCTAAGCCGATGCTATGTCTTCCCCACTCTACCGCAGAAGGACTGAGGACTAAACACACAGGCCAGGTGCCACAGGCTAGAAACAGGCACATCTGAACGGCAGCGGTGTCTCAGAACAGCTTCTCACCAGAAATAGCACCACCTTCCTGACTCTTGTCTCCCAGCCTCAAACAGCATCTGGCCTGTCTGTTCAGGCTACCGAAAGGCCCAAGACCACTTTCTGTTTGTACACATACAACAAACACCAACCTACCGGCCAGGAGAAATCAGCACTGAAGGAAGGTGTCACATAATGTCCACTGGATGTTAAGTGGCCCACAAGAGATGAAACATTAGACAGAGTTTTCTGACATGAGTTGGTCCTAACAAGTCACATTAGCATGCTCTGTGAAACACAAATGGCTGCTGGTAACCCAGCTACAGGGGGCAGAGGCTAAGCAAGGCCAGACACGGTAGAGATCTGGGCAAATATCAGGATGAAAGGCAAATGTCTGAGAGTGACTGAGAGCAGGAGATGCCATGGCCTTTAAAGCAACGACCTGAACAGAGAGAATATATGACCTGCCACAGGTGCCTCTCACTCCTTTCAATCCCTTTCAGTGACGGTTTCAAGATAGTAGAATCTGGCAGCAAATCAGCATACAGTAAAGTGGAGAAAGAAGTAGCCTGGGAGACAGAAAGTGGATAGTAGTGCTAACTGCCGCCACTCAGAGTAACCTTAACACTGAGCAAATCTAGCAGCCTCATCAGTCAAGTGAAAGGTTCAGGCACTAGGTTAGATCACAGGTAGCAAATATGTTGCCCATCAACTGGTTCTATGTGGTTCTCATCACCCTGCAACAGCAGCTGCCTCCCTACTCAGCCCCAAAGCATCTGGGAACACACCTGCCTCGCCTCAGCCCAAGCACACACCTGAGTCTGTGAGCCCAGAGCACCTGGAACACACCTGCCTCACCTCAGCCCAAGCACACGCCTGAGTCTGTGAGCCCAGAGCACCGGGAACACACCTGCCTCACCGCAGCCCAAGCACACGCCTGAGTCTGTGAGCCCAGAGCAGACAACAGTAACACTGATATTCTAGGAACAGGGGGAAGATGTCTGGACTGTGACAGGGTACAAAGAGAGGAATGCACTTTTGACATAGGACACCTGGGAGCCAGGGGCTGGCTGTGTTCATCTTCTACCTGCCTTTTCCAAGTAGTTCCACAGACCTCAATTCTCCACCCTCGGCTTTAGACTCCAGAGTGCCCTCAGGCAATTCACTGGCTCCCTCACCTCCTCTGGCCTACTTCTGAAGTGGCCATCTGCACACTTGATTGGACAGGGTAAATGCAGGAGAGGAGTGCTCTGCACGTTCCAGTTGCCTCTGGGTGAAGGGTCCTAGAAGGGAAGCACAGAACGTGCCGGCCTAGCCCTCCTAGCTACCACTGGAAATATCTCACTGACCTTCCACAGTAAGCTATCAACTTCATGCTCTAGTTTGTATTTGCCTGTTTTGGTTTGGGGTTTTGATTCTTGTTGGGTTTTGTTTTTTGGGTTTTTTTGTTTGTTTTTTTTGACAGGAAGAATATGGTAGCAAGTGACCATATAGCTGGCCTAACACTCACTATATAGCTCAGGCTGGCCTGGTACTCTTGCCTCAACTGCCTGAGTCCTGGGATTGCAGGCATGCATGCAGTCTTGGTTTGTATTTTACAGATTAAGACTCAAGGCCAAATGTAATACACTATATAAACAAACTGAAAGAATAAAACCACATGATCATCTCATTAGATGCTCAAAAAGCCTTTGACAAAATCCAAGACTCCTTCATGATAAAGGTCTTAGAGAGATCAGGAATACAAGGAACATTCCTAAACATAATAAAGGCAATTTACAGCAAGCCAATAGCCACCATCAAATTAAACAGAGAGAAACTCAAAAAAGCGATTCCACTAAAATCAGGAACAAGACAAGGCTGTCCACTCTCCCCATATTTATTCAATATAGTACTTGAAGTTCTAGCTAGAGCAGTAAGACAACAAAAGGAGATCAAGGGGATACAAACTGGAAAGGAAGAAGTCAAATTTTCACTATTTGCAGATGATATGATAGTATACATAAGTGATCCAAAAAAATTCTACCAGGGAACTCCTACAGCTGATAAACTCCTTCAGTAAAGTGGCAGGATACAAGATCAACTTAAAAAAGTCAGTAGCCCTCCTATATACAAATGATAATAGGGCTGAGAAAGAAGTCGGAGAAACATCACCCTTTACAATAGCCACAAACAATATCAAATACCTTGGGGTAAGACTCAAGGCCAGCCAGCACAGCGGGACACAGCACTGCCCACAGCCACACCCTTGTGTGTGCATGCCATGCCACTGACACCAAGAAGCTGCTGCTGAAAGAATGCTCAGCAGCTTTACTTCAATCTCATCTGAACTCTCCTTTCCTAAAGGCCAAGCACTAGTCCCACTGTCAACGGCGGCGTGAGGTCTTCTTAATGGGGCTGCACCAGTGCAGTAAGGATGCCCCTGCCTCTCCACACAGCAAGGCAGCCTCACCTTCAGGCATACTACAAATCTCTCCTCAGACAGCACATGCCATCAAACTCATCACATCAGCAAACTTGCAAAGTGAGGGGGCCAAGGGCTGAGTTCTTCACATTTCCTGGGAGGAAACTGGCCAAGTCTCACACAGGAATGAAGGACTCACATGCTAGCAGCACGGTGCCAGCTCCACAAAAAAACTCAGGGGTCCACAAAGCACTTGGACCTGCAAGAGCATAGACAACTTCTGTCATGCAGGTCTGTAGAGTCTGTAGCTCCTAACAACACACAACATTAGAACAGAAACCCCTGAATAGAAACAGGACCATGGAAAGGCAGAAAAGATGAGCCACCAGGGCTTCTACCTGGGTACAAGGCATGAACCTTGGTCCTATCCTACCTGCAAGTGGGGAAAAGTCACCTGGCACACTCACACACAACTGCACTGCTCTGTGACAATCCAGAAACATACAGAGCAGGGCCCCTCACTAACCTCTCAGCAAGCACACAGTCTGAGGGGAAGAAGGAAACTTTCTAGACTTGCCAAACCCACTCCACAAGCAAAATGAATTTAGAATAAAATTAAAAAGAGAGAAAGAGGGGTTGGAGAGATGGCTGTTCTTCTAGAGGTCCTGAGTTCAATTCCCAGCAACCACATGGTGGCTCACAACCATCAATAATGAGATCTAGTGCCCTCTTCTGGCGTGCAAGCAGACTACTGTATGCGTAATTAATAAAAGTTAAAAAAAAAAAGAGAGAGATTTTTCCTAAACAAGGCACAGAGCCACATTCTCCCCCTGTACCCCTCCCCAAAAGCCAGATTTTGAAGGAGCAAAAAGACTCATCTTTTGGGGGTTGGGGCCAGAGTCAGATAGGCACCATAGGACAGTCACTAAATCTTCAACAAAGCAATTGCTCTGGATGATTCAAAACTGTGGGTGTTGGGCTAGAAGATGGCTCAGGAGATACAGGCACTGCTGAGGAGTTTCACAAGCTGAGGTGGATCCCTGGAGTCCCCAGGATGGAAGAAGAAAACCAACTCCCACAAGTTATCCCCTGACCTCCACATGCACACCATGGCAGGCACGAACTACCCCCTCAAATTAAGTCAATGTGATTTTTTAAATGTCAGTATCATTAAGAGAAAACAAAGGAAAATGGTGGGGACAGTAACTCTTCTAAATGAAAGGAAGGTGAAGAGACACAGGGTTACTGCCTGGGTGTGGCCTCTGACTGCGGGCTGACCTTCTCTTTCCAATGCTGCTGAGGATGAAGCCCGGGTCCTTTGGTGAGCGTGCACCACTGAAACAGAATAATTCAGGGTAGTCTGAATTTATAATAAAAGTGAGAAACCGAAGAACCCTCTTTTCTACATGTCATCTGGTATGTGCATACATGTGTGTACATGTGTGTGTGTGGGGGGGTGCAGGTGCATATGTGTGTAAAGGCCAGAGATTGATCCTGGATATCATCCTCAATCACTCGCTACCCTTTTTTTTTTTTAATGTGTATACATGTGTATCTGAGTATAAGTTACATGTATTCACACATCCACAGAGGCCAGATGAGGGCATCCACCCCTTGGAGTCACAGTAAGGTGCCTAGTATGAGTGCTGGGAACCAAACTCAGGTTCTCTGAGAGGTCAGCAACTGTCTCCACCAATGAGTCTTCTCTCCAGGCCTCCACCTTAACTTCTGAGACAGGATCTCTCACTGAATCAGCCAGGCGGCCTTGGTCCTCTTGTCCCGCCTCCTCAGCCCTGGGATCAGAGGCAAGCACTACCACTCAGACCCTCACGCTTGTGTGGCAAGCGTGTCACCGGCTGAGCCCTCTCCCCAGCTATTACTAGTCATTTTCATTTCCTTTTCGTTGAAAAAGCAAACCAGAACAAAACAAAAATCAACTGTGTTATCTCTGAAAGCGTACTCCTACGAGCGCTGAGGCGCATGCATCCCAGCTACTTGAGAGGCCGAGGAAAGAACAGAAAATCAAGGCCAGCCTGGGCTATACAAGGAGTTTCTGACCATGCAGGGCAAGTCAGTGAGGCCCTTTCTCAACAGGGCTCAGTGGCAGAGCACTTGTTATGAAACACAAAGTCCTGGGCTTACCCCAGCAGCAGAGAAGCAAAGCACAAGAGTAAAGTAATGTGTTAACTGCCATGGACGTCCTACACCTTCCTCAAAAGGCTGTGCTCCTCAGACTCACTCCTGAGACCATTCTCTCCCTGCTCCTAATCCTTTTCAGTTAATTATGTGTAATTTATAAAAACTGCAAGAAACTAACACAAACTGCACATTAGCTAATGCTGCAGGAGGAGTCAAGTCAGAGGTAAGAGGAGGACACTGTGGAATATAGCAGGTTTTCAAATAGTTCAGAGATAAAGAAATGGCAAATGTCAAAAAATATAAGCATCTCTCCGGTGGAGGCCCAGACAAGCACACCATACTATTCTTTCAGCCCTACTCCATGCACTTGTCAACGTTAGCTCCACTGACATTGGAGACAGGACAGTTCCTTATTCTGAGGACTGTTACATTCCCTGGAAGATCTTCAGCTCAAGTTGTGACCAAAATTAATTAATAAATAATTTCAGAGGTTACCAAATGTCTTCAGGTTGAAAATCCATATTCCAACATTAACTTCACCTAACTAGATCCCAGAAAGAGAACAAAGAACATGGGCAAATGAAAGAGCTGAAAAGATGGAGGTTGAGGATATTCCAGAACAGACCAGAGACATAAAGATCAGCTATAATGATAAACATTTCTAAAAATGTTTAAGAAGCACAATTCACCCAGCCTGGTCTACAGAGCAAGCGAGTTCCAGAACAGCCAGGGCTACACACAGAGAAATCCTGCCTGGAAAAACCAAAAAATAAATTAAAAAAAATAAAAAGAAGCACAATTCACGTCAAGATGGAGAAATAAAAATCTACCTTGTGATGTACATAATGAAGCAATAAAGCCAAAGCCCCTCCAAAGCCCCCAGAAGGCAAACCAGAAACCCTCATGTCAGACTGCTAAACAGAACCGGCTGGAGACACAGCACCAAAGAGAACAACTGAGCACCGTGCCCAGCACGAGCACCTTTCAACACAAGGCCAAGGCCAGGCCTGACAGTCTGGCAGTTCATGCCTGTAATCCCAGCACTGAGAGGATGAGACAGAAGGACTGCCAGCCACAACAGCAGAGACATGCATTTTATCTTCAAGTTTGAGGCCAGCTTGGAGTCTTCTCCACTAACAAACCTACAGAAGGAACTTCCAGCCAGTGTACCTTAGGACAACAGCTGGATGGAGAGGGAAGGGGCATGCCACAAGACAACATGGTGAGCAGATGGCACACGCCGTGAACCAGCCGATGCTGCCTGTGTAGAGGCGGGTGAGCTCACACTGTGGCGGTTTCCACCTGTTTACCAACACAGCTTCCTCTCCAGTAAGACATCCATCTAAGACACACTCCCAAAGGGTGTCGGGGGGCATGCCTTTAATCCCAGCACTCACAAAGCAGGGGGTAGACCTCTGTGTTCAGGGCCAGCCTGGTCTATACACTGAGTTCTAGGACAGCCAGGGCTACACAGTGAGACCCAGTCTCAAAACAAACACACCATCTATTCAACAGTTATAACTTCAAAGTAAAAATTAGTTATTCCCTCACTACTGATTGAAGAACTGTGGGGAGGTGAGGTGCAGGAAGGTGTGTGACGTTGCGGAATATTTGTTTACATTGTATAAAGATGTGTCACTGTAAGTGGTTTAATGAAGAGCTGAATGGCCAATAGCTAGGCAAGAGGGTGAGGAGGGATTTCCCGGGAAAGAGAGAAGAGGAATCTAGGCACTCGGCTTATGAGGAGACACCAGAACATGGAAAGGAAAAAGGAGGTCCAAGATGGAAGAGAGGTTACACCATGTGATAGAACATAGAAATGGGTTGATTTAAGCTGTAAGAGCTAGTTAGGACAAGCCTAAGCTAAAGGCCAAGCTTTCATAATTAATAATAAGTCTCTGTGTTGTTATTTGTAAGCTGATAGCCCAAAAAAAAAAACCAACCTGACTACAGAAGGAAGAGGCTATGTTTTAATACACACAAGCCCAGGTGCCTGCTCTTTGTGGCTGCTGTGAAAAAAGGCCGAGGTTCAGACTAGAAACTCTGGTAACTTCCAAGTATCTTACCAGTCAGGCTTGGTGAAGTTCACCTATAATCCTGGCACTTGGGGTAAAGACAGGAGGATCAGCAGTTCAAGGCCAGCCTGGGCTACATAGTGAGTCTGAGGCCAGGCTGGGCTACATGAGAGATCCTGTTTCAAGGTCAGCAAGATGGCTCAAAGGGTAAAAGCACTTGCCCCACGAGCTTGACAACCAGAGTTTGATTCCCAGACCCCACAACAGAGGACAGAACTAACGCCTGAAAGATGTCCTCTGACCTCTACACACGTCCTATGTAACATGCACACACAATGGGTAGAGTGAGCACCTTCAAAACAGATGTCACTCTGGAGATTTTTATGATACTCAGATCAACAGAAAAATATTTCTTAACAAGGCAAAGGAGACTTGAAAGAGACAAAAGGAACATTCGAGAGACAATATGACCCTCTGAGGATTTCACTCTCTGCTGGAGGTAGGCCAGGGTAATTTTAATTTTAGAACACAGATTTTATATACTAAGTTGTATTACTGCACATTGGTTTTTAAAACATTCATATAACCAGTCTAGCTAGACAGAGACTAGTTAAGACATGAATTCAATTGGGCTTAAACATCAATACCATTCTCTTGGGTAGCTTAAAAAAAGAGGGAAAATGAATGATTACCTTGCCAGTTCCAGGAGGCCCTGCCAACAAGACAGCTCTTCCAGCCATTTTCTTGCTTTTGATTAATTCTACTATGACGCCACATGCCTGCACACAATGGAAAGAAACAATCAGTCAATATTAAAATGCCTCCTGGTGGAAACAATTCAGTGCTCAGTCCACAGCTCACATACTCTTTCAACACTGAGTGTCAGCAGCTGCCACAACGCAGCTGTGGAGTGCAGTGGAGCAGTGGAGCAGTGGAGGCAGCCAAGCCATGTGCTCCAGCTACGGAGAGAAAAGGGTGATGAGAATGCGTGGCTACGGGGAGCTGAGGGCCTTTCTCATAACACTGTAACATTTGAAGCCCTGGGCAGAAATCGACATTACAGGTAAAAACTGAAAACTCAAGAGTATCCACAGCAGAAGCTTGTCAGGACTACAGCAGGCTGTAGAAGCTAAAGTATGGCGAAGAGAATGGGAAACGGAGACTGAAGCAGCAAGGATCAGCACAGACCTGGAACTTAAAGTTCAAAGGCAACAGGGATGTGAATTCCAGGCCAGTTTGGCTACAGCAACACTATCTAAACAAAAAAGGCATGCTATGAATCCATCCAATAAAAGAACCGGAAAGGGTGGTGAGATGGCTGGGGGGGGGGGGGCGGGGGGTGTAAAAAGCACTTGTAGTGCAAGCCTGAAGAGTTGAGTTCAATCCCTGGATCCATCCCCCCCGCCGTGGAAGGAGAGAACCTCTGGCCTTCACCAGGGCACTGCAGCAGTCATATGACCACACCGCACGTGCACGCACCATGTGCACTTGAGCACGCACCCACAAGTTAACAAATGAAACTTAAAGAAATACCATCTAACATTAAAAGACTAGGAAGGGACTTTAGAAGATCACCTAGTCTTGCTTTTCAAATGAAGATACTGAGTACCGGGGAAACTGCTGGTGTGGTCGGTCATACAAGAATCCGGTGCAGAGGCAGGTCTAGGGTAGAGTGTGAAGTCACATACACTCTAGTATATGCTGGCTCTTCTTTCACGTGCCAGCTGAGTGCCCTTAGACTTATTTTACCTACAACCTCTGTGAATCATGATTACTCATTCGAAAGCAAGTGTTCAAAATAACTTTTTGGGCACACAAGAAAGGGCTTAGGGGTAAAGTGTGCTGACATCTGCAGTTTGCTCTGAAATGTGACAAAGCATCGCTGTAGGATGGTAACTGTAGAATTTAGGCACACTAGTTTCTACTGTGCAAACATTTCAGCTTTTTGTATGCCTAGAAAGCATCATACCAAAGTGAGGGTTATTAGACAGAAATGAAATAAACAACGGGCTCAAAGTCATCTGATAAACAAAGCATTCAACTACCATGACTTGCTTATAAGAAAAGGTGCAAGTGAGCCGGGTGGTGGTGGTGGTGGTGCATGCCTTTAATCCCAGCACTCGGGAGGCAGAGGCAGGCGGATCCCTGTGAGTTCAAGGCCAGCCTGGTCTACCAAGTGAGTTCCAGGATAAGCTCCAAAGCTATAGAGAGAAACCCTGTCTCCAAAAAAAAAAAAAAAAAAAAAAAAAAAAAAAAAAAAAAAAGGTGCAAGTCTCCCCTGCCACCTTCTGTTTGCAAGAGAAGCTGAGAAAGCATTCTTCACCAAATGTAAAGATCAAGTTTTTGTAACTACTGAGCCTCTGTAGAAACCAGAGTGGAGAGGGCTGAGGAAATGGGAAGAATAGTGATTTGGGGTGAAGAATGGGGGGGGGGGAAATATCAGCTTTATTACTGCTGAACTGACAGGTGGGAAGGTGGCCTGCCTTCTTCCATCTCCTATTTCTTCGTGTGCAAAACAGAAAAGATCAAAACACCTGGCATGACTGCCAAAGATTTTAGGTAGACTGAACTGGAATTAATAAATAATGCTTAGATGGGGAATAGGCCAGACTGTTCTTCCCCATCACTCTACTTCCCAGGTCAGCTCCCAGGCCCAAAGAAACTGCAACAACTCTGAAAACTTAGGTAATTCTATACCTAATCCCACAGCCTCCCACTGTGTTTCCGGTGAGACCTAACTTGCGTGCCCTGACCTGCAAAGGATGCAATCTTTGCTTGCTAATGTGATCCCCGCTTCTCCTACTGATCTTGGTAGATCAGGCTCCGGCTACACATGCCCCGCGCACAGGCCCCACGCCCACCTCTCTCGCGTTCTCCTGGCCCACGAGCCCTGAAGCCGCCTGCTTGGCCAGGCCGCTCTCGTCCAGCCCCAGCCCCTTCACGTGGCTGTGGGAGGCGATGCGCTGCGTCTTCGTGGTGCTCTTCACTTCCTCAATCTTCATTTTGACGAGCGTCTGGAGACACAACTGGCGTGAAGAGGTAGGAACTGCGGCAAGCCCGGTGCCCGGGTTACCACGCGGCCGTTACTAGGCCGCTCTCTGGGACCCGCCCTTATTAGCGCGCCATTGGTAGAAGAGAGAACGCTTCGGTTTCTATTGGCTACAAGTTACGCCCGTCGCTGGCTGCGGGTGAGTTCCGCCCACTAACTTCCGTTTGTGTCACAGGTTGGATTCCCCCAGGGCAGGCATTTCCTCCCTTGGCTATCTTAGATGGGGAACAGCTAAATACTTTAAAGCACTTTTAATGTCAGTGGCAGTTTTTTGTTTGCTTGTTTTTATAAACGCCACTTTTAATGTTTATTATTTTTCTTTAGACTAAAATGTCTGTGCCAGGGTGACTCACTGACAACTGTTAGACTTTCCCGGGTGTCTGGCTGCCCTGAGAGAACTTTAAACAAAGCAGCTGCCCAAACTTCCCCCAAGCCAATCGGAGTAGACACCCCAAGGATGCTCTGAGGAAGCTGATCAGCCATCCACTTTCACTTTTGCCAGAATAAAATAGATCCAGAAAGCACTATTCCAGCCAGGGCTTTTTCAAACAATTTATGCCATTATTTTGGTCATCACATACCTAATGAACTCTTTTTTTTTCAAAGATGGTTTTAATGTAGCCTTGGTTGGCCTAGAGCTCAGAGACCCACCTGCTTCTGCCTCCTGAGTGCTAGGATTAAAGGTGTTGCCACCATGCTCTTATCAGCCATTTTCACCAGACTGGAGTGGGTACAGTTCTCCAGGTAGTCCAGAAAAAAAAAAAAAAAAAAAAGCCTATGATTGGTGAAAAGATGGTCCTTCATTTGAATTAGCAACCGTTACTGGTGCAAATATGGTAGTTCGGTTTCATGAACCACTGTGCCATAGCGTAAATTTAATCTTTCATTTGCATGAAGGGCTGTCCTAAGGACAGCAAACACTCTTCTTTACCCTTCTCTACAGCATTCTGGCTATCGAAGCAGGTGTCCCTCACTTTTCAACTCGCCTAGGAGACACCTTCCTGTGCTGCAATGTGCAACATATTGCAAAAATAGGCCCACTATAAGACTTCTCTTGCCAGGCAGTGGTGGTGGTGCTCACCTTTAATCCCAGCACTCGGGAGGCAGAGCCAGGCAGATCTCTGTGAGTTCGAGGCCCGCCTGGTCTACAGAGCGAGATCCAGGACAGGCTCCAAAAAGCTACCCAGAGAAACCCTGTCTTGAAGCAAACAAACAAGACTTCTCTTGAGTGGTCTTTCCACCTCTATTAATAGTATTGTGGGCTGAGCTGGTACTATGAAGAAGACAAGACAAGGGGCTGTGGCAGTGAAGACGGTGATGAAAAGGCAGCTGGAGAGTTCCAGAATAAAGGAGCAGAAATGACAAGTGACAGGCATCAGAGCAACCAAAGGCAGAGGTTGGTAGGCAAGTTCTCAGGAGCTCCAAGTCTTTTTATTATTTTATGTGTGGGGGTGTTCTCTCTGCATATGTGAATGTACATCACACACATTCGGTGCCTGAGGAGGTCAGAAGAAGGCGTCAAATCCCATGGAACTGAAGGTACAGATGGTTGCGAGCCACCATATGAGTGCTGGGAATTGAATTTGGGTCTTCTGGAAGAGCAGCCGGTGCTCTTCACTGCTGACCCATCTCTCCAGCCCAGGGAGCTTCAAGTCTTAAGGGTCAAACTTTATAACATCAGACACTGTAGGAGTTGAGGGTCCCAGCACTTGACCATTCAGAAGCTATAATACTAGCAGACATTGCTTGCGGCTAGAAGCTGTGTATAACAATAGTTGCTATGTACAGAGGCCACGGGTAGTTAAAGCGAAGAGCAATAAGTTGCCAACCTGAGGACCTGAAGCTGCAAGCCTCTGGCTTCTAAAGCCTGGAACAAGGGGCCCCTGGCTCTCAGAGCTGAAGCTGCAACCTCTGGCTTTGCCAGTCCAGCCCCTGGGCCATGGCACTCAAGAGTTCGGGACTGCCAGCACAGAAGAACTTCCCACCTCCCCAGGATTTCTGTCTGAGCAGAGTAGAAGAAGGACTCAGCCATCTTACTGGTTATGTCAGGGTCACTTCCCAGCACCAGAAAACAAAAAACTGTAGGCTAAAGAAATTCATCGAGCGGCCCAAGAACACACAACAAATAAGCAGCCCTGGAACTCCGAGGGAAGACTTAAAGCTTGAAATCCTGTGTCATATTTAGCCCATCCCACAGCTCAGGTGAGACAATAAGCCAGAGAATATGTCCTCTCAGCTTCCATAGTGATCTTGTTTACCTTCATAATTGGACTTCCATCCATTCAACAAGTAATTATTAGCACCTGTATAAATAGACACTATTGTGCACTGAGATACAGGCAGGAAATGGCCTTGATGAGCCTACAAGGAGTTGGAAAACGTGCAACAAATGTGCTGGGACAAATTCCCTAGTCTAGTGGCATGCCAACCCAAGGTAGGCACCTGGAGTAGCCTGCAGAGCCCAGGAAGGTGTCGGTAAGGTGATGGTGCCTGTGTGAAATCCTGACTGACAGCTGTAACTCCCTCAGAAGTAAATGATACAGCAGCATCTTACAGGTGAGTAAACTGAGGAAGGTAAGCCTTGACCGGAGTGTGTGGACAGGGAGGCCAGAGAGATGGCTCAACAGTTAAGAGCACTGGCTACTCTTGCAGAGTACCCAGGTTCAGTTCCCAACGCTCATAGATGCCTGTAATTCCAGCTCCAGGGATCCAACACTGTCCTGGATAGTTTATTGTCAACTTGACACAAGTTAAGAGTTACTTGGGAAGAGGGAACCTCAACTGAGAAGTTGCCTTGTAGTGATATATTGTGCACTCCAATAAAACTTATCTGGGGATCAGAGGACAGAGTCAGCCACCAGATTAGACATAGAGGCCAGACAGTAATGGCACACACCCTTAATTGTATCACTCGGGAGGCAGAGACCCGTCTGGATCTTTGTGAGTTCAAGGCCACACTGGGAACAAAGCCAGGTGTGGTGGTACACACCTTTAATCCCAACACTTGAGATCTCATGCCTTTGCTAACAAGTATTTGGGAAGCACACACTAATCCCAGCACTAGGAAGGAAGGAAGATGGCAGGGCACAGAAAGGTATATAAGGTGTAGTAAACAGGAAGTCTTGCTCTTTAGACTGAGGATTTTGTAGAAGTAAGAATTACTGGCTGGTTTGTTCTGTTTCTCTGATCTTTCAGCTTTCACCCCAATATCTGGCTCTGGGTTTTCTATTAATAAGACCTTTTAAGATTCGTGTTACATTGCCTCTTTAAGACTTGCCTATAAGCAAGTCTATAGTGCATTTTCTTAATTGATGGTTGATATGGGAGGGCCCAGCCTATTGTGCTACCCCTTTGGCATGTGATCCTGGAATATGTATGAAAGCAGGCCAGGCAAGCCTTCAAGAGCAAGCCAGTAAGCAGCTTCCTCTATGGCCTCTGCTTCAGTTCCTGCCTCCAAGGTTTTGTCCTGCTTGAGTTCCTACTCTGACTTCCTTCAATGATGGACTGTGATGTGAAACTATAAGCTGAAATAAGTCTTTTCTCCCCAAGTTGCTTTTATCGTAGTGTTTTTATCACAACAATAGAAACCCTAACTAGGACAAACACCCTCTTCTGAGCTCTTTGAGCTTTTCAGGTACCAGAAACAAATGTGGTACATATGTATACATGTAGGCAAAATACTCATACACATACAATTAAATAAATCTAAAAGAAAAAAATTAATTGCATGTGTATCTGTGTTTGCCTGCTTATCTGAATGTGCACTAAGTGTGTGCAGGTACCCTTAGATGCCAGAAGAGGGCACTGGAACCCCTGGACTTAGGTTGTGAGCCACCTGGTGTGGGCAGTGTTAACTAAACCTAGAGCTTCTATGAGAACTGCAAATGCTCTTAGCCACTGAACCATATCTCCAGCCCAAAATTTGATACACTTTCAAATAGTGAAATCAGGCATAAAATTTCCCCGATGACAATGGAATGAAACTTGAAATAAAAAATTGAATAAATGGAAAATTCACTAAGATGTAGAAATATTAAGACTTTTTTCTTTTTTCTTGGCATTTTGAGATGGGGATTTCTGCTAGCCTTGAATTCCCTTTGCAGCAGAGGCTTTTCCTCACACCTCTGGTCTTCCCACCTTGCTCCCCAAGTGCTGGAATCACAGATGTGCACCACCATACGGGCAACAATGTATTCCTAGACAATTAACATGGCAAAGAGCAGATCACAGGGGATACAGAAAGCACCCCAAAGCCAGGCACAGGGGTGTGCACCTAAGATCCCAGCACCTGGGAAGTGGAAACAGGAAGACCCCAAATTCAAGGCCAGATGTGCTGCATAGCAGGAAGAAGATGATGATGAATTCTGACTTCTGTTACAGTTTGGATGGACCTTGAAGCCTGCTAAGTAAAACAAGCTGAGGGATGGGGGGTTGGCTCAGTGGCAGAGTACTTGCCTAGCATGCATGAGGCCTTGAGTTCAATCCTCAAGTACTGCAAAAAACACCACACACACACACAACACACACACACACACACACACACACACACACACACACACACACACACACACACACACTCATAAAACAAGAGGCAAATCACTACCACCATGTATTGACAGTGGATTTTTTTCTAGTTTTTGTTTTTATTTTTAGTTGTTTGTTTGTGTGTGTGCCATGTGAATGCGGGTGCTTGTGGAAGCCAGAGGAAGAGTTGAACCCACTAGAGCTGGATGATGTGGTGGGCTCAGGTCCACTAGAAGAGCAGCAGTAAGCACTCCTAACAGTTGAGCTAGCTCTCCCTCTGACAATGGATTTTTAAATATTCACAAAAGCACAGTCAACAAATGAGAGGGTTAAGATGTTAGACTGTGTTAAATTAAAGACTGTGCATCGAAGAACAATATGAAATCACTGAAAAGACAATGGGGTGGCTGTAGAGGGGAGATGACTAGGCAGTTAAGAGCACTTGCTGCTCTTGCAGAGGACCAGGTTCAATTCTTAGTATCCACATAGTGGTTCACAACTATGTCTTTAACTATAGTTCCAGGGGAACCCCACACTCTCTTTCGGTTTCCTCAGGCACTATGCACACTTGGGGTACACAGACACACATGTAGGCAAAACTTTACTCATACACATAAAACAACCATCTTTAAAACATGTGAAGGACTTGGTATTTCTCCAAAAAGACACATAGTCAGCAGGAGGAGAGGCGCCACACATTATCACTGGCTCATTGAAGCTCAGAACCGCAGTGACACACTTCCCCACACTCAGATGGCTAGAATTAACAAAAGGGAAAATAACAATTGTGCAAAGATGTGGAGAGATCGAAACCCTCGTGTGACACACCTGGGGATTTATACTAGAGTTGTGAAAATCAGCTTTTCCAAAAGTTAAAAACAGATTGACAGAAATCTAGGAAGTCGGCTTCTACTTTTAATGTATTTTTATTGCATTGGTTGAGCGTTCGTGCGTGTGTGCGTGCGTGCATGCATGCATGCGTGCGTGCATGCGTGTGTGGTCATCAGAGGATGACTTTTGGGAGTCAGGCCTCTCCTTCCACCATGTGGGCTCCAGGGATTACACTCAGGTTGTCAGGCATGGTGGCTGGTGCCTTTACCCATTGCAGTCTTGCCAGCCCAATTTTTGTGTTTTTTTTTGTTTTGTATTGTTTTGTTTGAGTCATTCTCATACTGTAGCCCAGGCTGGTCTGGAACTTCACTGTGTAGTCTTAACTGGCTTCCAGTTTTAGTCACTTGAGAGCTGGGATTGCAGGGGAGTGTCAACCAGACCCAGCTTTTCAGGCTCCCTGGCCCCTTGTATTTTTGTTTGTTGGTTTGTTTGTTTCTCTTTGGAGACAGAGTCTCGCTCTGCAGCCCTGGCTGACCTGGAACACACAGAGATCTGCCAGCCTCTGCCTCTGGAATTCTGGGATTAAAGGTCTGAGCTATCACACTCAGGCTATCATCATATTTGATGAGGCCGCTTGTATCCTAGTATATCCTTACCGAGGAACAGTGGAGCGTGATAATGGGTTGTATCAGAGTCCAGGCTGGGTCATGGAGCTAGAGCTAAAGACTGGCTTCCCAGAGACCTTGAGGAAAGGAGGCAAGGAGCCTCTTAGGCCAGCCAAGGACTGGATGCTGACCCTTACAGACTGAGTGGGCTCAGGGAACACTGTCCTATCTATTCCACAGGAAGATATAATGGGAGCTAGTGGCACGGTCTGAACTGGTGTGGGACCAGCTTTTGCCATAGCATTTGATCTTTTGCCCTGTGACTCAAGGTGGTACTAGCAGATTATGTCCAGGACTTGGCATATCGGCTAGCTAATCTGGAGGCTTGGGTGACTACCTCCCCTGGGGTTAGTATGGGACAAACTGAGGCAAACACATGGTTAATACAATCAAGGCAGCAGAGACCCTCTGAGAAAAGGCACATTTCCATTTCATTCCTAAAAGAATCTTTAAAGCCCAAACTCAAATCAAAGAGCACAGTATAATAACTTCCTGTGGGCAAATTTATAATTAATCCTGGATTAATTGGCCTTAATGAAGTTGAATTAATTACTGGCTGTTTGTAAAGAACTTTGAACTACCTGAGTACAAAACAGCATTAAAAAGGCAGAAAGGAGCCGGCATCACATTAATATGAAGAATGAATCCGAGTAATCGCAGCTCTGCAGGCTGGTTCCCGCCAGTGATTTTGTCAGGACTGCACTCAGCCTGTGCCACGGTCCCAGGTCTAAGGAGGCTGCTGCAGAGGCGGCTGCCTTCCCAGCTGGAGTGTCAGAGTGCATCCACACCAGCCACAGCTACAGTCTATCTGACCATGCCGGGCCCAGAAGTGTTTTCAGGGGAACCTGGACTGCCCCTCCCCACAGTGAGTGGGGAGAACACATAATGGATGATGAATCAAAGAATAAACTCCAAAGTATGTTAAGGGGCTAGGGCATATATAGCTCACTGGTAGAGCAATAAGGCCCCGGGTTTGATCCGGGGCACCTCAAAAAATCATGTTAAAGGACGATACATGCAAAAGACAGACTAGAGAATGGGAGAGGGGCGGAGGGGACAGGCGTATTTGAAGTACGCTGTCCAGGGCACCACTCACTGAAGGAGTGGCAGTTGAACTTGAAGGAGGTGAGGAGAACCCTGAGGAATTCTGGGAAAACGTTCCAGGATGAATTGGCCTCATAGGTCTGAGGAGTAATCCTGCCAGTAGAAAAGAGTAAGGCTGTGAGGAGCAGGGGCAGATGCCAAGGGGCTAGAATAGTGACTCTAGTAAATTAAGGAGCTGATACACACTTATCGGAAGGGCTAAAATTAAAACAAAGCCGAGCACTTCTCAATGATGCCCAATGGAAGTGTCCTGCCAATCAACCGAAGCCACACAGCGCTGCTGGGAGTATAAAGCAGAACAGTCCCTTAGAAGACAGCCCAGCAGGTTCATCATGTGTCTTAGTTACGGTCATCACTGCTGTGGTGAAACACCATGACCGAAGCAACTTGGAGAGGAAAGGGTTTATTAGATTTACACTTCCACATCACTGTTCATTATGAAGGAAGTCAGGACAGGAACTCAAACAGGAAGCTGGAGGCAGAGGCCATGGAGGGGTGCTGTTTACTGGCTTGCTCCTCCTGGATTGTTCAGCCTGCTTTCTTGTAGAATCCAGGACCACCAGTCCAGGAGTGGCACCACCGAGAATGGACTGGGCCCTCCGCCATCAATCACCAATTAAGAAAGTGCTCTACAGGCTGGCCTACAGCTGATCTTATGGAGGCATTTTCTCAATTGATGCTCCCTCCTCTGATGACTCTAGCTCTGTCAAGTTGACGTAAACTGTCCAGTACATCATATGACCCAGAAGTCCCTCTCCTCAGCGTTTAACATAGTGAGACTTGCCGGGCTGTGGTTGTCTACCTCATGCTGCTCTTTACAGAATGCTCTGAGGAGGGGAAGCTTGGAGGAACCGGACACGAGGCACAGGGCTGTCAGGAGCTACAGGTGAGGGCAGGTTTGATCCCAGGAATTTGTGGGAGGGCTATGGGCCCATTTTTGTGTCTTGATCATGGTAATAGGTTCTGGATTCTCTGAGTGAATCAGATTGAATGGTTTAAGAGCAATGACTTGGCGGCGGAGGTCCAGAGACGTAGCTGGATTACATGGGTAACATTAATGGGATTGCTGGGTGGATGTTGGGTACGAAGAGACCCGTAAGGACTGGAAAGGTGGGGTTCTTACCAAATGCATGAGGAGAGGGGAAGCCAGTGGAGTGAGGTGGAGAGTGTGGTTAGGAGTCCCACTTTTGTTTGTTCTGAGACGTCTCACCTTGTAGCCCCAGCTATTCTAGAAATCACTATATTAGAGCAGACTGGCCTCAAACTCATGATCTTCCTGCCTCTGCCTCCAGAGTGCTTTGATTACAGGCCTGTCAGGAATCAACTTTAGGTGTTGGGTGTCTGGGAGCAAGTTCTCATGTAGCTCACAGGGCTGGTCTTGAACTTGCTTTGTAGCTTGAACTCTTGAACTTCCTTTCTCTCTTTCTCCCAAGTACCGGGCTTATAGGTATGTGTCAAGATATATGATTGGAATTTGATTCTTGACAAGTCTACTTGATTGTGACTACCACTGGACTGCAGAGACATCTGGGTGCCACCATGCCTGGTTTATGTGGTGCCAGGGATACAATCCAGGTTCCATACATCCTAGGCAAACACTCTACCAATTGACCTATGTCCCTGCCCCTAGAATTCTTTTAGGAAAAAGCATATAGGGTGGTACAATGAAGTCCTCCAGATCCATCATCCAACTCAACAATAATCAACCCACAGCCACTACACAGTCCTCTTCTTTTAGGTTTCTTGTTTGGGTAGCTTTTAATTCTCCTAATTTCAAACATACCATAATGGGTGCTAGAGAGATGACTCCATGGTTAAGAGCACTGGCTACTCTCACAGAGGGTATTGCTATGGAGCCTGCTATGAGGCAGGAGCTGGTTCAGTTCCAAGGACCCCCATGGTGGCTCACAACTTTCTATAAGTCCAGTTCCAGGAGATATAATGCCCTCTTCTGACCTCTGAAGGCACTGCACACATGGTACACTTAACACACATTACAGACAAAACATTCATACGTGTAAAGTAAAAATAATGTAAAACCCCAAATGCAGCATAGTGACTTTTAAAGTACATTTGATGTCTTTACAGTATTTTTCTAGCATATACAAAGCAGACAGAAATATGCTACTAGAACGTGTCTTTTTGTAAAGACCTCTTTCCTTGGGGGCAAAGGGAACAGGATGGGACCTGCAAAGCTCCCAGACTCACTGTCTTAAAGCACCATTCAAAAGCTGATGGCGTCCCAGGCACATCAACTAAGATGGAGGGGGGACTAAGTGGAGGGGAGGGAGGGGAGACTGCAGTTGGGATGTAATATATGAAAAGATGATGATGATGATGATGATGGTGATGATAAGCAGTGTGGATGAGAACCCCAGACATCACACTGAACAGATTTTTTTAAAGGGGCACAAAATGACTAATACCATATATTTCCTTTTCTGAGGTCCCTCCAGTCATCAACTCATAATGAACAAAAATAGAATGCTGGCTTCTTGGACCTGGACCTGGAGGAGGATGGATACCTTTTGTTTAAGGGGCTTAGAGCTCTGGAAATGAAGGGTGGGGTGGTTACACCTCAATGAGAATGTGAGCAATGTCACTGAGCCATGTGTTCTGAGATGATTAAGCTACTAAATGTTAAGTATAAATTACCCAATAAAAAATGATTTTGTTGAAAAAAAAAAAAAAGCTGATGGTGACAGTTTGCTGGCCTGCAGGAGGGACACTTTGCTGATGCCACAACATACACATCTTAGTGTGCTGGGATCCTGTTTTCTGGGAGTCCCCTGGCCTTGGCCTTTGAGTAGCCCTCTGGAGTGTCCTCCCTTGGCATTCTGGAAGGCCACACTGTTATGCTAACAGCACACTTTGAAAGACATCTTCAGGGTTAGTTTAGCAAGCAGCTTCTCCTTCCCAACCTCACACCTGCTGCTTCTGTCCCTGATGATCCCTCTGTCCTTTTATCAGTGTCCCCCAATCCTGTGCATGGGTGGCTTTCTCACTGTCCCTTTGCTGGCTCCAGTGCCTTTTCTGTAATGAGCACCGGGGCCTCAACCACACCATCTGTGGTGGTTTGAATGAGGATGGTCCCCATGGGCTTATAGGTTTGAATGTTTGGTCACCAGGGAGTGTCACTATTTGAAAGGAATAAGATGTCTGGCCTTGTTGGAGAAAGTGTGTCACTGGGGGTGAACTTTGAGATTTCAAGAGCCCATGCCAAGCCCAGAGTCTCTCTTCCTGCTGCCTGTGGATCTGGATGTAAATTTCTCAGTTACTCCTCCAGCACCATGTCTGCCTGCATGCCACCATGCTCCCCAGCATGATGATAATGGACTAAACCTCTGAAACTGTAAGCCAGCCCCAATTGAATGCTTTCTCTTATAAGAGTTGCTTTGTTAGCTAGCTTCTCTGGAGCTGTGGGTTGTAGTCTGGTTAACTGTGAGTGGGTAGGTGGGTGGGTGGGGAAAAAGAGGGTAGGGGATGGGTGATGAGAGCATAAGGGAATGGGATGGTTGAGCTGGAACAGGGATGGAGTGGGAGATCAATGAAAGAGATACCATAATAGAGGGAGACATCATGGGGATAAAGAGAAACCTGGTGCTAAGGAAGTCCCCAGGAATCCACAAGGCTGACCTCAGCTTAGACTACTAGCAATAGTTGAGAGGGTGCCTGAGCTGGCTTACCCCAGCAATCAGATCAGTGAACACCCTAACTGTCATCATAGAGCCTTCATCCAGGAACTGATGGAAGCAGATGTAGAGATCTACAGCCAAGCACCAGGCCAAGCTCCAGGAGTCCAGTCAAAGAAAGGGAAGAGGAATTCTATGAGCAACAGGTATCAAGATTATCATGGGGAAACCTACAGAGACAACCAAACCAAGCTAGTGGGAATTCATGAACTATAGACCAACAACTGTGGAGTCTCCACGGGACTGGGCTAGGACCTCTGCATAAGCAAGACAGTTGTGTAGCTTGATCTGCTTAAGGGGCCCCCTGGCAGTAAGATCAGGATCCATCTCTGGTGCATGAACTGGCTTTTGGGACACCTTGCACAGTCTTGATGCAGGGGGAGGGGCTTGGACCTGCCTCAACTGAATATACCAGGCTCTGCTGACTCTTCATGGGAGGCCTTACCTTTTCGGAGGAGGGAATGGTGGGTATGTTGGGGGGAAATGCTAGAGAGGGTGGGAGGAGGGAAGAAAGGGGAATCTGTGATTGGTGTGTAAAATGAATAAAAAATTTCTTGACAAAAGAAGAGTTGCTTTGCTCATGGTGTCTTTTCATAGCAAGAGAACACCAACTAAGACATGGTCTTCCTCATGTACTTCATCTAAACCATCTATTTGTCTCATTTGCTGCTCTATCTCTAGCATAACAGTGTATGATAGCAGATGTTTGTATTTGTTAGAAAACCAAGAAAGTGAAGTCATGAAGACTTAGAAATAAATCAACATCTAAATTTGGAATTACATTATTTAGCTCTCTGTTACTCTAACAGAATGCCTTGGATAACCAACTTAGGAAGAAGAAAGGTCTGTTCTTGGCTGGCAGTTTTGGAGGTTTCATCCATGGGCAGTTGGCCCCATTGCTATGGAGACTTCAATGATGTAGCACATTGTGGCAGGATCATATGGCAGAGAAGCCTGCTTACCTCCTGCTTGTAGGTAAAGTAGAAAGATGGAGGAAGGGGCTGGGGTCTCAGGGACACACCTCAAGGACCTCACTTCTTCTGATGAGGTCCCAAACCCCAGAGATTCTGTCACCTCCCAACAGTGTCCAGGCTGAGACAAGTCTTTGGCACATGGGTCTTTGGGGAACATGGCTAAACTATAGCAAACATTACCCAGGTCTTCCTTCATCATCCACACCCAAAAAGTCACAATGTCCTGGCAGTAGGAAATCTTTGTGAGTCCCAATCTCTTACCCAAAACTCCTAGGACCAAATACCCCAGAACTCACAACTTTCCAGACACAAGGGAAGATCCAGAGAGTAGCTAGATACCTACCACATGCCTCTCACATGGATAGGGGCAGCACCTCCAATCACCTCTGTGTCTGCAGGAAGCATAGGCACTGATAATCAGGTACAGCAAGAGCCAGCCTCTCTTGGTGCAGGTCATGGTATGTTACCAGCTTGTCAAGACACTTGCCATTTTCAGAGCATTTTGGATTTTGGAAATACAGGCCCACGGCTGGAGAACTAACTATTTTAAAGTTCAGATTGTCTGTCATTCTTCCCAGTATTTATTACAAAATGTTCAAAAGTACAGCAATGTTGCAGAATTTACCAGTGTATGTGGGATAACTCATCCCTAACAGGCTAGAGGGCCAGCTGGACCAAACTAGTAATAAGATACTTTCTGAGAGCCAACCTGGGTCTGCCTAAAGGCCTTAGCAACAGCAGCTGAGACATGATCTGGAGATGACCTGGACCAATGAGAGGCAGTCATGTCACACCAGCAGATGCATATTCATCAGACCTTCCCCCCAGGGTGGGGTGGAGGGTATATAAGGCTTGCCTCTTCCTGAATAAACTGAGCTTATTGTTTTGACATTCTCCTAGAGTCTGTGTCATTGACTCTACACCTACTTGGTCCCCTCCTCCAAAGGGAACAACATCATGGGACCCTGCAACAAGTGCACACCTGCATTTGTGCTGCTATCCCCACAGCTGCGACTAGGCCCTTGACAAAAGCGACTTCAGGAAGGAAGAGTTTATTTTGGTTTCTGATGAGAGGGTACAGACGTCATGGCAGGGCAGGCACAGCAGCATGAGGGTGTGGGTCACATAGTGTCACAGGCAGGAAGCTGAGAGGTGAATTCTTCTGCTTCACTCATTTTCTGTATTTTATTCAGGCCCTGGCCTTAGCTCATGGAGCGGTACAGCCCATAATTAAACAGTCTCAAAACACCCTCACAGACACATATAGAGGTATGTCTCTTAGGTGATTCTAAATCCCATCCAGTTGACAGGATTAAGCAAGCCTCTTTCTCCCCTCACCTGGACTTGAACAATCCCATTTTACTCACTTACCTTATCACACACATATCCACCTGGTTCCTCTGCCTAGGGAAGCGTTTTACCATGTGCTCAGCCCCAGGCTGTGTTGTTACTTGTGTTTTGCTTTGTTCTGAGATGGAGTTTGACTATCTTGTCCAGGTTGACCTTGAACTCTTGGATTCAGACATCTTCCTTGGCTTCCAAGGTCCCTGGATCACCCAATGTGACCTAGGCATCTCTGATGCATTTTAAAGTAAGTGACAGAAATAGCACCCTTCCTCCTAAGCACTCCACCATACATGCCACCCCTGGTGTTCAATATTGGGTTTTAGGGTTTTGGGGGGGTACAGAATTTCCATAAAAGTGCACAGATCTGAAGTGTATACTGATTGCATGTTGATACATATACACACTGGTAAAATGTAAACCTTTATCAAGGCTCAGAATATTGCCATCATCTCAGAAAATGCTTTCAAGGCTCCTTCTAGTTCATTTCTGGTCCACCCCCACTCTCAAAAGCACCCTTAGCACTGTTTAGGTTTTTCCCACCAAAGACAGTTTTGTCTCTGGGACAGTAAGTAATTTTGAAATCTTCCCCCAAATTCCATCCTTAAAACTTCCTTCTAGCCCATTCAACTCTACTCTGTTTGAGGTTGTAACAATCATGCCTCCCTCCGGGTACTATTCCCATTTAGGTGAGGTGTCACTACCAACAGGAAACCTCTCAGGCCCATGGCTCATTCCCACTCCACATCTATACCCACCTCTTATAATTACTGGGTTCACTGACTTCCGCTCTCCCTTCTTCCTGTTCTGTTGCAAGCAGCTCTTTCCCCTGAGGCCCAGAGTTGTCCCAAAGTTGGGTCATTCCTTTAAAAGTCAGCCCAGGAGGGGAATGATGGCTCAGTGATTAAGAATTCTTGTTGCTCTTGCAGAGGACCTGGATTTGTTTTCTAACACCTACATGGTAGCTCACAACCACCCATAACTTCTGTTCCTGGGAAACTGATGCCTTCTTCTGACCTCTGTGGGCACCAGGCATGCACGTGATGTACAGATATACATGCAGGCAAAACAGTCATACACATATAATAAAATATATCTAAGAACATTTTCAAAATTCAACACATGAAGTTCACTATTGAGTCTGAGGTCAATATTACATTAAAGCTTTAAAACATTCATTTGGGTGCTGTTTTTCAGTGTTAGCGATGGAGCCCAGGGTTTTCTGTGTGTATGAGGTGAGCACTCTGCCACTAATGACACCCCTACCCCTTGTTTTATTGAGACAAGGTAGATAGATAGATCAAGTTGGCTTCTGCCTCTTGGGTGCTGGGGTTATGGGCATGTGCTATCAGGCTCAGCTCCTTTCATTACAGGTTTAATACACCTCATCTGAAATGCCTAGGACAGGAAGTATTGAAGATTTCAGGGCTTTTTCTTCGTGTTTTAGAATGCTTGCATACACATAATGTGGTAACTTGTAGGTGGGACTCAGGTCTGAACATGACATGGTTTCATACAGTCCTGTGTACAGAATCTAAGGATAATTTTACATCTAGCTTCAGTGGTCTCATGTTTTGACTCTTGCCTGTCACATGAAGTCGGGTGTGGAATTTTCTACCTGTGACATCATGTCAGAGCTCAGAAAGTTTCAGATTTTGCTGTATTTGGGATTTTTAGATTAGAGGTGCTTGATTTTTTACTGTTTGTTGGGATTTTATGTAACGCAGTGGTGAACAGTGAATTTATCTGAAGCCAGATCCTGTTCAGAACATTTTGTTGGAATGTCCTCTAACACTCTTGTTACATGTCTGCTAAGCTCCGTCCTAAAGATGCCCACTGTTTTATCACTGGATTTCTTTTTTGTTTTGTTTTGTTTTGTTTTTTTGAGACAGGGTTTCTCTATGTAGCTTTGCGCCTTTCCTGGAACTCGATTTGGAGACCAGGCTGGCCTCGAACTCACAGAGATTCGCCTGCCTCTGCCTCCCAAACGCTGGGATTAAAGGTGTGCACCACCACTACCAGGTTATCACTGGGTTTCAAACAGCGTTTTATTTTCAAACAATTTTATGTTTCCTGTCTGGAAGATGAGAAAAATGGAGGCACAAAATTTAGGGGTCATCTTCCCAAGGGCACTAATTCATATGAGGACCCCACTCTCATGACCAATCTAGTCCTAATGACCCATCTCTAAACGCCATCACATGCATGGGGAGTGTCAAAGCTCCAGAACACAAAGCCATGGAGAACACAATTCAGTCCACAGCAAGGACCCTAGTAGAGAGTCTTGATCCTAGGAGCTACTGGAGCCACTTTCTGCAAGCACACATATATGGCCTGGTTCATCACAGAGGCAAACTGACGGCCAGGTAGGAGTCAGTGAACTTTAAGCTTGGCCGCCATCGGAGTAAAACTGCCGCCATCTTCATGAGGCCAGCTGTGCCTACTTTCTAAGAGTCCAAGATCATATCAGGCCTGTGGACTGTGGAAGCCTCAGGAAGGTCACTAGACCTTCACTGCAATATCTGGCCACTCCTCCAAGCCATGTGTATTCAGTTCAGCCCTAACTGCACTTGGCCTCAGGACCTCAGGGAGGGACTAGAGTATACAGGCTGGTGTAGACTGGGGGAAGGGAAGAGGCTTCATCTGTGAGGCTGTGGGGAAGCCATAGTCCACGCTCAGTGAAGACTTTCCAGTGCAACTGCTGTGAGATCATCAACACTCCTAACAGGAACCCCTCACCTATATTTATCAGTAAGGCAAATAAACTCATCCCTAGGATGAACCAAGGTAGAGATGCCCTTTGGTTTGTCCTTGGGACCTCAGGAAGAGGAGGTAGATGTCATTCACATCTCCCCACAGGAACAAATTTTAGCAACAAAAGCTGAAATATTTGTCAGCACTCCCAAGTCAGGCTTTGCCTTAGACAGCATTCATTATTGTGACGAAATGCCTATACAAGCAACTTAAAGAAAGAGGTTTTAGTTTTAGTTCATGGTTTCAGAGATTTCAGTACACAGTCACTTGGGCTTAATACTCAGAGCCTGTGGTGGCACAGTAGCCCATTATCTTGTGACAGGAGCAAGTGGTGGTCTGACTCAACTATTCATTTCATGGTGGACAAGAAGGAGAGAATGGGGAAGGGACCAGGGACTACTAGATACAGCCTTCAAAGATACAACCTTCAAAGTCACTGTCCTAGCAACCTACTTCCTTCAGCTAAGCCTCGTCTCACAAAATAGCCCACCAACTGGGGCCCAAACATTGAACACACAAACCTATGAGACTGTGGTGGTTTGAAAGAAAATGGCCCCCAAAGGGAGTGGTGCTATTAAGAGGTCTGGCTTTGTTGAAGTAGGCGTGGCCTTATTGGAAGAAGTGTGACACTGTGGAGTCAGGCTTGAGATCTCATATATGCTCAAGCCATGCCCAGGGGTTCAGACCACTTTCTGTTGCCTGCCTATCAAGATGTAGGACTCTCAGTTCCAGCACCCTGTCTGCCTGAACGCCACCATGTCTTAAGCCACCCCCAATGAAATATTTTTCCTTTATAAGAGTTGCTGTGGTCAATGATGTCTCTTCACTGCAATAGAAACCCTAACTAAGACAGAGGACAATTCACTTTCAAATCTCAACCCCTCCTGCCCTAGAAAAATGGAAGGCTGGGAATGCAAGGCCAACATGTTCAGCTCTCCAGTCCTCATCTCTCCCCAGTGAAGCCCCAGGTGCCTTCTTTTCTTTGGCTTTTACTCTTTGCCAGGGAACCACCTAGGTTTGTGGCCTCTTTTGTGGTTCTAGATGCCCTTCAAAACCTGAAAGGAATTGCAGAGGCTGACAGAACATTCACCACATATTTCACACACAGCTAAGTTGTAGCCTGTCATGGTAGCCTAGACTCCAGAGTGGTGTTTTGGTTTTTTTTCCCTGAGTCAATGAGGTCCTCTCCCCTCTTTTCACAGTGCTTCCAGGTTTCCAATGGGCAGTTCTCAGGCTGCACTGGAATCCCAGTGACAGTGTTTGAGGGGGTCTTACCTGAGCCTTACCAGGCTGCCTGCCTTCCCATCTCTATTCTTTCCAGATAGTCTGGCTTGGCCACTGGTCTTCGGTTTTGCCTCACTCCTCCCATTTTCACAGTGAATATGTCAGTCACCACATCCCAGTGCTGTGTATACAGTCTGCACTTAATAAAGGCTGACAGAAATGAATGATGGACCAAGGAGTGTGTATGGAGGGATGAAAGGGTGTGTGAATGGATGGGTGGGTGTAATGATGGAAGGAAGAAAGGATGGATAGGTAGCAGGATGGATGGAAGGAAGAGAGGGAAGGACGGATGGATGGATGGATGAACGGACAGACGGAGAGACGAGTGAGTGGGTGAATAGAAGGATGAATACATGGAAGGAGGAATCTCCAATCTCAGTCTTGGAAAGACTTCGTCGGGGGAGCCAGGTGACAGCAACCCCAGGTAGGCAGTTTGGCTCCGGTCCCTCCCTGCGTGCACCCGACCTCCTCTCCGCCCTGCGGTAGCGCTGTGGGCGCCCGAGGGCGGAAGCTTCCGTGCCGGAACCGGCGCGCTGGGCGCGGGTTGCGGGGGGTGCGGCTTAGCGGGCGGACCGCCTAGCCGGCGCTCAAGCGGCGGCGTGCGAGGCGGCGGCGGCATGGCGGGCCGGCGGGTGAATGTGAATGTGGGCGTGCTGGGTCACATCGACAGCGGCAAGACAGCCCTGGCGCGCGCGCTGAGCACTACGGCCTCCACCGCCGCCTTCGACAAGCAGCCGCAGAGCCGCGAGCGCGGCATAACGCTTGACCTGGGCTTCTCCTGTTTCGTCGTGCCGTTGCCGGGGGCTGAACCCGGGACCGGCGACACGCAGCTTCAGGTCACGCTGGTCGACTGCCCCGGGCACGCCTCCCTCATCCGGACCATCATTGGCGGTGAGCGCGGGCCGGGGCGGGAGCCGGGCTCGGGGTCCGAGCTCGCGGGATGGTGGCGGGCCTGACAGCCTAGGCCTGGCCGCCCGCCCGGGAAGCTTGGGGGCTCGAACTCACAGCCCACAGACGTGGACGCCGTTCCCGCCTTCACTGCCGAGCAGCGAGATACTTTTCTAGGAATACAATCTAAGGAAACAAACCCCGCAAAAAGGGTATACGCAAAAGTTTCAAAAAGTCATCATTCACCTGACGTTTGGTGTCTCCATTCTCTGTCCCAAACACTATTCCCAGCTTCCTGTGTATGGGTGGTTTCAGGAAAAGTACATAGGAACGCATGTACTCTCCGGAGATGAGAAGATCCCGGTTTTTCTCCTCCCCTTGTAGTAATTGGGGGAAGGGGGTGGGGCTCAAATCCAGTGCCTTGATTTTAAGAGGCAAGTGCCCTGTCCCTGGCTCTTTCTCATGACCTGATCTCTCCTTTTTTATACACAAATCAGCACTGTATGGAGACTGCTCTACATCCATACAGAGAGTTCCACCACTTATTTTTTAAGCCCACACAAAGTTCCTTTGTACACTTACACCAACATTTTCTTGATGGACTTTTGTGGCTTTCCTAGGGCTGGCTACCCATGCTGCAGTGACTAAGCCCAGAAGTCTTTGGGGTGTGCACTAGTGTAACAGAGTGAGTTAGGTCTGAACTGTCTAAGGCAAAAAGCATATGTGTTTTCAGTCATGAAGAGTACTGCTAAAATCTCCCCTTAGAATTTGTACTACTTAATTGGTCTTTAAATACAGGCCACTTAGGAACAGGGCATTATAAATAAAACATCTCCTAGCTACCCCTCTGTGCTCAACTGTGGACCCCTCCCATTTGTCCACATGAAACTGTTCTTATGCTTTTTAAAATTCCTTTTTGCAGACCCATTTAACTACACTTAGGTCTAGAGACAGGACCCCATAACCTCTTTTATAAGTATCCAACTCAAAAATATGTATGGCTGAGTCTGCCTTCTGTAGCCCCAGTGACCCACTTCCTGCCTGCCCCCTCGCCCTTGGGTTTCTTTCCAGCAGTATTCTGTAAGCATATGCCCGAATGTATAATGGGGCAGATGGTTCATTAGTCCCTGGGCATTCCAGGTTCCAGCTGCGGTGATTAGTAAGTGCTTTGATCTTTGTGGCCTCTTTTTCTCCATGCTGCAGGCAGTCTGAGACTATTTCCCTGTTTCACTGAAGTGGAAATGGAGACTTACCTGCCCAGAGTCACCCTCTTGCACAGTCTCTATTCAATCCACGATTCACTCATTAAAGACTATCAAGGACTACATAGTAAAAACCAAACAAAACTAAAACCTCCAGCTAAATTCCGACTGGCCATATTCAAATACATTTTAGAAAACGTACTCTAGGCTAGTGTAAATTGGAGGTGGAACATACAGGGTAAAAACTAGAAAGTGGGTTGGTGTGTGTGTCTCAGTGGTAGAGTACCTGCCTAGTGTGCAGGAGGCTCTAGGATCTATCCCCAGTATTGAAAACAAAAAAAAAAAAAAAAAAAAAAAAAAGAAAAATTAAGTCTTTTCTGGTAAATACAGAATCTGACTTGTAATAACTTAATGCTTTTTCATCTTTATCATGGTGTGCAAATGGTCCAAGTTCAGTAGAATTTTGACCTTTCCTGGT
Organism: Peromyscus californicus insignis; assembly: GCF_007827085.1. Lineage (NCBI taxonomy): Eukaryota > Metazoa > Chordata > Mammalia > Rodentia > Cricetidae > Peromyscus > Peromyscus californicus. Next base: position 103,816,540 of record NW_026294584.1, on the reverse strand, counting down.
TTGTGACATGGTTGATTGTCAGGACACTGAGCAAGCAGCAAGCTCTAGCTCCTAATCAGCCTTGAGGTCAAGAGGGCAAATGAATGTTTTCCAGAGACCGGTTCCTTAGCGGGCAGGCCCAGAGTTTCCGTGTATTCAGTGCATTTTTTGACTTACTATATTCTGAACATATGATAACTATATTGGACGTAGCCCAGTTGTAAGGGGAGAAACATCTGAAATATGGGCAAGGCAGAAGGACAGATACTGTTTTGGAGGTGTGCAGGACTGGTGTGTAGCTTTTTTTCCTTACTAGCTGTGTGGCCTTTGAACCTAGCTCTGGATCTTCCATCACCAGTGCATAATGCTAACTATGCAGTTATTTTCTGACATGGCCCTTTTCAAATATTTTTTCAGAGTTTGTAAACAAACTTTGCAGGAAACCTGTTTGTCATGTAGCTACTAATGAAGTGGGGATTTAGGAAGGCAGCTCGTAAGCTGGATTGTCAAGGCCTGCCTGTCTCCCAAGCTGGGAACTTTCCATGCCACCCCAGTTTCTGAATTCCTGTCCTCCCCTTCCAATATGCACATTCATGTAGAACCTCTTTGTGTGACAAAAATGTTTCAGCATTAACCCAGTATATGATTGAATGGCCACGGTCCGAGTGCTCGGTGTTCTTCGAGACCATCCAAGGGGATTTGCTCTCTTGGCTGCTGTTCTTGTTTGTTTTTGTTTTTTGAGACAAGGTTTCTTGGTATAGCCTCCGCTGTCCTGGGACTTGCCCTGTAGCTTCAAACTCATAGAGATCCGCCTGCCTCTGCTGGGATTAAAGGCATGTGACACCACTGCCTGTTTTGTTGCTCATATCTTGAGAAAACTTCCTTTCTGGTGTTAAAATGTCACCTAGCCTCACTGGAGTGGTGAGACCATTTTTCCTTAGGGAGATTGGATCCCTATCTTCCTTTTGGGGGACCTGGAAAATAGAGCTTTTCCTTTTGAAGGGAAGCATGCACCTGTTTGGGTGTCTGTTCTGGCCCACACCTGTGGCCAGGAGGACCTTGTGGCTGGGCAGTCCCTGTAGGGTAGAAGTGTCATGTGGGTTTTCAGATGAGGAGACAAGTCTGGCAGATAAAGTGTACAGGGCTGCTGATGGAAACCATCTCTCGGCTGTCCTCATTTATCACCATGCCTTGCCTTCCTGAACCAGCTACAGGCCAAATCCTGGCAGTGCCTTTGGAATCCTGCCATTGGGACACTGCTACCCAAACAGTGGGTGGGGTCATCCACTGTCCCTTTTTTCAGGGGTTCATCGGGTCATGTCAGCCCTTCCTTCTAGATTCTCAGTCCTTTTTTGTTTGGTTTGGTTATTGACATAGGGTCTTTCTAGTCCTGACTGTTCTGGAACTCACTTAGTAGACTAGGTTGGCCTGGAACTCACAGAGATCCGCCTGGCTGCCTCCTAGGTGCTGGGATTAAAGGTGTGCACCACCATGCCTGACTCCCCAGGACATTATTGTGTTTGGACTAATCCATCCTCCTTGTTCCAGGCTCAGTTTCTAGGCTCAGCCTTCCTCTGAGCCCCCTCCCTGACTGCTTTCCTATGTTTCTGGCCTTCAGTCCTGCTGGTGACCTTTCACCTGCTGCTGCTTCTGTGGTATGTCAGACTCCTTGTTGCTTGTTCCAGTTTGAAGGTGACTTCGTTAGTGAGGCCCCCAGCCCACCTCTCTGTGGTGTGTCCCTAGCCCTCACCTCTCACACTTTCCTGTTTGCTGATGCTCCTGGTGTGTTGTGTCCACACATAGTCCATGTGTTTACTATAACTGGGGCTCTGAGGGCAGAGTGGGATCTGACTTGCCAGTGCTCTGTGCTACCTGGGCTGGTACCTAGCATCTGGCAGGTTCTTTGTGAATTCTAAGGGAGGGAGAGCTGTGTTCCACCTGCTGGCCTAGCTGGTTGTGAGTTCGTGGACAGGGTGAGGACAGGGCTGACCTGTTGAAGTGCATCCTGGGGTTGGCTCTTCTCTTGTACAGGAGATGATGAGAGAACTGGTGGAGGCATATCGCCATGCTCCAAGGGATCTCTGGAGCTCCATGCACAGAGAGTAGGCATACCGCCATTCTCCAAGGGATCTCTGGAGCTCCATGCACAGAGAGTAGGCATACCGCCATTCTTCAAGGGATCTCTGGAGCTCCATGCACAGAGAGTAGGCATACCGCCATGCTCCAAGGGATCTCTGGAGCTCCATGAACAGAGAGCAGATGCTGGAGTAGCTCACTAAGCTGGGCATGGAGTGCACCTGTCTAGGTACTCAGTCTGCTGAGGCAAAAGGATCATCTGGGCCCAGGAATTTGAGTCCAGCCTGGGCAACATAGTGAGTCTCTGTTTGAAAAAAAAAAAAAAAAGACATTCCCCACCTCTTGTTGAGGAACAGGGTGTGGACACATTAGAAAGAAGAGCTTTCCTAGAGCAAGGAACAATGTGGTTTGGCTGCTTTGTCAGTTTAGGGTCGGAGGTAACTGGTAGCATGGGGTGCAGCAGGATGTCATTATGGGATGTGACAGGTGTGTTCATTACAGTGGAAGGTCTGGTCAGAGTTAGATCCTAGAGAGTAGCCCTTGGGATGACTTCTCCTAAGGACCTGGAGCTTTGGAAGGCTGCTGCTGTGTGGGCTGTGAAGGCTAAGCTGTGGGTAGGAAGCTGCAGGCAGGGACTTCATGGGCAGAGGTGTGGTCTCCAACTCCTTTCCTGGGATCCTTGGATGACTGTGCCAGCAGTTCTCAACCTGTGGGTTGCAACCCCATAGGGGGAGATCGAACCACCCTTTCTCAGGGGCCACCTAAGATCATTGGAAAAAGCAGATATTTACATTAGGGTTCATAACAGTAGCAAATTACAGTTAGGAAGTAGCAATTTTGTGGATGGCGGTCACCACAACATGAGGATTGCATTAAAGGGTTGCAGTATTAGGAAGGTTGAGAACCATTGGACTATGAGTAGTTTACTGAGTGGTTCAGACCCTTGGTTCACTGGAGGAGACCATCACAACAGCTGAGTCCATGGTGATAGCTTCGAATGATGGCCTCTCAAGTTAGAGCCCACCCTCTGATTCTGTTGTTTTCCTAGATGAACTCCAGAACAAGACTCCTTTCTTTATGAAAACTGGATTTCATCTTCCTGATGGCTCAGATGAAGTACTGGTGGTGCTCTGGGTCAGAAGTGATGAATGCATGTGTCAGTTATCTGGTGCTGTTCTTCTGGTTGGTGCATGGCCTGTTTCGTTATTATTTTCTTAATCCTCACAGCTGCCCTGGGGAGTAAAGGTGAAATTCACATTTTACAGTTGAAAAAAACTGTACCTCAGAGAGAGCAGGGACACAGTTACTGTTAGCCAGGTTTGAACCCAGTCAGTCCCTGTGCCTCCACAGCTTTGTCTGGCTTTCTCAGTGTAAATGAAAAGTGTGCTGTCCACTGCACCCCCACCCCACTCCCCGCCCTGTGGGAGTGCTTTAGGGTGATATTTTTCTCAAATCCATTTTCAAGTATAAATCTTTCAGGGTTAGAACTTCAAAAAGATTAAACAATGTATGTTTTAAAGACTTGGGTTGGGGTGAGGGACTTAAGACTCATCTTCAATCTAACTCCAGTAGGAAAGAGGAAGGCTGAAAAATGCTGGTATCTTGGCTTGGCAATTTATAGTCTCCTGGTGGCTGTGAGGATTAACAGTGTATTGTCTCTGAGTCTTTTGTTCTAGTTGTTAATGAACAGCTCTTCTGCCACCACTGACTTGTCTCCAAGCCCTCCCATCCCATACCCACTGTGTGAGGCGAGTCCTGCTTGGCTGGGGCTGTCTCTGGGCCACTCCCTGATAGGAACGAACCAGAGGTTGTATGTCACAACTTTCTTTGTAAAGCTTAAGCTATGTGTCGTCTTTGCTTTTCTGCCTTTCTGTACTCTTGGTGCCCAAGGGGTAAAAGCTTTTGGCTCTGTGATCTTCTTTTTCAGGCCTGTCCCTTTAAGTCCCTCTGTATTCTGAGACCCTTCCTTTGGACCCATGAATATAACAGGGTTCATGTGTGCAAAAGAATGTATGCCATCAACTAAATTTCTCATGTCACCCTATGTAGTCCACACTGGCCTTTAGGCATGCATACCCATGGCCAGAAGCTGCTTGGTAGGCAGAGGGGGCTTTTGACCCAGGCCTTGGCAATCGGGACACAGGGGTGTTGCTCTAATGGGGGGAAAAAAGATGAAAAATCCTTTTTGTTTTCTTTGCTTTTGGTCTTTCTGTAAGAATCCGTGTAGGAACATGTGTTGTTAAAGTGTGGCACTTAACATGCCTGATTGACAACAATGAGGTTTATTTAGGTGCAGAAAGAGAAGTGCTTCCTTCAACTCAGAGGCTTTGGCATCAAGTATCTGCTGGGCTGTGGTTCCCTGTTCTTTGTACCTCTATCCGTTATTTTCAGCATTAACACACACACACACACACACACACACACACGCACACGCACACGCACACGCACACGCACACGCACACACAGCTGGAAGAGTCTACCGTGTGGTACAGCTTCTTTGCTGTCCTTTACTCTCAGGTGATGCTCGGCCAACACAAGTTGCTTGCTTTCCCTTGCTTCAAAGGCTCTCTAGTCAGAGGAAGTCCTCCCCACCAAAGTGTGCTGCTATAGAAATACAAGTGCTTCTGCTGTGCCTGGCGCCTAATCATTCCCTGACCCCACTTGATCTCCTTCCAAGCTGCAGTGCCTTTAGCTGTCTCCAGGAGACTCAAGTTGAGCTCCTCTGGACCACTTTCTCTTGGAGCTGGACAGCGGGTGACTTTGCTTTGGTTGGGGTGACAGTGTGGGAGCGGCACAACATCAGACACAGTCTTGAGTTTAAATTAATGCAGAATATTTGAGCAGGAACCAACAGGAAAGAAAAATGGAAGCAGGTAGTCATATTTCATTCCGTTGGGGTACATTTTTCTTCTCATGGGGCTTGCCCTTGAGAACAAAACATATCAAATGTTAAATCAAAGAATATTTTTGTAGTCATGCTAGGAATAGAAAATAATGCAAAGACTTTGCCTTCTTGAGGCAAATATTTCTCTGGAAGGTTATAATCAAAGTCAGAAGGAAATTGTAGCCACAGCTTTGGTAAAGCTGTGATCACTTAAAATTAATTGCTTTTAAGCTTTTTTGCTGAATGTCTCCCGTCTGTATCCGCATGTCTCTGGGTTTTCCTTCAGAACCACTTCATTCAGGTTGGGGTAAGATTTGGACAGGCATCTCAGAAAATATAACCTATAAATGAAGCCTTAGGACCTGGCCCTTCTTGGTCATCTTTTGTTCAGGGGAATATCAGCTAGGCTGGGACTGAGCCTTTCATGATTATCTGTTCCCTTCCCAATAAGGGATTTGGTAGCATGTAGGAGGTGATGCTGTCTGTAGCTCTGGCCTTCAGCTGCCCTACAGCCCCAGTTCTAGGAGGGTGGCATTTCTGAGGCAGCATCATGATGGGGCTGGGAGCCAGTCTGAACTGCAGTCCTCTGCTGTTGGAAGGACCTGTATGGCTGGAAGCACCATGGGGTAGGGTTGATGCCTGTGTTTTCCGTAGCTCTACCTGGCCCGCCTCACAGAAAGTCCATGATAATTTTTAAAGGCAGTTTAGTTCAGATAGTGTGCAGTTTATCATGCTCAGTGGTTTCCCATATGCTTATGGTGTCTGTCCTCCACAAAGAAGTGCTGTATTTGCTCACAATCAGTTCTGCAGACCTGGGCAGCCGCCTCCTTCTTCATAGCTCTATAGATTTGCCTTTTCTAGACTTTGACAGAAATGGAATTATTTTGTGCCTGGCTTGTGCTTGGGATATACTTTGTAGTTGTTGTTTTGAAAAAAGGTCTCAGTGGGTAGCCCATGCTGGCCTTGAACTTGCAGTGCTCCCAGGGGCTGGCATTATGGCATTCCCAATTTAGAACATGCTTTTTAAAGATAATTCATACTGTAGCATATAACTAACTGTACTTCATCTCTTAAAAAATAAATTCTGTTTCCAATTGTGATAAAACAGATATAATACTTGCTATCTTACTAAGCCATCTGGGTTGCTTCTTTCTGTGCATGCCTAGCCCGTAGAGACCCCTGTCCTAGGGACTTCTCGTGAGAGAGGGTCAGATGGTGATGTCTTGGTGGGTTTTTGTTTGTTTTTTTTAAGACAAGTTGTCACTATGAAGACCAGGCTGGCCCCAGACTCACAGAGATCTGCCTGTCTTTGCTTCCCAAGTGTTGGTGTGTGCCACTATGCCCAGCTGTCTGGGTGTTTTTATCCTCTCACTTTGGTTCTCCATGCACCTACTGCTGTTTTGGATGTGAAGCCAGATAGAAGCCATGTGTATCTTCAAGGGTCTTATAGTCAAGGGAAGCAGGAGGGATTGGTGTGGGCAGATAAAATTCAGGGTTGTAAGAGTCTTGATCAGGAGAACCTGTGTGATGTGATATGTGCCTGTGTTGTAGCACAATCAGGAAGGACACCCCCCTGATGGGGACACAGGGCCAGCCAGGCCTAAACAGATGACTTGGAGATTTCTGGGCAGAATGGCCACAGGGAGTAGCTCAGCAAAGTCCAGGGCTGTGAGAACAGGCTGATCTTGTGGGGAAGTATGCAGTGGTGAGGTACTTAGCCAGTCCAGGGAGGAAAGGCTATCCTGTTGGAACTTTGTAGGATGGTTGAGAGCTTACTGGTGGGAAGATGGAGGATATTTCACCTAGAGGACCCAGCATGCAGACAGACAAGGCAGGACCAGGGCATGGAGCTCATGAAAGAGGAAGCAAGTGACAGGCTGAGTGACTAGTGGCTGGTTGGGATAGAGCTGAGGAACTGGGTCACCTTGTGGGAGGGAGTGTGTTTTAACCAGGGGGCCTTATTGTAGTGATTTCCACAAGTTCTGTTGGATTCTGAAAAAGGGTCCAGGACAAGTGACCTCCGGGCTAGGTGTTCTGAATGTGCCCCTCCAACAGCAAGCAAGCAGACAGGCAGATAGACAAGTGGCCTCAGGAGGAACGTAGAGCTCTGGGGTGCCAAGGCTGAGGAGCTTCTGCCTCTCAGGAGAGGGTGAGTATAGGTTTGGAGGACACATACTGCCTTTTAGACACTATTTAAGACCCAACACCTACTGTATTCTCAAAGCCTGTCTCAGGGAGGCTCTGGCAAGATGTAGCTTGCTGCCCATCTCTGCTGGAGAGTGCTGCCCCAAGCTTTCCCTAGCATGGTTCCTTGCCATGACTTTGCCCAGGATTGCAGTCATGCCTCAATCCATATCAGTATCAGAAGAAAGCTATAGCTTCTGAAGAGCAGTTTATATAGGCACAGGTTCTGTCATCATACTCCCCTGCACTGCTCACCCTCCTCTCCTGCACCACTCACCCTCCTCCCCTGCACCGCTCACCATTCTCCCCTACACTGTTCACCATTCTCCCCTGCACTGCTCACCCTCCTCCCCTGCACCACTCACCATCCTCCCCTGCACTGCTCACCCTCCTCCCCTGCACTGCTCATCCTCCTCCCCTGCACCACTCACCATCCTCCCCTGCACTGCTCACCCTCCTCCCCTGCACTGCTCATCATCCTCCTCTGTACTGCTCACCCTTCTCCCCTGCACCACTCACCCTCCTCCCCTGCACTGCTCACCCTCCTCCCCTGCACCACTCACCCTCCTCCCCTGCACTGCTCACCCTTCTCCCCTGCACCACTCACCATCCTCCCCTGCACTGCTCACCCTCCTCCCCTGCACCACTCACCCTCCTCCCCTGCACTGCTCACCCTCCTCCCCTGCACCACTCACCATCCTCCTCTGTACTGCTCACCCTCCTTCCTTCACCGCTCACCCTCCTCCCCTGCACCGCTTACCCTCATCCCCTGCATTGCTCACCATTCTTCTCTCAACTATTTGAGTTTTGCTTCTTGTTAATTGGGTCTTTCATTTTCTTGTGCTGTGCAGTTAGGCCCCTGCTGCTTTGAAGTGGCCTCACTGGATAGGAGGGAGGACTTAGCTAATGTGGATGCTCCTCTTGGCAGGAGAAAAAACAACTTTGCTGTTGAGAGACGTTGACTTTCCCTCTTTCCTGTCACTGTGTTGTGATGATCCCTCTCTTGTCTTGGAGCCTTCAGGAAGACTAAAATGATTTCCTTTGTCTCTAACCTACTTCCTGAGGATATTTATTTGGTGGCACACACAGGTGCTACCCAAAGATAAACTTGACTTTTTTCTTTTAAAATCAGTGCTGGAAATGCACTAATGTTGCTCTGCGTGGTCGAAGGACCTGCCTGGCCTGGCCCTTTGCTGTAGGTTTAAAGTCCAGGGGAAGTCAATGGCTGCTGCCCTTGGCGATCTGACCTTGATATTAGAGTTCAAACTGCCCATCTGCATGTATTGTGACACTTGAAGACAGTTACTCCACTATGGTCATTTCCAGGTGAGTCCTCTTTCTCAGCCCTTTTGACACAGGCACCAGAGACCCAGTTTGTGTGTACTTAGGTATTTCCTATTCTAGAAACGATGACTTAGGGCTAGCTCAGGGATGGTCTGCAGAGCTTAGCTCTAGAGGAGGAAGACAGACCTAAGAAAGAAGGCACTGTTTCTTTAACACTTCTGCCTGACGCCTAGCGACCAGAAAACCACGAAATAGCAGGGATTGGCCTCCAGTAGACACTCTCTATGGCCGATGCCCTTTGCTGCAGAGCCGAACAGCCACATTTCCAACCGAACTTCCTATTGGCTATTGTTGAGAGCTTCCCACTGAAGATGATGGGGGACATTTTAGCTAGAGGACCCAGCGTGCATAGACAGACAAGGCAGGACCAGAGCATGGGGTTCACGAAAGAGGAAGCCAGTGACCGGCTCAGATAGTAATGTTCTGATTGTGTAGCCCAGTAGTGTGGCTGTGAGCATTGGGTAGCTATTTGTGCATTTGCATCAAGGCTAGTGCTGCCCAAGCATGGAAATACAAGTTTTACCTCAGTGCAGCACTGGATGGACTGAGACGTGGCTAGTTCTGCATCCCTACTGTAGATCAGGGTTGGTGCTGTCTCTGTGTGTGGTTTGGTGCTAGGGGCTGTCATCTTTCTGGGAAGGATCTTGGGGCTTCCTGCCTTCCCTTGGATTCCATACTTGCTTCCTACTTGTTCTGCACACCTGACAAGCCCCCCTCACCCTGCTTGCCTTCCTAGTGCCCCTTTAAAGCATGGCCTGTGAAATGACCCTCAGTCTTCCTCCTCCTTATCCTCACAGGAATCACTTGTATCTCCAGCAGTTCCATTGGTGCAACTGCTGCTTTGGGTCAGGCTTCACCTAGCTCCTGACTGGATGACTCAGTCTTCAGTCTGCAACCAGAAACTCTTCTTAGGTACCTTCTATACCTCCCTGCTTAAGTCTTCAGTTGCTCTCTGTTGGCAGAAGCCCAAGTCCATCCTGATAGATTTTGTTTTCTCCCTCTGGGACTGACTGCGTGACACTGCTTGGATACTTCTCCACAGACAGAACATGCTCTCTCAGGCTGTGCCTTCTGGTTTTGTTTTTTTTTTTTAATAATTTTGTTTATTTATTATGTATGCAGTGTTCTGCCTGCATGTATATTTGTATGCCAGAAGAGAGCACCAGATCTCATTATAGATGGTTGTGAGCCACCATGTGGTTGCTGGGAATTGAACTCAGGACCTCTGGAAGAACAGCCAGTGCTCTTAACCTCTGAGCCAGCTCTCCAGCCCCCAGGCTGTGCCTTCTAATGACAAGCGCTTTTCTGGGGAGCTGCATCTCCCTCCCAGGCTGAACTAGGTAGCTTCACTGATGACTTGTAGAACCCTGTGCATACTCTTAGAACCTTATTTCTTCCATCTTACTCATTTTGTATTTACTGGGTGAACTCTGAGGGCTGGGGCCTGTTATTTCATTTGGTCTCTAAGGGGACCATTTGGCTCAGTCTGAATAATTGACACATATATGTAGATGCTCGGGAGTTACTGAGTGAATGGTGGGTGGATGGATGGGTGGATGGATGAAGAGGAGGTCATTTCCTACTGCCTGCACCAAGCAGCCCTACTCCTGTAGTGCTTTAAGGGACTGACCAGAGTTCAACAGTGGAGAAAGCTTGCCTTGAGGTTAGACAAGTTAATCTTTCAATGGAAATTCAATCCTCACTTTTCATTTTCAGGCCACTTTGCGTAGCAAAGTAGTTTAACTCATAGCAGATTTCTGCCATGCTGATGGTTAATTTCACGGCCCACAGAGGGTCAGCACACTAATGCCGAGAACACGGCGACCTCGGTGTGGCTCGCCGCACACGGTGAGGGCCCAGCAGCCCTGTTTTTTTAGAGTAGCAGTATTCAAACATCCTTCAGCAGGCCAATTTTGAGTTAACAGGGGTGACCCTTTCAAGAACATTTTTAAAAGCTATAGCGTAGATCCCTCCCAGGCTGTGTATTTTCCTTTTTCCATGCAGTTCAAAAGGGCTGCGTCATCTGACAGGGTTTTGCAGGCAATCTTCAGCTTGACCCTGGTTGTTTAAATCTGCAGGAGGAAATTTGAACAAACTTGTACTTTGGTAATTCTTCTGCCTTCGTGAACCTTTAACCTTAGGGTTTCTTTTGGAGCCATTGGCTTCATTGTCACCCGCTGTCCCTGCTGAGGCTTTCAGAGGGCATTGTCTAGTACGTCTGTTTTCACTTTGCTACTGGCGTTCTTTTGAGGAAGGGTATTAATTCAGACCTGATTCTGAGGCAGGAGGGGAACTTTTAAACTTGCCCCAGAGCTCAGGGATGGGGAAATGAGCATAATGCAAGCCCGTGGCTGATGCTGGTGAGGGGAGGGAGGCCTCCAGCTATCCAGTGGGTAACTTCAGCTCTGCTATGTCCTGTCTGACATCATGGCCAAAGAGGTGATTGGCTCTGATAGGCAAGCCTGCTGAATGTAAAATTCTGGAGTGCTAAGTTCTTAGGAACCTAGGAAGTTGGCGGTGAATATAGGGTCCCACTGACCACTATAAAGGACCATATACTAATGAACTTCCTGGAGTCAGCAAGAAGGCTCCTCAAGTCTCGGGGAGAGCTCTGTCTTGTCATTGCTCAAGACTTCCTGATGCTTGTTCCATCCTGCCTTTCTCTTTCCTCCACCAGCTAGCCTGTTCATCCTTCACTCCTTGTTTGTTTTCTTGCAGTGTGACAGCGATGGTACCAGCACAGGTCCTTGTGGGCTCTGGTGCTGATTTCATGAAGGTATGGTGATTGAGACTGGTCTTGCTTGTGGTGTGTCGTACACTTTAATGCAGGATTTGGGGCTGCTCGAACCCCTGGCCTGGCTTCTTGACTTTCTTTCTTTCCTTGGGCTTCTTAATATCCTAAAAGTAGGGCTAGGTGACCTTTTCTGCAAGCTTGATGGCACAGAAAGAGAAGTGGATCATCATATTAATCAAGTCCATTCAGCAGTCTCTGAGAGACTTGTATGCTAGCGAGGCAGAAGTTGCCCAAGCTTTCCAGAGAGGTGGGAGTCAAGTATCAGGAAGTAAGCAAAACCATGAAGAATTGTGAGTTGTGGGCAGTACTAAGGACGGTACAGGGCTGTTGGCTTTGGAGTATCTACTTGAGGCCTTCCCAAGGTGGTGGAGTTGAAAGTAAATTCTGGAGACGATTGGGGCCAGCCACTGGTGAGTTGGGGATAGGTACTGCATGCCAGAGGAGCAGCATCTACAAGGGCTCTGAGGAGGGGCAGCTTGGGCTGGTTTGTAAGAGGGAGAGTGGGTGGCAGGCAGTTGTGGCTATCTTTGGGTAGATGTGAACACCTGAACTCTCTTAGTCTTGATTTTGCTGGAGGATAAGCAATGGTATGTTGTGATCCAGGGACACAGAGAGACACACACCCCAGCTCTTTGGAGGTATGTGGCCACATCAGGCTTTTTCTATTGGTTTTTGTCTGTCCTTAGTCTTGCCTGTTTCTGTTACCAGGCCTCGTGTTCATATGGGTGTTTCTTACCCTTCCCTTAAATTCTTTATGTTGTTTTTGTTGCAGTATTGGAAAATAGAATCTAGGACCTTGTATCTACTAGATGAACACTCTATGCTACTCTTTCCTTTAGTAGAGCAATGGGCTGAGCTGGAAATAGGGTTGGCAGACAATCCTGGCATGGCAGGAGTTAGTCAGTTTCACTGTTCCGTAGTTGTGATTGACCAGTAGACACTGGCACACTGGCATCTCTGGTTCCAGCCACAGAGTGGGAAGGAAGCATTCCTGAGTGGGCAGCAGGGATGTCAAGTAAGGCATCTCGTCACAGAGCTGGTGAGCAGATAAGATGTGGCTGGAACCTGGACACACTCCTTCCTTTCTTTGCTTGTCTTCTTGAGCATACTGTCCTTGATGTTTCTCTCCCACCCCTCCTGGGGGGTGTCCTGGGTGGAAGGTAATAAATACACAGGGTTGTGATGGGACAGATTTTACCTTTTCAGGAGAACCAAGGTTGCTATGGTTTGCTCTCCTAGCTTTACCCATGAGGTAGAAGAGTGGGTGCTGACATTCTGATGATTCGTTGTTTAGAACAGAACTGGAAGCTGATTTCAGAGATGCCCAGCTCCTTCCTTCGAGCTTTGCTCCTGAGCAGATGGTACTGGTCTCAGATTCGTGTGGGTATCTTCTATCCTTTCCTTAAGTTCTTCATGTTGTTTTTTTGCAGTACTGGGTTATGGAACTTAGGGCCTGGAATACACTCTGCCACTGAACTACACCTCTAGTTCTCTTTTCTCAAAACAAGGGAACAGTAACAGACATCCTTCGAACTTTCTTGAGATGCCAGCTTGGTCTTCTGTCTCCAGGAAGTGCTTGTGTCTGTGCTTCGGGGGAGTCACCAGAGCAAAAGTAACCTGAGGGGCTCTTGCTCCCTTTTCTGCTCTGGAACCAAATGAGTTTTTTTTTCCCCTGCAAGATTTCTTAGATAAATGAAAGTACTGCTTACTCATTATTTTAAGTTCATCAATCATTTCTAAAAGTTTTTCAAGTGCATAATAAAAGTTCCCATGACAACCAACAGCTTTTTGAGCGGTGAGTGTTTCCTAGGAACCGTAAGAATCCATTGCATTCGGTCTGATTTCTCCAGCTCAGTCTTCCCTCTTCTTATCTCAAAATCTGCCTCAGAAGGCAATCTGGGGACATGCAGCAAATACTCTGGTAACAGATGTGTGTCATCCTCTTCCTGACAAGTCCCCAGTGGAGAAAACCAGCTCTACCCCCTAAGCCATCTACTGGATGTGGGTAGATACACCCTGTGCTGCTGGTTGGAGCTGTCTGGTGCACAAGAGGGCAGTGTTTGCTTGCAGTCTCAGATGGGTGATCATGTGAGTTCACAGGTCAGCATAGTTAGAATGACCTCAGACGTTTTCAAGACAAAATAAACTGTAAGCCACAGTCATGATGAGTCCTCATATATGCCTTTAAATACATGACCCCTTCGAAACCTTGCTGCTTGTTAGCCTTCTTTTCCCTAAAAAGAAAAATATTGTTTCTTTCAATGTTTATTTTTCATTTTTTTTAATCAATGAAAATATGGTTTGCAAGTCTTGTACGACAGTGGCAGAGGTTACACAGTGTCGCAGAAGCAAAACAATGGCTTTCTAATTAAAAACCAGATGGGGAGATTTTTGTTTGGAGCAAGGGGTCAAATGTGTTTCCTCCCCCTTTCACATCAATGTAAAGATTATCTGCCTTAACTTTTAAAGCGTTTGAAGGTGTGGCTGTCAGCCATCCACCCTTTATTCTTTCATTCTGCTTTCTTTTTCTGCAAGGTGGCTTCCCTGCATCCTGGTGTTCTCTGAGATTGACTATGCCTGCTTTTTTTTTTTAATATGGATTGACCATTTTCAGTTCTCTCATGATATTCTTCTGCAGAAACTTTCAGGCCAAAAGGATTCACACTGGAATGCAGATCCTGCCCCAACCAGATTTCAGCTGCTACAGAACTGGGAGCCCCATCCTTACCTCGGTCTATACCTCCTGATTTCAGGTGTTTCTAGGATGCTGATGTCCAGTAGAATTTTAACTGATGACAGCAGTGTGGTCAGGCCCCACTCATTGATGACATGCTATAGGTGACAGAGCAGCTGGAGGGAACAAAGGGAGACCAGGCATAGGAGTGGCCATAGCTTGTCTTGGCACCCCCATGAGAACCATCTGGCCTTTCTGAGCTGCCTCTGCACCCTGGATGAAGGCAATGTCTTGAACAGGGTGACCGCATCAATAGCATGTCCATAAAGCTCATGCACAGAGCAGAGGCCACGACGGTGTGTCAAGGGTAGTGGGGGCTGTTGGACAGGCGGATAGAGACAAGGACATGGATTCCTGACTGTGGACAAGCCAGTTTTTCCTATATTGCTTGTTTACTTGATGCTTTGAGCATGTCGATTGCTAGCCCCAATGAGCATCGCAGCAAAGCACAGTGAGACCCAGATGCAAAGGGCTGTCCACCACCTAGGTTCCCTGATAGCCAGCAGGGAGACAGGCATTTCCATGCTGAACCCTGTATGAATTCAGATGTCATCTTCTAGTCTTTTGTAATCATGTATCTTCCAAAGGGAGTGTAAAATAGGTGCTATATAGGCCATGGGTTAGGTATGACATCTCCTGTGGTCTTGAATTAACCCATGACTTCTAATTTAAATGTGAATGTGACACGACCGAATACAGTGTCAATGGGCGGCTGCCTCACTGGTTTCCCTGTGACTTACCTGAATTCTACATGGGTCTGGGTATAAAAGAACGATTTTTTTTCACATCAGCCTTGCAAAAGAGGCTGCTTACCAAACATTTTTCCAGGAACAGAATTTTTGAAAAATGTCGGAGCCCTCAGTTTCCAAAGGAACCTCCTTTACAAGGGGTAGGAAGTTGTTTTGGTGTAGCTCTGGGTGGTTTTGTCTTTCCACTCCCCCGGTAGGGCTAGCAATCAGGAATGGAACCATGTTCTGTGTTGTAATTTCCAGTTGGGCTCTTGAATGCTGTGTGTTTGTTGGGTCACTGTCAGCTCACAATGGAGCAAAATGAATGAGAGCCCTGCCACAAGCAGTATGTGGGCACACCACAGAGACATGGTGACGAGATAGAATGTATCTGTGAGAGAATGTTCTGGGTGCTGTTCTGTCTGCAATGTAGATGGAGTCATTGTTCTGAAGAGTTCCAGAGTTCCCTCCACAAGTATTGCAAGGAAGGAAGACCAGCAGTGTTTTTTCCTTCTCTCTGTTGATTCCCATGACCAAATGCTCCTGCACAGCCAGCCTGGCCTTTCCAGTGAACATCAAGCAAATGTCATTTTCCAGCACGAATTAAGTTTCAATTTCAAAACACACATGGATGCTTTGCTTTTGTACGGATAAATATCAGAAATGACCAGCACAGGAGGGAGTTGAGAATGGTGTTCCCAAAGGAGCCAGGCAGGAGAGGTGTGTATCCATGTGTGTATTGTGGTAGAGTGTCCCAGAGAACCCAGCATTTTCTGCAGGCTCTTGGCTGGTGAGAGGAACCATTGGGACTTGACTCTGACAAGGCTAGGAAAACTGTTCTGACCACCACTGCTGGGAGTACTCACTCTAGTCACTGCTTTCGGGCCCTCCCCTTTGTTTCTTGGGGTGCTGCTTGGCTCTCTGGCTGCCATAGCCTTTATGGACCTGTGCTAGTGTGCTGCTTCTTACCATAGCATGTGCTGTTTAGAGTAGTCTGTGGGTGGCCCTTTCTTGTGTCTTGGTTAGCAAATAGATTGTAGAATTTTGAGGAACTTTTCAGTTTTCTGTGTAGATCTTGAGGTCAGTCAACTTCTTGTGTTTGTCCCGCTCTGTAAGCTTTGCATGGCATGCCTAAAACATTGTAACCTGTTGGGCATGCAGGGAAGACAGTCTACTTTTAGATGCATGAAGTCTGAAGACCTTAGATGGAAATGCTGGATAGACAAGCTGTCCTGTGACCACAGAAATGAGCTTTTCTCAATCTTGCTTTCTTTACCAGAGCAGTGGACTTACCCTGGGTGTGTGTGAGAGTTAGCAGTAGCAACTGGGATGCCAGTAAGTGGACACTGCCCTCCTCATCCCTGTCCTTGGGGCCTGGGACCCTGCATGATTTAGCAACAGGATGTAGCTACTTTTAGGGTCTTTGGGATAGTCAAACATCCTTTCCCTCAGCACTGCTGGCATCAGGAAAGGCCATTAAAATTATGGAAGAGCAATGTTTCAGAGAAGGAAATGAAATTATTAATTTTTGTTTATAGTGAAGGAAGGAAAACGACTTTCCTTCTTTTCCTTGGCTATTGAGTAGGACGGAGGGCAAAGCTGGCCTGTCCTGTCTGGTGTCTTCATCAGCATCTCTTTTTCTTTCTCCTCCTCTTCTTCTCCCCGTCTCTCTCTCCCGGTCTCCTACATTCTCCCTGCTTCCCCTCTTTCCTCCCTCCTTTCCTACTGGCCTCTCAAAGACCCTCTTCTTATCTAAGCTAGTCCTAGGGGAATTCAGTGTCCTGTTCTGGAGATATCCTGATGCTGGGAGGTGTTTTGTTTCATATGGTCTTGGATCTCCTTTCCAGCATGTACGTGGCTTTCAAGGGCCATGCCAGGTGCTTGCCTTGTGCTGGCTTGGCTTGTCCAGAGTGCTGCGTGTTGCTTTTGGAGTGTGTTCTTGTAGTTCCCCATGGAGTAGCCAGGGCAGTGGATAGTTACAGGGTGGTAGCAGAGCTGGTGAGCTTGGGGGAAGGCTGGAGGTGGATAGAGCTTTACCTCTGGGTAAAGCAGGCCTGAGGTTCTGGGCCAGGTGGAGGCTCTCTGGAAGAACTGGCCATTCAAAGTTGCTTGCCATTGAATGAGTCCCAGGTATATGAGCTCCGCCAGCCCAACACATGCAGGCTCTGGAAAGCCTGAAGGAAAAGACATGGGCCCATTTGGGGGAATGCCTTCTGCAGGGGGAAGCTTGCCAGGTCTTTTTTTCTTCAAAAGGAGGGAGGGAGACTGTCTGTTGGGAGCTCCTGATGGGTCACACAGTTTAGCCTTGACACTGGCCTGGGTCTGTGCCCTTCCATGCCCTGCTCTGACTGGGGCTTGGGGCACCTTGGTGTGCTTACTTAACAAAGCTGGGCTCTCAACCTCAGTTTTCTTATCTTCTAAATGGGAGGAGAATCGTGTGTGTGTGTGTGTGTGTGTGTGTGTGTGTATGTGTGTATGTGTGTGTAGAATCTCAGGAGTGAAGCTGTACATAGTGCTTGTCTAACTCAGGAAATTTATAATGGATATAGTTTAGGTTTTAATCCTTATTAGAAGATACATAAAACAATCTTGTGAGAAATCTCCCTGCCCTTTTGGTGGGAAGTTGTGCTAGATGAGCAGTGGCTCATGCCACCTGTAACACACAGATTTGTCTCTGCTTGAGACGAAATGAACACATTTGAAGCCACAAATGTGGTTGGAGTTTAGAAGAGGAAGGCCATGGTGGTGAAAGGTGATGTAACACAAGGACAAAGAAGCGACACATAGGCTGTTGGCTTGTGAAAAAACAGTGTGTTAGTCTTTGGAGAGGCCAGTATTGCTGCAGGGATCCTTAGCCTGTGTTATTTGGAAACTAGTAGGCACTGGTCACTGAAACGTGTGATGCGAGGAACATAACCTTTCTGAAAAAAAAAATGATGTCTAATATCAGGGAAGAGATCCCAACCACAGAGCAGCGTGAAGACCAACGGTGTAGTTGGCAGGCTTAAGGCCAAGAGCCAGGGAAACGGAATCTGAGTCCTGGCTTCAGTGCTTGTCAGTTGTGTGATCTGAACTTCTTTGGGCCTCAACTTCCTGGTCTTCAAAGTCAAGAAAGAACCATTTTGAGGATGAGAAGACATGTATCTGGCATACAATATGCAGGTAGTAAACGTAACTGCAGCTCCTGCTGCTCTTTTCATTGCTGTGATAAGGCTCTCCAGCCTCCTGGGACTGCCCATCGCCAGCTCTAAGTGTAGAGCGTTTCTCAGAACCCTATAGGTTTTCTCCTGTAGCCTAAATGAGTGCACTGAACCATGGATCAATCTTGTAGACAGGTTTATAAATGAATTTATAGGGCCAGAGTTTGGAAATCTATTTTCTCTTGATTTGCTACTTTAAAACCAGGTTTTTAGAATCCCTTAGTAGCTTAATATATGAGAGCCTAAGCTAGGCCAGTGTTTGTAAGTCTGGTGAAGGTGAGAATTTCATAAAACTTTGTGATATTTTTCCAAAAGACTGGTTTAATTAGGGAATACCCCCTCCTCTGAGTTGCTGTTGATTTTGGGGGACATACTCATGTCCAGATGCACTAAATATAAAAGTTGAATTTTAAAGCTTTTAACTATCACAAAGCATTCAACCTTTATGGGGGTTTTAAAGGCCTTGATGATTTTCATTTGCCCTCATTTGCATGTCTGTGAAGATTTTTGAAAATGAGGATGTAAGGAACATTTTAGGGATGGCAGGAACTATCAGTTCATCTGATTCTGGAGAACCTCCCACGCGCTTTCCTCTTGCATCCTGCCGCTTGCTTAAACCCAGCAGAAAGTCAGCCTACATTCTTTACAATTAGAAAGGCATATTTGTGTCAAATTTGTCTTAGAAGACAGGCTCGTATATATACATATGTATATATGCATGTGTGCACATAAATATATTAAAAATAGGAAGGTTGATTTTGCAGAGTGATGAGTGAAGTGGAGCAGGCGGGAGAGAACTAGACACACATTTGAATTTGAGGGAGAACTCAGCTGTGAATGGGCAGCAGAGCAGACTGGGGGTTAGCCTGCATATACTCACACAGGAGCAATTGAACAAGATGCAAGGCGGCTAGTAAAACTGCTCTGAGTCAGTCATGTAGTGCAGACTCATGGGCTGGCTTGCCCCATGAAGATTTTATTATTATTATTTCAGAGGCATGGCTTTTTAATCACCTCAAAACATTGTCTCTTTTGGGGAGATTTAAAATATACAAGTCATCTTACTTCCCTGTGGCGAAATGCCACTTTTCCTGAAAAAATTCCCGCACACGAAGTGAAACTGGAAGTTGTTGGTTTAAGTAGCCTGGACCCTGGTGCTGAGAACTGAAAGCTCACCTCCCTAGCAGACCATTCCAGCTTTGGAGGCAAATTGCCTGCTGTATATTTAGCTCCAAACTTAGCTTATGGTGAAGTTGTTTTTTTTTTTTGTTTTTTTTTTTTTGTTTTTTTTTTGTGGAGCCAGAGAATGGGTAGAAGATGAAATTCAAGGACAAAATGGAATGTGTAGGTCAACGGTTCAGAAATTCATGTTGAATCTGTGCAGCTCTAACAGAGTTCAGATGGACTTCCGTTCCTTTCCTGTGCTGTCAGCTTGCTATTCTGCGGCAGACCACGGCTTCTCTGCTTGGGACGGCATTGTTACTCAGCAATCCCTGTTGTTCCTGTAGGTGTTGGTTTATCCTGGTAGTTCTGTTGTTACATGCTTTGGGTATTTGGTTTGAAAAGAGTCGATCAAGTGTTTGCTTGTGGTAATGAACCTGGTGTGCGACTGAGCAGGGAAGCGAAGCTGGGAGTTTGTATACATTTCTTGGCGTTTATGCTGGAACATAGGCAAGAAAGATACTTGTTTTTACATTCTAGATAGGGTGGGAATCACAGCTTTAATTTTGATTTGTTCTTTTGAAGTATAAATTGGCCCGATACTTGTTTTAGTCTCTGGAATGAGTGGGAACCCGTGTCTGATGCAGATTGTACTGAAGCTGTGTTTCCTTCTCCAAGGTGGACAAAACATGTTCTGTGTGCAGAAACGTGAGCTGCTGCCTGCATTGGGAGGAAGGGAGAGAGGAAGCTGTTTGCAAAACTACTTAAAATAAATTTGAGGGGTCAAACATGGAACACGGTCACAAAAGGGAAAGGAAAAAATGCCTTGGGTCAGTTGCACTGGAATAGCACAGGCATTCACACTGGCTAGAGGGCTGTGTGTTTCTTGCTAATAAAATACAATTGGAGTAGATAATATTTGAGTATCTATGGCTAGATCTCACTGCCTCTGTATCAGGGAAATTAACCTAAAGGGCCCTGTTTTAAAAGTTTGATTCAGGGGAACAGATGTCATTTGGAAAAGAGATGGCAAGCTGTTTTCCTCCTTGTGGGAGCCTGCTTAGTCCCAGCCTTCTAAGTGGCACCTTGTGTCCGAGTTGGCGGGCTGTGGCTCAGGCAGAAGGCAGGCTTGCGTTAGCATTTTATTTAAAAGCGATCGGTACTTTTAAATTAAACATGCAAAGTTATCTTGGTGAGGCATTGAGGCTGCTGGGTTATCGAATTTGGCCCTCAGTTTAGCCACTTCAGCAGGGATGGGGGTGGGATCTAAAGCAATTAATATGCAAGCACATTTGAGTCAGCAAGGTGGTAGGTTAGTGTCTTATCAGGGCAGAGAGAATCTTCTCTAGATTTACACTTCTTTTGCAGGTAGATTATAAACCTATTGTTTAAGATTCATATTTGAAGGTAGGGTGCCAGGTTTTAGCCAACAAAGCAAGTGGGAGGAAAACACTTCTGTCTGATGCTCATAGAATGCTTAGCACAGAGAAGACCTGATGCTCAGGTTATTTGTGGTTTTCTCTCTTTGCTCACTTTGTTTGGGTGGACATTTTGTTGTTGTTGAAAAGTACTCACAGAACTAGCTGATCAGAGCAGCTCTGGTGAGACTGAGCCCTAAAAAGACAACTGGGCAGGCAGGGAGATGGCTCAGCAGGCCGAGGTGCCTGCCACCAGGCCTGGAGTCAATCCCTAGGGTCCACATGGTGGCAGGAGAGACCTGACCCCCTCATGTTGTCCTCTAGCCTCCACATGTGTGCTCGGGCATGTGTGCAAACACATGCTCATACACAGTGCGTAAGTAAATGCAACACATTATAGAATGACAGGTTTAAAAGGACTTGAATATGGTGCTGAGCCCTGTAAGGTCACCCTCCCCCCTCCCCACAGCCAGAGCCCTTGCACCTACGTTACCGTTACCCCGCTGCTAACACTTGAGCCGCGCGTATTTTCCATGTTCTCTATGCTCTACACGGTTACTGTGCTGCAGTGTGGGGAGAGGGGCTGCTTCATACCGTTTCTTGCCTTTAGCCGGGAAAAGTAAGATCTTACGCATGCACTACACTGTGGAGACAAGTCATCTTCTGCCTTTAGTAGAGAGCAAGACCCCAGATCCAGCACCACTGCAGCCTGGGAAATGTTTGGTTCCGGCAGACAGAAACATTGGCTTCTAAAAATCAGATGTGACTTAAAAATGAACAAATTTAAAGATAGGGTTCCTGGAATGGTACAGCCCTTTGTTCTGTGTGTTTGAAGGTAACCACAACAGAGGGCCAGGTTAACCAGCAAAGCACACAGGAGGAAGTAAGTGGACACCCTTCCCTTCTGGAGGCTTAGCTGGGATAACTGGCTTAAATTCAGGAATTTGGGGGCTTCAGGGTGGCAGTACCCTTTGGTAAGAAGCGTAGAGCTCTGACTGCTTCAAGGCTGCTCCAGGACATGGCCCTGGGATGTATGGCCAAATGACCTCGGCTTTTGGAAGGTGACACGGACTTAGCCTGGGTGTGAGTGGGTGTGTGGCTGACTCCCTCGTAAAGGGTCTCTAGGGTTTCCTGTGGGGCTGTGCCTTTTCCATCCAATGCCACAGTCCTTCTACTTGAGATGAAGGATAAAATGCTTGGGAGAATAGCTTTCATTGTTCCCATTCCCGAATGCTTTTCTGTATGTGGAGAGCTTTTTGAGTTTGTCTGTTTGTTTTCTGTCCTTCCATCTCGACCCACAGCCTGTGCCGACATTCTTCTGAGCAGATCACATGCGCCTGGCAAGCAGTGGGCATTCTGAACCCTTTTTGTGTTTCCAGCCATGGTCCTCAGTTTTCAAGGAATACCACCAGCCTCCATCCCGACTTAGGAGAGAACCAAACCAAAACAAGAAGCCTTAACATAAAATGCAAGTAAAACTTGACAGCATCCAGCATAGGAGTTTGGAAGTGTCTCCTCTGAAGGGTCTTTCTTGTTGGAGGACCACTCACTGCAGCTCCACAGCTGGGGTGGGGGCAGGACAGAGGCCTCAGCACTCTTAGTCTGGGGTTTCCAAATTCAGAGATGCACGAGGAATAAGGAAGAGGATACCGGCAGCTCAGGCATGACTCATGCTTCAGGACTTTCTTTCCTGGGCAAAGGTACCCAAATTGCATTGTGGCCAGCAGCTGGCCACTGAAGCCATTGCTCGCTGTCTGTTAATGTCACCACAGAATCCAGAATGAGAAATGTGTTTCTGTCTTGAACAAAAGAAAAGAAATGGGTGTGGATAGTAACTATACCAAACTCAGTAATAGAAAAGAGATCAGCCAAGGTTTTTTTGTTTTGTTTTGTTGTTTGTTTGTTTTTTTGAACTGTTGGGTTTTTAATTAGGTAATGTATGCAGACGTTAGACAATTCAAGTATACTAACAGATGGATATAAAGAGGAAGTTCTGTCCTCCTGTCTTGAAGCCCTAGGCTCCTAATTTTCCCTTGCCAGGTATGTGCATAATGTGCATGGTTCTGGTGACCTTGAGATGGTACATCTCATCGGGCAGCAGCAGCAGCATCTTGTATCTCTGTGATGTCACTGTCCTCCCTGTAGATGACCTGTGAAGTATCACTTGCTACTCTTAGTAGTGCTGGTTACTCCTTTTGTACTGCTTTGTGCAAACCTGAGGGTTCCCTTCTGCATATAGAGTGCAGATACCATTGAACTTTCTTCCCAGAGAGGCCAGAGGACTCCTACCAGCCTGCTGCTAACAGAGACTCAGGGAAAGCTGCAACTTCTAGACAGCCACTGAGGGAAGCTATCACTGGTCAGACGCATGGACAGAGAGGAGGAGCAGGGAAAGCAATTTCTTGCTGGGTTGTTCAGATTCACTTTCAATTCCTGGGCTCAGGCATTCCTCCCGTCTCAGCCTCCTGAGTACAGGAACTGCAGGGATATGTGACAGTGCCTGGCCGCAGTATTCCCTCTCCTAGGGCCCTATAATTTTGTTCTTTGTTGGAATCCCACTGATGTGGCCATGAATTCCAGTCACATGTATTATCTGTATATATATAACCATATGTATATGATCTGAGCCATCTTGGGCAGATGATATAACCTCCTGAGCTTTAGGCTGAGTCTCAGTAAGCAGGGTGCTCAAGGTCTGCCTGTTGGGACTGGAAGAGGCAGGGTGACCATACCTGCTAGTTTTCATGGCTGACCCATTCTTCTTATCTGGTCCTAAGAACTTCTAATGAGTCAGACACAGTTCCTGCCTTCTAACTAGCAAGTGACTTAAAATCTGAAAAATGAGACTCCACTAGAGTCCATCTGTGGGCTCCAGGTTGTCAGCTCTAGAGGAGACTGCTTCTGTCAGTTTGGAGCTGACAGTACATGCCAGTGGACTCTCTAGCCTACAAATCCTAAGCTTTGTCCTGCATTTTCATAGAGACCATTTTCTCCCCAGAAAGGCTGGGATGTTGTGTTGATTTGAAACCTGACTGTGGCTGGGCTCACTTACAGGACTTTACCTAGTGTGAGCAAAGCCCAGTGCCATCCCCACCACCATAAGGAGGGAAGGAGAGGAGACAATGAGATGTTGCCCAGAGGAGGAGCCCTCTTCTCTGCTCCTGGACAGCAGAGCTGTCTGGGTCATGCTAGTACCATGGTGTCCAGCCCCTCACATGGTACACAGCAAACCCTCAGTGTGCAGTTACTGGAGTTCTCCTTTTCTCTCTCTCTCTCTCTCTCTCTCTCTCTCTCTCTCTCTCTCTCTCTCTCTCTCTTTTCATTTGGCTCATTCATAGACTATGAGAGAGAGATTTGAGTTTTTCACATGTTCACAGGACAGCCTGGAATAAAGTCACTTTCTAACCCTTGTGTGAGAAGTAATCACACAGAACATTACTTTAAGTGGTATCGATG
This sequence comes from Peromyscus californicus insignis, assembly GCF_007827085.1. Classification (NCBI taxonomy): domain Eukaryota; kingdom Metazoa; phylum Chordata; class Mammalia; order Rodentia; family Cricetidae; genus Peromyscus; species Peromyscus californicus. The sequence continues at coordinate 103,792,582 of NW_026294584.1, read as the reverse complement.
GAGGTGCCTTATGGGGCTAAGATGCTTCTGCATTGCTGAGAGATACTGGGTGGCCATGCGGCCAGTGGGGCACCCAGCTGCATGTAGCTCCGAACCACTCTCTTTATTTTTTCTTGAGAGATAGGTTTTATTGTTGTTTTAAGATTTATTTCATTTTATGTGTATGAGTGTTTAGTCTGAATGTTTGTATGTGTACCACGTCCGTGCCTTGTGCCTGTGGAGGCTAGAAGAGGGTCTTGGATCTCCTGGAACTGGAGTTAAGGATGGATGTCAGTCATCATGATGGTGCTGGGAACTGAACCTAGGTCCTCTGCAAGAGAAGCCAGTGCTCTTAATCACTGAGCCCTCTCTCCAGCCCTTTTGGGCTTCTCTTAGTGTCCCCAGAGAGTTGCCAGGAGTCAGTGGGTAGACATCACAGCAGAGCACTAGTGTTCACACCTTCTGTTCTGTGTCCTTCAAAGTTAAAAATAAATGTGGTATAATATACATAACATAGAATCTCCTTTTTAACCATTTACAATTAAAATATTATTATTGCATGTTTGTGTACGTGTGTGTTCATGCACATTGTGTGTGGGCACGTGTATGCGTGTGTGTGCACGTATATGCACATGCGTTGTAGAGAACTTGTGAGGTCAGAGGACAACCTTGTGGAGTCGGTTCTCTCCTACCACTTTTATCTGAGTTCTGGGCATGGAGCTCAGGTCTCCAGGTTTGTAAGCAGACGCTTTTCCCCCTGAGCTGTCTCACTGGCTTCTTTGGAGTCATTTTTACATGATCATTGGTGTGACCGCTGCCGCCCATTGCCCACTTTTCATTTTCCCAAGCTGCACTTAGCACGACTTTCCATTTCCCGACTCATAGCCTCTGGCACCGCCATTCTCCTATCTATGGACCTGGCTACACAGGAACCTCACGTGAGTGGAATCAGCAGTGTTTTCCTTTTGTGACTGGATTATTTTACATAGTACAATGTCTTCAAATTCATTCATATTGTAGCATGTATCACAACCTTTTCCTTATTAAATAGCTAAGTATCTCTCAGGATATATATTTATAACCAGCTCTGTAGTTTTGTTTTTTGCTTTGGTTAATTCACATTTCCTATGTTATTGCATGATCTTTGGAATGTTACTGGTAATGATATAGTCTTCTCATCCTGTTTAAAATGAAAGGCAGCAGCATTATTTATGATAGTCAAGTAAAAACAATCCAAGTGTGTATCAACTGATAAATGTAGTTTTTAAAATGTGAAATATGTCAGTAAAAAGGAATATTATTCAGCCTTAAAAAAGAACAGGGCTATGAACAGATATAATTATTTTGAATGTGTTTGAATATATGTTTTAAGTTATCCTGGGTGGAACTGGTGAGTCTTATGGTAACTGTTTACTTTATGAGGAACTACAAACCATTTTCCACGGTAGGTGTACTAGTTAACATTCCTCTCAGCAATATACATTACCAGTTCCCTTCATCTTCTTTATCTGTTGGGCTGTACCCCTCCCAATGTCTATTTTATTGTGGTTTTGATTTATATTTTTCCTGATGGCTGAGGATGGAGAACATCTTTTTGTGTGGCCATTAATATTATCTTACTTGCTTATCTAAGCTCTTTGCCTATTTTTTAAATTGAATTTTCTTTTTTTATTGTGAAATTGTAAGACTTTCTAATATATTCCAGATAGTTCCTTCTGAGATGTGGGACTTGGGAATATTTCCTTCTGTTCTGGGAGTAGTCTTCTTATACCAAAAAACAAATAAGCACTTTAAAAAACCAGACATTTAGCATTGTACATATTATGGGGTGTAGCATGATGTCCCAACATGGGTGTAACATGTGCGGATGGTATCCACATGATTGGCATGTCCACCACCTCAATATCTCCGTGTCATTTGCACTGGAACATTCAAGATCCTCTCTGCTGGTGTTCTAAAGTGCTTGGCTGTTGTCAACCACAGTTACTGTAGGAAGTTGGAACCTACTCTTTTTTTTTCTTTTTTTAAGTTTTATGTGCATTAGTGTTTTGCCATGTGTGTTGGATCCCCTGGAACTGGAATTACAGATAGTTGTGAGCTTCCATGTGGGTGCTGGGAATTGAACCTGGGTCCTTTGGAAGAGCAGTCAGTGCTCTTAACAACTGAGCCATCTCTCCAGCCCCAGAAGCTACTCTTACTGTAGTTGCATTTTGAATTTTCTTTGTTTCTTTTTTTTTTTCTTTTGGTTTTGCACCTTTCCTGGAACTCACTTTGTAGCCCAGACTGGCCTCAAACTCACAGGGATCCGCCTGCCTCTGCCTCCCGAGTGCTGGGATTAAAGGCGTGCACCACCACCGCCCGGCTCATTTTGAATTTCTTAGGCACTGTCTCTCTACCCTCAGCCCTCTCCCCAGCCTCTCAGAACCCTATTCTCCTCCCTTCATCTACAATCATTACTGTAGCTTCCAGTGGTATCTGCCTTCCTGTGTCAGACACACTTCCCTTAGCAGAATGTCCTGTAGACATAATAGGTTACCACAAAATATAGGATCTCATTTTTTAATCGTTGAGTAATATTTCTTTTTCTTTTAAAAAGATTAATTAAAAAATTTAATTATATTATGTCTATGGGTCAAGTGTGTGCATGTGAGTGCAGGTATCCACAGAGACCAGAAGAGGGTATTGAATCCCCTGGCACTAGAATTATAGGTAGTTGTGAGCTGCCCAATGTGGGTGCTGGGAATCGATCCCTGGTCCTCTGGAAAAGCAGCAAGTGCTCTTAACTGCTAAGCTATTTCTTCAGCCCATCATTTTCTTGATACTGAAGCCAGAAGTTGTAAATTTTTGAACAAGTCCAGTTCATTTTGTTGCTTTTGCTTTTGATGTCATATTTAGAAACCATCTCATAGTCCACGGTCACAAAAATTTACTAGGCGTTTTATGGAAATTTATTAGTTGTTTTATAGTTTTAACTCGCTCTCACTTTCTTTCAGTCTCTTTCTATTTCTCTTCAAAGTCTCACTATGCAGCATGACTGGCCTGGCTGTGTAGACCAGACTAGCTAGCCTCAACCTCACAGAGATTTCCCTGTCTCCTGAGGGCTGGAGTAAGGTGTGCACCACTATATCTGGCTTACTTTGAGTTCTTACACACAAGGCTTTGATCCATTTGAATTAGTTTTGTGTGCTGTGAGGCAGAGGTCCCCTGTTCTATTGCACATGAACTCTTGAGCCAGTACCTGCGTTGGCCCTCAATTTGAGTCTTTCCTTTTGCTCCCTAGTTCTTGTTTTGTTTTTATTTTGAGACAATGTTGCTCTGTGTAGCCCTGGCTATCCTGGCTAGCCTCAAACTCAGAGATCCACCTGCCTCTGCCTCCAGAGTGCTGAGATTAAAGTTGTGTGCCACCACCCACTTTGTATTACTGTCTATGTTTGCTTTTGAGGCAAGATCTTATGTAGCTAAGGATGATCTTGAATATCTGATCCTTCAGTCTCCTACTTAGGTGCTGGGATTAAGGCATATGTCATCATGCCTAGCTTTGAATTGCCCTTGGCCAGGAATGGGGAGTGAGGCGTATTTATTTGTGTGTATGTGCACACAAGTCAGTAGACAACTTGCAGGAATCTGTTCTCTCTTTCCACCATGTTGGTCCTGAGATTGTGAATTTAACAGTTTTCAGATGTGGTAAGCCATCTTGTCAACCCCCCTGAATTTTTAAAAAGCTGTGAATTCTGAGGCTGGAGAGTGTTCACAGCAAGAAGGAAGACCCCAGTTTGATCCACAGAACCCATGAGGTTGATTGTTGGTTGGCTGGTTGGTTTTGTTTTGTTTTGTCTTAAAGGCTGGCATGGTGGTCAGTACTTGTAATCCCAGCACTGGGGGCAGAGTGATCTTGGGGCTCTCAGGCCAGCCACCCTAGCCTAATGGATGAGCCTAAGCCAGTTCAAGACTCTCAGAAAACAAGATGGACAGCATCTGAGGAGGAAAGACACCCAAGGCTGTCCTGTTGCTTCCCCACACATATGCACACCCCTCCCCACAAGACTGCCTTCCCAAGACTTTAGGGAGCAGGTTAATGATAGAGTTCAACTGTGGAGTCATGTGGAGGGCACACTTCCTCCAGCTCCTCTGACATCACTAGCCACCTCTACTGCTTGTCTCCCCTTTTGTTTCTAGGGTGCATCCCAGCAAACCTGACTGTTGAGGCTCCATCTGCAGGAACACGGAGACAAGACCTCTCATGCCTTCATGCTCAATAGGTTGCAACATGATGGAACTATTACTTTTAGAATCCAAAGCTTGAATGTGAAGGTCAAATGGGTCCTAAGCAAGCCCTGCCTCCATCTTGAATATTGCCATTCATATGTAGTTGCCAAGGGCCTCATCCATATTTTCCAGGAGTTCCTACCTGAGCCAAAATGAATGAAAAGATGCTCTCCCTGACTCAGGAACTTAGGAAGAGGAGACAAGGAAATTAGGTGTTCTGGAAATTTGCATGGTAGTAGCAGTATGGAAGAAAAGGCAGCTGTGCATTCCAAGTTTCTGCTGGCTTCTGAGGACCCTAGGAACCTTCCTTAAGCCCTCCTTGTTGATGCTGTTTGTGAGGAAGAACAACCAAACCCTCCATTAGTGGATGGCCCATAAGGTGAGAATAGGTGCCATCTATTATTTCTCACAAATGTAGGGTGCTGGGTGCTGAGCCACCTCCCCCTCCAGGACTTCCATTGTTGAAGTTGGTGAGTAAAGACAGCATGGGAAGCAGATGTGCTGAGAGGTATAGTGTGTGAAGGGTACGGACTGTAAAGCCGCTGGGTGCAGTGGGGTGGGGAAGGCTCATGGAGGAGGTACCATTTGTATGGGGCCCTGACAGGTGAGGTGGAGTCTGCCTCAAGGACACCTGTGACTTCAGTGGGTTCAGAAGGTGCAGCAGCAGGAGGAGACTGGCACCCAGCTGGTGAAGCTGGTCGCGTCAGGACATGTAGGGCATTTCCTGGAGGAAGTGCTTGTCTGTGAAAGATCTGTGGCATGGAAGGGAAGATCTGTGGTTTTCTGAGAGAGGTGAAGGGGAGAGGAGTAGACGTGCTGGTTTAGTGTTAAATGTCAACTTGCCACAACCCAGAGTCACCTGGGAAGAGAGCTGCAGTTGAGGAATTGTCTAGATCAAGTTAGTCTGAGGCCTGTCTGTTGGCTGTTGTCCTGATGGTTGATTGACATGGGAAGACCCAACCTACTATGGGCAGTGCCATTCCCTGGGCAGCTGGTCCTGGACTTTGTGAGGAAAGCTAGCTGAACATGAGCAACAACCTAGCAAGCAGGCAGTAGTCATTTGTCTCTCTGTGCTCTTGACTGGATATGATATGACTGACTGCTTCAACTGTCTTGACTGCCCCTCAGTGACAGACTGTAACCTAAAGTTGTGTCGGTAAGCCCTTCCCTCCTCTGGTTTTGCTCAGGGTGTGGGATCATAGCAACAGAAATGAAGTTAGACTCCCAGGAGGCTGTTTTATAGGCTAGCACTCATAGCCTGTGGGAAGGGATGAGGGGCAGGAAGGAGGAAATGCAAGGTAGGAATCCGACTGGTGTTGGGAGAGGGTGCTTAAAGCAGAAGGGTGTGAGGTACGGGTGTAGGCAGAGGCTGAGAGCTCTGTTGCTGCCTCCAGGAGGCCTGGTGGGTGCGCAGGCGGGTGGCAGGCAGGGCGGCCTCAGGGCCCCTCTTCCTTGGGGAAGATGAAAGGGACTCCATTTGACTTCGTTTTATGCCAATCAGGTGCAGCTTTTAGATTCCTGGCAAGCTGCCACATTGCCCCCAGGCAAAAGTTGGCGGCCATGGTACTGTTGACCCTTTGTAGTAGATGGGAAAGTCTCTGCCTCGCGGATGGCCTGGAATCAGGAATTTGGAATGCATAGCTAATGCGCCCCACTCCAGACCTTTGGTGTTAGTGTTCCACAGGATCACATCTAATTGACTATTTCCAAACTCTTGTGCATTTTGACTGTACAAGCAAGGTATGTTGCCAGCAGCCCCCCCCCCCTTGCTGGGGCTTCCTCATCTGCAGTGTTCTGGCCCCACCTTGTTCTTCTGACATGAGGGGCCCTGTGCCTAAGGGTGCATAGTGCTTTTCTAGCAACTCACCTGGTTTCCCTCTGGTCTCTTGCCTGGAGTTCCATAATGGGCCACTGTGTGTGAGGTGGCTCTGCCTAAGACTGCCTTTCCTATCATTGTAGGTCTGTGTGAGCTGGACAGGCGATGAGGCTGGCAGGGCCTTGACCTGGGGTTGGGGGCATGTCAAGGTATGGAATCATTGCCCAGATGGAGTGGCCCTGGATCTTCTTTCATGAGTTCTTCCTTTCCCAGTCTCTTGAGCATGGGTTCTATGAACCTAACTTGCTTCCTCGGCATGGGGTAAGACCCAGTAGTCCACAGGGCTCACTGAGTATGTTTCTTTATGGCCACCTTCTGACTTGGGCATGTCATGATCTTCCTAATCACAGCCATAGAATGTTTCCCATTTTGGTGCTAGTTTTTTAAAATGTGTGAGGTATTGTTATAGTAAAGTATAAAGGATGGAAGTACTGTCAGCACTGCAAGTGTTCAATAGTGTTCAAGTTCAGTAGTGTTAAATACACTCGTGGTACGCAGCCCTCACCATGAGTTTCCAAACCCTTCACTTCAGACCAGTTTGAATCCTCTTCCATGACACAGCTCCCATCGTTTCCAGCCCCTGGCTGCCGTCATCTTGCTTTCTGCCTGGAGCCTAAGGACTGCAGATAAACAGAATCATGTACTGTTTCTTCTTGTATGACTGGTTTTTTTCACTTAGTGTAATGTACTCAGAAGTCCCATGTTCTAACACATGTCAGAATCTCCTCCTTCTTTATAGAGTGTATATCCAGCACATTTTGATTTTCTGTGTATCTATTGATTTGGTGATAGTGAAGCAAATATGTTCTTGGGAACTGTAGGTCTACAAGGATCAGGTCCTTTCAACCTCTTTGGGTGTTTACCTAAGAGTATAGTTGCTGGATACAATTCAGGTTATCCTTTAAGGAGAAAAGACAGGTTTTTAAAAATAAGATGGGGTTAGCTTTTTTTTTCTTCTTTAAACTAAAAAAAAATTAGTGTGTATAATGTGGGGTAGGAGCACATAAGCCACAGCATGCCCACGGAGATCAGAGGACAACTTTGTAGAGTTGGTTCAGTCCTTCTACCTTAACATGGGTTCTAGAGATGGAACTTGGGTCACCAGGCCTGAGCAGCAGTCACCTCTACCCACTAAGCCATCTCACTAGCCGCAAGGCTATTTCTTCAAAATAAAGCACTGGGCATAGTGGTATGGGTAGCTTTCTGACACTGGAAACAGCAAATATGGCTCTGGAATGACAGCCTCTAACTAGCCTGGCTGAATGCTGCTGCTGGGCCATAGTTCTCCATGTGTCTTGGGCCATCACTTCACTCTGAAAGGTGGGGTGCTACCACACTCCCAGTAAATCAGATGTCTGTGTAGGAGACTGTCAGTCTTCCTGTGGGTACCCTTATTCCATGTTAGCTGTGTGCTGCAAGCCTGTAGTCCCTGTACCTGAGCTCCTGCAGTGCAAGAAGAACATGCCTGGGGAATTCTGGGCCATCACGCTAACTTCAGTGACTGTCTCTCCAGCCCCTCTCCTGCCCTTTCTCCCATGATGCCCCTGCCCTGACATTGAAGCACAGCCCAGTATGCTCAGGGTTCCCTCTGGTCTTTCCAAGTGCTGTGCTCCTGGACCAGTGTACCTGCGACACATGTTCTGCTCCCTCCTGGCTACCTCCCTAGTTTGCTAACTATTTCCATGGACTGATGAACGCTTTCCCCAACACGTACTAAGTGATGTTGGAAGAAGAGTGTGGAGTCTTTCGGGAGAGTGCACATAAGAGGCAAGAGATTGCTTCCCTAGGACTGTTATTCTCCTTGGGCAAATGCAGATGAGGCTCTGCAAATGTGCAGGTGGTAGTGATATGTGCAGGGGCCCTGGCATGCTTTTCTCTTAGAAGCCACCCAGCCTCTGGCTTTCTTTGGGGGCTGTTTAGCCCTGTAGAAAAAACCCAAGGTTTTAGATTTTAGGTTCAAATTTGGAACTACCCCTTACTGACCTTAGGACAAATGGCTATGGGGAGGACCAAAAGGTTTGCCATATAGACTGTCAGCCATGGAGGCCTGCTTCCTAGAATCTGTTAGCCCCAAGTGCCTCACGTGGGAGCACTCCTGTCAGAGCTTGGGGGAGTTAGCAGGCGCCCTCTCTAGATGCAATACTCTCTTGCCTGGCACATCCCTGGGAAGATAGAGCTATATAGGTCAGCCTCTGGGAGGCTGTGGAGTGGAGGCCTGCTCCCTGTTTGCAGTCCTTGCCAGGGCTGCTCAGGCAGCTTCGGTAGTGGGGGCCCCAGGTTGAGCCAGCACTGACCAAATGCCCTGTCAAAGGAGGCCTGCACTGTGCTGTAGCTTGGTGTCTGCAGTCTTCCCTGTGCATTTGCTCATTTGCCCGTGTGTGATTTTTCAGTCTCTGGGTGATTGTTTACCTGGTTATTTGTGTGGAAATAATAATTTTAAAATATTGTTCAAGATATATTAACTTCTTTGCTTAGTACCAGCCACTATATTAATATGACTTAAAAATGCCATCTTAGGAACCTCACTGTAGCCCTGTAAGGGTGGTACCAATACTTCTTGGTAATGAACCACAGCCACAGAAGTGACTTGTGGGGTCATAGACTCACTGATGGGCAGGCCAGGATTTGGATGTGGCTCATCCACTTCCTTGGTCTTCCCTGCTCCAGGCAAAACTCCTCCTGGTGCCAGCACAGGTACACGGCTTTCCCTCTGGAGTGGGAGGTAGGGAAAGGAAGCCGCATGTCTTAAATGAGAATGATCTCCAGCATGTGGAATCTGTTCTAGCCAGGGGACTAGAGGGAAGAAGAAAAGACTCACCATAACTGGCAAAGTGGAAAGTGGGGCCTCCACATGTTGCCCACATTCCTGGGGGGAGTTGATGCTTTGTTCCTCCTTCCCTGCTGCCACTCCTCAGGACAAAACACAGGGCACCTGTGTGGCGTACGTCACATGGTCACAGGGTCAGAGCCTCTGAGCCTCTCTGGGTCCCTGGGCCTCCTAGTGGGAGGTGGCAGAGCTCTGTCTAGGTTGAGGGTCCTGTGTTCTGTGGCAGTCATCACTCCGTTTCCTGTCAGAGACCAGCAGTGTCTGGGTAGGAGTAGAGAGATTATTTCAGTGGCGGGGTGTTAGAAAGCTTCCTTCCACATGGCCAAGCCATTCAGGGGATTTGTGGGAACTCTCCGTCCATACTTACGATCCATGTTGTGACTGTCACAGATGTTCTAGGAAATGACTGAAACGAGCCAGGCTTCTTTGCAGCATCCGTGTAAGAATGGGACGACTGAGCAGAGGCAGGTAGTCTGTGCTGTATTGCAGTGCTGCGTGTGACATCTGAAACATGAAGCATCACACCGACTGCAAGGCAGAGTGAAGCACACAGCTTCTCCCAGTAACATACAAAGTGTGAGCACACGGGAGCTGCCAGCTAGACAGAGGAAGATGTCAGCAGGTCACTTCCAGGGCTGGGGATGCAGGTGCCTGACATCTAGTTCCTTCCTAGGTTTTTTTTTTCCTGGGTTATGCTGTTCCTGGTGAAGTTTTCCCCAGTGCCTGCAGTGAACATTATTTGTTTTCTTCTCTCCTCTGGCAAAAGTCTGCCCACAGCTCTCTCTGAGGAGACCACTACATTGCTGCAGCCAGGCGCCAGGCTGTGGCCAGCTGGCACTCTGTGCCATACTTCTGCCCCACTGTGTGATTCCCAGAGGCAGCGGTGCAATCCACACTTAACACTGTCTTTGTGTTTTTGGCACATGGAGATTCCTTCTTTTAAAGATTTATCTTACTACTTTATGTGTATGAGTGTTTTGCCTGCATGTATGTATGTGCACCATGTGTGTGCCTAGTGTGCCCAGAGGTCAGAAGACAGCATTAGGGAAGTCGGAAGAGGCCATCAGATACCCCGTATCTGGAGTTACAGCAGACTGAGCTGCTGTATACGTGCTGGCAATCAAACCTGGGTTCTCTTCAAGAGCAACAAATATTCTTAACACTTGTGCTGTCTCTCTAGATTCTTAATCTAGACTCATTTTCAGGCTTAGGAGCCATGCTTTCAGAGTTGAGGAAACATGAAAGAAACATACCTTAATTTTATTAGTTTAAATGTTAAAGCATTGAAAAAAGTTTTCTGATACCCCAACCACAGTTCTCTTTTCACTGCTATACAGAGCTGGAACCAAGCTCCTGATGTGGATGATTAACAAGGCACATACTTCGAAAAGTCTTTAAATGGGTCTTGGATAATTATTTGGTCTCCTAATGGAAGTTGAAGTCTCTGTGTTAGGATTGAGTGCTGGATCTGGTGACAGCAGAGAAACACTCGAGTCTACTTGGAGCTGTCTTCCTCCACAGACACCTGCCATGCACAGGTGGGCTCGGCTTGCTGCCCTCTGTCTCTGGGGCTGTGAAAATGTCTCCTGCTCCTTACTTCCTGGCTGAGTGCATCTTCCCTGCCCACAGTCAGTTCTCAGTGGCTAAGTCTTCCAGCATCTTGAAAGATATGTTGTTGGGCCTGGGCATGGAGTCAAGATGGTAAAGCCTATGACAAGGATACGTGGATAGAGGACCCCTGAGATACAAGAAAGAACTCAGCCTTCTCCCAGCAAAGTGCACATCATGGTGTCTGGAGGTGCTGGGTCCCAGCAAAGAAGCATTGTTTAGAACAGCAGTAGGTTGCCCTTGTGGCCTCTCTGTGGGGCCCTGTCTCTATGGGTAGGTTTGTACTATGGCTAGGAGACAGGAGTCTGTGACGCTGCTGTTTGTGTGAGTCAGTCTCTAAAGGGAAAAGGAAGGAAGGAAAAAGGTGATTTATGATACTTCTCTTCTGATGTGGGTCATTCAAATAACTAAAAAGACAAGGCACCCTGCTGGGCATGGTGGTGCATGCCTCCATATCAGCTCTTGAGAGACAGAGACAGGCAGATATCTGTGATATTCAAGGCCAGCCTGGTCTATAGAGCCAGTTCCAGGACCGCAGGACTACATAGTAAGACTGTCTCAAAAAACAAAAACAAACCCCTCCACGGTGCATAGCCAAATGGAATTGTTCATTTGTTACGATCAGTAGTTGATTGACATGGGCACAAGTTTCCCTCTGCACAGATTTCAGCATGCACATTTTTTGATTCTAATCTATAGGTAGAGTTTTTACTTAAGAGTGATTGGTGTGTGTATGGGTAGAATGTGTGCTATGATACAAGATGACAGTCTTCATGTATCTTTGCAATAGAAGGTTATTTTTTCTAATTATTTTTGGATAATAAGCAAAAGTATAAGAAAATAATAATTGACTATTTTCCATGGTTGGAATTGTATATTTGAGTCATTTTCTTCTGCTGCTTTTTAACCTTAACACTGTACCCTCAGCATTTTCCCATACCATTCAGCACTTTAGCAAACATAAGTTTTTCATGCCTGTAGGCAGTCTCGCAGATGAATATACAGTTGTTTAAGCATGTGATGGTATAGAAAAAATTGACTTAGAGAAATTTTGTTCAGAAATTGTGTTTGTCATTGCTGGCTCTGGGTGGCCTCTGTTAATGGGCACAGAATTGACAAGTACCTTGTTGGGTACTGAGAGCCTTGTGCAGTACTCGGGCAGGTAGGCAGGAAGGGCACTGCTGTCAGTGGTGGTGGCAGGGACAGGAGCAGGTTTACCATGAGGTCTTCACAAGAATGTCCGTGTTCTCGGGGTAGGAATTTGCAGTCTACCCTGGCCTCTCTTGCTGAAGGAATGCTGTCCCTCCTGTAACCACGGTTCCCTCTCTTGCTTTCCCTGTTCTGTGTATTTTTGTAAGCTGCTTTACATCCTTTTGCAGTAAGGCAGCTTAAGAGTAAATAAACATGACTGTTCCCTCTGGTGCTGGACATTTAGCTTGTTCCGATTTCTTGCTGCTGTAAGTAGTGTAGCACTAAATATCTTCGTGCATTGAGGGCTAGCCTGAGCTGGATTATTTCCTGTGACCGCATTCCTAGAGGTGAAGTTCAGGACCAAAGGGCATGTGCACCTTTACACCTTGGTCCCACATTGCCACATTGCTTCTTGGAAGGTAGTACCAGTCTGTAGTCCCCATGGCAGTGGTGGGAGAAAAGATGGGCACGTCTTTCTGAAGTCCTCGTGAGTGTGGTATCCTTTCCAAGCCCTGACTCCTGGCTCTGTGTAGCACCATGGCTTTTCACCTGGCTGTTGTTGTATCCTATATCATTGTCACCAGAGTTGAGGTCTGTCCTGCCTCCCCATGTAAATCTTGTTTCTGGGGGGAGGTGGTCCTGTCGCCAGCCAGTCCTGCCTGCGAGGACTACCCCTCTGCCAGACAATGGGCACATTCAGACCCAACTCTGTTTTCAGTTATTAAAAAGCGGAGCCGGCTGTCTGCCTGAGACTTTAATCTTTGAGCTTTTATTCCCTCTCCTTTTTCCCTCCCCCAGCCTTTTGTTTGTGCAGTTCTGAACTGAGCTGTGGGATGTGTGGGTCCTGGAGTCTGAGTGTATTGGTCCTTCTCTTGGCAGTGACAGAGAGTTGGAGCTTGAGTAGGCAAGGGTGGCCGTGGATGGGAGGACAGGCAGAGAGGAGAGGCAGGCTCCAGCAGCCTTAGGACTTTGCAAAAGCTATGTGGTTTCCATGGCTCTGGGGGCAGAGGACCACCACTTTATTCTGTCCCCATGCTTCATCAAGACACTTCTGCCCTTGAATTGCATAGTCTTTATAAAGCCTGCTACATTTCCTCTTGGGAAATAGTTGCTATGGTTGAATTAAGTATGCATGTATTTGAAGACACACCCAGAAAGTTCCAAACCCAAAAATGTCTTCCAGCTTAGACAAGGCACTCTGGTGGTGGTATACTTGTGCCCTATAGCGACGCTTTGTCCAAGGTCACTAAACAGTTGAACATTGATTGGCAGAGCCATAATCCAGACCTCTAGAGTAGAGACACTGACCTTGCTCTTGCAGGAATACTAGGACTCCTGCCTGTGGAAGTATTTTTGTCAGCCTGAATTTCTTCTCTAAGATGTGGACACCTTTCTATCAAGGACCCCACTTTTCAGGCCAATCAAGCCTTTGACCTGAACATGGGGCACATTTTCCTTCACCCCCCCCCATGTATACATTAAAAACTTACTTATGTGTGTGTGTTTGTGTGAATGTTATGTGCACACGTGCGAGTCTGCAGAAGCCAGAGAAGGGTGTCAGGTCTCCTGACTCGGGAGTTACAGGCTGTTGTACAGGTGCCTGATCTGGGTGCCGACAGTTGAACTCCTGTCCTCTTGAAGAGCAGGAAGCCATCTTTTCAGCCCCCAACCTATCATGTTTATAATTGAATATATCTTGTTTTTACTCTCTTTTTCAGACCACTCAAGCATTCTCTAAATGGTTCAGAGAAAGTGAGTGTTGCCTTGCCTCCTATAGGCAGGTGCGGAAGGGCAGAGTGGACTCCTCCACTCAGTTATCTTTGTTCCCGAGTGCATGTGTGAGAAGGCTTCCAGCTTCTCAGTAGGCTGTGCTTCACTAGCTTTGCGATCCTTCCCCTTCGAGGTGACCTTCCTTCATACCTTCAGAGGTCCAGTTCTCCTTAGCTTCATGACTATAGGACGTGACCTTGCGTCTATGTACCATTTGAGCTACTGTTAGCTGCAGGTGTTTGGGATATCTCTGGTCTTTGTGGATGAACACCTCTTTCTGCACTTTAGTATTTCTTTCTTAGAAGTAGAAACAGCTGGGCAGTTGTGTTGTGATAGATGTTGCCGAGCTGCTCCCCCCCCAGATGAGTACTGATTGTTTGTTTTATATAAATAGTATTTTAAGTGAATTGTCATCTGGGAAAGTAAAAGCCTTGCCTCCATTCATTTTTTTACTTTCTGTGCCCTGACAAACCATCATACACACTTTGTAAACGTGGATTGGAAAGCCCAGCTTCAAGGTGAATCAGCTTTTACCCACTCTAAACTGGCAGTGTGTGGCCTCTGCCAGACCTCCACATCCACGGCCTTATCTGCGGAGGCATCCAGGAGACTCTCCATCTGACCTATAAGAGAATCCTTCTGTGGCCTGTTTTCATCCAAGCCTTGGTGGAGAGGAAAAGAACATGGGTTGAAGCTGTGGGAAAATGGTCTGGTATTGTGGGCTCATGGAGGAAAGAACTTGATGCAGGTTTCCTCGAACAGCTATAGCACTGCTAGAGAACTAACCTATATTCTCTGCAGTGTGTCTTCTTTTTAGAACATCTGTCACTTGATAACTGTGTCTTTGGGGTTGAGTAGAGAAGCTGTGAACCATACAGTTCCTTTCAACCCTGAGTTGAGGCAGTTTACTGTTGGTTCCTTGTTAGCTGCTTAAGATCACAGGCATGTGTTGTTCACAGCCTACATTGTCCCCCTTTGTTTTATTTTTTTAATTTTGCTTTTCTTTTACTTAGCCATCTCCTCCTTGAAGTCATGGATTAAAAGTGCTAGTGTCGTTTCCATCTAGTACATGTTAGAATAAATGCATAACCACTACAGTAAAATTTGTATGTCACCTAAGATATGGTGCATATGCATACACATAAGCAAAACATTCATGCACATAAAATCAAAATAAACAAAGCTCTAAACTATGATGGATGTATCCTATACTTTGGGCAACTGCATACTCTAATGGTCCTTTACTCTCTTTCCCACTTGGAGCTGAGCTCTGATAGATATTGGACACGGGGTTGGGCATTTAGCTCAGTGGTAGAGCGCTTGCCTAGCAAGTGCAAGGCCCTGGGTTTGGTCCTCAACTCCGGGGGTGGGAGGGTGGGGGGAGAAAAGATATTGGACACAGATAGGAAGTAAGGGGTGCTGTCTGATCCAGAATTCTGGGTGCTTTCTGCAGAGCAGAGGTCTGTTGGGAGCCAGGATCAGTATACTGGGGAAGGTTTAAAGGAGCTCCAGAACTACAACATTCGGGTCTGGGAAATCCCAAAAGGGGGGTATGAATGCCCAGAGCCCATGAGCCAGCCCAGGACCCCAGGCAGTGCCCAAGAGAGCAGGACCCAATTTCTGTGTATATGGTCTCTACTGGCATGTGTAAGGATGTCTGACTGACTGGTTCATTGTAGGACCGAACTCAGTCTGGGACTGGGAAGGGCAGATGCACCTGACTGGTATGGGCAAGAAGGAGGCCTGGTGGACAGGGTTATCTTGTTTCATTTGGGAAGGACAAAGTGCTGTAATTCTGGACTCTGCATGCCTCAGTTTGGTTTTGGTTCTCCAGTGCTCCACCACAACTGATTCTTCTTAAAATGTCCTAATGGACAGAAGTTTAAAAAACTTGCTGTATGTTTTCCTCTAGATGTATGTAACATGTTGCTGCATTCCCGTAGATCTGATGCTTTGAGATGTAACATTTAAAGTTCTCGTGTCCCAGAGGCAGTGTTTCACTGCGTGTGGTGGGACCAGCTTGGTTACATGATGAGTTCTATGCCAGCCTGGGGTATATGCAAGACTGCCTCAACAAACAAACAAAATCCCTAAAACAAACCCAAACCCAAACAGAAATAGATCTTTGTTCTTTCTCTTGCCTAATGTGGCAAAAAAAGGGTTTGTACTTTCTTGGTCTTATTATGGGACAAAGCATTTAATATTCCTGTTAAGTGTGTTGTTTGCTGTGGGGTTTTTGAGGGCTCATTTGGAGGTAGAGTCTAGCAGGGGAGTGTGGCTACTCATAGACCCTTGACCAAAACTCAGTCCTCTTCTATCAGGGAAAGACAGCATCTTGTACTCAGTTCATAGCTCTGGGAAGGACACACAAAGTGGTGAGGGAGGAAGAGGCTACTCACCTAGCCAGCCAGGTCAACCAGATCAGCTCCGACAATGGGGCACATATATGGTAACTAGGTCACCCTTCTGTCTTGCTGTGGATGTTTTACACATGTCCTTTATTGTGTTAGACAGTCTTATCATGAGTAATTGTGGAAATTGGTGTTTTTATAAAAGTTCATCTACTGCAATGATCATGTAGTTTTTTTGTTCTGTTAATTATGGTAAATTATAAACTGAAACTTTTGAATGTTAAACATAACACGTTAGTTATAATTCTTACATTTAAGCACTGCTTCAACTTTATAGCTTTTTGTTGTTGTTGGTGGTGTTTTGTTTGAGACAAGGTCTTGTAGCCTAGACTGGCCTTGATCTCAGTGTGTAGCTGAGGATGACTTTGAACTCCTAGTCCTTTTGTCTTCACATCTCAATTGCTGAGATAATGGGCCTTGTGCATACTAAAAGGTACTCTACAAATGGAGCTACATTTCCAGCAACTCGGGTTTTGTTTTAGTTTTAGCCCAGTTCTAACATGTTCTTATGGATTATTTTCCAGTGTAAGCTACCTTGCCCCTGGACACTAGACAGTAGATGGCACAAATGGATGGTTATGCCCAAAGGTAGAAATTTGAGCAGAAGGTCTTTGTTCCATCAGTGACATTCTAATGGCATTTGTTGAGGTCATGTTACTTGGTTTAATTTGTAGCCCTCTAGTAATTCTTAAATAAAGCCCCATGCTATCCCCATTTCTCTCCAGGCATACACAAGCCTTAGAGTTGAATCATGATGGGCTTTTGCTTATGGTGGTGTTGTTTTCACTTGGATAAAGGAAGATGGGTGTTAGCAACTACACAGGAAAGCACTGAACCCAAGTTCCAGGATCAAGGCAGCAAAGGTTAGCCAGCATTGCCGGTGAAGTTTGACTTTTCCAATCAGGAGAACATGACGGGGTGAGTTTCTGATTGGGCTCTGGGGTGTCTTACTCAAGTCCTTTCTGGGCATGATCTCTGACAGATACCTGAGCAAATGATCATACATAACAACTCATATAATCCTAACCTGTGAAATATGGCTGAGAGAATGGAAGCCTGTGAGCTTCAGTATCTGTCAAAGATGACCTAAGTAGTGACAAGCTCGGCTTTGCTGCCCTTCAATGCTGGTGGGCTTTTCCAGGCAAGACCTAACTTCTGCTACTATCCACTGTAAAGGTATATGAAGTGTAGAGTGTGTGCTTGTGCTTTAAGGATAAAATGGTAACAAAGTTCCTTTATAATCATTAGTTGATGCACCTCACTTGTTGCCTTGATGATTGAGTCACTGTTGTACTTGGCCTCTGGACTTTCAAGTTTGGTGCTCTGTTACCTAAAAAAACAGCTTTCAGAATAAGTCAGTGATCTGTGCATGAAGCAGGGTGACTGAATGTCAGTGGTCTAGAACTCTTGGTGGGAATTCTGTTAGAGTTAGGGGTTTCTAAAGCAGACTACGACACATGAGTTAATCCCATTTTATCGCTACTTTATTAAATCGTGTGTTCCCAAAGAACAAGTCCTTTGCATAGAGATGAACTCTTATAAGGAAGGAATGTAGAAGAGTCTGGACTTATAGAATAGGAGCAGTAGGCACAGGGACTCTGGCACCTTGCTACTTTGCTAGGAAAGCTGGCTCCAGCACTTGCTCTGCCACTGTAAGCTTGGGCTAGTAACTTAGCCACTTGGCGCTTCAGTTAGTGTCCCTTTCTGCAGGATAGGAATAATAAAATTGTTTGTATTTACAGCAATCATTGTAAGGATTAACAAATTAACATGTAAATGGCATAAAATGAAGCCTAGTGCATAGTCCACCCAATACCGTCAGCTGCCATTGTTCTGAATGCTGGCATCTGTTAGTGAGACTGTACTTGGTTTTGATTTTCAAAAGAAGTTCTCTGCCTACTTTTGCTTATCCTGAGCACAGATGTCCCCTGCCTTCTTTTGTGTGAGGCTGGGTAGAATTGTCACAGTGCCTACCGACTGTGATCAGGGAGCTTCCTAGAATCCTCCTGAGAAGTCACATTTGCTGTGAACAGGTGTACAATTCCCTGCTACCCTCCCTGCCCAGTCATCTACATGACACAGTTGCCCAGGGCGCGTGCTCGTTGCATCCTGAGGTGCCCATGTCTTCCCCATGTATTGTGGATACATACATTGACTAGAGGGAGCTTAAGTAGGACCCTCCCAAGTCCAATTGGAAACTCATCCAGCCATGTTTGTCTGATTGGGAGTGTCAAACTTAATTATAGGAGGTTTATTTATCTAGGCATCAGTGAGAAGAAAGGAGTATAGGTTTGTCACACATCACTGTCAGGTACTTTTGTCAGCTTCATGGCTGAGGTTTTCAGTGAGAAGTGGTTGGCAGTCAGACAGGTTGGCCTCAGCTTGCTAATTTCTACAGATTTTGTACAATTTGAACTAAAGTGGATGCTTAAGCTGTGTCAGCTGAAGTTAGTCAAGATGAGTAGAGACCTTTCTATCACTGTTTGTCCCTTGCTTAGCCGTTTGCTTGTTTTCTCACTCATCTGTTTACCGGAAAATTGATAGGCCTCTCCTCTAGACCAGACAGATTCTGTGCCAAGCTCAAGGCAAAGGATTGCCTTCTGGAAGCTTCAGTACAGGGAAAACAGACATGGAAAACGCCTTTTTGGTGCCACCAAGCAGGCTAGGGGAGGGGAGCCACAGGACAGTAGTGAGCTGGACTGCAGGAGCAAGGAAGGACCTAATGAGGGGCTCCCAAGCTGCCAGGGTAGAGGGTCTTTCTAAAGCACAGTTAATTCTATTGCAGTGAAATCTGCCTAAAGAAAGGGCCTCAGGCCTCAGCACATGGACTGCTGGTCCTAGGCACTACTTGTCTGCAAGGATCCTTTGCCCTGTAAACATTTTATTGGACCATTAAGTTGTCTTCAGCTTCTCCCACACCCACTAATGCCTGAAAAGACTAAGCATATGCTTCCATTTTTATGAAAACTCTTGCCTTTCTAGAGCTTATTCTTTGTCTTTTTTGCCCTAACTTATCTGTCCAGAGTCCTTATCCCACAGATCTGGCCTGGAAGAGAGGGTGGCCCAGACCCAGCTCCAGGGGCTTAGTCTTGCTAAGGAGTTCATTGGTGCATTATGGCTAAATGCCTTTGTAGACCATTCTTTTTACAGTCAGTTACTAGCAGTACAGCATAGGAGTGGGATGTCTCAATGTACCAACCTTTTTGGAACCTGCCTCTCTCTTCCTTTTTCAAGTTGAAATTTATCCCTGTGAGGACTTTACAATGCAGTGTAATAGTGGGTTCAGGGTCACTGCTAAAGACGTAGAGGGTGAATGCAGTGTATAAAGAGTCATGGGCTGAGATGGTTTGGGACCACTTGTTGACTTGCTAGGGTAGGATCAGCATATTGTGGCTTTTCTCACAGACACATCAGACACACCAGTTTGAGCAGGTGAGGTGAGCTGGGTCTTTCCTGGTCTCAACACTCTGTGTTGAGTTGCACATTGTGTTCCAAGGTACTACTGAAGCCTTTTCTCCACATTGTTTACACTCAGAGCTGACCTGAGTGGACACATCTTAATCATCCTCACTCCCAATACTTCTAAAAGGTACTAGAAGGATTTCTATGGTCATCCAGCTGCCAGTCCTTCCTGGTTGACTCCCTGAATGTCGCTGCTAGCTGGTGCCAAGTTAGGGACAAGATTGCTTGCCCATATGCCTTCCTGTCTATCTCTTTCTCTCTTTAGACAGGTGATAGTTGTTGTTTTTTTTTTTTTTGTTGTTGTTGTTTGTTTGTTTTTTGTCCCCAGTCAAGACGTTTTGTCCCAGGAGCTTGAATTGCTATGACAAAGGAAACCACAGGTAGTTGGACTGAGATCTCAGTGAAGGAGTCACTTGCAGTAGAGTAGCCCGAACAGCGCACGGCCTCAGAGCCCCTCCCAGGGCCTCTACTGTGGCCTTGGGCATAGTTGGACCTATAACCTCTCTGGCCCCTCAGCACCCATGGCTACTGGTGCCAGTTTCACTGTATGGTGACCTCTGAACCTCATTCCCTTCTACCTGTCCATCATCTAGATACAGGACGCCAGGAGCTCACAGTATGGGAGGAGGTGGGCTTCTGTCAATAGGTTATGTAGGTGAACAATCTTGGGGAGTCATACATTCCATGAAGGGTTTGTGCCAAGTCAGGGTGCTGTCTGAATTACCCCTGAAAATCCCCTGGGAAGGGCTTCCTTGAAGTGATTATCTGCATGTGAACCAGACTTTCCTCTGACATTCTGTGACTCTGGGGCTAGGAAGAAGCAGGTAGCTGGTGTTTGGGAAGAATACTGAGTGGAAAGTGGCATTTGAATTTCTCTTCTCCCAAACTTATCTTGGAGACCTGGTTTAGGTAGGACATTGGCAGAGACACTGAGTCTGACTTGGGAACTGGGGTCTGCATGTCTGAGCAGACAGTGAAGGCAGAAACTTGGGAGACTTGGTATGCCAGCATCAGAGAGCTGCATTTGGGTGGTCAAGACAGTCTTTCTCAAGTCAGACTGCAGTGGTGGTGCACTCCTTTAATCCCAGAGTCTCAGGAGGCAGAAACAGGCAGATCTCTGTGAGTTCGAGGCCAGCCTGGTCTATAAAGTGAGTTCCAGGATAGCCAGGGCTACACAGAGAAACTTTGCCTTGAAAAATCAAAACCAAACAAAAAAAGACAGTCTTTCTCAATCGCAGTCATTTTAGAACCACCTGTATTATTAGCCCTGTTCTCGGCTTGAAGCCACATATGTTCTGAGTTAATATATTTTTATAATCCAATTTAAAAGTTTTAGGTCATTGTAAGGAAATGCTGTCTCTCTAAGCAAGTAGAAAAACCAATGTCCTTTGCATGTAGGAGCCCCATGTCTGTGTGGAGTGCCCTGAAAGCAAACAGTTGTTAGACTCCAGCCAGCCGTGGGCTGTGAGCTTGCTCTGTGTTTTGGTTTTGTTGCAAAGAGAACTTAGAACAGTTCGCAGAGTTAAGCAGATTATGCTCCCATTTGGGACTTGCTCATTGTTTGATCAGAAAAGTTGAAAGAGACCAAAAAGTTAATAATTTTCTCACACTATAATGTCAGATCATTGTATAGCCGTAAATGTCCCCTACCTGGAAGACTTTGCTTTAGGCCATAGTAAGCCACTGATAGTTGTGACTAGGAGCCTTCTGTGCTGTAGAAAGTCAGCCTGTATAGGTCTGTGGATGGTGGGGTAGCAAGACTGGAGAAGCCAGGAAAGAAATGCAGAGGCCTGTGCCACAGGACAGTGACTGTAGTGAGGGAAGACAGGTAGGATGTCGGAATCATCAATGGGGAAGGTGATGGTCTGGAAGCTCCCGGTAGTGCATAAGTGGCCCCAGTGAGGAGGGGAGGAGAGTCATAGGTAGCTTGGAGCAGTGGGGAGACATTCTGATATTGAGGTTTCTACATCTACACAGAGGCATCCAGGGCAGCACATGTATGTCTGCAACTCAGGGTTGCTTTGATAGAAAGGACAACTGAATTCCAGGCTAGATCAATCTAGGCTCAACTCTGGCTCGCTCCACTCTTTACCTGTGAGGACCTTAGTTCCTGTTTGGACAATGAAATTCATGAGCTCCATCCAACCTTAAGGACTATGGAGAGGGTTCCTAGTGTGTGCCTGGTATAGCTGTGGCACGGAGCAGATGCCAGAAACCAGCAACATGGGGTTTGAGGTTCCTTCTGGTTTCCTAGTAACATTTTTGGGGGAGAATACTAGCATCAAAGCAAGCAGATTGCTGCATGCTTTCCCTGGAGTGGAAGAAGCATGACGCAGGCCTCAACAGTGGCAGCTACTGCACGTGGAACTGACCATGTGGTCTGGGGATATCTCTTCCTGTCTGAGTCCTTGGCTCTTCACCTAACATGGGTCTGGCAGTGTGCTGACTGTGGGGATACAGATCATCTTTTTCTGGGACAAGAGTGTGTAGCATGTTCCTGGCATGAATGTGGTGAGGTGAAAGTGCTTTTGAAGCCAGCTGATCTGAAGGATTTGACAGGTGACATGACTCCTGTGAGGTCCAGCTTTGTTGTCTGTACACCGAGTGATGACACTTCCCTCAGATAGACACCTGACTCAGGACATTCTAGATTTGACAGATGTCACAGGCAAGAGCTCTTGGGAGATAGCCCTTCAGGTATGAGTGCCTGCAGTGGAAGGTTAAGCCAAGCAGGAGGCTCAACATGGGCTGAGGTCTCTTCCCATTAGCTGTATGAGGGGGCAGTATCAGACCTATTTTAATGTATGTTAGAAAATCTCAACTAGTGCATAATCCTGTAATTCATATGAACATTTTTTGTTTTGGAGGTTAGTAAGAGAGGGTCTCACTATGTAGCCTTGGTTGGCCTTGAACTCAGGGAGATCTGCCTGCTGAGATTAAAGGTATGGCCATTATGCCTGGCTGCTTTACTTTTTAAAACTTCAATTCTTTCAATATAAAAAGTTTGTCGACTTAAAGATAAACATCATATTGATGATATTCATAAAAGAGAGAAGACCCTTCAAGAATGCCAGAATCAGGAATGAGGCTCCTCTCCTCCTCAAAAGGGCAGGCAGCGTTCTAGATTCAAGGAATCCAGAGAGATGTACAAGAACTGTTCTGAGAGACATAAGGGATAATGAAGAATTTAATGTCATAGTATCTGTCCTGATTCTGAGACAACCGGTGTTTGAGGGCATTAGTGTCATTTTCTGCAAGCTGCTTTAAAGTGGCTTTTAGGCAACTTACATACCAGAGGTAAAAATTGTTTTTAGATTCTGTTCTTGGTGTACAGTACCCATAGAGGCCAGAAGAGGGCATCAGATCCCATGGAACTGGAGTTATAGCCTGTTATGAGCTACCATGTTGGGTGCTTGGAACTAAAACCAGGTCCTCTGCAAGAGCAAGAGCTTTTAACTGCTGAGCCACGTCTCCAGCCCTATACAGACATTTTTGATGTTTTGTTATATTAATAGACTGTATATCTGATGGTGGTCCCTTAAGATTGTATCAGATGAAATATATATATATATATATATATATATATATATATATATATATATATATATACCATCTTAGCGTAAGAACACTTTATGATGTTTTCACAGTGATGTAATCACAACAGTATATTTTCAGTACATGTTCCTCTTATTAAGTTTGTGTATGTATGTGTGTATGTGTGTGTTTATGTGTGTGTGTGTGTGTGTGTGTGTGTGTGTGTGTGTGTGTGTGTGTGTGTAGTACACAGGTATGCACACAGCAACTCAGAGTGGATGGCAGCACAGCACAGGGTGTCCTGTGTACACTGATCTGTTCCTTCAGATAATTTATGATTTGGTGCAGGATGACTGATATTTGAGAGTGTTATGCTGTGGGACTTTTCTTCAAGTCTTTGCTGGGGTTTCATTTCTGGAATGTATCTTTAATAATATAATTGAATAAGAAAAAATTTTGACCCCAGAAAAATCATTTAGTGACACATCATTAATTCAATGTAAGTTGGTTGTGAAATATGAGATCAAGAATTCTATTTCTCAGTTATAGAAAATGAGATGACTAAATTAAAAATTTTGTCTCAAATCAGCAAGGCAGAAATTTATTCAGTAGCTATATTTGCAGCCACCAGTTAAGATCCTTATTAAATAGAAAATGACCTGGTCCAGGCCCAGAGGCCATCAGTTAACCCTAGAATATGTGATGTGGAATTATAGAGTTACCTAGGTCTCTTTATTTCCAAAGGGAAACTGGAAACTCTCTCGGTGTTTCACCTAACAGTCATAATTAAGATTCTTTTGACAAAGATGGAGCACAGCAGTTGATGGTTGTGATCTGTGTATCTCCTAGCATGCAGATGTGAGGAAATGCCTATGCAGCTGTGGAGGGAGACTGTGATAGTGAAGCCACCAAACCTAGTAAGCCATGGTTAAAGGTGGGTGGAGAGAAGTGGAGCAGGTAGCTGGTGACCAGCCGAATTAGATGAACTATCTCGTCATTATGGCCATGACAATGTTAGTTTATTCCATACCAACA
This sequence comes from Peromyscus californicus insignis, assembly GCF_007827085.1. Classification (NCBI taxonomy): domain Eukaryota; kingdom Metazoa; phylum Chordata; class Mammalia; order Rodentia; family Cricetidae; genus Peromyscus; species Peromyscus californicus. Next base: position 103,768,623 of record NW_026294584.1, on the reverse strand, counting down.
TCTAGCCCAGAAATGTACCCTTTTCTCTTTTTTTTTTTTTTTTTTTTTTTTTTTTTTGGTTTTTCGAGACAGGGTTTCTCTGTGTAGCTTTGCGCCTTTCCTGGAACTCACTTGGTAGCCCAGGCTGGCCTCGAACTCACAGAGATCCGCCTGGCTCTGCCTCCCGAGTGCTGGGATTAAAGGCGTGCGCCACCACCGCCCGGCTTCCCTTTTCTCTTGATGCCTCCTGCCATATGGCTGGCAAATGAGGCATAGTTGAATCTCACTTGTATTTTGGCTTTTCTAAGGGGTTCATGGATGTATATCTTGTTTCAAGGTCATGGCCATTGATGTTACTCAGATATCAGGGGCAAGGTGTTCATTCCTTTTTTGCTCTGTCTGCATTTGAGATGAGACTGAACTCCTGGAGGTGACATGGCCATCCTTGGGTTTCAGATTCCAAGTATCTGGGTTTGGATCCTGACTCCACTTTCTAACATCTGTGACTTGGCATAAAATGATGATGATTATGACAGTGATGACAGCATTGACCATCCCTGGGCCTTGATCAGAGTATAAGCAGAATGTATGTCCTTTGATTAGAGTGTGAGCAAAATGTACACAGTGCTGTGTTGGGGTCAGTGGCATGGGGATGCTGAGGATGGCAGTAATGGTGCTTCAGGTGCCTTGTCAAAGCACGACTTCAGGCATCCTTCTAGTCAGATTCTCAAGTTAGAAAGAGCTCAAAGTCCACTCCAAATTACATCCTAAAACCAGGAAGGGTAACCCATGTGTGGTAGAATACACCTTAACTCTAGCCCTTGGAAGGAAGGTGAATTTGGAGTCAGACTGGGCTACATAGCAAGAGTGTTTCTAATATACCCTTTCCCCCTAACCCTGTGAAGTTCTTGAGAATTAACTTGAAGCACAGCAGAACCCAGGACCTGAAGTGGTAATGGTCACTGCCTCACGTCCAAGATGACAGTCCTCATGTCGGGACTACAGAATTCCTCTGGCTCTGCTCTCTGGCCAGGTTTGCTCCCTGTGCAGAGAACTGTCCAGGAAGATCCCAAAGAAGATACAGAGAAGGTGACAGCACCTGTTTGGGAGCCCTGTATACCTCTAGAGACAGGCCACCTCAATGTTAGGGACTGAGAAGGGGAGATAAGTGATCCCTGCTGGGGCATGGGGTCTTTAAAACAACAGGAGTGACCATGTTCTGGCTGGAGTTCCAAACCTCTCAGAAATAGCTTTTCTCCCACATCACATGGCCTAGCAGACCTGCCAGTCTTCATGACAAACCAAGTATTCTGCTGTTTTCTTTCCCTGGAGATTGTTGATAAGACTGTCATGTTTAGTTGGAACATCACAGAACTTAGACAGAAAAAAAATAAACAAGCCTGAGGCTCTGGCCAAGTTGTACAATGGTGGAACATCAAAGCTTGGCCAGACAGCAGACTCGGCCCCTACCAGTGGCTTCATGGTCACCAGCAGCCAGCAGGCTTCAGTGCAGTGTAGGCTCTGTGGAGTGTAGGAAGCAGGAATGAGCTGAGGGCAGCTCTGGGAAAAGGATTTGTTAGGGAGAGGCAGAGCTCGGCTTAGGCCATGCTGTTCACACCAAGTTGTCACAGTGGTGCCCCTGCAGGTCTTCCACCTGCCTCAGTCCAGTAACAACCGACCCACACCTGTACTAGCTTTCTGAGTCTGTCTCTTGATGTGTTCACAAGATCCCAAGGTCTCAGGAGGACCTGCTTACAGACTACTGGTCTTGATTACTCCTGGGATACCCTCAATGGTCCTATTCCACAGGTAGGTCCTTTGTTTAGCGGAGGCTGGATGTGAACTGACACCAAATCTGCAGGATGTTACTGGGCAGCACTAGTTGAAGTTCATGCAGGGATAATCACATGCACTCTGGGTACTTACTGTGTGGGCCTCATCTCAAGGAGAGGAGGGACTGGAATGAAGCAGGGTCCTAGCTCTTACCCTAGTGTGCAGCAAAGATGATATCTTGCCTTCCGTATCTTTCAGCAGCAAGGAGCTACAGTTTGTCAGGTGGCTGACTGAATCAGGCTTTCACACACTCCTTGATCCTCTAGACTAGTTCTCAGTCTCCTAGACCTGTACCCACCTGCCCTATGGACTGCCTGGAGGTGTCTGAATTGAGTCTAGGAACCGGTGGCAGTACCAGTTCCCTCTTCCCATCCCCCAGGTACACAGTGTGTTCCCTCAGCATAGTCCTCTCTATTTTAGCATGATTGTGGCCTTGGTAGTAGGTCTGAGCAGGGAACCTCAACATCTTGGGGATGGTTGATACCGGTGCCAAGACTTGGTCAAGTGGTGAGCACCTTTGGTATTGGGCCTGACAGACTGGAAATATTAATCCCCTGTGCACACTCTCAGGGATCTTTCTGCATCCCTGTTCTGTACACGAGGCTCAAGAGCATCCTTGAGTTGCTCTGTCCACTCTACAGATCAGTAGAGAGCTAAAGCTGCAGTTTACATCCAGGGAACAGGCAGAGGCCAATTCAGATGTGGTAATGGCATGGGGTTATTTTCTGGTGTCTTACCAGTTTTTGGTCTGAGCACTCAGGAAGCTCTTCACAGGGCTCCCTTTGTGATTCATGCAAGCTAAGTGCTTGGGGGAGAGGGAGGGGGAGCAGGAAAAAAAAGGCAAATCACAGCAGCTCCAAGCGCAGACTGCTCTGCTGGGTCTGGCCTGAAGCAGACGTAGATTGTAAGGACTGCTCCGAAACAGCTGGTAACAGGACACCATGCTTTCAGCCTTTCTTTCTTTCTTGTTGCCAGAAAAATAATCAGCTCAGTATCTTAAGTGCTTGATGGAGTGGCCCAGACACCAGCTGTAACTTAAAACAATTTTTGTTTCAGTTGTTTAAAATAAACAGATGGCTGGTGTTCTAGTTCCATCACGGTGTCTGTACCTTTGAGTGGACGGCCTCTGTATGCAGCTTCTCGGACCTTCTGGTCATGCTGGCATGGGCTGTGTTCCCTGGGACTGCCTGTGTATACTTCCAGAGGCCTGGATGTGGACTGAAGGTGGCCTTTGGGCTGGAGCTTCACCTATCCCTTCCTTCCTTCACTGTGCCGGGTGCTGGACTAGTTCATTGCATGAGCAGGAAAAGGTCCAGCCTCCTGGAGCAAGTGCTGACAGAGCCTCTTGCCACGCCAGAGTGGCCATCTCAGCCACTCATAGGTGGTTGGGTTGCATGCTTTAAAGTGTGTATTGGTTTGAGCGTTATTAGCAGAATTCCTAGTGAGGAAGGTAAGAATTCTTCCCATTCTATTCATTTCCTTCCTCTTCAGAAACTATGTGCTCCATGCACGAGGGCCACTGCCTATTGTCAGGAAGTACATAAGCTGTGGAGAGATGAACCAGAGGAAAGGTGCCAAGGAAGGTGTAGAGGGAGTTTCTCCCTGTCACCTGTGCCAGCCCACGTGGCAGATGGGGTCATTCCAGGCACGTGCTCTAGAGTACTGCACTACCATAGTCCCTGTGATTCCTGGTCCAGCCAACTTCCTTTCTCGGGCACAGTGGTAGCCACCTCCCAGACAGCCTCCTTGCAGTCTTTTCTCCTTCAGTAACCCCATTATCCACGTGACAGAGTAAACATCAGCAAATATACAGGTCATGTCATTCCTCAACCTAATTGGCCTCATTAGGAATAACACAACTCATATCTTGAAGCTGCCAACCAGGCTCCATGTGACTGGGCCCTGCTTCTTTGTTGCTGTTTGACATTGCCTTTTCATGGTGGCATTTCCATGACTGCTATCCTCTTTGAGACTTCTTGCCTACAGTGGCCTTAGCTTTGACCACTCTTCCTTTCTACTTTCCTCAGGAGCCTCCTGCCATACATACTCTTTAGAACAGCATCCCACAGCACCTGTTCTGTCCCATAGTGCTGTTTTGCTTGCTGCATGCTTTTATATAGAAACAGGGCTAGGCGGGAATGTTTGCCATTTGTGTCTCAGTGGAATGTAAACTTCACGAGGATAAGTATATTTCCTTACACTAGTATCTGACACATGGTAGATACTTGAAAAAATTAATGGCTGATGAGTTAGATGTCCCTGGAACCTAGCACTGTTCTACTGTCTGAAGTCCTTTGTGAAAACACCTACTTTTACCTGCAGGAATGCAGTACTGCTGGCAAGTTGCATAGGTAGCAGAAAGAATGAGTGATGGTAAGAACAGAGGCAGACTTTTCTTTTTTTTAATTGCAGTGTTAGGGATGGAACCCAGGTCCTGGCATATGCTAGTTACCTGCTCCAGCAGTGAGCTGCCCTGCAGGGCTCCTGTGCACTTACTGTGAGGCTATTGGAGTATACATATTAATGTGGGGATGTTCCAACACAGCTTCTTGGGGTATGTATCATGTGTCCTCTTTTGCAGCTAAAGCACTTCAAGGACACAGAGATAGTCTCTTAATAGTTACAAGCTTCACTTGAGACTTGACCTCAGCTATCGTTGCTCCAGAGGGTGTTCATAAGGGATAATACCTCTGTTCCTGTCAGGGGGTGTCTGGAGCTGAATGAATTGATGTGGTCCATCTCCACAGAAAGATGTGGAATAATAGTAGTTCCCGCATACAGAATCTTCTCTTAGGGTGTTTACATGACTGTGAGGTCGGAGCTGTTAACCTGTGCTAATATCTCAACAGGTGTAGAGAACATGAAATGCCAGGTGAAGGGGCTCTAAGTGATGCAGGAGGCCTAGGGTAGCATGCATTCTTTCAGCAGGGTATAGCTCACCAGACTCTGCACCTCCTCTGAGATGGCTACAGACTATTTCTTTACTTATACAGCTTTCTATGCTGTCCCTGCAGGGGTGGGTGCTTGTGCATGTGTGCACATATATGTGTGTGTGCTGGTGAATGATTGTGCTCACTTGCATGGGCTTTTGTAGACAGCAAAGGTTGATGTCAGGGTATCCACCTCAGTTTAGAGCTTGCCCTTTTGGTTAGGCTGGGCAGGTGGCCAGCACGCTCCTGGGGTCTACCTGTCTCCGTCCCCAGCACTGGAGTGACAAGTATGTAGTGTACTGTGGATATGGTTTTTACATGACTACTGGGGACCTGAACACAAGCACTTTACAGACTGGGTTGTCTCCTCAGCCCAACTGTGTGGGTTTTTAATGCTCACCTAGGACCTGTTCTGAGGTTCCAACCACTTGCCTAATGTTACTAGACAAAGCAATACAGTATTCCCTGCTGTGCACTGGGAAACTGGGAGGTACAGGTGACATCTTGGGACACCTGTAGCAGCCAGCTGGTAGTGCTATGTATATCACAATGGCTGGTGGTAGGACAAATCACAGTTATTTTGGCTTCCAGTTAGGGACTTCTAGCTCTTTCCAGTGGATTGTGTTTCCATCAGTGTTTGGAGGGATAAGAGTGGCATAATGGCATATGTCCCTCTTAGATGTACTGCATTTGCCTAATGATTAACCGCTCTCTTCAGATTCCTGTTAAACATGGTAGACCATGCTAACCCCGGGAAGCCATATGCCCTAGGTACATTGGCATGCTATATAAAGTGAAGCAGTACTAACGAAGGCAGCACATGTAGCAAGGCCCTGATGAGGAAAGAATGACAGATCCACAGCTGTGCCCAGAGGTGTCACAAGAGCCACTTCATCAACTGAGAGAGAACACCTGGAGATGCTCTTAGAGCCTAGTCACTAGAGCCTAGTCACCCTAGGGATACCTCTGTATCCAGAGTCTATGGAGGTTACCTATGTTCAGGGTGAATATCCAGACCAAATGACAAGGCACAGAAGAAAGCCACTCCCATGAGATGAGACATCCTGACACAGGTGGGAGAAGTCAGACCCACGACTGGAATGTTCGACCTTGAAAACACAGTAGTCAGGACATTGTGAAAGAAGATGAACAGATCAAAAAGGACTGAAAAGGAAAAGACCATCGATGTGGATATCAAAACTAGAGCCACCACCACCCCAGTGACTCAGCTAATTACCTCACAAGGTTCCCTGGCAGCAGGCTGGGCTTTATTCTTCCTATTACTCTCTTAAATTTTTCCCTCTGACCATGACAGACATTCATATGCATTGAATATGTTTCTGGGATAGAGAAGCCAGTAGAAGGAAGAAATGATAATCTATGAATCTAGTACACAGTATTCTCTCCTGGTTTTATCTAGATGTAATTATTCTGGATATAAAATTTTAGACCCTGATTTACAACAATATTTGAACCCTGAGCCTTGCTGCATATCATAATTAAACATTCCTTGCTGGCTCCATACTGTTTTATGGTTTTGAGTTACTATGTTCACCCTAATACATGTGTGTGTGTGTGTGTGTGTGTGTGTGTGTGTGTGTGTGTGTGTGTGTGGTGTTGTGTGTGTAACACCTCATTCTGACAGCAGCCTGCAGAGTAAAACACTGCAGAGTATTCTTTTTTGTTGTTTTTTGTTGTTTGTTTTGTTTTGTTTTTTTTCTAGACAGGGTTTCTCTATGTATCTCTGGCTATCCTGGAACTCACTCTGTAGACCAGATTAGCCTCAAATTTAGAGATCATGCCTGGCTCATTGCAGATTATTCTTTAGAGCACATTACTGGAATATTGGAAAGAAGATGGTTTTGTTTTTGTTTTTTGGTTTTGTTTGTTTGTTTTTAATGGGTGAGGGCATATTTTGTGGGTGGAATAGGGATGTCTTAGAGTTTCTATTGGTGTGAAGAGACACCATGACCACGACAACTCTTATAAAGAAAACATTTAATTGGGGTGGCTCACTTACAGTTTGGAAATTCAGTCCATTACCATCACAATGGGGAGCATGGTGACAAGCAGACAGATGTGGTGCTGGAGAAGTAGCTGCGGGTCCTACATCCTGCAGACAGCAGGAGGTCAACTGAGACAGTGGACAGTGTCCCGAGCATAGGAAACCTCAAAGCCTGCCCCCACAGTGACACACTTCCTCCAGCAAGGCCATACCCACTCCAACAAAGCCACACCTCCTAATAGTGCCACTCCTTGCAAGATTATGGGGGTCAATTACATTCAAACTACAATGGGGGACAAGGATATCGGAAAATATGTGGCCTTATTATTACATAGTAAAGAATTTGTCTGGTCTGGGCCCTGAGTTCCCAAAGCCCTTGAAGTATCCTAGGTGCCAAGTGTGTCTGTTCATGTTGGGCCATGGGCCCACAGTTGGGTTTTTGCCATTGAGATGTTTCAAGTAGTCATGCTGGGAAGACCAATTATATGAATGGGGTGTTGGGGCTTTGGGTCAATGATAGTATCCTGATTTCATGACCACTGAAAGTTTCATGACTTCAGTTTCATGGCTAGTAATCTAGTTAGGCACATCTCAGTAATGAGACCTTCCACCCCACCCCACCTGCAAAAAAACAAAACAAAAACAAAAAACCCTCTGGAAACTGAGGCTTAGATGATTTCCTGGTTGGTGAATACTGATATGAAGTCCTTAGACAGTAACATATTCTGGCCCCATGGGGACTTGGCCCAGGAGCACACAGAAGGCATCAGACCCACATAGGCCTCCTGCCATATGTTTGCTCATTTGCCTGGCATAAAACTATAATCCTAATTATGATGCTGTCATAGTTCTCTAAACCCAGGGCTGGAAGAAGCCATTTGAGTTTGGAGCACCTGGGCAGAAGTGTGAGTGGCCTAGGAAGTCTCAGACTTGTGATTGATGTCTGAAGTGAAAGGGTACTTGCCAGAGACTGTGCTTTAACTCGGGACCTCCAGCTTCAGGTGATGAGTGCTCCAAGTGAACTACAGTGCACAGTTGTGGTACACATCTCCAGTTGTGTTCTTAAGTTTGCACAAATGTCCACTTTATCAACTGTGAAAAGTTAAGTGACCTTAACCTCTCTGGTCTTGGTCTCTGTGCATCACTATTTCATAATTAGTGATTTTGGTGTCATCTCAAGTCTTCCCGTGGCTATTACCAAGACATCTGGGAAAATGCTACCCTTAAATTTTATTTATTTACTTACTTAAATTTTTAGAAGAGAATTTCATACATGAGTGCTGTATTTATATCATTTTCACACCTTTCTCTCTCTCCTCCAACACCTCTTGTGCCCCTCTTCCTTTCAAATTCTTAACCTTTTCTTCTTAATTATTATTGTCATATCCACACATGTATATATAAATACAGCCTGCTGAGTGCATTTAGTGTTGCTTGTATGTATATGTATTTAGAGCTGACCAATTGGGTTGAATAACCTATTAGGGAGTTCATTCCTGGAGAGGGCTGATTCTCCTTTTCTAAGCAGCTATTAGTTGCTTGTACCTCTTCGTCTGGGGGTGGAGTCTTGTGAGATTGCCTCTATCCACGTTGACAATCATCTGGTGTTGTCATTGTGTTGGTCTTATTGTTGAGATTTCTTCGGTTCAGCTTTCTTGTCGTATATGGAAGACATTATCTCTTAGTAGGTGTCCTAGTCCTCTGGCTCTTATAGTCCTTTTGTCCCTCTTCCTCCGTGTTCCCTGAATCTTAGGTGTAGGGATTATATTGTAGATGTGTCGATTGAGGTTGGGCATCCTATAGTCAGTTGTTCTCTGTACTTGGAACAATTGTGTGTGGATCTCTGTAATTTGTGTCCTGCAAAAAGAAGCTTCTTTGATGAGGGGTGAGAGCTATGCTTGTCATAATAGCTAGGAAGAGGAAACAACTGAAATCTCCTTCAACTGACACATGGTTGGTAAAAATATGGTATGTATACACAATGGAATTCTATTCCACTGAAAAGAAAAAAATCATGAAATTTGCCAGTAAATGGAGGGAACTAGAAAATATGAGTGATGTAACCCAAATTCAGAAAGGTAAACACCGCGTGTTCTCTCTTATTTGTGGGTCTGAGCTCTGAATCTTTAGATGTGACTATATACCCTAAAATAACCACAGAAATCAAGAAACTAAAAAGGGACCTTGGCAAGGGGGTGGGACGGGACACTAGAGAGATAGACAGTAGGACACAGGTGCCATGGAAGTAGAAGTGGGAGGAAAGGGAGCCTCAGCTTGGGTGGGAGAGAAGGCAGATGCATGTACCCTGCCTGGGGAGGACTTCTGGGCCCAAGTGAGCCTCCTTCCTCAGCCTCTGGAGTAGCTGGGCCACAAGTACAGACCACTGCTCCTGACATAAATCAGTCCTTCCTTCCTTGCTTCCTTCCTTCCCTTCCTCCTTCCTTCCCTCCCTCCCTCCCTCCCTCCCTCCCTTCCTTCCTTCCTCCGGCACTATCTTAAAACATTTATGAACTAAGTGTGATGGCACACACCTTTTATCCCAACATTCTGGAGGCAGAGGCAGACAGAACTCTGAGTATGAGGCCAGCTTGGTCTACATAGTGAGTTACAGGACAGCCAGGGCTATGCAGAGAGACCCTGTCTCAAAAAACAGCAACAAACAAATTTATAAAATCACAAATCAGGGCTGGAGAGATGGCTCAAAGGTTAAGAGCACTGACTGCTCCAGAGGTCCTTAGTTCAATTCCCAGCAACCACATGGTGGCTCACAACCATTTGTAATGAGATCTGGCGCCCTCTTCTGTATACATAATAAATAAATAAATCTTTAAAAAAAATCACAAATCAATTTACCTTTGCTTACATGTCTCTAAAAAAGATTGACAAAATCAGTATCATTATTAGTACTAGAGTTAACTGTAACTCCTTGAACTTAATACCATGTTAATATTCAGAATCACCGCCCCCTGGTATTTAAATCTTGTTCCATAGAAGGAAATAAAGCATACATATATATTTTCTGGTGTTTGGTATAAGTAAGGTGCCCAAGGCTCAGAAAGGTAAGTGGCTTCCTTAGGTCAGCCCTGTGGCTGTCACTGAGGTTTGTGGTCTGTGCCCACTTGTCTAGTGCATGAAGCCTCTAACCTCAGCCAGAAGCTTCCCCCCAGTGCAGGGCTACCCTTCCCTGGAAACCAGAGCTGGATGCTCAGTGTAGGTTTCTCTTAGATTTGAGTCTGCTCTTTCTTTACTTTTTTGAACAACTGGGGATGGAACCCAGAATCTTACATATGCTAAGCTTGCATCTCCCACTAAAAGCCACACCCCAGCCTCTGTGTCTTTAAGGAGCTGCTTTTGGGATGGGGCCAGAGTCAGGTAAGGCCTCCTAAAGTGAGAATGCATGACTAGAAAGGTGGAAAGGGTAATGGGAGATCATGGCTTTGGTGTCTTAGCTCTGCCGTGCTCTGGCTGTGTGTTTGAGCCTTGTGAATTGCTCTCTCTGGTTAAGTTTGCTTTGGGAGGATGAAATTAGTCTTTCCCTTACAGTTGAAGTGGAAATGATGGAGATGTGGGTTCTGAGTACTCCTAGCATAGTGCTTAGCGTGGGATACTTATAAATGTGAGCTTAATGATTCTTCTGTGCTAGGGAGGAGGACAGAGCACTGAGAGTAGAGGTTCCCACCCACCCTTTCTCCTTCCTGAACCCCTAGTCCCAGGCCTCTTCTTCCTCTCTCTCTCTCTCTCTCTCTCTCTCTCTCTCTCTCTCTCTCTCTCTCTCTCTCTCTCTCTCTCTCCTCTCCCTGACTTGGTGCACAGGTGTGCAGGATAGGGATACTGAGGCAAGGGGATACCAGATGGCACAAGCAGACTTTGGAGCAAAGTACAGGACCCCAAGTGTGACTGTGTCCTGTCATCACCCCTCATGTGGTCTTGATGATGATGCTTTGCAGATGAAGGTGCTTGGCACAAAGTGGGAAGTGCTCCTTATCTTCATATGGAATTATGGGTATTTCTAATTTCAGAGTAAGAGATGGGACTTGTGGATGCAAGAAACTGGCAGGGTGCTCAGCTCTTGGGCTCTGCAAGAAAATGGAGCTCTGCTTAGCCTGAGGGTGGAGCTCATGGCTGTGGGAATCTTGCTGCCAGGGGTGTGCTGAGACATTCCTTCACCTTGGAGGAAATGAGGGTTTTAGGAAGAGGTCAGGGGCCCAGAACCTTGACGAAACCAGACAGACCATACAGTGAGTCACATAAGAAGGACATCAGAACCAATTGGCTAGAGAGGGTCTAATAAATTGTGTCCCTCACAAGGACCGACATTTTCTGTTCCTTGGGTGGGCCACATGTGCTTCGCTCTCAGGAAGATTGGGAACAGCTGTCCTGAATCGTTGCTGTTGAGTCATATCTGGTCCATGGGCCAGCGGTTGGCGCCTCTGGTCATTCCGTCCCTTTTTAGCAAAGCTCTTGGGGAAGTGCATGCTCAGCATCCTCTGTGTGGTGCTGGCAGCCTGGCTTCCGTGGCCTCCTGCTGTGTCCTTAGCCTAGAGCAGCCTCTCCAGGACTTTCCATCTCCTCTAGTAACTTTGGTGCTTGCTTAGCAGATCTTCCAACTTTACTCTTCTGGACCCCTCTGTATTACTAGCATGTGTATGCATGTGCATGTGTCCCTCCAGACTGAGTTCCTTGAGGAACAGTTTTGGGAACAGGTGTTCAGATGGCAGAGGACCAGATTCTCATTTCAGTGCCTGGTACCAGTGGAACTGGGGTAGCTGGTTTGCAGGCATGGGGCATCTTGAAGATTAGCAGTGGGGAAGGGGAGCCTCAGGATGGGGATACTTCCCTGACACACTGGTCTGGTCTGCCCACCACTTCACCGGGCCCTCTGTGTCCTGGCAAGTCTCTCATTGATTTCATCTCTCAAGTTGCTAACTGTTGGGCCCACGGGACATTGTGGGCCATGCAGCCCTTCACAGTGAGATGTGTTCCTGCTGCCCCTTCTGAAATGGGGCCTGCGGTGCCTCTTCAGTCCCTAGTCTCCGTCCAGAAAAATGTCTAATTGTATCTTGAACTCATTTACATTGCTTGCTTCAATGGCCTCACTTGGCAGCTGAGGCCATATGCTAATTCCACCCTTTTCATGAAGGAATTCTGCTGATTTTACTTACTTTTTATGGTTGATCCTGTCCTTTCTTCTCCCTCCACCCCCCATTTTTTGTCTGCTGCTTTCCAGGCAGTTTATCAAGCTGCTCTTTCACTGGCCCTGCAAGCCTCTGCCCTCAGGATGTGTTCATCTGGTAGAGCTCAGACCTGAGTACTGGCCCTTGCCTTCCTGCACTTCTAGCTCAGGGCTAATGGAGAGTGCTCTGCCGTGGTTTCTCCACAAACAGGAAGGGCTTTCTGTGACATGGTGGCATATATCTTCTGGGGCATGTGTCTGAGGCCATAGTAACAGCTGATTTTTTTTCCCTCAGAGCCAAAGTGAGAGTACCACAGCATCAGGAGCCCTGGGAGGGAGGACCTGGCTTTTACACCAGGTGGGGTGCCCATAGTGTGGCCTAGACCAGTCTCTGCTGGCCTAAGTTGAGCCTTCTTTACCTTCTCATGGGTAGATGAGAACCCATCCTCTCCATTCAGGTTTGCTGAGTGTTTTCCAAGTAGACTAGCCCTGGAGCCTGATCATCACTGGGAATGACCTTGTACTTGACCTGGTGCTTCTGTGGCGCAGCTGTTCTCTCTCCTTCCTCTTTCTCTACTCCACACACCTTGTTTTGTTGTGTTTGGTGTGCAGTGCTGGGGAATGAACGCAGGCCTTGGACGTGTTAGGACACTACCACTGAGAAAGAAAGAAGGGCTTAGTCTTTGTTATGGGGAAGGGGGATGTCCTTTGTGTAGTCACGAGCCATATGTCAGTCTGTCAGTGATGGAGGCGATGGTACAGCCTAGATATGGAGGCTGCATATCCAGGGCTATGAAAAGTTGTAGCGTTCTTGTAATGAAATCTCCCAGCAACACCTCTCTTAGAAGTTGTCCCTGCATTGAACAGCGTGTGACCAACTTCAAAGTACCGAACCTCTTGGGCCTTGTAGGGCTTTTCATTTACTCCATGATATTTGTTGAGCACCTACTATGTGCTGGTGGTACAGGGGAAAGACAGCCCACATTCCTGTCTCAGTGGAGAAGCTGCAGAGGAGTGAGCAGTGCAGCAGAACTGTCCCGGGGCATGGTGGAGCTAGGGAAGATGCCCCTTCTAGGCCAGAGAAATAGGTACTATGAGAGGTGCAGGCCAAGGGGCATGTTGTCCAAGGGGTGGCAGGAGGGGCCTAACACCACCCCCTCATTAGCTCTGGAGATGCCAGCGCTGGGGAGGGAAAGTACTCAACTCTGGGAAGCCCAGTTGGAGGTCTGGGTGATCCTCAGGTTTGTAGCCTCTGACATCAGAGCGCTGCCCTGTTACCTTTAGTTGACCTTTAGCCTCCATCCTTGCCCTCTCAAGCTCTAAAGGGGCTTCCAGGAACAAGGGGTTACTGTGGGCCTGTGTGCTGGTGCCCCGGCTCTTTCTGATGCAGGTAGGTGAGGGCCAAAGAAACTGGTGTTTGTTGTTCTTCTTCTATTCTTTTCTAGAGAGCATTCTCTTTAGAGAGCTCACACTCGGGAGCTGCAGGCCACTCTTGGCCCATAGGCATGTTTGGTTTGGGCCATATAGTTTAAACATTTTTTGAATTGGTTGTCAGAGTTTAAAATTTGGCAAATTTCATGTAATAGTCCAGATTTTTGGCTTCTCTTGAAAAGTGGGAAGATCTGGCAGCTCGAGGCCTGCATTCCTGCCTGTCTATGGTGGGCTGGAGCTGGGGAGACTATCCCCTCCAGCGGGGCTCAGGAGTCTCCATTCCCTCTGGTCCCATACTTGGTCTTGCTCTTTGCTCATCACCCACGTAACATGCCCACGGCCCCAGGCATTTATGTTTTAGATCACTGAGTCTTATGTCCTCCATTCCAGAAATGTAGGGCATTTGTCAGTGAGAACAGGGTCTCCTGTCCCAGGAAGTGGCTGTGTGTTTCAGACCCCAGGGAGGGTTACAAATTCATCTGTAAGCTCTCTAGTGCCCAGCCAGTGGGAGAAGCTGAGGCACAGACATGGAAAGCCCATTTACAGTGCCATTTGGTATAGCTGGGGACCTGGGGTCCAGTGTGTCACTGCAAAGCCTGTCCCACAACCCACTCTGTCTACCACAGTGGCCCACATAGCTGAGGTGTGTCTGCAAACCTGAAGGTGGCAAGGCTCCCTGGGATCACCGTTGTGTTCAGAGGAAGTGGCCCGGTGGGATACATCTCAGACAGAGCTATGTTAGGCCCAGTGCCCCATGGTCAAGTTGTGAGTTGCACTGTCTCCTGCCTCCCTTTTCCACACTGACTGAACACTTTTCTGTATGCTGAGCAGTTCTGACTTTGTTAAGCCCACATTGTTGAGGCATGCCAAGTTGAGACCTCCATAGGTAGTAGCTGGTTAGAAAATGAATGCTTATTTTCACAAGGTAAATAACATGGGTAGGACCCTAGAATTACCAAAGTTTTGTGAAAAATACTGACTTAAAAAATAAGTCAGGTGCAGCCAGGCGGTGGTGGCGCACACATTTAATCCCAGCACTTGGGAAGCAGAACCAGGTGGATCTCTGTGAGTTCGAGGCCAGCCTGGTCTACAGAGCGAGATCCAGGACAGGCACCAAAACTACACAGTCTCAGGGGAAAAAAAAAAATCAGGTGCAGTGGCAGGTACCTTGTAAGTCCCATCAACTCAGGAGGCCAAGGCAGGAGGATTGCCTCAACCCAGGAACTCCTAACAAGTTTGGGTAACATAATGAGGCCTTGCCTTCAAAACAAACAAACAAATAGATAAAATAAAGAGTGGTGTTTTCCCAGGCGTCCTGGTAACAGTAGTGGGAGATCTGAGATGACTCCAAATTGTGCAGGTCCACAGCTCTGTTCCAATAAGGCGCCCTCCTAACCACATGCTGTACTGTGGTCAGGAGGGGCTCCAGCTGTACTGGTTGGACAGCGAGCAGGGCAACACTGCAGGCTTCAGACAGGCGCCCACACTCTAGATGTGCTCTGCACCCTCCACTGTGTGCCTTCCCCAGCTCCTGCTCATGACCCCAAGTAAACAAAGTGGCCTGTGCTGAGGGAACAGAAAGTTCAGAAACCCCCTGTCCCGGGAATGTGCACTGGGTCCTTAATGGCAGTAAGCCTGTCTGTTAATTAATGCCAGGAAGGTGCCCAGGCTTCATCTTGAGATACCACACGCTCCTCTGTGCCCGCTTTAGCCCAGAGCTGCAGTGTGGTCTGTTTGGGCCTCAGCCATCCCCACATGAAGTTTGCTCTGGCCGCTGGCTCGGGCACCCTTCAGAGTTGCATTCCCACATCCCCTCTCGCTGGTTGTCCAGAAGTTCTGCATCCATATTTGGTGATTCATCTCTGTTCCCCTTCCTCCCCCAGCCCCTCAAGGTGTCTGCCAAAAGTCTGTATAACTCATATCATCTCCCAAGCTGTTATAGTATATGAAGACAGAGGATAACTTAGTTATTTTTGAATACAGAGTCTTAGCAGAAGTAAGAAGTGTGGTGGGGGAGTTCTTATACTCGCTGCATGAAATAGACAATATTTCCTGAAACAGGAGATATGAACCTCAAAGAATTTAAAATAAAACATTCATTTTATTATTTTTTTTTAAAGAAGGAAAACTAGGGGGGAAAAAGTAGAATAGTCAGTCTTTTTATCCTAAGTACAGATGAAATTGATTAAACCTTAAAGACTGGCCTCCGCACACCCGGTTTATTAATTGAAGAATTTCCTCTTACCCAGAATGGGAAGTTCACATTAACATCGAGCTTGCCCTGAGTGCTGGTGACACTTGAGAACTGAACATTTTCCACAATCCTATTTTCTCTTCGGTGCTAGAGGAAATCCTAAAATGGCTAAGGTGGGGGAGGGGTGGGGGGAGCAGAACCCGTACTTTTAAGGAAGCCTTCTTTCATTTCCTTGTAAAGCATGAAATCAAATTATAGCTCGTGGCCCACAATTATTTTATTTCTACATTTCAAATTCCATTTTCTGCTCCTTTTTGCTGCTCTTGAACAGGGGCTGCACTGTTGGATGGAGTCCGCTGAAGAGATTGCCCCAGATAGACTGTGACACAGTAGCTGGAGGAAGCCAGCAGCCAGGCTCCCCTGCTGGGTCAGGAGCCAGACCCCATGAACCCTCCTGCATCCGGAAGGTACATGGCGTCACTGCTCCTGGCCAGGGAACCTCTGCTGTGTGTGGAGATCCTGGCTGTACCTCTAACTCTTCAGCAAGGGCAGCATGTGGCATTTTAGAGCCTCCCAAGTACTAGTGGTAGGAGGTGGCACAAGGTGAGGCTGGTACTAGTGGTCTACCGACTTCTGGGGCCTAAAGGTCATGCTGTGTTCCCATGCAACCCCTAGGTTGGGTCCCTCACTCTGACCCTGTTGAAGCTACCTACTTAGCATCTAATAATGTTTCATGTTGTTTTGTCTTGTTCTGGTTTTTTTTTTTTTTTTTTTGGTTTTTCGAGACAGGGTTTCTCTGTGTAGCTTTGCGCCTTTCCTGGAACTCACTTGGTAGCCCAGGCTGGCCTCGAACTCACAGAGATCTGCCTGGCTCTGCCTCCCGAGTGCTGGGATTAAAGGCATGTGCCACCACCGCCTGGCCGTTCTGTTTGTTTTTATTAGCTGTTTTCTACAAGTTATATGCTGTTACACTTACTACCATATAAAGTTCTTAACCTAAATGCAATTTTAAAAATATTTTAAAAACTCTCCAGCTAGGCACAGTGGCATGATCCTAGCTTCTCTGAAGAGTGAGGTAAGAGGTTTTCCGTAGCCCAGGAGTTCAAGACCAGCTGAGGCCACATACCAAGTGAGGCCTTATTTAAAAACAAACAAACAAAACCCATTTTAAAGACATGAATATGCAAATAACAGTAGAGGTGGCATCCCTGAGAAATCACAGAGAGTGCTTGGGGGGTGGAGAACCCTAGTTTAACTGCTGCCCAATTGCTCAAGCGAACCATGTGTTTGAAAATGCTTTTTAAGGCTGCCTTCAGTGGCTCACACAATCACAGCCTTCCTCTGGCAGACATGCTCTCCTCCAGGTGCGACTGAGGTCCTCTTGCTTCTGGAAAAGATCTGTTTCTTGCAGTTTTCAGTCCACTGGAGACCATCTGACCAATAGCCTCTGACTTGGGAAGATTTCTTTGTGATTTCTCTGAGATTTCCAATCCCTTTGGTCTCTTATTCATAGACTTCAGGGTATAACCCAGGCGCTGCCCCAAACATTTTGGGCTCCTGTCTTATCTGCTAGCTGTGTGACTAGGCATGACACTTAAGATCTTGCCAAGCCATGGCTTTGTCAACCTGTGTGGTGTGTGTATAGCAGGTCCTTCTTCCTGAGCTGGGTTGGGGTGGAAATGACCTCCTCTGGATGGTTTCTCTTAGGTACTCAGTAAATATTCTTTCTCCTCCTGCCCCTGACTCTTTGACTATAGGTGTCTCTTTTATTTTTCCATTTTTAAACTTTCACTTTGAAATAATTTTATATTTGTTGAAAAGTTACAAGAATAGTAGAAAGAACCATTGTATCCATTGCTGTGATGAAACACCAAGACCTAAAGCCACATGGGGGTGGAGATTCGTGTTTGTTTTACATATCCTGAGACACAGTCCATTGAGGGAAGCCAAAGCAGGAACTCAATCAGACGGAAACCTGGAGGCAGGAGCTGATGCAGAGCCCATGGAGGAGTGCCGTTTACTGGCCTGTTTGTTCCCTATGGCTTGCTCAGCCTGCTTTTTTATAACATCCAGGACCACTAGCCCCTGGGGCGGGGGGCACCACCCACAATGGACTGGGCCCTCCTACACTGATCACTAATTAAGAAAATGCACTACAGACTTGTCTGCCTACAGCCTGATATTATGGAGGCCTTTCCTCAACTTAGGTTCACTCCTCTCAGATGATTATAGCTTGTGTCAAGTTGATGTAAAACTAGCTATAGCCAACACATCTTGTCACCCTGCAGTGAACTTTGACCCTCTCCACACGCCTTTGTCTGGTTCTGATCCTGCCAGACTTAGGCTAGGAAGACTGACCACTGGCCTTACAGAGGCCCTGACTTTAGGAGAGTATCTTCACAGCTGACAGTATGCCTCAGCCCTGGTCCCTTCCTGGTAGCATCAGAGCCATTCCCTGAGGAGCCTATCCTGGTGGCATGGTGGCTCTCCTAGAATGTCAGGGTGACTGCACAGATGGGTGCTTCTGTTGCCTGACTCTAGAAATCCTTTCGTTTCCCCAGGGAGATCTGTGGCTGGTGCAGGGGCCTAATTATTGCTTCTTTCAGTGTTGAACTGCTGACAGCAACAGTGGTTAGATTTTAGTAACTTTTATTATTATTATGCTTTCTTTTGAGGAGGGGGAAAACCTGTTGCCTGGTCAGAGTGGCATACATTTATAGCCCTTTACCCCAGTACTTGTGAGGCCAAGGCAGGGCTTTGTTTTTAAAACTGTAACATTTAGGGGGAAGAAGCAGAATTTAGGAGTTCCAGGTCAGCTTCAGTTACAGAGTGAGTTTGAGGCCAGCCTACCCTAAATGAGACTCTGTCTCAAATCCCTCACCACCCCCTGCAAAAAAAACAAAAACAAAAACAAAAACCACCCCACAAAGAAACCCTTTACTTAGGTAAGTAATATTGGCCTTACAATGATACAGCATTACTCTAAAAAATGGTTTTTGAGTCAGGACCACAGTGCATGTGGCTCAAGATCAAGTACAGAAATGTCTGCCATTGTAGATGACAGACCAGCTGTGTCTGCTGCTGCAAGCATCCCTCAGGTCTTATTGACTCCTAAAGAAGGAGTGGGAGAGTGAGTGGACCCTCACCTGAGATTCTAGTTGCTCCTCCCACCTGTGTGTATACAGTTCTTTGCCTAGTGCAATGAAGCCCTGGAGTCAGTTGCTGGTCTAGAGGCTAGGAGAGGTTAACTGAAGGGTTAACCTATGTGGCTATGGGGAAGCTGTCATCAACGCTGGATGATAACCTTTCAGTGCAGCTCCTTTGGGGTCACCCACAATTCAGCCAGTAATTCCTCACCCATGCTGTGTAAGTAAAGTCAATAAACTCATTGGTTCCTGGGGGGACTTTGGTGGAGTCAGTCGTACTTTGGGTTGTTGGGACTTTAGAGGCTGGGTAGACATTTGTTTATGTCTCTGCCTGGAACTCTCCCTGCCCTTCAGTTTTTGGTCTGTAGTGCAGTTTCCTCATCTTTAATGGGTGACTCAGTACCATGCAGAATGAGTACTTAATTCTGTGTTAGGTCCTTTGACCATGGTCACTGTTACATCGCTAATCCAGTAGGTGAAGCACAGGATTTGAGTGTGGTTTTACTGAATTTTTCCTGGTGATTGTGGGGGATCTTCTTTTATGTGTGGACTGTCTTTGTTTATTTGCTCTCCTGATCAATATAACCTCCCCTCCTTCTTTCTCCTCAAATCCATGAGCTTCCTCTCTGCCTTTGCTCAGATGGGCAGTGGACAGGTCCCTTCCATTGATCTGCTGTATACCCAAGCCACTTATCCAAGCATAGTTCTGAGCCTGCCTCTCCTGTGTCTTTGCCTGCCTGGAATGCACTTACTGTGTTAGCTGTTTGCTTGTTACTTTACAGCACTGTATCATAGTGGGTTGGAATCCTACTGTTTTGGCTGTGCAGGTGTGCCAAGGGCTCACCCTAGGCCAGGAACATGGGAGTGCTCAGTCAGCAGTATGCTGCTCTCTATTGACCTCTCTGGCACTTTCCATTAAATTGTTGGTGCTTTTATGATTAGTTTTAACTTTTTTCTGTTTGAAGCATTAAGGATAGTAGCCTGATGTGAATGTTAGGCCTTTCCCTAGCCTTTGGACTTGTCTTTAATTTTTCATGCAGAAATGTTTGAGTTTTATGTTGATGAGTTTATGGGCTTCCTGTTTTGACCTCTGAGCTATGTACCTTACCTGGGTATGCTTTACTTTAAAGTTATATTTCCTTCCCCATGCCTTTTCTTCTAATACTTTTATGTCTTTATGTTTGAAACAGTTTTTGTTTTGAGACATGGTCTTACTATGTAGCTCTGGCTGGTCTTGAACTAATAGCAATCCATCTGCCTCTGACTCCCAAGTGCTGGTATTAAAAGCATGTGCCACCACCATCCCTGGCTGAAATGTTTTGTTAAATTACATTTATTTGTTTTGTGTATGTGTGTGTGTACATACCACAACATGCATCTGGTCAGAGACCAGCTTGCAGAAGTTGGTTCTGGCCTTCCCGTTGTGTGGGTCCTGGGAATTGTCTTGGTGGCAAGGGCCTTCATGCAGTGAGCTGTCTTGCCTGTCCTTATGTTTGATTGGTTTGGAATCATGGTGTAAGGTGTAAAATAGAGATCCAATTTTATTTTTATCCAGATGCTATCTGTTGTCCCTAGGTCAGGGTTGTGAGCTGGTCCTGATTTACAGATAAGGAGCTTGGAGAAGGACAGCTACTCACCCATGGCTTCTCAGCTACAGAACTGTGCATGCACTTAGCTCTGGAGCTTTCAGCCAGTCCCCAGCTTTTATAGTATTTTGGCATTTTCTGCTTTTGGCTGGAGTCCACCTCTTCTGTCTGCTTTCTTGTCCATCCTGTTGGAAATTCCCCTTGCTCTATTACATGGTCTTCTTTGTTGTTTCCTTGTCCCTCCTCTGCAGACATGGCTGGCATTGTTCTTCTGCAGTGTCCTGAGGTGGTGATGAATGCAATGCTCTCACATGGCACGTGTGTCCTAGGGGACACTGGCAGATCGCCTTCACTTGAGTCTGCTCTCCTTCCTTTGCCACCTGCAGGGCCTTACCCACCTGCTCTTCAGGATGCCTCCGGGTTCCCAGAGGACTCAGGAATGTGGGACTCTGGCCAACAGGCAGCTGGCAGTAGGAAAAGAAAAAAAAAATGAAGTCAGACAACACTTGGTTCTAGTGTTTCTTTGGCTGTTGATTGTGCAAGCTGGTCTTTAGGTTTATCTTTAGGAAAGTGGCAGAGCTTCTACCACATGGGGCCAAAGTAAGGGTCAGTGCTAACGGGGAAGTCACAAGTTCAGGAGCCAACACTGGTGTAAATCCAGGGCAGGAGTTGATTAGAATGGTCAGGATAGGGTGAAATTGGGAATTCACCTCTTTACAGGGATCTTCTCCTTGGCTCCATTGGATGTAAGCCCTGTCTTACTTCATCTGCTAATTTGAAAAGATTTTCTGTGGACTTCTTGAATGGTGGTGTTGGCCATTCTTTCAAACCTCACCACACTAAATGACTCCTGTTCCAAGTCCAGGCTTGGCTCCATCTAGTTCATTCTGATAGTGGCTGCTGTTTATGGGCTGGGCCTGGGTTGGCTGCACTCCCACCCTGGTACTCTGGGTGTGAACACCTGGAACGTGTCCTTCTGGGCCACTTGGTCACTTAGTCTTCTGCCTCAGGAACAGAAGGTCTCAGTGCTGCTTGCATCTAGAGTTCTGGGTGACTCGGGGAGATGTCACTATCACCTGCTCAGCCTCTTCCACCAGGCTGTCTACTCAGGATTTGGCCCAGGTGTTTGGAGGATTCCATCTTTGTAGGTCAGTTGACAAAATAAGGATTCTTATTTCAGTGGCAGACACAGTGCTTCAGGTTGTCACTGGCACCTGATGCCTGGTGAGGGGCTACCTCATGTACTGCTGGGAAATGGTGGTAGCATTCCTTCCTTGCTACATTGATGTGGGGAGCACAGGCCTGTGGGTGTGTGTGAGCTGTACAGGAACACCAGGGATTCACGATAGTCCCTTACTGTCCAGACTTGTCCTACTTCAGGGAAACTATTTTAGAGAAGAGAAAAAACAGAAATGCATCAACCATTATATACCCTAGTAGAGTCTCCTTAGCAAAGCCAAATGACTATGACATGATGTAAGTCTTCACACACACACACACACACACACACACACACACACACACACACAAAGAGAGAGAGAGAGAGAGAGAGAGAGAGAGAGAGAGAGAGAGCGAGCGCACTGAGAGTCAGTGTAGAGACAGCTACGACCTGTGTTGACATCTGACCAATATTGGCTTCTACCTGTTGGCAAGGTGGTTTTAGGGAAGTTATCTAACTTGCTAGAGCCATAATCTTATTTACCATAAAATGGGGAGACAAGTAGTATAATGAGTAATGAATTAGTATGGTACAGTGATGATGGGACACCCTTGGCCCGCCAGGAGCCTCATCTAGGCATGCCCCCTGGACTCTGCCTCTATCTTTCCTGAGCATCTGCAGGGGCGAGAACCTACGTGCATGCACTGCCCATGGACATGAAGGTTCTTTGGTTCTGGGCTGAGATCTTGCTGGCATGATATGGAGTATTCTGATAGAGAGATGTCAGTGGACTGAGCTTCATTCCCCCAAAATCTTTGCTCCTTGACCTTGACTAGATTTTCAACCTTCCTGAGCCTTATTTTGTCATCTGTAGTACCTGTTTATCTCAGGTTGGGCTGCAGCTAAACCAAGAGGAGCATAGACCTCCATAGCACATGTAGCGACAGCCGTAAAAATAGAAACCGTGATGGCTGCAAACTTTCTGGAGGGCTACTACTATAGCATTGTGCCATTCTAACATAGGTGCTGTCATCATTTCCCTCCTACAGAAGAGAGAACTGAGGCACTGGTTCCCAGCAGCCATGTCACGTAGCTCCAGAGGACCAGGTGCCTGTGGCCTCTGCAAGTCACCTGCACTCACACGTGCACATGTACACACACGCACGTGCACGTGTGTGCACACATGCACACACACACACACCTATCCATAATTAAAAATAATAAAAATAAAACCTTTTTAAAGAATAGGAATAAGTTATCACTGCAGCTTCACTTAGATGACAACAGTATATTTACAAGGTTACTGGGTACCTAAAAAGTTAAGAGCTGAAAACAAAATTTTTCATTATTTTAAATTTAATATTATTTCCCCTTCTTAGAATGCTTGCTCCTTTTGATTTTTTGAAAAGAAAATCTGATTTTATAGATGCTAAAATATGTTTAAGGTTTTATATCATTTTTCCAAGCCAAAACATTGTTTTCTGAATGGTTTTTTCCTCCAACCCCAGAAAGAAAATTACATCTCCACAGATAGCTCAGACTTTGTTAAATGCCGACCTTTGTACGTTTTTTTGTTATTTTTATTTTTGAAATGATTAAGATATGTAATCTACAGAATTGAAGATTGTAATTTTTTAAAGTAGGGAGAAACTTTAACCCTGTCATAATTGCTCTGCAAACCTTTCAAGGGTTCTGTGGTCAGAATGACTGATGAAAAGCCCTGATAGATGGCTAAGTATAGAGGGTCCCTTGTAAGCCTTGGTTTTTTTTCTTATTTCCCACCCACTCGCTCGCTCTGTCCCTCTAGTCTCAGGGTGATTTTCTACCCTGGGTTCATGGGAATTGGGAAGGACACTGTCTGATTCATTCCATGAACATACTAGAGAGTTTGAAAAAGGCAAGACAGGCCAGTCGTATCACTTCCTGTTGCCTGATCAAATGTCTGATGAAGAGCGGGAGGAACTAGGAGCGGCTGCCGGACAGTGGGCATTTCCCTGGAGCTGACCCCGTTTCCAGCAGTGCCCTTGTTCTCAGTGTGACAGTCAAGTGGCCCTGACCTCTGCTTTCCTTAGAAGTTCCCGGTGCTGCCATGCTGCAGAGGATCTCCTGGAGCAGAGCTGTGTG
The DNA here is from genome assembly GCF_007827085.1 of Peromyscus californicus insignis. NCBI lineage: Eukaryota > Metazoa > Chordata > Mammalia > Rodentia > Cricetidae > Peromyscus > Peromyscus californicus. Next base: position 103,745,063 of record NW_026294584.1, on the reverse strand, counting down.
CTTGCTGCAACAAAGACCATTTGTGGATGCCAGATAAGACTGCAGGCTCCTGGTGCTTGGGTCCTGGCTGCACTAGCAGTTAGGTGTAGTGGTCAGTTTCACTTTCTGTCGCCAAGATTCCAGCATGAGGGAGGGCCTGATGTGTGGAGCTCATAAGCTGGTCTCTCCACCAGCCAGGCAAGCGAGGCTCTGGATAGTTGTATGTACTTTGGAAATTAGATTTTGAGAAAAAGAATAGACTCCTAGTCTACTCCTACTCCAAGTAACTTGGACAGAGAGCAGCAAAGGCCAGGCAGGCACAGGTGAGCATCAGTACAGGGGTACCTTGATTCTCAAGTGGAGCCTGGGGAGGAACTAAAGATGGGGATTTGTTGGGCCTCTCAGGTCCCCATGGGAACGACTGGCTGTGTGGCACAGTGGGTGAGAACTCAGGTACATGTGTTCAGATCTCTGCTCCGATGCATTCGGTGTATAACACTCATTCTGCTTCTTCAAAGTCCCATTTTCCTCATCTGTGAAGTTCTTGGTGGGGCTGAAGTTCTGAGAGAACCTGGACAGCTGGAATTAGCCCTGAGCCAGAGATCTGCAGAATCAAGTACTGGGCTATTCTGCTCTGAGTCTGTGCCCAGGACATGACACATGTCCCCTTCATGGTTTGCCTACAGGCTTTAGCTCTTCTAGTGGCTACAGAGCCAACTCCATGGTCCTGGAACCAGACCCAAGGCCTCCTATGTGTGGGAACATTGATAGGTGGTTATGTGCCGGGCTCAGACTTATCTCATGGGAGACAAGGGAGCACCATTCAACCAGGGGGTAAGGTTCATGTAGCCAGTGGTGGCCAGCCATGGTAAAGCTACCACTGGTTAAAAAGAAGGAAGACTGGAGGCCACATTGGGAACCTTGTGTGTTCCGAGGGCAATGGGGTCTTTTAATAGGAAAGCAACTCTGCCAGGTCTGTTTCATTCTTTGATTTAAATACTTAAACTATTACTAGATTCCTTATACTCTCATTTGAAATGGAAAGGAACAGAATGTATGTGGATTCCTACCACTCTTTTCTCACTCTATTTTTTTAAAAATATTTCCTTGGATATTTCATGTGTGTAGAAGCAAATGCTCATTCATCTGCAGTGCATATGCAGGTGCATGCGCAATCTTCTACATGGGTTATAACACACGTAACTCTGCCCTCTGCTCTTCTACTCCACTGCAGACTATTTTATAGCAGTAAAGCAGTGGCTATGTACTATTCTATTTCATGGTATAACTATCAGTTTTAAGCTTGTTCCCTACTGATGACATTTATGTGATCTCCAACTTCAGTAACAATAGATGTGTTGTAAGTGTGTCCTTTGTGTCTATAAGCTTGCCTGGGTCAAAGATCATATGTATTTTCTTTCCATTTTATTTTACATATTGGTGTTTTGCCTGCATATATGTCTGTACACCATGTGTATAGTGTTCTTGGAGCCAGAAGAGAGTATCAGATCCCATGGAACTGGAGTTATAGACAGTTGTGAGCCATCATTTATTTTCTGGGAATCAAACCCTGGTCCCCAGCAAGAACAGCCAGTATTCTTAATTGCTAGGCAATCTCTCAGTTCCAATTATATACATTTTGATACCTGTCTCCAAGATATTTTCATACCACTCTAAAGGTCTCCAGCAGTGTGAATCAGTTACGTATTTTTAGCAAGTTCTTTTGAGGGACACTAGGAGATGGATTGTGGAGGGCCAGTCTGAGGCTGTGTCCTTAGAGAACACGGACTTGAATTGGAATGGAGATGGTTACCAGAGGCTAGTTGTACCCAGTGCATCGTGGGAGACTGGTACCTCCATTTTGGGAAAAGCCGTTGGCTTGTAGAAATAATAATTCTGTTCCTAGAAATGGGAGAGTCAGTGTCCCTCTCACAGCTGTAGGTGGGATCTGGGGTACTACCACCCAGTGACTTAAACAAGGATATGCTGCTGTTGGTGCTGCTGCATACACCTGTCCTTCTAACTGCATTGTATCCTTGCCTGACCATGCTGGGCCATGCCAAACCTGCCTACACTTAGACACACTCCTGCTCCTTGGGGCCAGAGCTTTGGCTAGCACTGACTAGGAGGCCTCTGAGAGCAGCAGGCAGAGTAGTTCCCTTTGGTGCCAGGTGGCCATGTGACCTAGAGCATGTACTGCCATGTTTTGAGCCTTTCTGCATCTGAAACAGGGCAATGAGGATTAAGCATACTACCTTAGCACACATTGCTGGTGTGGCAATCGTGACAGAAGGTCTTTTCCTGGCCTTTCTCTCCCACAGCAGTAGGTGGGGTTGGTCGTCAGACTCACTTTCAGAGGGAGTCTTGTCTTCAGTCTTTCACTTCTTCAGACTTGCTAGTGATCATAGTGTGGTCCTCAAGTCCTTAGGAGGAGGTCTTGTAAACTGAAGATGTAATTACCATTCATTTCAGAGGGGGACATATCTGTTTTCCTGCTTTCCCTAACTTACACCTTTTCCCTTCTAAATTGTTGAAATATAAAATAATAATAGTAACTAAATATTATTTGTGGTGGTATTGTGTTCCCCAAAATATTGTGTATACTAATAAACTTATCTGGGGTCAGAGAACAGAAAAGCACTGGATACTTAGGATAGGCAGTGGTAGCACACGCCTTTAATCCTAGCATTCCAGAGGCAGAAATCCATCTGTTCAAGGATACAGCCAAGCATGGTGACTTACGCCTTTAATCCCAGAAAGCGAGCCTTTAATCCCAGGGAGTGATGGTAGATGGCAGAAAGGTATATAAGGCGTGAAGACCAGGAACTAGAAGCATTTGGTTGGTTAAGCTTTTAGGTTTTGAGCAGCACAGTTCAGCTGAGAGCCATTTGGATATGAGGACACAGAGGCTTCCTTTCTGAGGAAACAAGATCAGCTGAGAAGTTGGCCAGATGAGGTTTGCTGTGGCTTGTTCTGTCTCTCTGATCTTCCAGTGTTCACCCCAATACTTGGCTCCAGGTTTGTTTTATTAATAAAGACTCTTTAAGATTCATGCTACAGTTATTTATAATATTATTTCTAAAATATTGAATTGAATAATTTGAAGTCCTCTAAGTCCCCTTACAAAGGGCATAGTCATTCTGTTTCTTAACACCTGTGCTTCTAACATGGTGGCTGGTACCTTTTCTTCACTGACTGCCCTGTCATATGAGACCTGCTTGTTCAGCTCAGGCGTGCTATACATGTGTTCACAGCCAGCTGTCTGTTCAGCAGTTCTGTGTGCCAACCTCCTAGAAAGAGCAGAGGCTCCATAAACAGAGCATAGGACCAAAGTTAGTAGATCATGAGCATCAGTCTTAAGGCAATTGTAGACAACCTAGGTGTTTTGGGAAGAAGCGCTCTGCATCTCTAATCCTCACACATTGCTGGAGGCCTATATGTTTTAAGCCTTGCTATCTTTCCTAGTAAGGGCAGGTAGCTAGGTATTCGAGCTTTGCTGTGCAACCTCTGCCCTTACTGAATGAAATGAAAATGAGAGCAGTGGTACAGCAAAGGGGGACTCTGGAGCCAGGCATCCTTCACCTAAACTCAATTCTGCTGTGCACAGCCACAGGCTCCTGAGAGGACCCTCAGTTTCCTCCCATCTCCTGCTGCTCTTTTGCCTTGATGAGGTTATACCAGTCAGAATACTCACTTGGATGGGGCAGGAAGTATCCAGCATTCTCCCCAGTCTGCCCACTATTGCAATGCTTTGCTGGGACTGGGTATGGTGACTTCCTGTGAGGCTCACTAAGCCAACTCTTCTCCTAACCTTACCTTTTATTGCTCCAGGTGCCCAGATCATTGATCTGATGATGCTCGTGATTGATGTGACCAAGGGAATGCAGACACAGTCCGCAGAGTGCCTTGTGATTGGCCAGATCGCCTGCCAGAAGCTGGTTGTGGTGCTGAACAAGATAGACCTGTTAGCGGAAGGGAAGAGGCAGGCAGCGATTGACAAAATGACCAAGAAAATGCAGAAGACTCTTGAGAACACCAAGTAGGTTTGCTAATGACAGCTCATGTGTAAGGTGGTTGCTCATTTAACACTCTGGACAGGCAGGTTAGCCTCACGTCCTGGTGAGCAGAGTGCTGCCTGTTGACACAGCTGTGGCTGCGTGAAGCTGACTCAAGGTTAACATGCGGTTAAGGTTCCAGAAAGTACTGGAGCATAAGGAAATGGGGTACTCTCACTTGTGGGAGTGGCATCGTTGGAGGTTGGTATCCTCTGGGGAGTCTCCATCCTGTCACTTTTTTTTCTTTTGGGTTTTTTGAGACAGGGTTTCTCTGTGTAGTCCTGGTTGTCCTGGATCTCGCTCTGTAGACCAGGCAGGCCTCAAATTCACAAAGATCCACCTGCCTCTGCCTCCTGAATGCTGGGATTAAAGGTGTGCACCACCACCGCCTGGCCCCATCCTATCATGTACCATCTGAGCTATGGTACATGTCCCTGTGTGTGTGCTGAGGTCCAGGTCCAGGTGCTGCACTTTATAGCTCAGATGTGTGAGCTTTCAAGGCCTAGGAACCTAGTCCAAGGGCCCCTCCGTGTTGCTCCGTGAAGACCCGGTCCTGCCCTTGTCATGGCCAGGCCTCAGCACTGGAGCCTGGGTGTCGTGTTCTCCAACCACAGCTCCGCTGTCAACTCAGGACAAAAATCCTAGAGCCCTGCAAAAGGGTGACTGCAGACATGTGACTGCTGCTGCTGGCAGCCAGAGCATTTGCAGCTTTATCTTGTGAGAGACAGTTGGCATGTTCCTCAGGAACTCTGAGCAGGGAGTAATCAAATGAGGTTTCACCTTGGGTCATCACCAGCTACAGGGGAAAGCTGGCCTGGTTGGTGGAATCAGGGGCTCCAGGGAAAAGAAAGAGGAGGTAAGTTAGTGTGTTGTGGGCTTTTCCCAGGGAGAGAAGAGGTGTCTATGGTTGAGGTCATGCAGGAGGTAGAAGGGGAGATGTAGGAGACCCCAGTTGCCTCTGGTTGCAGTTGGGGCAACAAGGTATCAGAGCTATGGGCAGAGTTAGGAAATGAAAGGTGGAGACCACAGTACTAGAAGCCACCTGGTTGCTCAGGGGACCACAGAACTTACTGATTTCTGATGTGGCCAAGAAAATGCGTTAGTGTCCTTGTTGAGCATACAGAGCTGGCGGGCCTCATTGTTCTATGACTCTCTCCCCCTCTCTTGTCATTCCTTTTGGTCAGTTCTGAAGAGCCGTCACTGGGAGACAGGGCTGCCTCCTCTCTGCTATGCTGCCTGAGACAATATCCTCTCCTCGTGCCTCTCCTTCTCCAGCCTGTGGAGGGCAAGCAAGTAGAGAGTGTTTTTGTTTCCCTTTCATAAAGATTGATATGCCTTCCCATTTATGATTTTTTCCCTGATCCAACACCTGCAGCTCTCCCTCAGAATACTCAAGTTGGTTAAATTAAAGCTTCAGCCCTGTGAATGGGCCATATATGTCATAAAAGATTTCCTTGCACTGTCTTTTGTTAGCAAAATTCATCAATCTGATAAAATCGACACATTTAGATAAGTGTTGCATAAGAATTCAGACTTCGTTATTCCTAACGGAAGTGGATATGAGACTGTAAAAAGGAAGATAAAAAATTATATCTTCTTTTTAGTGAGTTATTTGATCTCCTTGCCATTTTATTTACTTGTCAGAAAGGGGAAAACGAATTTTGGAGTCCTGCGTAAACCCCAACAGCATCAGCTCACTTACTTCATTGACAGGCCTTCAGGAGCCTGAGGGCACTCTGCAACACCTGCAGCTCTGACAGTCATGTGGGGGAAAGCCTCACTTGTTTGTAAACCATACTCCCTCGTTTAATGTATTGGCTGAAGGTCAGATTATGCACTTTATCATATTGCCGGAGGAAATTGTCATCAGAGGGATGTCTGAGCCCTTTTCCTCCTCCCACACCTAGAGGCCCTGCCACAGAGGGCAGGGTTGTCGCTTGTGGGTGGAATCCTGGAGCTCTGTGCTAGGCTGAGTTTTTAAGAACTCATCTGTGGGCTGGAGAGATAGTTCAGAGGTTAAGAGCACTGGCTGCTCTTCCAGAGGTCCTGAGTTCAGATCCCAGCAACCACATGGTAGCTCACAACCATCTATAATGAGATCTGGCACCCTCCTCTGTATACATAATAAATAAATTTAAAAAAAACTCATCTGCATCATTTTCAGGGGTCATTTCCTTTCATTTGCTGTCCTTGTAAACTAAATTTGAGGACATCTCTGTTTAGGAAGAAGAATATGGAATGGTGGACCCCAGTATTGTCCAAACCTGAAAAATGTTTAAGACAAAACTTATTCTTCTCTACTTGGAGTTTCAATTGAAATAGAAGGCTTCGAAAATACAGAAAAGTAGAAAGGAAGAACTGAAGTTTTTTTCTTAAAATAACAGCTGCTGACATGTGAGCTCCTAATTTCCTGTCTTTTGAAGCATATAACAACGCTCCCACAGGCGCTGTTTTGAAAACACAGGTATCACTGTGTAGCCCAGGCTGAACCCAAGCTCTAAACCCTCTGCCTCAGCCTCCAAAGTGCTGGGATCACAGGGATGTGGCACCTACACTCTCTTTCAAGTTGTTTTGGTTTTTTTTAATTATGGTAAAATACACAAATCTGTAATTTTAACCATTTGTAAGTGAATAATCCAATGATATAAAATGTATTCAGAATGTGTATGTCCACCCAGACCTTTCTGTGATCCCTTGTAAACTACTCCCAGACAATGACTCTCCTGTTCACCCCTCACAGCTTCTTTTCTGCTCTCTGTCTCTGTGATTTGCCTTGTTCAAGAGGAGTCATGTATGGATTTCATAGAACATTTCAGTTCCATCTGTGTTACAGCTATATCAGAAGAGGCTGAGCCCACTCTGTTGTATTTGTGCTGTGTGTTTTTCCCCGCCCCGCTCCACCATTGACCAGCCTATGGACTACTCTCAGCTGTTGGAAGGATGAACTGCTGTGAACTCTGATTTTAGTCCCTCTGGAGCGATGTCCCCAGGTATCTAGGAGTGGGGAGTGGCTTGTACACTAGTCCATATCCATCCTTTCTGAGGCACTGCCAACCTGCTTCCATAGCAGCTGTCCTATTCATGTTCCCAGCAGCCGTACATGAGGGCTCCAGTGTCTCCATAGTCTCTCAACACTTGCTGTGTTCCTTGAGACAGGGTCTTACTGTGTAGCCTAGGTCTACCCGGGGCAAACTTCTTGCCCCAGCCTCTCGCTCAAGTGCTGAGATTATAGGCTCAAACCATCATGTCTGGCTGTTTCCATTTCTTCCTCAGCCATCTTTGCTGTGTAAGGGACCACCTTACTGCGGTTAAAGTTTGCTTTTTCATTGTGGCTGGTGCCGAGCATGATGTTGGTCACCCTTATATTTTCATAGAGAAATAGCTGATTACATCCTTTGTCAAGTTTTAAAATGAGTTGTTTTCCCATTGTTGAATTGTAGGTCCATACATTAATCTCTATCTGAGATATGATTTGAAATCCTGTAGGCTTTTTGCTTTCTTTGATATACAAATGTTCTGAATCCTGGTGAAATCTCTCTCATTTGCCTTATGTTGCTGCTATTGGCTGTGGTTTTGGATTCATAGCTGAGAAACTGTTCTCAAATCCCATGTCATGAATGTGTTCTCCAGTCTCTTTTGTATGTGTAGGTTGTTGGTTCATTTTAGTATCTTTTGCAGTGGTGTGAAGCTAGAGTTCAGTTTCCTTCTTTTGCATGGGGAAACTGTCCAGTTTTCCCAGCACCATTTATTACCCCTTCCTTTTATTGTTGCTAAAAAATTAACCCTCCATCTAGACTTAGTTCTTGGCTTTCTGAGGACCAAGGCAACTTATAGAAGGAGGGGCTTATTTTGGCTTACTGTTCGAGGGGGAAGAATCCATTAATGGCAGGAGGCATGGCTACAAAAGCAGGAACTTGAGAGCTCATATCTTCAAATGCACAAGCAAGAAGAGAGAATGTGAATCCAAAGAGGCACAAGGCATTTATTCTCCAAGCTCACCCCCAGTAATATACTTCCTCCAGCAAGGCTATACTATTAAACTCCCCAAAAGAGTGCAACTAGCCATCAAGTATTCAGAATATCTGAGCCTATGGGGGACATGCTCACCCAAACCGTTACAACTCTAGTCCATTGATGTATATGCCTATGCTTGTGGGAGTACCTCACCTCTTTGACAGCTAGCTTTGCAGTGAGTTTCGGAGTCAGGAAGCAGAGTCTTCATAGCTCTGGCCCTTTTTGAAATTGTTCTGACTGGATGGAACCCCTACAATTCTGTATGAATTTGAGGATCTGCTTATCTGTGTCTGTAAAAAGGCTCCTAGAATCAGTAGTCCTTTGTTTCATGTCCTGTCTGTCCATTTTGTCAGCAGTTGATTCAAGGATACTTTGTTGTCCAGTGGCTAACTTTTGCCACAATGAAAGTTAACTCCATATGCAGTTTCTTCAATGCCCATATTTTCTCTGAAGTAGATTGGTACTGCCAGGAGCCGACATGTCTCATAATCATAACAAAAAAGAAAAATTTTCTAAGTTATTAAAACATTTTAAATGCCATATTCTGTAGATCTCCGAAGGGTTTGAAGATGACCTGTCTAAAATATATCTGCTCAATTTTTAAAACATATCTAATATGACTACAACTTCTATTGTAATGTCTAACTACTAACTTTCATTTCTTTTTTTTTTTTTTTATTAATTTATTTTGCAATACAATTCAGTTCTACATATCAGCCACGGATTCCCTTGTTCTCCCCCCTCCCGTCCCCCTCACCTTCCCCTCAACACCCCCCCCCCCCCATTCCCATCTCCTCCAGGGCAAAGCCTTCCCCACAGACTGAGGTCAACCTGGTAGACTCAGTCCAGGTAGGTCTAGTCCCCTCCTCCCAGGCCGAGCCAAACAATCCTGCATAGGCCCCAGGTTTCAAACAGCCAACTCATGCAATGAGCACAAGATCTGGTCCCACTGCCTGGGTGCCTCCCAAACAGATCAAGCCAATCAACTGTCTCATCCATTCAGAGGGCCTGATCCAGTGGGGACCCCTCAGCCATTGGTTCATAGTTCATGTGTTTCCATTCATTTGGCTATTTGTCCCTGTGCTTTATCCAACCTTGGTCTCAACAATTCTCGCTCATATAAACCCTCCTCATTCTCGCTAATTGGACTCCCAGAGATCCACCCGGGGCCTAGTCATGGATCTCTGCATCCAGATCCCTCAGTAGTTGGATGGGGTTTCTAGCACAACAATTAGGGTGTTTGGCCATCCCATCACCTTGCCAAAACGAGTGTGGTTATGGCTTTATCAAAAGGCATCTTCTGAGGCCAGGACAATATGGCACCATCCCTGAAGTGGCCTTCGCAATTTGGAAAAGGTACAGTGCCCTTTTCTTCGAAGGCAGCTGAATAGGCAGTGGGCCGATGGCTTCTGATGTGCAATGGAACAGCAGCTGAAACAGTTATTCTTGAAGAGTAACTAAGCTCACGCCTCGCAATAGTAAACTGGCATTTGACAGAGGGATGTGGAGAAGAACGGGATGTTAAGATGAAGCCATATATACACAGCCAAGAATGGACAGCTGAATTAAAAAATCAACAACAATTTCCAGAATTTAAAATCCTGAATCATGACATGACACTAGTGGAATTCAGGTGTTTCTGGTACATGGACTGCTCTCACCCAATGTGAGGTTGAACTGTCGACCTTGTGTACATCCTACTTCACAAATGAGTCTGTCAGATATGCTAAGCCTATAGGCTGAAGATGATGCCCCAACACTGTGGAGAAACCTCAGGTGACTGTCCAGGCAGCTGGCTGTTTCTGTCAACTCACAAATTTTTTGGAAGTTGCTTGCATGCACTTTCTGTTTTTATTTTTGTTAGCTAATATTATTTCCTTCTTGGGTCTCTGAGGGAGTTGAAGATTAGTTAGTTATAGTTGAAGGTTAGTTAGTTATAGTTGAAGATTAATTAGGATAGAAAGTGAATTAGATACATTTTGGACTTAACAAAATAGGATAGATAATGAAATTATTTTCTCTGAATTTGTCAAATACAAATGGACTAGACATTGTTTAGACATTTATTACTTGTATATATTGTATATAGTCATTGTACTTTTGTATATAGTTTTTCTTTTGTTAGTTATAACCTTTTTCTTTTTTTTCCTTTTTATTAAAATAGAAAAGGGGAAAAAAAAAAAAAAGAATGGAAAAGAAAGCAGTGTCTTAGAACAATGGCTTCAAGTATCAGTAATCAGCAGTTTATTGAAGAAGAAAAGCATGCAGAGGGAGGGTGGAAGTTAGGCCCAGCAACTCGCCACTCTTAACTGGATAGAACAGGTTTGGTTCTGTCTGTAGAATTAACTAAGCTTCCCTACCTAGAATAGGTCTTAATTTTAGATAGACATACAACCTGCAAACTGAATTTCAAATACTTTTCCTACTGTACTAGAGAAAAGAAGGTAATAACCAAATATTTGGAAAAGTTTGTAAAATTTTGAGCTTCTTGGGGAGAAAAATATTTTCATATAGTGCGTAATAACCTATCATATTATGTGATATGCAAAGTGTCTTTTGATGGTGATATTTATATATGATAACAGGTATCAATAAAAACAAGGAATTGAAAAAAAAAAAAAAAAAAAAAAAAGGCTCCTAGAGTTTTGATAGTGATCTGAAGGTAACTTTGGTACATTTGATACCTATACACTATTGTCTCCCAATCCACAAACACAGACTGTCTCCCCGGCTGTCAGTGGTTCTCATCCTGTGGGTTGCAACCCCTTTTGGGGGTGGGGGTGTCTAATGACCCTTTCACAGGGATCACCTAAGACAATTGGAAAACACAGATAATTTACATTACAATTCAGAACAGTAACAAAATTGCAGTTATAAAGTATCAACGAAAATAATTTTATGGTTAGGGTCACCACAATATGAGGAACTATATTAAAGGGTCACAGCATTGGGAAGGTTGAGAACCACTGATCTTTACTTCTTTCTTTAGTGTTTCATAGCTTTCCTTGTTCAGGTCCTTCCTGTGGCTAGATTTATCCCTGTTTATTTCTGCAGAAATTTTGCAGATGCAGTCACTTTTAGTTTCACTCTGGGTTGCTCATCTCTAAAATATTAAAAGAACTAATTTTTATGTGTTAATGTTATATGAATTCAGCTCCTTTAAAATATGATTGCAGTCATGGCATATTCTTCATTTTGGTGTCTATGTTTATTAACATTATATATAGCAGATTCTCAAGTAGTCTGTTCTCACCCTGCAGACTGGGCTGTTTTCCTTCTTATACCTAAGTGAGCCTGAACTGAGCACCTCTTCACAACATTCAATTTTGTGTCTACAGTTATTCCCTCATGGTAGATTCTCAGCTGTGAGATCTTGGAATTAAAAGTCATGAAAACTTAAACCCTTTTTGAACATTTGAACACTTTCCAAAGGGGGTCTGCCATTTTACATGGGTACTTGCAGCCAAATTTGGCTCTAAGTATAAGGTAATTTCGATGGAGATAGTGTTCTATGCTTGTTTTGGTATGCAGGTGACTACTGGTGAGACAGAACACTTTCCTGACATGTATTAGGCAGTTGGACTTTCATGTGTGTGATTTGAGCATGTGTGTTTTGTCCCTTTGCCTCTTGAGAGTTTAGCCTTTCTTTTGGATCTTAGCGAGGATGTTGCTGTTAACCCTTTGCCCATCACCCTTGGTAGGAACAAGGCAGCAGCATTTGTCTCTCCCCATTTTAGTTGCTTTTGTTTTGACATCTCAAGTTTCTAATTTTCATGTAGTCAAACTCTTTGATTGTTTTTCTTTGTGATTTCTTTATCTCTGAAAGCATTTAAAATTACTCTTGCATAAACATTTATCAATGTTAACAGAAATCAGAATAAAAGATAAAAATGTACTCCCAATCTCCCTGGTGCAGCAAATTAAAATGCTTCCTCCCAGGATTCCTGTCAGTCTTTTCCACATGGACATAATTTGAGGTAGTTGTTATCACTACATTGACACTGTTCAGTGTTCTGTGCTTTTCTGTTTATTTTTCCACTAAGTGTTATCATCTGACAGCATGCTTGATGCATCTTTCTTCCAGACTCCTGGTTCTTTCTTCTCTTAAAATACTTTCTATTTCCCTCTTTCTGTTACAGCCAACTTAGAGCCCAGCATTCCCCAGTCTCCCCTCATTTTTGATACCCTCCCTAGGGTTGGACTTACTATCAGTATCCAGGGATTCATTCCTAACTCTGTGGACTCTACAGGCCTGCATCATGCTGGTGTTGTGGCCACTTGCTAGTGCTGTGGTGAATTGCCACATGCTCTTGGGAAATACTTCCTCCCTGTTTCTTTGTGAATTGGGAGCTGGTGAGTTCAGCCTCATAACCTTTCTATAGGAAGCACTTAGCACCCTGCATGCAGCAGGACCTTAGCAGGGAGAACTGTAATGAGGGAGCTTGGCCCTGTGCCAAGAATTCCCCCCCCCCACAGATCATTAAGTTAGCTGGGTCATACAGTTACCCCAGAGAATCAGTTTTGCAAGATACTTGACTCCCGAGAAAACAAGACTTGATCAATGGTGGCTATTTTGATGTGTACTATTCCAAACTTAAAACTTCTCTTCTGTTTGCTTAGATTTCTTTTACACGGCTTATAAATCCATCTATATGTAATAGATGTATATGTGTTACTGTTATCTAGAACTCTTGGTATGCAGGTGAAGGTCAGCCTACACACACAGTCGGTGTGTCTGAGCCAATGAGCACTGTGACACATCTATGTGGGTAGACTGGAGGAGATGGAAGTGGGTCAGAAGATGTTCTTGAATGCTCAGAAGGTCAGCCATGACTACACTACAAGACTGAGGGCTGCCCTCTGGTTGAAGTACTTGTTCCAGAACCTCAGCCACAGCCTAGGGATTCCCGGACAGTTCCTCTCTTTGTGGCCAGGAGCCAGAATACCTCATGTGCAGCAGGCCTAGAAAATAGTACAACCATCTTGGCCTTATGAAAATGGCCAAGCACCCAACAGTGTGTTGCCCAGAAGGGTCTGGATAAAATCCACTGAATTTCCAGACACGTTATGGTAAATTCTTGGAGCCCTCTGCATTTGTACATGTGCGCGCGCACGTGCACGCACATGCAACACCAGGTCCTAGGCCTAACCCAGGAAGCAGAACCAGAGTAGGTGGGCTGGGTTCTAGTTCCAGAGCTCCCTTCCACCCTGTTTCCTGTGGAGAAGATGCTGGACTCTGACTCCAGAAGGATGGTGTATTAGGCCTCTGGCAGCCCTGACCAGTCCTGGCTTCTCTGATATAGGGACGTCAGCCCTGCTCCTGGCCATTGGGATCTTTTGGTGAGCATGTGCCTAGTGCTGGGTACAGAGTAGGGCAGGGGTGTTTACCTTCTTTTCTTTGCCTTTATGTCTTAGCTACTGTACAGGATAGTTTTATGACAACTTGACACAAACTAAAGTCATCTGAAAGGAGGAAATCTCAATTTAGATAATGCCTTTCTAAGATCAAGCTGTAGGCAAGCCTGTAGGGCATTTTCTTAATTAGTGATTGAATAGTGTCTTAGAGTTTCAGTTGCTGTGAAGGGACACCATGACCGACAACTCTAATAAAGGAAAACATTTAATTAGTTTCAGAAGTTTAGTCCATTATCATCATGGTGGGACATGGTGGTGTGCAGGCAGACATGGTGCTGGAGCTGAGAGTCCTACATCTTGATCGGCAGGCAGCAAGAAGTGGTCCGAGTCATTGGGTGTGGCTTGAGCAAATATGAGACCTTAAAGCCTGCTTCCACTGTGACACACTTTCCCTTGTGTGTCATTCCCCTTGGGGGTCATTTTCTTTCAAACCACCACATTGGGGGAGAGCCCAGTCCATTGTGTGTGGTGCCATCCCTAAAAGCAGACTGAGCAAGCCAGTAAGCAGCACTCCTCCATGATCTCCAAATTAGTTCCTGCCTCCAGGTTCCTGCTCTGTTTTCGTTCCTGTCCTGACTTCTTCGATGAACAGTGATGCAGAAGTGTAAGCCAAGTAAATCCTTTCCTCTCCAAGTTATTTTTGGTCATGGTGTTTCATCATGGCAATAGTAACCCTAAGACAGTTACTGTTTTATTGCTCTGAAGAGACACTGTGACCAAGGCAACTTTTAAAAGAAAGCATTTAATTGGGGGATTGCTTACAGTTTCAGAAGATGAGCCCATTATCATGGCAGAGTGTGGTGGCAGGCAGGCATGGTGCTGGAGCAGTACTGAGAGCTTCCATCCTCTGTCTGCAGGCAGCAGGCAGAGAGAGTGAGACACTGGGCCTGGTGTTGGCTTTTGAAACTTCAAAGCCCATGACTTCAACTCCTAGTGACACACCTCCTAGTTCTTCCTAAACAGTCCACCAACTGGGAACCAAACTTTCAAATCTATGAGCCCTTGGGGGCCATTCTCACTCAAACCACTATACTTTACTTTTGTGTTTCCTCTCTAACTCACTGTAACAATAATTTTAAAAGGTCTTATTAGTAAAAACAAACCTGGAGCCAGGTATTGGGGTGAATGCTGAAAGATCAGAGAAACAGAACAAGCCACATCCAGCCTCACCTTGCCAACTTCTCAGCCGATCCTGTTTCCTCAGACTGAAAGCCTCTGAATCCTCATCCAAGTGGATCTCAGCTGATCTCCTGCTAAAAGCTTTAAAAGGCTGTAGTTCCTGGTCCTCACACCTTATATTCCTTTCTGCTTCTTGCCATCACTTCCTGGGATTAAAGGTGTGTGTCACCATGCCTAGCTGTTTCCAGTGTGGCTTTGAACGCATAGAGATCTATCTGAATGGATTTCTGCCTCCGCAATGCTAGGATTAAAGGCGTGTGCTAACACTGCCTAACCTCTAGTAGCTGTTCTGTTCTCTGATTCCCAGATAACTTTATTGGGGTGCACAATATATCAACCACAACTCACATCAGTGTTTTTATCTTTCTTTACTGTACCGGGCTTTTTCTCTTGAGCCACCAACAAGCTCCAAAATCATGACACGGAGACTTCTTATTAGTTATGAATGCTCAGACTAGCTTAGTTTTGTTTCCGGCTAGCTCTTTTAACTTAAATTAACCTCTTTCTCTTTATCTACCTTTTGCCTCAGCGTTTTTTACTTTTCTTTCCTTCTGTATGTCTTACTTTCAGTACTTCTCATGGCTGCTGACGGCTGCCTGGCGTCTTGCCCTAGGTGTCTCCCTTATTTTTTCTTCTCTCTTGAGCCTGGATCTCTCCTCCTATTTATTCTGTCTGCTAGCCCCGCCTATCCTTTCTCTGCCTAGTTATTGGCTGGTCACCTCTTTATTAGACCAATCAGATGTCTTAGGCAGACAAGGTGAAGCAGGTACAACATCTTTACATAATTAAACACATATCCTTACATCTTAAATGAAACATAAACAAATGCAACACATCTTTACACAGTTAAAATATTCCACAACACTTTTCTGCTTCCTTTTTGTTTAAACTCCTTTTCCTTCTTTCTATCCCTCTTCAAATTCAAGCATCCATCTCTGTTAGTGTCACCCAGGTGGAAATCTCAGCAAGCGCTCTAGCCTCTTGCTTGCCCCATGGCTCCAGAAACCCTTGGATTTAGTTGTGTATCATTCATAGAACCTGGCACAAGTGGGATTTCATCAGACCCTAGTTAAGAAGGAAGGAAACGGTTGTAAGAAAACCAGACATAAGCTGTGTCAATAGTAGATACTGGGCTCTTTGGAAATGGCTGGGTGGGAGGATATGGAACAACCTCCACAGTTGTTGGAGAAACTTAAACTTGGAGTTCTCTAAATCTCCCTTACCTATTTCAGGGAGATGTCTCAGCTCAGTCTTGCCTTGTCTTCACAGCGCCCCAAGTTTACCCAGGCTCTGGTTACAGTATCTAGCTAGACGCTAGTAGCTTTGTTTTGGCTTTCTTGTGTTTATTTTTGTAGCTTCAGTAGTAGAAATTTCTTGTCCCCCAAGACTTGGCTGCTATTAGTTAATTTAAAAAATCCCTTAGAGCAGAAAATAATTTTTAAATGACACATTCATACCTTAAGCATAATATTTTCACTGAAAACACTTATATTCCTGTTCACTTAATAGAATCAGTGTCTAAGTGACAGAAGAGTGACCACATTCATAGTGTTCCACCTCTTCTTCCTCTTCTTCGGGTGCTTGCTGGGATCTGTCCTGCCTGTCTGGGGTATCTTGGGTGTGTGAACAGATCTGTGTTTGAAATTTGGGGCATCTCCTCTTCATGGTCTGATTTTACAACATGTATGTTTTCTGCTTCATATATAATCTCAGTCTTCCACAAATGATCACTTACATTGTCTTGAGTTCCTTGGATGCAGTGCCATGTGGGTAGGGGATGGGGGAGAAGGCGAGTCTTTTGTGATGTACCTAAGAGCCAAGAACTATGCTGATGGGGCTTTCCATTCCTTACCTCTGTCATGACCCTGCGCGGTGTATGTTACTCCTCCCTACCACTTTGACAGAAAAAAGTCTTGAAGCTAGCTAGACTGGCTTCAGTAGCTTGTCACAGGTCACACAGCTAGTGAGTATGAGAAGTGTTTCAAAGCTAGCTCTGTGTAAAGCAGCCAAGCTAGGTTCTGTGGGTAGATCAAGAAGAGTAACAAAGCTTTTTGTCTAGTGTGTTGAGTTCTCAAACAAATATAATTATATGATAATTGTTGGGAACTTAATCTTTTTATTTTGGAAGGGCTAACATAACTTTCTGTTACATGAGAAAAGTCTCATTTTGTGTTATCACATTTCAACATACATAAAAATGTTTAAAGATTAAAAGCTATATATAGTTAAATATAAAAGGTAAATGCTGTGGGATGGTCTCTTTGTCAAATGTGTTGCTGATTGGTCAATAAATAAATCACTGATTGGCTCATGGCCAGGCACAAAGTGTAGGCGGGACAAGGAGGAGAATAGAGCTGGGAAGTGGAAGGCTGAGTCAGAGAGACACTACCAGCCGCCATGATGAGAAACAGCATGTAAAGATGCCGGTAAGCCATGAGCCATGTGGCAAGGTATAGATTAATGGAAATGGATTAATTTAAGCTGTAAGAATAGTTAACAAGAAGCCTGCCACGGCCATACAGTTTATAACCAATATAAGTCTCTGTGTTTACTTGGTTGGGTTTGAGCGGCTGTGAAACTGGAGGGTGTCAGAGATTTGTCCTGACTGTGGGCCAGTCAGGAAAACTCAAGCTACAGGTAAATATCATATAGGAATCATTAATAAAGTTTTTGAGTTAGAATTTTAAAAACGTGATAGGCATAATTATAGCATCCAGTATTCTGGCCATTTTTTGTCACTTTCAAATTATATACATACTGCAGAGATACCTTCATATCCATGTTCATGCATCACTATTTACAATTACCTGAGTAAAGGAATCAGCCTAGGTGTCTGTCAACAGAGGACTAGATAAAGCAGGTGTGGCCTATGTACACACAGTGGAGTTCTGTTCAGCCGCAATGAAATTATGTCATTTGCAGGGAAATGGACACAACCAGAAATCATCAAATTTAGTCAGACTCAAAGATATATGATGTGTATTTTCTCTCCTTTGGGGATCCTAGATATCATATAGATACATAAAACCATGTATGGATATATGAAACATGAAAGGAGAAATGAAACTATCTGGGAGAAAGAATAGCAACAGAAAAGGAAGAGTCGCTGGTAAATATGTCCAAGTACATGGCATACATGAATGAAAATGTCTTCATGAAACCTATCACTATGTATCTTGGTTAGCCTTGTCAACTTGATACAACTTAGAGTCATCTGAGAGGAGAAGCCCCAGTTGAGGAATTGTCTAGATTAGGTTGGTTGGTGAGCATGTCTGTGAGGAATTGTCTTGATTTATTTTTGTTTTTAAAATTATGTAGATTCATACTTGTGAATACAAGACATTACATTCCCTTGGAATTAAAGTTACCTGCAGCTTTGAGTTGCCTGATGTAGGTGATGGGAACTGAACTCTGGTCCTCTGTAAGAGCAGTGCTTACTCTTGTTGGGTCATTCCCCTAGCCTTGGTCTTGATCATTGTAGGAGGGTCCAGCCCACTGTGGGCAGCACCATCCCTAGGCAGGTGGTCCTTCACTATATAAGAAAGATAGCTAAGTATGAGTCTGGAAGCAAAAGTGAGCTAACAAGTAGCATTTCTCCATGGTGTCTGTTTCTATTATTGCTTGAGTTCCTCCTTTGATGTCCCTCAGTGAGGGACTATGGTCTGGAAGTGTAAGTCAAATAAACCTTCCCCCCCCCCCCAAGTTGCTTTTGGTTATTTTATCATAGCAACAGAAAGGAAACTGGAACACTATGCAAAATAAATGTACACAATTACAATTTTATAAAATAACAACAACAAATTACAGACATAAATTGCTAGATCCTTAATGACCCTCAGACACAAAGGCAAGAACCATAATCATTCCCACATCCAGAATCTTGTGTTTATTCCATAGATAATGCAGAACACGCGTGATGCACACAGTACCTGGCTAGATGTTCTCATTGCAGGACCTTATTCAGCCCTCAAAGTAATTGTGTCAGGGATTCTGCTATCATCTTAATGAGAAAACTGAGGCATAAGGGTAAATGGACCCTGTGCAGTCATAGGAAGGAAATCCAGAAGCCAAGAAAGACAGAGCTCAGTGTTGTGATCTTGGAAGCCTCAATACAGAGCCTTGTGCTCCCTGACTCCATGATTGTCCTCACAAGGACACTAATCCCTCTGCTAGTTGGTATCATTTGTCCTTCAGAACCAGACTGGACAATGGGGCCCAGTGACATTCACGTAGCCTTGACCAAGTACAAAACCATGAGTCCTGTGCCTGTTCTTTCCTCCTCCTCTCTCAGGGAGACCTATACAGGCCAGCTGTCCCACAGTCTCTGCATAAGCTTTTCCACACTGTCTGTACCTTAGCATAGCTGACCAGTTTTTGTCTGTTTTTTTAAGAGAGCTCATATTCTTCCTTAAATGTGGTTATCTTGAAGTGCAGTTTCACATCACCAAGTATAAAACCACTGCGCGGCACAACTAAAAGGCAGAGTGGAAGTTGTCTTACAGCTTGCCTATCAGGAGTGTCCATGAACTGGCACGTTCCACTCCCCTCTTCAGGACCTGGGCCAGGACTGCTGAGTAGAAGGCCTGCAGACGGAGGCCATGTAAGGGTTATTTCCTGCATTTCTGTTGAACAATGGCACAATCCCGGTGCATTCTCTGCCTCCTCCTTGTGGATCGAGACGTGAGCTCTCAGCTAGTGGTTCCACGATCATGGACTCTCACCCTCTGAAACCCTAGGCCTAATTAACACTTTCTTTTCTAAGTTGCCATCATCATGATGTTTTGACACAGCAATAGAAAAGTAACTAACAAACAAGTGGACATGTGTTTGTTTCTTGTTTTCAGTGTGTGTGTGTGTGTGTGTGTGTTTAGTGGAATTGCTTGGCCATGTGGTACTTTTGTGTTCTTCTTAATTTTTTGAAGCATATTTTTTGGTTGGGTATACAGTTTGTGTTGACAGGCTTTTTTTTCTTTTCATTTAAATTTTGTATACTTTAAATATGACATATTTTCACCTCCTGGCCTCCATATCTGAGACCAGCTCTGCCCTAATGTTGCTCTCACACACATACTTGAGTCAATTTCTTCCCCAAGCTGGGGGAAGTTCCCTTATCACTGACCACGGCTGTCATCTCTACTTGTAGATTTTGAGTTAATGATTGAAGTTAGTTCAGCCTCTTAAATGTGCAGGTTAATATCTTCCATCCACCGTGGGAAGGTGTGGAACATTATTTTCTCGTTCCTGATACTCCCGCTTCATTCTTCTTGCTTCGGAGAGCACCGTTGTACTTACGCTGCCCCACTTGCGGCACAGTTGTGCTTATACAGCTGGGTTCTCTCCCT
Source organism: Peromyscus californicus insignis (assembly GCF_007827085.1). Classification (NCBI taxonomy): domain Eukaryota; kingdom Metazoa; phylum Chordata; class Mammalia; order Rodentia; family Cricetidae; genus Peromyscus; species Peromyscus californicus. The sequence continues at coordinate 103,725,079 of NW_026294584.1, read as the reverse complement.
CCTCTTCCCCGACGGAATGATCTTGGTTGTCAGCTCTTTATTCTGCATGCTCAGACCCACTGCGGACCTCCTCAAGTGGAGTTTTCATTTCAGTTCTTGCACTTCTCAACTCTGGAATTTTTCTTTTATGATTTCTAATTGTTGTGTTAACTTTCGTGGGGTGATATGAACAGGCATCTGTTCACCCCAGATAGGGAGCTGATGACAGACCAAAGTCCACCTTAGTAAATTGTTGGATTTATTAGGGCTATGGAACTACAAGAGCATGGACAACTTGAAGAAGGTTGTATCACTGAAAGCTCACACCCTGCATGAGTGACACCTGGTGACAGCTGGGAGCCTGGGCTCTCTGTGTGACATGCAGGCAGCTCCACTGCTTGGCATCCCTCTCCCCAGAAGTCCTTAAAACTTACTTAGCCAGGGGAAGAAAGGGCCCTGTGAACCTGATTGCAAGGACTTCCTGACCCTTCCCATTGTTTCCTTTCTAAATCCTAAGGAATCTGTCTACCCTTAGAACTTCCTGAGTCTTAATGAGCTTCACAGAGAATTAAGTGTTTCATTTTGGAGGAAATTGCCACAGTATATCAACTGCGGGGTGTGTGTGTGTGTGTGTGTGTGTGTGTGTGTGTGTGTGTGTGTGTGTGTGTGTGTGTGTATGTGTGTGTTTTGAGACAGAGTCTCTATGTAACCCTGGCCATCCTGATCCTGGAACTCTCTCCATAGATTAGGCTGGCCTCGAACCTTCAGAGAACTGAGGTGTGTGTGTGTGTGTGTGTGTGTGTGTGTGTGTGTGTGTGTGTGTTGGTTTTTTTGAGACAGAGTCTCTATGTAGCTCTGACCATCCTGATCTTGGAGCTCTCTCCATAGATTAGGCTGGCCTCGAACCTATAGAGATCTGCACCAACTGATTTTCTTTCTCATTTGGTGGAATATTGTCATCTTTCTCTATAGTTGTTTAGACTTGGTTCATGTATTTGAACACACTGGGAAAAACGAAAACACCGATGTATGGTCTGGGAGACTTCCTGTGGACGATTTCTGTTAATTCTTTCTCTTACATGTAGACTCTCCCTTTGCACATTGTGATGGGTAATTTGATTGACAGCTTGATAGATTGAGAAGTACTTAGAAGGTTAACATGATGCATCTGAGTATGTTTGTGATGGTGTCTGCAGAGACAATGAACTAAGGGGTAAGACCTCTCGGAATGTTGGCAGTACCACACCATAGGTGAAGGGCCTAGATGGAATAAAAGGAGAAGAAAAGCCAGACAGCATGGGCATTCTCTTTCTGCGTCCTGGCTGTCATGGTGAGTCGTTCTGCTCCACCATGCCCTCCCCACTGTGAAAGACCTGAAACCCTAAGCCAGAATAAATCTTTTCTCTGGTGTTTGGCTCATGTATTATATCATAGCAAAAACATTCATGCCCCCCTCCTCAAAAAACAAAAAAACAAAAAAACCAAACACTGAACTATGTGCCTGTATAATGACTTTTTGATGGAACCTAGACATTTAGAATGATATAATAAGGTAGTTTTGGAAGTTACAGACACCGTCACTATGCTCGTTATAGTTGGATGGCTTTTCTGAACAGATTGTGTGAAGTTGTATTCTTTGTCATGGGGATCCTGAGGTCTGCATTCAGTTAGCTTAGTGATCACTAAAGATAGGACAAGGGTTTCCCTAGATGCCTGGATGTAGAATGTTCCTTTCTGAGGGGCTTCTACATATATGTGGGCCAAACTGTCCATGTTCCAGCAGGCAGTTGACAACTGTGGCTTAGCTTTTACTTTCTGTTTACATAGAACCTCAAAGTCAGAGGTGAGGGCCCAGGTTCTTCTAGGGTCTCTCTTACATGCAAGCCCTGTGCCTAGAGTGACCTCAGTTCTCAGGATATGTCAGAGCTTTTCCAAGCCAGCTGTGAGCATCTGGTTCCTGAGCTTTTCCTGCTCAGCTCATTGTGTGAACTGTTACCTCTCACCTCATTGTGTTATTGATGACTTCTCTTTATTTTCAACAGATGCCCTCAGGGAAAGGGCTTTTGCAATGAGAAAATGAGCTGGTTATTGTTCTATCCTGGGTTCCTGTCTACCCTCATTATAAGAACTGAGCGGGCAGCCAGCAAAGGGAAGATGGGGAAACTTCATTTTCATGCAGGAGTAATGCTTTAAACAGGAAAGTAAAAATTCAGAGAAAAAGTAGAAACTCTGGGGCCCACAGCAGCAGCAGGATGCCAACTAAGAGGCTGTGGGTATCATAGCTCCATGCCCCCCAGCAGACTTTGGGGTGCAACCCGGAAAAGTCATAGCGATATGGTGCCAGAACTTTCTGAGGGCTTTAAATCCCAAATCAAGAAAATTCCTTTAGGGCAGGTCTGCAGAAAGCAGATGACCAATAGCAACAGTAGGAGGGATATGTTTCCTGTCTCTCTCTGGCATGTCTGGAAGGCAGGAGTCACAGGTCTCTGGAGGAACAGGTCTTGGAGGCTGGAGACAGCTGCAGGAACAAATACCTTTCTGCTCCTGGAGCATAGAGTCTTGCAGGCTGAGTCAGGAATGAGTCTCTGTCTAAGACAGAAGCCTGGTGCAGTGAGTCTCAAGAGCATCTGTGTCTGGCAAGTCTTGAAGGCAGTCTTCCTTTTCCAAAGAACACAGCATCCGGGAGCCCGCCTACTGGCCAAAGCCAGCAACTGGGCTCTGAAGTCTTCATTCGATTCCTCTCTGATAGTCTGGTGAGTCTCTTTCTCCAGAACTATTGGCTCAGATATATATAGTGCCAGCTGGAGCCTGACTGGCTGAGCTTAAAGTGTGTACGTGCAAAGATGGTGAAAATGGGATCAGTCAGGAGACAGCTGTCAGACCTAGGAGGGGAAAGAGAAAGCATCCCCAACCTTAAGCGTGTTTACAGTTAGGTCACTTTCCCTATCTACTCTCCTTCCTCTTGTTGTAAGGGGAGTGGGAGTAGAGTGGGGAACCTTCCTTTGGCTTTTCATATTTGTTCCTGATGCTTTGAGCTTGCTTTCAGCTGCATGCCAGGGCCTTGGTTTAGACTGCCATGAAGCCCCAGTCTCTGTCTCAAGCCATCCAGTCTGTCACTACCAGCTGTCAGACACATCCCTCTATGTTACAGATCCATTCTTGCATGGGTTCTGCTTTATTCTGAACCCTTGCTGCCGTAGCAGCCCCTGCGAAGTAGGCACCTGGTTGTCAGAAGGGTGGCAGCCCATGAGATTGATGCCAGGGTTGGGGGTCCCTTCAATCAATTGTGGGAGTGTCAAACATAGCCCATCTCTGCCTCCTTGCCTTTAGGGTTTCTGGGACTCTCGCTACTCCTATTTAAAAGTCCCAAAGCCGCTCAGATACACATAGCCTTTCTGATGGGATCTTCTAGGAAACTACCAGATAGGAAAATTGTGATATTTTTCTGGATCAAGTGCTTTGAGAGAACTAAAAATCCATTCTGCCCCACTCCAGCTCATGGTTGTGGTTTTCAATGTCACTACAGAGTTGAAGAGTAGGTGGAACAAAACAGGTTAAAAATATCTATTTTTAAACTTGTTCTCAGAAACTCAATCATCAAGCCTTTGGTTAATTCCAGAGTTCTGAAAAAGTTGGATCATTTCTGTTCATGCTTTTGCTGCTTCCATAAAGAGGCCCTTTGCATGTACTTGTTCACCATGACTGTTGATCTTTCAAGGTATGTTCAGTCTGAGATTCATAGCCTATGGATTCCTCCAGAGCCAAGACAAGTCTGTCCTTTGCCGGTATGCCTGTTGCAGTGTTATTTACAATAACACTGAAAGCTCATAAATGAGGAACTTCCAAGGCAAGCATCTGAATATTGGATTTCATACTATTGTGCAGCCAACAGTGATGAAGAGGAGATCAGGAGGGTATGCATGAAGGAGTAGAAAGTCAAGTTCCACACTGTGGAAGTCTGTGTTTGAAGTTGGCTCTGAAGGTTATAGCTAGTGTCTTGGAGTAAGGTAATATGCTTCTCCGGTCTTCATTTCCTCATCTACAACATGACAGAGCCATGGTGGTGAGCTGGAGTGTAAACTGAGGCATTCATGTTTTAAGCTGTCATTGTGCTTGATGTTTCTGTTATTCAGTAGAAAACTTTGTGATACGATGATAACTATGATAGTAGGGTATGAGATAGCCCATACACGTGAAATATCTGGTGTAAGATATTGAAAATGTGGAAATAGGGTGTGTGGTGGTTTGAATGAGAATGGCCCTCATAGGCTTGTTTGTTTGAATACTTGGTCCCCAGTGGGTGGAACTATTTTGGAAGGATAAGGAAGTGTGGTGTTGCTGAAGGAAGTGTGTCACTGGGGGCAGGCTTTGAGGTTTCAGAAGACTCTCACCCTTCCCAGTCTCTTTCTCTCTGCCTCCTACTTGTGGATCAAGATGTGAGCTCTCAGCTGTTCCTGCTGCACTGCCTTTGTCCTGCCATCATGGATTGCAACCCTCTAAAACTGGAAGCCCCAAATTAAACTCTCTCTTCTCTAAGTTGCCTTTTTCATGGTGTCTTATTACAGCAATAGAACAGTAACTGAGCCAGGGGAAATTTCTTGGTGTAGAGCATGGAAAAGCTATGTTCAGAAGAGAGTATAGCACAGTGAGAGGATTGTAAACTACTTCTATTTCCTCCTTCCCCTGACAAGGTTACTAGTTTTGTTTCAATGAAGATGGCTTAAATAAGAGATTCTCCTCGAAGAGGCAGGGCTTCCTCGATGCAGCTTTAGGGACTTTGGGGTCACAATTAGTCCTGAATTTCAGAGAACCAGATTGTGAGAGTATTTTTAAGGGCCTTTTGTATTCTAATCCCACCTAAGTCCCTGCTGCTTCCTGGGGAGACTCAAGAACTCCTAGATGAACCCCTTAGATTCTGATGTCCACAGGTACAGCCTTTCTCTGTGGGGCCTCTACTTTACCTCCTGACAATCCAGAGCAGCAGTGGTATCTTCTCACACTCACCTGAAGGGTGAAAAAAGGCACATGGCAGGTGGGAAGAGGTGGGATCTGTGGTTGGTATGTAAAGTAAATAGAAAATTTCTTAATAAAAAAAAGTGAAAAAAAAATGTTCCACATACCAAAAAAAAAAAAAAAAAAAGAAAGAAAAAAGAAAAGAAAAGGCACATGGCATGCTCAGTGATATGCCAGCAGCTCCACAGGTCTGTGCTGGGTTGTGCCAGCAACCTCTTTGACTGTTACAATGCTTGTTGCTCTGTTTCAGATTCCGGGGTGCACCAATTATTCCCGTAGCAGCCAAACCTGGGGGACCAGAGGCCCCTGAAACAGAAGCTCCACAGGGCATCTCAGAACTCATTGAGGTACTGTCAACTTGAACCACGGTGCCCTTTGCTCCAGCCCTGCTCCAGTAGCCCCCCATGTCTCCCTCTGCCTGAGAGAGAGGCAATCCTAACAGAAGGTCTCCAAGTTGGTTTCATGGGTCTCCCACTCACTCTGATGTCAGACTCCTCACCTCCCTCAGAAACTCCAAAACAAAGACTCATGGAACCCCTGGGCATTGGGCTGTGCAGAGCTCTTCCCGCCCACTGTGTGTTCTGCTCTGTCCCTTCTCTTTCACACGTTTCCATTCAGACAAAGTAGTGCCCACCAGGTTACCAGTCCCTCAAGCCTACCATTCTCCCTCTCTCTCCCCTCATTCCTCAGTGGAGACTCAGCCGTGTACAGCATATCTGACCACAAGGTCCTTTCCTGTCCTTCAGACCCTTCAGTCTGCAGCTGGAGCAGCACAGCCTCCATCCTGACGGCCTCCACTGGAGGAGTAGACATTTCATCTTGCAGAACTATGGGCTTAAGGTTCAGGCTCTTCCTCCAGGCTCAGGGGCAGAGGATAGAGACAGGGAGCCCAGTCATCCAGGTGGGCCAGTGCCCTTTCCTACTCCCTGAACAGAGAGCGCTGAGAGCCTAGCAGAAGTACAGAGCACAGAAACAGTGCTCAGCAGCTTGCCGAGGAATGGGGCTTCTATCTGGGTATCACCCTGGTGGTCCTGGGGAACACTGCTTTGACCACTGTCCTTGTTCTTCCCCTTACCTGGCAGAGGGCAGCAACATCTAGGGCAGCCAGCAGACAGGGATGCAGGCCAGGTGGTAGAGATAGAAATATGAAGGAAGAAGGCCATGAGAAGGAGGTACAGAGTTACTTCACTGATCTCAGTCACTGACATGGTATAGGAGCTCTGTGTTAGACTGTGTGCTGGTGTTGACCTGCTACTGCTCTCTGCCTAGACTCAAGTGATTCATAGGTGTGGTCACACACATCCTTAGAGGCTAAGGCTAGAAGATGGGAAGTTTGAGACCAGCATGCTTAGTGAGACCCTGTGTCAAACAACAGAAGAATTGCTTGGGTCAGACAATCCATTTCATGCAGTGAACAAAGTTGCAGTACAGGGAAGGTAATGGCACTGTCACAGAGATGCTGTGGGGCTAATTGAGTTACTAGGGATGATATGTTTACCACAACAGTGACATGATTTGGCATACTAGGCTCCACACTTAAATTCTTAACATACTGGGTCTGCATCATTTTCAACAGCTGGAAGGCTAGGGAAGAGTGAGTTCAGAAAAGTGAAATGACCTGCCCCAGTCACTTCATGGCAAGTTTATGGGCACATCCCCTCCTCAGACACTTGATCTGTGGTCCTGAGCTCATGTACTGTCCTTGCCTGAGATGCAGGCTCCCAAGATTTCTCACCTGGCTCCAGGTGTCACACAGGCCTCATCTGCCATGTGTCCTCTTCCCCCTCATCAAGTACACATGATAGGCAAATATGGAATGTCAGCTTCTCCTAGAGAAGTTACTTCCTCTTGAGAGTCATCTCCATCAGGGCTGAGTCTCTCCCCACCTCCCACATCCCCACCCCCCCACTGTATGAAATAAGTTGATATGGGCAATTCTGCTCTTGGTGCCCCTTTCTGTTGGGGCAGGATCTCAGTCAGTAGCTCAAGCTGGCCTGGAATTTTCTATCTTCCATCCTGAACCTTTGAGAGTGTGTAACACAATGCCAGGACTTCCTACTCTATGTAAGGGAACAGAAGAAAGAACGTAGATCATTTACCTGCTTATCTTAGTGGGAACTCAGACTCAGACCAATGGTCAGTTTGTTGGGGTCACCTGCCCCCATATCCCCAGAGCTAAGTTCACATGTGACCGCCATGTCCCGGCCATACCTATTTTTCACACTTAACAAATGTTTTCTGGGAGAGGCTCTTGTTACTCCACCAGTACCAGAGAACACGAATCTGGGATCCTGAGACAATTCAAGCAAAATCCAGAAAATTATGACTATGAAAGATGTTCTTTAAGGAATGAGCCTCTGTGCAAATCTCAGACCAAGTCTGTTCTGAGTCTCTTCATTATTTTTCCAAAGGAATTGTTATCTTGAGACAGTGCTTTCAGAACATTTACTCCTGACCTGAATACTTGGACAACACTACTACTCCCTCATAAAATCAGAAAGTAGAAAATACAAAGATAAGTGTGGTCTCTGTGCTCTTTTTTTAAAAATAGTGATTAGCTCTGGCAGCATCTCGAGCCCATAAATGACCTGAGGAGCAGTGGCCAGTTGGTACTGTTGCACATGGAAAGTAAGCCATGAAGGAAAGGTGGATGGCCAGACCACAGAAGCCGCTGGGCCGAGTTAACTTAGATCTCTATTTGTTAGGGCTTGGCAGAGGGCAGAAAGGCTCCATAGCACATGCACAGACCTTGGCCTTGGACCTCAGGCCTAGGCTGCTGCCCTTGGAAGCCAGTCTCCTACCCTCTCACCTCAGTTTCCCTCCATTTGTCCTTCATTCACACACCTTTCCCTCAGGCAAGGTACCAGCTACTGGAGATCTCTCTAAGTCCTCCATGACTTTGTGGGGTGGGGATAGACACCAGATGTTAACAGCAGGGGGTGGTCTGTAGTGATAGGTGTGGAGACTGAGCCATACAGGAGAGCCCTCTGCAGAGGGCTGCTGTGGGTGCCTGGATTTAAGGTGCAGCAGACAGACAAGGCCTGTATGGCCCTGAAACCTAGATGAAGACTCCTGGAGTCTGCAGCTCCGGCAGGGACTGTACATGAGGACTACAGGTCAGGTGTCCTGTAGGAGGTGCATCCACTGCAGTATGGAGGCCTCACCAAGTCCACTTCCTGAGTTAAGTTGCAGTATTGGCCTCTGATCTGAGCCAGCTTGCCACTAGCCTTGGAGGAAGCCAGTGACACAGCTGTCATGCTGCAGGTGGTTATAGCGGCATTTCTCTTCCAGCTCCTGAAGTCCCAGATCTCCATCCCAGCCAGAGACCCCTCGGGACCATTCCTCATGTCTGTGGACCACTGCTTCTCCATCAAGGGTCAGGGCACCGTGATGACTGGAACCATCCTCTCAGGTGCTATCAGCCTCGGGGACAGTGTGGAGATCCCCGCCCTCAAGGTCAGTCTGCCATGACGCTCCTTTGTCCCCGTAGCAGCAGGACAGAGGACAGGCGTTTGGTCTTCAGGGCAGCAGAGTCTACTGGACCTTTCCCAAGTCTTCTCTTCTACCTGAGGGGTGAGGCAGCCTGCTGCTCTGAGACTCCATCCACTGGTCAACCCTTCTGACTTTGTAGCTTCCTTCCTGGATTCTAGAACTGCTGCTTTCCCTAGGCTCACAACAGTGGCTGGGGCGGGGAGGCTGGGGGCCACATAAGAGGTTCCCAAGATAAGGATACTGAGTCTTCAGGGATGAGGTGAGTTTTAAGAGCAAATGGCCAAAAACCTAGGGTGTCAGGTGCAAGTCTAAGCTTTCTGGATGTTGGCAACAAGTATGGTAAACTATCTCTATCCTTTGTACCCCTGGCTGGCCTTAAATTTGTGATTCTCCTGCCTTAGCTGAAAGTGTGTGTGTGTGTGTGTGTGTGTGTGTGTGTGTGTGTGTGTGTGTGTGTGTGTGTGTGTAAGCAAGCCACGGAACCTGGCTTTAGAGCTCTGGGCACCTTTTTCTTAACTACGAGAATCTTAACTCCCTCGTAGTTTTGGTGCACAGTTATTTACAATATCAGAAATACAGATCACTCTGCGTTCTTGGGGACCACAGCAGGTGCCCTGCAAACCCTTTGAATACCCTTAGGGAGAGTGGAGGCTTAGGGTCTCCTCATCTCCTCCTTCTCCTGGTACCGTGGCCTGGTTGGCCTTGATAGTGACTTTATTTAGAAGGTGTTACTTAATTGGGCCTAGTGGCACTCACCTATAATCCCAGCTACTAAAGAAGCCAAGACAGGAGAACTTAATATGGTCCTGTCTCCAAAAGAAAAAGTCAGAGAGGAAGCTCATTGGTGGAGTGCTTGCCTAGCATAAGACCTTGTAGGATATTCTGCCAATGTTTAAGCATATGTTTGGGCACCATGGTTCAGCCATGTTGACACATGAAGTGAGCATGTTACTGAGCAAACAGCCCAAAATTCAGCCCTGTCCTGAGCAAGAAAGGACCATCCTATTCCTGTATCTTGTGCCATCTCTGGTTTAGAACAGTGTGGTTGGGCACAGGGAAGGAGCATTTTCTAGAGACAGGATGAACAGTGTTGTATCTCACATGAAGGGTTGGTTCGTGGTAGAGGAAAGAATTCTCTAAGCAAGGAGATCCAACTGGGGGAGGGGCAGCCTGAGTTCTTGTAAATCCAGGGACTCCAGGGATGATGCAGTCAGAACCCGGCAGCGAGGCCCTGTGTTTTCCTGAGGAGAACTGTGGATAAAAGATCTCCTTCTCTTCTCCTCGTGTAGATATTCCTCTGAAGATCACATGAGTCAAAGCCATTTTAAGCCAGGGATTAAAATTACAGATTGTATAAAATAAAGCATAAAATTATGAAAATAAACTAAAGTATATTTAACAAAAACAAGACTAGAGTTGTGACTGTGTGCTAACTCTTAGTTGGAACAGAAAGTAAATTGATGCTAAATTTCTGAACGGTTCCTGTGTTCAGCAAGGTAGACCTGTAGGGCCAGCTTGACTAGCTCCTTCCATCTTGGACAACGACACATTGGCAGCTTAAGAGAGGAGCTAAAGATAGGAAAGAGGTATGATAGGAGGGCTGTCAGTGGTGAGCTTTGATCTAGGGTCCATTGGGCATTCAATGGAGTAGGGAAGGCTTTGATAGCGGAGTCAGCTGCAGGGCAGAGACCAAGGGCTGGAGGGAAGATGAAACCAACGCTCCTCATCCTGGGTAGACACACAGGCATGTGAGTGGGGACGTACTCTGAAACTCCTGGGCACCTTTTTTACCCATTGAGGTAGAACTTGCCTATCCACATCCTGACCTGTGCCCTTGGGCATGTGACAGATGTTTAGCACCTGCATGTCTAGCTGTTCTCTTGCTGTAGTATACCTGTATTCCCAGATGATTTGTCAATAGTCTTACCGGTTAGGAAAAGCAGAACTTGTAAGTGGTGTGTGAATAGTCAGCTAAGATTTCCAAGCACAGTGTGGAAAATGCAACCTTCTCTTTTCTACTTAAAGTAAGGTGTGGGGAGAAAGGGACAAATCAAGGAAGAACTGTTAGGGTGTGGTTATTCCACAGCTTCTTGGTCTGTCTGAACCGCCAAGGATATGAAATCAGGAGATGGCCGTCGAGAAAGCACAGCTGCAGTGGAGCATCCTTACGTTGAAAACATTCGGGTGTGCCTAGTGGACCCTGTCAGCATCTCAGCAGAAGCTGGGGTGGAAGTGGACTTGTTGAGGAAGGATGTGTGGGACCCTCCTGTTTAATGGCACAGATCCCTGTGTGTACATGGCACACACTGCATGTCAGAGACTGTTACACTCGCGACATTTCTGGACAGCAGGGCCGAGAGCCGACAGGATGGGAAGAAGAAGAGAAGCTCCTGGACTGGGGCACTGCACAGGAGATGCTAGTCATTCTCTAGCTACAGATGCACGCTATCCTTGAAAAACTTATACAGTGGGTCAAGAAACTATAACAACTCTGAGCACAGAGCCAGAGAAGTGGTCCTGGGATGGTACTGTTGGTGTCCTGCCCCTAGGTAAGGCCTGCCGTGTGCCCAGAAGCTTTGCAGGCATGCTGGCATTCTCTGCAGAGGCCCTCATAGGCTGCAAGTGCACAGAAGCTCACCTCAGAGCCTGAGTCCCGGTCTCTTGACCTCTCACCCCTCCACTGGCTGTGAGTGGTGGCCAGTGCCTGTCAAGCCTGTCAAGCACGAAGGCATCATAAACTGTGGCCTTTTTCCAAAGCACAGTGCCATCCTTGTCAGATTTCACTAATGGATGCAGACACGTCTGACCGCGTGAACTCCCTTGGAGCAGGACACAGCCATTCCAAATAAACAGTGCATTCCCCTGGCCATACCTTGGCCTGTTTCTGCTGCCATGTCCATTCCCAGCTGGGGCTGATTAGCTGAGTGAGGAAATGTTGGGGAACAAGGAGTAAATGAAGAGGAGGGGAATCTCATTTAGATCCCAGAAAGGTTTAAACAGCAAACATCCTGAGAGTCACAGCTTTCTGGCTGTCTTGGGTCTATAGGTTGGGGGATCCCTCTGGTGAGATTTTATCTGGGGATTGTAGGCAAGTCATATTCCTGTTTCTGATTGGCTACTGGATTGTAATACTAGAAACTATCAAAGCCTCAGACATGGGAAAGAACATGCTGGGCCTTCAGAACACACCTGACATTTTCCAGCTCTTTGGACCCAATCAAATTGCTCAGCCTCTCTGTGCTATACCGATTTAGTGCTAACAGGCTGTGTGCTTGCCTCTGGCCAGGACTGTGGGGCAAGGGATTCAGGAGGATTGGGATAGTGCTTGGCAAGACTTCTGCACTAGGAGTGGCAATGTCTGAGTTGACAGTTTTGGCTCTTTGTGTCACATATGGAACTCTGGATGTGGATTCAGAGACATAAATGTGGTGTGGCCTGGCTGTAAAGTCACTGGTCTCTAAGGACTCTGAAGGACTTGCTGAAATGAGATGTGCTTTGCAGACAGCCCAGCCAATGCTGGAATAATGGTGAGATGCATTAGTAGCATATTTAGATACTTCGTTTATGAAACATGTAGAGAGTCAGAATTTGATAGCGTATTCCTTCAAGTTGTCGTGGTTAGACTTATTTAACCCCAGAGAAGAATAGGAAAACTTTACACACTACAGGGCATTGTTGCTTTTACCTTTGCCTTGGCTCTTAGGAATTGGTCACAAGCTTATAATATCTGGGAAGAATAATTTTCTTCACTTCCACAGACCTCTGCTTCCTTCTACTACTATTTCTTTTTTAAATAAAAAAAAATTGAGACAGGGTCTCATTATGTAGCCCTATAGCCTGGAACTCACGCTATGTAGACCATGCTATCTTTGAACTCAGAGATCTGCCTACTTCTGCCTTCCAAGCACTGAGATTAAAGGCTTGTGCCACCAAGCCTGGTTCTGTCCACCTTTCTTAGCTTAGCTTTGGTGTACTCTGCTAACAGTCCCTGAGGTCCTTTGCACTCTCAAAACTCTGCAGATCTTTTCCCCTTTGGAGAGCTGCTCCCCTGACCTGGGCCTGTGAGCACTCAGCCTGGCACTCAGCATGCTACGATAACATTTGTCTCTGAGTTTTTGTTTCCATGATGCTGACCTCCTAGCTGTCCATCTGTTCTCAGGACTAGACCCAGGATGGACCCTCCAAAATATGTGGTTAATAGGAGAAAAAGTCCCTAGAGCAAATAATTGAGATGGTTTTCAGTTGGCGTTTGATTGGTATTGAACAGTGGGTGTCCTTGGAGGCCACATTTATCTTCTCCTAGGACTGTATCTCCTCTTTGAGGCAGTGTCCTGATGCTTCAGAGTAAGTAAGCAAAAGTAGAGATGTACCCTGGAGTCACCATGTGGTCTTGTTTGGGAGGAGCAACTCATCATATGTCTAGGACTAACCAGCTGCCTTACTCGGCCAGGCCCTGGTCTAGGAAGCAACTTTCTTTCTCTGCTTTTCATCTAGAAGTTCTATCCTGGCTTCATAGCTAACTGCTTTTTGCTTTAGAAGAGCTGTGCTGGAAGGCAGGTTTCCTGTGAATTTGATGCTTTCGTAGGTTAGCTTTGTCAGTGAAGACTTGGGGAGTCTGTTCTCCAGGTCTGTGCGTGTCTGGGGTGCCAGATACATGGGCTTGGAGGCCCTTGCTCACTCTAGTGGAGCAGCAGAGCAGGAGAAGGCCAGTGGTAGAAACTGGGACAGTCAGGAGAACTGTGGGGCTCCCCTTTGAGCAGATCAGCTCTGGCTTGGTGGCCGTACAGCTCTGACTGTGCCCATGGTTAGGTTCCTCAGACCCACTGAAGCCACTGCTACCTCTCCTTTACCTCACCCTGCCTCCTGCTCTACTTTTTTACTCCGCCTAGCATTGACAGAACAAGCTTAGACAGAAAGCTGCTTGTGTCCAGGTCTTTGACCTGCTCAGCTATCTAGACCCATGGTTTCCAATGTAAAGTCTGCAGTACTCTCACGGCATGGCAGATTGTAAGCTTCCCTGAGACTTTAGCCTCAAAGTCATTCTAGAGCCTCTCAGGATCACCTGCTGCTCTTAGTGTAGTAGCCTTGAGTGGGGTAGAAACTGGGTCAGTCCTGTCACAGGCTCAGGGAAGCTATTCTGAAGATCTAGATCAGTTCTAGGATATAAGGCCTATTCTCCATGCCATACACCCACCTTTCTACTTTCCCCCCTCAAACCTGAGATGTCATACTCCTATGGTTAATCCCTAATACTACTCTATCCCAGTGGGCTAGTCTAATGGGTTAGGGTTCCCTTCCCCTGTCAGTAAGAGAAAGTTGAAGTCCTGGGACTTGGGAAGCTATGCCAGGAAAGCCAGCCTTTCTGCTCCTCTGGACATTGGAGAGGAAGGAGGTAATGCCTGGACATGGAAGGTCATAAGTGTCATCAGCTGCCAGCCCTAGAGAGACACAAGAAAGAGGGAAGAGGCAAGAAGAGGGGCCTTGAAGTAGAGACTGAGCCCTGCAGGCTTCTGGGAACCACCTACCTCAGAACTGGGCTTTCTGAGAGCCACATCTCAAGCCTTCAGGCCAGGACATCTGCTCTCAGCCAGAAGCATCCCAAGTGGCAGGAGCTGAGTCTTCTCTTTAGCTGTCAGGAGTGTAAGCCCAAGCTCGTCACTGTGGCGGAGATGAGTTAGATGTTCTGACTGGATGGCTGCAGTACATGAGCACCCTATAGCTGCAGGGCTTTGGGGGAGTTCTCCAGGAGAGCTGGGATCTGTTGATAGTAGAGTAGCTGCTGGACAGGAAAGTGGGAGGTGGTGACCTGCTTTGCGGATCAGGCTCTGGACATACATGGACTGTATTTGAGGCTTTCCCTCCACTCCATAGGACAGTTACATCACATCACAGAGCCATTGTTTCCTTCTTGGTTAGTCCACCGTGACTTGACAGTCTACACAGTATGCCTGCAAAAGGGCTTGTGGGTAGTAGGGCTGGCTGTCTTTGTCATTGTTGTTGTCTCTGTCTCTGCCATTAATTTCACATAGAACCCTGAATCTTGTCTCCCCCTCACCCCCACCCCATAATCCTTTTTGCTTGGTCCTTAGAGAATTACAGCTCAGGTGTTCATCTGATCTTTATACAGTGAACAGTCCAGGACACTCTGGCTATGAGACTTTGCCTTCTGTCTTAAGGATGTGAATCACGTTTGCGGTGAAGTTGTAATATCCTGTGGTCTTAGCAGGGCTTGGCTGAGGATGGACAGTGACAGGTGAGGCGGGAGACAGGCAAGTGGCAAGGAGGACGGTTCTCTGTTGTCATCAGAAGTTGCATTCAGCATTTTACACAATTTTTGTTCCTGTGGAAATCCTGAAGGCTTTCTCATCCCTCTGTCCCAATAACTATCATACCATATCAGCCTGAGTGTCAGCTGTAGCTTGACACACTGGACCCAAGATGCACCTCCATGGAGCTCACATCCCTCTAGTACTTACTGTATTGGGTAGGTCTCCCCTTCTTCTGGGCACTGTTTTTATGTTCTGACAGCCTACCCTCAGGTACAGTGCTGAAGCCCACAGTGCTTCTAGGGAGGCCTGACTGCTCCGATGCTGTGGGTAAATTAAGAACTTTGTGGACCTGGTCTAGTTGGAGTCTCGTGTTCTAAGCTTATGTTTGATGACTTTTGGAGGCAGTGGATTCAGAAATGGAGCTGGGATTTGGCCTGATGCAAGGAGAAAGCCCGGAGAAGATAGAGTTATTTAAATTGCTTCCTGGGTACCAGGCTGTGCTCCAAAGCCACATAGATTCCTAGTGGGCCATTAGCAGCAATCTGAGGACAGTAGCATTGTCCTGAAATTCCCCACCAGTCCTTGCCCTATCTTTTGCACAAGATAAAACAGACATGGGTGCTGAAGTCTTCTCAAGGGCAGTCATCAGGGACCTCCATGTATGCTCTGGCGAGATGTATGCTCTTCAGTCTGCAGGAGCTCCCAATAGGGAGGAAATTCAGCTGGCGCTTGCTTCAACTGAAAAGAGCCAGCTGGAAGTCTTGGGGCCACCTGTAGTTATTGCCCTTTTCTTGGTCTTCGAAGGGCTTGGCCCTGTAACTATGAGTCTACCCTGTTCCCTTGAGGGTTGAGTGCACATGGTTCTGTGCTGGAGAGCTGCATCTGGGCCAGTGTCCCAGTGTGGGAGATGTGGCAGCTACAACCTGGGTATCTTGGGAGGGGGCAAGCCTGGAGCAATGCCATCCTCTTCCTAGGCAGCCCATTCACAGAACTGCCCATAAGGGCTAGTTATGTCCAACCCTGTGGGCTCAAGAGTCCCATTGGGTCCCGTTGTTGCTAGTCTTCCAAAATATGTATGGACTTATAGGTCTGAGACCACAGATAAATCAACCTGCCGAAGGAGATACTGCCCTACCTGATGGCTGCCTGCCAGTGAGAGCCCAGTCTAGGTGCAGTCTGTCTATCCCCTGCCCACCTACAGTCTGAGTTCACACTTTCTACCACCCTTTCTGCTGAGGGGCAGTGTGTAAGAGGGGTCAGAGTTTGCAGAGCCATGCTCCCTGGCTTATACTTCCTACGTGAGCAGGTACTTCCCTTGTCTGCTATAAAGTGGGGAGAACATGTCACCATCCTCAGATAAGAGTGTGAGGATTACTTTTCTGTTGCTGTTATAAAACACTGACCAAAAGCAACTTGGGGGAGAGAGGATTTACTTGGCTTACAAGTTACTG
The DNA here is from genome assembly GCF_007827085.1 of Peromyscus californicus insignis. Classification (NCBI taxonomy): domain Eukaryota; kingdom Metazoa; phylum Chordata; class Mammalia; order Rodentia; family Cricetidae; genus Peromyscus; species Peromyscus californicus. The sequence goes on along the minus strand of NW_026294584.1, from coordinate 103,708,875 downwards.
TCCATCTTCTGAGGAAGCCACAGTAGGAGCTTGAAGCAGAAACCTCGGAGAAACACTGCTTTCTGGCTTGCTTCCCCCGGCTTATGTGCTAACTTTTTTCTTTGTTTGTTTGATTTTTTTTTTTTTTGTTTTTTTTTTTTTTAGGTTTTTCGAGACAGGGTTTCTCTGTGCAGCTTTGCGCCTTTCCTGGATCTCGCTCTCTAGACCAGGCTGGCCTCGAACTCACAAAGATCCGCCTGCCTCTGCCTCCCAAGTGCTGGGATTAAAGGTGTGCGCCACCACCGCCCGGCTGTTTGTTTGTTTTTATACAATGTAGGCTTACCTGCCCAAGAGTGACACTACCTACAGTGGGATAGGCCCTCCCACATCAATCAGCAATCAAGAACATGTTCCACAAACATGCTCACACACCAGTCTGATGGAGGTGACTCCTCAATTGAGGTTCCCTCTTCTCAAGTATAGGTTTGTATCAAGTTGACAAAAACTATAATGCAGGTCCCATGCATGCACCTCAATGACTCAGTTAAGTTGGTGATGTCATCATTGACAGCACAGGATACTCCAGCTTCTGCCATCCCCTGCACGTAGTAGGGCTTCCCACCCAGTGGATACCTGTAAAGCAGATGGGTAGCAGGAGAGTCTGGTCACTTCAAGTGGATTTCCCTTACGGGAACTGCCTGTTGGTAGAGTACCAGCCTGGGCAGCCTCACAGACTCGCCGGGTGGCCATTGCATCTGTATGTCCTACCACAAGGCAAGGTTCCTATTCTGTACAGGCTTTGAGTGGGACTGAATCAGTTTTGTTTCTAGGTCAGGAGAGTGATTTGATCAGAAATAACATGGAGGCCTGTGCTGGTATAGCTGGGCATGGTGCCCTGCCAGAGCACAGCATTCAGGTCCCAAGTATGCAATCCCATTGTTAGAACACAGGTGAGTCATTCCTCTGCAGAAAGGTTACCTTTCTCATGAGGACAGCATCCAGATGGGCCTGAAGGCACTTGTCCTTTTCACCCTTGTTTCCTTCCCATGGTAGGGAAGGTGGCCAGGAAAGCTCTGACTCAAGCTAGGCCATGATGGATAAGGGCTCACCACAACCTTTCCACCATAGCCTTGGGGCCACCATGCCCTCCTTCAGCCATGGCATATGACATGTGTCACCAAGGAAAATGTGAGCTGCCAGTAACCTGAGAGGTGGCAGGACTACAATTTGGCACCTGAAATAGGTTCTCTGTTGGGAAGTGAGTGACAGCCAGGGGTTGAGGACCAGGTGGACATAGCCTTGGTGCAGCGATGCTGAGTTGGCTAGCAGCCATCTAGTGCTAGACTGTGCCCAATCCAGGCGTGATGCTGTGTGGTACCTAGCAGCATCTGGTCTGTGCAGTCTCCGGTCGCCTTTCTGCAATGGAAGCAAGTTCTGGCTGCAGTGAGCAGTGTGGCCTGGTGTGGTCCAAGTAATTAGTCTGGTTGCTTCTGTGAAGCCAGGGCTGCCCTCCCCAGATGTCACTGCCACATTTCATATTGAGGGTGGACCACTGAGTACATTAGTCCTGTGGACACTACAGTGGATGCAAGTGTTCCTTATCACTTCATGGGGGAAACCAGTCTTGCCCCTCAGATGTATGCATTGTTGCTGAACCAGGAGGAGGGCACAGCACTCTGCCCAGCATCAGGAGTGGTCGTGCCCACAGGTGAGTGGTACCTAAAGTAGCTGATGGACACGTGAGGCTCTCTTAGCCCCAGGCTAGGAGCTGAGCTGCTTGGTAGATTGTGACTATCAAAGAGCAGAAACAGGAAGGGGTATCTGGAAGGCCAGTGGAGAAGGCTTCAGGGGAGCCTAGTCAGGAAGTAGGCTCTAGAGAGCTGTTCTAGGGCCCCATGTGGTCTCTGGCTTTTGAGCACTTCTGTTTCCCCTAGGCTCCCTTTGTCACAGAAAGCCTGTGACCATAGCATGAACTTGTTGCTCCAGCTCCCCAGGACCCACCTGCCCTCCAGGATGGCCTCCTACCCTGTGTATGTAGAGTAAATCCCAGAAACAGGGACGTCACTCTTGTCCTTCCTGGTACTGAACTGTGAGGCCCAGCAGGCCCTAGGCCAACACTTTTTGCATGTAGAAACAGCCAAGTCTGTGCTTGTAAAAACTCAGTCACATCACATTTACCTGAATTCCAGTCAGCAGGAGTCAAGGAATGGATGTCTGTAATAGTGAGAGGACCTATAAGGCAGCAGTTCTCAACCTGTTGGTCGTGACCCATTTGGGTTGAATAACCCTTTCACAGAGTTTGACTAAGACTATGAGGAAGCACAGGTGTTTACATTATAATTCATAACAGTAGCAAAATTACAGTTATGAAGTAGCAATAAAATAATTTTATGGTTGAGAGTCACTACCACATGAGGAGTTATATTAAAGGGTGGAAGCATTAGGAAGGTTGAGAGCCACTAGTCTTAGGAGATTCTTAGCAAGTGGTTTAGGAGAACTGGGCTCTAAAGTGGGTCTGACCTGGTACCTGTGCCTGCGTTGTGCCTGTGCAGCCTAATGGCTTAACCTCAGCCCCTGTCTGCACAGAGGAAGAGTCAGTAACTGTGTTTGCTGTGCAGGCCTGTGGTGAACAGTGAAAGGAAAGAGGGATTTTATTCGGTGTCCACAGTGTTCATTCAGCACATTGTGAGCACTTGCTGTGTGCAGGAGCCATGCCAAGTCACAGCTCTTCTTAGAAGTTGCTTCTCTGATGCAGGGGACTGACTGACTTACGGAAGTGATAGCGGACAGTGGATCTGGGCCTGCCTTGTGGGTCCCTGAACTGTCAGTGCACAGCTGTGGCACAGCCTCTTCCTGGGTTGGCTATTCGGGACAGTGGGCAGGAGAGCTGTCTCTGTGAATAGGCTAGAAGTCTTACATGATTCAAAGGATCCAACCACTCAGTAATCCCTGGGAAGAGGCTTGGCTTCACCAGGCAGGGTTCTGTGACCCAGGAAATACTATGCTAGCACACCCTTACTTCACCTTGGGGATCCAGCATGCTGGCTAGGGGTTGAAGGGAGCTGCTGGCCCTCCAGCACAGCCCACCTGTCTACACCTGCAGCCTGGGTTCAGTCCCTCCCTACCTGGTTTCACTCTTGGGCTCAGCTATGACCTTTGTTTTTGTTTTCTCTTTAAAAGAAAGTTGAGTGTTTCCTGAGTATGTGTAAAGTCAATGCACCATTCAACTGACTGCTTACATTCTTTCTTTAAGAATAAAAATAAAACAACAATAAAAGCACTGTAAACATTGCTGTAATTATTCACAGGCTTTGACTTGTAATAATCACAGGGAGCAGGCAAAGTGAAATGCCTTATTAAAGTAGAGACTTGCCTGCTTTCGTTTGAAGTTTTAGTAAAAAATATTCCATTATAACATATCCCTTTAAACACTAAATTCTGTCCATTCAGAGTTTGAGGACTTTTGTCCTTTTCAGAATATTTAAATGAACTGGCTCTGGGCAAGGGTCACCCGAGAATCTGGGCCTGTTTTATGGGTCCCTGAACTGTCAGCGCACAGTTGTGGCACAGCCTCTTCCTGGATTGGCAGGACAGTATTTGTGAAGACATCAAACATGGAAGCGGAGATTAGGACCAACCTGGCCTGTGCTGCATTGGGACCCACTGACCTCACTGTCTGCTGTCCTCACTGCCTGGCACGTATACACAGAGGCCTTCAAGGTGGAGCAGGCATCTGAAGTCTGAGGGAACAGAGACTTCTGAGAGGAGGCTGAGCTGCAGAGACCAGGCCTCCAGGGCCTCCAGGCTAATGCCAGGGCCTCGTGTGATAGGAGCTCAAGGTGTTGGGGGTCATGGGACAGTGAGCCTTAAAAGTATTGAGGAGGTAGCCTTACCCTGGCTTGGTGAAGGTCAGAGCTTAGGAATGATGAGGGAGAGACAGGCTGTAGGTGACCCCAGACCTCTGGCCTGAGGTACTGTTGGGTAACAGTACTCTTGCTAAGAATGAGATCCCCAAAGGTCTGGAAATAATTGGGGCTTATAGCCAGGACTGTGACTTAGGTTTCAACAAAGTACAGGTGATTGGGGACCCCTACTTGGTGAGTTCTAGGATGCAAACTAACAGACGAGTTTGCAGCTCAAAGTTTGGGGTAATTTTGTATCTGTCAGTGGGTCCAAGCTTTGCACTCAAGTCCTCTGTCATGGAATGATCAGGAAAGTTTAAAAAACGTAGCCGTAGAGGATCCGTGAGGGCTGCTTCTGACATCTCTGGCTCCCAGTCACTTCTTGTTTTTGCCTCAGGAGCTATCCCCATTCTGAAAGGTGAGGGGGTGCTTCTGGGGACCCCTGAGAGAGGCAACCCTTGCCTGCTAGGGCCAGGTAACAGAGAGGGCAGCCCCCTGCTTCTCAGCCTCCTGCCTCCTCCTCTGCTGCTGCCGCTGTGAAACAAACCGGGGTGCCTGGGCGGAAGGTCAGGAGTTTAAAAGCTTGTTTGATTCAAGACTGGGGTAAGAGACAGGAGGGGAGTGCGCTGGTTTTATATGTGGATCCCAGTATTTTCTTTTGAGCTGGGGCGGAGAATGGAGGGGCAGGGAGGGAAGGCAGGCTGCCAGAGGGAACATTGCCAAGCAGAGCACTGCTAATGCAAACCATACGGCCGCGGGCAGGCAACAGGGCCCATCTCCTGGCCTGCTTAATGCAGTCCTTGCAGGCAGGCAGGCAGGCGGGAGGGCAGTCAGGCAGCCTGGGCAGCAAGGCTGCTTAACCCTTCAGGTGCTGAGCCAAAAGCAGGCCTTTCCACTTCAGCATGTGACCCTTTCTGTCCTCAGCCCTAGGCAGTAGAAGTTCAGCAGCAACCTTAGCTCCTACCCACTGGGTACCAGCAGCCTTTCTCCTCTCATTTGTGGTAGCCCAAAGTCCCTCCAGCGTTCTGGGAGTCAGCTTAGCTGGGCTTGGGGAAAACCATGGTGGGCAGCCATAGGTCTAGAGCAGGTACTTTGCACCCAGCAACCCTCCTGGGAAAGCTGGCCACCCCTTCTAGGCTGTTTCTAGAGTGTTCCAGACCAGGTGCCAATGGCATCGGGGCAGTAGTCAGCCTGCATGCAAAGCCTGCTGCTGCAGTCAGGTGATAGATAGATGGGGACAGAGACTCTTCAGACCTGCTGGAGGGCTGCAGTCAAGAGTCGGAATAGCTGGAATAAATGCAAAGCCAGGTGCAGAAACCTGAAGCAGGTTTCAGAGCAGCATGCAACTTGGCCCCATTTACACATGCACTCAAGTTTGTACAAATGCGTCAGAAAAGATCTGGAGGAGACAGTACAGTGCAAGCAGTGGCTATCTTGGGGGAGTGAGAGACAGTGGAATTTAGGGAGCTCAAAGAGCTTTCATGTTTTAGTCTGTGTAATTGGTGTTTAACTCTTTACAACGAGCCAGCATTCATCTGGTTCTCGTGGGGCTTTTATGAAAGAAAAAACATAAAGAGCCAGAGAAAGAGGAACTTTTGTTCTACTCTCCCATGTCTCCATTATCTCCCTTTTGTGCCTTCACCCAGCTCAGGCCCTGGAAAGCCATTCTCTGCTGGGGAGGCCTCTGGTGAGGCCTCCCCTGTTCGGGTGGGCCCATGGCCACCCAGTGCCTTTGCGTGCTGTCTACAGGCTAGCCTGACCCACTTGGTGCTCAGCACAGCTGAAGCTTACCATGAAGTAGCCCTGTCTCTGGGTCACTGTGCTAGGGTGACTACAAGTGGCAGCCTTGCTCCGTGGTGATGAGCATGGCTCCTTGCTCCCCCTCCAGCTGCTTTTGCTTGTAGCTCCCAGCCTTTGGCTCTTTTTCTGTGTACCCTTCTCAGAGAAACACACAGGGCCTGTTATTTGGTGCGTCTCCTGTGGCCTGTGACCTCCTGTGCACATACGTAGATGGTTCTGTCCTTCTCTCAGAGGGTGGCTGCCATCTTCTCTAGCAATGCTCTGTAAATGTAGCACTTTAGTACTCCAGGCCTCTGCTATGACAGTGATAAACTCTTTATTTACCAAAAGCCTACTTGCTCTTCCTAAGGCACCAAAACCAGGCACTTACTGTCCTTTAATAGGCAAGGAAAAATTGAAGACTGTAAGAAGTCAAATCCCATATTTTACATGCAGACCGGGCTCCAGTGCACATGTACCCTGCACATAGCCTCCTTGGCTCCTGTAAGTGATTATTACATGGTTTAAAGCACTCTGGACACTGTCACACTTGGGCTCTCCCGCTGCTGTGTAGTTCCCAGGCAGGACCCTGTCCTACAGCAGCTCTTGGCAGTTCATAGCTTTGGGCTCTGCAGGCCCCCATGGTCACCCTTAATCTTAGCTTAGACTGTGGTATAGAGTGACCACTTCTAGCTACCAATTCAAGCAGTATTTTCCCAGAAACTGTATGTAGCGGAGGGGCTGGGGTGTCACAGCAGATGAAGATGTAAATGTATAAAGATCTGCCTCTTGGAGATTCTAAAATCTTAGTAAGAAAGGGACTTGTGCCTGGCACATGAGACTTCTGGAGAACTTTGCTGTGGAATGCCATGTTGAAGAGCGGTGCTTAAGACCATTCAGTTATATCTTCCTGAAGGACCTGACAATGAGGAGCCCTCCTTCTGGTCAGTGCTATAGAACCCTTGCTCTGGAGCTCTCAGGAACCTGCTAAAGCTGTGTTCCAAGGGCAGGGCAGTATGCTCTGGGGCAGGCAGTCAGGTATCTTTTGGCCTACACTGGGCTTTGTGCTCTGGGGTGGGTCATGGGACTGGGGTTGGCAGCTTGGTAACTCAGGGATGTGTGATAAGTTGCTGAGTTCCATCCACTGAGTCGTGGTGGCTCCCAGCCAAACCTCTTTCTATCAGGAGACACCCAGGTCACTGAACATGCCTTGAGAACTTCGAGACCTTACATGGTAGTATCTAGCAGAAGAGACTTTTGAAAGAGCCTTTGCCCCCTCTTTCTGTGAACAGAGCTCTAACCTTCAGGCTCCAGCTCAATACCTGACCTTGTGGCCCCAATGAAGTGTCGGGGCCAGTGGTGGGAAGCAGGTGGTCTGTCTGTGAAGGCCAGGAGTGGGTTGCTCGGGCCTGCTCTCCGTGGCCATGGCCAAAGTCCGTGGGGAGCCCTGTGAAGCCTTTGATGTGCCGCTGGTGCTCGGCTGCACCATGCTTGTTTGCCTAAGCGCTGCTCCTGCCAGTTCACTCGGACCTTCTCCTTCTTTTAAAAACATGCTTCTTGCCAAAGGTTATTTTGGATCTGTTTTTGTTTATCAGGTAGGATTGTTCCAGCACAATTGAAAGCAGACCCACATGTTGACACGCACTGGAGCTGCTTGCCAGGGCACGCGCACATACACACACGCAGGATATGTGGGAGTCAGCCAGAGCCCTTGAGTGTAGTGACTTGAGAATGGGCTCCAGGGAGACTTCTCCATAGAAGACTTGTAGCTTAAAGATACCCTATAGGTACGAGTGTGGGGTCAATGTCAGTGGAAGCTAGGGAAAGGACCTTTTAAGATGGGTTGATGGGTTTTAGAGGCTAAGTGGCTCTGATGTGGCTGTATAAGGGCCTCACTACTCTAGACATAAGCTTCCTTCACTGTGACTGGGCTTCCTCATTCTCAGGCTGCTGTGCAAATTCTGTGTTGACCAGGGCTGAGCAGATGTAGGTCAGAGGCAAAAGAATAGGACTGCCAGGCCCTGTGGCTGGGCCTCCTTTTTGAGGCAGCAGCCCTTTCTTTGGAACACAGCTGGGTGCTTTCTGCTGGAACACTTGTAGTGGGTTTCTTCTGAACACCCCCCCCCACACACACACACACACACACCATGGACTGGGCTGCATACAAAGTGCTCAGAGGAGCCCATTCTGAAACAAACTCATTTGTGTCTTGCTGTCCCTTGCAGCCCTGTGGCACCTGGAGGCATGCAGATTACAGAGTGGTTAGGAGGCTAGACTTGACCTCTTCAATTCCAGGCCAGCCTTACAGGGAGGCAAGTGCACCTGTTTAGCTCTGGGTCTCACTGGAAAGGAAACAGAGTCCAGAGCAGAAGTCTATTGCTTGTATTCAGGTACCTGTGGGAGGAACCAAAGAGTTCATTTGCTTCTCTAACTGAAGACATATCTGCTGTGAGCCCAATGGCCCAACAGAGATGTCTCTCCTTCGTGTCCTGCTTCTACTGCATTTGACTCCAGCACAGCAGCTGCTTCCAGCGTAATGTGGTGCAGCTCCAGGCTGGCCTGCTCAGGGCTGCCCTCCTTCCTCCCTGGCAGTGCTCTGCCACAACAGGCCTCAGTTTCCTGCTGTCTAACACTGACTGCTGAGGTTCAGGGCTGGGGCCTGATCCTCTGGCTCACATAAGTGGTCAGCAGCTTGGCAGAGCGGAGGCCTCATGCCTGCTGACATTTCTGATGTGGCTTCACTCATCGCTTCCATATCATCCATTTGCAGTCTTGGACCAATGAAGGCACCACAATGGGAAATACAGCGACACTTCAGCTTTCCCCTTAAATAGAAGGAAGAGGCATTCTAGCATTTTCTTCAGATCTTTCAAGATAAGATAAGCTTGATCACTAAGCACCTTACTGAAGCATATCCACCACTGACCTTGTCCTGCCAAAGCAGGTGCCGGGGGCCAGCTTTTCCCCAGTAGCTCCACAGCAGCCATATACCACATTCAGACTGCTGCTCAGTCCTGTGATAGTGCTTTGGGGGACTCCCCACCCCCAAGCATACTGGACATCTTTCTTCTCCAGTAAACAGGTCACACTGTCACAGAGCTAACTGTGAAAGCACAAGACTAACGTGTTTCATCTGAGCTTGGACTTTTTCAAAAATGTACTTTCTACCTCTTGTTTCCGTGAGCTTCACAGTTCTTCCTAGAGTTCTGCACATAATTCTACCTTTACTTGATGACTCAGCTCATTTTGATGAATCTGGTGTTATTATAGGGATGGGTATTATGGGAATTTACTAAGTGGCTCCATGCCAACTGGTCCTGGAGGAGTTTGGTGGGCTGTCCAGCAGGAAAAGGCTCTGGTCCTATGCAGGTCACTAGGTACAGTGTGAACAGAGGGTTTCTGTGCTCTCTGGACTTAGGAAGGACCGAGGGACTGTCATAGGAAGGAAGTAGAGTCAGGGTCCCTGGCCTTGTGGATAGCTGATTGGAGACCCATTGTGAGTGTGTGGTGCTGCACTATCCAGGTTGGGGCTGCTGGTAGTTCAAGTGAGGATGAGAGAGCTAGTTAGGATGCCACTGGCCTTTGTGACACTTAATGAACTTGTGACCCTCCCACCACGGCTTCCCAAATGCTGGGATTACATACATGCACCACCACACCTGTAGTGTAAGATGTACCATCTTGCCCCTTTTGAGTATGGGGCACTGAAGAGAACCTAGGGCCTTTAGTGTGCTAGGGACAGCATTCTGCTATCAAGCCTTCCATTGAGACACAGGACTCCTGACGACAAGAGGTAGCATGTGATGGCTCGGCAGAGGTGGGAAGCCTGTAAAGAAGGACTATAGGAGTTAAGGAAAGCCAGGGCCTGCCTCTGCCATGCCCTTACTGCCTGCATCATTGTTATTGTGGGACCATAGGATGGACTGAGATCAGATAGCTTTCTCCTTCCCAGTCTGCAACCTTTGCTGAGGTTTCACCTATTTTTCCTCCTTATGCTGCCACTGTGGACAGTGACCCAGCTTCCCCAGTGTACACCTTCAGTCTGCTTCTTGTCAGCCCTGGAGCCAGCACCCGTCGGCCTCAAGGCACTTGGTACTCAGCCTTTTTAAGCTGTCCCCAAGTCTGTGTAGAACATAGTCCATAAAGGCTTTAAACCAGCACACTTAAAGAGTTTTCATTGTACCCAGGAAAGACCCTGATAGTATCTATAAACTCCCGAGTTTGCTCTATGAGTTAGATGCTCTTCTGTCTGAAATTTGATAGAAATACTTCTATAGGTTTGTAGTCATAAATATTCATGGCATTGTTTTGTGGGTTTTACAGCTCCGTGTAAGTGGTAATGTTTTACTTACTCTGAGCCTGTTCCCTCCAGTCAGCACCCTGGTTTCCAGGCTTATCTGTGCCGCTCTGCAGTCTTAGCTCAAGCAGTCTTCCTGCTGTGTGGCGCTCCATGTGCTTGCTAATTACCCTTCGTGTATGTCTTCCTTTCGCTCTTGTGGTACCTGGCACCATTGTTGTTGTTGCTTGCTTTTCAAGCACATCTCTTGCACCTTTAGTGTTCTTTTTGTTGTCATGGCGTTTACCTATGGTATGCGAGGTTCTTTTCTGGCCATGTCTAGTTGGGTTTTTTAATGCCTTGTGTTCATTTCTTTCCCTAGATGTGGGGACTTTCTGCTGTAATCTTACTGAAAACACTTTCTGTGGTTTTAGTCTGCACCTCAGCTCCCTGGTTGAGTCTGTTCACTGTGTCCCAGTGATCGTGGACGCTGTGGGTAGGGCTGCTCTTTCTGTCTGTTTTGCTGTCAGAGAGCTAATTCCTTAACCTGGTCTTCAGTTGCTGGTATCCTCTCTTCCACCCGGTTTAGTCTATTGGTGAAGCTTTCCATTTCCATTTCCACATAAAAATAGTTTTATTCTGTTTATTGATTTCTACTTTTGTCTTGTCTCAGGTTCTCTCTGACTTTCTTGTCCAAGTTTTTGAATTTATTTTTCTTTTTAATGTATGCATGTCTGTATTTGCATGCCTCATCAGCACGTGTGTGTAAGAGCCCAAGGAGGCTAGAAAAAGTGTTGGATCCACTGGAATTGGAGTTACAGAGGGCTGTGAGCTGCCTGCATGTGTGTACTGGGAACCCAACACAGGTCCTCTGCAAGAGCAGTAAGCACTCTTAGCTGCTGAGTCATCTCTCCAGCCTTTTCTTACTCAAGTTGAATTTCTGGTCCAGATCTCGAATTGACTTCTTTACTCCATTTGTCTGTCTATTTGAATCCTCTTTGAACTCACTGGTCATTTTAAAACCCAAATTTTTAATTCTTTGCCTGGCATCTGGCTATTTTGCTGTCTTTGAGTTTGGTTGTTAAGGAGTTGTAGATTTGGAGAAATTGTGTTTCATTTGTTGCTTTCTGATTTCATTTGGGGATCTTCTTAGTGATCAGTCTTCTCTTGAGGGCTCAATCCTAATACCAGGGAGGAGAAAATAAACTGCAACCCTCCCAAACAACTCAAATATAGAAATGCAGCTAGAGTCAGTTAAACCAGCCGATACACCAATGGCCATAGAAAGGAATATAGCAGTAATATTGTGAACTAAAGTTAAAATCAGTTACAGTAAAAATGATAATAAATGAAGTAGAATAGGCAGTGAAAGAGAAAAAAGAAAGAAAAGGTAAGGTAAAAATAGAAAAAAAAGAAGGAAAGGAATTAGAAAAGAGTGAGAGGTAAATCTAATTATACACTAAGGAAAAATACCTTAATGAAATTAGAAAGGTAGGAAGAATGACTTAAAAACCAAAAACATAAAAGATCTTTAAAAACAGAAAAGTGAAAACAACTAATAATATAGTAAAAAGAATGGAAAATGGTTTTTTTTTATGATAACAAATTGAAAGGCTTCTTTCTGGTCCTCTAAAATTGTAATCTGCTGGGTGTGGGGTGGGGGTAGTTGTGGCTGTTGTCTCTTGCCTTTCCTGACATTCTGGCTGGTCAGCAATCTGTCACAGCTGCATACTTTTGAGCTTCTAGGAGCCACTGTTGGCCTAACCAGCTTTGCCGCTTGCGGTCCAGGCAGGTTCCACTTCATCCTGGTTCTGCCCAGTGCATTCATGGGTGACAGACGTTCCAGCCCCAGAGAGTCTAAGTGCACTGGAGAGTGGGAGAACCTGACAGCTCTGAGATCTGCACTGGAGGGAGAACTGAGGGAAGCTACTGCTCTGTCTGCTGAGCCAGCACTTCCAGACCTGCCCAGCAGTGAGCCACCCTGCAAGGAGGGAGGCAACTGCAGCAGCCAGGCCTCTGCTTACTCTGGGCCCAGAACTCCCAACTCAAGCAGGCAGTAGACCACATGTGCCCGGGAATGAGCTGCTGAGCTCAACATTCCACAGACCATGGACTTGGGGCCTCCACAGGAATCCTCAGGGATTTTACTTTGCCACAGAGGCAGATCAGGACCACAGACCACAGCATGAGCCCTGTCCTACCTAAGCTTCTCTGTACCCAACTCTCTGTTCCCTGTCTTTCATGGCCATCTCCAAACAGACACCATAGCACGTGCCCAGTCTCCCTAAGTTGCATTTGTTCCTCGTTTGGGCCTCCTTTCAAAGTGGCACCTGGCTACAGCACCCAAGATACGGAGAATGATCAAATGGATTTCTTCTCCAGCAATGGCTACCGCACAGGAGAAGTCACTGTCACCCTGCGTTTCCCCACTGAATTTGAGCTTCAGGTTTGTCCCCTGGCTAGAATGCTCATTGACTATTCCCAGGTCTGCCTTTTTTAACTCTAAGTGTGACTTCAACTCCCATCCCAACACGTCCTGCAAAGATTGCTGTTTGTCCAAGCTCTTCTGCCATCTCACCTCTCTACATGGTTCCACCGTTCTTCCTCCTTCTCTCTGGAGCATAGTCTGTCCTTTGTTGTCTGGAATCTTGGCCTTTCTTCACTTGATGGACATTTCCCAGGCAGTTTTCATCCTTCCCTTTGTGATTGTTAGGAACATTTGAGTCCTGTGTTCAGTGTACACTTCCATGACCCTCACTCCTCGTGGACAGAGCTTGGTCTAGTAGGAAGAGTAAGCCTCACATCCTTAAGGAAAAAGTATTTCATTGTTGTTATTTGGAATCTTTCCCATGAGAGATGTGCCTCTCCTCCCCATCTGGTAATTCAGTTAGGCATCTTGAGCAGTACAGACTGTGGGTATGGGCTTAAGACTTCATGTTATAATCCAGTGCTACATTATTTTGCTACCCAAAAGGTTTTATCCTTGACCACTGGGTGCTCTCTCAGTCTGGCTCCTGTGTCCCCTTGATACAACCTGTCAGTATTTTGAGTATTTCCTGACTTTCAGATATTCTCTGCTCATCTTGTAATTTCCTGTCCTAGCCCTGAATCTGCTGTTTCTCCCAGAAGCCTCTGGTTCTTTTTACTGGAGAATGATCATACAAACCGAGATCTAGGCACTGGCACTTCACTGATACTGGGTCATCATTGCGTCTGAGCCTTGTTAGAAAAACAGAAAATGCACTGAAGTGTAGTAACGCTTACGTACATACTTATAATGGCAGATGAAGATATATCCCCCACACAGCACATATTGTGGCTGGGCGAGAGTCCCCAACTCTAATCAAAACCCATGGGGCTCCCTCTAGCCTTCCTTCCTCCTGAGGGATGATTTCTTCCAATAGAAGGAGCCAGGCTCCTATCACTGCACCCTTTACCTGTAGCTAACTGCCTTAGAACTCTCCTCCATTAAGTTGATAGAGATGGGTCGATGATGTCACCCACACTACCATGAGCCACTGTGCTATGGGAGCAGAAGCGTTGCTCTTCAGATAGTCATTTAGAAGAGTGAACCCCGAGAGTTGATCTGTGCATAAAAGATGACTTTGAAATATGGAGGCCAAGGAGTTGCCCTCAGAAAGGACCTTGGTGAAGCAGCTCAAAAGTAGAGGCCTGTATTCTCTGCTCCTGTCTCCAGAAAGAGCTGTACAGAGCCATGCCTACCATGGTAAGAAGAGAAGCCATACCTCTTCCACCAGTGTTTACTGCATTATAGCTTCAGAACACACTGGAGATTCTAATGGGCAAAGCAAAGTTGGTCTGAGCCAGGAGGAAAGAATGATGTAGGAAGACTACTCTTCTGGGGTTAGGCCAGGAGAATTAGTCTATGGGACTGTTTTTCAGTGCTGAAAGTAAAGTCTGGGGCCCTCATACAGTGCAAGGCAGGTATTCCACTACTGAGCTTTGTCCTTAACCTTATGAAAATAGACAGTACATTTTCATGATAGGAAAAACGTCTAAATATATTGCAAAGTGTGTTTTCCACCCTAGCCCATTCCATATATATGCCTGTGCACAGTCAGACATGTCTCTGTGTTCCTCATTCCTGCTCTATTAATAGCACTGTAATGTACACATTTTGTACCTTAAGTTCCCCACAAAGACTTTATCTTTGAAGGTGTTCCTGTGTAATACTAGGCCTGCCTGTATATTGCTTAGTTTTGTTTTGTTTTTTATTTGTTTGTTTGTTTGTTTTCAGCTTAACACTAAGTCATCTGGGAAGAAAGAACCTCAGTTGAGGATTGCATCCATCAGATTAGCCTGTGGGTGTGTCTGTGGGGTGTTTTCTCAATGCTGATTAATGTAGGAGGACCCAGCCCACTGTGGGCAGTGCCATTCCTAGGCAGATGGACCTGGGCTGTGTAAGGAAGATAGCTGAACATGAATGAGAGAGAGCAAGCCAGTAAGCAGCATTACTCCATGGCTTCTGCTTCAAGCTCCTGATTTGTATTTCTGTCCTGACTTTCCTTAATGCTAGATAGACTGTGACCTGAGACTTGTAAGATGGAATAAATCTTTTCCTCCCCAAGTTGGTTTTGGTCAGTGTTTTAGCTCAGCAACAAAAACGAATGCAGCCCATTTCCCCCCACCCTCTGCTGCAGTTGCAGTTGCAGTGGTACAAATGCACCTTCGTGTTGTAACCAGCTTGCCTGTTGTTTCTTTCCAGTCTTGATTGGACTTTTATTTTGTGTCTTAAGAGTATGTGTTTATGGCACAGGTCTTTGTTTTTGTTATTTGAGTGATTTTGGTTTTTAAACAATTTTCCCAGAAAAGAATTTCTAAGGAAGTAGGTGGTTTTGGCAGATGTTGCAAAGACAAAAGTCAAGGCTGTGACAGCTGGTATGTTTCCCTCAGAGTAACAGAGGTGCCAGACAGGAATTTGACTGTGTCTCCTGACTCCTTATCCTTCTCACTACTGGAGGAAAAGAAAGTATGCATTCACCATGAACTAGATGTGCCTGAGCAAGCCTGGACCCTGCCTTTCTCTGACAGTGAGCAGCAGGTCAGGGGGCTTGGGGTCAGTGTCCGCTTTGATGACACTCGTCTCTAAGACCCAAAATAGGGCCAGGCCATGGAAAAAGGAAAGACTCAGGAGTCCCTTGTGAACAAGTGTGCACTTGAGCCTGAGGAGTGGGGCCACACGCTGACCCTCTAGGAAGCACATGGCAATCAGCTGGCGCACTGAGTTGGAACAAAGGGCCTATAGCCTATACTTCTTAGGTGACAGAGCTACATCTGTAAGTGAAGTACCCTGTTTTAAATGTGGAGTCATCACACAGTATAAGCCAAATAATATCCTGTGTATGGATCCTGCCTTTTGACCACCTTTGGGATATCTGTTTACCTACCTCTCTGCAGTACCTTGGCAGTCTTCTCTCTGGAGGCTTCTGTCCTGTCTGAGGGGGCTATGGAGAATGGTCTGTTCCTGTATCTGTGAACCAAGTATTCAGCTGCAGCTGGGTATCAGTATGAATGTATGTTCAGCTGTTATAGCACACATGGGTGGGTACAGTTGTATCTCTGTCCTCTCTAGGGGCCTGTATCCTCTCTAGGGGCCTGTATCCAGTGGGGAGGACTAGCTCCCATGTCCAGCACCAGTATGGCAGAATAGGTTCATATTGCTTGCTATTTAGTGTGTTGTGTGTTGGCTGGTAAAAGATCTTTTGGGAATGACTACACCATTTTTTTTTTTTGTTTTTGTTTTTGTTTTTGTTTTTCGAGACAGGGTTTCTCTGTGTAGCTTTGCGCCTTTCCTGGAACTCACTTGGTAGCCCAGGCTGGCCTCGAACTCACAGAGATCCGCCTGGCTCTGCCTCCCGAGTGCTGGGATTAAAGGCGTGCACCACCACCGCCCGGCCACCCTTTTTTTTTAATGCATTTTTATGCCATGTTCTTTAATGTTGATGTGAAGGATTTCTTTTGTGTTTGGGACACAGGTCCTTTGTCAGATAATAGTTATGGAGTTTATTACTCCCTGTCTGTAGCTTTCCTTTTTCATGATATCTGAGATCTTTAATTTTGATAAACAAATTTATCTTTTTTTATTAATGGCTTGTGTTTTTTGTGTTTTATGTTGTATACCATCCCAAGTTAATTTTGTTTGGTGTGAAGAAAGGCTTGAAGGGTGGAATTTTTAGTTGGTTTTTTTCATATGTTTGAATAGTTGTTTATTGAGAAGAATCGCCTTTCTCCCACTAGTGCCTTGGCATTTTGTTTTAAAAAGTGAATTACTTGGGCTGGCAGTTGGCTCAGCAGGTAAAGGTGCTTGCTACTCAGGTGCTTGCCTGGGGACCCACATGGTAGAAGAAAAGAACTGACTTCTGCAAGTTGTCCTCTGACCTTCACATGTACCTATACATACATAAATAATACAACTAAAAATTTTACATAAGTTGCTTAATATATGTGGGTGTATTCTGGCTCTGTTCGGTGCTATTGATCTGCCTGTTTTAATTACAATCTCATGCTGTCTTCATTACTGTTAGAGTAATTTTTAAATGACATAGAGTGAGTCTTTCAACCCTGTTCATCTCATTTTACACATTATTTTGGTCCTTCCAGGTCCACTGCCACCATACAAATTTTCATGTTAACTTATTTTTTTTAAGTGTGTTGGAATTGTGACTGGCACTGGGTAGGACCCATGGAACATCAGAGACAGTTGACCTCACTACTGAGCATTCCAGTCCATGAACATGGTATATCTTCTATTGTTTGGGGGTATAGTTTTTCCCCAGTAAAGATCTGCAGTTTTTAATATCATTATTCAATTTATTTCTAAGTAATATTGATATTATTGAGAAATATTTTCTGGTTTATTTACTGTTTGAATATAGAAATACAACTGAATTACATATTTTGATACTGCTGTGGCCACATATTGATCATCCCCTCCAAAACTCAGGTTGTTTGAAGGTATTTCTGGACTCTGTTTGTTTATGTTTTATAGCTTACCTTTTCTTAATATCTGAGATCTTTAATTTTGATAACTTCAGTTTGCCTTTTTATATTAATGGCTTGTACTTTCTGTGCTATAGGTCGTGCGCCACCAAATTAATTTTTGTTCGGTGTGAAGAAAGGCCTGGGGGAGGAGGAGTTGCCGGGTTTTTTGTTTGTTTTTTCATGTCATACAGAATTTAGCCACCATTCTAACAGTTTTCAGAGACAGAACCTTTAAGGAAGGAATAGACCTACATTTCTAGCTTTTAAGTATGGGTACATATCAGATTTTCCCCGTGTTTTATTATTATATTTTTTAAACCTAATTTTATCCATTTATTGGTATAAAAAAATAAGAAAAGTATCTTCTTTTTATCCTTTCTGTTTTTCAGACTCTGTTATGGTCTCGCATTTTTCTAATATTGACATTTTTTTAAACAACCGACTTTTGGCTGTAGGTTTTTCCCTTTATTTGCTTTCTATTCCATTGATTTCTCCTTTTTTCCTTTTTTCTGCTTTCTTTGGGTTATTAGCTGTTTTCGTACAATCTCTTGAGGTGAGCACTATATCATTAATCATCAGCCTTCCTTCTTTTCCAGTAGATACATTTAGAACTATAAATTTTCCTGTAAATCCTGGTTTAACTTCTTCCTAATGATATGTCCTATTTTTAAACACCTGACTAAAACTTTAAAAAATTTTTTCATGGTTCCTTCTTGGTCCTATAGGTGATTTATAAAAGTGTGGCTGAATTTCCCAGTATCTAAAGATTTTTCAATTAACTTTTTGTTGTTGGTCAGAGAACCAGCATCACTTCTGTCTCGATGAAGTATCACCTTTTCACATCTGCCCCCAGCCTCTGCTGTGCCCACCACATGGACTGTCCAGTGTTGTCAGGGATGAAGATTGCATATGACTTCCACTGACTGGCATGGGACAGTTTGCCGGCTGTAAGCAGAATGAGTGGTGTTCATCCGGTTCTGGTACGGCACGCTCAGTCATAAGATATGATGTCTGGTAACCCAGGCTCCAGGGAAGCAGAAGGGGCTGATGCAAGAAGTCGCAGCAGGTTCCAGGCACTCCAAGATCCCTCCTTGCTCAACATTGACAGGCATGTCATGTCCCCTCAGTGCTGCCTCTGGTGATGGCCAACCACAAGAGCAGGGGTGGCCCCTGGCTGCTGCCTGAGGTCTGGACAGGAAAGGAAGCAAGTTCAAGTATGTCACCTGTTTATAGTTTTCATGATTTTGGATTTGGCATTTTGATCAGTCTGGTTTTGGTCAAGGAAATGCACCCGTATCTCATAACAGGAAGCCCCTTTTGTGATCTTTACTTCAAGGCATTTTTCTCTCTCTACTTCCCCTTACCTTTTTTTTTCTTGGCAAAAATACAGACCTAATATGATGTGCATCTTATTAAAAGTTCAGCATAATTTATTGCCATTGGTTTGTTTACAAAATAAACATTCCAAACTGCATGACATGGCCTTCTAAGCATCACTGCTCTTTTTTTGTGTGGGTTTTTCTTTTTCTTTTTTTTCCATCTTCCTTGGGGCTGAAATTGGGCTGGGAAGATGGACAAGAACCCAAGCCTGAGAAAAATCACATGGTACCATGCCTGCTTCCTGTGGGAGTCACTTGTTAACTGGCTAGTCCCAGGCAGCTAGCTAACCCAGCAGCTAGTATTAGGGATGTGGGCAGGCACCGCAGCATGTGAGGCTGGAACTCATCCCAGACCTGCCTTTGCCTCCTAGGTGAGGGCCTCAGTTGGGAAGCAAGAGCCAGGGAATTCTTGACCCTTTCCCAGCCAGCCATCCTTCTGTTCATGGGAAGTGTGTAATGGGAAGAAGAAGATAAAAGCAGTGTTCCCCAGCCCCAGCTGAGCCTTAGACCTAATGGAACACACACCATTGTCAGGGTTCAAGTCTTACCCCACCAGTCCAGAGGATTGTTTGCCTTGGTACCTGGAGCCAGGCTAGCTTGGCTGTTTCTGTGGGGAAAGGGATTAGAAAGGCAAGATTTCAGCCTCTGGGTTGAAGGCTGGTTGCTCTCACTAGATGGACCAACCTTGGAAATACCCAAAAGCTAGAAATCGAAGTCCATGTGAGATCTCAGAATACACTAGGCAGGATCAGATCGCCTGCCTCCATAGGCAGGAAGGTGAGGCACAGGCTAGGCAAAAAAGGGAACCTGAACTCTGCAGCCAGCAGTGTAAGACACACTGACTTTCCCCTGGTTTCCTTAACTCTCCTCTTGCTTCCACCTTGAGTCTAGTGCTGCAGACTTCCGGATGGGCCTGCTTCCCACTACAGTGTGGGTTTTTCCACCCTTTTCCTCTTGCAGACTGCAGGTATTTTCTGGCTGAGGCTGCTCCAAGCTATCCACAGGACTTCCAGCACCTCTACCCTTCTACACTCTGTAGGTCTTAGAGAGGCAGCCCTGGGGTCACCTCATTGACCTTCCCAGCCCCTCCACTCTGCACTCACATACTCATTTCTGTCTGTCTTCCAGGAATCTGGTGGCCACTACCTGACTATAGGGTATCCACTGTTCATTGTGTCCCTCTACGGTTTGATACCACTAATGTAGTAGCTTCAGACAACTTGCACACAAGCTATGCATTCAACACATGCTTCTAATGTGCAATGAACCAAAAAGTCTCTTTAGGACTTTGCCCAAAATAGTTGATAATTTGCAGATTTAGTCTTGCAGATCTTTCCTGTGCATATGTAAAAATAGATAACTACCATTTCTTAAGATTGCCTACTGTTCTGTACTCAGGTATTTTCCTGTGTGTTTTACACATACCATGAATTATTTTTTCCTTCTTGGGTATTTAAGCTGCTGTTGGTTTTTTTTTTTGGTTTTTCGAGACAGGGTTTCTCTGTGCAGCTTTGCGCCTTTCCTGGGATTCACTTGGTAGCCCAGGCTGGCCTCGAACTCACAGAGATCCGCCTGGCTCTGCCTCCCGAGTGCTGGGATTAAAGGCGTGCGCCACCACCGCCCGGCGCTGTTGGGTTTTTGTGTTTCATTATGATTCAAGTTGAATAGGGATGAATGTAAAATCATGTGCTTGGTTCCTTCCCTCAGCTCATGAACAGAGAAATGTCACTTCCTGACAGTACAAGGGGTGATACCATTGCTGTGCTGGAGCACATGATGTGTATGTGGTCTCCTGTGCCAGTGGCCCTTTTATAAGAGACTTGGCTGAGTGTGAGCAACAGGACAACACTGTATTTCTGTAGGGTAGCATGAGGCTATGTAGCCTTCCAGCCTCTAACTTTGATATCTGTGTAGGGCTGGCATTCCCTCACCTGTACCTGAACAGTTCTCTGTCAGTATACTTGGCCCAGCCCTGCAGAGCTCCATACCACTTAGGCTGTGGGTGTCTCCTGGGACTGGGCTCTTCCAAAAGAGACAGATGTAGGTTGTCAAGGCCTTGTCCATTGAAGATCAGAAGAAGCCTGGCTTTGGAAGCATCCTGGGAAACCAGTTGGGTGTCCAGGCGGGTTCTGATTCCTGGCTTAGCAAATTCACCCTCTCCCACTACCTTAGTTAGGGTTTCTATTGCTATGAAGAGACACATGACCATGGCAACTCTTATAAAGGAAAACATTTAATTGGGGCTGGATTACAGTTCAGGGGTTTAGCTCATTGTCATCATGGTGGAAAGCATGGTGGCACACAGGCAGACATGGTGCTGGAGAAGTAGCCAAGAGTTTTATGTCTAGATTGGCAGGCAGCAGGAAGAAAGAGTGAGCCACTGAGCCTGACCTGAGCTTCTGAAACATCAAAGCCCACTCCCAGTAACACACTTCCTCCAACAAGGCCACACCTCCTAGCCTCCTAGTACTGCCATTCCCTATGAGACTATGGATGGTGGTTTGAATGAGAATGGTCCCCATAGGCTCATGTTTGAATATTCGGTCCCCAATTGGTGGAATTGTTTGGGAAGGATTAGGAAGTGTCCTCTTATTGACAGAGGTATGACACTGGGGACAGGATTGAGGTTTCAGAAGACTCCTGTCATTCCCAGTGTGCTGTCTCTTGCTTATGGATCAAAATGTGAGATCTTAGCTACTCCTACCATCATGCCTTTGTCCCCCATTATGGAGTCTAACCCTCGGACACTGTCAGCTCAATTAAACACTTTCCTTCTAAGTTGCCATGGTTGGTGGTGTTTTGTCACAGCAATAGAACAGTAACTAAGACACCTGACTCTTGTATTGTTCATAGAATGCACTAAGTCTCTCATTTTCCTTCATCTCCCTCATAGTAGCTTTACTTCTGTCTTTCTGCTCTGGACTCTTTCATGACCAAGAGAAGGAGAGAGAAAATAAGGCTGAGAATGGGCCAGTGGAAGGACTGGTACCTGAGGGACTTAACGACTCTATCATCTTTAATGAGAGGATCAGCAGTGAGGATAGCGTGGAAGCAAGGGGACTCAGAAGAAGGCCCCATTTGGAAGATGGCTGCAGACATATGTGGTCAGCCACCCCAGGCCTAGGTGGCTGTGCTTTATGAAATAACATGAGGATGAGTTTTTCTCGTTGCAGTAGAAAAACTACCAGATTTTTATCAGGACAAGTTGTTGAGAGTGTTAGTTACATCATTTGTCAAGACTCATTTAGTTGTCAAAATTAAATCATTGTCCTCTACTTTCTGGAGGACAGGTCCTAGGGATAACTTTTCATAGCATGACATTTAATCAGCTTGGTCAAAATGCAGAGGGGGCAGTACAGCGTTAAGGACCTTGTGCCTTTGTGGAGTGTAAGTGTTGGAACTCTGAAGGAAAAGGAATCCTGGCGGTCAGAAGCCAACGAATACCTACAGCTCTGAAGGGAAAGGTATCCCAGCAGAAGTGTTACAGCCCTGTTCCAGTGGGGGACAGTTTCCCCAGCAAAGTATTATAGTCCTTGCTCTGGGAACGGTTTCCCTAAGGCAAATGTAACAACTCTGTTCCAGCAGGGAGGGTTTTCCCAGTGAGGCTGTCCCAGCTCTGCTCCAGAGAAGTGTTACAGCTCTGCACTGTTTCCCTGGAGTGTAACAGTTCTGCTCCAGCAAGGGGAAGAAACTTCCCTAGCCAAAGTGCTACAGTTCTGCTCTGCTCCGGCTCAGTTCTGTTCCACTTTGGTGAGAGCTGTCACAACTCTATTCTGCCCAGGCGGAAGTTCCAAGGGAAGTTTCCCCATGGAAGTGTGGCAGTTCTGCTAGCTCCAGTGAAAGCCGTTACTTCTGTGCTGTGCTCTGGTGAAAGCTGTTACAGTTCTGCTCCGCTCCGCTAGGGCGAAAGAGGGTCATTACAACAAACCCCACTCAAGAGATTTCTTGGAAGGGAAGAATCCAGGAGAGGGGCTGCCTCTGCCAGGGTGGAAAAAGGGCAACCCCAAACTGGACAGGTACAGGACTTATATAGGGTTTCTTAGGGGTGGAGCTTTCCAGGGTGAAGATTTTCAGGGTGGGGATTGGTGGGATCTCAAGTCCTGAGCTTGGAACAAGTTTAGAGATTAGTTGGATTTCATGCTCATGGATTGGTTGGATAAGTCCTGAGTTGGTTAAGGACAGGGTATGTTTCCTTGGCTCTGGTCTCAGGGCCAGGGTGTTTTTTTGTTGGCCCTTTTTACCCTACATGGAGTGAGGTCACTGTCTTAGTCAAGGTTATTACTACTGTGATGAAACACCATACTCAAAGCAACTTGGGAAGGAAAGGGTTTATTTGGCTTACTCTTCTTCCATATCACAGTTCATCATCAAAGGAAATTAAGACAGAAATTCAAGCATGCAGAATCCTGGAGGCAGGAGCTGGTGCAGAGGCCATGGAGACATGCTGCTTACTGACTTGCTCCCCATGGCTTGTTCAGCCTGCTTTCTTATGGAACATAGGACCATCTGCCTGGGGTGTTCCCGTGCACAGTGGGCTGGACCCTCCCACATCAATCATTAATTTAGAAGATGCCCTACAGGCTTGTCTACAGCCCAGTCTTCTGGAGACATTTTCTCAATTGAGGCTGCCTCTTCTCTAACTTGTGTCAGGACATGAAAATCTGCGTTGATTTCCTGAGATTCTGGTATTAGGCAAGGATGACCAGATAGGCCAACAGATGCATTGTCCTGCTCTCTTGTAAGTTCAAAACTAAATACCCTGGGTTGAAGAGATAGCTCAGTAAAGTGCTTGCCCTACCAACATGAGGACCTGAGTTCTTTCTCCAGAGCCCACAGAAAAAGGTCAGACTTGGTGACACATACTTGTGACCCCAGCATTGGGAGGAAGAGACTGTAGATCATTATACTCTGCTTGCCAGTCAGGCTCATCTACTCCATGAGGCTCAGGCCAGTGAGACCACGACTCAGGTAAACAAGGTGGACAGCTCCTGAAGAATGACACCCGATGTCCCCTTCTCTAGACACACGCACACGCACACACACACACACACACACACACACACACACACACACACACACAAATAAATAACCTAGAGTAATCACAAAAGTAAAAGATAATAATGCTTAGCTGAGAAGTAAACATTTGTTAGTTGTTATATAGAAAATAAGGGAGAAATGATTGAAAATTCAAACTAGTGGGAACTCATGAACTTTAGACCAACAGCTGTGGAGCCTCCATGGGACTGGACTAGACCCTCTGAATAAGTGAGACAGTTGTGTAGCATGATCTGCTTAAGGGGCCCCCTGGCAGTGAGATCAGGATCCATCCCTGGTTCATGAACTGTTTTCTGGAGCCCATTACCTATGGTGGGACACCTTGTGCAGCCTTGAGGCGGGGAGAGGGGCTTGGACCTTCCTCAACTGAATATACGAGGCTCTGCTGACTCCCCATGGGAGAGACCGTACCTTTTCGGAGGAGGGAATGGGGGTGGATTGCGGGGCAGAAGGCTGGGCAGCAGGAGGAGGGAAGAGAAGGGGATCTGTGATTGGTATGTAAAATGAATAAAAAATTCCTTAATTAAAAAAGAAAAGAAAAAGAAAATCTCATTTCTTCAGATAATCATGGCTTTCTTTTTGTAGAGATGAATTATGGATATGGTTAGAACTCAAACAGCACCAAAATGGCAAAATGAAGACAGATAGTCATTCCTCTTGCACCGTAGCCACTGCACCCTAGCCACTGCACCCTAGCCACTGCACCCTAGCCACTGCACCCTAGCCATTGCAAGCAGATAGTAATGTTTTTATCAGCTTTCTCAGAAGCAGTTTTATATTAGGCCTCATATAAGAGCATATGTGTGTCTCTGTGGGTTGGGTTGTTTTTTACTTGAAAATGAAATGGCACAATTTTAATTGTGCTTTGAAATTTTTAGGTTCCTAGAGATATTTGAAAATGACCAGAATTTATCCTGAAAAAACAGACATTGGCCGATTTGCATTTTTCTTTCCTTACAAAATTGGAGTTTTATTTATTCCTGTTCTTCTCTGTGTAAAACTTCCCACAACTGATGTATTATCTTCATGTTAACAGAACGTTTTAAGTTAAAACTAACTTAAAAATAGTGATGAATCGTGTGTACTATTCACTGAGCTTGAGCACACAAAGATCAGTTGTATTCAAGTCATGGGCAAATGTATGGAAACTAAGGCTCAGCAAAATAGAGGCTGCAGTGTTTGTTTATTTCCATGATAGGCCAATGTACATTAAATTTTACTTTTACTACAATAATACATTTAACAAGTAGTAATTTACTACTATTGCCTCACTGCCCTAGTCTTTCCAACCATACTATCTGCTGTACTTTTTTTATTGTTTGACAATTCCTTACATTTATATGATGAATATCAGTCCTTTATAAGGAGTGCTCAATAAAAGAAAAATTTCACTCTTCCCTCTTTTTGAAATGGAATCTTTATGTTTATTCATTTATTTACTTGCTTGTTTGTTTTCAATACATCCCAACCACAGTTTCTCCTCCCCCCCTCCTCCCACTTCTCCTCTCCCCCAGATCCTCTGTTTCCCTTCAGAAAAGAGCAGGCCTCCCAAGGATATCCACTGAACGTGACATAACAAGATACGGTATGACTAGGCACAAACCTGTAGTTGGTTTTTCTTATTACTCTTTGGGGGCGCGCCACCCAGCTCCCAAATAAATACATGGAGACGTATTCTTACTTATGAATGCCCAGCCGTAGCTTGGCTTGTTTCTAGCCAGCTTTTCTAACTTAAATTATCCTGTTTCTCTTTAACTACATTTTGCCTCTTGGCTTTTTACCTTTCTTTATTCTTTGCATCTTTCTTTTCTTCTAACTTTATGGCTGGCTGTGGCTGGCCCCTGGCATCCTCTTCTCCTCCTTTTCTCACTCCTTGCTCTTCTCTTTCTTCCCTAGGTTTCCTCTCCTATTTATTCTCTTTGCATGCCAGCCCTGCCTATCCTTTCTCCTGCCTTAGCTATGGGCCATTCAACTCTTTATTAGATAATCAGGTGTTTTAGGCAGGCAAAGTAACACAGCTTCACAGAGTTAAACAAATGCAACATGAAAGAATGCAACACATTTTTGCATCACTAAACAAATATTCCACAGCATAAACAAATGAATATGACACATCTTAAAGTGATATTCCACAATACAAACCCTCATATCAAGGTTGGGCAAGGCAACCCCAGTAAGAGGAAAAGAATCCTAAGAGCAAACAAAAGATTCAGAGACTCCCCCACTCCCACTGTTAGGAGTCTCACAAAACCAGGCTAACAACCATAACATATATACAGAAGGACCAAGTGTGGACCCATGTAGGCTCCATAATTGTCACTACAATCTCTGTGATCCCCTATGAGCCCTGCTTAGTTGATTCTGTGAGCCGTGTTTTCCTGTTGTCCTCCACCCCTCTGGCTCCTCCACTTCTTCCTCTTCTGCAGGGTTCTGAGAGATTCAAGGGGAGGGACCCAGTGAAGATCTCCAATTTGGGCTCTCTCTCTTAGTGTTTGGCAGTGGGTCTCTGCATCTGCTCCCAGCAGCTGCCAGTGGAAGCCTCTCTGATGATGATTGGGCTATGCACCAATCTGGACTTCTGACAGCCACATGGTGTGTGTGTGTGTGTGTGTGTGTGTGTGTGTGTGTGTGTGTGTGTGTTCTTTTAAAATTAATACTCAAGCCAGGCATAGTAGATTATACCTTTAATCTCAGCACTGAATGATGGGAGCCTGGTTTCATATTATGGCTGTGATACCAGGGCCAACCTGGGCCATAATATGAAACCCTGTCTCCAAACAAACAACAGCCTCGAAAATGATAGGGGACTGGAGAGAGAAGTCAGTGGTTAAGAGCATGTACTACCTTGTAGGGGACCCGAGTTTGGTTCCCAGCACCCACATGGTACCTTACAACTACCTGGAACTTGAAGAGGGGATCTGACACCCTCTTCTGGACTCTGCAGACATCTGCATTCACATGTGCACATACACCCACATAAACATGCACACTCATAAGCAGTGCTCACTTTATTAATTTACTGTGGTTTTCAGGATATTTACCATGTGTATATTTGCATCTAACGGTTGTTCACATTCCATAAGCACTCGGTTATACGGCTGCTCTTTTATGTAGACTGCTGCTTTAAAAACTTTCAGTTGATGCTGTACACACAAACTGTTTCTTCAGCTCAGTTGACTTGTGTGAGGACAGCATGTGGGACTCCTTAGTGATAAGGCTGCAAGTCAGATGGTCCATGGCTTTACAGTCATAGTTCTTATAAAGACTGTCTAATTCCTTCCTGGAAAAGTGGCTTCAGGTTACACCCTGCAGTACTCTGTGAAGATTGTTCCTTTCCCCAGACTTGAGCCCACATCGTTACTAGTTGTTTTAAGCTTTGCTTGACTTGGCAGGTGAAATGAGGCCATCTTTCTTTGCTGCCCTTTGAATTTCTGTAACTTATAAACAAAATTATCTTCACATACTGTTTACTGGACATTTGTGATGCAGTGTCTATAAATCACCTTTTTATAGACTTTGTCTATTTTTGTACTGGGCTATTTTTGTCTCTTTAATTTGCATAAACTGTAAAATGAAGAAATTGGCCTGTGCCAAATGTGTTATAAGTATTATCGTTCTTTTATTGCTTTTTTTATATTGTGTGTGTGTGTGTGTGTGTGTGTGTGTGTGTGTGTGTGACAGTATACAAGTGTAGAGGTCAGAAGACAATTTAGAGTAGTCAGTTCTTCTTCCACCATGTGGGTTCAAGGGACCTAACTCAGGTCATCAGGCGTGGCAGCAAGTACTTTACCCACCTTACTATTGTGCCGACTTCCTTTAGTAATCCTTTGACATGGCTTATTCTGTTCCACTCAGCAGTTTACATGACTTGTGTGTTTTCTCTCCTGTTCAAAATGATCTCTGAGGTTAAAATCTCACCCCATGCTTTGACCTGAAACCATCCCATTTCTCCATTCTTCTGCATATAGTCTTTGCCTAATTTTGATGAGGAGAAAGCTGTTCTGTCCTTATCTCCATCAGGTCCAGGCACATGTGTTGACAGCCCTCCTTTTGACTCTCACTTCAGTGTCACACTTCTTAGGACACACCAGATCACCTCTGTGCACTCTTGTAACTCATTGGTACGCTCACTTCCTCCTGGGCCGGCTCTCTGTTCTTTTTGGTGATGCCACAGTTCACCTCAAAAGCCAGAAATACAGGGTGACCTGGAATCCACCCACAGTGCTATGGCTGCTGCTAACAGAAACAATAAATAAAGACTTGGGAATTAGGGACCCCTGAACCATTAGTTTGGAAGACATTTTTCTGGAAGGGGTGGTGCATCTCTTCCCTTGTTTTCCCCTTAGCGCCTCTGTTGCTGTTTCATGTTTATGTTTCAGATGAACTTTCGCTTTGTTTGGGTATAGTTCTAATGGATTTGAATACAGAACAGCTAAAGATCAACTCTTTAGTATTCCTAAGGAGGAAAAAATACCTATTTTAACATCTGGTCCTTTTTTGTATCTTCCCACCAACTTCACATTTCCTTCAGTTTCTCTCCATTCCTTGAGTTTGTACTAGACATGAGATCTATTTATTTTAATTTTTGCTTTTGTGTAGAAAACTGTTGGTTTTG
Source organism: Peromyscus californicus insignis (assembly GCF_007827085.1). Taxonomy (NCBI): domain Eukaryota; kingdom Metazoa; phylum Chordata; class Mammalia; order Rodentia; family Cricetidae; genus Peromyscus; species Peromyscus californicus. The sequence goes on along the minus strand of NW_026294584.1, from coordinate 103,680,888 downwards.
ATATTAATTCTAAACTACCAGAACAGCCTCCAGTGATGTTTTTATTGGTTTTTTCTTTCTGATCCTCTAGAATCTTCTGGTGTCATTTGCAAGCAGTGATAATCTCCATTCTTCCTTTTGAGGCTTCCGCTTCCTCTCTCACTGCAGCGCTTACTGGCTGCAGAGAGAGCACACAGAGGCATTCACTGTGTATAGTTTCAGTGTTAAGTAACTAATGTTTTATCGTTACACAAGGTGTTAGTATCTGGTCTCATTTAATGTTTTTATTGAAATAAGGAAATGGTTCACTTATTTTTAAAGTCAAGAATCACTATAGAATTTTGCCAGAAATCTTTATGATATTATTTAGCATGGTTTATGCTTTCTATCTTTGACCTACTAATGTGCTGGGTTCTCTAACAGTGCCTTCCAAAATCTGTGCTGTTTAGTTACATGCCATTCTTTCAATATTTGGACTGTAATTTTGAGTACTGTTAGTGAGTATCTCTATGTTAGCATTCATAATTGAAATGTATGGTTGACACTTCTGTCGAGTCATGGTGTTGTGTGAATAGAAAGCTTCAGAGAAAGAGCTTGCCCACTTTCCTCTCCTGTTCCATCTAAACAGATTCCTGCTCCTTAGAAGAGGGATGGAGCTTGTCTCTGGAATCATCTGGAATTGGTAGGAAGGGTGGTACTTTAACAACTCAATATTTTTTTTGTCTATATTATTGGTATTTTTTGTTTGAGTTCCTCATACCAGTTTGGTAACATGTTTTCCTGGAAAAGGATCTATTACCTATTTTATTTTATTTTGGTCTTTTTGCGACAGGGTCTCTCTATTAGCAAGATGTCCTGGAACTCACTATGTAGACCAGGCTGACCTTGAACTCACAGAGATTCTGTTACCTCTACCTCCTAAGTGCTGTGACTAAAGGCATGCACTACCACACCCAGTTTCTGTTGTCTGTTTTCAAATGTGTTTGCATTGCATTTTGCAGAATAAACACCATTTTGTTTTACATGGTCATTTTTATTTTTAATTTTTTTGGGGGCGGGTGTTTTTGGTTTCTTATTTGTTTGTTTGTTGAAACAGGGTCTCACTAAGTAGCTCTAGATGCCCTGGAACTCACTACCTAGGCCAGAATGGCCTCAAAATCACAGAGGTTTGCCCGCCTTTATCTCATGAGCGCTCAGATTAGTGGACTACAGAAGAACACCAGGCATTCATTTGCCATTTTTCATTTTAAATTTTGTATGTGTACTCATCGTTGGCCTTAACAACTCCCTCTTGCACACGTTACCAAGTCTACGATTGTTTGTGTTCTGACTGGATATGCCACCACCTCTTCCCCTTCACCCTGCCTCCATGGGCTTCCTGTTCCTTCTTCCCACTGAGAGGCTCTCCCTCAGCCATTCCTAAAAGGTCCCCCCAAGTCCACCTGGTGCTCTCCACTGCATCTTGCTTCTTCCTGGATGTCCCGTGTGAGTCCTTTACCTCTGGCACTGCTTAAGGGGGGTCTTCATCTCCAAGGTTTAGGCTCTTTCTCTTGGTTTTCTTTCCTTATAAGCATTTTTACGGTTGTATGACACTTTTTCCAACTGTTTTCCTGTCTGTAAAATGGGTAGTTTTAAAACCTTTTGGATTAGACGGGACTTAAGTCATCATGTTATGTTTTCTCACCTGATTTGTATAACACTGCCCTTTTAGTTCAGTCTTATTCTCTGACAGATGACAAAACTAAGACTCAGGAAGGCGACTTTCCCAAGGTCACACACTTGATACAGTGATTCACACTTTTCTCAGGGGTCCCTAATTCCCAAGTCTTTATTTATTGTTTCTGTTAGCAGCAGCCATAGCACTGTGGGTGGATTCCAGGTCACCCTGTATTTCTGGCTTTTGAGGTGAACTGTGGCACATAGGGTAACCTGGTAACTAGGCTTATTTTGTGCTTAATTGGAACCAGACTGCAGTAGGCTCAAAGGTCAAGCAAACAGTCTTCTGGCCAGTACCGTACTACCCTCCCAGCCTCCTCAAGTCGGGGCAGCTCTGCTTCCTGGAGTGTGGCCTGGCCACAGACAGGCCCTCCAATCTTTCCTTCAGCTCTTGGGCACTCTTTGGACATTGTTTCCAGTCTCAGTTCTGTGTCACATTCAGAGACAGTAGATGGAGCCAGAGACTTGGAGAAAAATGACAGCCAGTCCAGAGTCCCCAGCTCTTGGGGCCAAGACACGGTGTTGCAGGTAGAGGAAAGGCTTGGCTCACTGGGGCTGAGGAGTGACCAAGGATTTCTTGGCTTCTTTCCTTGTGGTCATATATTAAAGTTTCTGTGAGAAGGAAGGACTCCAGGCTTAGCCAAAAGAAGTTCATAGAAGTCAGACCGGCCTCCCACAGGCCGCATGGCTGCTGCTGAGCCTTGTCCTGGGTTTCGTGTCAAAGCAGAAACTCTTCTGTCTGTTGCCCCACAACAGTGACTGGAAAACTGCTGCATGTGCAGCTGGGATTGACAGGAAGTGGGCTGTGTCTGAGCCATGGAGTGTCTGATAAGAAGGGTCAGACGAAGAAGACTCCCTGCTCTGTGTAGGTGCAGCCATGCCTGCCACCTTGCCTGAAAACCTGCCCTTGCACACCACCCTGGGTCTCCTCTCCAGAGCAGAGCTGCCACTGACAGCAGCTGGCCTTGCCCTGTTGGTGGCATGATGAGAGTGCTTACGTCACATTCCCCTCGTGCCCACACCTGGGCTGTGTAGTGGGGTGGAGCATGTACCTGATGACCCTGTGTGACTCCTCACTGTGGAGCCCAAACAGCACATGGCACCAATACTTAAGCTCACTGGCACTGTGGCGGATTGAGCTACTGTCTGGGGTAGATGCAGCAAGCAGTTTGGTGCCCTGTTTGTGGCACTCTCTGTGCCTGTATGGGAGTGTAGTGGAAAGCAGGGCTTATGAACTGCTATCTATACTGCTCGGATTTAGAGCTGGCCTCAGGAAAGGCTGGCTATTGCGCTTGTATGGCGCCTAGTAGCCCAGCCCCTTGCTCACTCAGAAGAGAAGGACCAGGCCTCAGTGCTTCCAGAGCTCCCTTTGCTCTGCTCTGCATGTGCCAGGCTGGCTGGGGGTGTATGAGACGAGGGGGCTCTTTCTTGACTGCCTCCTGTATGCCATGCGTTGGCCTGGACTCTGCAAACTGATCTCAAGCCCTCACATGATCTTCCAAAGCTGGGATCTTTTCAACCTCTCTGCAGAAACTGAAGCCATTGGGTGTCAAAGCCAGTAGGTGCAGCCTTCTCAGAGCCCTCATCCAATGGTTTTCAGACATTTCAGCTAAAGAACTTGAATTCAGATGGACTTGCTGTAGAGCCCCCTCAAACACAGTCTCTAAAAATAGCCAATCTGTTACAATGCGGTGGGGAATTTGGGCCTGCTGCCTCGCCGTCGTCATTCTTGTGGCAGCCATAAGCACCCTTTTACATAGCCTGCTCAAGAGTCCCAGTATGGAAAATGTATTCCTGGGCCTCGTTGTCTGCAGGAACATAGAGGCTGAGTTTCAGTCTTCCCAGCTGTAAATCGGATGCTTTGTAGGTAGCTTAGGGAAGTCAGAAAGGCCTAGCTTTTGTTTTGTTGTTTTGAGCTGGAAATTGAGGTGCCTTAGCCTAACAGTGGTTGTGGATGAACCATTCTGCCACATGGTCAACTGGGGGCTTGTGCCCAGGAGCTCATGAACAGTCTGCTTTTACCTGAGAACCAGACTGTGCAACATTTGTTTATTCATTCTGTGACTCCCTCACAAGTACTCATCAAGGACTGGACTAAGTCTGGGCATGGGAGATTGTGTAGCAGCCTGTCACTTACTGTTGGGATTAGCTTGGCCCAAAGCTTGCCGAGAACCTGAGTTCCAGGTGGTAGTCATACAAGTAGAGAGGCAAGGCTGACAGAATGGGCCTTGTAGCACCTGGTGGGACTTAGGGGCTAGTAGGAGGACAGGGCAAGAAGAAAGGGAGTAAGATCCTGGCTGGAGTTGGAACCACAAGGAAAGTGACAGGAAGCCCAGCAGCAGCAGTGAGGGCAAGGACCTGCCAGAGGAGGGGTCAACACACAGGGTGAGGAGAGAAGGAGGGCCCTTAGTGATCAGCTGACTGGGTCCACGCAGATAACCTCCATACCCATTGTGCAGCAAAAGGGGAAACTGAGGTTCAGAGAGGAAATGTGCACATGGTTATATAACCAGTGGATGGTTGTAGATTGCAGATATGGATTCGTAAAAACTGCCAGCAGCTGTTGGTTCCATCCGAAGTCATTGTGAATCTCCAGTCGCAGAGGTTCAGATCAGATGCTCTGGTTCTAAGAGCTCTTAGGTAGAGTCAGGAAAAGTTCAAGTGGTCAGTTGCAAGTGCCTCCTCCCTCAGGCTTTTCCCAGGAAAGCCTGGCAACTGCCCTGGGCCTCACCCTGTCTGCCTTCTCTACCTGGCCTAGCTTGGCTTGCTGAGATCGCACCTCCACATTCTGGGGTACTACTCACATACCATCCTTGTCGGGTTTTTACACTGATCCATCCATTTAAAACAAACATATTTGAGAAAGGAAAAGGAAAACAACAGAGTACTGGTTGTTTCCAATTGTATACACCCTGTGCAGTTTAATGACATCATAGCAGAATCAAAGGAGGGGCCTGTCTACTCCGCAGTTCTCAGGAAGAAAAGCAGGTGCCACCATTATCTCCGTGACTCTGGCCACAGTGCTTGAGAGCCTGGGAAGCAGGGCCACGAGTAACCAAGTAACCTTCAGCTCTATGTGGTGAGCCTGTCAGTAGGGTGAGCAAATTAAAGCTCACTTCTCTAGAGCTGGAGAAGACAGGTTCTCCTGGTTTTCTCCATCCTGCCATAAGCAGGGGCTGTGTCTGTTAAGCTGGGAAGCATCTGTTCTTGGCCAAGCAAGACCCCAGTTCCCCAGTCCCTGCATAGTGACAGGGCTGCCACTTGCAGTCTTGGCCCTGGACTGTAGCTCTCTCACTGGGCAGTTGATTCCTGAGCATTGGTTGGGGCGGGGTGCAGGGCAGAGCTGAGCAGATGAGAAAGCAGCAGCAGCCCGGCCTCTTGACTTCTGTTCTGTGGCAGTCTACTTTTTGTTCTGTTCCTTTTCACTCAAAAGTGGTTAGATTGGACCCACTGAACTGCCAGCTCACAAGGTGGAAACCCGGAGTGGAGCTCAGCTCTGGGCCGCCTACCAGGCTCTGCCACCTCCTGGGCTTATCACCTTGTCTGTGCCATCTCCCAGACTCTGCGTCTGTAGAACTGTCACATCCTAAGAAAGCCCCCCTGGATAAAACAACCTAACTTTAAAAAGGCACCTCAGGAAGGCTACCACATAGCAGTGTGAACTAACATGAAAATATGTCAACCAAAGGTGGTTTGCATCTCAGGGAAAAGCCTGTAAAAATTTTAAAATGAAATTTGGACTTAAAGTGAAGCCATCATAGAGGGTGGCAGTATTCTTAGGGGAAGGCTAACCATGGAGTCCCTTTAATTCACAGCTCCTTAGTTCTCAGAAAATGTAGTTGTTTTTACATAAATACGATCTTCCTGCAGTTTCCAAAAGGGCCTCTTTGGGAACACGGTGATGTTCCTTTCCGAGCACTCACCTGCCCCGTTCTCTTTCACAGACCTCCACACTGGACCCGCTGTTTTCTGCAGGGGAGAGCTTGACAGGCAGTTAGTGGAAGCATATCCCTCTACAGGATTGGAAGCTGGGCACGTTCAGGAAAAGGGGAGGATTTCATTTCCTAATCTTTCACACACTAGCTGTAGCCCAACGTGGTCCTTGGTCCTTGAGCACAGCCTGAAGGCTGGCTGTTTGCAGCTTGTCCCTCAATGGGAAAACCCGGGTCCTGGATCTAGTTTCAGCATTCCACTCCCAGCCTCTAATAGTGCTCTGCCTCCTTTTCTGACCTGGGTTGGGACTCTTGTACTGGCAGGAGCCTGCAGAGGGTACAGAGGCTCATTCACATGATTAGAACAGCCCCCCAGGAGGACTGTGATCTGCCATGGTTTGGACCTGTCTGTCCCTGACCATTCAAAATACTGTTAGAAATCTTTCCAGTTCTCACGTCCTCCTCCTCCTTCTGGGGACAAGTGGGCCCTGCTCTGCTACTGTGGCCCAGTAACCTTTTCAGTGACGTCTCCTCCTTTTCCAGCAGGATGGACTTGGCATAGTGTATGTACTCCAGGATTTAGACAGCCAGGCCCCCTGTCCTGGACCCATGGGTGGGCTTCCCAGTGCTGTGACTGTCTAGGTGCCCATGTGCATGGCAGGATTGTGACAGAACTTGAAGATAGACCGCAGAGCTGGCTCACTGCCTGGCAGACCTAGCACCAAGCCCCATCCATCTCCTGTGCTGGCCCTGCTCTGCCCTGGAGTTGTCCTTATGGTATTTACTCCTCAAAGGCACAAGTCAAGGTACCTCACCACATATGGTAGTAGGTATACATTTTGGACAGTATAGGCCCTCCCAGCTGCCTCCAGTCACCCATGACTGGTCCAAATATCCCTTTTCTGTAGCTGTGGCTACTTCTACACACACAGGACAGAGTAGAGGGGTCTTCTGTCTTTGTGTCACCAGCCTGTACTGGGATAAGGGGAGCCTTTGTTTGATATGAGCACCCACCAGTGGTCAGATACCAGCATTCAGCAGAGGGTCCACCTTCACTCTCCAAGGAAGGACGGAGTCGTCCTTGATTGTTGAAAAGTAGAGTGTTCCAGCTAATGAGAAGCAGTTGAGAGATGGGCGGCCACCATCCTTGCAACAGGCCTCATGTCCTGACCTGCCGTTGAGGTGCAGATGACAGCAGGTCCCAGCAGGTGTGGCTTCATCTGGCCAGATGACAGGCCGAGGGACAGTGGGCTAGGGCAGGCGGGCGGGCGGGCCTCTGTCTCCTCCATGCTCATCGGTTTTTTAAAAGAATATCAGAAGAAACTTCTCAGGCTCTAAGCTACCAAGTGTAAAAAAAACCTGACCCTCTCTGCCAAGTTCTTTTGCAGGAAGATGACTTGGTTTGGGGAAATGCTAGTTTTGGCCTTGTACAACCTTGGTTGGATTCTGAGGGTTCCCAGCTCAGCTGTACAGTTGAGTTGAGTCAAGAAGCCTGGAGGTCTCTGTTCTTTCTCATTTCTACATCCCAGCATGTCAGAGGAGACCACCTGGGAATACACGGGCAGTTTGGAATCTGGGTAATACTTCTCTATGCCTGGCAGTTTATGTGAGGCTGCATCCTGATCATCTCACCGAACCATGGTGAGCCTCCCCTGCAGGGGAGGTTGCTGCACCTGTCACTGCTACTTGGGGCAGCAGGGCTACCTGAGATGAGAGGTCTGTGACCACCTGTGGAAGCCAAGTGTGGACATGGTGAAGATGCAGTGTTCACTGTCCAAGCAGTGGGTTCCTACTGTGCTTTCTGTGGGCTGTGTTCCCAAGTTCAGCTTTGCCCCGTGTTGTTCCTTTCCATGTCACACTGAAGCCTCAGGTAGCCAGTAGGTGTTTGTCACCATACTGTAAGCACAGGGTACACATGCCTCTTAGCTAAGCTGGTTTGTTGTCAACCTAGCTTTGACATATCTGTCTCACTCTCACAAGCCCACAGTGCCACCCACGCTGTGTGTGAAGGTCTGTGGAGGTCTCTTGTTGCTGGTGTCTGCTAATGAAGCTTTGGCAGACCAGCCCCCCGGTCTTCATTTACGACCTCGGTGTTGTGAGCTTAAGGGGCATGGACACCAGGCTCTTGGGAGGTGCTCCCTGGGGAGGCACTGCCTTCATGTTCCTGAACATACTGCACTTTTGCTTCAAAACTGTTCAGTTTTCATTTTTAAAAGTTATCTTTATTATTTTATTTATGTGTATATGTCTATGTGAGTGTATGCTGCATGTGTGTGAGTGCCCTCAGAGGCCAGAGGACATCAGATCTCCAAGAGCTATAGTTTCAGGTTGTTGTAAGTCACTTGACATCAGTCTGGGCACTGAACTTAGGTCCTCTGGAAGAGTGGGAAGTACTCTTTCTTAGGGTTTTTATTGCTGTGAAGAGACATGACCACGGCAACTCTTACATAGTCGAACATTTAATTGGGGTAGTTTGCTTACAGTTCAGACGTTCAGTCCATTATCATCATGATAGGGAGCAGGGCAAAAGGCAGACGTGGTGCTGGAACTGAGAGTCCTTACATCTCAATAGGCAGGCAATAGGAAGTCCAGTGACACACATAGGAAACCATTCCAAAACGCAGGGAAGGGAGCATAGTGAGGAAATACTGGACCAAAGCAAGCCAGTAAGCAGCTGCCCTCCATGGCCTCAACATTAGCTTCTGCCTCGGAGATCCAGCCCTGTTTCAGTTCCTGTCCTGACTTCCTTCAGTGATGAACAGCAATGCTGAAGTGTAAGCCAAATAAACCCTTTCCTCCCCAACTTGCTTTTTGGTCATGGTGTTTCATCACGGCAATAGAAACCCTGACTAAGACATTCCTAACCACTGAACCATCTCTCCAACCCCTCACTTTTGTTTTAAAAGAAAGTGATACCTTCAGTTGGAAAATAGCCCCGAGTTTACAGAGTGACTAGGATCCTGAACACTTGTGCCCTGGCTTCTGCACCCTCCAGGGAGCCGCTGCTCCTCTGGTGACGCACTCCAGTGTCGTCTTCTCACTCCATTCAGGCTCTGCAGAGTGCATCTCTGCTTTAGTTCCCCAGGTCTAGATTTGACCGCCACACAGATAGCTCACTCCTAAACACTGCCTAGGAGTGAAAATGTGCTTTCAGATGCTCTCCCGTACCTGTCCCCTGCTCATGTTGGAGGCCCAGAAGGCCTCGCTGGGCAGAGTTCTTTCCTTTCCCTCTGACAGGAGTTTTCAAGCTCAGCACTGCTGTATGTTGACCTGACAGTCCTGCAGCTAAGTCATCCTGATCTCTATGGAACAGTTAGAAGCATCGCTGGCTGTGCCCAAAAGATGTCAGGGACACAGTAACACCTCCCCCACACTCCTCATTGCCATTGTGACAGCCAACAGTTCGTTCATGTTGGGACATCACCACTTTCTCTGAAGTAGGGATCCCCCAGATGGAGAGCCACTGCTGCTCTGGTAGGATTTGGAGAGCTGTGCAAGGCCAGACACAGATGCTCGGCTTGGGAAGACAGTAGCTGAGGTCAGGTAGAGACATCAGCCTGCACACTGCCTGCTCTTCAGTGCCACCACCACCACCACCACCACCACCACCACCACTCTCTCTCTCTCTCTCTCTCTCTCTCTCTCTCTCTCTCTCTCTCTCTCTCTCTCTCTCTCTCACACACACACACACACACACACACACACACACACACACGACTCACACGTACAGGATCTGGACCCCACACTTATATCAAAAGAGAGTGTGGTGTGTTGTATGGTAGGTGTATTGTGGAGCTAAGTTTCTCAATGGCAGCACTTCTGAGGTGTGTGATGTGCAGAAAGAGGCTTCTTAGGGTAATGCTAATGCAGCTGCCTCCTGTGCTGAGAAATAACATGATAGTGAGCGTACACTTACATAGGGGCAGGAGCATGGGCATGCTCTAAGCTTTGGGGATCTCTTTATTCTCAGAGGCAGCATCTTGTGTCCTGGACTGGCCTCAGCTACCACACCCAGCAGATACCATTCTATGAAGGAAGTGTCTGCAAAGCCCTCCCCAGGTGCTGGGCTCCTTGAGTTCATGTCCACAGTAAAATTCGATTATACTAGTGGGCAGTGCAGGCCTTTATCCTCTTCAGATTCAGGAAACAAAGGATCAGAAGATGAGGCCTTTGCTTAGGACCACACAGTGTACTCAAAGAGAGAAGAGCATGAGCCACGCCATGCTCAGCCTGCTTGGTTCTTGTACATCCGGCAGACAGGACTGGGTCTGAGGGAGGAAGGGAGAGATAGAAAAGAAAGGAGGCTGTTGTTGGTACTGTGTGTTGTAGCCAATTAATCACTGTCAGGGTCCTCTTTGCCTGAGGTCTTTTGCACAGTGTCGGTGTGTGGATAAGCTCCATGTCTTGAAATCTGGGCATTCACCAGAGCCCTAGGCAGGATGACCCCAAGCTAGCCTACCTCTTAGGCTTAGCCCTCCCTTGCCACTGCCAACAACCTGAAGCTGTGGGTCATCTTGGACACCCTCTTTCTGTTTTTTTCTTAGTTGTTGATAGTCTTTTTCTGATTTTAAAAGCAATGCACATCTACTTATTAGGCAAAATATGCAGGAGTATAAAGAAGAATATTGCCCAGAATTCCAGTGCTCACCATTGTGTTAATGTCTTGTGGTGTTTGCATAGCAGGGCTCACTGCGTTTAATTTTTACTTAATATCCTATTTCTGACACGTTTCCATACCACTGTTTTGTGTTCCCATGTCTTTGACAGCTCTTGGCAGTTGCCATTTTATTGGTCACATGATATTATGTTTATATGTTTTCTGTATTAAGATTCTCAAAATAAATTTTAATTGTACAGCTGACACCTGAAATACATCTTTGTTGTGATTCCTTATGCATTGGCAGGAAGGGTCAAGTCTTTTTTATCACATCATACTTCTCATCTGGCACAGGAATGTGCTGTTTGTGAATTTCTTTTTCAGACTACTGTTTCTCTGTTGTTTATTCAGTTATAATGGGAATCCATGCTCTTGTAAAAAATTAATACACAGACAAGTTGAAAGTCTCTGAGATTCCACCCAGAAAAAGTGAGGGTTAGAAGTAGCTGTGTATCCTTGCAGACATGCTGTACACCATTGAACACATACATTTCATACAGCAAGTGTGTCATCAGACCTTCATGTATCAGTGCCTACACACTCTGGCCTCTCTGACCCTGCAGGGCTTGGCTTCTCAGAAGGAGCTAGCTCTGCTGCTGTATCCTTGTGGTCCATATGAAGATTGCTTGGCATTTATGCTGCACAGCATCTTTGGTGTCTAGTGTAGTTTGGAGCTACTTTGGCTCTCTAGAGAACTGTCACAAGGGTCTGCTGTCTGGAGACCCAGGCCATGTGGGGTGCTGAGGAGTCTGACTGGAGCTCTGGTGCAGAAGACCCAGGGTGAGAGCCAGCAGGCAAGGCTGCTGCTTGGTCCGCCAGCATCCTTTCACTGGGGCACAGGCCTCCCTCAGCGCTGTGTGGTGCCATCATTTTCCCTCCCATGACATACGACAGCAGGGAGTTGAGTGGTTTGTTTCATCTCTTCTTAAGAAAAAGTTAAATTTATAATCCCAGTCTCGACCTTCCTTGTAACTCATGTGCTCATCCTGTTAGCTGGTTTAATATATGGCACCACTATTTCATTAAACAACATACAGGAATAATTAGTTCAGCAACGATGCCTCAGAACAAAAGCCCTTGATTTAGTTTAACTTTATAAGTTGTTCTCTTTTGATGTGCAAGAACACATCTGGGGTCTTAAAGAAAGCAGAAAGAAAAATAGAAGCCGTTTTGTCAGGCGGGGTTAGGGTTTCTGAGCTCAACCAGTAACCCTTTGGTACCAGGCCTCCCAAGCCAGCATAAGACCCTAGGAGAAGGCACAGGGCCTTGGAGACAGCAGCAGTGGCTTATGGCTATCTGTTGTGGGCCTGGGAGAAGTGGTGTACCTCCTTCCTTAGGGACAGAGTTCCCTTCTAGCTGTGTTCCCCACATTTTTCTCCACCCTACAGCACTCTTCAGAGTCCCTTGGAGTTTGCTGCTGTGTTACTGAGGCAGACCAGGAAGGGAATGAGGCCCCACTTTTAGGACACTCTTCTCAGAGCTGCTCAATAGCCCACTGGGTACTCTGGCTTTGTCTCTTAATCACTTCTCACTCATGAGGCATCTCATGGCTGTCAGTAAGGGTTGAGAACAGCCCCATCCCTGTGGCAGCCTTTGAGATGGTGTTCTGTTCAGCTACAGCACACCATACACTGGGCTTTGTGGCCCCTGCCTCAGGCTGTGTGCAGGCTGTGCCTCCTCTGCCTTCACCCTGGGCCTCCTGCCTTCCCACCCACATTTCACTGCCTCTCTGGCTTTCCTCATGATCCCTACTCTGCAGTCCTGCTTGACCAAGACTCCTGTCCTCGTGCACTTGGGCCAGCCCTCCCTGGCCACGATTTGGAAGCTATTAGTGGCTCCAAGCTCCTAATAAGGCTGGGTGGAGTAAGGCCCGCTCCTCTGTCTCCATAGACATGTACAGTCTGGAGGCACACCATCTCTGAGCAGGTAGGAGACCAGGCCCTGCATTAGCCTGGCTCCAGCATGTGACAGCTATGTAGCTATGAGTCTCATGTTGGCCATGCATAAAGTCCATGTGTCGCTCTCCCATGAGTGACTGCTAGGAGTCAGATGCTTAGCAAGGTCCTCACCAGAACCAAGAACATAGGTTGTTCAGTGGTGGCAAGCACTGTCCCTTTGAAAAGTTAGTTGGGGCACACTTCCCAGACTTGATTCCAGATGCCTTTTAGTCCTGACAGCTGAAGTGATTCTTCCATCTGTGGCTTCTGGTCTCTAGAACTCTGGGTTCTACAGTAGGCAGAGGGATGTTCAGATCTACTGGAGGCTGCCTGCTCTCCTCCACTCTTTCAGGGCAGCCTCTTCTGCTCTGCTCAGTTTACTCTTCCCTACCTCTTGCCCAGGACATGACAGTCAGGCTGCTACTTAGTTCCTTCTGCTTGCAGAATCCAGGTAGAAGTGCCAAGCTTCACCATGACCTTGCTTCAAGTGTCTAGGAAGTTCAGACAGATTGGTTCCCTTTGTCTCTGCTAACATCACCACCCAGGCATTGCCTTTGATACCACTTCATATCACAGCCCTTTCCAAATAATACATGGAGCACCAGCAGCAAATGTCAGTCAACCAGGAGAGTGTGTCATGGGCAGATACCCTGTGAACATCATGCCAACAAAGGGAGAAAGGCCATGTTTATCCTGCTGTGTGAATGAGAAAGCAAGGTCTGAAGAGATGAAATGGAACACCCTATGTTTAGACCTGGACACAGTCTGCACCAGGTCTGTTGGAGCTTAATATCCCTGCTCCTTTCACTGCTTGGCAACTGTTCTCAGTCATCATACTTTTTCATCTGGGTCATGTGTCCATGTTAACTGCCATTTATGTGCCCATCCTTGTTTCTAAAGCCCTGACCCATCTGACCCTCCTGCCCCTTTCTGTGGCTGCTACTCTTCAAGGCAAGGCACCAGGCTAGCAGTTAGGAACCAACTCATCCTGCCCAGCTGCCTTGCTGGGCACAGCAGTCTGCAGAGGCCCCCTTGTAATCTCTCTATCCACAGCTCTCATTTTAATTTGCAAAATTGAGCCCAGATCGAGAGCAGCAAAGCCAGGGGCGGTAAATATTCATGCCTCAGTGAACGAGGGTGGCTCCATTACTGGTCTGAGGTTGGGAGAATTACCTGGGGATTATGTATATTCATGGACCGATTTTTATTTGCGATAGAACATGACTCACATTGGCCTGTGTGCTGCGCAGTCTGCCCCAAACAGACTGCACAGAGCTTATGCCCTTAAGCTTCTGAAAGTCATCTGTGGATTGGCCTCTCCTCTGCTCCTAGGAGACAGTTTGGAATAACAATCACACCGCAGCCAGCCAGGGGCTCTCTATGAATCCCTGTCTTCTCACGGCCTGGGTCATTATTGTCAGGTTATAGGGGAGACAGACAATGATTGCCATACTGCAGGGGTAATGTGGCTACCCTACCATGCTGGTACCCCTAACTGCAGAGTCAGCTCACACCCATCCTTTGCTTGATCTGCAAGTGCCCCCAGCTTGAGTGATGCCTGGTGAGGCAATGCAGATCTGCCCACTGCTCAGCACTGCGTGTCTTGCTGCCATATTCAGGGCCTTGATGAGGGAAAGTTTACTGACAAGGGTCAACTAACCACGAGTGGGGAAGTCTTTATTGGATAATCTATATGTTAGCTATATATTTTTAATTTTTCATTTGTTTTTATTTTATGTGTATAAGTGCTTATCTGCCTGCATGTCTGTGTACCACATGTGTGCCTAATACCTGAGGAGGGCAGAAGATGGCATCAGATCCCCTGGAACTGGAGTTACAGACAGTTATGAGATGCCATGTGGGTACTAGGAACCAAACCTAGGTCTTAGAAGCAGAAGTGCTCTTAACCACTAAACTATCTCTCTCCTAACTTGAGGGGTGTGTGTGTGTGTGTGTGTGTGTGTGTGTGTGTGTGTGTGTGTGTGTATTTCAGTGCCACACTCTTTCACATAGATTATCTCAATCTTACAGCTGCCCAATGGGATTGGTACATTTTCCATTTAAGGAAACAGAGAGGGAACTCCTTCGTTCAATGTCATGTTGTTGTTACTGTAACCTGACATCAGATCACAGGAAGCCGGACTCCAAGGCCTGCTGTCCATCAATTATGTGTGCCTCTACACCAAAACCATTACTGCACAGAGAACATACCCAGTCAGAGGGATGACCTAGAGCAGCGCTTTCTCAAGGGTCTTGTAGAACATGCAACTGAGGCAACAACCATTCCACCTTCTGTAGGTGCCAGTTGCCAGCCCACTGGACTCCTGCCTCCATACCACGATTGCTCAGGTTATTCACCTGGCGTTTCTGGGCCCTGGTTTGGGCATCTCTATGCTATGGGGCATAGTGAAGAGTCCAGGTAGAGTTTTTATGAAGATGAAATCCTGCAAGCTTGCCAGAGTAGTACCTGGTCCAATGGTAGGGCAAGAATGGGGATAGTGCAGAGCCACTGTGACAGAAACAAGGCATGTGGGGAAGGGCTGGGTAGAGGGCACTGTTTGTAATGGGTGGATACTGGCAGAGCTCCATCAGCACGACCCTCCTGTGGGTCCTTGTGTGCTAGGATCACATGTGTTCTCCAAGCACGAGTGGAAGACCAGCAGGAGGAGTGGTGAGAAGAGAACCAGGCGCTGATGTAGTGACTCCTCGGTACCTTCACAACCTCTATCCATCGCTCTTACCCCAGAATGGTTCTGGGCAGTTCCCCTGAGCCCGCCTGGCAGTTCTTTCCCATGCTGACCTTGCAGACCTTCAACCCTAGAGTTTCCCACATTGCTTGCTCACCGACCTCCTCCACTGGGAAGGCCTCCTAGAAACCTTTGCTTACTCAGTACTTGCTTGGGCATCACCTATTAGGTGCTGACTCGGAGTGTCCTATTGGTCTCTGCTGGTACCCTGGAGTGTGCCATGCCATACCAGAGACAGACTGTTCATGGGTCTCTGTGCTAAGAGTAATGAGAGGGCCATGAAGGCCTGAGTGGACCTAAATGTTAGGGGTGAAGAGCAGAGAGCAGCAGGCACCTACATAGGTTGAGAAGAAGAAAAGCAGAAGCCACTGTCACTAAATACATGCTGAGGACACAAGGACAACGGTCTACAGGTGCTGAGGTTTTTCTCTTAGCCTGGAAACCTGACAAAGCTTCCTATCTCACCAGGCATCAGTGATGCACGCCTTTAATCCCAGCACTCGGGAGCCAGAGCCAGGTGAATCTCTGTGAGTTTGAGGCCAGCCTGGTCTACAGAGCGAGATCCAGGACAGGCACCAAAATTACACAGAGAAACCCTGTCTTGAAAAAAAAAAAAAAGCTTCCTATCTCTCCTCCTGCCCGCATGACCTAACTGAGCCTACCTCAGGCACCAACCCCACTAGTGTCCATAGTACCTGGTCCCTTGGGGATATGTGTCTCAGTTCACAGGTGGCCTTTCCATTTCCTACAGACAGCTCTGGCCTTCTTTTTACAATTAGAAAGAAGCTGGTAACAGGAAGAGACAGACAAGAAAACTCAGTGTTTCCTGTGGTCAAACAAGCTGGGCCATCCCCCTTAGTTCGTGTCATCTACCTAGAGGTGGACCTGAGCCAGACTGCTACTACATACCCCAAGTGCACAATCTCTGCAGGTCCTAGGGAAGGAGGGCAGGGAGGCAGCACTCGTTTCTTTAGTTCTGGACACAGACATTGTGAGCCCCATTAACAGCACCCGTTTTGTCCCAGATGTGGAGTGAAGCCTCTGTCACAGCAGCACTGTGGTCCAGTGACCACCGACTTTGCAGCCAGGTGTGTCTCTAGCCAAGCTGGAGTCCTTGTCGGTTGCTATCCACCAAGTGGTCTAGGGTAATGACTGGCTTTGGTTTCCATCTGTCCAGTGGTGGCAAAGGCATCTACCTTCTGGCCACTGTGAAGGCTAGAGGGTGACTAGGAGGCCTGGCTTCCTTGTAGGGTGTTGGACTGAGGAAGGGACTTAGAGGGCTTCTGTCACCTCAGGCACCAGCGATAGCACATTCCTGCAGCCTGCTTGTGTGGACTTTGTTTCTCCTTTAACTTAGAGTTTTCAAAAGCCTTTATTCCAGTTCTCAAAGCCATATATACTTACTTTAGAAATTGTTCTGAACTCTGAGGAAACCAGAAAAGACAACACACACACACACAATTAAGATGATTCTTGAAATACATTTTATGCCTGGACAGTCTGTCCACTATTACAGGAAAGCATTTCTCCATGCTAACACAATTGCCTGCTATAAGTGATATTTTATTCACTGTTCTGTTCAACTGTCTCTCTGTTGCTTGGGTGTCTCCATCTCTTGGTGATCATAAACAGTGAGGTGAACTTTGGTGAGCCATCCTGCTTGTCTTTTGAAAAGTTTCTAAGAGGTGGGGGTGCTTAGGCCTCAAAGGAAGGCATGTGAGAACTTTCCTGAGTAGTTGGGCCAGAGCGATCCCTAATGGAGGCAGGAGAGCTGAGACTTTGTCTCCTGATGACTGTGATGAGGAGTGCATCCTTGCTGCAGGGCACATTGGTACCGTTAGCATCAGTCCACACGCATTTGGGCCAGCACCTTTTAGGATCAAGTGCCGAGTTCTTAGACCTGGCCTGGGTCCTCTGCTGGCCATGCTGCCCAGAGCTGAACAGGCACTCCTGGAACCCTGCTTGCCCTAGTATTTCCTGCCATTCCTTTTCATTCCCTGCTTACTCGGTCTGCACTGCTGTTTCTATAGCAGGGGACACCTCAGACTTCCTGTGTTCATCAGAGGACCTTCCTCCTGTGATGGTGACTGCAAGGTAGCCTCCAGGCCACAGTGAGCCCTGTCACCTTGGGAGTCTGGGAAAGGTTCTTCCTCCAGCTGTCTGCCTACCCTGCTACCCAACTCCATTGCTTGCTTCTCTCAGCTTTATGCCATAAAGATACACAGTGTGATTTATGAATGTGTGGCATCATGGCTTGTGGTGTCTGCCTTCTCTGACTTGATCTGAAAGCCAGGTGGTATTGAGGACCTCTCCTCCTCATCACACAGTTCCCATACTACTTGCTAGCCACATGAGCCTGGCAGTTTAGACACCTCAGCTGTGTACAGCCTCCTAATATTCTCATGCATTGTCCAGTTTGCTTAATCCTGAGCTCTTGATCACACACATATGGGGCCCCCCAATAGCCACCAAAAAATAAATGTTGGCTTTACTTTTCTGAAATGTGTTAATGTGACTCTGAGGACCCCTCTTGTATTGTTCCTATATCCTTAGGATGACACACAGAAAAGGCAGATGGGACTTGGTCTCCTCAGAGTCCCACTCAGGATTAGTACCATCTAGTTGAGAGTTCACCATCATGGCACACTGTGGCCCCTCCTTGCCTTTTTCTACATCCCACTTAAAGTCATTGTCCTTCAAGACTCAATTCAGATGCTGCCATCATTCTGCTATCCCAGAGCCCTGCATCGCCCTCTACATACCACACTTACACATATCTGTCACCTTCCCCAGTGAAGATGGAGCCACAATTTTCTTCTCCAGGTTCCAGAAGCCAGTGCAGGGACTACTCTGTGCTTCATTAAAGCCAAATGAGAGGTGAAGGCAAGTGACACTGGATGAGCCTTGAAGACTGCCACTATAAAGGATGAGCAGCAAAGCATTCCATGTGGATCCAGCAGAGTCAGGGACCTAGCCAAGAGCCATGCAGGTCTCCTATAGATACTGCATACAGCCAGCCTAGAGAGAAAGATGCAAAGCCAGCCCAGCAATGAACCAGGTTGTCCAGAGCCCCACAGCAAGCTTCCACAACTGACCTAGGCTCTAGACTGGGGGATGTTCTGACAGTACAGAAGAAAGGAGCAGAGTTTGGGGAACTTAAGCATAATGGGAGGTGCAGGGAAGAGGTTGAGGCTAGGTACAAGGCCAGTGAGTGCTAGGTCTGGGGGTGCCACAGTTGAAGAAAGAACTGAATACTGAAACTTGGATGGTGAATAATATAGGCTACCCCCAAGTACCTGATGGCTTCTGAAGGCTCACCTGTGTAGGGACTTACAGTCTCCATACATCTTCACAGATTCCCACAGCCTGAACCTTGCAAGCCCATTCTATAGAAGATGACCAAGCCTGGGAGAAAGACAAGCATTGAGACCGCCTCTCTACCCTCAACTGCTAACCCTAGCATCCAGTGCCTAAGGAGAGCCCCTGCCCCTTAGCCAAGCCCTCCTTCTATCCTGTGCACCATCATCCCACAGCCTCCTATAGCTGAGAGGCGGGACTGCTCACCAACACACTGGTGCTCATGCCTCCTGCCTTGACCTCAGTGTCTGTGGCACAAGGTGTGGAATACTACTGGTTGGTCTCCCTGTGCAGACGAGAGCGTTGGGCAGCACTGGCCTCAACTCTTCCCTGGCAGTGGTAGTGCTCAGGAATCCACAAGGCTCCTTCTGATGGAGCAGATACTCGACACTATACAGCTGGAAGGGGAGTAGCATTTCCCATACCATTCCGTAGCCAGCATCCATCTGTGACCATAGGCAACAAGCCCAGGCAGGGGAATCCAGGTCACTGCCTGGATCTCAGGTCAGTCATGGCAAGAAATGAAGTGAGAGCAGGGTGATGATATTGGTGAAATTATTAAGGCCACTCCACGTAGTTAAAAGGAAGATTTATTTAGTGGGTAACTTAAAAATGAAGGGATAGGTAGGTCGCGGGGTCTGGGGAAGGTGTATCGCAGTCCAGCGGTGTTCTCTGGAGCTCTGCTCGGTCAACCTCCACCGTCTAGGGTCCAGGAACAGAGAGCGCGCTGGCCCATCCAGATCTCGGGTCTCTCAGCGCCTCCCTTGGCCCCACCTTGTAGGCGTGACAGTTGCCGAAGCCTCACTGGGGGTTGGAACTTCCAGATCAAAGCTGGAATGGCTACCCACTACATGATGAAGACAAAGGAACAGAAGGAGGAGCACCAAAACCATGTCTTCATTTATCTAGTTAGCTGACACTGTTGGGCCTCCTGAGACCGGTCAGACCCAGACTGCTATCAAAGGTGACTTGTAAGGCTAGGACAGTTTCATATTCAGCCTCATGCTATTCTGTGAAGTGGGTACAAGAAAGTGTCATCTGTCCACTAATCTCCAGATAATGGAAATACCACTTTACTGGCCAAGTGTTGGTCAGTGGAACAATGGATAACAAGGACAGCCAGGTTTACAACCTTGGAGCAGGCTCTTTTTGGCACCAATGTGTGTCTGAACTCTTAGTTCTGAGGGATGTCTGCGTGTGACCTGGGAATTGAAACCAGGGCCATCCGCATGTTAGGCAAGCACTCTACCACTGATCTGTATGCCCATCTCTTAGGGGTATGTCAAACGCTGATGACCCAAAACCAGGCTTCCTCACATGTTCTTTTGCTCATTTCTGTTTATTATAACTTTAGCCTTACAATAGAGAAAACAAAATGGCCACATGATATGTCATGTTACAAGTGTTTTGGAGGGCCAACCCTCAGCCTTGTGGTGCTGGAGTGCCTAATCTGTACCTCTTTTCAAGCCAGAATTTTTGCCCATCTGCCTTCTGACACTGGGTGATGGGTGTGGCCTGACATGCAGGTTTTTCCATGCTTGAGATGGCTCTCAGACTTTCTCTTGCATGTTGGGGTCTGGGAGACTCACGGGTCTACGCTCAATGCTGGGCTTTGATGAAGATACCGTAGCCACAGAACTGAGGAACCTTTCTTGTCCACCTAAGATTTAAACCCACACGTTCATTGCCAAGGCCCAAAGACCCAGATGTGGCCACCCTTGCTGTTCTATTATGCAGAGGGCCTCTAGCCACCAAGAGGACAGCTGGTCCCCTCAGCTTACTTCATATGGATTCTTTACTCCAAACCCAGCAGTCACTAAAAACTATTAAAGTATAGTTGCATGGAAGACAGAAGAATCTAATGTTGATGTAATTGAGTTTAAAGTTTTATGGGATAGCAAATACTAGGGGTGGCTTGGAGGAGGAAGAAGGCTTCCTAGAAGGCCCCTTGTCACTTTTATTGTTCCTCTTTGTTATAGCCACTGAGAGGCTAATGGGCAGAGTGAATTTGTGAGGTTGACATGGAGGGACATGACCAGTACCATGTCAGGGATCAGGGATTAGTGCCCAACGAAGTAAATGTATTCATTTTAGAAGCTGGCGACCAGCATGGAGGACCCCAGGAGGCAGCTGGACACAGACATACTAGAAGTTAGAACTGGCTGTTTTAAGCGTCTCCTGAGGTGGGTGTTAAAATCATGTATACATACAGAGTGAGGAAGGTGGAGAGCGCTGAGCAGAGGAGAGGAATTGCTATGGGCCCAGTTTATACTAGCCAGTGCTCAAGGAGCTGGCACCCAGTGGAACTGAAGCCAGCCTAAGTGAGCAGGTGGAGATTGACCTTGAAGGCAGACTGAAGACAAACCTGCTGCTTCCTCTCATCTTGGAATATTGGGGAATGTTTTCCTTCCCCTAAGCATGGGTCTCCCTGGCTCCCTCCCAGTGGACAACTAGTCTTTTATTTAAGGTCTGATGGAATTTTTGCATAAAGTAGAACCGTCTAGTTAAAACAACTTCCAGTGTTATGGAGGGTCCAGGAAGAGAGAACCTAGGCCAGGTGGAGGAGTAGCCTTAACTATCAAGAGCTTCCAGAAAAGCCCCTGGCCTCATGCCCAGAAGCTGTATGGGGCAAGGTGAGAGAATCATACACAGCCCTTCGCACCTGCCCCTTCCCATCTTTGAGAACTAAATCAGGCTCAGAAGTGTATACCCACAAAATACCCTGTTCTAGCAGGTTTCTTTGTTTTGTTTTTAATTAGTTTTTATTTGTGGTAGTTGGGAGTAGGGCAAGTGAGAAGCTTTTTGGAGGGGCTTGTTACAGGTGATGGGGATGGCACAGAAAGGCAGCAGCAAACACCAGGCTTGTCTGTCAGACTGTTAAGAAAACAGACTTAGCCAAGCATGGTGGCTCACACCTTTAGTGCCAGCATTGTGGGGCAGAGGCAGGCAGATCTCTAAGTTCAAGGCCAGCCTGGTCTACAGAGTGAGTTCCAGGACAGCCAGGGCTACATTGAGAAACCCTGTCTTGAAAGACAAAAACAAACAAAAAGGAACAGACCTGCAGCCCCAGTGAGTATGTAGGAAAGAGACTTCCTTGCATTGTTGGTAGGAACATATCTGGCCACTACCAAGAGCAGTCTGTGAGATCTGCTAGAACCAGAAGCATACACTGTGCTAGAGAAACTGCATTTGTACAAGCTGAGGCTTAGTCACGACAGAAGCTTGTAACCCTCATAAATATCAATAAAGGTGGGAATAAATGATTGGGTGGGGAGATGGCTCAGTGGGTAAAGCATTTGTAGACCTGAGTTCTGATCCCCACCATGTAAAAGCTGGATGTGGCAGTGCTTATCTGTAGCTCCAGCACTTGGAAGAAGGATGAAGATCCCTGTGGCTGCTGACCATTCTAACTGAATTAGTGAGAAACCTTGTCTTGCATAAGGTGAAAAGCATTGAGGAAGAAGACACTTTGTTTTTGTTTTTGTTTTTCGAGACAGGGTTTCTCTGTGTAATTTTGATGCCTGTCCTGGATCTCGCTCTTTAGACCAGGCTGGCCTTGAACTCACAGAGATCTGCCTGCCTCTGCCTCCCAAGTACTGGGATTAAAGGTGTGCGCCACCGCCACTCAGCAAGAAGACACTTTGATGTTGACCTCTGACTTCCACTAGCATATACCACACACACCATGATAACATAGATAGATACATGCTATGTGTGTGTGCTCTGATTTGAATAGATGTCAGAAATACAACGCCAAAGGGGAGCCAGTAGTAAACAGGGATACCATGCCTTCGTATATACTAACTAGTATGTGTACTACTCAGGAACACATACAGGGATGTAAATGTATAAAACAGAACACAGTGAGTTCATGAGGGTAGTTCCTGCAAGTCAGTCAGGAGGGGAATAGGATTGGGATTTTAGTTAGCTCCTGGCAGAGGAACACAGGTGATATCACATCACTTGATTCTCTCTGTTTTTGAATGGCTTTAATTTCTCTAAAAATAAGTGGTTAGAATGGAATGCCCCAGGCTGACCTGCATTTTCATCCCCAGCCCAACCTGGCCCAGCAGGGAGGCCCCCCTGGCAGCCCCCAGAGGCTCATATGTGCTGTCCTCACACAGAGCCCTGAGTTTGCCTTTTTGTGTGTGTGATGCGATTAAATGCATTAGGGAGAGGAAAATGTCTTATCTGTACACAGCCTTGCTCGAAGAAGAGGGAGAAATAAGAGCAGCCAAATTGAAACCTTATTAAACAAAATTGGTTAGGTCTGATGGAGCCCAACCTAGACGGATCTTTAAAAGCTTATTTCATTTTCCCCTCTAGTCTGAACCTCTTTGAATTGAAGTAACTGATCCTGCTGTTGTAAGCTCATTAGCGTCAGACCCGTGTGTCTCTTTTCTGCCCCAATTTACATTTTATTAAGTCACAGCAAAGCTGTGCAGTGCTGACCTCGGCCAGGGCACGGGCTCATTAACAGAGAAAAGTTGGGTAAGGTCGGTCCAGTGTCCTCATAGCTGGTACCACTGCTCCAGAAACCGCTGCATGTCACAAAGTCTGTTCAGCTCAAGCTGGGCAGCTGCACAAGCACCTGTGGATTGTGCCGAAAGCTGAGGTCCTTAAACACCGCTGCTCCTCCAAAGATCATACTGTGTCACACTCACCCAGCCAGGGCCTACCAGGGACTTGCTGCACTGTCTTGGAGCCCACTGTATGGCGTTACACTCATCCTATACATAGCTCTGGTATTAGTGCCTAACTTCGGCAGGCCTTAGTGTCCTGGTCTATGTAGTGAGACCACCATTAGCAAACTAGAAGACTCTTCCATGAGAGGTGCGTGAGCACACCTACAGTTCTATCTGCACAGCAGCAGATGGTGAGTTTTCCAGACTGCCCTAGAAAGAGTGCAGCAGAGGATGAGGGGTGTATCAGTCAGGGTTCTCTGGAGGAACAGCACTGATCGAGTGAGTGTGTGTGTGTGTGTGTGTGTGTGTGTGTGTGTGTGTGTACACACACACACACACACACACACACACACACATATATATATATATATATATATATATATATATATATATATATATATATATATTCATTCATATATATGTGACTAATAAGGCTGTGGTCCAGCTACTCCAAAATGGCTGTCTACTAATGGAAGATCCAAAAATCCAGTAGTTGCTCAGTCCTCAAAGCTGGATGTCTCAGCTGGTCTTCAGTATCTGCTGGAATCCTGAAGAAGTAGTCTCTAATGCCAGTGAAGGAATGGACTTGCCAGCAAGAGCAAAGGCAAGCAGGCAAAGAGCAAAAGCTTCCTTCTTCCATGTCCTTTATATAGGTACCACCAGAAGGTGTGGCCCAGATTAAAGGTATTATCTTCCCATCTCAAAAAATCAAGATTAAAAGTGGGTCTTCAAATGATTTAATTAAGAAAAATCCCTCACAGGTGTACCCAGCCACTTGGGTTTTAGTTAATTCCAGATGTAGTCACATTGATAACCAAGATTAGCTGTCAGAGTGTGGCAGAATTCTTGCCTAATATGCATGTGGACCTGGGTTCAAGCCTCAGCATCACATGAACCAGATGTGGGGGCACATACTTATAATTCTGGCACTTGGAAGATAGAGGCAGGAGGATCAGAAGTTTAAGGTTGTTATCCTCATCATAGTGAGTTCAAAGCCAGCCTTGGCTACACAAGACTATCTAAAGAATAAAAAATAAAATGTTTTTGAGTAGTGGGAGACCCACCCCAGTTGTTCCAGACAGCTGCATCATGTACAGCCTTCAGAAAACTGAGTTGCAGACACTTGAAAGCTGGAGGTGTGTCAGGCACAGGCCCTTGCTGTGTGCCCTTGCTTCCATGAAGGTAGCAATGAACCTGCAGTGGAGACTGGGTGCTGGGGCAGTGCAGCCAGGAAAACCGCAAGGCTTAGTTTGCATGAGGATGTTGCCACCCTTTGCCAGGCAGACAGCATGGTGGCTCAGACTGAAAGAGTTTGGGGAGAGGTGGGGCTGGCTGTGTCTGCTAGCACTACTAAGGCTTTCAAGGCAAGTCTTACTTTCCCAGCTCCTTCCTCACCCACCAGAAGGCCTTAGTGGGGTTGGGCAAGTTGTGGTGGTGTGCGATCACCCATCTGGAACTTTGGACACTTAAGCTCTATGAACAGCATACAGCTGCTCACTCAGAATCTGTAATCACCTGTGGGTCAACACCCCAGAAGCTTGGCAGGGAGAGCGATCTGCACTCAGCTCCAGCGGCCTGGGCTTCGGGTTCTGCTCAGCTGCTCAGGAGACGAGACTGAGTGTCAGGCCTGCCTTGCAGCTCTGGCATTTATTGTCCCAAGTCTCAGCCTATTTGCTTTGTGACCTTGGAGACATCACAAACCTCTGTCTCTTCATCCATAAAATTGAATGTAAAAATATTGACCTGCCTCGTAGGGTTTTTATGTAGAATAACTGACCCAGATGATGGTAAAGCTTCTTTGTTAATCAGAAAGGACCAAAGTGCTTAGCAAGCACAAACTTGAGTTTTAGGAAATTGTGTGTCTGCTTGATGTATTCCTCCCCGCTCTGCTTCCTCCTTGAGTTTGCACCTTCTTTCCTCAGCAGGGCTGAGGTCAGGGCCTAGAGCCTCCCTATGCAATCCTGCTTAGGGTACAGCAGGGTCCCAGCCCTATCACGTAGCCTCTGTGCATTGTAACCTTCAACAGAGAACCAGGACAGGGCCTACCATAGTAGGGGCCCATGACAAGGCTATGCTGGGTCTACCTGGAAGGCAAGACTGTTGTTCCTGGTGACAGGTATAGCTGTGAAAACACAGGGTGAGCCAGGAAGTAGCATGCACATTTTACCTAAGGTCTGGGAATGTAGAGCTACCATTTTCAGACAATGATGCCTAGAGGAGCTTTTCAGTTTTGTTGAGGCCAGGCCACTCAAGAACAAGGGTGGGCTGGGGTGGGGTGGAATGGGAATTTGTCATGTAACCTTGGCCACTCTCTCTAAGACTCTACTTCTAGGCCATTGCTATGTGCTACTGAGAACTTCCCTGAGCTCAGACCCTCTGTTCCCACCCAACACAAGACAGGTCTTCTATTACCTGAAACCTGACCTTTGCCCCCATGTCTTCCTCATCCTAACATACATTCTGAAGCTAGGCATGATGGCACATACCTATAATCTTGGGAGATGGAGGCAAGAGAATCAGGAGTTCAGGACATGAGACTGTGTCTCAAAAATACAGTAACAACAACAACAAAAATGCCACTTAAGCTCTAAGGCTCTTCTTTGTCCAGTTTCCCTCTGTCCTGCTTCATTTCTCCTCCATCTGTTTTCCACTCTGTAGACAAAGTACTCCTTTAAAGATGCAGGCAAGCAGGCATGGTGGGCACATCCATAATCCGTACACTCAAGAGCTACCACAGGAAGACTGAGTTCAAGGCCAGCCTGGGCTACATAGTAAGACTCAGAAAACAGACTCCAAGGCATCGTCCCAGGCTCACCTGGTTTGTCCCTCTCATGTGGTAGAGGTGGTTTACCTTTGTCTTCAGCCTTGTGCTCTAGCCCAACCCCCAGCAGCCTGCCTCCTCCAGTTTCTCAAAGGACCACACTCTCCTCACAGGAACCTTAGGTTTACTCTCCCCCAATTACTGGGTCTCCTATGCTTGGTAGTTCTTCCTCTTGGTCCCAGCTCCAGCTACCTCCTCAGGCAATCTGGCTAGCTTCCCTAAAGCCTGCTTACTTTTCTCTCTCTGCACCTCCCCACAGTCGTGCAATTAACATTCATTAGTTGAAAACTTAGCTCTTGCTCTCAACTCCAGGTAGCAGATCCCTTAGACCCAATGCTGTTGCTTTCTTGCCCAGATCCTGGCCCTGGACTTACATGTGAAAGAAATGTAGCAGACATGTTGAGTGATATACACGGGCTAGCTCATTCTGCATTGTGTAAGGAGTGCTTGGATTTTTGAGTGAGTGGATAGGGTCTCACAAAACTAGAAAATGAGTGAGTGGAAGGGAAGCCTGTTTCTGTACTCTTAGTGTCTAGGTCAGCCCTCTATTCTTAGCTTTGCTAGGTGGAATGCAAGCTCATTGACGACTGGTGGTACTGTCTGCATGTGCCCTCAAGAGCCAACGTAGTGGCATGCTGCCTGTCCCCATCTTTATCTGCTTCACAATTTCCTGTCTCAGCCCTTGGAATCTTGATCTTCAGTTATTTGCCTCTCTGCTCTTATGCCCTCGCAAGGCATTCTTTATTATTTCAGTCCTGAGAACATGAGCCTGTTGAAAGGAGAGCATGCTGTGAGGGAAGCCCGCCTGGCGCTGGGTGGGAGCAGCAAGCAATGCTAAGAAACCTAGCAGTGCCAGACTATAAAGATGTACAGCAGCTAGACTCACTCTGATGAGAAGTGTGTGTCTGTGCTTAGAGAACTAAACCCTCACTCCCGAGCCCCTGAAGTCCTGCTATAGGATCCGAGTCCTTGAGAAACCATCTTGCATCTAGGTACCTGGTCAGATTCTTGTGAGAGGGGAAGCTCATCATAGCACTCCAGCAGCAATCACGAGCACCACAGATGAGTGTGCATAGGAACCCAGCGCAAGCTAAGTGTAAGGCTCTGGCAAGCAGTCCCCAGCCCGTGACCTGCAAGTACCCATCCCATGCAGGGTTCTCAGTCCCCTGTCTACAGTGCAGTCCTTCAGAAAACCCAGCCACTCACACAAGGCAGTGTGATCAGCAACTACTACTACACATGTAATAAGCCTGTACACAGTCATAGGTGTGCAGGAAAGGAGAGGGAATGCTGGACACCAAATTCCAGAGGTGGGTCCCTGCACCAAAGCATACAGCATGTTTTGCAGGGAGTGCACAGGACTGGTGACATTGGAGTTCTGGAGGGGCAATCGCTGATAGGCTTACAGGTCAGTGTTCACTGCCTTACAGTTAAAACCACCTTGCAGAAGTGCTCACTACCCTGTAAAGCAAGATCAGGGTCAAAGTATGCAGCTTTGCTTGGGGTGCATGTAGGGAAACCCTTCCCAAAGTGCCCTGGGTGCTAGGGATACCAAGAATTTGTCAAGAGGAAGGAATTTAAGCAGGAAGAATCCTGGCAAAGCACAGGACATTCAGAATCATTGTGTGGGGGAATTCATTCCAGAGCCCTCCAGCTGTGGCTTATGGCTTAAGGAAGTGTTGCGTACATGGGATGCAGAGGTGTGTAGTTGGGCTATATGAAGAGTTTTACTGAAGGCTGGGGGCCCCACCTTATGCAGAGTACTTCCCAGGTGCCTAGGGGTCTGAGGAGTCTGGCAGCCTACCCATGTAAAGGGGCCCTCAGTTGACTGAAGGCCCTTCCTGCTCCTGAGAGCTATGAATAAGGGTGTCAGAGTCATGAGGCATAAGACTGGAGCCCCAGTAGAAGCTGTGACACACTTTCCTCCCAGGATCTACAGTGTAGAGCACTGCCCCAGGGAGAGGCGGGGATTCTAGTCCACTTGGGGTAGATGCTCTCTGAGCTGGTAGTCTTCAGGACCCCGCCTCCATCACCCACTGCCTCCTAGGCCACCTCAGAGAAGGCTTGCATTTCCCTTTGATTGATCTGGGCTGCAGCTTTTGACACTGCTTCTCACTTTCTCTGCCCTCTGACCCTGTGGGTGGGGAGTTAATGATCTCTAAACAAACACTTGAGTTTGATACTCTGGTGAAAGGCTCTGGGCCTGAGTGCCACCAGCACAGCATTCGCCTTGTGTGCAGGAGGAAAAGTGTGGGTGTCTGCCTGCAGCCCCGGTGACAGGGATGTTTGTAACTGAATCATAAAAGTCCAGGCTCATTCTGTCCCTCTTGCTGGGTTTTCTGAAATGGGTTTCGTGAACTCTACTTTGTTCAGCTGAAATTGTTTGATGGCATCTCTCGAGTGGGACATAGGAGGAATGCTACCATCTTGGGCTCTGCTGTGTCTGCTCCTGATTTGCAGACTGGGAAGGCAGAGCCTGCTCTGTGTGGAGTCAACGTTACCTTTCAGAAACTGAGATAAGATCACATTGCCCTTTCGGGTAACTCCAGGCAGTCCCACATGATATACGTGGCGCCTAGGCCTTGACCTCGGGCCCACCACTGCCCTCCTGCCTCTATTGACTGCTTGGCCTCACAGGCGGTTCCATCTCTGGGCCCGGCCCTTACTGGTGCCTCCACCTAGAGCTATCTCGCTCTGGATCTTCACAGGCCTCAGCTCAGGGGCTGCCTCTGCAGCTCTCCTTTCCCTGCCTGTGCAAAAGCCAGAGCCTGCCCGACCCTAGGCCATGTTGTTTCTCATGGCTCATGCACCTACAGTGTAGAATTGTGTTTCAGTAAATATCAGCACACATTTTCATGTATTAATTTATGTTATACAAAATAGCGTTACTATATCTGCATGTCCTGTGTAGATAATTTTTCCTGTTTCTAGATACTGAGCTCTTTGAAGCAGAGCTGGTTCTGGTCCTTCTCCTGGAGTAGAGCCTGCCACCTGTTAGGCACAAGGACCATGTCAAAACCAGGGGAGGACCCTTCTCAGAGAGCTCTCAGCCTGGGCGGGCAGACACAAGCTAGACAGCGGGAGTTTCATGGGTGAGGAGAGGCACAAGGTCAATCAGGACAAGTCCTGCCTGCCCTTGGTCCCAGACTCCACAGCCTGCCATCTGACCTGAGCCTTCAAAGCAAATGGCACACTGGTAGGCTGAGGAGCTAGGTGTCAAGGCTAGCAGAGGGCTAGAATGTGCTGGGATGGTGGATGAAAAGGAAGAAGCTGGAGGGTCTGTATCCTGGATGAAGCAGCTTCCGGGGGCAGGGGAACCTGGGGTGACCACTCTTCTTGTGCTGGCACAGGGATGAGATTTGGAAAGTGGCCTAGCCTGGCCTTGGCTCTTAGGAGTCTGACTGAACCCTGGTCTCCTACTGTTTCCTGGACCTCCACCAGGACTGGGGATGGGTGGATTTGGGGGCATAGAGGCAGAATCACCCCAGCTGCAGCTTCAAGGCTCATGATTTCTCATGTTCTCCCTCTTGCTCCTAATCAGGTGGTGAAGAAAGTGAAGTCCATGCAGATGTTTCACACACCTGTCACCTCTGCCATGCAAGGAGATCGGCTGGGCATCTGTGTCACCCAGTTTGACCCCAAGCTCTTAGAACGTGGGCTGGTATGTGCACCTGAGTCTCTGCACACCATTCACGCAGCCCTCATCTCTGTGGAAAAGATTCCTTACTTCCGGGGCCCCCTGCAGACTAAGGCCAAGTTCCATATTACAGTGGGCCATGAGACAGTCATGGGCCGCACGCTGTTCTTCAGCCCTGCTCCTGCAGACTTTGACCTGGAGCCCACTCTTGATTCCTTCGACCTCTCCCGAGAATACCTCTTCCAAGAGCAGTACCTGTGCAAAGACTCCATGCCCACAGGCACAGAAGGTGGTAATGAGGTGGACAGGAAAGCAGGCCATGCCCCAGGGGGCCAGTGCCCCCGGCAACAGTGGGCCCTGCTGGAGTTTGAGAAGCCAGTCACCTGCCCCCGACTGTGCTTGGTGATTGGCTCCAGGCTGGATGCGGACATTCATACCAACACATGCCGGCTGGCCTTCCATGGTGTCTTGCTGCAAGGACTGGAAGACAAGAACTACACAGAGAGCTTCCTGCCAGCACTGAGGGTGTACAAGCTGAAGCACAAGCATGGCCTTGTGGAGCGGGTAAGCTCAGCCCTTGGGTTCCTTTCTCTCCCTGCTCAGTACTAGGCTCAAGTGTGGGCTGGGACCAGAGTCAGAAGTCCTCAGGTTTTAGACTAGATAGTTAAGGCAGGCTACAAGGCAACCTGAGTGCTTTCCATCATGCCTTCATAGAGCTGGACTATAGCCAGACCCCCCAGGCTAGCAGTCTGGCCTTTCCCAAAGGCGTCCTGCCTTTGCTAGACCCTGTGCTCCATGCAACGGGCTCCTGCCAGGCCCAGCCCAGGTTCTCATGCCCAGTGGGAGTACCTGGGCACAGTCGAGGTCCACTTTGCCTACAGGGTAGGAAAGGGCTAGTGGTTCATAGATACAAGGAACAAGAGGAGGGAAGACCAGAAAAGTCACTGGTTGCCTGAGCACCTTGGGGTCACTATGACTGGACAAAGCTCTGGGATGCAGACTTGTCACTGGAGCCTGCACAGTGTGGTACCTTTCCTGAAGTGAAGTGGGAATCCAGGCCTAGAATGAAGGGCTCTTGGGTGTCCAGGCCTCATTGTCTCTTCTCCTTGGCCCTCTGGCTGTACCACAGGGCTTGGTAGCTGTGTGTGGTCCCAGGGTGTAGCTGGGCTCCACCGAATCAGCACAAAGGTAGCCCTCCCTCCCTATCTTGGTGCAGCTGCTGGTACAAGGCCTGACCTTTGTAGAGTCCACACCCGTGGCATACAAGCACACACTCCTAGGGCTCTCTTTTTAAATTCATGGTTTTTCACTAGAGCTTTCTGCCTTCCCTGCCTCTTCTGCTTCATCAGTCCCACAGCTAAAGACCTTGGCCTGGGTGAGTTCCATCCACCTCAGCACAGCAGAGATGCTTCTGCAGATGTGGTGATAAAGTGAGCGTCGTTGTTCATCCAGCTTGATTTATTAGTAGCATTACGGGGTGTAATTATTCTGTAGTAAAGTATCTATCGGAGAATAATGTCTTCTTGGTATGGCTCCAGATCTAATTGTTCTCCCTCAGGCCTGTCACTTCCTTAGAGAACGAGAGGAACTAGTGAGGAGCAAGGAAACACACAAGGGAAGTGACCCAGGCCTCCCAAGAACAACAGAAAGGGTCTGGAGACATGCTGATCTGTGTCCTATCACTAGTCCAGGGCAGCCCAGGGCCACCAACCTTTTCATACTTAGTCCAGCGAGGCAGCAGACCATAGATTTGCACCAGATCAGATCCCACACAGGCAGCCCTGAGAGCCACAGGCTTCTCAGCCACCAGGGATGGCTGTTTGGTCTCACTCAGTAGGCAGTGTTGACCTCACAGGCATGAAGCCTGCACCTTCACATTTGAGAACTGGTTCCCATCAGGTAAAGCCAGAACAGCATAGTTCCCAAGGGCCCAGCAAGGTTGTGAGGGGCAGCTGTGTTAGGCAAGTTCTCTAAGGGGATTGATCCCAGAGAGACAGGGGAAAGGTGCGTGCGTGTGTACATCAGGGGACCAGTGATGTGCCCCCAGTCCAAGGATGAAGGCCTGAAAGGTCTCTGGAGAAGCTAGAGTCTTGTGTCTGCAGCAGCAGGACAGTGATAGACATGCCGGCTCCAAAGAGTGGAGCGTGTTCACATAGACAGTCTTCGCAAGGCAGAAAAGTGTCCTGAACTCTCCTCATCCTTGGCTGTGCTGACTCAGAAGAGTGGAGCGTGTTCACATAGACAGTCTTCGCAAGGCAGAAAAGTGTCCTGAACTCCTCATCCTTGGCTGTGCTGGCCGACTCCAGACATTCCTAGGTGTACCTCTGCCAAAGAAGTTTCTGGATGGTCAGATCATCTTACAAAGGTTAAATCTGATACCCTAGGCAGGTCTCCACCCCATGCTCTATGATACTGGGCAGACTTGGTACACTGGCCCTGTCCTATGAACACTCAGTCAGCTCAGGTACCTGAGATGTCCTAAGTTGCTAGTGAAGAGAGGCCCCACCTTCATAGATAGGTGTGAGTGGACACTTACCATCTGAGCATGGACTGAGGCATCTGGGCCCTCTGTTCCTGCTGCCTATAAAGGTGTCATCTTTCGTAATCAGCTTTACGGAATTCCTGTGTTTATGACAGCCTTGGATACACAAGAAGGAGGCCCAAGATCGTCCTCACAGTAGAGGCTGAGACTGAAATGGAAACAGGGTCCAAAATAATGTTATCAAGGTCCTGGCAGCAGTGCTCGGCACCCAGGAGATGCTAACTCTGGGGGCCACAGTCTGCTGTGCTTGCTCTACTGTAGATGTGCCTGAACACAGGGCTATTCCTCAGAGTAAGTGGTCCCTGGGCCCAGGCTGAGCAACAGTTCTTACTCCAAATCTAGTCATCTGAAATAAGCTTATTTTCTCTGGGTACCTTTTTTCAACTGGTGTGATCAAACACAATTTAATTAACTTACCATTAGTAAATGGCTTTCTTTGCTTGGCTAACAAATGAGCCACCCAGAAACTTTGGTACCAGCTTCATTCCCATTTTTAATTATTTTGTGTCTACAGTGATGGAATATACTGTTTTCAATTTTCTCATTTTTCTAATCATTGTTTTTCTGTGAGTTAAGAATATTGTAATGTCAGGGTATATTGAGTTAACCTAAATAGTTACAAGCACAGGGCTTTGCTGATGGGACTCAATAAGATGATGCCCTACATCCCATTGAGCCTCCACAGTGCACCCTTGGAAGCCCATTTCATCTTGTTTTCACATGAGGGGTCCACACTACTAACAGAAATCACTAGTACTCCAGAGGCAGAAGCAGGAGGATCTCTGTGAGTTTAAGGCCAGCCTGGACTACATAGAAAAGTTTGCAAAGTTTAAATAAAGTGTCATTCTCCACTAAAACAGAGATTGCACATGAGTTCCTTCTAAAGAGTACAGGATGGTAAGTGAAAGGCTGAGAAACTTTGCAAACCTGTCACAAGAAAACAAAGACAGACAAATCTCTAGGTGAGTGTTGGGTGGAGTGGGCTGTTGGCCATCCTTGTTCCTGCAGTTGCAAGTCCCTGGATGCCTTGTTCAGTCTCTGCCCCGATTGCTTCCTTGCTAGTAAGGCCCAGAAACAGCTGTGAGCTGCACCTAAATTTGGTTGTGCTCAAATAAGTCTTTTCATTAGTGAACACTAAAGTTTGACTTTCACTAAGTTTTCATGTATCATGAAATATTCTTTTTAAAAATGTTTTTCAGCTCATTAGGCAAAAAGCTATTCTTAACTCACAAGCTATCTAAGCAGAGTCTGACCCTCTGGTCCGCTTGCTGTTCCTTGTCTACGTGGTAAACAGCTCTTGCTGAGACATGACCTTCCTCTGAGGGAATCCTGGTCACAGCTACAGATGACCAACCCTGCTTGCTCCACAGCCCCAGGAATTGGGCCATGGAGTAGGGGCTCACAGAGGTAAAGACATCTGGAGTGTCACTCAGGAGGAGAAGAAAGCAAAGTCTGAAGGGCTGGATGCTCTCTGGAGATGCTCCAGAGGCTGGCCTGTCTGGCGGTGGGCTAGCACCTGGGGGGTGCGGGTAGGGGGAGCATTTAAATGTGCACTGTTTGAAAGGAAAATACAAAGAATGGATCAGATTTTGAGCACAGAGAAAGAATGAATGGAATGGAAGAGATGGAAGAAATGCTGATTCACCAAAGGAAAACTGGAATGAACTTGATAAACCAACAAAAATAAGAAAAACAAGAATAATGCTAAGAAATGATGACAAAGATACAGAGGACAAAATTAAGAAGTACTTACTGTACTAAATAAATGCCAGCTATAAAGACAGACTAATAGATTGGGTTAAAACGCAACTTTACTGACATGCTATGTCTAAGAAGCAAAAGTAAAAAATAAAGGATGTCAGGAGGCTAAGCAGAAAGACCATGTGGACCTTTAACAGAGGAGGGCAGTTACAGATCTGAAGCAAAGAGGGGTAGCACGTAGTAACAGGCACAGTTACAGACCCGGACCAAATACATGAAAAGTCAGACCCGACAGGAATCCAGGGAGATGGGGTGTGCATGTTCAGATGCAGTGTTCAGCCTCCCTCGGGGCATATGTAAATAAGTGTTAGGTATATAATAGTGTGGGTTTGTAAAGATCTAGCAGAATTATGAGTTGCTAAGGGTATGTCAAGTTGAACAGAACTACTGGGCCCTGTCTTCACCAGGCTGCTAGTGCATACAGATTTAGACACACAGCTGCTTTGAGCCAGGGGCCAGAAAAGTGAGTCTTCCTGTGGACCAGCGGGACAAAAGCCCATGGATGCAGTGGAAAACAGAGGCAGGAGAGGAGAAACAGAACTCCACCTAAGGTGGAGCAAGCCCAGAGGAGTGGGACCTTTGAGCTGTGTCTTGAGCAGCTAAAGAGCCACTGGTCAGACATGGAAGAATATGGAGGGTTCCAGGTCCGGGGGCTGCTTCTGTGACACAAAGAGGCCAACCAGTGCCCGACCCTGAACCACTAGGGGAGCCCTCAGCCAGGCCACCCAGCCAGCACCCAGTGACAGAGTCAGGGCCTCTTCTTGGAATAGGGGATTGGGTGGGCTTGGAAACAGAGTGGCTTTGGTTCCCAGAGTGGAATCACCTCAGAGCTAGACCTACAGAAGCTGTCCTGTGGAAGCTTCAACCATCGTCTCACCTGTCCTGCCACATCCTGTGACTCAAGGCTTCCTGACCCAGTTTATCTGGATCATAAGAACTCCCTGGTCTGACAGAACCTGCTCCATCGGGCCACATTTCTCCTCCCCAGCAGTTCTGCCTTCCTTGGCATCAGGTGAGATTTGGTGCCCAGCAGCACCTGCCTGCATGCCCAGCACATCCTGACTGTTGCTGAACTCGGACACCACTGATCTGACTTCCAGCACCGTCCTCCTCCTGCCTCAGCACCTGGCAGCAGCTCACATAGCCCCACACAAATGATGGTACACAGGAGAAAGGTCTGCCAGCCCTTACCACACGATCTGTTTAGATAGAGAACCCTTACAAAAACTAGACAGCACTATGCACAGCACTAAAGTGGGCCCCAGGGTGTGTCAAGTGGATAAAGACTAGGAAACAAACGTGGAAAGTGCTGGTACTTTGCCAGCCATAAGTTGACCTTTGTTAAGCCCTGTGCATCGTGACCATACTCACATGAGCATTGCTTGTGGCACACAATCCTGGGTCCAGGCTGAAGTGGCAAGAAGCTGCCCCCACTGTGTGTGGCGGGGGAGTCAAACCGGGCATACTGGCTACTGCAGGTCTGGCCCCAATGGCGCCAATCAGAAAGGCCTCAGGCTGGACTTCAGGAGCCTGAGGCCTGGACCCAACCGAGTGTAAACATACAGACGCCACTAGGAGCACTGGCCCGCTTTGAAGTCTGACCAGCACTGCCTCAGGCTCCTGGCTCTGCGGAGCTCCACTGCTGATGGTTTGTTAAGCCTGCCCAGGGCCTGAAGGAACCTGCCACCTGCTTCTTCCTGAGCAGGGACAGCCCAGGCCTGGGATTCCTGCGCAGGTCATCTGCAGCACCCCAATCCCTGGTGGAAGTTGCTCCCTGGTCTTTCAGTCTATGATGCTGTTCTTGCCCAGGCTTCCAGCCAACAGGGTGGAGGCTGTGGACCCTTGAAGCGATGGGTCCCAGGAGGCAGAGGTTATGAAGGTCCACTGCAACAGGTTGCTTTTCTCATGCTCTAACCTGACCATAGCCCCAGCCTCTCTCCTGGCTTCCAGGGTCAGAGTCTGATCGCTGGAGCCCAGCTCCACTGCTTACCCACTTTGGAGATTGCATTCATGTTCAGAAGTAGATGCAGGGTCAGGTGGCTGGACACAGTAGAAAGCCAGCTCTGGAAACTAGGACTGAGTTGGGGCACAGTGGCATGACTGTGGCGTGTCACTCTAACCCGAGTCCTCTGTAATCGTGCTGTGGTGGGAGTTGAGAGCACATGTGAGAGGGCCAAGTGGCTGGCACATAGTCAGTACTCCGTAAATGCTCATCTCCTTTTCCCTGTGGAGGGCAGTTGGCAGGAGCCCTCACTTAGGACCTCTTTGGCCCCGACAGATGTTTTACCCAGGAGGGACTCAGGTGATGGCTGCACATATAGAACAGGTAAGGAGTGTTCAAGGAGGAAGGAGGCCTGACCTGAGGGAAGCAACCTTACCAGCCTGAGAGCCTGTCTGTGGTGAGCAGAGGTGTAGTGCAGCTATCCCAGGCAGCAGCCTGTTGTGAGGCACGTCACTGGCCTACCCCAGACGTCAGGTTCTGAGCCTCTGGAGTATGTTTGATGAGTTGAGACCATTTCAGGCTGACTTACTTTCCCAGGCTTGGCACAGACCTTATGATGAAGCTGCTCATTGCTCACAGACTTTGGTGCCAGAAACCTTGTCTTATCCCTGCAACAACCTTGAGAAGCAGAGAACTGTGTCTAGTTTTACAGAAGCAGAACCCGAGGTACAGCATGGTGAGTTGGCTTGCCTGGGTGCTGCAGTGGTGAGGCAAGACCCAGCCCCATCCCGTGGGTTAGCCCAGGGCCTCTGCTTTTCCATCAGGCCATGCTGCTGGGGAGGAGGAGGAGGAGGAAGCGGACTGTTTTCTGCTGATGCGTAAGGGCACGCCATTCTGTTTGTCAGTGTCAGTGACTTTAGGTGGACTAGAAGAGGTGACACCTCAGTAGCAAGGGGCTCCTTCCTCCTGAGACTGCTGGTCCCTGTCTTCTCCCAGGATACTGCCCAGAGTGGAAGGGAGAGGTGGAGACTGGGGTACCCTGCTGACCGTGAAGACTTTGAGTGTGGGTCCTGCCCTTCTTCCTGTCCAGAAGTCCTGATCCCTGCAGCTGGGGTTTCTGGGTATGTTAGATCACGTGCCCCACATGTCCCTCCATCCCCACGTCAGAGTGACATTCACTAATGCAGAGTCTACTATTCTAATGGTCATTGTGCTGTCAGTCTTGGTGTTCTGGCCAGTATCAATGTCCTAATCCTAACAACCTATGTCATGAAAAAACTGAGGTTCAGAGAAGTCCCCTGCCCCAGGCCATGATGCTATAAGAGACAGGGCCAGAACTCAAGCAACTAGAACCATTTCCCTTCTGGGAACACAGGGTCCTCCCTCCTCACTATAATGGGGAGACTGGCTCGGCTCTCTTCACAGTGACTTCCCTTCCTGTACAGTGAACTAGTCGAAGCTTCAGAACTTGGGCAATTCCCAAGCCTCATCCTGGGAACCAAGCCCTGGAAGAGAGACACATGTAATGACATAATTATGTGCACCAGCAGCCAAGTCCCTGCTCAAAAGCTGGGGACAATGGGGACTCTCCTGGCATGGCAGCAAGAGCCTGGACTTGGATGCACAGCTGTAACTGCTGAGGAAGCTTGATCCCTCCAGCAACCATGGGCGGGTAGATGAAGCAAATTACTCATGCAAACAGTGAAAGTCCCCACTTGAGCAATTGTGACCGCTGGCCTGTGTTCAGCATTGTCCCCAGGAACAAGGCCACCAGCAAACCTCACAGGCATTGCCTTCGGTTTGACACCAGTGATTGATTCAGAATTCAAGTCCTCTAACTGCTCTGGCAGGGCTTTCCTCGCCGTGTGTTGGGGTCTGCTCTGTAATCTCCTCTCACTGCAAGAGTCTGTGAGTTGGGCCACGGGGCTTCTTTGGTGTGGGCAGCTAGGCAGGGCAGCCTGAAAGGGGGCTGGGCTCCAGGTCCCACTGTGTTGCCAGCTCCACCTTCCTCCCTTCCTCCTCCCTCTAGACCACCTGTGGGAAGTAGAGTCCCTGATCATAGGGACTGTCTCCTCTCCTGGAAGGGTTTCCCCGAGCTGGGGCAAACAGGGTTGAGGCTGCTCAGAACCCCTGGGCTGGGCTTCTAGCACCTGAGTCAGCCAGGTAACGTTGGCCCAGGGGAACCCAGACACCAGAGAAAACCATGCTGGACTCATTCACAGCAGTGACATCTCCCCTGCCCCTTAGGTCTTGTGAGGAGTAGTCAGAACAACCTCCGCTTGGCTTCTGAGCAGCAGGACTTGACAGTCTGGGTGAAATGGGCTTGATGACCTCCTCTGCTCTCCAGCATGGCCTCAGGAGTAACCACACTCATGGTGCCACCCTCAGTCACCCTCAGTCTCCTGTGTGGGGCTGACACATACAAAGACCACTCTGTCTTTTATGTAAAGTCTTTTATGCCACTCACTCAGTTGTGTGAAGTGATCGTAGAAACTGTAAACAGGCATGGCCACCAGTATCCAGGGAACGCACAGGAACCTGGGGGTTGAACTCCATCTGTACCCTTCCTGGACTTAACCTACACTTGGGAATGAAAACACAGAGGTTAATGGAGGACACAGTGAACCTAGTTGGTGCTAGTATGTCTTCTGGCCAGACCATAAAACAAGAAAGCAGGAATGACAGAGATACTTTTTTTGGATTTTAAATCCTTTTAGCTGCCACTCTTGCCATAGCAGAACTGAGGCCAACCAGCAAGATGTAGCCCCTATAGGCTCTGGTGAAACCACAAAAAGCCCATTAACTTCACACCTTTACCTGGATTCTTAAAACAGTACTGGGCATGGTGGCACATGCCTTTAATACCAGCACTCATGTGGCAGAGGCAGGTGGATCTCTGAATTCAAGGCCAGCCTGCTCTATGGCAAGCTCCAGGACAGCCAGGGCTAGAGAGAGAGAGAGACCCTGTCTCAAAAAACAAACAAAAATATTGTGGTAATATAGGTCCGTGAACAGGGCTTCACACACGCCAGCAGCCCAGCAGGACTGGCGGCCCAGACATCATTGGTCAGCCAGACAAGGACACAGCAAGTGTGTGGCCCTAGACCTTCACTTTGCCTTGTTTAGGTTGCACTAAAACTACAGGGACTTCTCTGAAGCTTTTTGACAGTCTCCTGATATTAACAGAATTACTCTGTCCCTTGGCAAGGACCTGGTTTATGGAAAGAGGGAGGCTCCAGTGTCTTTGTGGCATTTGGCTTATAACAGTTTATAGCCGAAAGATGGGAGAGAGGGGCCAGTAAGGAAGAGCCTTCTGCAGGTCTTTGCTAATGGATAGCATGCCACCCAGCTCTGTGTGCAGGAAGCCAGGCCTGCAGGCTCACTGGACAGCCAGCTCTGACCACCGAGCTGCAGAATTGAGTAGGCAGCGCCTGGGCTGGAATCAGCTCTACAGTCTTCTGAAGAAGATTAAAAAAGAAGAAAACCAGTTGATGGGGGACATGGCTCATACCTTTAATCCCAACACTTGGGAGGCAGAAGCAGGAGGATCTCTGAGTCAAGGACAGCCAGGGCTACACAGAGAAACCCTGTCTGGGGGCTGAACGTGGAGTCGGGGGGTACATGACCATTTTTCCAATGCTGGCAGTAGGCCTCTCATAGATGAGTCTTGTCTCCCTTGGACATACCACATGAATGATAAAGTTTTGTCCCCAGGGAGCAAAGAGCCATGCAGCCTCCCACCCCTTCTTCCCCCTCAGTTCCATGCATGCATGCTTGTGCTTCCCACCATCTCTGAGCACATGTGTACCAAGCTCTGTGGGATGTGGGGTATAAAAAAGAACCCCTTTCCTTGAAGGAATTTTATTCCTTTGCAGGATTAAATGGACAAGCTATCAGGTTTTAAGACAGGGTAGCCAAGCTCAGAACCAGGAGTTCTACCTTCCACCTGGGGGTTGGGAAGGCTACCTGAAACAGGATGCAGAGTGGAACCTGGGTTGATAGGGAGGAATCCCCCAGGGGACAGAGGAAGAGAGTGATAGGAGCATGCAGAAGGGTTACTGAGGCTTAAGATCATCCCATCTAGGCCAATTCGGGCTGGCCATGCATACCCACAGATGCCAGCGAGATGCCTGCCTTGATGTTGCACTGTAGGTACTTAGGAATAATGCAGGTCCTTACGGGAGGAATGAATAGGATGAATTTGTTACTGGTTTGGTCTCAGTAATGAACCCTTTCGGGGATGGGTTGTTTGTTTGTTTGTTTTTCTGAACCAGGGTCTCACTATGTAGCTCTAGCTGTCCTGGAACTTGCTCTGTAGACCAGACTATCCTTGAACTCACAGAGATTCTCCTGCTTTTTCCTCTCCTGGGATTAAAGGCATGTGCCACCACCGCCTGACCAAACTTTGATTTTTTTTTTTTTTTTTTAAAGACAGGGTCTTACTAGTAGTATATAGCCTGGGCTGACCTTGAACTTTCTAAGTACCCTAGATCCTCCTTGAACACATGCTTATCCTCCTGCCTCAACCTTCCGGACAGCTGGGCTCACAAGGCATGTGCCACCATGCCCTACTGGTGATGCTTTTTAAAGATGCTTTCAAAGTAAGCTATAAGCTCTTGGTCCAAGGACTGCCTTTCTTAATTCTTGGACACAGTGATGCTGGAGGTAGTCTGGGTCTCAGGTGTATCTGTCCCAGTGATCCTCAGCATCCTGGGCAGCACTCTAGCCACTGCTTCAGTGTGGAAAGGAGCTACAGCATGCTGACTGCTAGTCTGGGTTTCCGAATAGACTTTGCAAAGGGCCTGGCAGGCCTGGGCCAGATCCTTGTGTGCTGCTCCTCAAATGTGACTCCCTTAGGTAGGATGAAGTCCCTGAAGGGGAGGAGGAGGGAGGCCCAGAGGAGACATGGTAGACAGCGCATAGCAACAAGGACTGATCATGACTTGAACACGTGGGGATTGCTCACTCTGGAGCCATTAGGCCAGTTAAGCTAAAATATCCAAGTCATGCCAGACTAGGCTGTAGAGGTGAACAGTAATAGATCCTGCCCTCTTGGGCAGGGAGCCCAGCTCTTCCCAGTGACCATTCCGTGGTTGTGGGGATGGGTTTCTATGAAGCAGCAAACTCCCATCTTGTGCAATTTGTAATTGGGGATGTCCAGGCTGGGCAGCAAGGTGCAGCTTGCTTGCTTGCTTTTTTGTTTTGTTCTGTTTGTTTGTTTGTTTTTCAAGACAAGATTTCTCTATGTAACAGTCCTGGCTGTCCTGGTACTCTCTAGACCAGGCTGGCCTTGAACTCAGAGAGATCCGCCTGCCTCTGCCTCCCAAGTGCTGGGATTAAAGGTGTGCGCCACCACTGCCCAACTAGGTGCAGCTTTCATAAAGCCTAATCAGTGGAGCTTCCTGAACGCCAGTGAGCAGAAGGCTGGTACTGCTGGCTCAGAGGACTGAGTAGATAGACCCACCCTCCGAGAGCAGGGGCCGCCCTGGGGGAGCGTGCTGGAGCCATCTCGGAGGGAAAGGAGGAGTTGCTGTGTGGGAAAGAGGCTTGTGAGTTACAGAGGGCTGCACAAGTGGAGACTGTAATTCTTATCATTGTTTGTATCCAATTCATCAATCACCAGGAGAGAAGGAATGCGGTGCCTTTTATCTGCTGCTGTGAATCAAGGAGAATAGGATATGTTTTTCCAAAAGGTTTTTAGGGTAAATGAGACAGTTTCTACTTTTCAAAACAATCTATCTAGGGTGCTTGGCCGGATCCAAGCCTCTTTAGTAGCAGTGAGATGTTTCTGCATCTTAGCAGGAGATAGCTCAATGGCCCAGGGCATGCACCTCAGAAGGGGACAGCCACTAGAAGTGACTGGAAGAAGCTGTCCTCTACTTGTGGCTGTCAAGAAAGAATAGGTTTGCCTGGTTAGAGTGAAAGATAAATACTTACCTGTTTCTTTTACATTTTTGTTTGTTTGGTTTGGGTTTGGTTTGTTTTTTGAAGGGTGCGGGGGAGATTCAAGACAGGGTTTCCTTGTGTAGCCTGGCTGTCCTGGAACTTACTCTGTAGACCAGGCTGGCCTCAAACTCACAGGGAGCTGCCTGCCTCTGCCTCCCAAGTGGTGGGATTAAAGGCATGCAGCACCATCTGGCTTAGTTTTTAATTTCAATTTTGAACAGATAATTCATTCATTTCAAAGGTCAGAATGTAGGAAAGATATATAGTGACTATATATATATAGTCTGTGGCCAGTGGGAGCCATGCTCCATTTTTCTGCATGTAGGCTGGGACTTTGAATTGATCCAAGGCTGTGGCTACCGGACACTGACAGTGGGTAGCCCATGTGCTGTCATTTCCCATCTGGACAAGCACATCTAAAGGGCATTTTCCTAGAAGCACCGTGCATGCCTGAGAGATCTGTGAGTGCATTTTCCATAGTAGTTGCCAGAATGAGGGACACTTCTTATAATAGGGTCTGATTTAGTGGCTGAGCACAGCAACAGAGTGGGTTGGTGAGGACAAGAACCAGCCAGGTAGAGAAGGGGGTCTCACTCCCAGCTGTAATGAAGCTCTTATTGACAAGACTCTGGCAGGCTAGGTACAAGTGCAGCTAGGCTGAGTGCAGGGACATATGTGAGAGAAGACAGCTCATGATAGAATCCATTCAGGATGCCGCCCCCGCCCCCCAACATATGTGCCTCTTCTCAGCCTGAGTACCCACAAAGAGATGAGGGGGTGGCGGCCAAGGTCCCCAGCAGGGATGTGAGCCTTGAAGAAATGGGCCTGGCAAGGTAGCAGGGGCCAGGAACCATAAAGAATCTTGCTGGAACTAGACCGACAGGGGGCATCATTAAGGGAAGATGGATACTGAATAGTGAGCAAAGAAAAACTCCAAGCAAGGCTGTGGGTAAGGTGGGATGGCGAGGCGGGACTGCTCCTAGAGACTCTCCTAGGGGGAAAGCCAGAGCCAGGACAGCTGCTCCGCAGAGCCACAGGAGCCCCTGAAGGCAGAGGCAGGGAATATGGCCCAAGGCCACCTCTGCCCCTCCAGACCTCTGACCCTGGAAGACTTGTATCTTGGCTTTAGCATGGGGCTCCTGAGGTTGCCATGACTGTTGATCCTTCTTAGTGCCTGTATTAAGGAATATGGTGAATATTTAGTAGTGGGTCAAACCTTCTCCCTAGTCTGTATACATCATTATATATGAGGTGGGCACAGCACTTCACCCCAGAGTCAGTTCTTAGCGTGCACTACTAATGCCTCCTCTCCTATGTGGGGACAGGTAATGGATGACTACAGCGTGATTGGACGCTCCCTGTTCAAAAAGGAGACCAACATCCAGCTCTTTGTGGGGCTTAAGGTGCAGCTGTCGACAGGGGAGCAGGGCATCATCGACAGTGCCTTCGGCCAGAGTGGCAAGTTCAAGATCCACATCCCTGGTGAGTGCAGTTGCATCTGTGCAGAGTATGGGGGAGATGGCAGGCCCAAGCACTGTCGGGACAGCATTGCTAGCCTTAGCTTCTGGCTAGGAAGCCAGTGAGTCCTGAGAGGGTCTGGACAGGGACAAGGTCAGGGTTGAATTTTATCCCACTGTTTACTATTTTGGACACACCTCAGCTTCCTGGTGAAGTAGGTATTGATCTTACAGAGAGCTCAACGGAGGAGGGAAGGGAAAGCCTGCCAGGACTGGCACAGCACCATGGTGCCCAGTAGGTTCGAGCAAACTGTAGAGACCATCAGGCTCGGGGCTGTGTGCATGGCTGCGTCGGGGTGTCACCTGCTTCTGGAGGTGGGGCCTCTGTGTCTCCTTCCTGTAGTCCTCCCTTAGGTCGTGTGTGTATTTGTACAGTCTGCATTTTATTGAAGCCGACTGTGTGTCAGGCCAATGCTTGATACTAGAGGTATGGAGCTTGGTGAGGGAGAGGACAGACAGTGAGCTAATAAATACCCATGGACAGTGCAAGACAAGTGCACAGGCCTGAGCTGGGATATGCAAGGTGTGTGAAGGCCTGAGCTGGAACTTAGCTGGGTGTGGGAGGGATGGCCATCAGAGGTGGGGATGCACTGGTGTGGGAGTGATGCAAGTGTGAGGTGGGCATGTGCTAAGTGTTTGAGGGCTGCAGGTCTGAGGGTCCTGAGTGTGAGAGATCTGGGGATGTGGGCGAGTCATATGCTGGCTGTGTGAGGGCTACATGTCTGAGGTGATGTACTAAGTACGCATGGGCTGGAGGTCATTGGCCGGGGTTTACTGGGAGGTTGAACAGGTAGTGCACAGGTTACAAGCAGGGTTCACGCATAATTCCTCATGGCACAGGAGGCCCTGAGGGGTCTGTTTGTAGTGAGTAATGC
Organism: Peromyscus californicus insignis; assembly: GCF_007827085.1. NCBI lineage: Eukaryota > Metazoa > Chordata > Mammalia > Rodentia > Cricetidae > Peromyscus > Peromyscus californicus. Next base: position 103,636,837 of record NW_026294584.1, on the reverse strand, counting down.
ATTATGATCCTCAGTCTTTCACCCCCACATACTTTGTACTGTGACAATTTTCAACTGAACAAAGTTGAAATGTTTACAGGGACCCATCTCTGATAGCACAGACTCATAGTTCTCTGTGGCTCCAGGACTCTGGGTTGGAAAAGGAGGACAGACGTGAAGGGAGGTTTAGATGAGGTGAGCAAGGTCATCATCTTGGTTTGTAATTTCTTGGCTAAATCAGCCCTGATTCAAGCCAGGAAGGAGGGCTCATTGGCCACACCTCAGGTAAGACTAGGGGACCCAGAGAGCCACAGATAACATTGCCCTCTCACAAAGGAAGGCAGCAGTCACCAGAGGCCCTGTCTCTCTGTGCCTCTCTGGGGTTAGGCAGCAGGTAGGCCCACAGCAGAGACAAGGACCACTGTCTTGTATAGCCAGCTGCATGCCAGCTGGGCACACAGCTCACCTAAAACACAGTGCCTGCACTCAAAGAGTTCACAGCCAGTTCTCCATCCACTCCGCGGTGCTCTGAGTCCCACTGTCATCCACTCCGCAGTGCTGTGAGTCCCACTGTCGTCCACTCTGCAGTGCTCTGAGTCCCACTGTCATCCACTCCGCGGTGCTCTGAGTCCCACTGTCATCCACTCCGCAGTGCTCTGAGTCCCACTGTCGTCCACTCTGCAGTGCTCTGAGTCCCACTGTCATCCACTCCGCGGTGCTGTGAGTCCCACTGTCATCCACTCCGCGGTGCTCTGAGTCCCACTGTCATCCACTCCGCGGTGCTGTGAGTCCCACTGTCATCCACTCCGCGGTGCTGTGAGTCCCACTGTCGTCCACTCCACAGTGCTCTGAGTCCCACTGTCATCCACTCCACAGTGCTCTGAGTCCCACTGTCATCCACTCCGCAGTGCTCTGAGTCCCACTGTCATCCACTCCGCGGTGCTCTGAGTCCCACTGTCATCCACTCCGCAGTGCTCTGAGTCCCACTGTCATCCACTCCGCGGTGCTGTGAGTCCCACTGTCATCCACTCCGCGGTGCTCTGAGTCCCACTGTCATCCACTCCACAGTGCTCTGAGTCCCACTGTCATCCACTCCGCGGTGCTCTGAGTCCCACTGTCATCCACTCCGCAGTGCTCTGAGTCCCACTGTCATCCACTCCGCGGTGCTGTGAGTCCCACTGTCATCCACTCCGCGGTGCTCTGAGTCCCACTGTCATCCACTCCACAGTGCTCTGAGTCCCACTGTCATCCACTCTGCGGTACTCTGAGTCCCACTGTCGTCCACTCCGCAGTGCTGTGAGTCCCACTGTCATCCACTCCACAGTGCTGTGAGTCCCCACTGTGTTGTCCCTGTGTCAGGCTCTGGAACCTCCAAAGTGAACACAACAGGGATGCTTGTGTCCATGGAGCTTGCAGTGGATTGCAGACTTGTCATCAGGTGCCACAACAGTTCCACAAGATCACTGGTTAAACTGTTGCCAGCTCTGGAAGTCTAGAGCTGGGAATCCAAGATGAGAGCGTGGGCAAGGCTAGTCTCTCCTTGGTTTACAAATGTCCTTTCTCTTTGTGTCTTCATGTAGCCATCTCTCTGTATCTGTCTTAATCTTGTGTAGACATCAGTCATATTTTATTAGAACTAACATTAACAGTCTCATTGTAACTTGATCTCTTTAAAGGCTGTCTCCAACAGCAATCTCAAGCTGAGGGGCCTGGGGGTCTGTGAGTTTTGTGAGTGTGGGGCCACTTGGTCAGCCTGCAGCAGGTGTGAAGACAGACCATGTATAGGCATTCTTATATTTGCGTTGCCACTAGCCATGTTAATGCTGGGCAGGAAGGTGTATGGTGTTGTAACATCTCACAGCAAGGCCCCTGACTGAATCTGGGGTTTGGAAGGTTTCCTGAGAAGGTGGCATGGCTCCCACGACTGTGCCCAGAACACACACAGGCCAATGGGCATGCAGCAGACAGCGCATCCTGTCATGGCATCAGTGCCCATGATGTGTGGTGGTGGTGAAGAGCATGGTTAAGCAGGTAGAGTCAGAGCTTGTCATCCAGTCTCACCTATGTGCAAGAGCCAGGTTCATGGTCACTGGTGGATCACAGCTCATCAGTGGACCACAGGAATGTGTATAGAGGAGTATCTTTGATGCCTTTAGAAGTCAGGGCCAAGGCCTGAGCCGGCAGATGCGACAGAGCCTGACTAGAGATGCCTTGCCCTCCATGTGCTCCTGGAGGTAAACAAAGAGGGAACTGCTGTTCCCTCAAGACTTTCTGCACACATCTCCTTCTGTGTTCCAGCTATGGCCTGTGTCTTGGTGACACCTGAACCCAGTACACTGGTTTTAGCTCCTTCCCAGAAGCAGACTAGTATAGAAAACTTCAGGGCTGGCTTCTTAGGGAAGCCCTAGGGGAAGGGGTCATGGGAGAGGGCACATGACCCTCCCCTTCCAGAGGAGAATGGGAGGTGATGAGGAAGTTCCCCAGGCAACAGAAGAAAACCATCCAGGATAGAAGGAACAAAGAGTGCTAAGTCACAGAGACTGGACAGAGTGCAACATAATTTGAGAATGTTGAATAACAGCAGGGTAATAGTCATTGACCATTGTGTCCTGTGGGACATTGTTCTGAGTGCTTTCTGTCTTGTGGCCATTTACTTTGGTGTGTCCAAAATGCTAGTTTTTAAGCAATGGTACTTCTGTCCCCCAGCAAGGTCTTACAGGAAGTGAAATAGTGGTGGAGGCCCCAGGATACTCCCTGCTGCTCACTCTCTGTTCCAGCCCAGAGACTTGTCCTTGGATAGTGAAAAGAAGTCACTTGTACTTTGCATCTGGTCTTGCCAAAAGCTGGCTATCTTGACTTTGGGTCTGGGTCCTTCTGTCATGGGGATGCCCTGTACCCCCAGTACCTTCTCCCTGGGTGCCAGTGCCCTGCCATAGTCTGCACAGTACTGGGCCACAGCCTTCCACCTGATGTCTCAGGGCACATTCAAAACTAGGTTTCCCTATGCAGAGCTCTGTACTCGGCACATTAAGACAGACACTTGTCTCATTCACAGAGAGCATCAGTAGTTCAGTTATTGGCCAGTGGTGTTGCTAGCCAAAGACAACCTCTACCAGTCACATGCCAGGAGCACAGAAGAGGTCTGGATGGGGAAGGACGGAATGGTATGCTCTGTACCAACCATTGCTGGTGCTGGGCACCAGCTTCTGCCCAAGACGTGTTACAGAAATCAGTTTTCCATCTTGTAGCAGTCCTCTGTGGCGGGCTCTCAGAGAAGCTGTCACTCACTTCAGATCTGAGGATAAGGCAGTGTTCGCATCTTGGAGGCTTGGCAGATACTGGGCCCTCCCTGCTAAAGCAGAGTTCCCAGCATGGTGTCTACAGGACAGTGCCAAACAGTCAATGTACGACATGTTGGCAGTAGCTACTGCACCTATAAATGTCATCTTTGTCGTTTCTTGGGCTCCTTCCTGTTGGGGTGCCTGAGAAGGCCAAGAGGTAAAATGGTCACACCCTTAGCAGTCCCCAGGCTGAGGGAGCATTCTACCCACAACTCTCACAAAGTCTACAGGTGATAAGGTGAACTTGCAGGTCAAGTGCCTTACCAAGTTACAGGGCTGAAAAAGGGAGGGGCTTTGTCAGGCCCAGCATGTCTGGGTCCAGCAGAGCCCATCTGGATGCTGAGAACTGGGCCTGAAATGGGACATCAGGCTTAGTCTGGGAACCAGGTGGCTGGGGTGTGTGGGGACCCAGTGCTTGCCATGTAGGCTCCAGATTTGCCATATTCTCTCTCTCCCTCCCCAACCCCTCTCTCACTCTCTTTTTGGTTTTTAGAGATAGGGTTTCTCTGTATTGTCCTGGAACTCACTCTGTAGACCAGGCTGGCCTTGAACTCACAGAGATCCACCTGCCTCTGCCTCCCTGAGTGCTGGGATTAAAGGCATGTGTCACCACTGCCTGGCAATTCACCATATTCTTGCTGTCATCCTTTGGCTGAATTTGGATTGGCACCTGGCCTACTACTGGTGTACCTGGGAGCACCTGTGCCCTGAAGAGGACCCACTCTGAACTGAACTACCACTGCCCAACAATGAATCAGGTCTCCTGGCTCCAGTGGGTCTGGGACGAGGGCCTGTGCTGTGAGTTGCTGTTCATTTAGGGCTCAGAGGATAGACAGCTACATGGTGACTATGGCAAAGAGCTCTGCCTTCCATGGCACAACTGCCTGTAGCAGAGGCTGCTGCTCCAATCTCAGGCCCTCCATTCAGGATCCACCCACTCATGCCCCCTTCTCTCTGTGGAAGATCTGTGTAGGGAACCAGAAGGATCCAGTGTCCTGGTCTTAAACCAGATTTCACTGGACTCACAGATGTTAGCCTGAGAGCTGAGAAACATAAAGTTGCCCACAGTCTCCTCATCTCAGGGCCGTGAAGGCGGTTTTTTATGTTTCTTTCCTCCTGTGTGTGTGTGTGTGTGTGTGTGTGTGTGTGTGTGTGTGTGTGTGTGTGTGTGTTTGCACATCCAGAGGCCAGAAGTCAACCTCAATTATTATTCCTCAAGAGCTGTCTACCTTGGTTTTAGGGTTGGTTGTTTAGTTGGTTTTGTTTTTAAGACAGGGTTTCTCACCTGGAACTCACAAGGCCAGTGTGCTTCAAGCTGTTTCACCTTTCCAGTGCTGGGATTTTAAGCACATGCCACCACACTGGGTTTTTTTTACATATATTCTGGGGATTGAACTAAGGTTCTCATGCTTGTGCATGTGGCAGGTACTTTACCAGCTTGGCTATCTGGTGAGATAGCCCTCCTCCTGGCACTTTTCACAATACCACAGGTGTGATGAGGAGGGTACACTGTCAGGAGCAAGGGCAGAACACCCCCTGCTCCAACCTGCTTGAGAGTTATTCAGACCGCAATGGCCACAGGCTGTGCTATCCCAAAGTGAGTGCCACATCATCAGATTACACAGTCCCTTCATTTGTCAAAATGGCCTCTTCTGAATTCCAATGGCTGGTCCCCATGGGAGGTGCGAGATCACTCATTCTCAGCAGCCCTGCTGTGTTTGTCTGGCCCAGCAGAATTTGCCAGCGACCAACCTGGGCCTGGAGGCTGGCATTTGGGAAAGAGTTTCTGTGAGAGCTCAGGGTGAATTGACTGCTCCACATCCAGGGCCCTCACCAGTGAGCTAATTGCCTCTGTCCTAGGTAAGAAGCTTCTGGCTAGCCTCTTCCTATCTCAGCCGGGGACGTGACTTCTCACACAGAGTCAGGGCTTGACCTGTGTCTATCTCCAAATGGGAAAAAAGGAAACAAAACAGTTTTTATACCTGCAACCTTAAAGTACTAGCTCATCTGTCCCAGCTGTGAGCCTTAAAGTACTAGCTCATCTGTCTCAGTCTCCTTGCTTAGTGATATCACCTGTTTCCTTCAATTATCATCTCACCTTTCAGAAGAAGCTGGTCGGCGTGGTCCCAGCTCTAGCCCACACCCATACTGAGCACCTGAGCCCCTCACGACACAGTTTGGGTGCTGTGAAGTTTCATTGTAGCCCTCCCTGGTGGAGCGCAACAGTGGCCAGCCACCTAAACTGAGACTGGACCCGGAAACCCGGGGCTCCGTAAATGTTCAGTGTTCCCAGCACCTGGCTTATGGACATTAGCGGAGCATCTTCATAAGTTTACTGTAATATGAACAGTGTTTTCTTAGGATTGGTTCTCAGAAGTTAAACTCTTCTAATTTTCCACAAAGAGAACACCAAATATTTAGAAGTTTCCTGTAAGCTCCTGGCAGAGTAATCCCCAGAGACACTGGGTCGCCTCACCTCACACTCTGGTCAGCCAGGTAGATGGAGCTGGATTTCAGCTTTCCTGTCCCAGGTGCCCTCTCTACTCAGGGCTTATTTACATTTCTTAGGTGACTACTAAAGTCAGTCTTACCCACCCCCCCATCCCCTAAGCACACACACTAAAAGGCTGTGGCTCCCAGCCTGGACCAAGCAACTGCACAGTCCCCACTTCTGGACCTGCACCTGGGGCTGGTCTGCTTATTCTTTTTTTTTTTTTTTTTTTGGTTTTTTCGAGACAGGGTTTCTCTGTGTGGCTTTGCGCCTTTCCTGGAACTCACTTGGTAGTCCAGGCTGGCCTCGAACTCACAGAGATCCACCTCTGCCTCTGCCTCCCGAGTGCTGGGATTAAAGGCGTGCGCCACCACCGCCCGGCTGGTCTGCTTATTCTAACCATAGACCATGTAGTATAAGCACATCACCCTAGTACCCCATGCAGGTTTGGGGTGCTACTGCCAAATGGCCCTTGGTCCTCCTCAGCATCTGTACCTCTGATCCAAAGACAATATGTCCTGAACCCAGAGCCAGGGCCTGTGGTGGCAGTCCTATCAATCCACACATTCTTAAGCTGAAACCCTTCAGAAGCAGTTGTGGCTTGGGGCACTGGCAGGCAAGCTTTTCAGTCTCCAGAAGGTATCATCATGTCCTAGCCTAGGTAGCCTATGAGCCCCCAGGCACCCTGCCGGGCTGCTGCACATTGCATCCCTCGGGGCCCTGGCCAGAGCATGTTTCTGGGGTCCTCCTCTGAGGATACTTGGCAGAGGAGGTCAGTGTCATAGGATCATGGAGTGCTAATCGTAGAGGGGCATGGTAAATACCTATGGAGATCTGAAAGCTTCTGGGAGAACAGAAGACCAGGTGGGGGTGAGACCTAGGGCCAATTCATCCAAAGTGCTGGCTGTCCCCAGACATCCTTACAAGGGGCCCCAGCCAACTTGGGGAGAGACAGCTAGGTCACCCATGATACCCAAGATGAGGCAACTCTTCTGAACAGCCATTCATTCCACTGGGTTCTGCCCCACAGCTAGCTGCCAACTCCCACAAGGAGACAGGAAAATAGCTCTCTGGGAGAAGAGAGCTGAACAGGGGTGAGGGGTGAAAGTTGAGGTTTCAGAAACTCCTATAAAAATGAAAACAAACCATCCATCTTTCTCCCGGCATCTTACCCCGACAGTGCCCTTTCTGGATCTTGCCCTGACATCTATGGGGACAGCAACTCTGAAACCTGACCCAGCTCCCATTGGCTGCTGCCACCCCAGCCTAGGGCTGCCCTGGATGAGGACAACCTGGCATCCAGAGCAGGGAGCACTTTGGGGTGTCTTCTCCCCCTAAATGAATAGCCTCCTTCAGCTTTGGCCATTGAGGCATTTCAAAGCAATTGTAAAAATTATATGAACCCCATCGAAGAACTGTTACAACAATGTTTATTCCCAGCATTTGAAACAAGGACAATGATATTATAAATAATTGTAGATGATGAAGATAGGCAAGAAAAAATAACATAATTAAAAGAATTTTACAAGACGGCCCGTTCACAAAGATAGATGGAGTAACACAATACGATGAAAATATCTGCAATTAACATAAACCAGCACAGTGGACAGAAACCAGCTGCTGGTCAGCCTCCCCACAGGGTCCCATCATCCACATGGGCAGTACTGGGGCTTCTTGGGGTGTCTATCATGGCTCTGGGGCCCCAGGAAGAGGCAGTCTGAGGGTTCTTTCCCAACAGCAGTTGGAAGCCTAGAATCCAGGGCCTGTTCAGTAGAACCAAGGAAAACCCAGGATTCTGGAAGTCATAAGGCGTGCTACAGAGCTTCCCTCAGGATCCCCTCCCTAGCCCAGGATGACATTAACCCACTACTCTTTCCCCCAGGTTCCCCATCACAGCACCCTGCCAAGCCTTTCTGTGTTTAAATTTCCTACAACTTCTATGGACTGTCTCCCTTACATAGCCCTACTTCAGGATTGGCACGCGACAGGTGCTTGGTTACTCAAGGTTGGACAACACATTGGTAGCCTCAGGCCAGATTGTGTGGTATAAGGAGCAGAGTGAGGTGACTATGCTTATGTGGTTAGAATGTAAGCAGAGCATACAGCCTGGCTGGACACCAATGCTTTAGGTACCGGGTATGTACCTAAATGCTGGACCAGCATCCCTACCTCCTGTCTGGGCAGGGACAACCCAGGAGCACTTGGTCACTTAGGTCTCCTGTATGCTTGTCTCCTTTTCATCACTATTTGATTTCCTAAAATAATAATATAATAATAATTAAACTTGTTCTTAACTGAAAAACATATGCCAGACAGTACAGAGTTAGATGGTTCTGTTGCCAGCAAATCAGAAAGTTTGGATCTCTCCCACAGCCTCCTGTTTGCTTTTAAGAGAGGGAGCTAGATGTGGTGGCCCCTGCCTGTAATCCTAGCATTCAGGGGGCAGAGCCAGGAGTCCCAAACCAACCAGAGCTGCAAGGGGAGACCCTGGTTCGGGGGAGGCTGTTTTGGTTTGGTTTGGAGGTTTGTTTTGTTTTTTGTATTGTTTTGCTGTTTGTTGTTTTAAGAGGTATAGATAACGCTGAAGTTCAGGCCTCCACGGAGATGACTGTCACTCCCTCCAGCTGCCTGTGCCCCAGTGGGTTTTACAAAGCTTTCCCTGTTTGATGACTCTGTCGTTGCACAAGCTAAGCATCCCTTATCCAAATACTTAAGACCAAAAGTGCTAAATCAACCATTTTTCGGATTTTATGTTATTTAGAGACATCACTAGCTTAGCATCCCTAATCCAGAATTGAAATGCCCTAAAATGTGAGACTTTCTGAGCAGCACATAGGCACTCAAAGAATTTCTGAGTTTAGTACCTTCTGGGTTTTGTCTATATTGTTTTGAGTTTTATGGACATGGCTGCAGATTGCTTCTGCAGCCATTGCACCCGCCCCTGTCTAACCACAAATGTCTCACGATCTGAATAGCTCAGTTTGCACACCTGTCACCTGTCTGAGGTTATCAGGGCATTCCATTTTTCCACTCCACAGACAGACATGTGAGCAGCTCTGGGTAGGTGCTGACAGCAGAGCTGTCCCCAGTCCCACGGATGACAGAGGCCTGCACATCAGCCAGTTTGCATTCCTGCCATCCCCAGCACTGTGCTCTAGCCAGTTCTTGCCAGTTCCCCAGATGCAGAAGGTGGTTTTCAGAGCTGCTGTGCTCACCTTGTGTCTCGGAAGCTCAGGGCTGGCCTTCCCTGAGCAGAGCAGGCTGGGCTTTTCAGGTGGACTTGTGCCATGGGAGGAACAGGAAGCCTGGGCATTTGGTTAGAAATTGGGCTCCTGTGGGTGCCACCTGGTTTCCTGCTAGCTTTGACTTCCTGTCAGTGACTGAGAATCAAGCAACCTTGGCTTTGTGGGAGCCGACCCTTTGCTGAACCCTCGGGAAGGGCCACACAAGCGAAAGTACTTTGGCCGCGGTTCACGGGAAGGAGAAGTGATGGTTCCAGAGGTGAAGGATCGGATCGGGTGGCGTGAATTCTTCCAAGGCAGGGAGGCCGTGGAGCCGGTGGGGTTCCTCAGAGGAGCAGCTGTGCAAAGGCCCCCAGATGAGACCGAAGGTGTGTGGGGGCGGGGAGCAGAAAGCAGAAGCTATGGGGAAGAAGGAGAGGGGTGCAGTCGGGAAGCGTGGGGAGGCAGTGAGTGATGTCTTGGAAAGCAGGGGCAGGGGCAATGGGCCTGGAATCCAGGAGCTCAACACATTCGTCTATGTGAAACTGCTTTCTCAGTGACTTCAAGGAAAGCCCTGGGCTGTGGGTCTCTTTCAAACTAGAGTTCAATCAGCCACCTACTATTGGTCTGAACAATAAAGCCTGTGGTCTGTACCTGGCCGAAGCCCTCCAAGACTCAGAGAGTCATCGGTGACTGCGCTCAGACTCTTGGACCTCCTGGCACAGCTGGGCACTGAACAGGTCGGGGAGGGGCACAGGGCAGCGGGCCCCAGGCACTGGGCTTCTTCAGCCCTGTCTCCGTGCGTCCCACCTGTGTGTGCCGTCCTCTGACGAGAGGGAGGTGAGGGAGAGGCCAGCTTCCTGACGGGGCAGTTGTGAGACATTCATAAAACTTTTATTGGACTTGCCACCCTTCCAGATAAATATTTTTCAATTTTATGAGCTCGTTTTAGGGCCTAGGCTTAATCCTGGCTTTGTAGCTGCCTTAAAAAAATTAAATATTGTTTTGGCAAAAGGAGCCCCTCCCCCATGCCGCCAAAGGCAGCTCATAAATCCCAGTGTTCAACTCTTGCCCTTGCCCCTCCTCACCCAGCTCTCTTCCCTCCCACACCCTTGTCCTAGAACAAGATGGGATCCAGCGCATGGCCGCGAAAGGAAGTTCAGAGGCGTCTGCTTTGGAGGCTCCCAGTGGGGTTCACATAGGCACTGCTGCCCCATGGGTCCCAGGTCCTCAGTGAAGCTCTTCTTGCATTCCTCCTTCGGTCTGCTGTCTTGAGGACTGTCCTCCCAGGCCACCAAGCCCAGGAGTGCCCCAGCTCCCTGTCTGCCTATTCCCTTATGACTGTGTGCTGTCAGAAACTGTCTGCTCTATGTCCTTATCAGGCATGAATCTGGCCTTCTTGGAAATGTGACACACTCTTCCCCATGCATGGCTCCAGATCTGAGCCCCTGTCAGCACCCAGCAGGCACAGGTGGCAAGTGTGGAGTGGGTGGTGGGTGGTGGCTCTGGTGGGATAGAGTTGACATGGTTTAGACTTCATTTTATGTGACACTACTGTCAGGTTGACTCAAAGCTTCATCGCAACCCTGTCTGGTAAGTGCTCTAGCCATCCATTTCTCAGATGAGGAGACTGAGGCCGGGGGCCTAACGTCCCGTATGAAGCTGCACAGTGATTGGCTCCTGGGCCAGAGTCTGGGTCCCAGTGGTGAACAAGGAGCCTGTGTTCTAGCTGCCATAGGGATGCCTAACTCTGAGGGACAGCAGCCCTTTGAATTTCAGAGGTGATTTGGATGTTCAGACTTGAGAGAATGGAGTGGTCCAGAGTGCAGGGGTATAGAGAGATGGTGAACAGATTGGGGAGCACTTGGGCCACATCACAGCGCCTGTGGCAGTGCCGAGTCCTTAGGCATCACAGCAGTCTGTGATCCAGGCGTTGCTCTCATCCCAGCCCTGTCCTAACTCTTGCACACACAGTGTGTGAATGCACCTGAGGAGGGGAGGGCTCGTGTCCAAGGATGACATGTGTGGCTTCAGCTTTTTCATTCATTCATCGCTCTTTCCTGAGCAGATGCTGTCCAAGTGCCTAAAGATTTCCTCTCTGACATCTCCCTGTGCCCGCCAAAGAGTGAGCATTGCCCCCTATCTCAGAAGAGGTACCTGTGGGCCAGTGGCACAGGGGCTAGTCAAGGCACCTGCTTACCTGGGAAGAGCAGTGTGTCCTGCTCAGCCTTTGGGCTCACTCCCTGGCCTGCTGTTCCTGCCCTACCTAGTCCTGCTCCTGCTCTAAGGCCCCACATGGCCACCCAGGGTGTAACTGGCAGTCTGGATGCCTGGAGACTCCAGAGGTACCACTACTAAACTGTCTCAAGGGAAGCTGTCCCTGTGACAAGATCTGTAGCTTTGTAGGTCACTGAGCTAGCCTCCAGACAGGCAGGTAGCATAGGAAAGTTGCTTTCCTGGGGTAACTAAAGAAAGCAGGGACTGGATGTTGCCCTGAGAACACAGTCTCACAATTTTCCATGTACCCAGGGGCCAAAGTTGCCCTGTAACAGCCGGATCTGCCTGTGTCTATATGATACAGGGCGCCCAGCCATGTGGGCCAGCTCCACAAGCACAGGCATAGCAAGTCTGGTCCACAGCAGTGTCTTACACACGGTCACTTTGAGAACTTCTGAGCCTCATTCCCACCTCCCAGGCAACTTGGAGAATACAGACCTCCCACAGCCGAGCATGGCCCTCGAGGTCACACAGACCCCTGCTACTTACCCTACAAGGACAGAGGAGGCTGAGCCTGTGCCATTGCAGGCAGGACAGCACCAAATAGTCCTTAGTGGGCTGGTGCTGTGGAGGAGCAGACACTGATGTCCCTAATAGACTGCTTGTACTGCCTGTGGCATCCCAGACCTCATAGCCTTCAGACTGAGAATGTCACAGTGGCCCATTTATGTCACTGGATGTGCTCTTTTTGACAAAAGGCTGGGTTTCCACTCACAGTAACACACAATGCTCTGTGAAGTGAATTGATCTGAAGAAGGCTTCCTTGAAGAATGGAGGGGCTGCAAGGAGTATATCAAAACAGTGTTGCTGCCCAGTGAACTCACTGAGCAATGAGTGTGATAGGTGATGAGGCGCCATAGCTTGTCCCCAGTAAAAGGAAGATGCCACAGCCAGCCGCACCTTGACAGCTAGCCCTGCAAACATAATTCATTCGGAGATTTCCACTTGGAGAGGTTCCCTTGAGAAGCAGGGTACTCTGGCCACAATGGCATGTCCCCTCCTGACCCCTGGGCACCAGAGCCCACTTCTTTCCTTGCATCTGGGGGCAGCTGTGTTGGAAGCCTGACATCAGCTGAGACAGGCACAGGTGCATGCAGGGACAGGTGCATGCACTGCTGGCTTGTGCAAGCTCAGCTCACCATTGCCCATACAGATTGCCTTGTAATATGTCACAGAGCAATAAGGTACAGGCCACCAGCCCTGCAAAGAAGCTCTCCTGGGCCCCCTGCTTTCCAGCCAGTGCTGGAGCTGACTGGGGGCCGTGGAGTCCTGAGGAGTAGTGCTGGCCGTAGGGTTCTTGAGTGGTTCTTGAGTGTCCTTGGTTCTCCCAGGACAAAGGCTTACAGCCCTGTGGGCTTGCCCTCCTTCCCAGTGCAGGCAGGAGTTTACTTTAGAGATAGCCCCTCTTCTGGCTGTTCTCATGAGTCTGGATTCTCTTTTAAAAGAAAAACAGAACTCCTCTAAGTGAGCAAAATCTCTAGTGTGGGTTAAGCTGGTGCAGCTGTCCCCACTGAAGACCCTGCCAGCCTTTGCTGAAACAAGCTCTAGTTTCTTCTCAGTTCACTCAATGGCAGAGGCTGGGGAACGGCCACAGATAGCCTGTGTCACTAGCCACTGCCTGCCATAGAACCCTTCTCTTCAGTTACAGAGGAGGCTGGAGAAGGAGCATGCCTCAGAACACCTGCCCTGAGCACTGGGGACCAACCCTAGCTGCTCTAACAGCACACTGTCCGACAGGCTGACATCCTGGTCACATGTATAAATATGGTCCAGTTACAGGGAAACTGGGAGGGGTTTGGTTTCACTGGACACAGTGATTTCATGGATGCTCCCTGACCAAATGTTATAGTTGGGTTTTTTGTTTGTTTGTTTGTTTTTATTTACTCTTTGGAGGCTCGCCACCCAGCTCCCAAATTAATACGTGGAGACTTATTTATGAATGCCCGGCCTTAGCTTGGCTTGTTTCTAGCCAGCTTTTCTAACTTAAATTATCCCGTTTCTCTTTAACTATGTTTTGCCTGTGGGTTTTTTTTTAACCTTTCTTTATTCAATATACCTTTCTTTCCTTCTTACTCCGTGGCTGGCTGTGTGGCTGGCCCCTGGCGTCCTCCTCTCCTCTTTTTCCTTTTCTCATTCCTCAATCTCACTCTCTTCCCTAGATTTCCCCTCATATTTATTCTCTCTGCCTGCCGGCCCCACCTATTTCTCTCTTCTGCCTAGATTAACCAGTCAGCTCTTTACTAGACCAATCAGGTGTTTTAGGCAGGCACAGTAACACAGCTTCAGAGTTAAACAAACGCAGCATAAAAGAATGTAGCACATCTTTGCATCACTAAACAAATATTCCACAGCATAAACAAATGTAACACATCTTAAACTAATACTCCACAACAGAAGAGGGGTGTTGGCATTAATCCCCAAAACCCACCTCCTGCTGTCTTCATGATGTGTGCTGTAGTGGGTCTGTGTCCCACTTCCTGCAAAAGCAGGAAGCAGACCTCCAGTGCTGGGCTGAGGCTGACATAGCCAAACCACGTTGCCCTTCAGAACCCACCAAGAGGTAGCCAGTACTCTATACTAATAGAACCACAGGGCACCAGCACAGGATATATAAGGTCCCTGCCACAGGCCTGGGCCATGAGAACACATACATAGGTTTACTGAGGGCAAGTTGTGCAGTATCCTCAGATACAGTATCTAATAGGCTACAGTGAGCCCTGACAGGGCTATCAGAGTGGAGAGAGAAGTATGTGGTGTTTCTGTGTGTCATGCCTCTACCCCACATCCCTCATGCCTCAGTCCTCATGCCCAGATCGCAGATGATAATGCGAGCACACTGGTGAGCCACTGTGCTGCTCTGCAGTAAGCACTAGCAAGGCGTTGGTTCCCTGGATTTGACCCTCGAGGCCAGGCCAGGTCACTGACTCCAAATGCCCCTTTCTTCCTGTACCCCCTCCCCCGCAGCATGTGGTAGAATATGGCCTCCTAAAAATGTAGCCAGACTTTCTCCTCAGGTCTAATCCACACTGTCCTGACAACCCAAGGTCATGGTGAAAACAGTGCTCTTTGGGCTTTGGAGAATTGTTGAATGAAAGGGGTCACTTTGTTCACAGCAGCCCTAGGTAAGTCGCTCTGGGCCAGGTGGCATCTGTATAGCAGGTGGGGAAGTAGAGACAGTGTTGGGGACACTTATCTGAGGAGCCTGTGCCTGTGGCTCTACTCCTAACCAGTATGTCCCGAGAAACGGAAGGACCTCAAGCCTGAGCACTATAACAGGGAACAGCAGAGGTGTGTCAGCAGGGGAAGCCATGTCTCCTGACAGAAGCCGTCCCCTCACTCCACTTCTTTTCTGTGCAAGTGCCCAGGCCATAGTGCTCTCCTCTCTAACCTTACCCCAGTACACTAGTCACCACCCTTGATTCCCACAAGGTATTGGAGGAAAATGGAGGTAAAGTCTGGCACACAGGGGTACCCAGGCTGCCCTGGCTCACTCGCTATGCACTGCATGATAAAGGATGTGTGGTTGGAGAAGGAAGTGACAGACCCACCTCCTTCCAGAGTGTATTGGTTCCTGTCCCTGACTCCTCTGGCTCCTCGGGTCTTCAGCCACCAGCCCTGAGCGCTTGGCACTTGTAGGGAAGGCTTCTGCATGTGCTGAGAAGAAAGGAGGCATTGTTTGGCTATTGGAAGCAGAGGTTCCTGTCCCTCTCCCAGGACCTTGCCAGCACAACACTCTTTCCCTGAGGCTCTGTACCTGTGAGCAGCAGGACCTGGTATTTCACAGAGCAGGCAGCTGATCCCAGGGACAATCCCGCATCCCCTCAAAACCAGATGCCTTCTCATCGCACTGGCCGGGCTTTGAAGGACCAGGCTGGAATCCAGATCTTGACAATGGTTGTTCTTGTGGTGCGGGGCTAGAGAGCAACCCTTACACTTACGATGCCACAGCACACCACCAGGACTCAGGTCTCCAGTGAGGGGCCCAGCCATCTGTGGCCCTTAAGCTCCCAAGAGCTTCCAAGGAGACACACTGTGGGAGGTATTCCAAATCAGAGGCCTGCCTGAAGTCTCCATATATGTGAATAACTCCACTAGCTGTGAACCACAGCTTAGAGCCATCCAGGGACAAATCTCAACCTGGGTCAGAGCACAGTGAGTATTTGGGAAAATGTCAAACCAGTAGACAAGAGCCACTTTTGACCACCAGCCACTGTGCCGCCTGGTGCTGTAAGAGGCCCAGGCAGGCAGCAGTCAATAGTGTCCAAGAGATAGCTGCTGTGAAGGGGAAAGAGTTGGGACAAAGGGGCCTGTTGAGGGAGAGGACCAAGACCTGGTCAGTGAGAGGTACTGCTCTGCAGACCCTGCTTTGGGCACAAGGGCCCATGTGATCTCAGCATGAGGAGACAGCCTTGGCAGATATACCAGGAAGGCAAACTGGAGTGCCAGTGTTTCAATGGGGCATGCCCCTTTGAGCCACAGGCCAGGCCTGAGATCTTCCCTAGGGCCCACAGTAGTACAGCCAATCAGCTTATATGCGGAGCATCAGCTGTGTGCTTGCACACCCTGGGCTGAAGACCAGTGGTGGGGAGAGGGAAACTGTTAGAGTCTACAGTTTCAGGAGCGTGGAGAGGGACCTGTGCTGCCATGCCACCCCTGCCCTTCATCTGCCAGCCACAGAGGACAGTGGTACCAGTCACCTGCACTTGCTTCTCCCTCTTCTCTGGCAGCAAAGCTGATACAGTAATCAGGATGCCACACATGGGCCCTGGAAAATGACTGCTCCTGAGCCTTTGTTCACTCTCATTATTCTCAATGGCTTTTTCCCCAAGTCATAAAAATGACGTTTTTAATATGTGGATTTTTTTTAAGAAAAAGCAATACGAAGGCACTATGAAGATGACTTTTATTGTCAATAGCTCTACCTTTTAAACCAGTTATCTTAGTTTCTGCTCTAGGTATTTTAATTGAAGATTAAGTTATGTTAAAGAGTGTACATGTGAAGGGTGGGAGCATTAAAATTCTGCTCCCTGAGTGGTGGGGGAAAATACTTCGTGGGAAGCCACCAGGAACCTGCCCCCCACTCTTTGGCTTCAGGACTGCCCTACCACAGTCTTTTCCACCTACCAGGAAAATATAGGGTCTTCAGTCCCCATAGATTGCAGCAGCCACACCACAGCCAGTATTGCCCCTGAGCATAAAGGAGGGAAGGTGGAAAGAGGCGTGCAGAGTGGTTGAAGGCACGGATCTAAATGAGGACATCCTTGCTGTGCCCCTGGTCAAGTCACTACGTGTCTCTGTCCCTCAGTTTCCTGGCATGTCAGTGGAGGTGGTTGCAGTTGAGATGTGGTGTCTGTGGAACATAGTCACCATGCAGGGAACATTTTCTCTGACTGGCCCAGAAATATCTTTTTCTTTTTTTTTTTTTGGTTTTTTGAGACAGGGTCTCTCTGTGTAGTTTTGGTGCCTGTCCTGGGTCTTGTTCTGTAGACCAGGCTGACCTCAAACTCACAGAGATCCGCCTGGCTCTGCCTCCCAAGTGCTGGGATTAAAGGCGTGCACCACTACCGCCCAGCCAGAAATATCTTGATAGTGGGACACCAGCTAAGCTTTCTGTGGCCAGGCTGGCATCATGTGAGATGGTCTTCCTTCAGGATCCCTCTATATAGCGGTTAGCTACTTTAAGACCATTTTGCCCACAGAGGACACCCAGCAACCCTCAGGTCCAACCAACCAGTATTTCCCCATGGTGACCCAAAGTGCAGAAACCCAATCCTCAGAAGTTTCTGAAGAGATGTTCTGGAACCTGGCCCTCCCTGATGACAGTTCCTGGAGTGCAGTAAAGGGTCTGGCCTGCCTTGAGCCCCAGGCTGCCGTGGGTACTTTATAAGCACAGCTCTGGATGTAAGTCCTGCTCCTTAACCATAGCTATGAGCCCTCAGCTGCCTGGGCAGTGATTCCCCTGTGGAACACCTGTGTGGCACTGGCTAGGTGAGTGGGCATGAAGGGGATGCTGGTAATGGCAGAAGAAAAGTGACCTGAGACTGGCATCCCTCAGTCCCACTGAAGGAGGAAGGGGAGGGAGAGAGGTTTTCAGCCACCAGCTTACTTCCCTACAACTCTGCAGAGGCGGCTCTCTCCCCTTGTCATTTTCACTCCCCACCCACCCCACCTCAGCTTTGTCATGGCACTGTCCCTACTCCCCATGCACCTCAGCTCTGTCCCCATGCTGTCCCCACTGCCCTCTCACCCCATTCATCCAGCACCATGGCCCGTTTCCTAAAAGGTGTGGGCATCTACCTAGCAACCCTGATTGAGCCCCAGGGGAGGAAACATACAGATCCTGGGCTTCCTCCTTATCCTTGCCTCAAAGGGCTCCAAATCCAGGTGGACGTGGCCAGCAGGAATAGAAGAGCTCTGGTATTCCAGGACCCCCCTTCCCAACCTGCTTGGCTGTGATCAGAAGACATGCTCATCGCCCCTCAGCCTGTGTAGGCCTCGAGGCTGCCTGGCCATGAGAGGGCCACTAGGACCCCAAAGGCTAGCAAGAAGCTCTGACTCCTAGAAGGGAGTCACCCCAGGAACAGAGCCATACTCAGGCCCCTTCTGCTGGGTCCCCGTAAGCTAAAGGGGCCAGGGTGGCCCTTGCTGGAGTCTCTGAGGAAGGGTCAGCACCTTGACCCCAGGAAGAAGACCACCAGTGTACAACCACCTCTTACTGAAAGTCTGGGCAGCAGATACCAAGGCAGTTGCCATATCCCACTGAGGGAGCCCAGCAGCAACTGAAACTGAGGGGGCTGAGGCATGCCGAAGGGTCTGTAGGAGGCAGGCCGCTGGGGTACCCAGGAAGTATAGGCCTCATCTGAACACATAGGAAGATCTAAAGATTTCTTCAGGGGAGGTTGATCCAGGAGGAGTGGTCAAAATTTGTTCTAAAAGGATTTTGGACAGCAGTGGGGTGGGTAAGCAGAGAGATGCTTGTTACAGTGGCTGGAGTGTTCACACATAGGCTGTACTGTGGCCTACTCAGCAGGACCTTCCCTGAAGAGGCCCTGGGACCTCGAAGGAGCACAAGTTAACTCTGAGTGGGCACAGGGGCTTGAGTAGGATTGCCAGGAAGTCCAAGGTTCCATGTTGCATGTGAAATGGCACCCTGCTTAGGCGGAGGCAGGAGCCTGGCTGGAGATGTCCTCATGCCACCACATGCTTCCACGAGCTGCAGCCGCATCAGGGAGTGGTAACCTCGTAGGATCGGGTAGTAAGAAGCTGGCCTCAGGTGGCTGGCTGCTCATCTCTAGCCAGCTCCCCTCCAAGCTGAGTGAGAACCTAGGACAGCAAATGTCTCTCTACTAGGCTACCCTCTCAAATGGCTCAGCCTCCAACTGAGCCTCAAGACCAAGCATTTCCTGTCTGGATCAGACTGATTTTGGTTTTGTCTTTTTATTTATTTTTTAGATTTATTTATTTATTTTTATTTGTTTTAATTACACTCATGATATTCATTAATTACACTCAAGATATTAATTACATTTGTGGTATTCATTGATTATATTTGCAGTACTCATTCAATAATTGTATTTATGATATTCATTAATTACATTAATTGTATTGATTTATTCCATTCATGATATAATGTTCTCGTACTACTGTCCATTTGTGGGACTTTTCCATCACACAAAACAGAAATTCTGTACTTAGGAAATCATTGCTCTATATTCCTTTCTTCTCCATCTTGAGATAACGTCTAATCTTTCTGTCTCTATGAATTTGTATATTCTATATATTTCATGTAATACAATTCTATAGTATTTGTCCTTTTATTGAATGTAAAAACATTTTATGTACAACTGCAGAAGAAATAATACACAGATAGCTTGAACATAAAAACAGGTTATAATTCAAAAGTCCAGTGTTATTTTAAACAGTAAAATATTTTCTCTGTAGAAAATAATAAGGTTTTGTCTTTTTAAAAAAGCTTTCACATATTGCATGTTTTTCCTCCCTACACACCCCAATCTCCAAAGCTCAGCTTCATTGTGACTTCAGTTAACTTGGTGCGGGAATATCTCTGCAAAGGACCTTTTTTGTTTTGTTTTGTTTTGTTTTTGAAGAATTCATTGTTGCTGCTAAGAAGCTTAATATAAATTAAAGAAGGAATTAGGCAACATTAAGACATCAAAATGGGCATGCGGGGCCCATCGCCTCGTCTCCTCCCAATCAAAGGAGTGTGTGAGCCGTCAAGTGTGCTCAAGAGCCTTAGAAGGAACTTGGTTTCGTGGTTACACGGGCCTGTCTGCCGCCCCCTCCCCTAATTCCTTTTGTTACTGGGACGGCAGAATTCAGTTCTGATTTTTTTTTTTAATTAATCACCTTATCTCTTTAAAGCAAGTTGCATCTTTGTTTACATACATGACCAGTGCAGAGAAGGGACGAGGGAAATCAGGACTGGTACCCGCAGCTAGCGAGGACAGGCCTGTGAGACAGTGAGCACAGGGCCACACCTGCCAGTACATGGCAGGAGGACCAGTCACTCCCACAGAAGTTCAGAGGGAACCCAGAAGGCACCAGCTTGTTCTCCCCAGATCTCCAAGATCTGCCCTCTGGCCTGTCCCTGGCCAAGTGAGGAGCAAATGACAAGCCAGCCATGGCAAAGGGAGTCCCACATCCAGATCCCAGCGCTATCATATAGCTAGAGGGCATACACCTTGGCTCACCTCATCTGGACCCCTGCGCGTTAAGTGCAACCAAGGCCTGCTGTGAGTCAGATGTGACTGCCAGGCCTGCATTAAAGCCTCTTCTACCTTATCAGCTCATCCATTCCTGTCATGCCAGCCAGAACCCCCACTCCACACAAGCTGGCTTCTACCTTCCAGCAGCATCAGCAGGCCCTATGCAGAGACAGGTCACCTCCACTCAGAGCTTCTATTGCACACGGCTCCGCATCCTGTCCAGCTGCAAGCCTGTTGAACTCGGACTCTGTGGCCATCCAGCTGCCAGCCCAGCAGTCCTCACCAGGATGCTGTCCCAGGGGAACTCCTACCCCCATTCACTCTGCCCTCCTTCTACAGCCTCCTCATAGCTGCTCTGGCTTCAGTGAGTCCCTGAGGGGCCTACTGACCCCAAGATGCTTACAAGGGCTCCTTTCCCACTGGGGGGTGCCAGCTGCCCACCAACGTGAAGGCCCCTCTTCTAGTCTGGCCCCTGACATGAAAGCGACGCCAGCAATTGGAGGCAATTTGCTGGCCTTTGATGGCCACTGCCGGGCGGCACCCTCGCTGGGCTTGAAAAACTTCGCTTCCCACATTCTTCCCTGATTGCCCAGTGGAGCCAAGACCCAGCAGCCTGCAGCCCATTGTGCCTTTGTATGGGGCTGGCGCACAGTGAGAAAGGCCAGCCAGGCCCTGGGAGAGGTCCCCATGGGAAGCCATGAGCAGTGGTGTCACATAGGGTCACTGCCACCCCCACTACATCCTGGGGTCTGGGCTCAAAAGAGAGTAGAGTAGGCTCCAGGACTCGTGGTGTCTAGGGAGAGAGGAGGCCTCCTGAACAGGGGACATCATGGGCTACCTCAGCCCCAACACATCCCCTGCCAGGAGAAGTCTGGTGCTGGCACATGGGAGAGGACCAAAGTCCAACCTGGTGTCTGGTCCAGACTGCTCTCTGGACCACTCGAAGGGCAGGCATGTTTTTCCCAGGCCTCACCACTGACCTGTTCATCTGAGTGGGATACATGCAGGTGCATGTAGCATGGAGGGACTGGCATGTATGTAATAGAGACGAGTGCATGTGGGTGTGAGTGTGATGTGTGTATGTGTGTGTGTGCATATGTGGGATATGCAGGGATATAGATAGATAGATAGATAGATAGATAGATAGATAGATAGATAGATAGATAGATATACATACACAGGGCCATGGGTGTGTATAGTATAGGTGAGTACTGATGGCTGTACATGATATGTAGTGTATGTGTGAAACAGTGGATACATGTGACATATGGGAGTACATGTAAAGGGGTGTGGGTTCATGGAGGGTAGCATGAAGAGGTGTAAGTATGATGATGTTGGGTGCTGCATACATCATGGGATGCCTCCAACACATTCATGTTCCCTCAGGAGACCTAGAGGGCTCCATGCCCAGCAGTGGGAAGATATCACCACTCACCGGCCTCTGTGAAGTAGGCACTACACAACCACAGTGAAAACAGGTGCTCAATGAGGCTCCTAGGAGGGACTCCATTTAGCTCGGGGCAGTCAGGGGACGTGCTCCAAGGAGCAGTGGCAGAGTGAATTCAGTGGGTGGAAAGGAATTCAGCTCACAGAAATGAATGATCAAGAGCCCTTGCTTGGTTTCCTGTGGTTGATGGTCAGAGTGAGACAGGAGCATTGGGAATGGAGAGGCAGAGGAGGCAGGCATGGCTCTGAGTGAGGACATACTCCTGCTGGTGGAACAGGTCCCAGTGTCATGTGGGCCTCAGAGGACTCTCTCTGGTGGCCAGGGAGTAGAGCAGGAGGCAGCAGGAATGGCCAATGGGGCTGAGGAGCTGGGAGAGCCTGTCCCTGAACCTGCCCTGAGATCTCTGTTCTAGCTGGAAGCAGCTGTGCTGGACACTTTGACCTTGGTGCCCATAAAGGAGCTCTACCCATGCTCAGCCTCACCCTTCCCAGGCACAGCCGGAGCATGCTAGAAGCAAGGCCACTGGCCTCAAAGTGCCAGCCTGCTTCCTGACCACAGCTGCCCTGGGCCCCACCCCCAGGCTGTGGGGTCCCACCTGGACCTCCTTCCCCTGCTTGCCTGTGTGCTAGGGTGCACTGCTATACATTGTCCCTTGTCAGGGTTCAGGAGTGGGCACACTGTGGGACCCGTGTAGCTAGACCTCTGTGCCTAACCAGGGTTACCCAGCGCCCTTGGGCAGTGCGGAAAAGTAGAAGAAAGGCACTACTTGTGACCCTTGTGGTCCCTGGTGGCTAGGCCTGGAGCCATCTGGTCTTTTCTCTAGAGCTCAGTTGATAGGGATCTTCTGAAAGTTTTGCCTGCTGCATTTTTTGAACTAAGTTTAGAATACATGTTTGGTATAGAGGTCAAAAGTCAACTTTGTGTGTCTTCCTGTTTCTGTCCCTAATTTAGTTGAGACAAAGTCTCACTGAACCTGGAGTTCACAAAATTCATCTAGACTGACTGGCCAGCAAGCCCCAGGGACTTCCTGACTTTACCTCCTGGACACTAAGGTTATAGGTGCACACCACTTTGCCCAATTTCTTACCTGGCTGTTGGGGATCTGAACTCAGGTCCTTGGGCTTGCAAATACATTACCAAATAAGCCATCTCTGTGTCCTCGCCCCTAGCATGAATCTGTTTTTAAATGTTCATTGAGTCGCATTTAGTCCTACTGAACACCGCTTTACTATGGCAAGGGGATTTGTCTTATCAGCCCTTGGTCTCAGGTCCCCTCTAACCGATGTTAGACATGTGGTTCTTTGATGCTCAAACACAGATGGGGACCAGACCACCTTAGTCACCAGCACTGCCTGCCACCCACTGTGGGACCTTGGGCAAGTGTGAAGCTCTTGAGCACCTCAGTTCCTCCAGCCCTGATCAGTGAGAACTGGGCACCTCCGCACATCTGGGCCCACATGGCACATGCTTGTCTGTTCTGCATCCCGTGGTTGACTTGGACTGTGCAAGAACCATCTCACAGGCTGTTTCTAGCTGCTTGACCTTTGGGTTCTTGGTCCTAGGGCTTTGCCTCCAGTCCTGTAGGGTCTCACCAGCACTGACAGCTAGGAGCCAGAGTCCCCAGTGCAGGTCACATGGGCAAAGACAGAAACCTCACTGGTCACAGGAAGACAACAGATACAAAACCATGGAGATAATAGAGTGTGCCAGAGGAGATGGAGTTAGAGGAGAGAACTAGAGCGGTGAGGGCCAGAGAGGCTGGGTACAGTGGCCAGGTAGCTAGGAGGCCTGAGAAGTGACCTCTGAATAGAACTTAGAAAAGTGCTCTTAGAACTCCAGGGCGTGCTTCATCCTAGCTGAGGGGCTGACAAAGCCAGAAGTGTGCAGAGGTGGATATACGGATATGCAGGACCGGGAAGCTGATGTTTGCTATTTGCCCAGGCACGTAGGAAGAGCTGGGAGAATGGGGTGGCAGGGTGGGAAACTGTCCTGCCTGATGGCACCCTAGGCTATAGATGTGGGCACCCTAGCTGCCTGCTGACTCCCTTGACCCAGTCATCACCCTTTTTCCCACAGAACAAGCATATACCTCATGGACTTGGCCATGTCACAGATTCCTTCTACCTCTATAGCCTGCCAACAGTCTCTGTGGGGGTCCCTGTCACCCGAGCATGCGTCCAGCAGTCTTTTTCAGAGAGCCTTGCATTAGGAACATCAAAGCTGCTACCACTGCCCTCCCAGGGACACAGGGTCATTTCCTTAAGTTACTCGTGCTATCTAGGGCTATCTGCCTCCAAACCTGTTGACTAAAATCTCTCCAGGGGAGCTGGCTTGGACTGTGTGCCTCCTCCCGGCTGTCCACTGATCCTACAGTGCCAAGTATCTTTAAAAGGAAAGCCCTGGGCAGTTGAGAGACAATTGCAGCCTGAGCTGGGCCACGAGCCTGTGGTGGGTACTTGGCATATGCCACCTGGCCAAAGGAAAGGGAGTCACTGAAGAAACGGTGTGATATCTGCCATATGCCCCAGGAGTTGTTGGGACAGGTTTTTGGTAGACCCTTGATGGTGTTCCCAGACCCCTGTGATGGCTGAGGCGACCAAGCTGCTCAGTGGCCACAGTATTGCTTGTGCCAGATTCCTCTTCCATCCCTGCCTGCTCTGTGGTGATGCGGCATGCACTGTGTGTAACCAGAGCCATCACAGATGAGATGGACTGCTGATTGGGCCACACCTGTCTCCCCAGCATGGCACAGACGCTCTGGAGCCCTGCACCTCTTCAGTGATCAGACCTCCTGGCACCAGAGAGAGACAGGCCCGTACCATTTGTCAGGGTCTGGTGCCAGCAGGAGGAAGGCCCAGCTCTGATTCAGGGACTCAGATACCTGCAGGCCTGGCACCAGCCCAGGGCCCTCTTCTTGCTCCAAGGCCTAGGCCCCGTCTGGGAGGAGGCAAAGCCACAGATGCGGGGCTAAAGACCAGGCAGCTGCGGGAGGGCACCTTCTCCTTGCTGCACTCTGGCGGGGGCAATGGGCAGCTTGGCTCTAGGATACTGCCAGCAACTTCAAGCCCCTAGCTTTCCCAGGGGGTCCAGGATTTGAGGTAGCTAACAGTCTCACTTTTGTCTGTCAGAGTGAGCCCAAACCCTTCATACAGTGAGACAGGCCATCCCTAACTGACCTCAGTTTTCCAGGGATATACCACTTTTTAAATGTCCAGAGATTAGGGGCTGATGCAGAGTGCTTGGAGAGCCCTCTTCAAGATCATTGCCAGAGCCAGGCAGTGGTGGTGCACACCTTTAATCCCAGCACTTGAGAGGCAATGCAGGCAGATCTCTAAGTTCAAGGCCAGCCTGGTCTAGAGTGAGTTCCAGGACAGCCAGGGCCACACAGAGAAACCCCGTCTTGAAAAACAAAAAACATTGTCAGAGGCCCACATGCAGGTGGATGCTGCCTTTCAGAATCAGGACTGTCAGGAGATTTCCCCCAGGTGCCAGTAGGCACTAGCAGGCACTGCTTGAGCCTCTGCCCAGCGTCTCATCTGGAAACCCAAGACAGTCGGTTGTAAATATCAACACAAGAAGAAATAAGCATGTGAGATGCTGGATTCGATCTAACCAGTGCAGCGTCTGCAGCTGCCAGGTGCTGTCAGTCTGCAGCTTAACAGAAAACAGCTAAGCTGCCATGCACAGCCTTTCCCTGAAGGGCCATGGGACATCTTCCATGTTAGAGCAGAAAGGATGTTCTGCATGAAGAAAGATCGTACTGAGCTCTTGGAGACGGAGAAGAGCCCAACCTTATTCAGGGTGGGTGGTGAGGATGGAGGAGCCAACTAGAGATAGTGTCTCCCAGAGCCTGGGTGAGACCCCCACACACAAGACCTCTAGCCAAGGAGAGCTGATTAAACCTCCCAGCTGTTCCCTGCTCACCTCTGGTCTGCTGAGGCTCCCCTCCTCTGAACCCACCCAGAGGCACAAGGCACAGAACCTGAGAGAGCCTGCTACAGAGTCAGACTTCCGGCATAAGGGGGAAAGAGGCTGTCTCCACGGCGGCCAGAAACCTCAAGTGGCCTGTCTGGCAGGTGGAACGGTGTTCTCAGAGAGCATTAGGCCCTTAGGGACCAGGTGAGCAGCCAGAAGATTAGAGAGTTGTGCCCCGAAGTGACTGGCTAGTAGTGAATTAGGTGTGGGGAGGAGTCAGAAAGGCCCTACCTTGTTGGGCAGAGAGGGTGATACTGGGTGGGAAGGGCATGGAGCTGGGAGACAAGGAGGCCGCTCTGCCTACAGTGAGGCAGTGACACTTTTTTCCCTTGCAGGTGGCCTCAGCCCTGAGTCCAAGAAGATCCTGACACCTACACTCAAGAAGCGGAACCGAGCTGGCCGCGGGGAGACCGCCAAGCCAGAGGAGAGCGCCGAGCGGCCAGAGCCCATGCAGCCTGTGACACTCAGCCTGTCTTTCAAGCGCTATGTCTTTGACACCCAGAAGCGCATGGTACAGACTCCCTAAGTGAACCAACCCCCCAGGGCCTCTTGCCAGCTACAAGCCAGACCACAGTGCCAGATGCCCCCAATGTGCCTCAGTCTCCCCAATCCTGCAGGCAGCCCATCCACTGCCATCCCCACTGATGTCGAGCCCCTCTGAGAAGACCTGGGGAAAGTGAGGAACAGTGCCAGAAAGGCTGCCACTCCATTCCTGCACCCACACAGGAGAGCAACAAAGCCCTGCTTGGAAAGGGCCTTAGCAGAGCCAGCAACCTGGGCCTCACAGGCTTCCCCGGTTAGGGCGTCTGTAGTCACTCTCAGCCCTATCCCAAGTAACTGGCACCCTCCAACTGGAAATAAATATCCCATCTATGACCTAGCCACCCATGGTCTGCCTGTGTCCCACGGCTTACCAGGAATCACGGCATTGTGTGGCGTTGGGTGAGGACTCAGAGCTGCTAGGACCACCCAAGTGGCTCCTGGGGTGTCATGGGCCTTGAAGAACAGAGGCTCTCTGAGTAGCTGAGTCTAGTAAGGTCCCTTGGGCGGGGGCTAGCACCCTAGGGTTCTATCTTGACACTAGAGGTCAGTAGACCCTGACCTCCAGTTTGGGGACCAGACTCTCGAGGGTACTAGACCAGGGATGGAGCCACCTGGACCTTGTCCATGTTCATCTCCAGCCCCAGCACCCTCAGGCTTAGCATGGGAACTGAGATGGGGCGAGAGGGTGGAACTGACCAATGAGGGAATCAGAGCTTTTCCAGACACCTGTAAGGGCAGCAGATGTCCTGGCGCTTCCCTGTTTGGCCTCCAGACAGACGTGAAGGCCTCCCTTTATCCCAGTAATCAGTGCATTATGCTTTAATTTTCAAAAATGGCATTAAAAATATTAACAGGGGCAGGTTGTGATCAAATGACTTGGGTCTGTTAAGCCCCAGAGCAGAGGGCAGAGGAAAAGGAGCCAGGCTACAGAACACAGCGTCCCTGTAAACCATGGCCCTAATCAAATACCCCATCAGCCCGCCAAGCCCCTCATGCCTCCAGGAGACCAGGGTGGCAGCGGCTGCCCTTCACTGTCCTTGGCCAGGCCTCAGGCAACCATAGTCAGAACAGCCTAGAGCTGAAGACAAGCAGGGCCTGGGCTTTGTTTTGCTGCCAGACCCCTAAGGAGCAGCTTACCGCAGGACTCCATGGTACCCTTGCCACTACGCTGTCAGTCCCCTGGCCTGGATGTGACCTGGAGGACAGCAGACGTCGTGAGTGTGATCACAGTCACTGCGGGTGTTCCTCTAGCTCCAGGAAACCCCACTGCTGCTGCCCGTGTGAGCACCTCAGGGTGCTGCCTCCTGCTTGGTCCTAAGCATACCTGTGATCCCTGTGCTGTCCTAAGCACTGGGCCCTCATTCAGCCCCACCCAGACTTGAAGACTGCCATACCTGAAGGACAGGGTCACTGGCTGAGCTACCCCAGCCCGGCCCAGCCCTGCCCACCAGTTAGGATGCCTGAGAAGAGCAGCCAGTTAAAGACAGTGAGGCCCAGGCTTGGGCAAGGGTCTCAAGGCAGTTAGCCAAACAGGCTGAGGTCCCACAGTCCCCTACATCACTCCTGGGAGCAGAAGAGGCCTTCCAGAACGGTGGCCTCTAAGCATGGGTGAGTGGCTGAGCCAGGTCTGAGTCCTCATAGGTAAGGAAGCCATTCTGCTCAGCATGGGGCCTGAACCAGGAACCTCCCCTGGCCAAGGGGCCTGGAGCTGACTCTTCTTAGGGTCCCTGCAATTTGGGGCATATTATCCCTGTCTGCCCTGAATGGAGTTTATGACCTTGGTTAAGTCCCCAGCCTGTCTCTCAGAGTCCCCATTATATAAGGGAAGCCACTGCTTCATGAGGTAGATCTGAGAACTTGGGGCTCTGCTGAGCATAGAGCTGCCATCACACCCCTGCAGCCTGGGAGCAAGCCCCACATGTGCCCACATTGAGGGACAGAGACCTGTAAACCACAAGAGGCAGTTCAGCCAGCTGTAGCTCTGGCACAGCTCCAGTTCAGCCATTTTCTCCAGGACCTGTATGTGGGTGGAGTCTCCATGTCCAGACCCCCAGCATCTCTCCTGAAGACTGTTTTCCTTAAAGCCCAGAGTGAGAGCTTAGACAGAGGGAAGGGAAGGCACATAGAAGAGCCCAGGGCTGAGCTCTGGGAGGGGTTGCTCAGCATGTGACCCCCACAAAGCCTCTAGAACCCTGAGAATGGGTATGACGCAGGCCTGCCCAGTGTGGCCTGAGAACACAGCAGCCCCAGGAGAGACCTCTATCAGGCATGGCATCAGTAGAAACCCGAACACCCATTAGTGAGTTAAAGCCAGGGTGCCCAGTCTGGAGGGTGGCCCAGCCAAGGCAGCAGTGGCAGGGAGCAGGGTGTACTGCTGACCAGGACTGGCTACAGGCAGGGCCCAGCTCCAGGACCCGCCAGCCCTCCTCACATGGTCCCAGGCTCCCGTGTTTTAGGGAAGACAAGCTTCATTGCAGCCATAGCCCACAGGAACTGCTTGGGGTCTCCGTGCCATGGGTTAGGGCACTAGACAATTCCAACCCCCCTGCCATGGTGCTGGGGGTATGTCCTCGGAAAAGAGGCACCCTCTGGCCTCCTGCACAATGTGAAGTCACAGCTAGTGTCGCACTATTGGCTGGGTGGGGGCAGCATGATTGGCAGGCCCTGGAGCATGGGGCTAATGCACCAGCACAGAGATAAGGCTTATCTGGAACCGTCCCTGGAATCGAGACTCTGATGGAAACAGGCCCGGGGTTAATATATTTTTGATAGATAACGGCTGGTAAATGGGAAGCCCTGGGGGCCTGGGGCAGAAGGGGCAGCCTCTGCCCTCCCCAGCCATGCACATGTGCACCTGGGTCTGTGTGTGTACAGAGCCTCTGGACAGGGCCAGTGTCTGGACACCATGTACTCAGGGCTTGTCTGCTACTGCATGTCTGCCATCTGCCTAGGGGTGGAATAAGGAGGTGGGACCTGGTGTACGCAGAGTGGTGACCCACGGAGCACAAAGGTGGGTGAGCATCTTCTCTAGGGCCTGGTAAGACTAACGATAGGAGCTGTCAGAAGTGCCCAAACCCAGGGCCTCAGCCAGGTGGAATTCCCTCCTACTTGGTGATCCTAGCCCCGGCTTCCTCAACACTGCTCATGGCCTCCCAGTTCCTAGTGCGGCCCTCCCATGAGGGTCCTCTATGACCCTTCTTTCTGCTAAGAGACCCCAGAGGCTCCATGAGTAAGATTGAAGAGAGACTAGGAGTTTGCCAGGGGAAGAGGGGCATGCTGTTGAGGGACCCGAAGTGTAGGCTCTAACAAGGAGAACTGAGAGATGGCTAAAAGAAGGTCAGGGCTTCCCAAAGCCCATCTTTCCAGGAGCCTCCACAGGGAGGAGCCCTCGTTAGAAAGAGTGATCACCCCAGCACTGAGAGTGGAGTCAGCCATTAATTAGCTTGCTCAGCCATCAACAGGCTTGACTGCAACAGGGAGTAGGTGCAGGGCATGGGCACTGGCAGGGGGCTCACAGGGAGACTGAAGAGGAGACCTAGGGAATCCTGAAGAACAGCAGCAGGGTGGGTCCCCGGACCCTGACCCTGACCCTAGTTGGGAGTCCCTGTGAGATGACCAGCTCCGGGCTAGGGAGGTTTCTGGATGTAGGAGGGAAGCAGTTCAGGATGACAGTGGAGAGGGGCTGTTTGGAAGGTTTGGAGATTCAACACAGGTGCTGGAACTTGGATGTAGGGACAGAATTGTGCAGGGCATCAAAGAAGCATCTTTGGACACTGGCTGAGGTCCCTGTGTATGCCGTCCTGGCCCAGCACAGGGACACGGACCTACCTGTCCTGCACTCACTAGACTTGGAGAGAGCGGATCGGACTTTCCCACGAGCCTGGACGCTTTCTCCCACCTCAGCTTGCATGCGCAGGCCCAGCTCCGAGGCCTGTAGGTCAGAGGTCCTGAGCCCAGGCCTAGGTGTTGCTCAATACACTAGGATCCCCCAACGTTATCATGGGGCTAGAGGGGAGACCAGCAGCACAACAGTGACTTCCTGCGGCCACAGCTGGGGCCCCAGATAAAGAGTGCTAGAGCCTGGTGACCCTTCTAGGGACACCCTTTGGGCACACCTCCCACATGACCACCTCTGGGCCCAGGTTCTGCTCGGCCCTGGCTTGCCCAGTTCCAAGGGACCACTGTGTGGTGAGGATTTCCTCCTCAGTATGGTTCCCATCAGCCCTGCCCCTTCCCTGAGCCACAGGGCTGCCTGAGGCAGGGATGCCGATGGCCAGCGACTTTTTCTACAGCAGGGCTCCAGGAGGAGACTTAGGTGTGGCCCACTCTCCAGCTCCTGGCCTCTGCTCTCCACATCTCCTGTCTCTTTCTGTTTCTCTTGTCCTTGTACCAGGACAGTTGGTGAGCAGGTGGGAGGAAGGAGTGTCGGCCTCATTGACCAGGCCCACGGGGTCTCCTGGCTCTCGTCCAGACCCCTCCCCTCTGCAGTTCACATCCTGTAGGCTGTACTCTGGCAGCCACCGTGCCCAGGCTCTACTTCATGAGCCAGGGGGACTCCCAGCTAGGGGACTAGAAAAGCAGGAAGGGACAGACTTCCCAGCGACACAGGAAAGGACCCTGGAAACCTGAATTTCTCAAAGGCCTCGTGAGTTTTTAGACCAGGTTACAGAGACCAGATTCCTGCTCCTCCTCGACCCTTAAGCCCATTACGTACACAAAAGTGTCCCCACCCTGTCAGCCCTGAGCTTCGGCACTGACCTCACCATGTTACCCCCATCACTAAGTTCAGCGTCATTGTCACCCCACCCTGTCACCACTGTCGTCACCAACAACAGCACCCGTGATGCACCAGGCCTGGGAAGAAAGCCTGTCTGTACACTCCGCCACCCATCCCCTAGTCTAGCCGGGAATACACACTGGCCTCGGGCCCCAGTAGAGAGCACAGCTCTGTGTGGGGATCGTCCCACTTGTTTCCTTGCGATAGTGACACAAGCCATCCTGCATCGTGGCCTGTCCTCCTGCAGAGATGTAGAGATCCATTCTCAACGTGGCACTCCTCAGGGTGGCTGCCAGTGACAGCTCAGGCCCTTTGCTGGTGTCCTGTGTCTAGTCATGCATCTAAATACTTTATAAACCCGGTTGTAAACACCTGTAATTCCAACACTTGGATCAGAAATCCAAGGCCATCTTCCTCCCTGTGGACTACCAGGGAAAGGCTGAGACCGTCGAGCTGGGGCTGGAGTGCTCTGAGCTGACTCTGGATCTGCTTCGTGGGGGTTTAGGGCCAGCCTCAGCGGAGGTAGGTGACCCTGCAGAGGTGAGTGGCTTTTTAGGAGCAAGCTAGGCGAGATACCTGCAGTGTGGGATTCCTGAGAAAGTGGCTAGCTGGGCTTCGGATTTGGTGCTGGGGAGGCCTGAGCTAGACACACAGTAGGGCCATGAGCACAGAGGCAGTGAAGCCAGGGCCACACCACTGTGGGAAGGAGACAGGGCCTTGGAATTCCGTGCCTCTTGGAACAATGGTTCTGGAAAGCTGGGTGCAAGGTGTTCGTTCCATAGGGTTGGCTCACAGGGGATGGATAGAATCAGATGACACTACCGTAATTGCCAGGTCTGGGGAAGAGGCCTGCAGTGACAGCCCCAGGCAGCTGCTTACAGGTGCAGACTGGCGCCACTGAAGGCAGGTGGTGTGGGTGGGTGCTGGACAGAACTGCGCAAAGGCAGAGAAAGATGGGGCAATACTTCTAATCAGACGTGAGCGGAGATGGCTGAGTGATAGCCAGTAATTGTGATATCTCCCAATTCTTGGTACTTGCCTGGAGGGAAAGAAGCATCAGTATGCTGTCTGGTCCTGCCAATCACTGCTCCCAGCTTCCCTGAGGGGGTATGGCCTTCTCCAGGCCTGGCCTCAGCTAGGTCAGAGCCCATGGGCAGTTACAGGCTGGGTCTCCTCTCTGGGATGCAGGCTCTCTCATTTGTGGCTTCCTAGTCTCCATAGGGGGCAGAGAGGCTTCATTCTAGGCCCTATATAGCCCAAAGGACAGCAGAGCTCTGTGGCCTGTGGCATGGACAGGCAGTGGGCCACCGATAAGAGAGACAGTTGTCAGAGTCATGGGGACCACTGATAAAGCAGACAAGCATCTCCCGGTGGCCGGAAGGTACTGAGAGGGCCGGCAGGGGCACCCACATGGGTGGACATGCTGAGGCTGCTGGTTCCGGGCAGGACCCCTCCAGCCTCAACAGGCATCCAGGCAGCTGCTGTGTGTACCCAGCCTGGAAAGGAGACCTCCACATGGATTCCCAAGGCTCCCCAGCATTCCAGATCCTCCCTACAGCCCTAGTGCCACCAGCAGGGAGGGACCTTAGCAGGAGCAGTCTTCCTCTGTGTCCATCTACACTTCCAGTTAAGGACACATAGCCAGCACAAGAGCACCCTGGGAAGTTGGAGCTGCTAGGGAAGTAGGGCCCTCTATCATGTGACAAGCCTGATGTGGACGTGGCACATACTCTCACAAACTCCTGTGACATCCTGCAAGATGAGAAGTCTCACCCCTTTGTGCTCTTTGCTGAGACCCAGGGAGGCCAGGTGACAGGCCCAGAGTCACACTGTCTAGGGTACTCAGGCACCCTTGAGTATACAAGTGGACACTGGACTCCTTGGGAGCCACCTGCCAGCCCTCAGGTATGAGGTATCAAGGCCGGTGGCGGAGCTGGGCTGGCTCAGGCTCTGTTCTAGGTGGGGCTTGCTGGTTCCCATTCTAGTTTCACCCCAAGAAACACAGTTAAGGCTCAGAGACAGTGGAGAACCTCATGGTGCCATCTGGGATGGTGTGTGGCCTGGGGACTCCGAACCCAGTCTGAAGAGCCCAGAGTCCACACCCTTCCAATAGAGGTCCATCTTTGTGTATTTTGTCACCCTGTGTGTATATATATATATGGGACATCCTTCTTTTTTTTTTTTTTTTTTTTAAAGATTTATTTATTAATTATGTATACAATGTTCTGCCTGCGTGTGTGCCTGCAGGCCAGAAGAGGGCGCCAGATCTCATTACAGATGGTTGTGAGCCACCATGTGGTTGCTGGGAATTGAACTCAGGACCTCTGGAAGAACAGCCAGTGCTCTTAACCGCTGAGCCATCTCTCCAGCCCCTGGGACATCCTTCTTAACAGTGGGCAACAGTCCCTTTCCCTGGGACCTATTATGCTTCACACTAGGGTGAAGGGGGCAGTTCTTCTCATAGGGACTGTCCTGCTTTACACTGGGGAGGGCAGTTCCCCTGCCCTGCCTTATACACTAGAACCCATCCTGCATTATACTGGGGGAAAGTCCCTCTCACGGCCCTAGCCATGTACCTGCCTTGTTCATTCCACACGCATGGTGAGAGGGGACCCACCAGCATGTCACTGTCTTGATGGAATATGGGGACAGGACCTTTCTCTGCCTGGGGATGCAGAGCTGCCATCCCTGGTTCACCACGAGAGCAAGCAGTCCACAGCAGGAAGGAATGATACCTACCCAGAAAAGACAGGAATGGAGAGTGGCCCCTGGAGCTTGGCCCAGCTGTGCTGACCCACGCTGTGGATGCACTGCCATGCTCCCCACACCACCAGAGCCTGTTGGAGCCAGCTCTCTCTTGTGTGAGTCAGTGTGAGCAGTGGTCAGTGGGCTTCTTAGCAATCTGGGGTATGTCCTGGGTCCTGAAGGAGGCATGTGTGAACCCATGACCCATCAGAGAATCTTGCCTAGGCCAACACTCTATCCCTGCCATGAGTCCTCAGCCAACCTACCCAGCGCTTGCTCTATGTGCCTCCCTGGGCTGGAGTGCCCACCTGGGGCCACATATGCCCCATTCTGCCCTCAAGTCCCCACCCTGCCACAGAGCCACCACCCGACAGCTGGGCACCCAGGTCCAGCCTATCAGTTCTGTTGAATCCATTGCACCCTTAAATATATCTGTAATATTTTATTGTGTGTATGGGTACTTTGTCTGCATGTATGTCTGTACCACATGCAAATCGGTGCCCACAGAGGCCAGAGAGGGAGATAGATTTCCTGAGATTAGAGTCACACAAAGTTGTGGGCCACCGTGTGGGTGCTGAGAATCTAACCTAGGTCCTCTAGAAGAGCAGCCAGTGTTTTTAACCACTGAGCCATCTCTCCAGCCCCACTTACGTATTTGAAGCTGTGCTGCCAGCCCTCCCCAGTAGGCATGATTTAGGGCTGTGTTATGGCCCTGGGTAAAATGCACCGTTAGCTCTATCTCCAGCCGTGACTAAGTAACAAAACGTGGACTTGAGCCTCTTGCTGTGGTACAAGCCCTGCCCCTCACAACTGCTCTCCGTTGCAGCCACCATGCCTGACTTCCTCCTGCAGGCTCCTGACCTCCACCAGACTCACCCTGCCTTGAGGAAAGAGCCTCATCTAGCTCCCAGCTTCTTGACACCCTAGTTTCTCTGAGTGCCGGGGAGGCTCGGGCAATGGGCCTCTCACACAGAACCCCAACACTCCTGGCATCCATCAACACAGTGGCGTCTGTCAGCAGGTAGCCCTTTCCTGCACGCTGACCCCACCCAGGGAATGTTCCCTCGGCTCAACCCAGAGGAAATTTCAGGTCACAGCCTACCTAGAGAAAATGGCAGCCAGGGCTCATAGGAAGATAGAGAATGGGCCCCTGGGTAGATGAGAAGAGAGACAGATAGACACACACACACACACACACACACACACACACACACACACACACACACGCCTGAAGTTGCCCAGGCTGACCTCCACTCTGCCTTGGCTTCCCTGTCCACAGACTTAGTGAGCAGTGTTGAGTATAGACACCTTGGCAGTTTTCACAGAGGCCATGTACAAATTTAGCACCCCATGTCCAAAGCTAGGCAACACTTTTGATTGCTCATGTCTGCTGTGTGCACATGTGCGCATGTGTATGAGACTGTGCACCCGGACCCCACCCTAGCCTCCTCTGGCTGTCATCGCCTCCTGAACAGTGGGCCTGCTACTACTACCTCAGGGTCACCGCCAGGACTGGGAATGAGGCACAGTCACAGACCTGTCACCTCACCCATGGCTGTTCATCTGTCTCTGGGCCTCTGTTCTCTCCTCTAACCTCTGGACTCCTCTGCACCACTTTTTCAAAATGAACAGTACCATGTGACCATCCTCTGCAAACTCCCTTGCAGCCCTGGTCTCTGTCTTCAAACCTTTGGTCTGGTTTGTTGTTGGTTTTTTTTTTTTTTTTAATTTTTTTAAGGGTTAGGGGCTGGAGAGATGACTCAGTGGCTAAGAGCACTGACTTCTCTTCCAGAGGACCTGGGTTCAATTCCCAGCACCCACATGGTGGCTCACAGCTGTCTATAATTCCAGTTCCAGGAGACCAGACACCTTCACCCAAGACATACATGCAGGCAAAACACATAAAAGAAAAATAAATAAATTTTATATTTTTTTAAAAAAGGTTGATATGTCTTGTGTTTGTGAGGAGGTAGAGTGACCTGAAGAACACAGGTAAGAAATGATCCACTCCAAAGCAACCAGGACTGCCACTAAAAAAGGCTACATACAACGGGTAGGGGTGGGGTATTCGGACTACATTGATGTGTTACCCACATAACCTTCCATGGGACAGAGGTGTCTGTCATCATGGGGTCCACATTCACAACTACTTAAGTCCCCTTCTTCACGGACAGGTTCCGTTCAGTCCAGAGTGTGGGAGTCCGGGTGTGCGGAGTGAGGCCCTGGCTCCTCCCTACGGCTGCCCTTGGCCCTTCATCAACCCCCAGCTCCATGCTGCAACCCTGGACTTGGGGCTTCATTCCTGTGCCCTGATCTGGCTGGCCAATGGAGAAAGGGAAAGACAGAGACACTGAGAGGGGGGGTGGTAGAGAAAGGGGGAAAAAGTGAACAAAACACTAGACAGAGAGGCAAAGGGAGCTAGCTGATAGGTCAGAGATCCACAAGGCAGGGCGAGGCCAGGCCACTCTGCCTGGACTGACTGCAGTTAAAGCCTGTAATTGATTCCCTCGATGAGGACCATTTCAGTGCGGAGAAGTAAGGTTTTCTTCTAAGATGGAAATAAAGATTAATTTGCAATTTCCTTCCTCACTGCACATGTGAGAACAGCCCCTGCTGAGAAGAGCTCAGCCCTGCAGGAGAGCGGCAGACCTGGCCTCATGGACAGGGCCCCAGAGCAGCCTGGAGCGCTCCAGATCTGTCAGTGCCAGGCTCACATGGAGAGGCCCACCTATGCCAGCTCCAAGTGCTCAGACCAAGGTCTCTGGGGTCCGAACCGTGGCTTTGGTTCTGAGCCAGTGGTCTTGAGGGAGCAGTCTAGGCTTGGGGAGGAATCGGAATCACAGTGCCTCCACAGCCAAGTCAGACACCCCTGCAAGAAATGGCCATCAGGAACAAGTGGAGAGTTCTGCATGTTTTCCTCAACTTCCTCTGGGCCCTTCCAACGGAGCCAACTGGGTCCTGGAAAGGGTGGCCAGAAATGCACATGAGAGCTGCCGAGGGGCCCCATCCAACCTGAATCCCCACAGCTCTCTATGGTAGCCCTCTCCCCAAAGAATTCCAGCTTCAGCTCCCTGTGTGTATCCCAGAAGCCACAGCCCAGCATTTCCCACCATCATAGCCCAGCCTCTTGAGATCAGCATGGCCCTCCACCCTTCAGAGTCTCGGCTCCATTGTGGGGGTGCCTGTACCCCATCCTGGCCCCTTACGTTGCTTAAGACCCATCTTGCTCCAAAATGGGTACAAGGGGTTCCCAGCTGTATACATTTCTGAGGTTACCACTCGGGCTTGGCCCTGCTGACAGTTTCAGGGTGACTTGTGGGTGACCCAGTGCCTATGTGGTAAAAACAAGTAGTTCTCTCATCCCTCTGCAACCTGGCCTATCTCCCCATCATACTGTAGACTCCCACTGCCCTCCTGAAACCCTCCCCGGCCCTCCTATGACCCCGCATGGCCAGTCTGGTGGACCCATCCTGCCAGTGGACCTCCAAGACCTCTTCTTGCATACCTCCAAGGGCAGCATCCAAAACCTTCCTGTATGTTCAATCTCATCAGACCTTCTGAGGACAGGGCTAATGGGACAGGGCTGCTGGGGGGAACCTGTGCTGCCCCCCACAGCAGGTCAGCAGCCTGAGGACAGGGCTCCTGGGGGGAACCTGTGCTGCCCCCCACAACAGGTCAGCAGCCTGAGGACAGGGCTGCTGGGGGACCTGTGCTGCCCTCCACAGCAGGTCAGCAGCCTGAGGACAGGGCTGCTGGGGGGAACCGGTGCTGCCCCCCACAGCAGGTCAGCAGCCTGAGGACAGGGCTGCTGGGGGGAACCTGTGCTGCCCCCCAACAGCAGGTCAGCAGCCTGAGGACAGGGCTGCTGGGGGACTGTGCTGCCCCCCACGGCAGGTCAGCAGCCTGAGGACAGGGCTGCTGGGGGAACCAGTGCTGCCCCCCACAACAGGTCAGCAACCTGAGGACAGGGCTGCTGGGGGACTGTGCTGCCCCCCACGGCAGGTCAGCAGCCTGAGGACAGGGCTGCTGGGGGGAACCTGTGCTGCTCTCCCTGAGACTCAGTGGCTGGCTCTCACCCCTACATCTTCCATGGCTTCCCTGAGGATGCAATAAGGCCTGGAGCAAGTGTCTTACCCTCTCTGAGCCTTAGCAACTGAAATTACTAATGGGAACTGCCCCAGTGGGTGGAGATGTAAGCAAAGGGAGCAT
Organism: Peromyscus californicus insignis; assembly: GCF_007827085.1. NCBI lineage: Eukaryota > Metazoa > Chordata > Mammalia > Rodentia > Cricetidae > Peromyscus > Peromyscus californicus. The sequence continues at coordinate 103,599,106 of NW_026294584.1, read as the reverse complement.
ACACCATGCACCTAATAACTGTTCCATGACTAGTACTACAAAGCACAGTTGAGCGAAGCTGAAGACGTTGACAAAGAGGTCTTGCCCTCAAATGACAGCAGCCTGCTTTATTGACTGGTGTCCATCAACTGATGGATAGATGAGCAAATGTGGCCTGCCCAGCTGTTAGAAAGCCTCAGAAACAGAATAATGTCCATACGGCACAGGCGAACCTTGACAGTATCAAAGCCTAGTATGAGAAGTGTGTGTGTGTGTGTGTGTGTGTGTGTGTGTGTGTGTGTGTGTGTGTGTGTGTGTGTAAACTGTCCAGAACAAGGGGGTGGGGGCGGGGAGACCGGAAGGAAATGGTGCTTGCTGGAGGTAGTGGAAGAGGGTGCTGGGAGGAGGGGGTGGGTTTTTTTTTCAGGATGACAAAAACGTATTAGAATTTACTGAGGTAGTGTGCACCCAACCCTGTGAACACATTAGAACCCAGAGACTGGACACTGAAAATTTGTGTGTGTGTGTGTGTGTGTGTGTGTGTGTGTGTGTGTGTGTGTGTGTGCATGGGTGGGTATATGGAGGTCAGAGGACAGCTTACAGGTATTGAGTCTCTCCTTAAAATGTGGGTCATCAAACTGGCTGTAAGCACCTTACCTACCGAGCCGCCTTGTTGGCCCTGAAGAGTATTATGGGAATAGTGTCTCAATAAAACTTTGAAAAAAAGCAAAACCAGGGCCAGAGAGTAACTCACTGACACAGCAAGACCCTGGGTTCCTTCCCCAGCACGGGAGGAAATAAATCCAGCATCCCTGTGATCCCTGTGCTGGGGAGGCTGAGGCAGGAGGATCCTGTGTTCAAAGCCAGACTGGGCTATGAGTTTGAAGCCACCCTGGGCTTCAGAACGAGACCTTGTTTCCAAAAAAAAAAAAAAGAAGAAGAAGAAGAAGAAGAAGAAATTAGCATAGAACCCAACAATTCTACTCATAGGTATATATGCCCAAGAGAACTGAAAATATGTCCACATTCAAACTCACATATGGATATCATAGCGGTGCTGAGCCAGCTCCCGGAGACCAGCCCCCATGTGCCCATCAACTGGCAGATGGATATATGAAATGTAATCTACCCATACAATGGAATATTATTTAACCATAAAAATGGGGTGTGGAGAAATGACTCAGTCAGTCAGTAGAGTGCTTGCTGTGAAATCGTGAGCACCTACGTTCCAATTCCTAGCACCCAGGTAAACAGAAAAGCAAGGCAGTGTGTATCTGTAATGCCAGCACTGGGGGCAGAGAGAGAGGAGGAGGATCCCTGGGGCTTGCCGGCCATCCAGTCCAGTGGGATAAGTGAGCTCCAGTTTCAATGAGAGACCCTGTCTCAAAAAATAGATGCCGTGGAGAGTGATCAAATACAGTACCAGTTCACGCTACAATTCGAGTGAACTTTGAGAACACCAGGAAAGAAGCCGGACTCGGAAGCCCACAGGCTGTGCGGCTCTTCCTCCATACCTGCCCAGAGCTGGCTGAGCTGGGCTGAATTGGTGGTACCCAGGCTGGGGGCTCAGGCTGGCAGTGGCTACAGGTGAAGGCAGGACATCTCAGCTCAGTCTAAGTGTTATCTGCAGGGGGCGGGGCTACGTCCACGGTACTGTACCCACCCACAGCACCAGTGGAGCTGCACAGCACCTGCTCCCCGGGATGAGGCCTCAGGCACCTACAGTGAAATGCTGGGCCTACTCTCAGGCTATTTCGTGACTATTTAAATTCGTATTATTCTTATTGAGAAAATGGCCTTAGTGTACAAAAATGCACAGGGGCCTCCCCTCCAGCACTGGCCTGCAGCTCTACCTGCAACGTAGATGCACACAGCCAGCTACAGTGGAGCCCCTGAGCTCCCCTGACATCAGTGTCACCCCTGTACCCACCTCCCCATCCCACCCCACCAACTTCTCCCCCTGTCTTCTTGGGGATGACTATAAAAATTGTTCTGTCGGTCTTGGGTGGGAGGAAACTGACCTTCAGCTGTCTGATCCTCACAGCAACTCCAGACAGGGCAGAACCACTCAGAGACTCGGTGTTACCGACTTAGGACAGGACAAGAAGGACGGAGCCAGGGTTTGAACCAAGTAAGGCTCAGAGAGGTGCACTGGACTTGAAGGATCCCTCCCTTGCTCCCTTGTGGTCCCCTTGATGTTCCTGTGCTGGTCACTGGTCCTCTTTGAGCAACTGCTGGCACAAGGACACCCTCTGTTAGGTAAGAGCTAGTGAGAGGAGGCACCGGAAATGTCTGAGCATATTGGTGACTGCAGGTCACAGCTCCTGCTGGATTCTGTGGAGCAGGGACAGCTGGCAGGGGGTGATGAGTGCCGGCACTGCCCTGCCCTGCCACCAGGCTCCGACAGAGGGCAGGCGCGGCCCAGCCTCCGAATTGCTGAGTGGAAGGAACGGTGAGGAGAGCTGAGCACGGGACTGGAGGCCCAGGAAGTCCCTGAGCACATGCTTTGGGTAAAGACCCAGAGCCACGAGCCAGTTCACGAGTGGAAGAATGGGAAGGACTCAAGGTACCAACCTCCCCACAGCAGCCCTGGACCTGCCGGGGCCCTGTGGGATCACAAATGCTAGGGTCCAGTGTAGGCTGATGTCAGGCCTCCTAGAAAGAAAATGTGTGCAAATGCAAGAGTCAGTGTGTGTGTGTGTGTGTGTGTGTGTGTGTGTGTGTGTGTGTGTGTGTGTGTCCTGTGCTGCAAATGTTTTGAATATACTGGGCTCGGTGACGTGAAAATTCACTTTCTGTTTGTTTTAAATGTGGTTATTTACATTTTTTTTAATTGTACCCTGACTCATTCATGGGCCTGAGTGATCCACCTCTGAGACCACTTTCATCCCCATGGAATCGTCCCACCGAAGTCCAGCTGCTCAGAAGCAGAGGTGTGGCCTGCCCATGCCTCAGCCGCTCAAGGACGCGGGCGCTGTGCTCACGTGCAGCCAACGAATGCTGGTGCAAATGACATTTGTGTGTACCTGATCTGTGGTGGTCACAGCACAGGTCCACCCTACTGTCCCATGCCCTTGCACACACTCCTACTGACACCCCAGCTCGTGTCTCTGCACATGTTCCTATATGCACCCCGTTACGCACCCCTGCATATGCCCCTGTGTGTACCCCTAAGCTCATCCCTGCCCATGCCCTTGCTTGCACCCCTGCAAGTGTGCTAGCCTGCAAGGTGTACGTCTGTGGCCACTGTCCCCAAAGGTCTACAGGACCATGTAGAGGATTTTGGGAAGTTTGGGATGCTGGCCAGCTGACTGGCCCAATCACACCTCAGGGTGTCCTGAGCCCCCAAGGCTTGAAAACTGGGGCTATGTTGAGGCTCCATCTACCAGGAGCAAGACCCGAGGTGTGTAGCCTGCAAGAGCCCTGTCCCTCAACGTGGGCTGCCTACCACCAGCTACCCTGTGGGGCCTGCCTCACCCCCGGCGCCCAGCATTTGCGTAGGGCTCCCCAGGCCCATGATCGCCTTACACGAGGCCGATGATAATCTCTGTTGAAATAATATTTAACACATGCTGCACTTTTAATTAACTATCTGAATAATCTCAAATTAATACCAGAGCTTTAAAATAAGTTTTCATTTTCACATTTGGTAACATAATAGCAGCCCGGCTGGCCCATTTCCCCCTCCTTTGATTTAATTAAAAGCCCTTTTGTGTGCCTCTTGTCACTTCAGAAAGGGACAAAGACCCCCCCACCCCCACCCCACATGGGCAGCCAGGCTCCTGGCTCCAGGTCCAGGTCTGAGGCTCTGGACACTCTAGCTGCAGGAGACACTTAGGTGAAATCTTTCCCGAGGACCAGGCCCAGCCTTGGAGTGCCACCGAGTGGGCCAGCATGCCCAACGCATCACACACATTTGCACAGGGTCCCAGGGCATGGGCATGAATGAGGCATATTTTGTACCCACAGCACAGCCCTGGAGGCTAGTGGCAGTCATTGCCCTGTGTCCACAGCCAGGCACACAAACAGACTGCAGAGCTCCTGGCAACACCCCATCACAAGCCCACGAACATGCACACACGAGTGCACACACACACACACACACATGCGAGCATGCACTGGAGCCCTCCTGGCTTGGTGGAATACTGTGCTCAGGGTCCAGGTCTGGGAGCACCACTGGACCTCCGTGAGGCGCATGCGGGCACATTTTGGAGGGTCTCTGTAGCCTGTTTTTCTGTCTCTGTCTCTCCCATTTCCACCTCTGCTTCATCATTTCTCTCCCTCTCTGTGGCTCTGTCCGTCTGTTTGTCTGTCTCTGTCCGCCTGGCCCCAGGTCACAGATCCACCCCAGGCTCTCCAGTTCTGGAGATGACCAAGGCACAGGTTATCTAGTTACCCATGTTTAGATCATTTATTTAGTCAATGGTTGCTGAGGGTCCAAACATGTTTGATGAACATCTTAGGCCTGTGGCCCAGGCTGATGACCGTGAGAGGATCTTCACCCCTGCCACATATCCAGTGGGTACCAGTGTGGGGTTCCATGAGGAGACTGGCCAGCATGGGACCATGCAGCACGGGAGTTAGATGGCATCTGTAAGGGGGTTAAAAAAAAAAAAAAAAAGGCTCCCAGGGCTCTGATGGCTGAAGAGGCCTCCTGGGGGTAAGTCCTGAGCTGCCCCCTGGGATGCACGGCTCCCACCTCCCCTCACTATCCAGTCCTTGCCTGGTTCAGAATGGCCAGCAGCAGTCACCCACCAGCAGCGTCTCCTGCCCTGATGGCTGCTGGAGGGGCAGCCAGACAGCTTCCGCTTGCTCCCTGGCTAGGGAGCACCAGCCGGGCTATACCGCAAATGTCATACGCACAACCCCACAGTTTCCACCTTACACAACAACACCCAGTTACTGACAAGCAGTAACAGAGCTCCTGCCAGGCTCCAGCCACCTTAACCAGATGCTTACAGCCACGTGTGGTCACTCAGCCACATTCACACAGTCACACACAGAGACACACCCAGTCATCAGCCACAGGCATTCACACAGGGAAACACATGGCCACAGGTAGTCACTCAGAGCCACACAGGCGCACACACAGGCACATGTGATCATTCGGCTACAGGCACTTCCACAGTCACATACATAGTCACACAGGGTAACTCAACCGTGAGCGCTCACATAAGCAGACACTCAGAGCCACAGGCAATCACACAGGAACACACACGGTTGTACACTGTCATCAACCATAGGCACTCACGTGGGGACGAATACATGGCCACACATGGTGTCACAAACATGATCACAAACATTCACACTCATATGATCACAGGAGGCCACCCAGGTGTCCAAGTCATGCATACAGGTGGACACAGAGCACACAGCCCTGGACCCAGACAAGCAGATGATGGTCCTCCTATGGTAGAGGGGACCTGCAGAAGTTCCCACTGCTGTCCTTCCGTCTGCTCAGGTAGCCCACACACAGTCAGGGTCTGTCCTCAGCATCTGGTAGCCAGGCATGAGTCCCAGGATTCTACAGGTCTACATGGTGACCCCAGAGAGGGAAACAGACATAGAGAAGACATAAACTCAAGGCTACACAGTAAGAAACACACAACAATGGGCTGGAAGCAACAATCCCAGCACTCAGGAGGCAGAGGCAGGTGGATCTCTCTGAGTTCGAGACCAGCCTGGTCTACAGAGTGAGTTCCCACAGAAAATTTCTTTCTCAAAAACCAAAAAGATGGAAGGAAGGAAGGAGGAAAGGAAGGAAGGAAGGAAGGAAGGAAGGAAGGAAGGAAGGAAGGAAGGAAGGAAAGGAAATGAAGGAAGAAAGGAAGATAAACACAACAACATAGTCCTCACTCTCATGCTGTGTGCCTCCCAGCCCCTGCAGAGGATTATCTAATTCCCCTGCTGCACATCCCCCACTGGCCAGCCTCCTTGTGGAACCCCACATTGGTACCCAATGTGTGTGGGGAAGACCCTCTCATAGGCCACAGGTTTAACATGTTTACTAAAAGTGTTTGGACTTCAGCATTTGTGGACTGAATAAATGAACTAAAACATCAGCATCTAGAGGGGGTGGCCATTTCCAAAGCTGACCAGACTGATCTGGAGACTCACCCTGAGAGGCCAGAGCTCCAGGTCTGGAGACGTTGGGGCTGGCCCGAAGGCTCATGGGTAGCTGGTTGCATCTGGACCACAGAGGGCCCTTACTTAATTTGACCAACCCTAAGGACTTGGCCCCCAGGTCTGTGCTGAGGAGGTACAGACTTTGGAGGGTCAGGGGGCTCACAAAGGGGCTAAGGGTTGTCACAGGTGGGCATGTGCTGGGCTGGGAAGACCGGAAGCCGTGCAGGGAACTGGACTCTGTTCTGGCTCCCTGATTTCATCACTCAAGGAGCAGACACCTGGCAGGGCACAGGTGCTGTCCCAGGCAGATGCTGGGGTAAGCACCTGGCTTCCACTCACCTGGAACAGGCTCTTCCAAGACTCAATGTCCAGGCAGCAGACGCACAGCCACGCCGTAGGTTCTGAACCCACCATGAATTGTAGCTGTGCCTAAGGGGCTTCTGAGGAGTCTGCATTTGAGCTGAGCCCTGAGTAACAAGAGGCAGTAGGAACCAAAGACTGCCTAGTGCAGAAAAAGGACCCCAGGCAGAGAAGAACCCAGCAGAGGCTTCAGAGGAGCAAAAGTTCATGGAGGGAGGTTGGGTGGCCTGGAACCCGCAGGGCTGGTCAGGGGAGCTACTGTGAGAGGCGGCAGTGGGGCACTGTGGCTTTACTCCAGCCTGTGACTCACATAGGTTGACGATAAATATGAATAGACGCTCTGATCTTGCAAGAACACTGGGAAATCTGGAATTGTACACAAAACTTCCTAGTTTTTGTTCTGTTTTTTAGATTTATTTTTAATTATGTAGCGCACACACACACACACACACACACACACACACACACACACACACACGCATGCCCATGAGTGCAGTTTCCTTCAGAGTCCAGAGGCTTCCAATCCCCTGGAGCTGGAGTTACAGATGGTTGTGAGCCACCTGGCTTGGTTGCTGAGAGCCAAACCTGGGTCTTCTGGAAGAGCAGCACATGCCCTTCCTTAATGGCTGAGCCGTTTCTCCAGTCCGACTTCCTAGTTTTTAAACAACCGTGTTTTTGTTTGTTTGTATTTTTGTTTTGTTTGTTTTTTGAGACAGGGCCTCATGTAGTCCAAGCCTGTCCTCAAGCTCCTGGCCTTCAATTTTTGATCTCCCTGCCTCCACCTCTGGAGCGCTGACACGGGCCGGGGAGGGGCCTGCACTCAAACCTGTGCTCCACACTGCACAGTTGGGCCGCAGGGGCTAGCTTCTTGTTCTGTCTCCACCTCAGTGTTGTCAAATGGAGAAAAGGACGCTGATGTTACAGGGCTGGGTGGACAAGAAGTGATTAAATGTACTCATGTCTCCACTGAGCAGTAAGACACTTTCCGTGTACCTGGGACCATGCTAGGTGTGGGGAGTCACAGCCCAGTGAAAGGTAAGTCTGCACTGGTGCATCTAACAGGACATGGAGAGAGAGAAGCAAACAGGAAACACCTAGAAGCCAGCAGTACCAAAGAGAACAAGTAGGGCAGAGGGGAGCTGACATAAGGGGAGGTGATATTTAGAGAAGTCCAGAAGGCACTGAGGAGGAGAAGGTATGGCCCCAGGTGGCACAGTGAAGCCAGTTTGAGAAAGCAAACAGCTGTGCAAAGGCCCTTATGGCTAAGGGCTAACAGCAGGACATTGCAGCTGCACAGAGACCAGGGTGAAGGAAGTGAGGAGTGGGCCAGGGTGGAGGTCCTGTGGACTCTGGCCCATCCTCCCTGTCAGACGGGACCAGAGGGGGAGCGTGCCTGGGGTTGGCTCCAGAAGATCTGCTTGCTGCTGGAGCAGAGGCCTCAGGAAGCCAGGAAAGAGGCTGCTGCAGGAGAGGCTGCTGCCACTAGGTGTGGGCCAAGCTGCCTGGGGTCTGGGGCTTGAGTGTCCAGCCAGTCTGGAGCGCTGATGACAGGCAGTCAAAGACCAGAGTCTGGCCTGGGTGCATGGGATGGAGAAGGCGTCAAGCTCAGGGCTGTGGGATTGCATTCTGTGAGAGAGACTGGAGAAGTTGGGGGACATGGCCCCGTGCCTCAAACCAACCCCCAACTTCCCCCCTCAACCCCCCCCCCCCCCCCATGCCCGGACAAGCCACTAGAAACAAGAATAGGTAAATGAGCAGAATTTTCCATCAGGGTGGTGCCCTGAGAAGCCAAGAACAGTAGTGTGGGTGTCCTTCGCCTTTTTGAATGCCAAGCATGGACAGGGGAAACCTAGAGGTCCCCAGGCCAAGTTCCCAGTGGCCTGAAGGGTCTGGGACACTGGAGATGGTGGTTGGGCTTCACACAGTGCTGGGCCTCCTCTCCCCTCCCCCTCACCACCTGCAGGTCAGTCAGACCCGGGCCTTTGTCCCACCACCCAGCCCCATGCTCCGCGTGGTGCCCCCGGAGCAAACACAGCTGAGTGCTGGGCTCGCGTGCCGCTCCCGCCCCCCAAATCTCCGGGGCTGCAGGGCGGAGGCTTAGCAGGCAGCTGCCTGGCTGGCTAGGCTGGACTCACCCAGGCCCCTCGTGCCTTTCCACTGTGCGCCTTTGTCATGCAGATGACCCGCTGGCTGCTGCCTAGGGGCTGCTCACTTGGGCGACTTCCACTCACAGCTGACCTGGGAGTGGGGGCTTCAGGCTGCCGGGGAGAGTGGTGTTGAGGGGCTCCGTGCCTGTTGCCAGTGACCAGCCAAATCACTGGGCATCTCTGCTCCGGCTTCTTGCTGCCCTGTGCCTAGAAGAGCTAAGGCTTTACATGGAGGCTGCAAGCACTCATGGAGACTAGCCCTGGACCCCCACCCACAGTCACAGCTCAGACCTCAGACTTCTCATGGTGGACCCCTGGGATCCAGTCCCTCCCCAGTCTAGCCTGTGTCTTCCCAGTGTGCTTTGAGGGTAGGGGGTAGGGGAGAATACAGGGAGCCTGGGCATGGAAAGGGAGGGCTGCCTCCACTTCTGCCAGTCACAGCCTGTCAGTCTCATGGGCTGCTGGGTGTCTGAGATGAGGGTGTCAGCGAACATAGCACCCAGGCGAGAATGCCAAGGCTCCCCATCCTGTCCCAGCTCTGGTGCTGTGCTGCCCCCTCCCCCCAGGAGCAGAGAGTCTCCAAAGCAGGCCATCCGTTTTGGAGACTGGCTGAAAGTCTTGTGCAGTCATCAGGTCTGAGCTATCCTGTGGGGAGGGTAGTCCTGCCATGTCACCTGTTGGGGTCCTTCCTCTCCTGGGCATTTTTCCCTGTTGGCAGGGAGTAGTGACCATCCAGACTTCTCCTCCCCATCCCCCTCCCCCAACCCCCCCTGAGCAGATAGTGGATGACAGAGCTTCAAGCCAGGAGTACAGAACAGCACAAAGACCCGGTATGCTAAGCTAACCTGATGATGTTGTTACCACCACAGGGAAGACCCTGGTGACTCGGGAGGGACAGGAGGGGAACAGCCAGGTTGCTCAGTGTTCCACGGTAGTGTCACCTGGTGACTCTCCTTTAAAAGGAACACACAGGGGCTGGAGAGATGACTGAGCAGTTAAAAACATCTGCTGCTCTTTCAGAGGACTCAAGACCTCCACCTTGTACCTCACAACTGCCTGTAACTCCAGCTGCAGGGAATTTGAGGCCTCCTTCTGGCCTCCGTCGGTACCAGCATAAACATGCACATACCCCAACCCTCCTACCTAGACACATAAATAATTAATAAAATAGACCTTTAAAAAACAAACCTGGATACACAGGAGGAGTGGGCAAAGAGATTTCAAAGCCAAGCTCGTTTACCGTGAGGACAGAGAAGATGGGGGAGTCTTATCCCAGCTCAGCCAAGTCCAAGCTGTGTGACCTTGGACCACTGACCCTCACCCTTCTGAACATAGTTTTCTCATATGTTTAAGGAGTGACAATAAATGGATCATGATATATGAGGCTTCCCAGGTGGAATGCACACTCTCATGAGTGCAGTAGCCTTGAGAACCTTCTGGTGGCTCCTGGAACCCTCAGAGACCGCCTCCTTCCAGGCCCTTTGCTTTCGCCGGCCCTGGCTGTGGCCAGCTGACCCAGGCTGTCCCTCTGACTCAGGGTGAGCAGTGGGTGGCATGGGGCATTGCTGTTCTACCTCGGGGCTGTGTGTTGGACTCACTATGCTCTGCCTAGGAGAGGGGGCAAAGCCCTCCATCTCCACCTGGGCCTGCAGCTGAGCACTGGAGGGCAGGGGTGGGGGCTGCCTCTCACGCCAGGAGGGGCCTCACCTCAGCCAGATCTGGTTTCTAGTAGGACCGGTTTGTCCAGGTAGCCCTCGATGGACAGGGGAGATAAGGCCTATTGCAGACTGACCAGGCCTGCTAGAGATGGGGCTAGTCCCAGTCTGAGGCAGAGTTGACCCATACCTTATTCCAACTGCCATCATCAGCTTGGGGTGGGGGCACCCCTTCCAAGTCCTTCTTCCTACCTGCAGGGAGAAGAATGACATAGAGAGGTGACCCTGGGGAGAGCCGTGTTGGGCTCAAGGTTGTCTGAGGTGGGTATTAACACGAGGAGGTTCCAAGGCTCCAGAACAGTTAGACAGGGGCTGTGAAGGGTGAGGTTGCTGAAGAGGCCACATTCCAACAGGCACCACCTTGGCTGCTGCCTCTGCAGTGTGGATGTTGACACAGTCATGAAGGCCACTCTCGGGCCTGTAGCCTCTCCTCATCAACGGGGTATTCTGCTCCGCCAGGTGTTCCTGCTGGCCTCAGGAGAGGGACTCTCTCCTATGAGTGCCCTGGCCCAGCACCCTGCTTCAGATAACTACCAAGTTGGTGGACAACTACTAGCAGCTGCCACCTGTGGGGTCCAGACAGAGCTCTGCTCACCCACCCCGCATGCTCACAGGAGTCCTGTGGGGGACTGCAGTGTTTCCTGGGCCCTTGACCTTGGATCTGTCCCTGACAGGGGTATAATCTCAAGGTGGGAGGCTGGTAGGATGGAAGAAGGGACCGCATTATTGATCTGTTTCCCTGGGCCAGGTGACTGTTGTGCCTCCTCTGGACCCTAGGCTATCAGGAAAAGCAGCAGAACTTGAGGGAGGGACTTTCTTGCTGGAAATTTCTTTGGGAAGTGACCCCAGGGAAAGGACTGAGCAACAGGAGCAGGACAGGCAGGAGGAGGTAGCACAGACCACACAGGACAAGGACACCACAGGCAGAGGCTCTGTCCCACGGGCGGCTGCTTTCCTTGGACTCCTAGGGTACAGATCTTGAAGGTGGTCTTCACAATGTGCCTGTGGAGAGCAGGGTACGAAGCCAGCTAGACTGCCCTGGGCTTTAGTGCAGAACTGGTCACATGGTCCCCATGACCCACGGCTGGTAGCAATAGGTAGAGAGAGCTTTGTGTGGGGCAGAGATGTCAATGTAGCCCTTGATATGACTTACTGTATAACAATAGAAAATGAGAGCGTAGTGGGGCCAGAGGACGGGAGGCCGATGAGGGAACAGCAGCCACTGGAAGGCGGTTGTCAGAGGAGGGGCATGTGTGCCATGCAGGGCCAGGAGGGAAGCAAGGGGGTGGGTGTGGCAAGGGTGTTCACTGTGGTTCTGCGGAAGGGACCCATCCAAAGGTGGCCCAGGGAAGATTCTCAGGAATCTGGGCTGTGGCTGCCCTAGGTGTCTTTCCTGGCCTGGAGCAGATGACATTTGGGAACAGGGCTGTGGAAGGTATGTGAATGAAGTGGAGGGGCTGGGTGCTGCTCTGGATTTGTTGGCTTTCACGTGAGAGCTGCTCCACTGAGTGATTTGGGATTCCCTAGGAACAACCCAACCTAGGAGGGGATGTCCAGGCCAGGCCAGCACAGCCCCAGATGTCAGAGCAACCAACCCAGCCCATCCCCACCCAACTCCACCACGGGCTGTGGCTGAGCCCATTTGTCCAGAGCCCAGCCTTGACCTTGGATGGTTTCTGATATGACAAAAAGTGGTATGAGCCACAGACCTCCTTTTAAGGCTGTGGCCATCTCTCACTTCTCCCACTCTCCCTTGGTCTCCAACTGCCCCACCTTTCCCAGTCAAGGTACCCATTTGTCACTAAGTATGAAGCCTGAGAGCTCCATGGGTTCTGGATGTTGCCTTCCTGCCCCACAATGACAGTAGTCCTGTCCTGTCACAGTGGTCAGTATACACACACACATGCTGCGGGGGTCTAGGCTGCCCCACTGTGGACCTCTCAAGACCAGTCCAGATCTAAGTCCCTTTGCCTCACATGACAGATGGCCTTGGCACTCATTGGCCTGTTGGCCACCTGTGGGTCCCTAATGTTTGGGAGTTGCCCCTGAAGCAGCAGCCTGGCCTTGAGCTGTGGACGTACGCACTGCCACTTCCTATATGACTGCCAGTGACGTCAGCGGGCTGTGTGCAATGTCTCACGATGGCTTCTCCAGCGTGATTACCAACAAAGCTTCCTGCAAAGACACCACTTATTTGGTACCCAACTCAAAACTGGCCGAGTCTATCCCCCACGGGGGACTTTTGCTGTGTCAACCCTAGGCAACCCCCAAGGCCAGGACCTCTGCCTTCTGGCAAGTGGAATAGGGTGGTTTCTCTTCCCACAGGGCTTTCCCAGTGTGCCCAAGACCCGAGGGCCTCACATTGTTCACCTGGGACATGACACACGTGTTACAAGTGTGGCAATGGCACATGCCACAGCTGCTTCCTAGCCCAACTGGCATGATATCATCGATGGAGTGGACAGTGTGACCTCTTGCCCACGAGGACTCATCTTTCTCAGTGGCTCATGAAGCTCTCTGGGCTGGGCCTTTGCGGTGGTGGTCAGTGGAGACCACCTTCTGTCTCTAATTGGGTTCATCCCACCCTCCTCCAAGAGGCGGAGGGCAGGTGGCCCTGAGCACAAGCAGGAGGTGATTTGTTGTTCATTCGTTATTAACAGTGGAATAAAACAGCTTTAAGTAGATCTCCACACAAGAGTTAAAGGAAGCAAGACTTCTGTTAGCTGAGAACCACTGCAGGCCTGAGAAGGATTACCGCTCTGCGAGGTGAGAACTCCAAAGCTCTCGGAGGGCTTCAAGGTGCCACCCAAGAGCGGCTCTAAGTGTTAGCAGTGGGGCTCCTAAGCTGTGAGTCTCATCTGAGGCGGGACTCCAGATCTAGAGATGAGCCACCATGGTTTAAGCGTGGATTTCTCAACAAATACAGGACAACAGAAATAAACACCCCACCTGTTCCTGTGTCCTTATCCTCAGAGTGGCCTTGGTCCACTGGAAGAAGACATATTTCATGGATAGCATGTGGCGAACAAAGTTGCCACTATGAAAGCAAGGGCGTATGAGAAACTAACTCTGCTGGGGTCAGGGCCAGGATGCTGGGACAAAGGATAGTTCAGCTGCACCCCAACGAAGGCATGCAAATTAAGGCAAAATAAGAACATTATTAAGGTGGGGGTGGGGGGTACATGCCCTTAATCCCAGCACTCAGGAAGCAGAGGCAAACAAATCTCTGAGTTTGAGGCCAGCCTGGTTCACAGAGGGAGTTCCAGGACAGCCAGGGCCATGTAGAGAGACCCTATCTCAAAAACAAACAACAAAACATTATTGGTAGGAGGCACAATATTGCGAGGGCCCTGGGGCAAGCAGATGGGGCCATTAGAGACTCCGTAAGGTTTTCTGCAGAGGGACCAGGTGAGAGATGGGAATGGAATGCCAGGGATTTTATCTCCCAGCCCGTAAATGCAGGGTAAGGAGTTTGGATTTTTCTTTTCTGCGCTCTGTGGAAAGCCATTGGAGGGTTTTAAGCAGGGCAAAAACCTAGTGTGAGTCACATTTGGCCCCAGAGGTCAGAAACAAAGGCAAAACCAGAAAGACCCACTAGGAAGTGTTTCTGCAGCACAGATGAAGGCAATGGTTGCCTAAAGCCCAGCGCCAGGGCCAGGCGGGGAGCCTTCCTAAGCTCCATGGACTCAGCCCAGCGCAGTCTCTCTAGCTAAGCCTGGTTTCTCTCGTACCTAGCTGCGAGAGAGTTTGGCAGTGTGACCTTGTTTGGGAGACTTTGTGCTGAGGAAGAACCTAGAGACAGCATGAAGCAGCTCTACCATGGTGACTATTTGGTCTCCTCAAGGATGTGCACTGCACACACATGGTGCACACACACACGTAGACAAAACATACACATAAAATGAAACACATGCATCTAAAATTATTTTATTTAGTGTAGGGCACACATGTCACACATGCCTGGAAGTCAGAAGACAAGTTGCAGGAATTGGGTCTCTCTTCCCACCATGTGGGTCCTGGGGATCAAACTCATGGGGTCAGTTTGGTGGCAGGCGTCTTTGCCCCCATGTCAGCAGCCCCCAATGTCTCCTTGTGGTCACAGTTACATACACCGTGGTTGTCTGGTTCTGAAATCCCCCTTGAAAGTCAGTGGCTCACGGCAACGATAGTGTGTGTGGTTAACTTGTGTTTCTTGGGTCAGGAATCTAGGAGCACTGTGCCTGGGTGCCGACACAGGGTATCCCATGAAGTTTCTGTTAGCTTCCCACTACTGTAACATAATACCTGAGACAGTGAAACTTAAAAAGAGGGAAGGTTTATGGCCTTGGAGTTGCAGAGATTTGGCACTATGGTTCTTGGGCCCTGGGCCCTGGGCTTTGAACCTGTAGAAGGCAGTACATAAAAATGAGAGCTAAAGGCAGAGAAAACTGCTGCCCTCATGACAGGAACCAGGAAACGAGAGGACCGAGGAGCCAGAGTTCCTACTCAAGACACCCACAGTGAGCTGAAAGCACCTCCTCATAAAGGCCCCACTGCCTCCCAGTAGCACCACTCTGGGCCCTTCTGGAACATTCCAGAACCAACTAGAGCAAGGTTGCTTCCAAGATGCCAACTGTCGTTATTTTGAGGTGGGGTTGGGGCTGGGGCCTGTCTGAGATGGCATGCTCACCCCTGGCCCGTGGAAGCAGGCTGTTGGTGAGGGTGACTCCTCACCTCTTGGACCTCCCCTGGTCTTTTGACACAGAGTCTCTGGTAATGCCACCTCGCCTGCTGGCCCAGCCTCCAAAGCTAAGCTCTGCCATGATCAAAACACCTTGGAGAGGAAAGGCCTCAGTCTCAGACCCTTTGAGTGGAGGTCACACAGGGACATCTAACAGTCACTAGGGGGGCCTCCCCCTCCTTGTTGGCCCCAGGGTGATGGAGGCCAGCAGGAGCAAGCCATGCCTTGGGCAGATCAGCCTGAGTGGATTCATCAGCACTAACAGCCCAGGACCCTGCCATGCCTCGCACCTGCCTGTCTTCCTGTCTTCCTGAGCCACTGGGAAACTCCCCGAGTCCTAGGCTCATCCTCAGCAAATGATCCCATCTCCAACTTTGCAGGAAAAAAAAAGACACTACAGAAATACCTCATCTTCCTGTGACCAAGCACCGGGTGTGTGTGTGTGTGTGTGTGTGTGTGTGTGTGTGTGTGTGTGTGTGTGTGTGGCCTCCCTGCAACTTCAGTACAAGAGTTAAATGAGGTCCAAGACTGACAGTCTCCAGCAGTTGGACCTCCCACCTTCCCAAGGACCCATCACCGTCACTCCCTCTCCCCCGCCTATACCCCTCTCTCAGGCATGCTCCTTTTACCTCAGTGGACCTGAAGCTCTCCCGCCTGCTTCTCTCCGACTGCCTGCCCTCTCCTCTGTGGTAGAGAGTTCAAATCTTCCTCTGCTCCACTGTGTCTCTAAATCCAGCATCCCACTAGAAGCAGGTCAGAGGTCACACTCCCTCAGCAGGAGCTAGGAATGGGTGCCATGTTGTGCCAGCGACCGGCACTCCTGGGTGGGAGGCGCCCACCTGTGTCAGAGGAAGGCAGTGTGGATATCAGACAGATGCCAGCCGTCACAATGTCCCCAAAGGGGGCTAGAACCCTCCAGAAGACAATTCTGGACACAGCAGGGCCTGTTCTCGTTGTGCTACCAGCATTAAATAAGAGCAAAGCCTGACCGCCAAGGCTGCCCTCTGCGTGGATTGTTTCACAACGTGAGTAGTTGACAGCAGCCGAGGATGTCCTTTCCAGCAGGATTCCAGATCATGACATAGGAAGGAGCGATGTCACCACCGTGGGAGCCCCTGACTGTAGAACTAGGCACAGTTATCAATGACGGCCAAGGTTGAGGGTGAGAAGCAGACGGATACCTTGATGGGTGGACCACACTGGGAGCCCTTGAACCCAGTACTGAGCCTTAAATCCATCAAAAGATGTGGCCAGACCTCAGGTGACCCTGCAGAGTAGGCACACACCACCCCCCGTGAGAGCTTTTGACCAGGTCCCAGCACACCTCCGTCGGAGCTGATGCCTACCTACAGTAGCTGCTGACATCACAGAACATGTAGAGATGGTTCCCACAGAATGCTCGGTCCCTGGCCAGCAAAGACGAGCTGAGGCACAGCTGTTGATGGGGGCTGAGCCCTGTGGGCACTGGGCAGCCTGTAGTCGAGCATCTAACACCAATGAGTCTGCCAGCCCTCCAGAGGCGAGCTGCCCGTAAGACCAGTGGCCAAACTGTGGTGGGAGCCGCCACCTGGGACAAGCCACAAGCACAAAAGCTCTGCAGTGGCTGGCCGTAAACCAGCCTTTCCCAGCCAGCAACCACATTGGCCGATAAGCCTAATTAATAATTAACTTTTTAATTAAATATCAATTTAAAGTAACACACGTGCTGTCTCTCGCAGTGAATGCCTTGGCCTTCCTTTCCTGGAGAGGCTGTTGAGGTCAGGGGGTGTCAGGATCCTGTGGCAGAGGGGTTGAGGAGAAAGCTGGAAGTTGCTGTGGCGAGAAGGTGCCCAGGGCTTCCTTCACCTGTAGCCACGGGGACTCTGGACCCAGCAGCACCTCCCCAGCCACACAGGGCAGAGTTCCCTCCCTTTACCTCCAAGCCTCTTCTGCTCGCCCTGGGCCAGGCAAGCTAGAGTCAGGATGGACTCTGTCACTACCCTTGGTGAGTAGACTGGGCCCGGGCAGATGGAGAGAGAGCCAGGGTGGATGGTCCCGAAGGAGAAGAAATGGGGTAACCAATGCCATGGAGGTGGGAGTTCTGACTGGTCTGGCTGGGGAGGGCCAGGTGATAGCTCCTGGGTGGGATCCAAGAGGCAGAGGACCCCATGCAGCCTTGGTGTTGAGAGAACATGGCTGCACCCTAGCCACCAACTCAGATCCTACAAACTACTCCAGGGGTTTCCTGACCGGCTGCTTGGGTGACCGCAGGCGTAACCACGGCGCCTGGGGGCTTGAGAGGCTGGCGGTACCAGGTTCCTGCTTTGGGGTGTAACAGCACAGTGCGGTCGGCAGGCAGGTGGCCCCGGACAGCGCTGCCCAGAGCCCATGCTACAGAGCTTATGGAGCGGAACCTGTCCCAGGGACAAGCCAAAGGGAACCAGGGCCTGAAACACAGGAGGCAGTTCAGTCACGGGAGCCGCTCAGAGAGGGGCCTTAGGCTAGCGGAGCGTGGGTGGTCTCTAGCCCAAGATGCAAATGTACTGTGGTGGAATCTGTGGCATATGGGAGGGACTCGAGGGGCCGCCACATCCACCTGGCTGTCTGAGCCTACAGAAGACACTTCGTTGTCATACAGTGTGCCCATAAGGGGGTTCGCTGCTGTGACCAAGGCCCCGAGACAAGGGACACGGCCTTTGAGGGTGTCCGTTGGAGTGTTCCCAGAGCCAGGGGGAGAGAGAACAAACAGAAGTATTGGAACAGGGGTCACAGGGGAAGGGACAAGCCTGTGGTCTCCACCAGCAAGACAAAGACATTCCATCAAGGGCTGTATGGGCTGCTGGCTTCATCCTGGTTGGTGTCACACACACACACATACACACACACACACACACACACACACACACACACACACACACACACCCCGCCTGAGAGATGCTGCCAGGCCCACACCACAGAGGACCTCCCTCCAGCCCTGCTCCCAGCCAACCCCCTTCCGGCCTCTCCTGTGCTCTGTGCCCAGACAGGACCATCCTCCTGTCCTTAGATCCACTCAGGGGGCCTGCAGTTGCCCAGGTCCTGCCCCAGGCCAGGCATTCAGTGCCCTCTCTGTCACCTGGAAAATGGGCCCCTTGGGCGTAGAGGCATTGGAGAAGATGGTGATGAACTGGTCGCTCCACCAGCTCTTCTGGTCCTGTGAGGAGAGGAGGTGAATAATATACATCCCCCACAAAGATGCTTCTGCCCTGGTCCCCCGCAGGACAAAGGAACTCTCCAGAGGGGACTGGATGAAGGACTCAGGTTGGGAGATGGCTGTGGGTGCTCAGTGTCACCCCCAAGGCCCTGTGAGAGGCAGACAAGAAGGATAAGAGTCGCAGAGACCCAAGGATGCTGGCTGCCCGTTCTGAAACTGAAAGAGGCCAGGACAGACCTCTAGACCCCGGAAGGGCCAGACTGACAGCCGCTGTGGATGGAAACAGGATAAGTTTGTCTTGCTGGAAACACCAAGGTTGCCATTTTTTTTATCACAGAAACAACGGAAGGCAAACAGTCAGCCTTGGTCCCACAGGCTCTGAAGCTGGGGATCCAGCCCCCTCCAGACCGGGGCTAACTCGTGGCTGCCCTTATCATCCCAGCCCCTCGAGAGGCTGACTGAGGCAAAAGGATCACTTGAGCCAGGAGCTCAGGACCAGTCCAGGCAACACAGCAAGACACTATTTCGAAAGATTTTTTTTAACCAAAAAATAAAAAGTTTGATAAGAAAAGTTATGGATGTACACGAGTCTTCCATCCATTAGGCAGCCAGCTCTGGTGCAGAGTGGGGTGGGGGTGCACACTGTGGCTGTTCTAGTTTATGCTCTTTTGTGTGCTTTGAGGTTGCCAGGGGTATGAGCTGGGACATTCCAGCCTCACCATGGCTTCAACTCAGGAACCACCAAACATGGGAGGGGCTGTGACACCACCCCACCATTAATGGGGACCGGTTCCAACTCTGCCCAGCCTGGGGAGGGGTCAGTATTCCCCGGACACTGAGACTCACCATCCTCTATGGCCCACACTGGAAAGGAGAGGGAGGGTGAGGCCAGTCCTCCTGGTAACTAAACAATGAGTATGGTTCCGCCCAGCCACCAGATCCAGGTCCAGACAGGATGTGGGATGGTGGGTGCCAGGGGCCAGGGAGGGGACAGATTGGTGTCTAGTGGAGACAGTGTCAGTTTGGAAGGATGGAGAAGCTCTGGAGGTGGGTGATGGGACAGCAACAGGACCCTTGATGGGTTTCAAGCCACTGACCTGCACCTTGAAAAAACAGTTGAAGTGGTAAGTTATGTTACATGTACTTTTCCACAATTAGGGTAACAGAGAGGAGAAAGAGCTGGCCCTGTATGAGGCAGAGGCTGTCACAGAGAGCAGAAAGGATGCCCTGGAATTGCTGAGATGGAACTGCCCCCACTCCAGCTCCCACGAGGAAAAAGCTTATATTATGGTGGAATGTTCTAGGTCTTCGGTTCGAGGGCAGAGCAGAGGCAAGACTTTGGTTTCCTTCTAGCCCCCTTCCCTTGCACCGCCCTGAGATGACAGTCTTGGCTGCATGAGTTCTGGGGCCCTCTGCGTAATCTTTTCTGGGAGATGACTGACAGTCCCACATGCAGGGTGGGTATGAGAGATGCTTGAGGTTGGATGGTAGTTGGCAGACACAGCACACCACATGGCACTGTCCCTCCATTGGCAAAATACGGTCTCTATCACCGTGGTAATGTTGATGGTGCGGTGGAAGCTTCTGGAGGGAAGCAGCTGGTCTCCTGGCTGAGCTGAGCTGCCAGGGGTGTGTCAACTTGTCACAGCAGACAGACTGGGGTGTCTAGCACCACCTATCACCCTGCCCCAGGGGACAGAGAGGAGTCCTGGACCAGTAGGAGCACTTTTGGCCCCGTGGCAGGCTGGCTTCATAGGCTGTGGGGCAGGTTGTGGGTGACCAAGCATGCTGGTCCCCAGTCACCTGTGTGGCAGCCACTGGCCTTGCTTGAATCCTGCTCAGCCCTCCATTCTGCAGGGTCCCTCCTGTCCCTATGCCTCCCCTCCATCTCCCTCTCCTCTCTGACTCTCTCTGATCTCAGTCTTTCTGCAGTCCCACCACCCACACCCCCTCAGCGCACTCCCTTATCTGGGTCCCGCACAATCCAGGGAGCCCATCCCCATGACAACAGGGCAGATGGCCCTGTGATAGTGCCTCTCCCTCCCACCATGGCTCAATCCGTCTTTGAAATTAAATCAGCTGTGATAACATCAAGGGCCAGAGGGAGGGGAGGCTGCCTGTGCCCCACCCACCCGGCTTGCTCAGGAGAGGGGATATCAGGGGGCAGAGCAGCTCAAAGTGTGGTCATGTGACCTTGGCCCCCGTCTCTTGCCCCTGGAGCCTCAGTCTCTCCATCTATAAAACAGGCTGATCATATTTATTGCTTAGGTCAGTGGAAAGCTTGGGAACAATGGGCAAGCCTGATGCCCTTCAGCCCACACAGACCCTTAGCCCTCTAAAAGCCTACCTAGCCAGGCCTTGGGACACAGAGAGACCAGCTTCCCAGAGTAGAGGCTGCAGATTGTTCTCATGGGCCTCACTGCCAAGGCCATGGTATCCTGCGTGTAACGTACTCTACGATACCACGTCGGTGTTGTGTATTCTCTCCAGCAGGGTTGGGCCTTTTTGGACAATCAGAACCCCGGTAGGACACAGCGGTTGGGGAGTGACGAGTAGAGAGAGCCTGAAAGGGCCTTTGAGACTGGAAAAGCTGGATGGATGAATTGAAGTCGAGAGTCCAAACAGGGTATACTGTACAGAAGCTAGGAAGCAGGAGAGAGCAGAGGACTGAGGCAGGGCTGCAGGGGACCTAGGGAGGATGGGGGCTGTGACAGAGGGCACAGCTGATGCAAATGTCCTGAGGCAGGAGTGTGCTGGGTGCATGCAGTGAGGAGGCTGGTGAGGCTGGAGCAAAGCAAAGGAGGGTTATGGGGCAGGTGACCTGTGGCCCTACAGGGATGGTGAGGGATGAGGGGTGATGGCTTCTACCAGTGAGCATCTCAAAATGCCCTTGACTTTCACTTCCAGGTTTTTAGGAACTCCTCTGGCTACGGGGTGAGATAAACAAACAGGACAGGGGAAAGTGGGCTGTCCAGGTAGACTGGATGGGAAGCAGCTGGGAGCAGCCGGGTAAAGTTATACATCATTCCCAGATCCTGATGCACCACAGGGCAGGGCAGGCAGGGTCCATGGTTGGCTAGTCTCCACATGAGCCCCTTTCAGAGAGGTAAGACTCGGGTCGGGCATGGGCAGCCAGGCCCCACTCTAGACTCAGAAGGGCTCTAGGAGACATTTATCTTGGGCAGAATGCCCTGCCCAGAGGGGCTTGCTGAGGCCACCTGGGAGAATACAGAGAGTGGGCTTTTTAGGAGGAATTTAGTGAGCCAGAAAGAGACTAGCAGGCCTTACTTCCCACACAGGTGAGCCTTGAAATGGGATTCTCACAGAAGATCCAAAATGGACACTGCCCATGGCTCTCAGGAAGCGTGACCCAGCAGAGGGGACAGTGTGATGCCAAGCAATGCCATGGGGAGAAGGAAGGGCCCTGAACTAGTTTAAGATTCTGGTCTATTTCCCTGAGTATCCCTCTGCCCTGTGGTATCCCACCAGGTCCCACAGCCTGCAGGGCCTCAGACCTCCCATTTGCAGAATGGGCAAAAATGTTGTTGCTGGGACCCAGGGTTGAGGACTCGAAGCTGTCCTGGGGGAGAGTTGGGAGTACCCTATCATGTCTGTGGTGGAAAGAGGACACAAGGTGAGACTCAGGAAGCAGACAGTCAGTGGTCCCTGGCACCAGGATTCTTTGGATACTGGAATCCCTGAGTCTGGCAAGCTCCCAGATTTCCTCTGGGCACCCAACTGGAGTGTGTGGCTGTTTGGGGCTGCTAGGCTGTAATTGGATTTGCCCAGCAGCTGTCTGCCTAAGCAGGCCCACTTGAGGCAGCCGTAGCTGGTCAGTGATCGGGGACATTAGCAGGTCAACAGGGGCAGAGGTCAGGTGGTTGGTACCATGGGGACTTAGATAAAGTTAGTCCCCAAGCAAGGGACTTGGGCTCTGCCTTCTGTGTGCCCCAGCTCCCTTGCCCTAACAGTAACGTGGTTAGCGGTGTCCAGCTGCCAGCGGCTGAGGACCTCTGAGGTGTATTCCAGGGAACCGGAGTCCAGGTCAGGCCTCAGGGTCAACAGCTTCTGGCCACCACACCCGCAGCCCTTGGCTGGCCCTGGATATCTTGGGGTGATACCTAGCTTCCTAGAACAGGAAGAAGACTCCTTGGCCCACCTCTCAGTGGCCTGAACCCCTACCCAAACGGTCCTCTTCCTAGTATTGTGTGGAGACATGGGGACAAGGTCTTCCCTGGTTCCCTCAGTTAACCAGGCTCCCTTAAGGCCTCCTGGCCCCCTGTCACTTCTCCCTCATGAGCACCAGAACACCCCTTTGGCCTGTTGTCCCCCAGAACTTTGAAATTTACCTCCTTCCTCTCCACACCGCAGGCTGGGCCCCTTCCGAAGCTGGAGTTTCCACGGGAGCAGTGTCTGCTCAGCTCATCCGCTCTGTGCCCATAGCATCTGTCCCTTGCCTGAGCGCTACACTCTGTCACTGGCCAGCGTGAGCCCTGGAGTCCGTAGTGGTTGCTACAGCCCCCAGGAAGCAAGCACCGGCCAGTGAGCCCCTGCCATTGCCCTCCCTGCGGGAATAATCCCCATGGACACCGTTAAAGGCTGGTCCCTCCGCGCTGACACCCAGGATGGAGCGCCGGCTCAGCTGCCTGTCAGTTGTGTAGCCTTTCCCTTTATCTCAGTTTTCTCTTCCATGATATGGAGTTGAGAGCCCCGATATGTGAAAGTTGGGGGTGTTCCACGAAGTTGCTTATACTCCCTTCACTTGCCTCCTGTTCTTCCAACAGGGCAGCCTGTCCCTGGCCAGGTGCTTTTCACATGCTGTTCCCACCACCCAGAATGTTCTTCTTGAGTGTCAACGCCCCCGAAGATCTTTCCAGGAGACCTGACCCCAACACCCCGTGCCCAGAGCAGGGGTAGGGAAGGTTGAAAGCAGTGTAGGAAAGAGAGACACGTGGTTCTGGCATGGCTGCTCCTCCTTAAGTGAGTAAGTTAAAGTGGGAATTGAGCAGGGGCGCCTGTGAGGATGGTGGCCATCCTGGAGAAGGGACATGGAAAGAGCAGGTGAGACAGGACATGAGGAGGACAGGAAGAGGCAGGTGACAGAGATTAACCGCCACCTGAAGACCTGGCCCCAGGCTTCCTGTGGGAAACAGCTGGTGCTGGGCATGGAGGCCACAAGCTCCTGAGTGTGGCTGTAGCATTGTGGCAGCCACACAGTGGGCCTACAATGACACAGCCACCCCTGAGGATGGAAGCGGTATCTACATGAACTCACTTAGCATATTTATTAAGCACTAGTTTGCGACTACTGTAGCCCCCTCTGATGGTAACTGGCCCAGGGTCTGGCTGGGTGGCTCTCACTTGGTGTCCACCCGCATCAGCTTCTCCTTGCCGTTGACAGTTACCGACCGGAGCTGTCCATCCTCCTCCACCTCCACCCGCTCCTGGCCGTTCTCAACAATGCGCTTGGTGGTCACCTTGCGGCCGTTCACCATCTCCGTGGATGACATCACTGACTTGAACCCCGAGTTGCCTGAACTGGAGCCACCGATGGAAGTGGACGAGAAGGTGGCGCGGCTGCCCCCACCACGGCCCAGGGTATCGAAGCACGAGAAGGCCTCCATGAAGGCTGGCAACTCACCGAAGCCCGAGGAGAAGGCCCCACGTAAACCGTAGGACCGGCCACGGTCGCTGAACGGGGTGTCCCAGAAGTCAAAGGAGAAAGGGTCCGCTCCCCCAAAGAACTCACGGAAGATATCCTCAGGATTGCGGAAGGGATAGCCAGCACCGAAGGGACTGCCGTGGGGCACGTTGCCGCCACCGCCGCCGGCCCGCCAGCTGTCACAGCCTGCCCGGTCGTACACAGAGCGCTTTTTACAGTCTGACAGGACCTCGTAGGCCTCAGACACCTGCTTGAACTTCTTCTCAGCCTCCTCCTTGTTGTCAGGGTTCTTGTCGGGGTGCCAACGCAAAGCCAGCTTTCGATACGCCTTCTTGATGTCCTCGGGGGAGGCACTGGACTGTACACCTAACACTTCATAGTAGTTGGCCATGGTAAGAGTGGAGGGGTCTAGACCGGATGAGGAGGGCTGAGGAGGGCTGAGGAGGGCTGAGGTCCTCCCTTGGGTGGGGGACTTGCTGGAATCTGCTGGCCCTGGGTGGCGAGAATTTAGCTTTTCATCCTCTCGGTTCTAAGGGACAGGTGGAGCCTCCACTGAGAGGGGTTGGGGGTAGGGACAGTGCCGCTCTGGGCTAGGCCCAGGTGGCCCCTTCCAAGCTGGGGCCAGGGCCCTTTGTGACATAATCACTGAGCAGCAAGTCCCCCACCCCCTCAGCCAAGCTCTACCCATCACAGGGCTGTGGGGGGCGGCGGACCACTGTGGAAGACCTGGAGGTGAGTCTGGCTACACGGAGGCTGTTTGCTGGCTTCCCTGGGAAGCCAAGGAGGAAAGGCAGGTCCGCTGTGGGATTGGGTCAGTGACACCATAGTTAGATGGCAGTGGTCGAGAAGAGCGAGGACTTCCTGGGATCTGTCCTCTGAGCCGAGTCTGGGTGGCTGCGATGGGTTGAAGAAGCCCCGAGCAGCGTGGGGTAGATAGGGACAGTGATCTATTATATGTGTGGCCTGTTATCTCTAGATTCTCAGAGACATCAGGAAGGCAGGCGTGTTTGTCAGCAGCTGAGACAGATCCAGCCCACAGCGCGCCATCAGCCAAGATTTGTTTAATGAATGAGGCTCAGAGACATACAGCAACAGCTCAGGGTCACACAGCAAATCTGTGAGAGAGAAGGACACTGGAACTAGGGCCATCTGGGCTGTGGTGGCCAGCAGGAAGAAGATACATTCTGCTTAACTCAGGTATAAGTTAATCAGGTCTCATACATGGGAGAAAAAATGTGGAAACAGCTCACCCTAGACCTGGAAGACATTTGTCCTCGGGAGTAGGCAGTGTGAAGGTGGTGGCAGACCCTGAGGGACACAGCTACAAGGAAATGGTGCAGCGTGGGGGCATGGCCCGATGGGATGCTAATGGAGAAGAGGTCTCTGTGGTGTCACTGGTGCTGCTGTCACAGGCTTGGGCTCTGCTATCAGGTCCCATTTGGAGTACCAGCATTGACTTCTCCCTGTCCACCTTGTCCAGACAGAAGCCGCAGACGCAGCTCCTCAGAGTGTCAATAACAGGGACTGGGCTTCCCAGACTTCTGAGATGCCGTTCTTCCTCCTCCTTCCCCTCCTCCCTCCCCTTCCTCCCTTCCTTCCTCCTCCTCCTCCCTTCTTCCTCTGCACCTTTAAGTCTGTCTCCATTATCCTCCCTCTCATCTTCTCATCTCCCAGGGCTCCTGGGCTCTCGGTTGCAGACACCTTGCAGGGGACATCATTCTCTTGAGTCCCACAGGCCAGGAAGGACAATAGATTCTGGAGACACTTCAGGTAGCTGTCACCATCCCTCACATTTCATCTCACTAAGAGCAGGACAGGCTCCATGCTCCACACCAGTCCTCACTCACTACCCCAGGCTCCTGCTTGAAAGTGGCTGCATCCCTGCATCCATCCATCGCGGTAGTGATGGTAACAGCCGTGTCAGTGATGGAGATGATGGGAGGAGCAGGAGGTGACAGAGGCCCTGGGGACGGGAGTGGCGACTGTGACACTCCTATGAAGGTGGCAAGGCGTGGAAGCCACATGTGGCTCAGCTAAGGTGCAGCGCCACACTCAGTAGTCACACACACTCAGGGTGTGCCTGCCTCATCTGCCCACCCTGTAGGAGCCGCTGGGGCTCTGTCTCCCAGGCCTCGTCAGTGGGGCCCCAGAAGAGAAGCTGTTCTGGTCTGAATTTGCCAGGTGTGTGGCAGAGAGGCTGGGGAAGCCAGGCACCAGGAGTCACTGCAGTCCTCCGGTGGTGTGTGGTGGACAGTCCTCGCCCACCTCTCGGTGAAGGCTGGTGTCTGCTGGGCGGGAAAGGCCCTCCTCCTCCATGATTATGCAAGTCCCAAGGCAACTGCTGGAGAGACAGGAGACTGCTGGGCAGGGGGAAGGAGGAAGCAGCTCTCTGCCAAGCTCTAGGTGGTCACAGCGGATGATGGGTGACCCTAAGGAGGAAGTAATGTTGGAGGTGGTACTGTGGTGATGGAGGAGGTGGTGGCGACGGAGGAGGTAGTGGTAGCGGTAGAGACGGTGGGGCTGGTGATGAGGGAGGTGGTGGTGACGGTGATAGCAATGGTGTGATGGAGGAGGAAGTGATGGTGGTGGTGGTGATTACGGTAATGATGGAGGTGATGTTGACGATGATGGAGGATATGGCGGTGGTGAATCTGGGTTGAAATGATAGAGGTGGTAGTGATGTCACTGTGGTGATCATGGGGAAGGCAATGATGGTGGCACCATCAGAGGTGATGATGTCAGAGGGTGGTCCTGGCAACGGGGACGCTGATGGAGGTAGAGGCAGCGGTGGTAACAGAGGGGCATGATAGTGCAGAGGGTGTCGATGATGCGGACTGGGACGGAGAAGGAAGGCATGACAAGGTGTTCATGGTGATGCTGATACCAGGTAGGTGCTGGTGTAGTCTGAGGTTCCCACAACGGTGTCACCAGGGTGGTAGTGTGCTTACAGTCCTGAGTTCAAGGGATTCAGGGTGATGATGGGTCCTGAAATCTGGTCATCCCCTGCGGCCCCAGCCAGGCACCTCTCCTGTCTCGCTGGCGTCTCTGGTGCTGTCTTAATCGTCTCCCAGGAGGAACCTCTGGCTTCTGCTGACTAGCTCAGCTTCCTTGCCCTCTTCCTCCAAATGGAGCCTATCTGTCCAAGTGAGACAACATGGAGGCCCCAACACCACTCAGGCTCAGGGATCGTCCAAGACAGAGAACACTTTCAATGACTTAGGGCGTCAGCACATGCAGGGCCTCTCAGGGCCGAAGGGACCTTGACAGTGGAGACCCCCTGGATGGGCCGAGAAGGAAGATACAGAACTTAGAACTGGACAGCCACTTGGTGGCAGCATGCCGAGGTGACTTCCCCTTCTACAGAGTTCTACGAACCAATGTCCTGTGAGGTCCCCAAGCCTGAAGTGTTTGGGGGGTCCCAGTGGAGGAGCAGAGGGACAGAGCATGGTGCACAGGCAAGAACACTAGCCAGCCCCTGAGCTCCTGATTCCACGACTGTTAGGCCATTTCCATTTTGTAAATTTCTGTCCTCATTTACTAGTGGGATGATGAGACACCCCCCTCTCCCCTTCTCTGGGGGGTCAGCCTCTTATGCCTCAAGACCATAGTCTCAGAAAGGACTCTGGGAAGAGAAAGGAGATCAGATGATTAGATGATCTCAGCAGAGCCCAGCTCAGTACAGAAGCAGGCCCAGAGACGGCAGGGCATACCCAAGGTCACACAGCAGCCCCAGAAAGCCCTCCCCAGGCAAGCTGATGGAGGCTGATTAGGCAGCCAGAGGCCCCTCTGTCTCTCTAATTAATGGAGTGGCTTTTTAAAAGGATTCTAATCACCCCGATGCTATCTGCTTATCGCCAGAGTGCCTAATTAGATGGTCCTGGCAGGAACTTGCCTAATTCCCTCCAGCCTCTGCCCCTTGCCCAGGGGGGCAGCCCACCCACCCATCCTCCCCACCAGATGGGCAGCTGTGGGGCCTCCTCTCCTCTCAGGGCCTGAGGTGGCCAACTCCATTTCCTTCAGGATGGATGGGTGACAGGAATGGATGGATGGGCTGCTGGATTGACAGTGACAGGTGAGTGATGGCACTGGGTGGCAGGCAGCTTTGAGGAAAGGATGAGCAGATAGACTGAGGGATAAGATCATATAGTGACTAAGGGTGTAAACTGCCAAGTCAGATGACCTGGGTTCGAATCTCAGCTCTGTCACTTCATAGCTGTGTGTTCTTGGGGAAGTTGCTTAACTGCTGTGACTCAGTTTCCTCATTCCACCTGTAAAATAGGGATAATAACTCTTCTCCCAGGGGTGTTTGGCAGTGACTGGGGAGGGCTGCTGCTAGCATCCCTGTTCCAGGTAGCCATACCACCCTCCACACAGTGACTGAGCCCAATGTCAGTGGCAGCAAGGTTGAGAACTTGTTCCGAGCCCTGGACTAGCCCTAGCTGTTAAACACAGTTCTGCACTGTCAGACTGTGCCAGGGTAATACTGTCTTCACTGCAGGACCTGGGGGGTGACTTGTTTCTCAGTGAAGCAAAGACTGGAAATGTGAGTGACTCCAGCAGAGGGGCCAGAACAGGTGCCTGAAGAGACCAGGGGCCTCAGAGGCTGAGAGCGGGGCTCAGGCCAGGTCTAAGCATGGAGAGTGTACTGAGATGGGAGGCCTTGGAAAGAGTTGGAACAGGAGGAGGGTTGTAGGTTTCAGGAGGATCTCTGTAACAATAGTACTGAGTATGATACCCACCAAGTAGCAAATATGTAAAGTCTGGGCATTACAAGTGTCCATGGAACTAGGGCATCTGGTGTCACCATTCTTTACTGGTTAATATGAAGCAAAATGACAAGGTGGGAAAATCTTGAATTTACAGATTCAAGTATATGAAGAGCCTTATCTCAGTAAGCCTCTGGACTTTTACCCCAGAGGAACTTTCACACGGGGCGTGGAGACATCAGCATCCTTGCTGCCCTGTATATAGCAGTAAATAGAACAGATGGATTAATTGATTTTATGTATGTGTACGAGGTGTTTGCCTACATGTGTGTCTGTGCACCGTGTGTATGGTGCCTGTGGAAGCCAGAAAAGGGTGTTGGATTCCCTAGACTGGAGTTACAGATGGTTGTGAACCACCACGTAGGCACTGGAAATCAAACCTGGGTCCTCTTCAATGAGCACCCAGTGCTCTTCACCACTGCACCATCTCTCCAGCTCACCCACTTAAGCATCTTAAGGAAAATGAGCAAATATACCACATGAACTTTATACTATGAACTATTATATCACAACAAAAATGAATGAACCAGAACTTTACATATTAATGTGAATAAATATCTCAAATGTGATGGTAAGCGAGAAAAGAATTTTCTTTTAGTATATAGTGCTGCAATCACAACATTCCCCTTACCTGATGTTCTGGTTGGAAAATATTAAGTGGAAAATTCCAGAAATAAACGATTCATAGGCTTTCAACTATGCACCATTCTGAGTAGCTTGATATCGTCGTCACCCCCCACTCCCATTCTACCCAGAACATAAAGCATCCTTCATCCAGTGACTCCACAGTTCACGTGTTACCCACCTGTCCGTCACGTAGCTGCCATCAAGGGCCTTGCTTGTGTTCAGATACACACATCCCATTTAATAGTGGCTGGAGAGAGGATGGTGATGTCCGTGGTTTTATTGTGTGATTGTTCTGTTTCACTATATTGTTAATCTTTTACTGAACCTCACTTATAAACTGAACTTTATCATAGGAAAAACACATCACCTCCAGATAGGGTACTACTCACCGTTTCTGGGACTCATGAGAATCTTGGGCCCCATCCTTTACAGGTGAGCAGAGATTCCCACATTTGTCAAATGTGAAAACATGTAGAAAGATGCAAGTCTATCTTGAGGATTCCCACCCTGAGGAAGGAGGAAGCCCTGGCCACCGGTGGAGGAGGGGAGCCCTGGTGGCCACGGGGTCAGAGTCTTTAAGCTGCCTCCATTCCCCAGCTCCCACTGCCATACACCGGAGGGTGGGTGGGAACTGTGCAAAGAAGGTGGATGTTACTGTTGGGGTCACTGCTGGTCATGTAAGACTCCACTGTGGTGGCGACACAGGTGTCTCTCTGGAAGAAGCTACAGGAATCCCACAACTGTGGGAAGTGAGCAGGGCTAAGCTTAAGGGACCTAGCAAGCATCTCTCAGTTCCTCCCAGCAGAGCCTGAGCTTCCATGTTGGAGTGAGTGCCAGCTGGGGATTGCCCTCAGATCTAGCCTGGTGGGAGAGCAGGGAACCCCCGCTGGAAACCTGGCTGGCTACACCGGCTCCTGGCAACAGAAACCATGAGGTAAAATTGGGCAGTTTTAAGTTGGTAAGTGTGCCATGAGACATGCCAAGGACTGCAATGGTTATGTCATCTGTGTTTTGGGATGTCTGAAATATTTCTGAAATAAAAGGTTAAGAAACATCCTGTGGTGATCTCACCTGTGAGAGTGGAGCAGAGTAGGCGTCAGGGTGAATGCATGAGGAGCGAATGGGCTGGGGCGGGAGTGGAAGGGTATGTAAGGCCGCTGGCCCTCCATCCTGGAGTGGTGGGGACCAGCATCCTTTCAGAGTTACGGCCTGTTTCACAACCTGCAGCTACTGCTTAGCCCAGAGTAGCACCGCCCACCCATACTGAGGGGAGGTAGGGAGAGGGGGGAGCAGTGTTTATTTTTTCCCAGGATCCCCTGGGGAGTCCCTGTGTGTGCTGGGCGTGGGCCTGGAAGGACAGATGGGCTGGGTCAGCAGCTGGCAGGACCCTCCACCCTCTCTAGGGAGCAACCCCACCACAGCCATCCCATTCTGTCCTAGAATTAAGCTACCTCTTTTCCTCCCCTCCCTGCCCCGTTAGCCTCAGTTTCCCCAGCTACATGAACCCTATCCAAGCTGGGGGAGGGGCAGGAGTGGGAAGATAGAGATGCTTACTGAATGCCCATGACCATCCCACTGCATTCCACAGGCAGGCTTTAGTCCTGTAGGAAAAGTACCTGGAAGGAAGGTGGTTATCCGGAGACAGGCACTAGAAGGACCTCTCCCAGCTGGATGGCCTCTCAGAAGGCCCTGCACCTGCCATATCTTCCTTACAGCAGATCTGTAAGGTTCTGGGTTGTTTTACTGGTGTTTCAGAGAAGCTAAGCCACTGTTCAAGGCTGTACAGCAAGGAGGAGGAGAGTCTTGTCTGTCTGTCCATTCCCCCCCTCCCAAACCCTGAGTGACACTGTTCCAGAGAGGCCCTGAGAGCCTCCAAGGAAGACGTCAGTTATGTCTTACCTCGATATGGGGGGTTTCAAGGGTTATAGAGAGGTTCTTTTGGCAGAACTGAAGGAAAGGACAGCCAGGAACTAAAGCTCACAATTCTCTGTTATTTAAATGACAAAATGTTATTTAAATGACATCAAAGTATTAGCATGTCTGTAAAGTAAAAGGACCCTTCCAGACCAGATGCCGAAGTCACACACCTCAGCGAACCACTGTTCTGCTTGGCTGTGCATCTTCCTGGATGTTTTTTCTACTTTTATGTGTGTGTGTGTGTACATGTGCTGAGGGTATTGTGTGACAAAGTTTTCCCCAGTGAGATGCAACACACATGTCTACTCACCTGAGATAGGGGGTCCATGACAAAGTACAGATGCCACCAAAGTCCAACTTGGAGAACCAGTAAGTTTTATTAGGGTTACTTACAGAAATATGAGTGACAGGTCACTTACTTTTGAAAACAGAAAAAACTCAAAGACAGCTGCCCCACCAAAGCCCACCCCAGCATGGGTGACAGCTCACAAAGCTGGGAATCTGGAGCACACTGCACAGCCTGTAGGCAGCTTGGAGAGTGTCCTTTTTAAATGCCTCAGTTGGCCTAAACCTCTTGCAGGCAGCTTGGAGAGTGTCTTTTCCAGGTGCCTCAGTTGGTCTAAATCTCTTCCAGGCAGCTTGGAGAGTGTGCTTTCCAGGTGCCTCACTTGGTCTAAATCTCTTCCAGGCAGCTTGGAGAGTGTCCTTTCCAGGTGCCTCAGTTGGTCTAAATCTCTTTCAGGCAGCTTGGCTGGTTTCTGCTTCTTCTAGACAGCTGGTCTGGTGTCCGAGTCTTCCTTGAAGTTTGGCTTTGCTCCCCTGAGAGATACTCTCAGCTTTTATTGCTTAGTCTGGCAGGGAGGGGACTAGTGAATCTGGTCAGTTTCAGGTACTTCCTGAATATATTTTTGAGTCGTTTACCTTCCTGCTTCCCTGTGGAATGGAGTATTTCTGTCTTGAAGCAAACTGTTATACAATAGAGAGTTGGTCTCAGAGTTTCCCACGTGGCACATAAGCACTCTACCATAGAGCTACATCTCAAGGCCAACACAAACATTTTTCTTTTTTAATTTAAATGACATTTTGACTCATACATAAAGACATAAAAATTGCACATATAATTAACAGTGTGTGCACAGGCAGTTCGTCGGTTTCTTTGAGACAAAGCCTCAGGCTGGCTTCAAACTTGCTTTGTAACAGTTTGTAGCAGCAGGCCTTGAACTTCTGAACTTCTGACCATCGGCCTAGTGCTGGGATTGCACCATCATGACAGATTTATTGCACATGTTTTAGAAACAAAAACACCATCATAACTGTGTCTGCTGGTGCATACCTGTGATCCCAGGCACTCAGGAGGCTGAGGCAGGGGGATCAAAATTTCTAGGCCAGCCTGAACAATTCAGTGAGATCTTGTCTCAAAAAAAAAAAAAAAAAAAAGAATGGTGAATGGCTGAGATGTAGCTCAGAGATAAAGGACAGAAAATATCTTCCCCAGAATATGCCAGAATTTGGGCTTCAGCTCCAGAACTGGATGCAGAGATGCAGAGCAATGGGCTTTGTTTCATGCATCCCAGAACTTCCACACAGACCAGCTAGACCAGGGAACATTCAAATTCTGCTCACTTCCAGGGATGGACAGTCATGCAGGGGGTTAGTTTCTATATGGCCCATCGAAGTACCCCCTCAGGAAGCAATGCTCAGGTGTAGGGGGGGAGGGGTGACTTCTGAGGACCTTCTTCCTGTTCCCCTTTTAAGGTGGGTGAGTTGTTTCATTCTTTATTCTTTTTTTTTTTTTTTTTTTTTTTTTTGGTTTTTCGAGACAGGGTTTCTCTGTGTAGCTTTGCGCCTTTCCTGGTACTCGCTTTGGAGACCAGGCTGGCCTCGAACTCACAGAGATCCGCCTGGCTCTGCCTCCCGAGTGCTGGGATTAAAGGCGTGCGCCACCACCGCCCGGCTTCATTCTTTATTCTTGAGACCAGTTTCTCTGTGTAGCCCTGGCTGCCCTGGAACTCACTCTGTAGACCAGGCTGGCCTCAAACTCTCAGAGATTTGTCTGCCTCTGCTCCCGAGTGCTGGAACTAAAGGCATGCGCCACCACACCTGGCCCTGTCATTTTTTATTTTGTATTCTGGGTCTTTACGTATTTTGCAAACTTGTCTCCCATCCTGCAGACATTATTTTAGACATTATTTAATTTTATTAAGTAACTTGTTTATTTTAGACATTAATTAATTTTGAACATTGATCTGTCACTGAAGTTGTTTAGCCACACTATGGAACATTTGGGAGATAGAAGGAAAATTCCCATCACATAAATGTTACCTTTTGTTAACATGCAGGGAAGTGGGTGTCATGGTGACTGCAGCTCGGTGTTCAGGAAGCTCTTTTACAGTGCCTCAAAGCTGTCCATACCAACCAGGTCCAGAACTTCTCAGACAGGTGTGGTGTGCACACCCAGCATTCAGAAAGTAGAGACAGGAGGAGCAGGAATTCCAAGGCCATCCTGGGCCACGTGAGACCCCATCTTTAAAAAAAACAAAACAAAACACAACAAAAAGCGTTCAGAGCGTTCCTGTCTTCCCCAACCAAAGCTTGCCCTCCTCCAGCACTACCCTCCCCCACAGCTGCTGGCGCCCACCATGTTACCCTGTCTCTACGTGAACTCTTGGCTCTGGAGACCTCAGGCTTTTGGGGCCACCACACTGTCCTATGGCTGGCTTATTTTTCCTTACTTCTGAAAGCTGAGTGGCCACCATTGTTTGGACAGCCTCAACTTACTGTCTCACCTTTTGATGGATCCTGGGGCAGCCGCCACTTCTTAGCTATAGTGAAATGCTGCTGTGAATGTGGTGTGCAGACACCTGCTTGAATCCCTGATTTCTTTCTTTCAGAGTGTCTACTCTCACCATCCCCCCACTTTTCAAAAATATTTTATACATGTGAGTGTTTGCCCGCATATATGTTCATACATTACAGTGCCTGAGAAGGCTAGAGGCATCAGCCCTCCTGGAACTGGAGTTACAGACAGCTGTGAGCCACCATGTTGTGATGCTGGGAATCGAACCTGAGGCCTTTGCAACAGTAGCAAGTGCTCCTCAAGTGCTCCCAGCTTCTGAACCATCATGGCTCCAGTACCCTCAAACTTTTTCTTTAAAAAAATTCTGACTGGGCAGTGGTGGCACACACCTTTAATCCCAGCACTCGGGAGGCAGAGGCAGGCAGATCTCTGTGAGTTCCAGGCCAGCCTGGGCTACAGAGTGAGTTCCAGGACAGGCTCTAAAGTTAGGATCCCTCCCCCCCCCCCCTTTTTTTTTTTTTGAGCATGCATGCTCTCAGGTTTATCAAGACTGTCCTGAAAATCTCTGGGTCCAAAGTGAAAGGTATTTGGACAGGACGGGATATTCATATCTTGGAACAACTATATAGTGCGACTATCCGTGCACTGCTTTGGACGTGCTGCCCCGCTTTCTTTATTCTGCTTCCCTCCCTGGTGTAGGAGAAAACCTTTCTACTTGTTTCCAGGGTCCTGCTGACAGCTTCTCTGTGAGGGAACCAAACTGGGTGATCCAGCCGGGTGGGTTGTAATAGTTGGACTCCAGATTAAATCTTTAGGGCTGGGGTGTGGCTTGCCTGGCACACATGAGGCCTAGAGTTCCACCCCCAGCACTGGAAACACAAGAAAAAGATCCAATGTTTAAAATATATATATATATATATATAACATATATATATATAACATATATATTATATATGATATGTGTGGTATTGTCAAGACTCAATGTCTCCAAGATCCAGGGAGACATAGGACCTAGGGACCTACTGCAGATGGCCTGGGCGTTCTGAGAGCGGCTGTCCTTCATAAGAGACAGTGGAAATGGGCCACTCTGGGTGTTTTTATGTGAATCTCCTCATCCCAAATTATTCCCAACTAGTTCTTGTTTCAGGAGTCATTTTCAGCCCAAAGCTCATCATTGGTTGGCAAGAACCTCTTTAACAGATTTGGGGTACCACCGGTACCACAAACTACCTTGTAAGTCATAGCATGTGTTTAGGCTCACCTGGGTCCTCAGGCATCTGCTTATCCTCACAGCAAAAGCAGAGGTTTGAGCAATCATGGCAGTGGAATCTTGGACAGTGTTTCACTCACATGTACATATACAACCCCCTCCTCATACACACATTCCGTTTTTTCCTAAACTTTGGATTGATTCTGTTGACTTGCCTGTTTCTCCAGACAAAGTTTGGAATTTTTTTTTTTTTTCTCAATTGTCTCAAAAAAATCAAGCTGGGCGGTGGCGCATGCCTTTAATCCCAGCACTGGGAGGCAGAGCCAGGCAGATCTCTGTGAGTTCAAGGCTAGCCTAGTCTACAAAGCGAGATCCAGGACAGGCACCAAAACAACACAGAGAAACTTGTCTCAAACAAACAAACAAAAAATCAAATTGTTTTGCCTCATAAACTCATTGAGGACCCGCCCACCTTGGGAATGGCTCCACGATGTCTATCATCTTTCCTGCCTCAGGTAAGTTTGTCCTATACTGTGGTGGATGACAGGCATTCCTCTCAACATTCTCCTTGGGGCTGTGTCCACTTCTGGGATTGATCAATGAGACTCATTCCCTTCCCTCTCCTGGTCAAAGGTCACCCGGAGGCAAGAGAGACTGGGAAGGACAGAGCTGGTCCCTAAAGGTCACACAAGAGGTTTGGTTTCTACCATGGAAAATGGGAGGAAGAAGCCAGGCTTGGAAGTGTCCCAGAAGAGGAAGGGAGGGAGGGCCTGGGCTGGCCAGCCCCACCTGGGTGCGAACAGTTGGAACAAAGACCCACCCCACCTTGGCTGCACTGGGGCCTGGCCCTGTGGGATCCTAAAGACAGTGGTCACCCTGCTCAAGGCTTGTGGCTCCTGATCTGCCTGGTTGCTTTTGTCCACAAAATCCTAATTGTTTACCAAGTAATGACAGAGTGGTGGGAGTGTGAGGGGCCGATCCTCGCATGGAGGGAGGAATATAAACAGGCATCAGCAGCCCCTAGGGCTCACTT
The DNA here is from genome assembly GCF_007827085.1 of Peromyscus californicus insignis. NCBI lineage: Eukaryota > Metazoa > Chordata > Mammalia > Rodentia > Cricetidae > Peromyscus > Peromyscus californicus. The sequence continues at coordinate 103,562,875 of NW_026294584.1, read as the reverse complement.
GGGCTGTGTCCCTGTGGTCCTTAGCTCTCTCAGACCACCAGTCTCTCTCTCACACTGGTTCGATAACCCTTTCTCACAGGTAGCCCCTAAGTTCAACAGGCAAGGATGCGTGAAGCATCAACCTATTCAACAGTCATTAGGGGAACGCTTATCCCAAGAATGCGATGGCATTGAGTGTACACAGAGGGAAAACACTCACTTGCTGGCTGCCTCTTGGTCTGCCTCTCGGCACCTGAGACTATGCCTGCCGAATGGATGCTCCAAAGTTTGGGGCTAACAGGAGAAAGGAAATAAGGCAGGGAGGGCCTCGTGGCCTCGTGTAAACTTACTCTGCGATCTGGGCTTGAATCCTGGCCTCTGGGTCCTCTGAAAAGCTCTAGGTCTTGGATGTGGGAGTTCCGCATTCCAGATTCCAGATTCTAGGCCTCGTATGCCAGGGTCTGGAGTCTGATGTCTGGATTGAAGGCCTCATTTTAGGGTTCTTGCTAGGTTCTAGGTTCTGAGCTCCAGGAGGGCTCTGGATGTGAGGAACCTGGCTGTGGACTCTGTGGTTCTGGGTTTAAGGGTTCCATGCTCTGAGCTCTTCAGTTTGGATGTGGGTGTCCAGGCTCTAGACTCTGAGCTATAGATCCCTAAGGTTTTGAGTCCAGGGCTGTGATTCCTGATTCTTGGGTTTAAACTACAGGTTCTAGACAAGTGACTGTCAACTTTGCTAACGCTGTGACCCTTTAATACAGTCCCTCATGTTGTGGTGACCCCAACCATAAAATTATGGCCCTGGCCCCACAAGGACCACCATACTGGCCTTCTGGCCTCCTCCTCACTGCAGCCACAGTGAAGACAGGAGCAGCTTGCTGTCTTGTCCCCAGATTTCAACTATAGGGTTGTGTGTTTATTTGATAAAGGATGGATCTGGGAGTAGATATGCATGCGTGTGTGTGGCGGTGGGGGTGGGGGTGGGGGTGGGGGCTAGCAGCCCCCTTTTTTTTTTTTTTTTTTTTTTTTTTTTTTTTTTTTTTTTTTTTTGGTTTTTTCGAGACAGGGTTTCTCTGTGTAGCTTTGCGCCTTTCCTGGTACTCGCTTTGGAGACCAGGCTGGCCTCGAACTCATAGAGATCCACCTGGCTCTGCCTCCCGAGTGCTGGGATTAAAGGCGTGCGCCACCACCGCCCGGCTAGCAGCCCCCTTTTGCCACATACTGTTATAGGTGTAGGAAGCCTCATCAGTGAGAACAAATAGGAACCACTTCAAAGGAGATCATGTTCCAGGTATGAGATGTAATGACACTTCTTGGTTCAGGGCAAACTTGTCTGGCCCAAAGTTCAGAATGGACAGTCTAGAACAATGATTCTCAACCTGTGGGTTTCGACCCCCTTGGGGATTGAACAACCCTTTCACAGGTGACACCATTGGTGGCCCGGGACACCAGTGACTGCCTGCATCTGGGATCCACACATTGGCCTAGGGAAACCTTGATGAAAGATTCTAGGCATGCGATTAGTGACAATTGCTGGGATCACTGCCAGGGACAACTTTGTGTACAGGCCAGTGACTGGACACATCACTGACCAGATGCAATGAGAGCGAGCATACTGGTGATCGGTTAGCAATCGGTGACAGGGTGATCAAGTTTGCCAATGAACAGATTTGACAACCTGGTACCCTAGAAACCAGAGCTGACCACACCTGGGGAAACCTGAGTGGTGCAGGGCAGTTATTGGCTCTCTGAAAAGCCCAAACGGGCACCTTGCTGGGCTCTCAGAAAAGGAGGCTGGAGAAGAGCCCTGTCCACGCCCCATGTACCTTCCCTGAAAGACAAGAGACAGCAGAAACAAGTTCACTTGACAGCTCAAGCCCCATCAGGGATGTGGGGTCTCAGGGACCCACTCGACAGGCTGCAGCATTCACAAAAAAGTATTTTATTATTTTTAACAGTATTCACTTTAAAGGAATAGGAGGGTAGCATACAATTTTTACAGACAATATTTAAATGTTGTACATAGTTAACAATAACTTAGGTCACTAAACCAAAATAAAACAAGCCAAAAACATAAAAACAGAAAATACTGCCGATTCTTTTTCTTATGCGGGTACTAGCACAAAATAAGTTACTTCCGGTTATGGTGCGCTGCAGCAACTGGACGCCAATATTGCACTTAGTTGACTTAGCACAATCGTCTTCCTGGGCTAGGGGCCCCTTGCTGGCCGCTGCACCACCACCACCGCACACAGAATCGGAGCTTGGGACACATTTTATGTACAGCTGTACCTTGAAGAATCCAGCCAGCCACAACAGAACAGAACCCCCGGGGATCGCGGGGCCACTGCCTGCCCGTCCCCTGTCCCCCAGCAACCAAGAGCATAAGATCCCTCTTGTCCCCAGCCTCCTGCTAGGGCCCTGGGATCCAAGAACTATTCAAGAAAGAACTGTGAAGCTCAGCCTTGGTTTGTAGGTTTTATTCTTTTTCATACTGGGGCTTCTGTGGCAACGTACAATTGACTGGACCCAAAATGAGTTTAAAAATAAAACCACTCATCAGTGAGTTAAGCTTATGCAGTTTGGGTTTTGTTTTGAATATTTTCTTATTTATCTTAGAGTGGAGGGGGATGAAGGGGTTAGCAGAAAAAGGATGTATTTACAGGGGTCCAGCTGGCCTAGGCACAGGCCGCAGCTTGGCCATCTGGGTCACACCAGCTTTGGCCTCTCGAAGCCAAGGGAATGATCTGGGAGACGTTTCCCCTTTCCAGAGAATGCTTCCTTCCTGTGACCCAGCCCTGGCCTGGGAATCTGCGCAGGACCGCCTGCGATTGTCTCTGCCCTCAAGGGCTGCGTCAGGGCAGGGGCTACCCTCCAGGCAGCTGGGGAGAAGGCTCAGGCTGAGGCCCTGTAAGTCTGCCTCCCCAGAGCCCTGACTGGTGGCAGTAGGCCCCAAGGAAGGACCCAGAGAACACAAACAGTCCATGCCTCCATGTCTTTGTAAGAAATAAGAGCAAAATAAATTATTATTTTTTTGCCTACTCCTTTCTCCTTCAAAAAATGGTTTCATTTTTCTGTCCCCAGTCTCCTCCTTTTCTTGCTATAAACCTGTCTGTTTTGCTCTCCAAGCAACTGTCCGTGAAAAAACTTTTCTGGGCAGCACCCAGGGCGCACACAAGCTGTAGCCCAGTTAGAAACATTCACAGTAATGGCGGCACAAGGCTGGGAGTCCTCCAAGGAGAGGTGGCTTCGGCCAGGCTAGGCTGGCAGGAGGAAGTGGGTCTCTTGGGATGGGCGGGAGCCAAAACTGTGTTCCACCCAGCCTGGGAGTGCCCGGCCTCACTCTGGTTCTGCCAGCCACCCTCGATGTCCATGTCTGTCCAGAGGGAAGAAGCTGTGCCTAGCCCATGGCAGTCACCATGCTGGATGGGTGGGGGTGGCCGAAGGAGAGACTGGAGGAGGGGTGGATGGGTGTTGGCGTGGGCAGGATGTGTCCAGAGTGGCTGAAGGGTGGGAGGTGGCCCACGGGTGCCATGTGTCCAGCCAGGGCAGCCGCACTGAATGGGGATGACTTCTCCTGCATGCACTTGGATAGCTCCTCAAAACATTCAGCCCCTTTCTTGCTCTTCTTAGACTTGCTGGACATCTTCCGGTTCCGGGTCTGGATTCCTTCCTTCTTCATGGTCAGTGGCCTGTTAACCTGGGGGCAGCCATAGAGCCTTTAGGATCCCTTCTCCACGGGTCAAGGGAGACCGGGTCACATATATCCCTAGGGTGTCAGGAACTGTGCCTTCAGCCCAGCCTCCAACGTCACTCACCAATGTCCCCTTAAGCCTGCAGGTCACCATTTCAGGAAAGGAGACTCCATGGCCTAACAGCCCACATCGTTGTTTTCAGTCCACTAAATGCCTGCACGGCTTGCCTCCTCCTAGACACCTCTCATCCTCCCCTGCCCCTGACTTTTCCCTGCTGGCCCTGCCCCCACTGGTCCCACCTCCAAAGCAGAAGCATCCTTCTTACAAGGAGCCCTTCTGGCACTCTTGGGCTGGCCAAGCAGGCTGCCGGCTGCGGCTTCCCAAGCCAAGCCAAGCTGGAGACCGTGGCTGGGGCCGCTGGCTGGCCGGGCTGCACAAAGAGCGGAGGTCCCCGGGGAGGGGTGGGGTGCACTCACATTGTGCAGCTTGTAGTAGAGGCCACAGGCGTTGCACACAGGGTCCCCGTTGGCGTTCCGGCGCCATAAGGTGGTGGTTGTCGTCTGACAATTTGCACAACAGGTGCCCGCTCTTCTGGCAGCAGACTAGGAGGGGAGGGGTAGCGTCAGAGGGCCCTCTCCCACGCCCCACCTTGACCTCCTCCAGGGCCCTTAGCACCACCCCCAGTCTCACCACTTAGCCCAGGAGCAGTGGGTCCCACAGGGGAATCAAGGCATCTCCGACGAAGGAATTTTAGAATTTGAGAAGTAAACTAGTTGGGAATCACAGAACTTTGGAATAAAGAGCTCTTAGAGTCCAAATGATTGTAAACACAGAAGGGAAAAGCAGCCACTTCCCCCAACTGCCTAGCAGTCTAATTTCTTAGGTAAGGAAACTGAGGTCTAAGGACAGTTTAGCCCTGTGGCCATCCTGAGTGGCTGTCTTCAGCTGCACGTCTCCTCCCCCACCGTTCCCCTGGAAATCCAGAATCCTGGTGAGTCATGGCTGGGAGGCCTGGGCAGCAAGACCCTGCATTGCCCAGGAGAACCCAGAAAGGCCTGGGGAAGTTTGAGCCCAGGATTAAAGTGTGGAGTTGCCTTGTCCTATACAAGATCTGCAAGCCACCAAGAGAAATTTAAATTAAATTTAACTACAGTTTAAAAACTAAACATTCAGTTCCTTTGACTGCACTAACCACATTCCTAGCGATCAATAGTCATACTAGCCAGAGGTTTCCATTCAGGACCGAGGAGCAAAGACCTTCTCATTCTCTGCTGGCCTAGATCCCTGCACCCAGAGAGTTCTCACCTGCCGCCTTTACCAGACCCTAGTCCCAGCCCCCCAGGAAATGCCAGTCAGAGGCGGGGAGTGGAAGAGAGGAGGTCTGATCTCTAGAACAAGGAACTCAAGGTCCAGCGAGAAAAGCCTTTTCCTAGAATACAGATCACCCTTCCGCCATCCCTCCTGCCCCAGGTAAATGGAGTGGTGGTAGTGTCCAGCCCCCTCATCCCCCAGAAATGCTAGCACTGCACTCCACTGGGCAGGCAGTGTGGGGCGCGGCCGAGTCCAGCAGAGTCCAGAGTGGCCCGGGGCCTGAGCCTGCTCATGGAGGGGACCAGAGCTGGCCGCCGCCGCGGGGGCAGGGAGGGTGAGTAAGCAGCCTGAAGCTGGAATTCTGACTCAGGGGCCAGCAGTATATCCCTCCTCCCACCCCCACTCGCCCGCACCCGCCCTCACCCTGCTCCAGGGGGAAAAAAAGAAAAAAGGGCCCCAAAGTGGGTGAACGATTTAAGCTCATAAATCACTTCGCCCTGAAAAAAAAAATATATTTATTATTCTTAGCATTTTACACATTATTTGCAGAGTGGAGGGTATTAGAAATTTCAAAACAGCCCAGCGAGAGGCAGGACTGAGTCGAGGTGGCTCTGAAAACTTGCCGGTCCGGAAACAGATACACGAAGTTTCCTTATCTACCGGCTGCAGATGTCCGGATAGGAAACTCCGGCAGGAGATCCGAAAGGACATTTTTTTAAAAATCACTCAAATGAAAATACACAGTATAGGTGACTCCATGGAAAAATAATAAAGGGCAGGTTTTTTTGGTGGCTGCTGTGTGTTATTTAAATAAGCGAAGGAGACTGTGAGCTGGGGGGTGAGCGGGGGAGGCCAGAGCTGCCACAGGGAAAAGTACTTCATGACCCTATTTTTAAAAAGAGGGAATCGAAGGCCAGAACGTGAGGGTGGGCTGCTGGACCCTGGGTTCTGGGAATCCTTCAGTAGTGGGGGGTGAGGGAGGGGTGCCCGGTGGCTGCAGGACAGGAAATTTGGCAGGAAAGAATCCACCAGAATGAAGACCGACCTGACTGACCCCCCAAATGATTTTAATGATAAGAGATTTTCAGGTGGTGAAGTCTCTGCATTTGAAGTTTTGTTGTTGGGTTGTTTTCGTTTTTTTGTTGTTGTTTATTTTTTCCCTTCCCTTAACTAACCACCAGCTCCACTCAGGCTGGTGGCCACCGTGGGCCTGCCCTGCCCCCGCACCACACCGTGCCCGTTCCTACCAGCCTCCGCTTGGGCTTGATGAGGGGCCGGTTCTGTCCGTTCATCTTGTGGTAGAGGCCGCACGCGTTGCACAGGTAGTGGCCAGTGCCATCCCGTCGCCAGAGAGGGGTGGCTGTGGCCCCACAGTTGACGCACTCCCGGCCTTCTGCGGGGAACAAGGAGAGACACAAGGCCTGCTTAGTGGCTAGAGGATCAAGTCTGACACGCACTGTTATATCAAGGGGGACTTTTAGTCCCACCCCTGCAGACAGAGGGATTCAAGGGGTCCCCCATAGAAGAGGTCCTGAGTCTTTTAAGGACAAATCCCCGTTTTAGATGCTCCTGAAGAAAAACAAAGAGAAGCCTTAAGTACAGGCTACCAGGATTCCCAGAGCCAGGAGCAAGCTACCCGGAAAAGGAACTGAAGATCAGCTTTGTGGAGCACAGGCTACGGCCACAGTTGCCAGCCTGACCTGGGTCTGGGGAGCCTCTCCCTCCTCTTCCCTCCCACTTCCTCTCACTTTTGCCTCCCAACTGTGCCAGCATCTCCAAGTCTGTTCCCCATGTCTGCTAGCAGCCCCTTGCTGCCTTTATGTTTGGTCCAGGGTCAGGAAGGAAACTTCTCTTCCCCTAGCTTTTCTCCTTCTTCAGCCAAACCCCTAGAATTCAGCGATCAAAGGTGGTGTTTTTAAAAAAATGAAATAATAAGAAGTTCTTTCACTTTAGGTTAGGTGGCCTTATTTTTTGTTGTTGTTTTTGGTCATCTGGAATTCAAATAAAACACAAAACAAACTCGGAAGAAAGGGCTACAGAAAAGTTAAAGACACTGAGTGGAGTTCAGTGGGGTGCTGAGTAACTGGCACCTGGGACGGTCCTCCTGGTTCAGTTGAAACTAAGAACCTAGGAACTCAAGCAAGAGACGGTGGTTTCTGAACTCAAGGATAAACTTTCAAGAAAACCTTCCCCCTCCCTAGCTAAACGCTACGGGAGGAGCCCAGAGCCATGGGTTATTGCCTGAGGGCCACATTGCTGGACAAACCCAGCTGGATCCAGCTAGGGCTGGCAAAGGGGTGCAGGCACCCGCAGAGGTTCTCACTCCTACCCTCAGGGAGAAGGATCAGGGTCACTAGGATACAAAGAGGCCTTGGGAATTTTGCTTTGGGGAAATCTCCGAGGAGATCTGGAGTCACCGCAATCCTGAAACTAGACTAGCAGTTGGAGAACCGGATTCCTTCAGGGCCTGCGTCTCTGCAGGGCCCGCAGCATGTGCACACGCTCCCAGACACACGTACACACATGGCCACGCTGACTCCTTCCCTCACCTACAGCCTGCATTCTCCCCCACACCCAGTCATGAGGCTGCTGGTTTCAGCTGATCGTTTGGGGAGGGGACGGGGAATCTTATTCTGAGTGTGGGCTGCTGCTCACCAATCTTGGAGAGGAGGGCATGGTGAGGGGTGAGGAAAGGAACTGAACACTGGGGTACTAGGAGCACTCAAGGGCAGGATGAAAGTTCTAGGGTTTCCGTCCTCCCCACGGGGAGCTACAAACACCTGTGGACTCTCAGAGAGGACCCATGCTTGGATCAGGAGCACTAATGTGGCCCCTCTTCAGATCACAACCCCTTTGACAGAGGCACACCCCACCCACAGGCCCTGAAGTCCCACACCTGCCTTTACCTGAGCAGGAGCGTGCCTTGCTTCGCTGCTTAGGGGTGAAGCTGGAGGCTGGGCCACCCAGGAAGCCTCCAGGATGGAAGAGGCCGCTGCCATAGTCATGAGCTGAGGCAGGCACATAGGAGGGATAGGTGGGTATTGGGTGGTGTGTTGCAGGCTGAGTGCCCATGGTAGCTAGGCCTGGGCGCAGGGGACTGCCACCTTCCATCTTCATGCTCTCAGACAGTGACACTTGGTACTTGACACCATCCTTGTCCTCACCCCGGGCTACACTACCCCCTGCAGAAGATGAGGCTGGGGAAGCGGCTCCCGTGGTGCTGGGGTCTGGAGAAACTTCTTTAGGTGGTGTGGGTGGGAAGCCGAAGAGATGAGAGCCAGAGTGGGCTGCGGTGGGGGTGAGGGAGGCCACTGAGCTCCCACTGCCTCCCCCGCTCCCACCCGCAGCCCCTGGGTACACAGACAGAGGCCCTCCGGGTGCTCCAGCAGCTGAGGGGTGCAGCGGGGTCTTGGAAAACGGGCTGACGGTCCAGGGGCTGTGGTGATGGGCAGCGGCGGCAGAGAGAGCAGCTTTGCCCCCGTCCAGCCATGGCAAGCCTGGGCTGTGCAACAAGTGTGGTCGGCACATCTGGCCTCCAGTGAGACGGGCTGCAGCAGAGGGAGAAGGGGTTAGTGTGGGCAGGGGTCTCAGAGCCATGACACAGGCACACAGGATCACAACTCAGGGAACAACAATTAGCAGCCCCACCCTTTAAAACACCAGAAACCTAACACTCCGGCCTGTAATCATCAGCAATATCAGTGAAAGGTCGAAGAACAAGTGACACAGAGCAACCCCACCGGACAGGGCCCAGAAGGATTCCCCCAAGACAGTTGGAAACGGACAGAAACCCTACAGGTCCCAGACCCTCCCCGAGAGGTCATTGCCTCCACCTTCCCCAGCCCGATTTCGCAGCTGCTCAGATTCCTGTAGATCCCACATCCGGGAAGCAGCAGCGGGCCGTCCTCCCCTCCAAGGCCTGGTGTGGACGCCGGGCGTCCAGAAACCCGGAGGACCAAAGCTCACCGTGCGCTGGACTGTAGGAAACGCGCGCGCGCGCGTGGGCCGGGTTGGCGTAGTAGGGGTTGCCCTGCGAGTCGAGATGGTTGAAGAAGACATCCACCTCGTCGGGAGGCAGCAGCTGCGCTGGCTCCATGTAGTTGTGCGCCAGGCCCGGGTGGTGCGAGTCGGGGTGCTGCGCATTTAATACGGCTGGGTGCGCCATCCAGCGAGGCTGCTCCGGCGCCACCTCCATGGTCCGCTACTGCGGCTTGGGATCCAGGCGAAGGCGGGGCGGCCCTGAGTGACATAGGAGATGTGAGGGGCACTGCCAGCCTCTGACACCCCCCCTCTCCCAAAGTCGGTGTCTTGAGAGCAAAGGCGTTCCTGTGGAGCTCCACTGAGGACCGGGCCCCGGGTGGGAGGGAAGCACAAGGTTCAAAACGAAAGGAAGGTGGAGGAAGGGGTTCTGCCTCACACACTCGCAGGGAAACCAGCGTTCCCACAGCCACACACCCATGCACACGAGGTCACACACAGGGATGGACCCTGACACCGGCGACCCCAAACAAACGCACGCGGAACTGAAATCAGGTTCTCACACCTAGCCCCTGTCCTCTGGGCACAAAAACACACGAACTCCGACTAAAAGTTAGAGATAGGAGCCTAGACATCCACTCGGAGGCACACAGCCCCCCGACCCCCCGCCTTTCACTTACATTGGCAATGTATACACAAACTAACCTCGACACCCCCGACCCCAAACACGAACACGCACACGCAGTTCCTGGAGCTGAGAGCCGGTCCCCAATGCCCTCTCCAGCAGTCAGCCGGACCTCTCCCAAGGCATAAGAACGTAATCGCCCACAGGAGATCCTGGCCTGAGCTCCACCGAGACCCTTCCAATCTAGGAGTGCCCACAAGCCCCCTGCTCCTCAAACTTACACTCGCAGCGGCGCGGGAAGGGGAGGGCTCAGCAGTAGAGAGTAAGGGACACCAGGAGAGCCCCTAGAACGGCGGGTCCCGCGACAGCGCGTCCAGAGACTGGCGGGTTCACGGGATAGGGGCGGGGGACAGCGCGCGCCTCGGCCTCCGGCCCGCCCGGCTCCGGCCCCTCGGCATCCTCCGGCCGCCCTGGCGCCAGCTGCCGACTCCTGCACAGACATGAAGCGGGGGCCGCGCACGCCTAAGAAGCTGGCGCCAGCCAATCAGCGCCGCGCGCCGCCCAGCCTCCGCCCCCCCATTGGCTGCGCCCGCAGCTTCGGCCGCTGGACTTGGGGACTGACCCGCGAGCCGGCCCCCCTCGGCCTCCCGGCCCCCTCCCAGCGCCCTCCGGGCGGCCTCTGATGCCAACGCCCCCCCAGGGGACCCTCGCTGCGGGCACAACCCTGCACCCCTCCGTCAGACGCTCGGGTCCTCCAACCTCTGCCCTCCCAGCAACTAGCCACCAATCGGGTTCCTGACTTCCCAGAAGCCGAGACTTGCATCTTCTGGGTTTTTCTCTGCTAGGACCCCAGCCGTCCACTCTCTCCGGCGGAGCCCCAGCTCCTTCGCTACGGACCACAGCCAGCCTGAGTCCTGCGGACTCCCCCAGACCTCTGCCTCCTTGTGCAAGGGGCTGGTAGGATCGGCTGGATAGCACGAGTCTAGGACTGTGGACCCCTCTAGGGCACCCGGGCTTTGGGCACTAGGACACTTTTAAGACTGTGCTGAACCGAAGGTCGCGGTCCGGCCAGTGGCCCAGGGAAAGGGAAGGGTTCCGGGCGTGGCCTTAGCAGACCACCAGGCCGAACTGCCTGGGGCGAAGCCGTTGAGCTGGGGGACTGGCGCCAGCGTCGGCTGGAGGGGAGACTCCCGGGGCATTAGCCATATGTATATTTTTTCCTCCTAGGGGTCCCCGAGACGGCCTTCGGGGAGAGGGAAGCAATGTTTTGAGCACTTTGTACCTAAAGTCACCTGGAGTTTTTCTGGCAACACCTCCTTTCTGGGGAGGCCGTGAGCTCGAAGGCGGGTGTACAAACCTAGCTCCCTCCCTGGGTATAGACCTGAGACCGAAGCTCAGAAAGAGGCTTGCTAGTCAGACCTTTGGGGGAATCTAGACAGGTGCGAGGATTGGCCGAGCTCGACGCCCTCCATCGAGCCCCTCTATCTTGGCAGGGCACTAGACCCCCAGGAGATAATCCCAGAGGGGTCCCAGGTGGGTCCCGAGCCGGGGGAGGGCTGGGGTCCCCGCCACCCCCAAGGATGGGGGAGGGGCAGCAGGATTGACAGTCCGTAATTGGGTAACTGGAGGCGGCTTCTCCGGCCCGGCGGCCCCGCCACCGCGACGCCGGGCCCCTGACGTCACCCGATTCGCCAGGAAATGAACTTTTTAATAATCCAAGGAGGGAGGAAAGCCCTCGGTCCCCTCGGCTCGGGGGGCGCCCAGCCCGGCTCGGCTCTGCGGGCGCGCCCCCATCACCCCCTCCCAGGTCCTCTGCGGACAGCTCTGAGGGGGCGCGCGCACGGCAGGGCCTCCTCCGGCCTCTGCGGCTGGCGTCGATCTGACTGTCCGAGGCTTTGGAACAGGTACAGGCCCGGGACCCGCGGTGCAGAACTGCACTGGGCCGGAAACCCCCGCACCTCTCGCGCCTTGGGGGGTCCCTCCTGTCCTCCGTGCTCCCTGCGCTTCAGCGCACCAGAGCCAGCAGGGGCCCAGGCGGCTCCGGAGTCCGCTCCCAGCCTAGGCAGGAGGTCGTGCGAGAGGGCTCGAGGGTCTGCAGGGGCGCAAGGCCGCAGTGCCTCGGGGCGGGCTGGGCAGGTGGGTGGTCTCTGTGCCGCCAAGCTAGCGCTCCCACTGCGCGGCCAGCTTAGGACCCGCTCCTTCTCGGGATGGCTTTCTCGGCTTCACCCCGCCTTTCGACCACGATTCTTCATTAAAGTGCAAAGCGAGATCGCCGCGGAGTTTCCAGAGTGTTCGATGTCCCTGGAACCTAGCAGGAGCGTCTAAAGGCCTCGCAGCCCCGGCGATAACCCTACTCTCGGCAACGGTGCCCCATGCGGCCGTATCCCAGGCCTCTGCTCTGCAGACTTCCAGGAGGAGAGCGCGGAGCGCAGAGGAAGCTGCCCTTGGCCGTGTAGGCGCCTCGGCTGGCAGGGCGGCAGGGCGGGGGGGGCCTCCCAGCACCATCCCCCGAAAGCAGGTAATTCCCCTCTTTTCTCTCAAAGTCGCAATTAACATTATCTCCCCGTTTGAACGAGATGGGGGTTGCGGTTTCCACGCCACGTCGCCGACTGGGCAAGTCCTGCCTCTCGCAGAGGTGAAAGTGGTCAGCCCGGCGGGTCCCCAATCTAAACGCGAGCCCCAGTGTTGCCCACCCGCCTCGCGCAGAGCCGAGTGCAGAAGGGGATTTAATTACTCCGCTCGGCAGCTCAGAAAATCGCCACGCAACAAGGGTTTAGCCAGGCGGTTAAGCGACGCTTGAGCCAGGGCCTCAGGAGACCCGCCACAGCCTGCTTGCCCATGGGCATGGGGTCCGGGCGGGGTGGGGGGGTGTCCTGCCAGGTCTTTTGAGGCCCCCAGGCTGCCTTCTGGAAACGCAAGCAACCAGCCGGCTGGCCAGAGCCCCTGCCGAGGTTGGAGCCCCTGCGTCCGATGCGGGACTGCTCGAATTTTCCAGCAGGAACAAACCCGTCTGAAAGGGAAAATTGCCGGCTAGGTAGCAGGACACTGAATTGGCGAATAAAGGGGAGCCTGAGCTGATGAACGTGTGTGAACCAGATCGATCCACAGCCAAGAACCCACTACTAGGCCGAAAATGAGCCGCTAATGAAGCCCAAACAAACACCAGGGAGGGCCGAGACGGATCCCAGGATGGCTTAGATTCGGCTTCCCCCAGCCCCCGCCCGCCGACCCCCAAAACGAAAGCAGATTTATTCCAATTTACAGCCCCCTACTAAGAGGTCCCAGGACACCTTCAGGTGGACACTTTTCTTTTTTTTGTAGTTATTGTTGATTTTGGAGCGTACCTGAGGCTACTCTTCTCTGAACTAAACTGTCCTTTTCCTTCCGCGGAAACAAGATTTCTAGGAGGATAGAGGGAGCTTGGCTCCCAAACTGAATTTTCTAACCACCATTTTTTTTTTTTTTTTTTTTTGCGTGACCTGGAACCTTCTGTAGAGAGGGACAGTGGCGGGGGGGTGGGGGGTGGGGGGGAGCTACTCCTGAATGGAAGCTGGGTTCTGTGGACCCAGGCCCTTTTCTGGGTGTGGCCCGGATCCTGCAAAATCAGTCTGAAAGGAGATGGAGTCATATAGGGCTCCCAGTTGGCGCTGCCCTCCTCACTTGCCCTTTGTTTAAACATCCTCATCCAAGCCTTACCTCTGGGAACACAAGTTTGCCCTCTCCTCGCAACCTAATTCTCTCCTAAGCCAGCTAACTGGTCGACTAGCTTAGGACTACCTTCCAAACCGAAGTCCTTCACAACCCAGAGGCCTCCAGCCCTGCCTTAGCCACAAGCTTTGAGGAACACTGGGAAGGAAGTGGGGGAGCTTTGGTCACTATGGCTCAGTGTCCCCTCTATGTAGAGGACTCAGATATGTCCCAGGCAGCATCCATCAATTTAGAAGGGCTCCAACAGTATCTCTCGCTCTCTGGGGTTCGCTTCCAGCTCCTCAAATCAAAAGATTCCGCTTCCCTAGCATCTACCTACTGTCTTAGTCTTTTGGAAATACAGACGCTGTGACCCAGTGTGTTAGGTTCTGGCCCGCTGGTGCCAGGTGCCTTGGACTCTGCCATTTCTGGTCTATTTCTATCCTCCATACCCCACCCGCAGACAATCGGGGGCCTTCTCTTCGCCAACAGCTATGCTTTGCTCAGAGGCCTGTGGGTCAGCGGCTTGACAACTGCTAAATGCATTTCGTTAGATGCAATTTGCTTGCAATTTGTCAACCCGGCTGGGAAACGCTCTCCAGACGCCTGGCAGACGCTTCGGCTCTACCTGGTTCCTGGATGCTGCCTGCTTATAAACGAATCCCAACTTGGGCCTCAGTGTAGACCCAGAACTCACCCCCAGATGTTCCCGACCTTGGGAGGCAAGTTTTTTTTCCCCCAAAACAAACGAATTTCTTTCCTTGTTTTCTGATAAAGGAGCAGACGCCACACGGGAGGCCCTTCTGAATACAAGACCTTTCCCCTCACTGCTGGGGTAAGCTGGAGTTCAGGCCCAGCCGCTACCGAACGGTTCAATGCCGGGTGTCCAGACAGGCCCAGAGCTCTGTCTACGCCTCTCCACAGCGGATCCCCGAGCCTGCGTCCGCCTCGTTCTTATTGAAATCCCACTGAAAGGATTCTGGCTCCGACTTGGGCAGGGGAAGACTTACATACCCTGCGCTCTCCCCCACCTGCACCCTCGCCACACAGGATAAAGGGCCGCGGGGCGCTTCGAACGGGGGCACAAGCAGGAGCGAGCCGGGTTAAGCCGCGCAAAGCCGGTGCACGGGACCAGCCGGCAGGTGCAGCCAGCGCCCGGCGGCCCGGCTTGGGCGCATCGGCCGGCGCGACCCGGGGGTGGGGAACCGCCAAGACAAAGGCTCCAGCTCTGGGGTGGGAGGGGGGCGCGTCGCAAAGCTCTGGAAAGCCGGGTCTCCAGGTCCAAGGCTCCGGAAAAAAACGGAAGGCAGGAGCCCCCAGGGAGGTCTTTGGGTTTCCGGATGACCTGGGTTTAAGCCACTAGCAGGACCGTGCGATCCGGGTGTTGGGAAGGCCGAGCCTAGGATCCCGAGGCTCGGGACAGCGCGGGCGGCGGAGTGCAGGAACTTACCGACAGCGGCGCGGTGGGCGGCGCCCTCGGGCGGCCACGGCCAGGGCTCAGCAGGGAGGGAACGGAGTGTGCGGCGTGGATAGTCGGCCCGCGGGAGCCAGCGCGACAGCGGCGGTCACCAGCGGGACACCGGCGCGGCGCCGAACGAAAGCTCGGTGCACAGGCCGCGGCTTTTGTCCGCCCAATGGGCCCCAAGACCGGCTATGGTTGAGGTGATCGCAGGCCAGAGAGACCTGAGCAGTGAGCTACCGCCCGCCTGGCCTGGCCACCTCTCTCGGTTCTGGCTGCCTCTCGGTTCCCGGCCGCAGCGCGGCAGCTTTTTATTTCGACATCACTGGGGGGGGGGGAGCGCCACAGGGGGGCAGGAGGGTGCCCGGGCTCTGCGCCCTGTCTGCCGGGTCCAGCCGCCGGGCTGGCCAGGCTCGGGCCACTAGTCAGTCGAGGCGCGCACACCCTGCAGGCCACTCCCGCCTTCTTAGGGCCACGCAAGCACTTCTGCTCTCAGGGATGTAATCTCAGAAAGCCTGGGATGTCTCTCTTTGCAGACTCTCCCTCACAAGCAAGTACACAGACACCTGCCCCTCCTTCCATACACACATTGTGCACGTGCTGTCGCTGTGTAGATGTCCCCAGACAGGAGCTCTCCGGCACACAAACACGCGTGTGCACACACAGGTATAAGGTGCACGCACACTCATCGACACAGCTCCCTCACTTCCTGCACGTTTGGCTAAGTGCAGATGTATTTATTTCCACTTCCTTCCCCACAGACACCCGTTCCCAATTCAGAAGCATTTTAGGAAAGGAGTTTCTGGTGTGTCCAGTTTTGGCCCATTACTGGCAAACCGTTTGCGTCAGAGAATGCCACAAGGAGAGCAAGAGGCTTGTCCTTACACGGTTAAGAGGAGGCAGTCTGGTGGCAGTCTGCGCCCGAAGGAGGTACCTGAGCTAGGTAGCAATGAGAATCCATTCCTTGTACCACCTTAAGCTCCTATGAGAAATTAGAAGAATCCCACAGACTCACTCTGTTGGGAAAGACTATGAATCCGGTGTGCCCCATGCAGGGAGTGGGTCTGCTCCTCCTTCCCCATCCTGTGCCACCAGCTGTTCCAGGTCTTTCTGAATCTGTTGCATTGTGCATGCACTCTCTGCATGCAATTCAGTTTATGTGCCCGGTGGGCTATGTTTTCACGATGGGGAGTTCCCAGGAATGTTTGCAAAACTGAACTATCAGTAAGCACTTGCATTGGGTAGCTGGTCACAGCTTGACTGGTATCAGAGTGTGGCCCCACAAATGCATGTAAGACAGTGTCTGTGGAACTTGGTGTACATCTCTGCATCTAGATATCTCTGAGACAGACCACCATCTTCAAGAATCATGTGATAAGCAGAGGGTATCTCTAAGTATGTCTTAATCAGTGTGTTACCTTTGCGCATTTGAGTTTGTATCTAGACATGCATTTGTGTATGTGTCTTTAATAGTCTGGATATCCGTGTATATCTTTCAACTTGTATTTAGGGGTGTGTGTGTGTGTGTGTGTGTGTGTGTGTGTGTGTGTGTGTACGAGGGTGTGTGTAAGAGAGGGGGTTGCAATGTGTCTGGATATTCACTGACAAGTCTATTAATTAATGAGGGGTGTGTGTATCTGTATTTGAGGCCATACAGGTGTGTGGGTGTCATGCTCATGCATGTGCACGTGTGTGCACACATGTGTTTAAAGGCAAGGTCTCATTGTGTCACTGTGGCTGGCCTGGAACTCACAGAGATCCACCTGCCTCTGATTCCTGAGTGCTGGGATTAAAGGTGTGTCCCACCACTCAGGGTTAGTATGTCTTAATGGCAGGTGTTGATTTCCAACTTTGAGCTGAAGGCAGATGGGGACAAACACATCCAAGTATGTCTGCATATCTGTTGCTTCAGGTGGAACTGATGTGTTGGGCTTGGTGTTTGTGGCCCTGTCTGAGGGGTGGGCACCTGTGTCTATCACTCCATCTTGGACCTGTGTTTCTGTATCCAGGGCTACACTATGTCTGGTAGGGGAGGAGCGTGGAGACAGTATGTGTATCCTCGGGGCTCCCTGGCCACCGGCGCCTTCCCTAACCAGCAGGGCAGGCAGCCAGTGGAGCCCAGGGGTGCCATTTACTCTGGCACTTTCTGTCTGTCTGTGGGAGGGGGAGATGAGCTGATAAGCCTTATCTGCTATTACCAGGGCCATGCTGAATAACTGTTCTAATGAGGTGGCCTCACTGGGACCACCAGCTCCCAGGCTCCCTTCCTATTGGGTAGGGGCATGGTCAGCCAGACCTGGAGCACAGAGCCAACCCCCTAGAGACCTGGTAGACCCTATGTCCTAGAGACTCTTTTTTAAAAATTTATTTATTCACTTATTTTAGGTCTGTCTTGATTCTTAGAAAAAGGTCCTAGATACTGCTTTGGGGAATCAAGTCCTCTCTTCTCTGCCTCTCTTCTCCGTGGGCGACAAGAGCCCCTCAGTCTAACTTCTGAGGTCATGCAGTATGAGACCCAGAACTTGAGATCGAGGGAATTGGAGTTCCAGTGAGAGAAAGATCCAGAGAAAAAGAGAGGGACGAGCAACAAGGACTCCGGGAACAGATTTAAAAAAAAAAAAAAAATTGCGGTCACGCTAAGGGGCAGAAGCACTAACAGGGTGGACCCAGGGACTGGGGTACTCAGGCCGAAATAAGCAACAAGTGGCAGAATTAATCAGAGAGGTGGGAATAAAGGCGAAGAAAGTATCAACCAGAGAGAGGCAGGACAGCGAGACAGAATCGAAATGCGGGAATTGAGAGATTACAGAAACACGAGAGCAAGAGAAAGACCCAGAGAGACGTGGGGGAAAGAGAGCGGGGCTGGGGGAGAAGGACAGACCAAAGATGGAGAGACCAAGTCGGCCCAGCCAAAGGGAGGCCAGGGCTTTGGAGACCGGGCCAGGCTTGAGCTGAGCTCAGCTCGGACCCCGGGCGGGGCACCGATCGCGGGGCGGTGGCGACGGGCAGGGGGGTCTGAGTGGGCCTGAGCCGCTGGCCGGGGTAATTTTTCATCTCGGCCGGCTAATCTTTGTTCCCGGCGAAGATAATGAATAGCCAATCGTTATCTGCCCGGCTCCCGGAGGCTGCTCGAGAATGGGGTTGTACAGGGCTGGGAATTGTTTCCAAAGTGCCGCGGAATAAATGGTGTTTCTTATCTCTGCCTTCCAGATTATCGCAGCCCTTTCAGAGCGCGCACAACAAATGCGCCCGCCATCGAATGCAGCATTTACCACCGCAGATCCGCGCGCCGATGGGCAGGCAGATAGCGTCCGCGGGGGGCTCGCTGGGCGGCGGGTGTGCGCCCCGGCTCTGCCCGGTGTGTTTGGAGGAACACGTGGGTATGCCAGCGAGTGGACTCTGAGCAAGCAAGGATGTGAGTGTGCGAGTAAGTGTGCCTAGACAAAGTGCACGTGTGAGAGCACCTGAGCACACGCGTGGAGAGTGTTCGTGGTGAGTGCCAGGAAGTGGCCGCCGAGACGCACGCGGGGAGTGGTGCTGCACGTGACCGCGTGGGGAAGCATACAGTGGGTGTGCTAGCCGCGTGCACGAGCTAATTTATTGTGAGGGCCTACAGGTACGTGGCCCTGGAGGATGCTGTTTAGGGGTGCGGAACAGAGGGGTTTGCAGCCACTCATGAATGTTACGCGTAGCACGTGCAGGCCGCACTCCACAAGGTGTGTTTCCGAAGCTGCGCGGTGGGCGCAGTAGCCGGTGTTTGTGCCAGTGGCACAGGTTTTTGGAACTGGCACGGATCTGTACGACAGTATGTATTCAGGGTGACCAGGTGTGCAGAGAGACGCGCGAAGCGAAGGGCCATTTCCTGGCCTTGCTTCAGCCTGTGTTGTGCAGACTCTGGGCTGGACATTGGCTATGAGGAAGAGACCTCTGTACGCCAGGTCCCGGGAGTGCTGGAGAGTGACACCGGGCGAGTAGCTGTTTGGGGGGTTTGAGAACGCCCAGGGGTCCTGGTCCTAGGGCCCCTCCGCCAAGGCCTTGCAGCTGGGGCGACAGAGCCCAGCCCGCCGCCCGAGGACCCGGTCGTGAGTGACACGCGCCGCCACAAAGGCTGTATTTTTCCAGGCCCGCGCCCCGCCCGCGCGCGATGGTCCCCATGGCGACGCAGATAGCGCGCGGCCATTTTCCTATCTCCCCGGAGTCTATTATACAGCGGGATTAGCTCATCTCCAGGCAGGTCAAACCCAAAGTCACACAACCTGCGGCGTGAGCCCCGCCTCCGGCCGCTCCTCCTCCGCAGCCGGAGTGGGGGACCCCCGCGGCGGGGCCCGTACGCGGGAGCAGAGTGCCACCTGGCGGCCGCGCGTTCCCGGCGCGCTGCGTGCGAGGCTGCAAGTGCCCCAGGCTGTGGCTTTGTGTGGTCGCTTGGGCGACCCCTAGGGAAAAGCTGGCACACAGTAGGTACCCCCAAACCATTTACTGGAAGGCTGGACGGGCTGAAAAGTCGACAGGGGCTGACTGCCAAAGGCCACCGCATGTTGGCAACAAAAGCCCATCCCACTGAATGAAGGATAAAAACCGATCTCCCCTGCAACCCTGGCAGGCTTGCTGACCCCAGGCCCGGTTTCCTTCCTCTAGGGACAGCAGCCTTTGGATTCTCTGAACAGGAACCCTGTGTCTGCTGGTTCCTCCACCAGGAGAAGTCGGCCTGGGGTCAAATGTCACCTATCAGACAGCAGTCGCTCTCCTTTCCCCTACCCCTCCTCTGCTTGTTAGTCGCACAGGATTTAGTGAATTCTCTAATAACGTTTGCTTGCTCAGGGGTCTGTGATGTTCCGGACAATGGCAGAGCAGTGGAATTCTGACAACTGGTTGGGATTATCACATTAGGACCCGGTTGAGGACCAGAGGGGTAAGCCCCATGGGCCAGGGTGCACAGCTTTCTTTCTCCATCGTTGAACCTAGGATACCCACGAGCTGTGAGTTACAAGAGTTACTCTGTAACCACTCTGCCCCAGGGCCTGACCCCACCCACCTACCCCATCCAAATGGGAGCTACAGGGTCCCCCACTCCTCTGCACCTGTTGTGAAGGTGAACTCATCCCATCTTTCACTCCTAGAGCAGGTCCTGAGTGGTGGTGCCTGAACCACAGGAGACCTCACTCTCGATTTAGGTTCATTAGGCAGAGCAGTCCTGGCCTTGGTCATCCACGGCTGACTGTAAAGCTGGGACCACAGGCTGCCAAATGGAGCTCAGCAGACTCCATGCTGGAGGGTGGGAGAGGTCTTGGCCAGGAGTGCTTCAGGTTCTAGCAGCTTCCTCAGCACTGTCCTGGAAGAGGAGCTGAGTGAGGACCCCTCCACACCATCCACACACCCTCCCCTCAAACACCATCCACACACCCTCCCCTCCCACACTATCCACACACCCTCTCAGCTGGGCAGCCTTAGGCAAGTTGCTTTCCCATTCTGAGCCTCTGGTTCTGCCTCTACAGTTCTCCCTCCAGGATCATGGACTGTTGGCCTTGTGTGCAAGCTTGCCTTTAAAAAGCATTTTGTGCCGGGCGGTGGTGGCGCACGCCTTTAATCCCAGCACTCGGGAGGCAGAGCCAGGCGGATCTCTGTGAGTTCGAGGCCAGCCTGGGCTACCAAGTGAGCTCCAGGAAAAGGCGCAAAGCTACACAGAGAAACCCTGTCTTGAAAAACCAAAATAAATAAATAAATAAATAAAAAATAAAAAGCATTTTGTGAGCCTGGCTTGTCAAGCTGGCGGACAAAGTTTCTGGCCTGTGCCATGCTGAAAGTCCACCAGCACTCTGGAGTTGGGGATCTCACCTAAAGAATCTCACTTCTTGCTTCTTGTGAAACACTTGAAGATTGGTCATTTTGTACCTGAGTTCTTGCATGGTGAGGGAATGCTGGAGTTCTGCAGAACCCCCTCTGAGCACTTGGTGCCAACCCATGCCCATCCCACTAAGCCACTGAGTACTCACTAGTGGGTGTGCCAGTTCTGCCTTCCCTTCCAGCACTGGGGCCTTCCGGCATGTTTCTCCCTGTAGGACCAGCAAACCACTTAGCAATTAATTAGTTGATGAATTAATGCAAGCAACCTTTGAAGGAGGCACACGGCCACACTATCAAGGCTGTGCATATTGAACTTCACCCGACCTTCCAATACGGTGAAGCAGCCAGACCTGACTCATCATGCAGATCAACACATCATCAGGTTATGGTAAGTATTGGGAGGGGATATGTTTTAATATCCAGGCTTTCCTCTGAACAGCGGGAGCCGTGGAGTAAGAGTGGATGCAGCCGCCATGTGCAGTGGGAAGGCAGTAGGCACAGCGGCAGCCGTGACAGGGTCTGAGGAGGAGGTGCTTACCAGAACTCGGGAACACAATATATAAAGAGGGTTGACTGGGCCAACAAGATGACGCTGGATAAAGGTTTACCAGCAAGCCTGACCTGAATTCAACCCCTAGGACCCACATAGTGGAAGGAGAGAACCACCTTCTGCAAGTTGTCTCTGGCCCTTACACCCTCCCCCAATAAATAAGGGCAATAAAGGTGTCAGCAAATCAGTGGAAAACACAGTAGGAAAATGTAGAAAGGGCATAGAGAGAAGATTCACTGAAAAGTAATGAGATGTCTCTTAAATAAATCAAAACTTCCAATTTCCTTAACCTTTTTTCATTAATTTTGTTCCATATATATCAATTAAATTGTCTTTTTCTGATCTCTCTCTCTCTTTCTCTCTCTGTATGTGTGTGTGTGTTGTTGTTGTTGTCCTTTTGTGGGGTGTGCTGGGGATGGAACTCAGGACCCTGCGATGACCTCCGAGCCAAGCCAGACTCAGAACTAGGACCATTTTTGAAAGATAAATTGCAGCCCTCTGAGTCAGGATTCATGAGCAGTGGTGGTGCACGCCTTTAATCCCAGCACTCAAGAGGAAGAGGCAGGTGGATCTCTGATTTCTAGGCCAGCCTGGTCTACAGAGTGAGTTCCAGGACAGCCAGGGCTATGTAGAGAGACATTGTCTCAAAAAAACCAAAACTGAATAAATAAGAAGAATTCTCTGGACTTACTGGCCTTGGTTGTGATGGTCCATTTGTATTTTGGAAGTTCCTCATCCATTTTGGAGACAGAATGGACTCGAGGTAACAGCATGGAGGGCAGAAAAGCACCTGGAGGATGGTGAGGTGAGGCCAGGGTCCCACCCTGCAGTCTGTCTGTCCAAAATCTGACCTTCTCTCCATCTGCTTAGCTGCTCCGCTGTTCCCTGCTGCTATCTTTTCCGGCCTGGATTACCATAGCAACATTCTGTCTGAACATCACAGCCAGGGTCCTATGGGAACCTCTCCCACCCTGCTAGGAGAAGCCCCGAGAGCTGATCCTTTGTTACTCTTCCAGCCGCTGAGATGTCCTCCTGGCTCACTCACATGGTTCAGCCCTCTCCCCAGGTATGGGTGTTACCTTCCCAGTCCACTTCTTGCTCAGCTGGAAGAGGAGGGAATAGCAGGGGTCAGGAGAGTCCGAGGGCTTACAGCTTCTGAGTGGGCCACTGGGCAGCACAGTGCCCGGGATTCCGTAGGGCTCAGGCAGCCAAAGCTGGTGATCAGGCCAGAGACATAACCTGGGATGAAAATAAACAAAAATCCAAGGCTCGGTGTAGGGCCAGAGTCAGCCATGGGCCAGGTTAGGCCATCTGTGGAGACTGGGATGCAGGACTGGACATCGTGGGCACACAGGGGTTCCATCTTGGACCCCACAGTCACTCAGCACAGAGCACCCATGTTCCCCAAAACCTCCAGCATGGCCAATCAGAACTTCCTGGAGCAAGATGCATTGGCTGAGGGTAGGGACATAATTCAGGCCTAGGAGAATCACATCCGGACACTCATCTATTTTCTCAAGCTCTGTTCTTTTCTTGTTCGGGGCTGAGAGCTGCTGGGACCATCTTTGTGCCACACAGAAGCCTTCATAACAGCAGAGCCACACAAGGGCAGAGCTAACTGAGACAGAGACAGAGAAAAGAGAGAGAGAGAGATTTGTACTATGCTACCGTGTGTGTGTGTGTGTGTGTGTGTGTGTGTGTGTGTGTGTGTGTGTGTGTGTGTGTGTGTTGTTTCTTGAGACAGGGTTTCTCTGTGTAGCCATGGCTGTTCTGGAACTCACTCTGTAGACCAGGCTGGCCTCAAACTCAGAGATCAGCGTGCCTTTGGCGCCTGAGTGCTGGGATTAAATGTGTGCACCACGACACCCAGATCCTACTGTTCTCTCTAAACCCCAGGGCTTGAGGCCAGATATAGCCTGGCCTTTGCAGTTCCCTAAGAAAATATGGTGCCTCTATGTTTTTCCCTTTTGTTAGTTCGAGGTGAGGTTTTACTTCTAACAACTGGACATGCTCTGATCCCACAGCTGTGGTTGGTCAAAACCAGCTCCAGTCTCTGCCTCTGAGAGGGACAGCCCTCCTCTGACTGACTACTAGCAGGCTCTTGCCAATGACCTGGAGTGGTAGAAATGGTGCCTTGAAGTGTCCTGGACCAAACCTAGATTATCTACTCCCACCTATGATTTCTTGAAAGTCTTGGGAATCCTGAGCAGACACAAAAAAGCCCAGGCAGGCAAGGCCACTGTGGGGTGAGTGTGGAAGTCACAGCCGTCAGGAGAGGGCTCTATCGGGTCTCGGCTGTGCTGGACACAGATACCCGAGGGCAGGTGAGAGACCCCTGTGAGTCCCTTTCTTCATCTACCAAGATTTCTTTCTTTCTTCATTTCAGTGCGAACAGTATAAAGAGATGATTGGTGTGTCTGGATCTAACATGCAAGACAGAAACCACTTTGAAAAAATGAAAAAGGGATTGGTGAGATGGCTCAGGGGGTAAAGGTACCTACCAGCAAGTCTGACGACCTGAGCCTGATCCTCAGGACCCCAACGGAGGAAGGAGGAGCCACTGCTCTCAAACTGTCCTCTGACCTCCACACGTATGTGTTGTGTACAGGTACATACCACACATGCACACACACACACACACACACACACACACACACACACACACACACACTACACACACTACACATGCACATGTATATGCACATACACACATACAGACAATATAATTGTGTGTGGGCAGAATAGATGGTAGTAGAGCATGAGAGGGCTGGAAGCTGTCAGTATGTTTTGTATGTGTGTGAAATTGTCTAAAAACAAATTTAATAAAGTATATATAAAAATCTTTTCATTTGAAAAGCTGTGTGCTGTTCCGTCATAGTTTCTCATTTTTATAGAATTTCTCTCAGCCTTTGTTCCATGCATAAATATACTTCAATTTACTAAATTGCTTTCCTGTCATTAGACATTAAGGTCTTTATTTTAATTATTAAAAATGTTCCAGTAAACATGAGCCAAATTTCCAAAGCTTAAAAATTTAAAAAGAAAGCTGAACAATCTGTTAAAAATTTAACTTGGGTGTGGTGGCACATATCTTTAATCCCAGCACTTGGGGGGTAGAGGCAGGCAGATCTCTGTGAGTTCAAGTCCAGCCTGGTCTACATAGGGGGTTCCAAGCCACCATCCAGAATTACAAGGTAAGAGCCTGTCTCAAGAAAGAAATGGAAAGGAACACCAGCAAACAAAACAGAATTTCAGTTCAGAGTCATAGTGGCACAGGGGATGGAACTTCAGGGGAAAGGGGGACAGTGACAATGAGTCACAAGAAGTTACCACCCCCTTGGGTTGGGGAAGGAACTCAGGAAGAGGGAGCTCTGGGAAGTGCAGCCTGTGAAAAGAAAGCGCAACCACCGTGTGGGTCAGCCTGTTACTGTAAGGAATGCATGAGGGAAAAGTCTCTCTCTCTCTCTCTCTCTCTCTCTCTCTCTCTCTCTCTCTATATATATATATATATATATATATATATATATATATATATATATATATAAACTTATTTATTTTTTTGGTTTTTAGAGACAGGGCTTCTCTGTGTAACATTCCTGGCTGTCCTGGATCTCACTTTGTAGACCAGGCTGGCTTCGAACTCACAGAGATCCACCTGTCTCTGCCTCCCGAGTGCTGAGATTAAAGGCATTTGCCACCCCCGCCCGTTGACAAATGTATTTTCAAAAGTAGACAGGGTTTCTGGTCCAGTTTTGGAGAGTTCAGGCCTTGGTCAGTTAACACTGCTGCTCTGTGGTAAGTGTGGTAGAGCAAAGATCCTCACTTCGAGACCTAGTACTAAAGAGAAGACACTGGTCCATAGTTCCCTTCAGGGACACACCTTCAGTGACCAACACTTCCCACTCCACCTCACCTAGACCCAGGTAGAGGATCTTAGCTCACATGGGCATGGTGAACTCACAGAGCAGAGAACTTTCTCTGGCTGGCATAGAGGTCAGAGAGGAAGTTAGAAAGGGAACACAGACTTGTAGCTATCTCCTGAAAGCATTCCTTTTTGGAGAGAGATTTAAGACTTAGGTAATTTACAAGACTGTGGAAGCTCAGAAAGTTACAGGGCTCACCAGGACCCTCCCCAGGTTTACAAAAGCAGTTAACAATGGCTGGGGAGAGACTGTTGGCTCACAGTCTATGTGGAAATGCTTACAGTCTATGTGGAAAGCTCCAGGGGTGGGCGCAGTTTGCACGACTCTGTCACCCATGCTGGGGTGGGCTTTTCTGTGACTCAGCTGCCTCTGAGTCACCAGCTGTAAATCGCACCAATAAACTCAGTGGTTCACTAAGACAGATGCCTGGCTTTATAAAGTGTCAGGGTTTGAACCCAGAGCTTTGTGCATGGTAGGCAAGCACTCTGCTGATTGGGCTCCATCTGTACAACACATTGATGACTGAAACATGCTCTGTGGCTCAGGAGTATATGCAGGCTACACTACAAAGATGTAAAGGACCTTTAGTGCCACCCCGGTAGAACCAATAAAGATCTAGAAGACTGTGGGACATGGTGGTGCTTCACCCTTTTAATCCCAGAATTTGAGGCAGAGGCAGAGAGAGGCAGAGGCAAAGGAATCTTTATGAATTCCACAAGCCAAGGGCTATGCAGTAAGATCCTGTCTTAACCCCACCCCCACCCCCAGATCTCCATATACATAGTTTCGGGGCTGGAGAGATGGCTCAGTAGTTAAAAGCACTGGCTGCTCTTCCAGAAGATCTGGGTTTGATTTCCATCACCCACATGACTGGTCACAACACTCTCTTAACTCCAGGCCCAGGGGGTCCAATGCCGTCTTCTGGCCTCAGTAGGCACTGCATGGACGTGATGCACAGATATACATGCAGGGAAAACACCTGTACACATAAATATAAAACTCCATTTCTTTTGAAATATAATAAATTTAAGCACAGAAGAAATTAAGTAGAATAATACTTTAAAAAAACTATCTATGTGGGACTGGGAAGACGGTTCAGTAGATAAAATGTTTCCTGATGTTTGTATTCCCAGAACCCAAGCAAAAATAAAACAAAAACCACTGAGAAGACACTGGGGGCTGGAGGGGCCTCGGAGGCTAAGAGAACTCTCTGGCTCTATGTTTGTTTGTTTTGTTTTGTTTTTTGAGACAGGGTTTCTCTGTGTAGCTTTACACCTTTCCTGGAACTCACTCTGTAGCCCAGGCTGGCCTTGAACTCACAGAAATCCGCCTGCCTCTGCCTCCCGAGTGCTGGGATTAAAGGTGTGCACCATCACCGCCCGGCATCTCTCTGGCTCTTGTTCCAGAGGACCCACACCCACAGGCATCCAGGAACCATGTAACTCCAGTTCCATGGGATTGATCTGATACCCTCTTCTGGATTCTGTGAGCACCAGGCACACATGTGGTACATAGACATACATTCAGGCAAAATACCCATACATATAGAAACAAAACAGAACAAAAACTGGGCAGACATAGCAGTTGCCTATAATCCCAGCACTTGGGAGACAGAAACAGGATCCCCTGGGCAAGCTGGCTAGCAAGATGAGCCACAGTGGTACACTCCAGGCTGAATGAAAACTCTTCCCTCAATAGATAAAGTGGAGATTTATTGAGAAAGACACTGTGCTGGCTAGTTTTATGTCAACTTGATATAAGCTAGAGTCTTTGGAGAAGAGGGAGCCTCAATCGAGAAAATGCCTCCATAAAATTGGGTTATATGCTAGGCAGTGGTGGCACACACCTTTAATCCCAGCACCCAGGAGGCAGAGGTAGGCGGATCTCTGTGAGTTTGAGGCCAGCATGGTCTACAAATTGAGTTCTAGGATAGCCAAGGCTACACAGAGAAACTCTATCTTGAAAAACAAAACAACAAAAACAAAAAATAAAAACAAGCAAACAAAAAAAAAGATTGAGTTGTAGGCAAATCTATAGAGCATTTTCTTAATTAGTGATTGATATGGGAGGGCCCAGGTCATTGTGGTGGGGCCATCTCTGGGCTGATGTCCTGAGTTCTATAAGAAAGCAGGCTGAGCAAGTCATGGGGAGCAAGCCAGTAAGCAGCACCTCTCCTTGGCCTCTGCATCAGCTGCTGCCTCCATGTTCCTGTCCTGTTTGAGTTCCTGTCCTGATTTCCTTCAACGATAAACAGTGATGTGGAAGTGTAAGCCGAATAAATCCTTTCCTTCCCGAGTGGCTTTAGTCATGGTGTTTTTATCACAGCAATGATGACCCTAACCAAGACAGACACCCAAAGGTAATGTTAGGCCTCACATGCATGTGTGCCTTCATGTATACATAAACATTCAAGCATGAATAACACATGCATGCATACACAACACAACAAAACATGTGTGCCTAACAGCTGGTTTAAGCATGGAAACTGTTGAAACCAAGGGTTTTTACTATAAACTGGGATAAACTGGACAACTTTCTGAAGCTTGAAATGGTGGTACACACCTTTTATCCAGCACTTGGAAGGCAGAGGCAGGTGGGTCTATGAGTTCAAGACCAGACTGGACCTCATAGTGAGCTCTAAGCCAGCCAGAGCTACATAGTGAAACCATGTCTCAAAACAAACAAACAAACAACTTTTCCCACTTGCCTTTCTAAGCATTGCCGCGAAAGCAGAGCAGAAGCCGTCAGGGAAAACATGGACTCACTGCACAATGCAACACATTCCAACTTCTGCAAACCAATTCAGGAGTCAAACAGCAGCTTGAGAAGGAACATTTGCAATGTATATAATGAAGCAAGAGTCGTTATCTATCATATGCAAAATGTTCCTAAAAATCAATAAGACCAACAGTCCGAGAGAATACTAGGCCACTCTTTAAGAAGAAAACATGCCCTCATCCTCAGTCAAACTAACAAAAACTGAAAGCAACACTATTTATTCTTCATTTAGCTGTCTGGTTTTTAAAAAGTGCTACCCAGACAAGGATAGTAACACTCAGCCTGCAGCAAACTGAGGGTTCTCCTACATGGTGGGCAGGAGGATAAGGCGACACAAGGTAGCTCAGGCTGGCCCCAAATTCTTCCGTAGTTGGAGGTGGCCTTAGACTTCTGATCCTCCTGCCTCTCTCTCCAGAGTGCTGGGATCCCAAGTGTGCACTACATGGCTGGCCTGTGAGGTGCTTCAGATGGAACCCAGGGACTTAGGTATGCCAAGCGAGCACTCTACCAACTGAGCTGTGTCCCCGCCCAAGCAAATTTAAGAAAGTATATACCTATGTACACATACAGATATCTATGCATACTTGTATATGTGTACATATATATGTCCATACACACATACACATATACATATCTGTGCATACCTCTATACACATGTAATATATATACATATATACATATCAATGCACATGCACATATATGTGCATACACATACACATATACAAATCTATGCATATCTGTCTAACATACACACATATACACATACACATATCTATGCATATAGATACATGTATAAATTAGTTTTGTTGTTTGACAGTTTCACACATACATACAATGTATTCTGATTGGCCTTACACACACTTTTCTCCTTCCCATCCCTAATAATAGCCTCTTATCTCTAATAATCCCTTTCCTAGGTTCCTCAGCACCACGTGCGCACAGTGCTGGCAGAGATCTGAAGAGTTCTTTGAATCCTCTGCTCTAGAGTTACAGGAATCTGTGAGACACCCAGTGTGGGGGCCATTTGCTAAACTCAGATCCTCTGCAAGAGTATCAAGTACTCTTAATGGCTGAGCCTTTTCTCCATCCCCTTATTTTATTATTTAAAACAATTATTTTTATTTGTCTGAGACAGGGTCTCACTACTATGTAGTCTTAGCTGGCCTGGAACTCACTATGTAGACCAGGCTGGCCTTGAGCTCGCAGAGATCAGCCTGCCTCTCTACCTCTCAAGTGCTGGGATTAAAGGTGTATGCCGCCAAGCTGGCAAAGATTTATTTGTGTGTGTGTGTGTGTGTGTGTGTGTGTGTGTGTGTAGGTTTGTGCACATGGGTGTAGATACCCATGGAGGCCAGAAGAGGGCACCAGATCCTGTGAAGCTGGAGTTAGAGGTGGATGTGAGCCACCTGAAGCAGAGGCTGGGAACTGAACCTGGTTCTTCCCATCAGGAACACCACTCATACTTAGCTCCTGAGCCATCTCTCCAGCCCTCCTGTGTAACCCTACTCCCTCTCAAATTCATGGCCTCTTCTTTAATTATTATCTTAAATTTTTAAAATTTTATGTGTATGGATGTTTCACCAGCATGTGTATCTGTGCACCATGTGCATGGCTGGTGCCCCCAGAGGCCAAAAGAGGGCATTACATCACCTGAAACTGAAGTTACAGACAGTTGTGAGCTGTCCTGTGGGTGCTGGGAATTGAACCTGGGTTGTCTGGAAGAACAGCAAGTTCCCTTAACCACTGAGCTATTTCTCCAGCTCTTGCTTATTTGATTATTATCGATACACAGATGCACACATGTATATACAAATACAGCTACAGAGTTAGTGTTGCTGTAATGTGTATGTACACAGGGACTGGGCAACCAACAGGTTATTATAAAACACTTTTTAGTAAACCTTAGGAGTAGGACCTGAGCTTGATTCTCAGCATCCACACAGAGGCTCACAACCATTTGTAATTCCTGTTCCTAGAGATCCAACACCCTCTCTGGCTTCCTATGTATCATGAAGATAAAACATCCATATACATGAAATAAAAATAAATAAATCATTAAAGATTAAAATAAAATTCCTTTTCCCATGTATTGTTAGTTTGCAGAAATATAATATTTTATGTATTGATTTTTGCTCTCAAAACTTAGTATAATCATTTATTCTAATAGTTTTTATTTTTCTCAGTTAATTGGCGTTTTGAGTACATACCCATGTTGAGCATAGATAAAGATGGTTTTCATGGCTGGAGAGAGAGCTCAGCTCTTAAAGACTAAGGCTCACAATCCAACTTCAAGTAGTTTTACATGTTTCATTTTCTTCTTTTTTTTTTTTTTAGTGTGTGTGTGTGTGTGTGTGTGTGTGTGTGTGTGTGTGTGTGTGTGTGTATGTGTTTATGTACACTCATGCCATAGCACAAATGTGGAGTTCAGAGGACAGTTTGCAGGAGTCAGTTCTCTCCTCCCATCATATGGGTCCCAGGGATGGAACTCAGGTCATTAGGCTTGATGGCAAGTGCCCCTACCTGCTGAACTATCTTGCCATCCCATTTGTTTCTTTTCAATTTTTATGACACTTCTTTCTTTTTCTTTTTTTTTCTTCTTTTTTTTTTTTTTTTTTTTTTTGGTTTTCCAAGACTGGGTTTCTCTGTGTGGCTTTGCGCCTTTCCTGGATCTCGCGCTGTAGACCAGGCTGGCCTCGAACTCACAGAGATTCACCTGGCTCTGCCTCCCAAGTTCTGGGATTAAAGGCGTGCATCACCACTGCCCGGCGACACATTTCTTTTTCTTGTCTTATTACATTAGTCAACAAATGTTGACCCTAATCATAGCTTTGAGTCTTTCACTCTTGACTGTGATGTTAACTGTAGGTTTTCCAGGCACCCTTCATTAGACTATTCTTTCTATTCTTAGTTTGTTGAAAATCTTTATTTTTTAATTTATGTTACATCTTATCAAGTATTTCCTGTTAATCTTTCACAATGGCTTCATTTTATAGATTTATTTACTTTATATGTATGAGTGTTTTGCACTGTTGTGTGGCAGATCTTTCCTGGGGAGAGGTGCTGTGAAATAATCCTTTTGTATACTGTGAAAACGTGTTGCTCTCGTTGTTAACAAAAAGCTGATTGGCCGATGGCTAGGCAGGATTTGGGGGCAGAGAGAATGCTGGGAAGAAGGGCAGAGTCAGAGGAGTTGCCAGCCCGATGGAAAGGAGGCAGGACATGCTGGAGAGATAAAAGCCACAAGCCTCAGGGTAGCACATAGATTAACAGAAATGGGTTAATTTTAGTTGTAAGAGCTAGTTAGTAATATGTCTGAGCTATTGGCTGAGCATTTATAATTAATAATAAGTCTCTGAGTGGTTATTTGGGAAACAGCTGGTGGAACAGAGCTGATCATGGTCCCGATGAAAAACCCCTTCTACAGAGAGGCAAAACCAGGATAAGGAGTCCACAACAGACCAAAGTATAGATACAACCAAAGTCCAACTTGGTGAGCCAGTGAGTTATATCAGGGTTACTTACAGGAGTGTGGGTGAGAGGTTACCTACAGGAGCAGAAATGACTCAAAGACAGCTGTTTCACCAAGGTCCACCCCAGCATGGGTGACAGCTCACAAAAGCTAAGGATCTGGAGCACACTGCACAGCCTGCAGGCAGATCAGTGGGTTGAACAGCGTCCCTTCCAGGTGGCTCAGTTGGCCTGAGCCTTTCCAGGCAGCTCAGCCGGGCTTTGTTTCTTCTCTGCATTTTGCCTGCTTTCTGCTTCCTTCCTCCAGACAGCTGGGCTTGTCTCTGAGTCTCCTTTGCAGCTTACCTGAGTGACTCTCAGCAGTCTTCATTGCTTCCCTGCAATATGGAGATGCACCACATGGGCGTCTGCTACCCAAGGAGGTCAGAAGAGGATGTCAGATCACCATAACTGGAGTAAGAAAGGGTTGTGAGCCTCCACGTGGTGCTGGGAGCCAAACCCAGGCACTCTGCAAGAGCACCAGTCTTAACCACGGTGCTGTTCCTCAGCCTCCTGGTCTCATCATTCTTTCCTCTAGTTCTTTTGCCATAGTAAGTTACGTAGATTGATGTTGGATACTAAGTCAATGTTGCTATCCTGAGGTAAGCCTTGGCTGGTGATCATGTATTTTACTCTTTTGATACATTACTGAATTCAAATTGTTAACATTTTGTTAGGACATCTGCATCTACACCCATGATGTCTGTTTTGGCATCAAGATAGTACTTGTCCTGTAAAGTTAGCTGAAAAGTGTTCCTTGCTCTGCTGCCATAGGAAACAGTCTCTGCAGGGTGGATACATTGTTGTTGTTGTTGTTGCTTAATTTCTTCTCTGTGGGAGACATTTTTTGAGATCCTGCAACAAACAACATGATTATTTTAAATGCACAAACAGTCTGAACCGGACACTTCATAAAAGACAGGCTTTGAATGGCCAATAGAAACAAAACAAACTCTTTCGCATCATCTATCTCCAAGGGAACACAAACAAACTTCTGCATTCAATAACACGACTGAAGTTAAGTTGTTAACAGAACCTGGTAGGGAGGATGATGTGGACCAACCAGATCTTTCATTCGCTAATGGTGGGGATGCAAAAATGACAGCCACTTTGGAACACGGTAGGATGACAGTTTATTCAGTTAACCACGTCCTAGCATGTCACTCGAAGTTCCATCCTTACAAGTGTACCCCTAAGGAAAACAAATGCATGTCCACAGCAGCACTATTCACAATAGCCCCTGTGGTGGTGCAAACGGGAAACGTACCCCACAGGCTCAGGCATTTGAACTGGGTCTCCAGCCGGTGGGGCTATTGGTGAAGGTTATGGAGCCTTTAGGGGGCAGAGCCTTGCTGGAGGAAGTATGTCACTAGAGGTGGGCTTTGAGGTTTGATAGATTGGCTTACTCTACTTCCTGTTCTCTCTGTGGGCTTCCTGTATGTGGATGAAAAGTGATCTCTGTTTCCAGAGTATTGAGGCTGGCCTCAAATTTCTGACACCATGCATTCCCCACAGTGATGAGCTGTATCCATTCTAGAACTGTAAGATAAAATATATCCTTTTCTCCTCTAAACTGATTCTACTCATGATATATTATCACAGAAACAGAAAAAGAGCTAATACAATCCCTAACTGAAAAACCTGCTATGCCTACCTGTATGTGTGTGTGTGTGTGTGTGTGTGTGTGTGTCACACAAATGGTGGTATATCCACACTATGGAGTATTACTCTGCAATGAAAATGAATGAGACATTAATTCATACAATGACATGGATGATTTTTAAAAGTATTATGCTAAGGCAAAAACATCAAGCACCAAAGATTATTTGCTATATATATGATCCTGTTTATATCAAGTTCTAGAAGTAGCAAAAGCATCGTGGTGGAAAGCAGAGCAGTGGTCACTGGGTTGGGAGAGGCACCTGCTACAGAGGACTGGAAATATGGTGGACAGTTTCCCTGATGCAGGGCCTGGAACAAGATGAAGGACTGTCAGTGGGAGAACAGGAGCCAGTGTTGGACACCTGTCACCACACCATTGCCCGAGAAGCTCTCCTTAACCATCTCGGCTTCTTTTCTACAGCATGGGGCTAGTAACTACGTGTAGTGTAGCGGGTGCTGTGGTCAGCACCAAGATGTCTTCAAAGCCCAAGGCACTCGCTTGCTTCCTCCAGCTGCCCCGAGTGCAGTCACCCAAATCCCGCCTGGGAACTGCCCTTTGCTGCAGGAGGCTCCTCCCTTAAGGATGCTGGGAATGCTGGGAAAGGAGCCTGGAGAGGACAGCTGGGAGCTGGTGCCAGTACCATCAGGCATGGAAGAAGACACAC
This sequence comes from Peromyscus californicus insignis, assembly GCF_007827085.1. Taxonomy (NCBI): domain Eukaryota; kingdom Metazoa; phylum Chordata; class Mammalia; order Rodentia; family Cricetidae; genus Peromyscus; species Peromyscus californicus. The sequence continues at coordinate 103,529,218 of NW_026294584.1, read as the reverse complement.
AGCTTAAAGAAGGATCCTTCTGGGCTCACAGTTTGGGAGATTTTGGTCCACAGCTTGTGACAGCACAGGACACCACACTGAGAATGCCGTGGGGACCAAAGTCTCTTACCTCACAGCAGCCAAGGAGTAAAGAAGTGGGAACAGGCTGTGGACCTAAAATCTCCTTCAAGAGCCAGCCCTCAATCCTCTAACTTCCTTCCACTAGGACCCCCCCCCTCCAGTTCCACCACCTCTCCCAAACACAGGCTGGAGACCAGGCTTTCAGCATGTGAGCCTTTGAGAAACATTTCATATCCAAACTATAGCAGCCCTCACCTGATGACATCTCTCCTTAGGCAGCCCAAGGAAAATGACCACCTCATATAGGTTTACAGGCCCCTCAGGTGACATTGATTCACCATGGAGGGAAGACTACGAAAGACCTGAATCTCACCTTGTGAGGGAAACCCACCATTCTCAGCTCTGCCCCACCCACTTCCATCCTTTATTCCCAACAGGCTCTCCCAAGCCCTCAGATCTACTCTGTGTCTGCCTCTCAGATGCCAACCAGAGAGACCCACAGGTCTGGTGTTCCCTGGTGCCAGCAAGGGGTGGAGTTTCACAAGAGATCTTGAAGGAGATTAACAGTTAGCCTTCATGCTTCTTAGGATGAGAGAGGCAAATGTTTGCAGATGTTTATGAATCACTGAGCTGGAGTTTGCCTCCCCTCCCAGGCTAAGGAGCTGAGATACCCAGCAGGCAGGAGAGTAGGATGCCCCTGCCTGTTTTAAGAACAATGGACTGTGGTCTCCTTGCAATTGGACTTCATATATAACAACAGAAACATGGTGTTAGTGAGCTGGCCTTTGGGTCAGCTGGAAGACTTGACCTTGCTAAGGGTTGGGGCTGGACTGGCCCAGCACTGCTCTGTTCAGTGCCCTCAGAAGGACTGAAGCTATACTCTATCTTAATATCCCTGATCCTCCTGTCTTGTCCCCAGCCTGAGTGACTCCTGTGTGACAAGTGTGGAACCTTCATTTCCAATTTCAAGAATCCATGTCCTGTGACCCATGAAATTCTAGCACTTCTGGCTGGGTATATGGAGAGTTTCAATCAGGAATTTCCAGACTCTCACTGAAGGGGCCTATGAGGTCATTAGGTTGACCCTTCATAAAGCCAAAACCCCTCTACAAGGTGGCCATCAGGTCTTGCTTGCTTCCCTTGTCTAGTTCACTCCTTCCAAGAACACCCTTCTGAGCTCTGACTGTTTGGAAGACATTTCTCACATGAAACCAGGCTCTGAAACTCTCCCCAAATCTTCTGCTGACTTCTGAGACCACAGACTTTTCCACTTTGCTCCAAGAACTCTCTGTAGGGTCTTTGGAACCAGGTTGTGGTAGAGGCAAGAATACTGACTATTAAATCAGTGTTGGGAGAAGCCAAGACCTACCCAGATGACACCAGTAGAACCTCAGGGCATGAAGAGTTCACCAGCTGTGTCCTGAAACTGGGGCAAAAGCACACAAAACCTAAGAACCATGGTTTCCTGCCCCAAAGTTTATACCCAACTAAAGTATATACACAAAACCTAAGAACTATGGTTTCCTGCCCCAAAGTTTATACCCAACTAAACTATCCACCAAGTCAAGTAATAAAGACATTTTCAGACTTTCAGGTTCTTAATAAATTTGTCTTCTGTATTATCCCTCTTCTGAAATTCCTGGAGAATATGTTTGACCATTATGATGGAGAAAGCCAAAAGAGATAGGTCTGGCATACCTGGGTATGATAACTAACTAGTTTTATGTCAACTTGACACAAGCTAGAGTCGCTGGAAAGAGGGAATCTCAATCAGAGACATGCCTTCGTAAGATCTGGCTTTAGGGGGGTTGGGGATTTAGCTCAGTGGTAGAGCGCTTGCCTAGCAAGCGCAAGGCCCTGGGTTCGGTCCTCAGCTCTGGAAAAAAAGAAAAAAAGATCTGGCTTTAGGGCATTTTCTTATTAGTGATTGATGTGGGAGGGGCCAGCCCATTGTGGGTGGAGCCATCCCTAGGCTGGTGGTCCAGGGTTCTATGAGAGAGCAGTCTGGGCAAGCCATGATGAGCAAGCTGGTAAGCAGCACACCTCCATGGCCTCTGCATCAGCTCCTGACTCCAAGTTTCTGCCCTGTTTGAGTTCCTGTTCTGATGTCTTTCAGTGGTGGACTATGATGTGGAAGTATAAGCCAAATAACGTTTTCCTCCCCAAATTTCTTTTGGTCATGGTGTTTCATCCTAGAAATAGTAACCCTAACTAAGACACTGGAGATACAGGTGTGCACCACACAGGGAAAGGAGGTCACCAGAGCACCCTCTCTAGGTTGCATCTGAGAAGATGCTGTTTGCCTCTGAGCACCCAACAGGTGTCCTGACAGCCTTCCAGATTCCAGGTTTGTGGTTAGCAAAGATAGACGTCCCGCCAAAGAGAACAGGCCCAAGATACCAACTTCAGAGGGAAAACCCCTTGGAAACAGGGGAAGATTAACTGTTTATTCTAAACAGTTTGTGATGACCTAACAAAGCAGTGATCATATCAAGTGGGAGCCTTGGAGGATCAGGGCAGGCACAATTCTGGCAGAGTTCTCCTGAACCACTAGCTGAAACTCTGAAGACTGATAAGTCTTTAGAGGTACGGAGGCCGGCATTGTGTGAGCCTGTGTTCAAATTTTTGTTTTTAGGAACTCAGTTGGTAGGTGCTTCCCTTGCAAGCTTGAGGACCTGAGTTGGGTCCCCAGAACTCACATTCTAAAAAGCCAGGCATGGCACTTGTAATCCCTGAAGCTCAAGGACCAGTTACATAGTAGGCTGTTGTTGTTTACAACTGGACTCCAGCCCTCAGCTACCTCCACAGCTGCTCCATCTAGAGCAGTGGTTCTCAACCTTCCCAGTGCCTCACCCCCTTAATACAGCTCCTCATGTTGTGGTGACCCCCAACCATAAGATCATTTTCGTTGCTACTTCATAACTATAAACTTGCTACTGTTATGAATCGTAATGCAAGTATTTTTGGAGGTAGAGGTTTGCCAAAGGGGTTGTGACCCATGGTTGAGAACCTCTAATCAGGAGGCTCCTTCCTTCAGAAGAAAGTGGGGTGTCTCTGGGACCTTCCCCAATTCCAGCTGGCTGGGATAGGTGTGGTAGGTGGAATCAATGCACCATTTATCACAGGAAAGCCTCCAAATAAAATGGTAATTAACAGGAGACAGGAAGAACCTGGGACCGTGTTCCTGTGGGCACACAAGCCAGTCAGATCACCTCAAACTCTACCCTGATACAGAAACCAGCATCGCTCTGGTTTGGCCAACTGCCATATTTGTTCCCCTGGATACACCTGAGTCCTATGGATTGGGTGAGGATTGTGACTGTGGTTGCATGACCACAGGAGGGGACTCCTGGGGTGGGGCTCACTCTTCTTAAAGACTCACAGGAAGGGACCTTCCTGTCTGTCTCCTGGATGTTCCTGTGATGAGTCCTGGAGTTGACACAGTCATGTTCCCATGCAGGGGACCACTAAAAAGGATGAAAGCAAATCTACCAAATCTGACTGAGGGTAGAGAGGGACAGCAGGGGGTGGAGGAGCAGGATGACATCCCCAAGTCACTTCATAAAAACACCCATGACTGTGTCTGTGGCATAGGACAGTAACTTCCCATTGCCGGTCAGCCAGCTGTACTTAAAGGAACTTTGTAAGTCCTACAGCTTGGAGATCCTTGCTGGCCCTGCTGGGCTCCAAGCTGCAGGCAGCTGCAGGACCTCAGTCTCCTCTCTCCTGGGTGCAGGGACCTTGGCTCCTCTGCAGTCTCCAGCCCTCAGCTACCTCCAGCCAGGCAAGCTGAGGACTGCCAGGCAGCTCCTCCCCCAGGTCAGGGTTTATCAGGCATCTACTGTCCATGAACTATCCAACCCTCTGGACTCTGCTAGCTTATCTGCAGATAAGCTACGGTCCCTAACAGTCCTATACACGATCTTCGTGTGAATCAAATCAGATAATGGATTATTTGAAAACAGACGGTGTGTCGATTTACGAGACTGGAAAGTGAGTTTGTGAGGATGAATGAGCAACAAATCTCTGTAATCCGAGAACCTGAGACAGGGCCTAACAGCAGGCAGATACTCTGTAAACACAGGGGAAAATGTGAGCTGTAACCAATCAGGACCCTGCAATTCCTTCAAGCCGCAGGGATTGGCTGATGGATGGCCCAGCCATGTCAATAAACTGGTCAAAGTGAGTCCCGGGCTTTGGGTAGCTAGAAGATTATGGTCCTCCTCTGCACTCCGCCAGTGTGTGTGTGTGTGTGTGTGTGTGTGTGTGTGTGTGTGTGTGTGTGTGTGTGTGTGTGTGTGATGTGCCAGAATGACTGAGCTAATGCCACACAAATTGGGAGGCCTCCCAAGAATGGCCCCAAAGAGAAAACAGACCCCAACCACCGAAAACAGCTAAGTGTGTTTCCCAAGCCCCTGGACCAAGCCACACCTAAAGAGCCCTCTGAGTCTTCAGTTACCCGCAGTCCTCCTTCAGTCTCCTTGAGAGGGTTCGTGAGTCCTGGCTGAGTGACGGAAGGGCGTCAGTGAGCGCCTGTTCTAGTTTATTGTTGTAGTGTGTGTGTTTGTTTAGATGCATCCCCGGCTGGCCTGGAACTCACTCTGTAGACCAGGCTGGTCTCGAACTCACAGCGACCCGCCTGCCTCTGCCTCCCGAGTCTAGTTGGCTTTCTATTGCTGTGATAAAGCATCATGACCAAAAGCAACTTGGGGAGGAAAGGACTTGTTTGGTTTCTACTTCCACAGCACCACAGCTCATCACTGGGGGAAGTCAAGACAGGAACTCAAGCAGGAGCAGAGGCAGGAACCGTGGAGGGTGCTGCTGACTGGCACACTCCTCGTGGCTTGCTCACCCTGCTTTCTTATACAACCTAGGGCCACCTGCCCAGGTGTGGCACTGCCCACACTAGAATGGACCCTCCCATCCCACATCAACCATCAACCAGGAAAATACCCCTACAACTTGCCCACAGTCCAATCTGATGGAGGCAGTCCCACAGCTGAGATTCCCCTTTCCCAGATGACTAGCTTGTATCAAGTTGACAAAACTTTACCCAGCCCCATGATTCCTCTGTACACAGCTGTACACGGCATTACTCCTGCGGCATGGTGGGTAGGGAAGTGCTGATGGCAGTCTTGGTTTTGCATGGATGTAGCATCACAGGTGTTCCCTTTACTGTGGGAATTGAAAGGTGACCAGAAGGCTTCCATGTCCTTGGCATACTATAGAGATTTCCAAAACAGACCAACGCAGAGGGGTTTAGATTCAACCCAAGCTCTGCCATGTGATGCACCCTCTGGTCTCCTAGAGATCTTGCTAGAGAGGCCCTGCTGGAACTAACCTGTCTAAGCAGTTGTCCATCACACCAGAGGGTGCCATATTAGCTCCAGGCAGCCCACAGGACATCCAGCAAGGGTGTCCAGGACAACGTGAGCTGGAGCAGACCAACATGGAGAGGCAGACACTGTCAGATGGAACCAAACATCCACATCCTGGGTCTGGCTGCTCTGTGGTCCGGCAGATTCCCTGCTAGGTTGGATCCCCAGAGGACAGACTCCAAGAAAGGCCTGGAGTGAGCATCTCCTTGGAGAGCGAAGGGGCAGGATGGGCAGGGAGGGATGTGCACCTGGAGGAGGAGCTAGGGCTAGGGCATCTTGGGGTAGCCTGCAGCCAGAGCAGGGGCTTGTTATTAACCCTCAGTCCTGGCCACTCATCAGAACCTGGCTGTCCCCAGGCAGATGTCTGACCCTTGGGGAACAGCTCTTTTTCCCTCGGAGTTATTTTAAGAGTGAGTTCAGCAAATAGCTCTTCCAGTAGTGAGGGGACACATCAGGAATGTGAGACCCAGCAGTGTGTCCAAGGCACCTCCTGACAACCCAAACCAGGAAGGAGATGTGTCCCTCACTCCTTGTCTGCTCCCACTTTCCCTGTGATCTCAGGCCATGCTCTGGGAGAAATTCAAAGCACTGGGAACATCCTCCGATCTGAATCCAAGGGCCCCTGGGAACATATGGAGAAGGCCAAGATTGAACTGGGCTTGGTCACCTGCTCACACTGTCCATGTTAAGGCATGCACAAGATGTGGAGAGGTCTTCTCTTCCTTTACTCATCAGGGAACCCTCACATTCTCCTAATGACCATAATATCTGCCATGTCCCCAGAACTCTGTGTCCTTGAACATGGCTAAGCATCACTCCATGCATTCTGGAACTTTATCTAATATGCGACCTGGTGGAAGTCAGTCCGTGGAGTAGGTGAGGTGAACACTCCCAATGGGACTTTGAGTTTATATCTCCACTTGAACTCCAAGAAAAGCTTGTGACACGTGATGGTGACTTCTTAGAAGCCCAAACTTCTCTGATTGGCACGTGGGTGTCCTATCTCCCCTCTGCAGCAAGAGAACAGTGGAACCATCATCTCCAACTGGGTCCAAGTATGGCCTGCAGAAGGAGGGGCAGCCTGAGGTTCCCAGGTGTCAGGGTGGTGGTGCAGTCAGTACCTCTCACTCTCAGACTTCCTCCGGCCTCTGCGGGAAGCCTGGCCATGCCAACCAGCATGTGTGGCACAGTGGCCTGGGTTGCAAAATATATCCGGCATGGCAGTTGGTAAAGTTATGCAATCGCCCCCAACTTACGGAAACCACCTTGAGGTGCTCCCAGGGAGCAGAGGTGGATGGTCCGGCTACCCAGCTGGCTGCAGGCCTAAAGTGATAGTTGACTTCTTATAATCCCCAGAGGTCACCTTATGAGAGTGGGACCAACCCTTGAGGGGGCCAGAGAGCATGCTCCAAGGAGCTGTGGTGGCCAGCTGGAGGAGAGGGTCCTGTCAGGGATCAATCAGTCACCCTCCTTCTCAGGTGAGACAGCAAGCTTCACGCAAGGCTCAGGTAGCAGAAAGACTCGGGGGAAGTCCCACAGAGACTGGTCCCAGCTCCACATGGGAGCACTCTCCTGTTCTGAGCAAGATGAAATGAGGGAGTAGACAAGTCCACATGAGGACGCCCTGGGATTCATCAAAGCAATGTCAGGCTGTGCCCCAGAGCCACAGCTGCCACAGCTGCATGGTCAGTCACTCCTGAGAGTGCTGTAAAGCACAGCCAGAGGGATCCTGGAGCTAAGCTGGGGTCTCCCAGCGCCCTGCCCACCCCAGCCTCCTCCACAGCTCCCAGCGAGGGAAGAGTGGCCCTAATTGGGTGAAAGCCCTGTTTACCTAGAATGGGTCTCCCGCCCTGCCTCCCCCTGGTGCCCTGGGTGGCCACAGCCTCCTCGGCTCTCAGTTCTCCGAGGATGACACAGAAGAAGGATGTGAGAGGAAGAGTTGGCCTTGTTCCATTCTCAACACCTGGCCGCCTACACCTCAGGCCCCCAGCTCCAAGGCTGGGGAACGTGCCATGGTTTCCAGCCCTCTCAGTCTCCTTGTCCCTGCTGAGGGGGGTGACTCTGTGTGAATCTTCATTAGACATTGTACAACATACTTTACCTTGCTCTTTCTATTCCACAGTGTGTCTGAGGCCAACTTGTTAAAAATCCTCAGGGCCAGCCTGTTTGCCTCAGCTGTGGGAGGCATTGGAGCAACGGGGCCCCAGCTTCAAGCTGTCCTGGCCCACTTGTTAAAGCATGGCGACTTGCAAGTCAACTGTTGTATTTTATTCATTGTTATTGTATGTTTGTGTGTGTGTGTGTGAACCAGGTGCACGTGTGCAGGTCGGAGGACTTTTGGGTGGCTGTTGTCTCCTTCTGCTGTGGCTTCTGAGTGGCATGTGGGTTGTCAGGGTTGTGTGGCAAGTGCTTTTACCTGCTGAGCTACCTCACCAGCCCAAAGTGTGGGGGTTTTGCTTTAATTCTTGGCCTTTTGCTCTGTATTGCCCGTGTATAGTCGTGTGACATTTGGGCTACAATGGACCCTACACGTGCGTCAGTCTCATACAATGAGGATAATAGCATTGCTGCTGTGACTTTTTCTGAGGACACAGAGCAAAACGTCTGTTTCCCCCAGATAGGACACCAATGATACACCAAAAGAACTCCATGCTCTCCAACTCGATGAACCAATGACTTTCTTGGGGTCACTCACAGGAGCATGGATGAGGGGTCACTCACAGGAACATAGTGAGTGTTTACCCATAGGATCGCAGGTGAGGGGTTACCGGCAGGAACACAGACAACCCAAAAACAGCCAGATCACTGGGAAGTCATCCCCCATCTTGGGCGACACTCTCATGGAAGCTGCATTATGGAATCCCACCTTCAGTCAGCTTGCAGCTTGCATTGCCTATACACTCTAGTACCCACCCCCTAAAACCCCGGGTGGCTGGAAGAGGGGAGGGGTGACGGTGGGTGGAGATCCGGAGATGGCCTATCCCCTGCTTCTACCGCAAATGTCAGCAGTTTCATTGCTACTGGGCCAAGAGTTCTCTAGGTCACCGTAGAAACCTCTGCTCCATGATGGCTGCTGGTCACATTGTGCCTGAAGGAGAACGCTATGCAGGAAACAGCCACAAACCCCTGTCACGTAGCAACAGCACAGGACACAGCTGTGCAGTTCATAGTTGACAACTGCGACAGAAGACTGTGTTACTGCACCATGCAGTTGCTGTACTGGACTGCAGTGTGTCCCAACCTAAGGGGGTCCTTCAGAGTCCGAGAGAAGGCATTGCCATTGTCATAGGATGGCAGCTCCATGGGAGTTACTGCTTCTGAAGACTGAGGACAGTGACCACCAAGTTAATTTCTAAAACCAGTAATAGATGTCCTCCCTGCCCCTCTCTTTAAAGATACATCTTTATTTTTTTTTTTTTTTTTTTTTTTTTTTTGGTTTTTCGAGACAGGGTTTCTCTGTGTAGCTTTGCGCCTTTTCCTGGAACTCACTTGGTAGCCCAGGCTGGCCTCGAACTCACAGAGATCCGCCTGGCTCTGCCTCCCGAGTGCTGGGATTAAAGGCGTGCGCCACCACCGCCCGGCGCATCTTTATTTTTAATTATGTGTCTGTGTGCGGGTTTCTGCCATCAGAGGCCAGAACAGGGCATCAGATCCTGGAGCTGGAATTAATAGGCAGTTATGAGCCTCCTGACATGGGTGCTGGGAATCGAATAGATCTTCTGCAAGAGCAGGATGTGCTTTTAACCGCTAAGGCATCTCTCCAGACCATTCTCTTCTTTAAAATCCAACCTAAAGCAGGTGTGGTGGTGCTTGCCTTTAATCCTAGCACTCGGGAAGCAGAAACAGGTGGGTCTCTATGAGGTCCAGGCTAGCCAGGGCTACATAGTGAGACCCTATCTCAAAAAAAAAAAAAAAAGTATTTATTTGTTATTTATTTATTGTTGTATTTATTTTTATTTTATGTGCATTGGTATTTCACTGCATGTATGTCTGTGTGAAGGTGTCAGATTCCCTGGAGGTAGAGCTTGTGAGCTGCCATGTAGGTGCTGGGAACTGAACCCAGGTTCTCTGGAAGAACAACCAGTGCTCTTAACCACCAAGCCATCTCTCCAGCCTGTTTATTGCTATACTAGGCAAGGATTCTACTGTCAAGCTGCATCCCCAGTGCCCTGAAACCCATTTTGCCTCATGCTCAGCCCATGCAGACGTCTAGTGGCAGCTGTCTGCCTGACACATCTGTTTCCATCATCCGATTCTAAAGGGAACCTCCATATACAGTGTGTAGTAGGGCTTGTGTGACACTCTCTGGCATTTCCCCACTCCCATACTGGGTACTGAGTTTATGTCCTTACACATACCAGGCCAACATGCCACCAGTGAGCTTCCCCTGGGCCCCAACAGTCTCTAATTGAATTGTCCCACTCATCTTTAAAGTTTTTAATGATGTGATTGGATTTATATCTGACATTTTCATTGTTTATTTTCTGTGTCTCCTGTCTTTTTTTCTGTTTCCCTTTGTACTAAATGTAACATTAAATACAGTATAAACCCAACAGTACATACTGTTATACATACTGTTTTGTACAACTGCACAGGATAAGTGAAGAGGGACGTACATACATACTTGCTGTATTTCACTTTTAGTTACTTTAAGTATGACTCTACTTCAATTAAAATGGCTTTGTTACCTTACTGGTTCTCTGGCTTTTGTTTTGTGAGTTACACTCACTGTCTGAAGTCCCCTGTGTCTGGCCTCCAGCGCTTCCTTCAGTATTTCTCCTAAGACAGGTCTGCTACCCACAGAGCATCTCAGGGTTTGCGTGTGTGGAAATGTCTTTAGCTTGTCTCTCGTCACACTTAAGGCGCCGTCCCAGGGCCACCCATAGCCTCTCTCTGTTCCCATCACCCTGTCCCCCTAGTCCCAGTGTGGCACTTTCTTCAAAGAAAGCAAGCCCACTCTTTCCTGCTGTCTTCAAGACCTCGTTACTGGTTTTGAGGTTGTTGTTTTGACCTTGCCATGTCTGTCATGGGTCATGGTGTCTGTCCAGCTTGGAGTGAACTGTCAGAACACTAGGAAGTTTTCAGCCATAACTAGAGCAAATATTTTCCTCCACTTCTCTCTCCTCTCCCTGTCTGGCTTTTCCATTGTGCAAATGCTGGTGTGCTTAGATTCCAAGTCTTTTTCTTCATTCTCTCCTTACACACTGTGTAATCTACCAATCTACCTTCAAGATCACCAATTCGTTCTTCAGCCTCTTTAAACCTACTGTGGACATTCTCTAGCATTAGTGATTTTTACTTTTTCATTTTTCTTGTTTTTCTTTTTTCTTTCTTTTTTTTTTTTTTTTTTGGTTTTTCGAGACAGGGTTTCTCTGTGTAGCTTTGCGCCTTTCCTGGAACTCACTTGGTAGTCCAGGCTGGCCTCGAACTCACAGAGATCCGCCTGGCTCTGCCTCCCGAGTGCTGGGATTAAAGGCGTGCGCCACCACCGCCCGGCTTGTTTTTCTTTTTTAAAACTTATTTATGTGTCTATGTATATGCCACAGGTGTGCAGGTACCTGCAGAGGCCAGAAGAAGCCGTCAGATACCCTGGAGCTGGAGTCACAGGAAGTTGGGAGCCCCGCCCCCCCCCCATTGCGGGTGCTAGGAACCGAACTCTGGTCCTCCAGAAGAGCAGCAGATGCCCTTCATCACTGAACCATCTCTCCAACCCGTCACTCGCACCTTTAACTTCACAACTTCAAACCCAGTACTTGAATACAAAGCGCTGGTTCTGTCACTGACTGACACCCTCAGATCTCGTCTGCTTTTTAGAAAAATACTGCGTGTCTTTGCTGACATTTTCCATTGATGTAGCACTGTCATGATGCATTTCTGACATCTTTAGTTGATTTCTTTAGTTGTTCTTGGTTTTTCATTTTTGTTTGTTTTGTTTTATAAGGCTACATCTTAGCTGTTAAATTCTAAGTGCTGACCTAAGACACAGCTTTGTTGCCACCATTTTTCATTTCTTCACGCTTATTTTCTTGCTGAAACTGGACATTTTAGACAACACACTACAGCAGCTCTGGGTGCTGCCTCCATGACTCTCAGCTCCCCATCAGAGTTTGTGTGCTGATGAGTTGGGGGTATCCACTGGTGATGTCACCTGGCCACCCCACAGCGCTCTCTCCAGCCTTGGCGGCTGCCTTGGCTGTGCTCAGGGCTCCCTTTGGAGGGACACTAGCAGGTCTCTCTGTTGTTTCCCTGACCACACCGAGAGCCACCGAGATGACGGCATTGCCATCTCCGCAGTCATCTGTGGTGAAGACTGCTGCACACTCTGACCCAGTCAAACGCAGCCTCCTCTGAAGCCACGGTGTGTAGTCAAAAAACCATCACCTTTGCCCCCATCTGGTCCTGTCCCTTTACCTTCAGCCTCCAGGAAGCAAGAGAAGCTCCAGGGTGTAAAGCTTGAGACGTGTCTTTGTTCCCTGGGTCAGTGAAAGGTCTATGGCGTGGTGAGGCGGCTGCAGGGACCATCTCCTGTCACCAAGTGGGCTCTTGTCTTGCCCTCTCCAAGAATGGGGGAGGCAGTACAAAGAGTACAAAGGGAGGTACTTTATTACTAACTCAGGACTCAACAATGGGAAAGAATAACATGGATTGCCACTCAGGTGAGTCCTTCTCAGTTTCCAGTGTCCTGAAGCAGAGTCCAGCCCTCTGCCAGAGCAGGGAACCAGCTAACCAGGAACCTGGCCCGGAAGTACTGAAACTTCAGACTCAGCCAAATCTACTGAGAGACATACTGACTCTGATTGGCTGAACGTGAGCACACAAGGAGAGACCCGGGAACAGTCAGGGAAGGCTGGCAGACCTTAAGCTTGCTGCGATTCTCGGTTGCTATGGTAGCCGAAGGCTTGCTGCTTTCCCACCTAGGGGCTCTGGTCATCAATTTCCTTCAGCAGAGGTTTCGCTTTGTTTGCAGCTGCTGCTGTATATTGATTGACAGCTGTCAGGAAGACATTCTTTGTCTTCTGGGTGTGAGTTTCCCAGTCATATATTGGGAGTAAGTTCTATATTGGGGGCCAGGGGAGCTCCATTTTGGAGATGTATCTACCATGGCTGTCCACCTCTGCACTTCTCTCTCTCTCTCTCTCTCTTTCTCCCTGTCTCTTCTTTTTAGTTTTTTTTTGAGACAGGATTTCTCTATGTAGCCCTACCTGTCCTGGAACTTGCTCTTTAGACCAGGCTGGCCTCAGAATCAGAGATCTGCCTGCCTCTGCCTCCTGAGTGCTGGGATTAAAGGTGTAGGCCACCACACCTGGTTTCATAGCTGTCTTTTAAAAGCAGTATTAGCCGGCGGTGGTGGCGCATGCCTTTAATCCCAGCACTCGGGAGGCAGAGCCAGGCGGATCTCTGTGAGTTCAAGGCCAGCCTGGGCTACCAAGTGAGTTCCAGGAGAGGCGCAAAGCTACACAGAGAAACCCTGTCTCAAAAAAAAAAAAAAAAAAAAAAGCAGTATTAATTAGAGATTTTCTGTTCCTTGCAGAAAACCTCATTTTAACTACTACACCATCCAAAATACTTCTTTTGGGGGATGGCCTGTGATGAACCAGCATGACTCCATCTTAAGATCGGTAGCTATCTTGTTACAAGGTCAAAATAAACTCATTTCTGTTTCCCTACTTAAGTTGCAGCTGGGCAGTGGTGGCGCACACCTTTGTTTCCACCCCTGGGGAGGCAGATGCAGGTGGATCTCTGTGAGTTTGAGGCCAGCCTGGTCTACAGAGTGAGTTCCAGGACAGCAAAGGCTACACAAACAGACCCAGTCTCCAGAAAACAAAACAAACAACAACAAACAAACAAAAAACCCCTTAAGTCTCTATGTCTTAGAATTTAACCATCACTTGAATCTTCTTGGAATTTGACCTTGTCCACACCTGACTGAGTCTTGGCCTGTAGCCACCCTCATAAGAGAAGATGATCTGCCAAATAATTTTGAGATGTTTTTCCAAGTTCCTATGTAACCAAAACTCCTCTGGAAACCCCCCAGCCCTTAAAACTTCCCCCCTAGTTGCTGGGTGGTGATGATACACGCCTTTGATCCCAGCACTCAGGAGGCAGAAGCAGGTGGAGCTCTGAATTTGAGGCCAGCCTGGTCTACAGAGTGAGTTCCAGGACAGTCAGGGCTACACAGAGAAATTACATCTCAAAAAACCAAAACCAAAACCCCAAAACAAACAAAAAAACAAACACAAACAAACAAAACCCACAGGCCTAGTGTAGCTAGAGTTTTCCTGCCTTGCCCACAGTCAGAACAAATCTCTCTCACCCGCCAGTCCCACAGCCAGCTGCTCAGACCCAACCAAGTAAACACAGAGACTTATATTGCTTACAAACTGTATGGCCATGGCAGGCTTCTTGCTAACTCTTCTTACAGCTTAAATTAATCCATTTCTATAAATCTATACCTTGCCACGTGGTTCGTGGCTTACCAGCATCTTCACATGCTGTTTGTCATCGTGGTGGCTGGCAGTGTCTCTGACTCAGCCTTCCACTTCCCAGCTTTATTCTCCTCCTTGTCCCGCCTATACTTCCTGCCTGGCCACTGGCCAATCAGTGATTTATTTATTGACCAATCAGCAACACACTTGACATACAGACCATCCCACAGCATCTTACAGTTTTTGAGCTGTATAAACCCTACTTTCTCCTGTGTCCATGCTGTTCTTTCAAACCCCACTTTAGGTAGACAGCCCTATCTGAAAAAAAATAAATCTTGCTTAATTTGACTAAAAAAAATTTGGGTAATGGTCTTTGCTCTCATTCAGTGGGATTAACAGGTAAGCAAAGGTTACTTGGAGTCAGCTCTAACTACTTTCCAACAAGGAGCTCAATGTGGAACTTCTCTTCAGTGATGAATGGCATTTCTGCTCATCCTCATGGGTATGAGCTCAGGACACAGAGGGACAAGCTTGCTCCCATCTTGTCCTCAAGGATCACTGTCCCCTTTTCTGGCTTGGAGAAAACAAGCCTTTTCTTTCCAAAGTGACATTCAAGTAGCACTCCTTCAAGTAGCACCTGCTCAAAATGTTCAAGAGACATTTACAGCTGGTGGGGCATCTTGGAAACCCCCACACTCAGGAGGCTGGAACAGGAAGATCACAGGTTCAAGGCCAGCTGGGGCTGCAAAATAAAAAATGAAAGAGACTTTAGAGCCAGACTCCAGATGCCTGCCTCTCTAGCTCTTGCTGCTTCTAGGCCTCTCCACTTTTATCACACAGTTCCTCCATCTATGTTCCTTCCTGTGAAGTCCCCACAAGTCCCTGTCACCTAGGATGTTATTTCCCACTTTACAAATGGGTGGCAAAGACTGGATGAAGTCATGAACACAAGCAAGTTTCCCCATCTAGTGTACACACAGCCCTGCTCAGCCTCCCAGGCTGTGTTCTCATTCCTGTTCAGGCTGGTCACATAGAAATCAAACTCAGGACATAATTTAATCTTCCCTGTCCCTGTCCTCACCCTCATTGTGTCTCTCCTCCAGTGGGGATGGGGAAGCCCCCACCCCTACCCCATCTCCTTCCTGAATCCACTCCTTCCTCTGGTCCACTCACAGCTCACTCCAGGTATAAGGCTAGCTGGTAACCTGGGTCCTGGTGATTGGATCAGAGGTGGTCTCATGACACAGGTTGCACCAGTTCATAAGTGCTTGAACTTTTGCTGGAATATTAATAAAGTAGAAAGCTCTGTCCCCATATTAAAATATAAATAAACCATGTAAAGATGGGAAATACATAAGGTGTCTGGATCCTGTAAGGTGCTTTATTGACTTTGAATTTTTTAAATGCTTAATGTATAAAAAACAATAGCTTCTGAGAGACATTGGATTATGGAAACTGCCAAATTAAACCAACCCATATATTTTAAATGTCTTAACTTCAAAATGGAAGTCAGAAAATATATTGTGTTTGGTAAGAGGTTATGCCTTTGTTTCCATGGGAAACAAAAATTTATAGTTCTCTTCAAAATTAATAAAGATCAGATTTGATTATGGGAGACCTGAAAATCTTGGCTACAGACATTAAAAAAAGAAACCCACAAAGACTACAGGACAGATTATGTATATACTGATCCCTCTACATGGGAACAGCTCTGAGACTGGATAAGACATGATAAATCTTGTTGGTTACAGAGTCATGACTTATTAATACATGCCATCCTCTCATATGAATGGATAGAGACTTATATTACATTTTGGTTATACAGCCCAAATGGACTTATAAAGTTAACATATGCCTTTTACCTGCCCAAACATAAAACAAAAAAAAAACATCTTTAGCTGACTTGTGCATACCGCACATTCCATACTTGTGTTAATGTAGATATATATGTTACCTTTAAAAGTCTGTGTGTTTTCAGAACAATAAGACCAGACACCAAAGAAAACAAGTAGCCCAGGTGATCCAGCCTCTCAGAATGCCTCTGTTACAGTTTCCTCAAAATTCTACATCCAGAACAATTTCAAAACTGCTGACTGAGATGGTCCAGCTCACAGACTATTCAGCCAAGACTTCAGATAAGTCCTATATTTCCCCATCACACCAAGACTAGACAATAACTAGTTTTCCTAGGACTTGATCATTATCCCACTTTTCTCAGGGTCCCCTAAAGATGCCTTTGCCCCCAGACAACAGGAAATAGTCTAGTGAACACAATGCCTACATTTCTAAGAGGTATGGTGGGTGGTTTTTGGTAGGTTATGGATATTTGTCATTATTTTGGGGGGGGGGTTATAAGTTATTGGTCATGGCCAGGAAAAAAGCTAAAAAAAGGAGATTAGGTTCAGGGATCTCTTTCTGAAGGGAAAAGGGGTGAATATAGCATAGAAATGATGGGATAAAAAGGTGGATTGTTGAGTCCATTTTTGAACAACCACTAGTCTCAAATATTTTACATTGGTATGAATATTTATATATTGATACAAATTTAAGGTTATTTTGTTATACTGTATATATGTTTCTACTCTTGTTTAAGGTATTGTACCTATGCAGCTCATTGTAAAAGGTTATGTAAAGTTCTAGTCCTTGAAAGCTATTTAGGATAATAAAAAAAAATACAGGTTAGTAGTTAGCCATCTATAGCAATCAGACTTGTAGTCATGTTAAGTCTGTTTTCAAGGTCATACAGAGATATATTTTAGATAGATTTATGGTCTTTAAACACTTTAAAGATCTACAGAATATGTTGTTAAGGATGTTTTAATAACATAAGGCTTTTCATGACAGTGAGACACGTCTGCTCCTGGAAGCACCAATTTATTTCAAAAAAGAATGATGGGCATTGAAGAACCTTCATATGGAGTTTGCTTTCTTTGGGGTAAAGTCAGCCACTAGGCAAGAAACTACCCTTGCCTTGACTGCTGACAGAATGCTGTCCAAACTGGACCAGCAGGACATAAAAGAAAACAACTGCCAAACTTTGCCAAGACAAGGTAGGACAATCCTTCAAAATTCCTGCTTCACAGAAAAGTCTGTCAGATATTCCAGGCCTGTAGGCCAAAGATGGATGCCCCAATATTGTGGAGGAACCTTGGGTGACTGTCCAGACAGCCAGCTGTTTCTGTCATTGCTATCGTTTTGGAAGTTTCTTGCTCTGCATTTCCCATTTACTCAGGTAATATTATATCCGTCTTGGGTCTCTGATGGTGACTGAAGACTAGATAGTTACAGTTTTCCTTGTTACCAAATTCATGGGAAAAAAACTCACAAAAGAGATGTAAAATATACAGGGTTGAGAGACATAAAAGTTTAAGTTGTTAGCCGGGCGGTGGTGGCGCACGCCTTTAATCCCAGCACTCGGGAGGCAGAGCCAGGCGGATCTCTGTGAGTTCGAGGCCAGCCTGGGCTACCAAGTGAGTTCCAGGAAAGGCGCAAAGCTACACAGAGAAACCCTGTCTCGAAAAACCAAAAAAAAAAAAAAAAAAAAAAAGTTTAAGTTGTTTATCTAAGAAATGTTTCAAGGCCTAAAAAGATATTTTTAAGGTGGTAATAGATGTTATGATAAAAAATGGTTTAGGTATAAAATTTTGGATTCATCAAAATAAGATAGATAATAGAGTATTTTCTCTGAAATTGTCAAATACAAATGGACTGGACATTGCAAATGTAATTCTTATCTGATAATTATTCTTATTATATATAATTTTACTGTGTTAGAGTTAAACCCTTTCCTTTTTATTTATACAAAAAGAGGGAAATGTTGCAGAATATTTGTTTACACTGTAAAGATGTATCTTTGCCAAGGCATCTTCTGATTGGTTTAACAAAGAGCTGAATGACCAATAGCTAGGCAGGAAGAGGTTAGGCAGGACTTCCGAGACAGAGAAGATTCTGGGAAGAGGGAAAGCAGAGTCACCAGCCAGACATGGAGAGGAAACAGGAGTTGTAAAATGAAAGATAGGTAACATAGCGTGGCAAAACATAGATTAAAAAATATGGATTAACTTAAGTTATAAGAGCTAGTTGAGACAAGCCAACGCTAAAGGCTAAGCTTTCATAATTAATAATAAGTCTCTGTGCCATTAATTGGGAGCCAGCTGGTGGGACAGAGAAAGACTCATTACTGTCCTTCCACTGTGTGGGGACATATCTCAGACTCCTCTGCTTTAGAGCTGTCAGAAATAAAATTCTACCCTAATAAGTCATTTACCCTACAGTGTTTCGTGATGGCAGCAGAAACATACAAAGACAATAGTCATACACCAAACTGAAGTTTTGTTGCCTCGACTTGAGATGTGAGTGAGTGTGCATGCACATTCATGTGCTCAAACACCTGGATGGGCCTGTGTGGAGGCCAGACACTGAGGCCAGGTGACTTCTTTCTCTCTCTGCACCTCATTTTTTGAATCAAGATCTCTCACTGACCCTGATCTCCCCAATGTGGCTAGACTGGTTGGCCACTGAGCCCCTAAGATACTCCTGTCTCTGACGCCAGCCCCCAGGATTATGGGTGCACACACCTGGTTTTTACCTTTGTGCTGGGGATCCGAGCTCAGTTCCCATGTTTTCACAGCAAGCGTTTAATGACTGAGCCTTCCCCTCAGCCCTAAGTCTTCTGTTAACTGAGCCATCGTTGACAGATCATGAATTCTGTTATAAAACGGATGTTCCAGGACTGGAGAGTTGGCTCAGTGGTTAAGAGAACTCCTTGCTCTTACAGAGAACTCAGTTCAATCCAGGCACCCACATAGTGGTTTAAAGCCAGCTGTAACTCCAGTCCCAGGGGGTCTGATGCCCTCTTCTGACCTCCGAGGGCACCAGGCATGCACATTGTGCATATACATGCATTCGGGCAAAATACTCATAAACATAAGATAATAAAATAAATAAACATAAAAAGAGAGATTAAAAATAATGGGGCCTGGAGAGATGGCTCAGAGGTTAAGAGCACCGACTGCTCTTTCAGAGGTCCTGAGTTCAATTCCCAGCACCCACATGGTGGCTCACAACCATCTGTAATGAGATCTGGTGCCCTCTTCTGTATACATAATAAATAAATAAATCTTAAAAAAATAAATAAATAAATTTAGTAGATTAAAATTTTAAACTATTTTTACCTTTTTTTCCAAGTCATCAGTTTCACTATATTCATAGAACTGTATATCCATTGCCTCTCTGTGGTTTTAGAACATTTAAAAGTATTTTTTAATGTGTACGTTTGTATACATACATACATATATATATGTATGTATGTATGTATGTGGATAACTGCAGAGGCCATTAGAATTGACTGGAGTCACAAGCAATTGTGAAGCGAGCCCATGAAGGTGTTGGAGCAAAGTGGGTCCTCTGCAAAGGCAGTAGGCATTGAGTCAGCTCTTGAGCTCCACGGAATATTTTCTTTTCTTCTTCTTCCTCTTCCTCCTCTTCTTCTTTTTAATATGCATTGGTATTTGGCCTGCATGTTGAGGGTGTTGAGTTACAGACAGTTGTGAGCCTCCATGTAGATGCTGGGAATTGAACCCAGGTCTTCTAGAAGAACAGCCAGTGCTCTTAACCACTGAGCCATCTCTCCAGCCTCCCACAGAATATTTTTACCACACACACAGGAACACTTGTCATTAGCCATCATCTCTCTGTGCTCTTCCCTGAGCCCTGGGAACCATCCAGGCACTGTCTCTGCAGACTTGCCTTTCCTGAACACTTCCTACACACCAAGTCATCCAGCCTGCAGCCTCCATGCGGAGCCTCTTTCACTGACATCGCAACACTGCTTACCCAGCCTCCTGTCTAGTCCTTCACGGTGGTGGCTCTGTGGGCTGTTTGCGCCCTTTGGAAATGCTACTGCTGAGTTCATTTAAGCGTTTTTGTGGGCATGTGTTTTTGTTTTTGTTTTTTTTCTTTTCCTAGACAGGGTTTCTCTGTGTAGTTTTGGTGCCTGTCCTGGATCTCGCTCTGTAGACCAGGCTGGCCTCAAACTCACAGAGATCCACCTGGCTCTGCCTCCTGAGTGCTGGGATTAAAGGCATGCGCCACCACTGCCTGTCAACTATACAACAGTTTTATGTTCAAATTTTTTCTTAAGCTTTCTTTTCTTTCTTTTTTTTTTTTCTTTTTTGACTTCTTGATACAGGGTTTCTTAGTGTATCCCTGGCTGTCCTGGAACTTGCTCTGTTGTCCAGGCTGGCCTTGAACTCAGAGAACTGCCTGCCTCTGCTTCCCAAGTGCTGGGATCAAAGGCCTGTGACATCACAGTCAGCTTTAAGATTTATTTTCAATTATGTGTGCATGTGTGTGTTGCACACAAAAGTCTAGGTGCCCACAGATGTGTTCTGTCTCCTGGATCTGGAGTTAAAGGTGGTTGTAAGCCACCCAATATGGGTACTGGGAACTGAACTTCAGTCTTCTACAAGAGCAGTAAGCCATACACACTGCTAACCACTGAGCCATCTCTCACCCCCTTGTGTGTTTTGATAAGTCAAAGTGGCTTGTTTCCAAGTGGCTGCTATTTTACACTCCCAGCAGCAGCATGTAAGGGCAGAAGCTTTCAACACCCTCACCAACCTTTGTGCCCACACTTTCATTAGGCCCATCATGACCAAAGGCAACTTGGGGAGGAAAGAGCTTTTTCACTTACACCTCCATATCACAGTCCATCATCAAGGGGAGTCAGAGCAGGAACTCCAGCAGGGACCTAGAGACAAAATGTGAAGCAAGGACCATGGAGGATGCTGCTGAGTGACTTGCTCTCAGTAGCTTAGTCTGTGTTCTTATATAACCAAGGACCACCTGCCCAGGGGTATCACCACCCCTACTGATCTGGGCCTTCCCAGATCAATCATTAATCAAGGAAATGCACTGCACACCTACTTCAGGCAAGATGATGGAGGCATTTTCTCAACTGATGTTTCTCTCCCCAGATAACTCTAGCTTGTGTCGAATGGGGTGTACATGGGTTTTTTGTTTTGTTTTGTTATTGAGACAAGTTCTAACATAGTCCCAGGTAGCCTTGAGCTCACTCGGAAGCCAAAGATGACCTTAAACTCTTGATTCTACTGTTCTGCTTTCCAAATGCTGAGAATTCACACATATGCTACCATGTCTGTTTAATGTGGTATTGAGGGTTAAAGTAGGCAAGTACTCTTCCAACTGGGCCATATTCCTAGTCAATCAAATCACTATCTCAGTTACTATTCTGTTGCTGTGAAAAGACACCATGACCAAGGCAACTTATAAAATAAAGCACTTAATTGGAGATTGCTTACAGTTTCAAAGGGTTAGTCTATGATTACCATGGCAGAGCATGGTGCTGGATCAGTACTGAGAGCTTATATTCTCATCTGCAGACTGGAAGCAGAGAGAGGGCCGTGGGAGAGAGGGCAAGGAGAGGGAGAGACAGAGACAAAGGCTGGGCCTGCTCATTGTTTGTTTGTCTTTTGAGAGAGTTTCTCTGTGTAATAGTCCTTGCTGTCCTGGAACTCACTTTGTAGACCAGGTTGGCCCTGAACTCGCAGAGATCCTCCTGCCTCCAACTCCCGAGTGCTGGGATTAAAGGCGTGCTCCTGGCTTGGTCTTTTGAAACCTTAAAGCCCACCTCCAGTGACACACTTCCTCCAGCCTGCCACACCTCCTAATCCTTCCTGGCAGTCCACCCTCCGGAAGCCAAGCATTCAAATATATGAATGACACTGTGGGGGCTCTTCTCACTCAGTCCACCACAGTTAGTTTGATTTTAAAACTTACTGTTTGGATTACAAAACCGTTAAATAAAATTTTGCTTGGGATTAGGACTTCTAACAATTTCTGAAATGTCCCCACGCCATGTCCTCTAAGGCCCTCCACTTGCCGGCTACAGCTCAAAGTCGCCAGGGTCTGAATCAATCCCAGCAGGAGCAAGGGATTGCTGTTCGTCCAGACCTCCCTATACAGGCTGCCCAGGCCGGAGCCCACAATAGCCTCAGCTGTCCCCAGCCCCATGGAGTGCCAGGATCACCTTGCACCTAGACATACACTGTTAATCCTCACAGCCTCCCAGAGTGCAGGTTCTGTTTCACACAGATAAAACCAAAGTTCAGAGGAGTAAGCCCACTTACCAATACCCACAACAGTGACTGATCTGGGATCCAAACACATCCAAGAGGTAGGAACTCTCCTCACCGGGTGACACAGCTGTTGTCCCCGCTGGCTACCTATCACCCTCCAACTTCTATGACCTCTGGACTCTAGAACCAGGATGCCAAGGAGGGCCCAGCTGCCCCTTCCCTACTCAGCACCCAAAGGAATGTCCACCATTCCCTGTGTCATGGAGTGCCTGCCACAGTCCAAACCCTGCCCTCCAGGAATCCTTCCCAGACCTACTCCCACAACATTTCCCTGCAGGGTGTGACTTCCCTAAAGGGTTATAGCTGGAAGCTTGGTCCCTAGTGGCCATGTTGAGAGTGATGGGACCCCAAGAAGAAGATCCAGGGCAAGTGAACAAGTCATGGGCATGGCCTCCACAAGGGACTGATTTTGGTCTCAGATGGTGAGTTATTCTCTCAAGAATGAGCTATGATGTTGTGGAATAATCTTTTGGTACACTGTGAAGATGTGTTGTTCTGATTGGTTTAATAAAAAGCTGAACAGCTAATAGCTAGACAGGATTTTCGGGCACACAGGACGCTGGGAAGAAGTGGGGAGTGGCCAGATGGAGGAAGCAGCATGGATAGTACAGAGTAAAGGCAATAAAGCCACGAGACAAAAAGTAAATTGATAAAAATTGGTTAATTTAAGTTGTAAAAGCTAGTTAGTAACCAGCCTAAGCTATTGGCAGAGCTTTTATAATTAATGAGTCTCCGTGTCATTATTGGGGAGCCAGTAGTCCTGACGAAAAGGTCCAACTATGGGGCTGGAGAGATGGCTCAGTGGTTAAGAGCACTTGCTGTTGTTCCAGAAGACCTGGGTTAGTCTCCCAGCACCCACATGGTGCTCACAATCATCCATAACTCTAATCCAGGGGATCTGATCCCCATTCTGGCCTCCACAGGCACCAGGCACACACGTGGTGTGCATATGCACTCCAAACACTCAAAAATAGAATAAACAAGTTAAAAGAAAAGTTAAAAGAAAAAACCCTGAGTTTGGTTAGAGATGGAGATTCTGTCCCAGGAGGTCACCTAGGACTGTGTACTAAAGAAACACCTTTTTTTCATAAAGACTCTGCTTCAGGCATTTTGTTAAACCAACAGGAAATAGACGAGGACATGGGGTAAGGGTGATATACCCTTCCTTCCAGGTTCTTCTTCCTCCTCCTCCTCCTCCTCCTCCTCTTTCTCCTCTAGTTTTTTTTTTTTTTATTAGCAGATTTAATTCACTTTATTTTTCTTGTATAAAAACCCTTATGTGGTAGCCACAGCTGGAGCCTGGGTCCTCTGAACAGACACTCTGGTGTGGGTTTTCACAAGATGGTCAGTGAATTCCTGATAAGGAGATTTGGTGAACACAGTCTCTTTCCAGAGGTCGGGGGTCAGGTAGCTGTAGGTCTTGGAGATGGCATCAAAGGTGGCCTTGGCAAAGTTGCCCAGGGTGGCAGTGCAGCCCCTGGCTGACGTGTAGCAGTCATCAATACTGGCCATCATCAGTAACTTCTTAGGCACAGGAGCAGAGACGATGCCAGTGCCTCTGGGGGCAGGGATGAGACGCACCAACACAGAGCCACAGCGGCCTGTCACTTTGCACGGCACAGTGTGGGGCTTGCCAATCTTGTTCCCCCAGTAGCCTCTCCGCACAGGGACAATGGACAGCTTGGCCAAGATGATGGCCCCTCGGATGGCAGTGGCTACTTCCTTGGAGCACTTAACACCAAGACCAACATGACCATTGTAGTCCCCAATAGCGACAAAAGCCTTGAACCTGGTCCGCTGGCCAGCCCGAGTCTGCTTCTGCACTGGCATGATCTTTAGAACCTCATCCTTTAGGGAAGCGCCCAGGAAAAAGTCAATGATCTCGGATTCCTTAATGGGAAGGGAGAACAGGTAGATCTCCTCCAGGGACTTGATCTTCATGTCCTTAACCAGGCGGCCCAGCTTGGTGACAGGGATCCACTCCTTGTCTTCAGCTTTACCTCCACGAGCCCCGCGGCCTCGACCACGGCCACGGCCTCGACCACGACCGCGGCCCCTAAGGCCGCTGCCGAATCCCCCGCGGAAGCCGCCGCGGCCTCCTAGTCCCGGGCCCCCGGGTCCTCCGGGCCCTCCCGCTGCACCGGCGTCGTCCGCCATTTGGTGTTTTCCCGAAGAAGAAGAAGCCCTCCTCTAGTTTTTTGACACAAGGTTTCTCTGTGTAGCCCTGGCTGTCCTGGAACTCACTCTGTAGACCAGGCTGGCCTCCAGCTCAGAGATCCACCTGCCTCTGCCTCCCGAGTGCTGGGATTAAAGGCATGCACCCTCACACCCCACCCTTCCTTCCAGCTTCTTACAGGGAAAAAAAAATGTGGTTGTTTGAAAAGCTTCCCTGCTTTTCCACTCAGAGGTCCCCATATTCAGTTATGTAAATGTACAGCACAGTGGCTAACCCAATTCTACCCCTCTCCTTCCTCAGAGAAGGAGAATTCCTTCGGATGTTGTGTGTGTTGGGGGAGTGTAACACCAGCATATCCAATATGCACATGTCCTGTGACCCTGCCTGGCAAGAGTCATTATGGCGGGTTCAGGGCTGGGGGCATGCCCAATGTAATCAGCTGGCCTGGTGATTTTTTTTTTTTTCTTTCTAGAACTAATGGGAAAACGGAAATCTTCCAATTCCACTGGAATTGTTGATCGTGTCCAGAGAAAGCAGTCAACAAAGGGACCTGGAGCAGCCATTCCTAAAGCTGGCAGATCTCAGTGGCAGACATTTTTCCTCTATGCTGTCACACGCAATCAGATGACCCTGCTGCACACAGCAGACTACAAAAGCCGAGTTCCTCTCTGGCCGGTGTCAATCCTCCCCACTTCGCAAGTGTTCACTGTCTGGGGAGCCAGTCCACTCTCCTTCAAGAAGGTTCAGACTCCCCCCGGAGGCTGGCACAGGCTCCAGGTAGCAGCTGAGCAGAAAAAGCCTAGAAGGTTCCAGTTTGCGGAGCCCATAGCATAGCAAGAAAATAACAGCTGGAGCAAGCGACATCCACAGAGATGTCTCATCCACTGAGATCCACAGTGATGATGAAGGACTTCTCAGGTGGAGGACATGGTATGGATCTCCTTCCCACCAAGTTGTTTCCCAAACTCAGTATGGAAAGTGAAAGGCAGGGCCCTGCCTGTGCAGGCCTGGTGAGCCACCATGGAAACATTGGCCCTGTATGGGGGGCCGGGTGGGCCGGGTTTCCAGGAAGGGCTTGGGCAGGAAGCCAGGCAGGAAGGGGCTGGGAGTTCCTGGAAGGACAGCCCAGAGGCCTGAGGAGCCTCCACACCAGCAGTTGGCCTCCCCTTCCCGACGTGGGGAACCCTCCGTGCTTCCTGGCACATGCCAGGCAGAGGGCAGGGTTGGTGCTGAGGCTCATTGCCTGCAGGCCTCTAGGGTATAGCTGTGGACAGGCCTGAGAGACGAGACTGTCACCAGGCGGACTGTGGTGGAGGGTTACTCTTCCCAGGCCCACGCAGGAAGATTGCCATATGTTTAATTCCAGTTCAAAACATATAGTTTCAGGTCAGCCTGGGTTACAAAGTAAGACCCTGTCTCAAAAATCAGAACAACACAGCCTAGTATTTTCAACAGCATGTAACCTGCTTGGTCCTCCGCGTGGCCCAGGAGGGGTCCCTCTGTGGGGTAGCTGAGCTCTGCTCTCTCCAGAAGCTACCCTTCTGCAGCAGCTGAACTTCAGGGGATGGGTGATGGGGAGAGAACACAGGGACAGAAAGGAGGGATGTCAAGGGCGTGGTTGGCAGGAAGGATGCTGGACACAGAGTGCCAAGAACAGCTGGGGACAGACCACCTCGTGGGTGCCTCCCAGACTTCTGTGGCACGTGGCAAATACCAGGAGATGCCTCCTTCTGTTTGTTTCTACTAAAACAAAAACAAACAAAAAAACCAGGGGGCTGGAGAGATAGCCCATCAGTTAAGAGCACTTGATGCTATTCCAGGGGGCCCAGTTTGATTCTGAACACCCACAAGGTGGCTCACAGACACCTGTAACTCCAGTCCTAGGGGATCGGTGCCCTCTTCTGGCTTCTGTCGGTACTGCATGCATGTGGTGCGCACACATATATGCAGGCAGAATACCCACTGCATAGAAAAATGAAGGGGGAAACCAAACAAACAAGAGTGACGGGAGCACAACTCGTCTCCTGTCATCTGTCTCGCACTCAGAGTTGATTCTTCCAGCCTTCCACTCTGCCTTCTGCACAGTCTAGCTGGTCCATCAAGGCAAGAAGAGGGAGAAGAGACAGGAAGGGCCCGGGCTCCTCACACGGCCATTCCCACTGCAGGGATGTTGAGCCAGCCTCTCCAAGATGTCCAGAACCTTGTCTGATCTCTTCCTGTGGATGGTGGAGGTATGAGGGCAGCCAGCACACATTTTGCCCAGGTCAAGAGATACCTAAATACCACCCCTCCCACTCAGCTCAGTTGCCCCTCTTGGCTCATTTCTACAGTAGCTTCGCTTTCCTCCTGGGGCAAGATAGCTGCAGCAGCCCCAACCCTTACGTCTCCTCAGCCTGGAGGCCTTCAGGAACAGGGATGTCTTTGGCTAACTTTGAGCTGCATCTGTCTCTAAGCATGTGACTATGAGCAGGACAAGACAGGGCATTGACCAGCGATGGCTACAGTGACCTCTGGAGACAAATGGGGCCCATTCCAGTCAAATCTTATTGTTCAGCATGAGTTAACGGTGGTAAAGCTCCCAGGGCGAGTCAGGAGAAGTTAGAAAAGAGAAGAAATGAGTGGTGGTCCACCCAGGGCTTACAACCGAGGTCTCAGAACTACAGTACCACAGTATTGCCAGCAATACCTCAAGACTCCCTGAGCCTGTGCCTATCAGCCTACAGAACACCCACAGGCGGTGTATGCTTCCTCAGGACAGTCACTGACAGCGCATATCCACAGCCACAGCTGTGGGGACACGACCACGGACTCCTGGACTACCAGGAGACATGCCCCAGGAAAGACAGTGGCCGTGCAATACCCTTGAGGTGAGCCAGGTGACATGACTTTATCTGTGACCCCAGAACTTGGAAGGATAAGGCAGAAAGGTTTCCACACATGTCTGAAACCAACCTGGGCTGAGACCCTGTTTCACAGAAACAGAAAAATAAATGAATATATAAAGTCCTGAGGCAGGTGTGTGCTGTGCAAAGGCCCTGAGGCAGGTGTGTGCTGTGCAAAGGCCCTGAGGCAGGTATGTGCTGTGCAAAGGCCCTGAGGCAGGTCAATGTGATAGGTTGAGGGTCCTGGGGAAGCTGCTGGCTGAGTGGAAGGTGGAGAGTACTCAGCTTTGCCCTGAGCTACATGGACCCCTAGAAGGGTGGATAGAAGGGAGTTTCTGGCTGAAGAGAAAGACGAGGGAGGACTTTGGGGGGTGCGGCGGGGGGACTGAGACCTGGTGGCAATTGCATTCAGGAGATGGGGTGGTTACAAGGGTGATCAGCGTTGAAGGTCACTATACAGGCCAGAAGACAGGCCCCTTGTTCCCACAACCTACCCTCGTGCTGACGGAGTCTTGGAGTCTTGTGCCTGGCCACTTGAAGATGGGCCACTCCCTGGCAGAGGCCTCTCCTGTGCACCCAGCTGTTGCCTGGCTTCTCAGGGCCACAGAGGAGGAGAACCAGCAGATGTGATGTTCAGGAAGGAAGCTCTCGCTGTAACAGTCCCAAGTCGGGTACCAGGAAGCTGCCCTCGTGCCCTTACTGGCAGTGGTCCAGGCAAAGCCATAGGAGAACAGGAAGGGAAGAGGGGAGGCGAGCATGGAAGTAGCTGTGGAATTAGGGGTGGCTGAGTCAGGGGTCCACACAGCCTTCAGCTCCACAGTGTGAGCCTGCCGGTGGGGCTGTGGCTGGCAGCGTGCCTAGCACCACAATGCACTGCGGGCCGGAATTCCTGCAGAACGCTTTGTTCTGAGGCAGCCCTCAAGCTCTGCGGACCTGCACAGGGTGGGTGGTGGCCAGAGCAAGGTCTCGGGAAGTCCCCGGAGGGTCCCAGCTGGGCACTGCCCCCACAGCGCTGTCCCCACCCTCCCCTGGGCACCTCCACCCACGGCGCCGCTACATCTCCCAGGCCCGCCACCCTGGAGCCACGGAGACACTGAGTCCTATCCAGCTGGACAGGCTGTGTGGACTGAAGTTACATATAGACCCCCAGTTTCCTGTGACCATACCCACGCTACAACAGAAACCACAGCCCGTGCTCACTGACCCCTCCCTCATCCAGCATACATGCCCCAGAGCCAGCTGATGGGCACCACACTGGCTGTTGTCATATGAGTCCCCCAGGAGAACTCTGACAAGCTGCCCGTTCTCTAACTGGCTGGGTGACATCCCAAGAGTGACCTAACTTCTCTGGGCTTCCTTCCCTTCTCTCTGCTTTGCGGCAGGCCTCCACCCCCTCCCCACTAGCAGTAAGGGAAAGGCTTCCGTGAGAACAGTCTCAGCTGTGATCTCCAGAAAAGGCTGGAGGAAAGTGTGTGACTTTCACTAGCAAGTTTCGGTGTGGCTCGGATTTGTCAGCAGTTTTTAAGACAAGGCCTTCTCTTTCCCGCACTGGCATTGTGCTGAACTTCACCTGTGGGAAGGGCGGGCCACTGGTCGGGTCCAGTCTGAGGCAGGGGAGAGACAAATCACTTGAGTTACAGTGCCGCGGAATGCCTGGTATTCAGCCTGGAGGCCTGGCCCAAGTCCACTTCCATAGCACTGCAGCCCACGCAGAGGCTGGGTCCCATGGCTAAGGCCTAAGCTGACCTCCCCAGTCAAACCTGAGGAGGGAGGCCGGAGCCCAGAGGAAGAAAGAACTCGGTGACTTTACAGGCCTACTCGAGGGGCCAGTGTGTGTGTGTGTGTGTGTGTGTGTGTGTGTGTGTGTGTGTGTGTGTGTGTAGACTTTGTGTTGTTGTGTATGATCTATATGATGTGATATAGGGGTGTGTGTACAAGTGAATAAGCTGGAAGATTATGTCTATATAAATAAATGTGTGTGGTGTGTGAAACTGTTATTATCTGTGTGAATGTACATATATGTAAAGATGTATGTGTGGTGTGTGTGTGGTTTTGTGTACTTGTGTGGTACTGTGTGGTGTTGTATATGTATGTGTCTGAGGTGTGTGTATGTGTTGCACGATGTGAAGGCGTGCGGTATAGTGGGTGTGTATGTGAAGATACGTGTGGCTTGTGTGTAGTGGGTGTGCCTGTGTTCCAGGGATGTCTGAGTAGAGCTGGTGAGCTCACAGAGTCTGAGGTGCCATGACAGGACCCAACACTGTGCAATTGATCAAAGCTTGGCCATTTCCCTAACCCTAAGTGCCAACAGCATGGCTGCCACCTCCAGATGGTTCTGGAGCTTCTGGAGGCCTCAGGAAGCAGGTGCTTCTGGAATACTTCCTGCTGCTAGACCGTAGTAAGTAGACAAGGTCACCATGCTCTTGATTACTGCCCCTGGAGCCCAGCTGCTGCTGCATCTAGCTGGCTGGAAACCCATGACCACTGGTTACAAAGCTGGTCTCAACGTGGACAGGCCTAAAGCTCTACCACCCCACCTTCACCAGCCAGCCCAGTGGGTCTCCAGACAGTGCCACCAGCTAGGCACCACAATGTGCTGTAGACTCTTGGAACTCTGACAGGAAGGTTCGGAGCCATCGATTTGTAGAACTGTTGCAATTGGTCTCTGAGGGGTTGTAGGGATCATAGACACCCCCGCCCCAGCTACAACTGCTAAGAGCTGCCTCTCTGCACCTTACCCCCCCTCTGCACCTTACCTCCTCTCTCCACCTTACCCCCCCTCTGCACCTTACACACCCCCTCTGCACCTTACACCCCCTCTGCACCTTACACCCCCTCTGCACCTTACACCCCCTCTGCACCTTACACCCCCCCTCTGCACCTTACACCCCCTCTGCACCTTACACCCCCCTGCACCTTACACCCCCTCTGCACCTTACACCCCCTCTCTGCACCTTACACCCCGTCTCTGCACCTTACACCCCCCTCTGTACCTTACACCCCCCTGCACCTTACACCCCCTCTGCACCTTACACCCCCTCTCTGCACCTTACACCCCGTCTCTGCACCTTACACCCCCCTCTGCACCTTACACCCCCTCTCTGCACCTTACACCCCGTCTCTGCACCTTACACCCCCCCTCTGCACCTTACACCCCCTCTCTGCACCTTACACCCCCTCTCTGCACCTTACACCCCCTCTCTGCACCTTACACCCCCTCTGCACCTTACACCCCCTCTCTGCACCTTACACCCCGTCTCTGCACCTTACACCCCCCTCTGCACCTTACACCCCCCTGCACCTTACACTCCCCTCTGCACCTTACACCCCCTCTGCACCTTACACCCCGTCTCTGCACCTTACACCCCCCTCTGCACCTTACACCCCCTCTCTGCACCTTACACCCCCTCTCTGCACCTTACACCCCCTCTGCACCTTACACCCCCTCTCTGCACCTTACACCCCCTCTCTGCACCTTACACCCCCCTCTGCACCTTACACCCCCCTGCACCTTACACCCCCCTGCACCTTACACCCCCCTCTGCACCTTACACCCCCTCTGCACCTTACACCCCGTCTCTGCACCTTACACCCCCCTGCACCTTACACCCCCCCTCTGCACCTTACACCCCCCCCTGCACCTTACACCCCCTCTGCACCTTACACCCCCTCTGCACCTTACACCCCCCTGCACCTTACACCCCCTCTGCACCTTACATCCTCCCTTACATCTTGCATCGCCCCCTCCACACCAACCTTGTCTCTTCTCCTCCCGAGTCCATTAGCGGACACTGGCACCTCCACGGTCAGAGGGGTACACAGACGGAGTTTGTGTTAGGAGGGTCTCCAGGCCTGCCATGTGATAATGAGCTGGGATACAGTGAGGACAATGTCCAGTCACAGGAACAAACCAGGGGCTGAGACGCTGATGATGGTGGAGTCCTTGCCTAGCATGAGCGAGGCCCTGGGTCCCAGTTCCAATACCCCCAAGACAATAACAAACAAACCAGGACAGGTAAAGTGACCCAACTTTCCCAGGGGTGTGTGGCTAAAATGTTCACTTTTCCTTTACATACTCTAAGACGTTGGGGCAGAGCAATTTGAGTCCCTCACTGACCACTCTTACACACTTCCTGGTGCCCACAGCCTTGAGCTGAACACCAAGCATGTGGTCCAGACAGGCATGGTATCTCCATGCTTTGAACATTCCACAGAAGCTTCTAGAAGCTACACAGCAACCATAGGAACTACAGCACGACTCAGCGCCATCCCAGCAGCAACTGCTTCAAACCATTTGGACAGTTTTGTTTTAACTCTTTTGAATCACTAGCCTCTGTGAAGCCCTGGGAAAGCACCTCCCCTGTGACTGGCACAAACGCAGTTCTTCATTTGCATGAGAGGCTGAGCTGTGGTTGGTGCTAATCTGCCTTCATTTGCATGTGGGCTGTCCCTTGGATCAAACCCCTCTGCCATGCCCATTCTGGGCACTAAGTGGCTGGCCTACCTGGTAGTCTATCCTTAGGCCTGACCAATGCCTCTGTGTCTTTGGTTTTCCCCTCACCTTTGAGATGGTAAACCAGCAGAGATACCCACAGGTGCCAGCAGAAATGACCAGAAGGAAACTTTGGTTTCTGGTACCCCCAAAGCTCCCTGTATCCAAGGGACCCAGATGTCCCACAGCCCACATAGTGGGGATCCGCTCCAGGGTGCCCACCTAGGCCTCCAGCCTGACTGACAGGCTATTGCCTGACCATCCTGCTCTCCCCATGTGGCCCTTTGGGCTAGGCTAGCCATTCAGGGTCACAGAAGAGGTCTGCACTCACCTGAGCATGGTTTCTGAAGCTTTGCTATTGCCCTGCAGTCCCTAAGGGGCTTTTAAACAAATAATTTCTATGTTTTACAAATAATTCCAATGGGACTTCTGCGGGCAGCAAGAAATTGCAAGCACCAGTCTGCCGTTTGATCACCATGGTTACAGCCAGGGCAGGCTCTGGGCGCTTTGCTCACCAGTACCCTTGTGGGGGGATTTTCAGTCTCCCCATTTTACAGGTAAGGAGACTGGCATGAAGAGAGGAAAGAGCTTGCACATCCACACAGTGAGAAGTGACCTTTATATTGCCTAGAAATGGTTAAAGCAGTGCTTCTCAACCTGTGGGTCATGACCCTTTGTGAGTCAAACGACCCTTTCGGGGGGGGGGGGGGGGGTCACCTAAGACCATTAGAAAACAGATGTTTACACTATGATTCATAATAGTAGCAAAATTACAGTTATGAAGTAGCAGTAAAAATAATTTTACGGTTGGGGAGAACCCCAATATGAGGAACTGTATCAAAGGGTCGCAGCATTAGGAAGGTTAAGAATCACTGGGTTGAAGTGTCTTCGGTATCCTTTTAAATGTGTAACAGCTTACAACAAACAAATGAACTCTTTTTTTTTGTTTTGTTTTTCAAGACAGGGTTTCTTTGTGTAGTTTTGGTGCTTGTCCTGGAACTCACTCTGTAGACCAGGCTGGCCTCGAACTCACAGAGATCCACCTGCCTCTGTCTCCCGAGTGCTGGGATTAAAAGTGTGCGCCACCACTGCCCGGCACAAATGAACTCTTAAGGGTTTAGTGGAAGGGGCCTCAAGAAGGAGGTACAGCTCCCACTCCTGAAGGGAGGGTGGCACTGACTGACCACCCTGATAACAGTCCAGCAAATGATTCTGCTTTTTTTGTTTGTTTGTTTTGTTTCGAGACAGGGTTTCGCTGTGTAGCTTTGCGCCTTTCCTGGAACTTAATCTGTAGCCCAGGCTGGCCTCGAACTCACAGAGATCCACCTGCCTCTGCCTCCCGAGTGCTGGGATTAAACCGCCTGGCTGTTTCTGCTTTTTATTAGATCTCTATACAAAACTTAGTTAACTGGTGACTTAGTTTTATATCTAAGCTGCAATTAATCTTTTTCTTTGGTGATGCTTACTTCTTTGCCTTTAAAAAGAGAAGAAACTTTCAAGTTTTAGGTGTTCTGTTGAATCTAGAGCTCAGTCACCATGGCAACATATTTACCTTGAAACATGGCAAACAAATATACTAGGAGTACGCCCTTCTAATCCTCACTAGTTATTGTGAGATTGCTGTGTAAGGTAATAAACACATCTGCAAATGCATTGTTTGTGTGGTGGGGAGGGAATCTGAATTCTAACTCTCAGAAAGCTGCTGGGTTTCTGTCGTGAGCATTACTAAACATGGTATAAAGACGGAAGGACAAAAATAACTCCCCCTTCCTCACCTCTTCACTGAAACGAAATCCTTAACGGGAAAACCTGATCCCCCTCTCCTCCTCTTCTCACTTACTGACACCCTGTAATAAATAGTTGGAGAGCGTTGAGATTATGGATGTGAATAGAGAAATAAATTCAGATAATCATAACCCACATACCCTTATATTTAAAGATGCGATAGAGTTGTAAAGTGCTTTTATAATACAGTAATATTGCTAAAAGCAAAAGCAAAAACAAAACAAAAAGATCCCAGCATGGAGCGGACAGTAACTGTACCAGGTCATGGATGAAGAGGGGTGGCCTTGGCCACATGGTGAGGTAGACACAGCCATGACGTCCTGCCATCAGGCTTTATATAACAGAGTGCGCATGTGCACACACACACACACACATACACTCGCGCGCACGCGCACAGACACACACACACATACACACACACACACACACACACATACACACACACACACACACACACACACACACACACACACATTGGTTTGTTTGTTTGTTTTCTAGTCCAGCTTCCAGGTCTGGTCTGGGCCTTGCCTCCTAGACACTTGTTGGAGGAAGACTGTGCCTAAGGCCTTCCAGAGACAGGGGAACTCACTCTTCTGAGAGAGGCTTCTCTTGCTCTTGCCTCTGGGACCAGCTGCCTCAGCTGCAAGAAGGAGACTTGTTTCAGCCTTTGACGACTGCTGGAGACCAACAACCTGCAGCCTTGCTCCTCAGGCTGCTGGCCTGCTCATGCTGAGGCTCTCTGAGAGCTTAGAGCTGTCACACCTGGACCCTCTCTTGGTCAGCCTCTGCTAACACTAAGGCTCTAGGAAGTTCTACTTTCCTGTTTGCATTGACTGCTGTGTGGCAAATGAGACTCTTCCTTGAGGCTGGAGAGCCAACTCAGCGGTTAGGAGTGTTTACCGCTCTTGGAGAGGACTCAGGTTTTGTTCTCAGTACCCACATGGTGGCTCACAATCACCTGTAACTCCAGTTCCAGGAGACAAGACACCCTCTTCTGGCCTCTTCCAGCTCATGCATGCATGTGGTACACATACACTCACACAGGCATACTCACACACCCAAACAAACACATGTACACATAAATAAAATAAAATCTTTGAAAAAAATCTTGTTTGGTTTTTCTTTGCTGGCCCACTCTATTCTTGGAAGGAAGGCAAGATAAAACCTGATTGATGTCTCAAAAATACAGTCAACAGGGAAGGGTGCTTGGGAGGGGCTCAGTGGGACAGTGCCTCGACCTAGCATGGGCAAGTCCCTGGCACCCCAAAAATGGGGAAAGAGGGTGAACACAATAGTTCAGCAATTAAAGGCATTTGCTGGCAAGATTGAAGATCTGAGTTTGATCCCCGAGACCCACATAAGGAAAGGAGAGGACTCCTGAAACTTGTCCTCTGACCTCTGCACAGGTGCTGTGGCATGTGTGCACCCATACACACATGTGCGTTCACACACACACACACACACACACACACACACACACACACACACACACGAATAAGTGTAAGTTTGCTGCGGGCCGCAGGAATATATTATAAGAACGCAGCTGGTTATGGCAAAGTCACTACCTGGAGAGATCAGGGAATTCCTCCAGAGAAAGCCAAATCCCAAGGAGTTTTTGGTGTTACTTGGCTTGTTATATATCAGTTGTATTCTGTTATGAAAGTCATGTGTGCCTTCATAGTTTTCCCAATTGACTTTTCCCCAAGAAGGGCTAACAGTGTGGACTGATCATTCTCTGGACATACACATTCCAGGTATTTGGAGAACAGCCTCAGGAAAGGCTTTCTCTGGAATCAGATATCTCCCTTAGCCACTTTCAAGGACTAGCAGTAATAATAGTCCACATGCAAGTCTCCTGATTTAAGGTAAATTCCACAAGGAGACACCACCTAGGTCAGGTGGACGTTAAGTAATAGCTTTACACAATTCAACTCGGACCCTCCTTTCTTACAGCCTTACTAACTTTATAGACTGCTAACTCCTTACCTAACCACTTCTAGGAATATTTAGATAACCTTCTGCGCTGACAGCTATGCTCAGCCCAAACCCCAGTTCAAGCCTCCCTGTAATTATCATCATTAGCAGCATCCGGCCAGGTCCATCCCCAGATGGAGGAGAATACTTTATCAGAGATACCTCTGTATTCTCTAAGAACAGACTTAACCAACCAGGCTACCTGTCTGAGAAGGCCTGGCGGATGTGCCAATTAAGCCTTACTTCCTCCTTTCCCAAACCTTACCTCCAGTTCCAGATCTCCCTTTAACTATCACCAGAGGCATCTAGCTGTACACAGGTTGCCTAGTGACTGAGCACACTTTCCCCCACCCTGCAGAAAAATGGCAGATAGCTTGGACAGATAGGAGCCACAGGAAAAAAGAAGACAGTTCTATTTTCTCCCATTGACCTAGCAACTTATAGATTCTTAACATTTTCTACCAATCACGTTTAAGATTATAGTTGAGCACATAAGAGCCCTCTTCTTAGATATTACCTGAATTTAGCCTTTAGTTAATTCATTTCCCCATTGGTCACTTCCTTTTGGGGTTGCAAATGATAATTAACCGTTATTGCCTCTCAATGTGATTCTTATCACCCCTCTGTTTGACCCTGGAAGCCTGGTTTTATATACCAGGACTTCCAGGGCACAGAGGGACAGAGAAGAGAAAAGAGAATGGAAGAACTAGACGGGTAAGAACTTGAGAGGAACAAACCGAGATGGGGAAGAATTAGATTGAAGGGCTAGAGGAGAGCACCAGAGGAACGAGATGGAAGATGAGGAAGAGTCAGATGGGGAAGTACTAGCTGGGCAAGAACAAGATGAAAAGGACCTAGATGAGGCAGAGTTAAGACAAGAGAATTAAGATAGAACTTAGAGGAAGCAGTAGATAAATACAGAAAGAAATCAGCCAAGAAAGGAGCTAGACATGAGAACAGAACTGAAGCTGGGTATAAAGGATGTTATGCCAGAGGAATTAAAGCAAGTGGACTATAGAGCTCGGTGTGCTGAGATTCTATTTCCCGAAAATAGTCCTCGCCGTTAGTAGTTCTCTCTCCTGAGCCCCTGGGATGTATAATATTAAGGCTGGTCCCTCTAATATTATCAAGATAAGTTTAAAAATAAAACTCCCTGCCAGGTGGAGATAACACACACCTTTAATCCCAGCACTAGGGAGGCAGAGGCAGGTGGATCTCTGAGTTTGAGGCTAACCTGGTCTACAGAGTGAGTTCCAGGACAGCCAGAAACACACAGAGAAACCCTGTCTCAAAAAAAAAAAAGCAAAACAAAACAAAAAAACCTCTCTTCCAGAATGTAGCATCTGGAATGTGATGAGAATTTGAAGACTCTGTAAATAATGGCTAGTGCAAAATTTTCTACACACACACACACACAAACACACACACACACACACACACACACATACACACACACACGCTCTGAAAGGTCATTGTTACCACTCAATCCTTGAGCATGTGACAAGGTGAAAACGTGAAGTAGGTGTCACGGTGACACGGTGACCTTACATCCCAGTACTAAACATATTAGATGGGAAACACAGGCCCCACAGCACACTGTCGTTTCGACAGCATTGCTATCCGCTTGCCAGCCAAACCACTCTCTTAGACTACGACATGAAGAAATGATTCTGGAGATGTGCTGTGGGACCCAGCACCACCCACCACTGCCTCTCCCTTACCCTCGAGGCCTCATCACCCTCTTTCTCCACCCTCTAGTCTTACCAACGGGCACAACTCATCGGCAACTGGAGCTCCTGGCTCTTGGGAGAGATTTGGTCAGTACTTGCCCAGCTTCTTACACTCAGCCTCGTCTGTATACTCTCTTTTAGGTTACATTCTTCTAACCCATTTCCCAACAGTAGAAAGAGTACTTCTAGCTCTAGTCACAATAAGCAATTTTGCGTTGGCATTGCTCTCGGGGAATCTCGAGCGACTTCCTGTTAAGAATCAGGAAAGAAGAGGTCAGAGGTCAGCCGCTGGCCGGAAGTCACAGCCTTGGTTGTGGGATGAGAGTGGAACTGCCATCCTTGACTTACATCTCTTTCTGTGTTGACCTTTCAGTCACATTACCTTGTGTTAAAATCATGAGCTCTAGGATCCGGGGCTGTGTGGCTGCCACAGGTAGCAACTGACTTCCCTATCTGAATGGCGCCTGCAGAGACTCAGCAAACGATATTGGCAAGAGCCAAGGGTATGTTTCAAGTGCCTGAGCCCACAAGTGTGTTAGGATCCCAGCCAGACTGCACTGGGCATCCTGGCTCTGCTGCCAGTTGCAAGGGGACACACTGGACGTGGGCGCTTGGCCAGCCAGCCAGTCTGTATGCCTGCAGCTCGGTTCTCTCTGGAGCAAGTCCTTGGCAGTCAAACAGACTAGGTGGAACCCTGGGTCTGCTGCTGACCTGCTTGAGGGCCTCTGGGGCAAGTCACTCACTTCCCTTTGTCCTCTGTGCTATGGGAAACTCTATCCAGGGCTGGGGGATGATGTGAAATATTACCTTTAAAATTACTGAAGCCAAACTTGGCACAGAACAGATCCTCAACGAATGTCAGCTGTTGTTAGCAGAAAAGGGAACTTGGGGCAAATTCAAAGGCAGGTGGGAAGAATCTGGCTAGGGCTGGGACCATCACATGTCAAGGGCCTGCCCCTCAGTTTTTAATATCACTGTGTCCTTGTGCTAGGGAGGTGCTAACCTATTTCGAAGTTGAAGGTCCTGGTTCTTAGAACTTGTGATCAGCTGGCTGGAGGTGACGGGGCCAGTCTCTCCCCTGACTTGCCCCACATGGCTGATTAGCACCATGAGCTCCTCATGAAGGCCAGAAAATGAAAATTCCCCACCTTAGCTTAAATGCCTGGGCTGTAGCTAAGCCAGGATTCAAACACAGAGTCTCCTAGCTCTGAAAGTCCCTCTCTTGGATGTTTGGGCGTGGTGACACATGCACTTAATTCCAGCACTCAGGAGGTAGAGGCGGGCAGATCGCTGAGTTCCAGGCCAGCCAGGAGAGAGACCCTGTCTTAACTAACTAACTAACTAACTAACTAACTAACTAACTAACTAAATAAATAAATAAATAAATAAATAAATAAATAAATAAATAAATAAATATAGCCCTTTTCTCACAGGTTCGATTTACTTTTTTTTTTTTTTTTTTTTTTTTTGGTTTTTTTGAGACAGGGTTTCTCTGTGTAGCTTTGCGCCTTTCCTGGAACTCACTTGGTAGTCCAGGCTGGCCTCGAACTCACAGAGATCCGCCTGGCTCTGCCTCCCGAGTGCTGGGATTAAAGGCGTGCGCCACCACCGCCCGGCGTCGATTTACTTTTTGACTAGTTCACTGGCCAGTCTGCTTTGCAGAATGAGATGGCCTGTGTTCGGCTGAGCTGCAAAGGTGCTCCTGTCCCCACCCACATCTTGCCTGGCTCCACACCCTCTGGACCAGGACTCACTGCCAGGCCCTCCATGCTAAACAGATGTGGCGCCAGAAAACCCTTTAGTTACAGAGAAGACGACCCTCTACACCTCCTGGGCCACAGTCTGTAGTCTGAGTCACATAGATTTTGCCATCGCGTGGTATGATGACAAGAACACTGTGTTAACTGTTGTGTCTGGTGGGGGTGTGGGGTAGTTTCGTTGTGCTGGCTTTTTGTTTCCGAATAGGGACACTGCACTAGACACGGTGTTTGGAGATTTTAAAAACGCCTCATCTCACAGACCTGCAAGACGGCTCAGCAGGCGAAGGTCCTGCCACCAAACCCAACAGCCTGAATTTGATTCGAGGGACTCTGATAGAAGGAGAAAGTTGTTCTTGAACCTCCACATAAGCACTGTGGTATGAGCATACAATGCCCTAGATCATACATGCTCTCGAACACACACACACACACACACACACACACACACACACACACACAAATAATAACTTTTTTTTATTAAAAAAAATGCATCATCTCATTAAGAGTCTGGAACTACCTCCTGTTCATCCCCGCCCCATCCCAACAAAGACAGGAAGTTCTCAATTTACCAACTAATTGTGTCGCAAAGATTCCTCCTTTGTGAAACCGCTGTTGAGATGATGGAAATGGTTCCTACATAAACAAGGCTATAAATGGCTCTGGTGCCCCAGGAGCCCCTCAGGCCTGGCCTACTTTCAGTCCATGAACCCCACCCAGGAGCACAGGAGAGGAGAGCAGGCCCAGGGCCTTCTACAAGCCAGGAGGCAGATGTTTGTTTATTTTTGGTGCTGGCTACTTGAGGAAGCAACAGTCAGACCCCAACAGCTTTCCATATTGTGGCAATGACATTTGGGGTCTGGCCTCAAAGCTGTGCACTGTGAGAACCAGACAGTGGCAGTCCAGCTGTCACACCAAAGGCCACACCCTGTGGGACGCTGAACTTTTGAGAGCCGGCCCATGGAAGCCAGGCCACAACCAGCAGCCATACCCTCACCAGCAAACTGCATCACCCAAGGTTCCCACGTGAACAGTGGAACACCCTCCCTCTTGGAGAGTAGGGGCTTCAAAGAAACAACATGGATCAAGAATTTGGTCCAGTCTCTAGCACACAGTGGGTGTTCAGTAAATAAAAGTCCCACAGGGTTCACGCTGAAGAGAAAGAGGCCAAGGAGAGGAGGTTCCGCTGTGCCTGGCAGAGCAGCTAGCCAGAACAGACTTCCCCAGCCCCAGGTCCTGCCCAGTGTCTCACTGGGAGTGGAGGAGAAAGACTGTCTCCCAGGAACTCTGGACCGTGGACAGGAGTGAGACAGTCATCCAGGACAGCCCTAAGTCTCCTGAGAACGTGAGGCCAGGTGCTGCTGAGATCGTGAGACTATTCAGAAGACCTCAAATTAAATAAGGCTGGTCACCACTGGGGAGAGGTGAGGTCCTTATAGGTTATCATTTTCCTCTTCTCCCATTGAAAGATGGCTGTACTAAGATCTTGGTTGTCTCAGCCCTGAACTCACGGTGTGGCCAGGATATTTGGGATCAGAGAACATATTCCCTAGACTGTTGAATCCAAGGTTCCAGGGTGAGGCCCCCAGACCTCTCTGAACACCCAAACTGCTGAGACACCAAGCTAGGTAAAAGGCACCTAAGTCAACATCTGTGACCTCACAGCCATCTACCACCTCCTGCTCTATGCCTGGCAGCAGGTCATGCAACCTCTCTGGGCTGTGGTTTTGCATCTGTGAGCTGTGCACAGAACTCACCTTGTGCATGAGCTATTTTGCAGTTCAGCAATAAATAGTGTACATAAGTACCTGACTCTTGGCAGATGCTCAAGGAGTGGTACTGTGGTTAACTAAGATGCCAGAGCCAGGACCATTGGATGCCTTGAAACCGGGAAGAGCTGGAGTCTGAGGATAGCTAGCCCCTTGCAGACACTCTATTCCAAATGCACATGTATCGCCTGCATGGGGTGGCATCTTTAACCAGGAATCTGTCACTTTTGCTCTGAAAAATGGGACAGAAACTATTGAGCGGGAATCCCAAATTCAGAAGGGTGTGCTGGGTGCCCCCTGCTGTTTTTCCTCTCACCACCCTCCTCCCCAGTCCTAGAGCTGGCCCCACCTGATTGGTGTCCTCTGAGACCTTGCCACAGACTGCAGCCTGTCCGCAGAAGAGAAGCATGTTGTCCTGGGCCCAGAATTGTGCTGTGTGAGTCTGAGAAAACTGTAGACCCTCTCTCACACCAAGGTCCTCCTCATCTGTAACTTGGGGGAAGAGGCTGACAAGCACCTGTTCACCCCGAAGGTTATGCAGCGCCTGCTAGACCAGGGCCCGTCTGCTGACAGTCTAGAGAGAGTCTAGTCTCCATCAGCACACCTCCAATACCTAACTGCAAAGTAAAACGCCAGCTCTAGACCGCGTGCAAAGGAACCCTGGCTCTGAGCGGTCCCAACGGTGCTTAGCAGCAGAATCCTTTGTTCAAGTGGAAACTTACACAGCACCAGGCTTAGAACCCATGTCAGGGGGAACTGCAAGAGGGAAGGGAACCCTAAGCTGTCTTTAGGGAGTCCCAGGGTATGAAGGATCATCTGAAAAAAGTGCTGGCGGGGGCGGGGGGCAATCCAGCAAATGTCTGAAAATGATGGAGATCCTTGTCCATCAGAGACCCAAGAGAGAGAGAAAAGCCTCTCTCTCTCTCTCTCTCTCTCTCTCTCTCTCCCTCTCCCTCTCTTCCTCTCCTTCGAACGTGAGTGGAAGGTTGGAGGACCCAGGCTCCCTCCCGTGTCTCCTGGCCAGAAGCCCCTACCTGTCCTGGACAGGGCTGTATTGAGTCTGGGGTCCTGGGAGGCAGAGAAATGAGCCTGGGCAGCTAGCCGGAGCTGGAAGCCAGCTCGCTGCAGGCCGATTATCTGATGGAGCGCTTCCTTCATCGGTGCTAATATCCATGTTGTGAAACAATGAGAGGGCTTCCTATCAGTTTCAAATAGGACGTGAACAGCTTGGGCGCTTAGAGAAGAGGATGCGAGAATTGGGCAATGGGAAACGCCTGAGTCACTGCAGCGGCTTTGATTCCATGGCCCAATCCTGGAAAGGGGAAAAAGGGAGAGAGCGGTTCATCAGCGACCTGGGGAGGGGCAGGAAGCACTAGCCCTTCACACAGGATCTCCCTAGAGGGCAGAGGGACATGACCAGAGAAAGAAAAGGAGCCCACAGCCTCCACCATCCACCCCCACCGCCAGCATGGCTG
The DNA here is from genome assembly GCF_007827085.1 of Peromyscus californicus insignis. NCBI lineage: Eukaryota > Metazoa > Chordata > Mammalia > Rodentia > Cricetidae > Peromyscus > Peromyscus californicus. Next base: position 103,487,155 of record NW_026294584.1, on the reverse strand, counting down.
AGCTGCCTGCCCCGTGACCGTTCCAATGGCGACAGGTGTAAGTGTTTAGCGAGGTAAGACTATATATCACCTAGGTATGCACGCACTGGCTGACCCAGGCTGCAAGGCCTCTATGACCAGAGGTTGCCTACTCACTGCCTTGTCCAGGGACGGCCCCTTTGGCCTCCACTGCCCCTCAGGAGAGAGGGAAAGCCACAGAGATGCCTGGAGGCTTCCTGTTCCCTCTGACTAGATGCAAGCTCTTTCTTCTTTGAGAAAGTGCTAGAATGGGCGGTTCTAGCAGCGGGTGCCAGCGGAGGATGCTGGAGACCCTGTCTTCTATCCCTAGCAGTGCGAAAGAGAAAAAGAGTTCGTCCACTATTCTTTCCTTTTTGGTAGGGGGGAGGTTTCGAGACAGGGTCTCTCCGTGTAGTTTTGGTGCTCATCCTGGATCTCGCTCTGTAGACCAGGCTGGCCTCGAACTCACAGAGATCTGCCTGGCTCTGCCTCCCGAGTTCTGGGATTAAAAGCGTGCGCCACCGCCGACACCACCACCTGGCATGTCCACTATTCTTTAAAAGATCAGACCTGAGCATGCCCTGACACGTTTGCTTATGGATTCCGCAGCTGATATGTGCACTCAAGGACATTCAATTATCTGTCAACCACAGTGGGACAGCAAGATGGCTCAGTGGGCAAAGGCACTTGCTTCCAGGCCTGAGGACCTGAGTTCAATCCCCAGGACCCACATAGTAGAAGGAAAGAACTGATGCCTGCAAGTTGACCTCTGACCTCCACAGAGTACTGTGGCATGATTGCTTACACACAACACATGCACGTACTAAACAAACAGAAAAAAGTAATGAACGGCCGACCACAGGGCTGGGGATGTAGCTCAGTTGGGTAAGTGCTTGTCTAGTGTGCTCGAAGCTCTGGTTTTGATTCCCAGGTATAAACCAGACATGGAAAGGACATGCATACAATCCCAGCACTCAGGACACGGAGACAAGAGAACCAGAAGTTCGAGGTCATCTCTGGTTACATAGGAAGTGAGACCAGCCTGAGCTGCAAGGGAACCTGCCTCAAAATCAAAACAAAATATATTAAGCTGCAGCTGTTGTACCAGCCTCAGGTCCTCGGGGAGCCTGGCACGATTCAAGGCTTCCTCATACCTCACCTAGGAGCCACCTTCCCAGCCCACCTCTGCCCAAGGAACCAACCCATCAGGCCCCAAACTTGTTTTCAGGATTACCATCCTTTGGGGCGGTAACTCTTGTAATGTTTCTGAACTATCCCTTCTGACTGGTGCAATCAGACATGTCCATTCTGAGCCTTCACTGGTCAGCCTGCATATGGTCCGTATCTGCATGCACATGCTGAAGTCTGTGCATCTATCCTGCTGGCCCTATAGCTCCTGCCGGACAAGGTAGACCAAGGGCCTGAGCTGAGCTATGTTCTGCTCTGTGTGGGGCTTCTGTTCCTCCGAAAACCTGTGCTGGCAAGCACACCTAAGGGTTTCCAGAACACTGTGGAACAAAACGGAACAGAGGAAGTGTGCTCAGCCGTGTTTCCAAGCTCTTCTTCCCTGGGAAGGACATGACTGAGGAGGAATGCTAGTCCCCAGGCTTGGTCCTGACAGCTACAGACAGACTCCCCAGAAAAGGAGGCCCTCCTTGGCCTCCAGCCTGAAACAATGCAGAGGGCTTCATACCAGGCAGGTGTGGGGGTGGGGGCTGCTTTCCTGAGGCCTCCCCAGGACAGGGCCGGGGCCAGCAGGCTGCGCTTATTGTCCATTGTCCCAGGCTGGGACAGGAAGCACTTTCTGTTCCCGATTGCTTGTGTGGATTAATTTACGGTGAGGAACTCAGAGCTTGTGACTGCACCTGTGTTTCCAGAGGCCAGCTTCTGACTGGGGCGGGGGTTCTCAGGAGGAGCCCCCTGTTTAGGGACCAGCACCCCCAGGGCCTTCAGCTGGAGCCACTGCCTGTCTCCCACGAGTGCTGGGCATGGACAGATGCAGACTCTGAGTCTCTGGGAGCCGAGGCCTGCTTGCCTTAGTTACCTCAGTTGCCCCCTGAGCCAGTATAAGCAGGGGGAAAGTTTAGCCCAGTAGACGACACATCATATGGATCAGAAGGAAAAACTGTCAACACAACTCCTGTGATGGCATCTTCTCTTTTATTAGGGATCCCCTTTCTGTACCCCACTCAGCAGATGACAGACACCATCCTCTTACCTTATTTTCATTGGGTTGGGACTGTGAATCCATTCTACAGACAAAGAAACAGGCTAAGAGTGGTCTCTCACACCCGTAATCCCAGCACTTGGAAGGCTGAGACAAGAGGATACATTTGAGATCCATCTGGGTTACGTAGTGAGTTCTAGTCCAGCCCAGTCTACAAAGTAAGTCCCAGTCTCCAAAAAAAAAAAAAAAAAAAAAAGAAAAAGAAAAGAAAAGAAAAATTAAAAGCAGGGAGGAAAGAAAGTGAGGGCGAGAGGGAGAGAGGGAAGGAGGAAGATGGGGAAGGAAGGAGGAAGGGAGAGAGGGAGGGAGGGAGGAAGGAAGGAAGGGAGGAAGGAGAGCATGGAAGGGATAGAGAGAAGGAGAAGCTGAGGCTGGGAATGACTGTAACTTAGGTTCAGTGGACATCCGCTCAGAGTCCCTGAGTCCTCAAGTCTGAAAGTCTGCAGAGGTCAGGGAATAGATGCAACTGAGTGTCACTGACCGGTGCGCTCCATGACCGGTGCAGTGAAGTGGAAGAAGCCAGGGCCAATGGGCTGCTTCCTCTACTTCCCCCACTGGGCCACCTGTAGGCCCACGGCCCAGCTCCCCCGGTGGCCATGAACTAAGGTAGGCCCCATGCAGCCAGATTTTCACTTGGAATTTGCATATCTTTCTATTAGTAAACTTCTACACACTGAGAAGGTGGGAGAAGCCTATTTGCAGGAGGCACAATGCCTGTGGACCCAGCCGTGCAGACAGTGGAGACCTGCTGGATACAGCTTCAAGCCTTCCCTGTGCAGCTCATGTGTGCTTCGCCGTGGGAAGAGCAGACAGACTCTAAGGAACAATGTCACTTGCCTCCAGGTACCTGGCCATTCATAGCTTGTTCATTCTGCCCCTGCCTCGCTGTATCTCCTGTTCATCACCATGGACCCAGAGGCAGAAGTGGAAGATGCTGCTGTCTGGTGGGGTTAAGGGTGCTGACCCTATTTTAGGGCTCTCCTTTAGTTTTCAGAGGATGACCTGAGACAGCCTCCCCCCACAACCGACACTTTCTGTGCCACACGCATCCAAACTCAGCTCCTTGACTTGGGTGGGTCAGGATGGCTCTGCTCCCCTACCCTGTCCAGGCCATGGTTGCTTCTGCTAGGCTGCTTCCTCTAATATCACATGGCCCCGGATCCAGGTCCTCCTGTTGTCCGCCTGAGTGACAGAGCTGCCCTTTGTGAAGGGGGAGATTAGAGGCGGGCTGGAGGCTGCACAGCTTCGCCTCGATGACAGAGGCCATCAGCCCTGCACACTGCCGAGCCCAGAGCGAGGAGAGTCTTGACAGGCCTGGAGGGGATCCAAGCAGGGGGATGTCGGGAGGGGGACAAGCGCCTTGCACACAAAGGCCGAGCCTGTCTTCACACCTGCAGGGACGAACAGAGCCCAGGCCGGGGGAGGCAGGGCTTGTGGGGGATGAATAATTCGCTCTGAAAGAAGCATGTCACCGGGAGATAGCTCAGCCAGACACTTCAAATAAAGGCAAGCAGCCACAGTGACAGGGGACATTCTTTGCCACCGATGTGCTGCTGGGACCTAAGTGCTGAGATGTCGTGAAAGAAAGGCATCTTGAACTCTTCGTAGTTATTTTTATTAAAAAAAAAAAAAAAAAAAAAAAAAGGAGGAGGAGGAGAAGAAGAGAGGTGGGGGGGGGGGGGGGAGAAGGAAAATACCACCTCGGAAGCAGGGATGAGCCTCAGTCCGGCAGAGTGCCAGATAATGCATTCTGGCACCTTCATTTCACTGTTATCAGAGAATGTGGACACACCTGCTGCTTCATCAGTTTGTGCACCTCAGGCCCTGCTGGTCGACTGCCTGGGAGCATGCCTCACCTGTCCACCCCACAAACACTACCCAGACTTCCAGAACCAACTCAGGTGCTCTCTGCTTACCGGATCGTCCCAGCTGGTACCCCAGGTTCTCACTCCTTCCTCCCAAATCCTCTATCCACCTAGCCAAAGCCTGTAATCCCAGCACTCTGAAATCTGAAGCCTGAAGCAGAAGGATCCCAAGTCCAAGGTTAGCCTGGGCTACAAAGCAAAATCCTGGTTGACAGAAAGAGAGAGAGAGAGACAGACAGACAGACAGACAGACAGAAGCTGAAACTGATCTATGCATGTGTTCTCAAGGATAAAAGTTAAACTACTAAGTGTGGAAGAATTACAGAATGGTGTGTGTCTGTGTGCTGTGTGCCTGTGTGTTACTCTAGGCTATTTTTCACTGCTATAACAAAAGTCTCTGGGTCTGGATTAAGACTAGCTGGGACTAGTGAAATAACTCAGTGGGTGACGACATCTGTGGTGGTCAAACCTGATGGAAGGAGTTTGATCCTTGGGACTCAGCATGGAAAAAGAAGAGAAATGATGTCCCCCGCCCTTCCCGGCCCCCCGCGCCCCCCCCCCCCCCCCGCGCGCCCCCCCCCCCCCCCCCCCCGTCCTTAGACCTCCACGCATGCACTGGTATGTGTACACACACACACACACACACACAATACATAAATAAATAAATAAATAAACACATACGTATTAAAGACAAAGGGGGGGCTGGAAAGAGAGCTCAGTGCTTAAGAGAACTGGCTACCCAGGTTCAACTCCCAGCACCCACACAGTGGCTCACAACTGTCTGTAACTCCAGCTCAGAGGCTCCAGTGCCCTCTTCTGGCCTCCTCTGGCACCAGAAATGCTCACGGTGCACAGACTTACGTGCCGGCAAAACACCCATACACATAAAAAATAAAAAATAAAAAAACTTAAAAATTTAAGGCCAAAAAAAAAAAAAACACACACAAAAAACCCCAGATTAAAAAAATTTCTCTCTGGGCTGGAGAGATGGCTCAGTGGTTAAGAGCACTGATTGTTCTTCCTGAGAGCCCAGGTTCAGTTCCCAGCACCCACATGGCAGCTCACAACTGTCTGTAGCTCCAGTTCCGGAGGATCCGACACCCTCACACAGACATACATGCAGGCAAAACACCAGTGCATAGGAAATAAAAATAAAAATAAAAAAAAGATTTCTCTCAAGCCGGGTGGTGGTGGTTCACACCTTTAATCCCAGCACTTAGGAGGCAGAGGCAGGCAGATCTCTATGAGTTCAAGGCCAGCCTGGGATACAGAGGGAGTTCCAGGAAAGGTGCCAAGCTACACAGAGAAACCCTGTCTCGAAAAACCAAAAAAAAAAAAAAAAAAAAAAAAAAGATTTCTCTCACAGTATTGGGGATGAAAGTCGCACCATCACCAGGTCTGTGGAGAGGCTCCTCCCGACAGCCAGCCCATCACAGCAGATGGCATCCTGGGGGACTATGGAGAGGGAAGACCACCCTTTGAAACAGGAAGCCAGAGGTGGGAAGGGCCTGCCAGCTTCTTCTAGCAGCCTACTTGCAGGGCATGCTCCCAGTGACCTGATCACCATCCCCTCTGCTCTACCTCTTAAAGGTTCTGCCACCTCAGTGACCAAGGTAGGAATGGCCTCAGAAACCCTGAAGGCAAGTAGCCTGGGTGGACTATGTTGACAGCAGGTGTCCACAATTGATTGTAAGGTCCCCAGTGACAATGGAACAGGCCTGCAGCCCCACCCCCACCCCCACCTCCAGGTGCCTACTTCTGGCGGTTGCTGCGGCAGCCAGGGGACAAAGCACACAAAGTCCCCAGAACCCACCCAAGAACCCCCTGAAACGCAGGCTGCATTTGACAGCCGGCAGGTCAACCACAGCTCTGAGCGGACACTGGGTCTTTCGTTTCAGCAGCCTGGGACCAGCGAAAAGCAAGCTGGACTCTGAACCAAGCTCAACAAACCGCGGGGATTTTCCACCTCCCAGCCTCCCTTGCAACACAGAGGAAGAGGGAGAGAGCAGAAAACACAGGACCTAATTGAGAACACCCTCAATTTTCCCGCACCCACCCTCCACTTGACAGGTCTCACCTGATTGATCCTATTTTTCACCTTATCTGCATACCTACACATCCAGCCAATCAGAGCCCGCCTTGCTTTATATAACAAATCGTGTTTCAGAGATTGTCAGAGGAGGAAGAGAGAAAAATTCAGATTCTGGATCCTGGCTGGAGAAGCTGGTCTCAGACCATTAGTGGGAGGAAGGCTGTCCTGTGCTGTCCCAGGCAAGTGAGGGAACTCACTCAGGCTGCCACTGCTCCAGCCTCTAACACTTATGTGCGGCTGCAAGGAGGAGGCCTTGTTCCCTCAGCGTCCCAGACTCCACAGTTTGGCAGCAGATGGGACTCTGTGCCTGCAGCCCTCTCCAGCCCGACAGACAGGAGACCAGCAGCTGCTCCTTCTTGTCTGTGACCTGCATTCTGACTTCTTGGTGCACCCCAAAGCCTGCTGGGAGATTGGAGCTAGGACACCAGCATCCTCTTGGTCGGCATCCTGCGGCTGCTGAGGGTCCCACATCTTTGGCTTTCCTGCTTCCCCATCTAAATTGTCATTTCTGCATGGCAAATGAGGTGTCGTCCCGTCGCCCCCCCCCCCCCCCCCCCCCCCCCGCCCCCTGTCTTCCTTTGCCGTCTGCCCATCCCGTGCTCGGAGAGGAGAAGACAAGCTCCTGAGAGGATGGAAGATTCAATGGTCTCAATAGCATGCACACTGGGGAGCAAACCCATGACACACTAGCCTCGGAAGACACAGAAAAGCCTGGGTGGTATAGACGGGACTAAGGGAACAACAGGTACCTTCGCCTTTCATTTTCACTGTTTTTCATGAAATCTCCACTGCATTAGAGATTTAAAAAAAAAATACTTCAGAACTGAAGAGATGGTTCAGCAGTTAAGACTGTGTATTGCTCTCACAGAGACCCCAATTCAGGTCTCAACACCCATGTTGGGCAGCTCACAACCTCCTGTAACTCCACAGGCACCTGCACTTAAGCATACCACATACATACACATAGTTTTTTTTTTTTTAACGAAAAGAAAACAGCACACCCACATATACTTCAAACCATATGGCTCTGCTACCCAATGTAGAATTCCAAGGTAAGACTTTGGTGAAGGAAAATCAGTCAAAGATGGCTACGATGGATCAAGGGCTCAAGGGCAGACATGAGGGGGAGGGGCTAGCACTGATCTCTGACATCATCTACCTCCCAAGAACAGGGAGCTGCATCTGGGGACTCCTTCAGTGAATATAAGATACACTGTCTAAAAGAAGGCGGGGCATGAAAGGTCCCCCCAAGTTTATGCATTGGGAACTGAATCTCCAAGTTCATCTCCTGACTGTGTGGTGGCAGGGCCTTTGGGAGGTGATGAAGGGTAGATACAGTCATGAAGGTGGGCCTCCATGATGGTGCTAGTGGCTTTAGAAGAGCCAGAGACCTGAGCTTACACACTGCTCTGTCTCTCAGGTTACAATGTAGCACAAGGTTCTCCAAGGATTCCAGAAACTGGGAGATGAATAAACCTCTTTTCTTTATAACTTATCCGGTGCTTAGCTGTGGCATTATAGCTAAGGAAATTCAATGTCAACAAAAAGTAGGGCACACACAACCCTAGCTGCAAGGGAGGCTGGGATTGGGACAGGGTTGTCACAGCCTCTGGCTTACAGCAGGAGCTCACTTCCTCTCTAGCCCAAGGATCTCCACTGATTTTTTTTCTCTTTCTTAATAATTTTTTCCTCTTCAATTCTGCTATGAGTCTTTCTCTTCTCGTAAAACAAACAAACTATCTCTAAATGGAAATGTTCCAACTTAACCTTGTCCCTTGTTCACAGAATCTCCCCCAGCTACCTCCTGGAAACAGGTTTCTCTCTACATTATTCAACAATCTTCCTCCCTCCCTCCTTCCCTCTCTCCCTCCCTCCTTCCCTCCCTCCCCTAATTTTCTTTCTTTTTGTTTTTCGGTGCTGGGGTTGGGACCCAAGTCCCAAATAGTCATGAATGCCAGGCAAGTGCTCTGCCTCTGAGCCACACTCCCAGGCTCTGCAATCTTTCTATGTGCAGGTCTGGGTTGTTTGTTGTGTTTTCCTTGATGGGTTGGTTGGTTATTGGCCGGTTTTCCACAACACATCAGAATTCTGAATTTACATCTTGCCTTTCTGAAGGGAATGCCCAACAAGCATGAATCCAGCCAAGATCCAAGTCTTGTTGGCACAAGAAGCGCCCAAGTCAGCCATGCCTGTAACTGTCCCTGGCTTCCCACTCTGCCCCACAACCTGTCCCTCCAGTGCTGGAATTAGAGCCTAGGTCTCCTGCATACTAGGCAATCATTGTACCACTGAGCTGTATCCCAGCCCACTGCTTCATCTTTTAAGAAAGAACCAATAAGTAAATTTTGAAAATTGGTGGGGGGGGGGCTGGAAGTTGGCTCAGTGGTTAAGAGTACTTGTTGTTGCAAAGGACCCCGGTTCAATTCCACAGCTCACCACTTCCTTGGACACTAGGCATGTATGTGGTGCAGATGTACATGCAGACAAAACACTCATATACATCAAATAAAAATAAATTAATTAAAAATAAAATACATACATTTGAGAGAGAGAAAGAGAGAGAGAGAGAGAGAGAGAGAGAGAGAGAGAGAGAGAGAGAGAGAGAGCAACAGAAATGGTCTTTGAGCTTAGTAAATCTGTGCCCTGAGTATGGTGGTTTCCTCCCCCGGGGTGGGGGGTGCATGGTGGTAGGTCTCATACAATGCAGATGTGCCCTACAATGGCCCTACTCTTGGAATCCAATATGATGGAGTCACACCACTGAGCTTTACCTTGTGGCCCATCTACTCCATCCCAAGGGCCCCTCCCCTCTGTGTCCAGTGCTCAGCCCTCCCCATCACCACACCCTTCTCATCCAGCACCTCAGCTCTTTATTTTCCCTCACTTCTTCCGAAAACAAACTCTTACCTGCCCAGCACACTTCCAGGAGTGTTTCCCAAAGGAAAAACTGTCTCTCCATCTCAGCTGCTGTCCTTGTTACTGTGACCAAACACCCAGCAAAGCAGTTTAAAGAGGGCAGAGCTTACTGGGCCTCACAGGCTGAGGGTGCCATCCATCATGGTGAGCAGGCAAGGTGGTAAGATGGCGCACAGCTGTGCTGGGAGTGTGAGTCTGCTGGCTCACACCTATTCAGATCAGAAAAGCGGGAGGGACGAGCTGGTAACTCAGTTTGTGACCCCAGACCATGGGTGGTGCCACCCACATTCAGGGTGGGTCTTGCCTCCCTCACACACACACACCCAGAGGTGAGTCTCCTAGGTGATTTGAAACTTAGTTCAGTTGACAATGAAAACCAGCCATCACACACCCTTAGAGCTAGGCTGCCAGCCCATCTGTCCTGGGTGTCTCCCACACTTGTTCTCTCTTAATCATTGGAACCATAAGTTTGGGGAATGGCTATAAGGAGCATAGTTTCTGAAACTCGGAAGCAAGCCAAATTGATTATGGAAGCCTGTGGACAAGAACAGATGTGTTCATGCACCAAGGCGGATGGGGTCCACCTGGATCAAATCTCAGAATTATTTTGGTGGTGTCATCATATGACTAACGGGTGACACCGGGTACTGTGATGGAGTTCATGCCTAGGTGGCTTTCTTACTTCCTCTCAGGAAGCTATAAGATGCTTGAAGATGTGAGCACAGGTGATGGCTCACGCTTAGGTGAGCTGAGGCAGAAGAATTGCTACAAGTTTGATTGCCAGCTTTGGGCTATAAAATGAGACCCATTTCAAGAAAACTGTACAGAGCAAGCTACAAATCCTATCTTTCCAATGACCTCATGGATAATAACACGGGGCTCTGAGGCTCCAGTCCTGGAAGTATTGTGATTGGGAGCCATGACCCGTTAGAGAAGAGGGCACCTGCCTGGCCTGGGACCCTACCGTGGTCAAGAGCGGCAGCAGGTCGGAGGCTGGCAAGGCTGTAAGTGAAGTCTCAGAGAATGCTGGGGAAGGCAGTCTCCCCCCACTACATCCCATGCACACCCCTGCCAGAACCTCCTCCAGCCCTGCTTCAGTCCTGTTCCTACCATCGCTGCCCAGGGAGTCATTTGCTCTACCTGGTTCCTAGCCTACCCTAGTCCATCCACCCTTCACACAGCATCAACTTTTTTTTTTTTTTTTTTTTTTTTTTTTTTTTTTTGGTTTTTCGAGACAGGCTTTCTCTGTGTAGCTTTGTGCCTTTCCTGGATCTCACTTGGTAGCCCAGGCTGGCCTCGAACTCACAGAGATCCGCCTGGCTCTGCCTCCCGAGTGCTGGGATTAAAGGCGTGCGCCACCACCGCCCGGCAACATCAACTTTTGAAAAGCATGGACCAGATCCTGGTTAAGATCCACAAAGGTGTCGCTGCCTGTAGACGGAAATGCTGTTACAGACCCTTCTTAGTGGCTCCCATAACCAAGATCGCCTCTGCTATCTCAAAGCAAACATGCTGAGGATGCCATGGCCCTCCACTCCCAACATCACAAGTGACCCCAGCCACCCACCAAAGCCCAGATGTCAAAATTACTGCTGGAGAAGTGTCTCCCAAGAGCTCCTGGTGGCCTCTGAGCATCAGAATCTAACCCCTCCACTCTCATTTTGTCCCCCATAGTCTTGGACCTTTTTTTTTTTCACACTTTCAGCCCTACCATCTTCTAGTACCTCCAGTCACATGCAGTCATCTAGGAGTACTGGAAAGCTTCTCTAACCTTGTCCATGGGTGGTGGTGGTGGTGGTGGTGGTGGTCATGGTGGTGGGGGGTGGGGGTAGGGGTAGGTGTGGGGGTTGGGTGGTGGTGGTGGTGGTGGTGGTGGTGGTGCATTTTGGAACCTCTCCACCTGATTCCAGGTTACAAGCAAAGTGGCAGAGCAGGGCGTGCTGAGGGCTGGTGCACACTGACAGAGCAGGGCGTGCTTGGGGCTGGTGCACACTCTGACAGAGCAGGGCGTGCTCAGGGCTGGTGCACACTCTGACAGAGCAGGGCGTGCTCGGGGCTGGTGCACACTCTGACAGAGCAGGGCGTGCTCGGGGCTGGTGCACACTCTTTGACAGAGCGCAGGGTCAGCTTTCCTGCTGGCTTTCCATAACAAGAAACTTTAAGGCTACTACCTGATGGCTGCCCTGGCTTTTCCTCGTCACTTCTCTTCTGGAAAACAAAGATGGCTGTTGCTATGTTTTCTGCAGTGTCTCAAGCACTCTCAACAGTCCAGACTGACTGCAGGTGTGGACCAATGACTGTGCAAAGAATTTACCTTCCGGCTCTCAGGACGTCTGCATCTGTAGCCTCACAGACTGCTGGGCAGCCTTGTGCACGAAATACATGCCAGAAAGCAGCTGTACCATCAGCTGGGGTGGGGAAGCCCTGGTGTCTCTCCAGCCCTGTCGGGTCCCAGGGAGGGAGGACCAGGGAGCAGGTCTGAGATGACTCAGGAGAGATCAGGGGACTATTTCATCTCAGCTTTACTTTGATAATGGACTTGAGTTTGGATTCTGTCTTGCCCATGAGTCCCTACCCAAATCACTGCACACGCTTTTGGAGGGTGCGGTGCTGGCAGTGGAACCCAAAGTCTCATACATGGTGAGCTCACCCACACAGTGTTTACACTTTCTAGACAGCACCATCGGTCTGGATGTGGATTGTCTCGTCTCCATTGTTTAGCCTGTTAGAAGGCTCTCTGATTCTTACAGGGAGGGGCTGTGACCTATCTCAGAGCCTTCTAAGTCCCTTTGCTCCTGCCTTCCAAACAGTGGTCTCCCTGTGCCCAGGAGGAGCTGTGGTTCCATCTTGCTGGTCCTGGAGACCCCTCAGAGCCAGCAAACAGAAGGAAGTAGAGTCATGCAGAATTCTCTTCACAGAACCACACCCCTAACCACTGCTCAAAGGCCTGAGGCTGGCCTGGACAGGGAACTCCTGGTCTGCAGCAGGGTGTCTTTCTCATGAGCAGTGGCTGCCCCCCTGAGGGCAAAGGCAGCAGCTGTGTGCAGGAAAGCCAATGGGAGAGACATTGCCACATGGAGAGAGCCCTGCCAGTAACTGACCAAGGGAGAGGTTTCTGGAAACAAGGAACCCTGGAGTGCTGTGTAAGACCCACCAGAATGTGTGGCCCAGGGCTTCCTGGGGGAAACTGAGGAGGCACAGGCAGGCTGCCTGTGTGAGGGTGGTCTTTGGAGAATGTGGGAGGTCCCGGGGGCTGTGTCTATACCCTTTAGAGAAGTTAAGTGTAAAGGATGACCACCTAGTGAGAGCAGAAGTCAAGGGGACTGTTGCATACAGCAGGCTGCCCAGAAACATAGGCCTGCAGGCTGTTGTCCCCCAGAGGAGGGTGACACTGCTCATCCCTGGACAGGGATATGATCCAGGTCACAGGGTAGAAAGCAGCACTACTTGGTGCTGTCACTAGGGGTCCTTCTTGAGCTGCCTATCCTTTATGGACATGGAGACATGCTTCATGCTTCTCACAGTCTGAGCCTGGAAAGGCTAGCGAGCAATGTCAGATCCCCTGGGCTCACCGAGTCACACTCTGGAAAACTGAGAACTTTAAAAACCCACAGTCCAGATGCCTGGCCAGGAAAGTCACCTCTAAGTGGCAGAAGCAGCACTTAAATGTTCGAATATGTCCTGATCTGACATAACCATGAGATTGAGGGCACTTGATTTCCCTTTTCAAAAGCCGCCGCCCAGAACAGCCGAAGAGGTAAACAGACAACTGTGTAGGAGCCCAGCTGGTTTCCCTGACGTGGTATCAGTTTCACAAACATCCCACAATTGTCTAAGCAGAAGGACGGCTCTATCTGCACTGGCCCTGGACAAAGAGAAGCTGTAAGAGTGCAAATCAAACACCCTCATCATGGGCTGGGGTGTATGTAACCAGAGTTAAGGCCTGGCATCATAGCCAGAGCCCACCTCCTCCCAAGAAGATATTATAAGGGACAATGACCTTGATACCCCCAATACAAATGAACATCCACACGGAGCCACATAGCACACCACAGTGAACTGCTGTTTCCCGTCATGATCACGGGGCTGATGGGAGCTGGGTTTGCTTTCCACTGGGCAGCATGGGGATTGAGATGGAGGACCAGACCATGTACTGCTTGTTCAGGAAAAACGTCCAGCTTCATAAGTCAAAGGAAGGATTTTACTGGATGCACTAAGACAAGCTATGGGAAGCCAGGGATAGCCTGAAATGGCCTCCTAATCAGTGATGGGCACCTCAGCCTGCATGGTGACAGCCATGTCAACTCCCATGGCCGTTAGGAAGCTTATAGCTGTTCAGCATTGAGGAACCAGCTAAAATGTGGCTGTGGGAAGGCAGCACCAGGGGCCACGAGTGCAGCTGCTGTCTTCTCTGTGGTGGTGCATTAGAAATCCTACACAGACAACAGAATGGCTTAGAGCAGAGGTTCTCAGCCTGTGGGTCACGACCCCTTTGGCAAACCTCTGTCTCCAAAATTATTTGCATTACAATTCATAACAGTAGCAAAATTACAATTATGAAGCAGCAGCAAAACAATTTTAAGGTAGGGGGCCGCCACAACATGAACTGTATTAAAGGGTAGCAGCATTAGGTAGGTTGAGAACCACTGGCTTAGAGCTAAGCACAAAACACACACACACTCACACACATATGAACAAACACACATAAAATCCTCTCTATATATCTGTCTGTCTGTCTGTCTGTCTGTAAGTACAGATAAAACTAGGGCAGGCTGAATCAGATCGGCTGTGACATCATCCTGTAGTTTCCAAAAATATCACCACTGGGGACATGGGCAAAGCACACATGTAAAGGTCCTGTGTTGTTTCTCACAGCTGTGCATGAACCTAAGGTCTTCTCAGCCAAGGTTTCAGCTGCTGAAATGTAGGGATGGCTTCAGCCAATCAGAGACAAGACCCAGAGAAAGGCTGGGATACCACATTTGTGCTTACAGGAACCAGGCTGAGAAACAGGACCTCATATGGGAAATGGCCCAAGAGATCAGAAGGGCCCGGTAGAGAGCCATCTGCTGAGGGTGTCTGTTCCTACTTTACTGGAGCATGGTGGGAATATCAGGGTCTCACACCTGTGGGGCAGCCTGGCCCAGTCTCAGCCAGGCCTCTGGGTGTGCAGCTTCAGCACAGAGCCTTGGCCTTTTGGACTGTCCAGGGGGCCTGGCTTGGATCTTGTGGCCTTGGGGGTTAACTGCAAGCAGGCTGCATATGTTGGCTGAGCCTGGTGTGTGGTGGATGCTCAGGAAATGCAGCTTCCTTCCCCTTGGCTCAGAGAGGAGAATCACATTGAAGGAGTGAGTTCTGCAGTCTCTGGGGGGCCATCCCCCATCCTTTCCCAGATCCCTTCCCTTGATGGGCAACAGACCAGAAAGAGAAACTTGCTTGGAAGCGTCCTCCATGGGAGACCCTTCACGAGGCAGCCATGCTGTCAGCACTATTTTTTAATTCCATTTATTTGTTTTGTGCATGTCTGGGGGTGTGTGTGCCACGGCACATGTGTGGAGGTCAGAGGACCAACATAGGAGTTGGTTCTCTGCTTCTACCGTGTGGGTTCAGGGAATTGGACTCAAGTCTGCAGTCTGAGTGGCAGGCACCTTTACCCCCGAGCCAGCTCATCGGCCCCACAGCAGTTTTACTTCTAAATCAGCCTCACAAGGCTAGGTACAGTTCAGCATTTGTGGGTCTGGGGTTCTAGCCCCAGCACCACAATGTGGGTGAGGAGGGGAAGGAGGAAGGCTTTGCAGTCCACTAGGCATAGGACCCAAGAGTTGCCCTGGAAACAGAGCACACTGGTTTCTGCCCGCTCCATCCTCTCTATGCCTCAGCCTCCTTTTCCATAGACTAGGGTTTATGGTAAGGGTTAAGTGAGGTGACGGATGAAAGGATCCTGCATTGTTCCCAGCACGCAGCACTTGCTGTTATCATTACTGACCCAGGTAGCTAAGGGACACATCTCCCCTGCATTGTCACCTGGGGATGGGGAGTGATGTCTCAATTGACTGAAGATGAAACAGTTATAGTGGCACTCAGATAACAAGGCATGTCTTCAAGTCCTGGGCTCCTGCTCCTTAGTCCTCACAACACTGCACAGAACTTACTAGCCTGATACTCTTTTCAAATGAAGAAAGTGAGGAGCAGAGAGACTGAACCACCAACATAGTCCCCTGTAGCTGGAGCCGAGGAGCAGCTGCCGCTCGGTGTGGACTTGTGCCCAGTGGTTCTCTTTAGTCCCCACCATCCTCTGTAGCCACGTGACACAGTTGTTCTTCCTCCAATGCAGTTAGGTCTCAGTATTCACACCTGTCTCGAAAACTGTAAGCCAAAAACCAAATCAAAGGCCATAGGCTTCACAAAACAGATGTGAGGAATGTCCATGGGTGATTGAATGTGCTAATGTCCGTCCCAGGTGCATCCCCTGTCTGAACAGAGTCACCCTGCGAGATGATAACGGTTGCACACTGCTCACATCTCTAGAAGTTCCCTGCAGCCACAGTCTGGGGGAACAGCACCTCTGGTTGTCCCACCTGCTCAGCCATGGTCCTAGGAGGGTCAACACTGAAGTCTCAAGACTAGGGCTTCCAGCCTCCATCCCCAGCCTGTGTCCTTGAGGGCCTGTCTAGGTTGTGAGGGTCATCCTTTCACGTGCTCCACACACATCCTTCTGTGGCATGAATACGTCCCTCCTGAGAAAGTCCCAGGGGCAAAATGTGGCCCTACGAGCCCTTCAAATTTCCTGAAGCAGCGTAGATAATGCAACGAAGATGACCAGATGCTCGTGGGTGATAGTGACTGTGACGATGAGGATGCTGGGCAGCAGCACTTCCCATAAGCTGCTTGGAGTGATCTAAGATTCACCGATCCACGATACCCCCACATTCCACCCCACTAGTGGGAATTCCCTTGCTAAGGAGGGAAGGGGTTCTCACTCAGTAGTTTCAAAGAACCCATGAAAATTTGTTATTTGTTTTAATCCACCTTTCCCCTGCTTATCCACTTCTGGCCTTAGAAGAAGAAAGAAGGAGCTAGGGAGAGGCAGAGGGAGGAGAAGGAATGGGGAGGAAGAGATGACGGGGGGGGGGGGGGGGGGGGGGGGGGGAGACTTACACTCAGTGACCTTGGGCAGGGATGCTCCCAAGTGACCATGGGGCTGTGGCTGTGGGGAAATGTCTGTTCTGCTTGCTTAAAATTGTTACTTCAGAAACCTTCTGAAACAGGACCTGATCATATGCACCAATAATCCGAGGCTAAGGCAGGAGCATTACTGCATATTTTAAACCAACCTTGGTTATAGAGTAAGAACTCGTTTGAAAACTAACAACAACAAAATCCACCTTTTTGGCTGGGTGTGGTGTAATCCCAGCCCTGAGGAGGCAGAGATTGGAAGATTGCCCAAGACAGAGGCTACACAGTGAGTTCGAGGCCTTCAGGGTGGCATTGAGTCTCAGCAACAAAAACCCTCCATATTTCTATTTACTTATTTATTTTATTATTGAGTGTGTGTGTGTGTGTGTGTGTGTGTGTGTGTGTGTGTGTGTGTGTGTGGCCTGCATTTATGTCTGTGCACCACATTTACGTCTGTATGCCTGGTGCCTATAGAGATCAGAAGAAGGCCCCAGATCAGCCCCTGGAACTGGAGTTACAGATGGCTGTGATTTCCATGGGGGTGCTGGGAATCAGATCCAGGTCCTCTGGAAGAGTAGCCAGTGCTCTTAATGGTGGAGCCATCTCTCCAGCCCCACCCATGAAGATGGTCAGCTCTTTTATTCTCTTGGGTTCATTTTTCTTGTTTTCAAAATGAGCATAATAATGATCCTAGCATTGGAAAGTCCAAGGCAGAAGGATTGTTTTAAGACCAAGGCTAGCAAGTGAATTCTAGGCCAGCTTAAACTAGTATGAGACCCTGTCTCTAAACAAACAAACAGACAATGAAAGAGCCAAATAAAATGTAATGAAAGCCCGAAGTTCCTGCAAGTCCTTCTGAAGTTTGCCCATGGTCACCATCTGTCACCTTCTACCTCTGGTCAGAGTCTTGAGCCTCTCCCTCCCAGAAATCCTCACCCCTCAGCATCCCCAGCCCCCATACCACCTTCTGTCCCAGCTCATTCCCAGAGCATTGCCGTGAAACTTTGATAAGAAGGTAAACAGTAGAACAACACTTTAATGAATTTAACTTTTATGTTGACCTAGTCCAAAGTCAGCAGCAGACTTTGTGTCTCACACACCTCCACAAACTCCAATGCACACCCTGAAAAACTGCAGCTAGTGAGCCGGGCTGTTACTCAGCTGGCAGGGTGCTTACTAACAACACAATGCCTGCCTTCACTAAATGACCAGCATTTCAAAAGTAGCGTGGCAACACAGGTCTGTGTGTCCCCATGTGACAGCATCTGAACACTAAGAGGTGGAAGCAGGAAGATCAGGAGTTCAAGGTTACCCTCAGCCACAGAACAAGTTCAAGACCAGCCTAGGCTACATTAAACCCTGTCTCAAAAAAAAAAAAAAAAAAAAAAAGAAATTAGGGGCTGGAGAGATGGCTCAACAGTTAAAAACACTTGCTGCTCTTGCAGAGAACCCAGGTCCAGTTCCCAGCACCCACAAGGTGGCTCACAACCGCCTGTAACTCCAGCTTCAAGGGATCTGATGCCCACTTCTGGCCTCTGTGCACACCATGTGTTGCACATACACAGAGACAGGAAAAACACTGATACACAGACAGTAAAAATAAATAATTTTTAAAATTATTCATTTTGTGAGCATGGAATGCAGACACGTGATCACAGATGTCATTAGGTCCAATGGCAGGAAAGAACTCTAGATCACACATCAGAAATGGGTAGTGAACAGAGATCAATACTGTAACATAGGGAAAACTGTCTCTTAGGAAATACGTACTTGGGCCCCTTGGAGCAAAGAACCAGATGCACACAATGTCTCAAACGTGTGCTACAAGTGTGATGGACCCAGTACAGGATGCACACACCTACACACGGAGACAGAGAGAGACCAGTAAAGAAGAAAACGCTGACACAGAGGGTTGGCGCAAACAGCTCACACGTGTTTGTGCTGCTGCTGCTGCTGCTGCTGCTGCTGAACAGTTTCGTAAGCTTGAATTTATTGCTCCTTAAAAATAAAATGAAGGGCGGTGATGGCGCACGCCCTTAATCCCAGTGCTCCAGAGGCTGAAATAGGTGGATCTCTGTGAGTTCAAGGCCAGCCTGGTCTACAGATCAAGTTCCAGGACAGCCAGAGATACACAGAGAAACCCTGTCTTAAACAAACCAACCAACAAACAAACAAATAAATAAAATTAAGGAGTGATGCAAACAGATATGACCACCATGTACCCTCATCAGGATAAAGGGAGGGACCTTTGCAGCAGAATGGGTGACATAAGCCCCTGATGCTATCTGAAGGGCGGTAATGGCGCATGCCCTTAATCCCAGTCCATGCCACCTCCCAAAGGCAAGACCTGGCTAGCAGCAGTGCGGCTATCAGGGTCATCTCCATGACAGAGACAGGGGAATAACCGGGTTAGCCCAGGAAGTGCCGTAGGTCAGCAGCCTCTCTTAATTAAGGACAGTCATCCTGTGTTCCTGAGCCCATGGTGGCTGCAGAGCTCTGGCATGTCAGGGTCTAGCCACATGCTACCTCATCTGAGCCCCAACCTGAACCCGATTCCTGCCAGGTTAGTGGGAGGGGGGCTAGTGAAACACAAACCATCTGCCTGCAGAGGCCTGGGTGCCGCCAAGGGTGGGGCACTGCCACCCCCAGGCCGTGGACAGGGCCCCTCGCATCCGTTACTTGCCCCCAGCCCATGCTCTGCCCACCGCACAGCAGTGATAGATAGTTTGTGAAACACCCTGAGCTTGCGGTTGACCAGAATTCTGAAATAATTCCATTGAGACCGGAATTCATGCAATGTTCTGTATCCTGATGTGGTAAAGAAGGCGGCCCACGGGGTGGCGGGGGGAGGCAGGGGCTGTGAAGGCCCAGGGATGGTAAGGCAGCCTCCAGGCCCTGCAGCAGGGACTCCTTCTGGCCCCCCTCACCCTCGGGCTCCGGAAGGCCCATCTGACAGGAGCAGGGCCCTGATAAGCGCCACCTGACCATGAGGCCCCAGGCAGAGAGATTAATGCTCAAATCGTCAACAACCTCCCACGACATACCCCACGGGGAGCAGGGGCCGAGAGGAGGCAGCTGAGAAAGGACAGACGAGATGTCAGCAAGAAGTGGACAAGGGGGCAGCTCAGCCTCCCTGCCTTCTGGTCTCAGCTTGCTATTGTCAACCCACACTGGCCTGGGTTGGCCTACCAGGGCAAGATGCCAAGGCTTGAGGTAGGGCAAGCATCATGGCGCTCAGTCATGTTCCATGCTGGCCCTGAGCCTGAGCAGGCCCCGGCTAGGCTATGCAGGAAGGTGGCTGGTAGTCAGCCAATGTCCCTGAAGCCGTAAGGCTTCCATAGGCAGGACAGCTCCTGAGTCTCCTCTCCTGGGCCAGGGCTCTAGCCAAACCTGGGTTGCCTTTCCCAGCCCTGTCAGCCCCTGGCTGCTGTCCTGAATGGCATGTGGGTTTTCCCTGGATGGTGCCGCCCTCCCCCAGTTCTTGCATCAGACTGGCATCATGTCTGGGTTGGGCAGCCGCTGGGCCATCATATTCAGGACTCTGTCCAGTCCTCAGGTTCCGGCTGACTAAGGTTCCTAAGCTGCGGGGAAACCAGAAACTCAAAAGACGGGTTTTCTATGAAGCAAAACGTGTTCTCTGAAAGCCTTCCCTGTGCTCTGTGGTTATTCTCCCCCGACTTCTTAAGGGAAAACCCCTTTTTTTCTGAAGAAATGGTGATACTAGAAATCAGAGTCATAAACGCAGGCCCCTGGGGCGTTTCACCAACTCCACGGTGACTGGGTTTCACATTTCGATCTCTATACACATTTCTGTTCTCACTGTACGTTGTATTTCCAGCCTTGCTTCAGAGGCTCTGTGCTCTGGCCATTGAGGACATCCCCTTCCCAGCTCTACACCTCGAGCAGAGCAGTGGCCACCCTTAAAGGGGGCCACTCTGTCCTTGACTGTCCTGCAACATGAGCACCCAAGTGTAATAGCATGTCCCTGGTCCCAGTGCTGGGCCTCTGGCCTCTACGGTGGGTAAATGTTACCCTCAGTCTGCTGGTGTCCTGAAGAGCCCAGACAGTACGGAGTGCCCATGAGGACTCAGGTCTGAGGATGTCAGGGGACATAGTCTCTCTTGGCTTTTTTCTCCTTCCTCTGTTCAGGCCCTCGGGTGCAATGGCCTGTTAGTGACCGTTTACGTGCATGTTGGTCTTTCTCATTAAGTTGCCAAGGGCAGAGGTCACAGCCTCAGGAGCCTGGGGAGCCAGGCTGGAAGCAGAGGGGAGGTCCCAGGGCAGGAGCAGGACTCTAGAAGGTGCTCAGGAAGCTGCAGCTGCTCTGACCTGGTGTGCCAGGCACCATTGCCATCGGAACTGACTCCAGACACAGTTTGAATGTGCCAGGGAAATCTTCAGACCAGTCAATGCTGAACCTGAATTCCTGGATTTTACTTCTTTGAAACAGAATCTCATTCTGTAGTCCAGAGTGGCCTTGAACCAGACATCCTCCTGCCCAGGACTGCAGACCTAAGCCACTACACTCAGTTTTGAGTTCAAATTGGTACTTTGTTTTGTTTTAGTTTGGTCTGATGTTTTGAGGCAGGGTCTCATGTAATCCAGGTTAGCCTCAAACTCAGTAGACAAAACTGATCTTAATTCTTGATCCTCCTGCCTCCACTTCCCCACTTCTGGGATTATACGTATATGCTGTCACATCCAGCCATGAATTTACTTACAACAGAATGTTGTATAGAGAAGATCCAGGTGCCTGCTAGAAGGAATGAGGAGGCCCTCTCTCTCTCTCTCTCTCTCTCTCTCTCTCTCTCTCTCTCTCTCTCTCTCTCTCTCTCACACACACACACACACACACACACACACACACACACACCTCCATAACCACCTTGTGCAACATCTTCTGTGTATCTTGTGTGGGCCAGGCCTAGGGGAGCTGCTGTGCAGCAGTACACAGAGACACACAATTAAAGCGCATCCCTCCAGGGAATCCACTAGAAATCGCCAAGGAAGCTTTAGGTGGGTAGCAGAGTGGGAGGGGGTGGGACTTCCTCTCTCTTCTGGGCACTTCTGGTCAGGTTGAAGGCTTGCTAGCAGCATGCATTGTTTTTACAATTTAAAACATACTCGTACCTCTTGGAGCTTACGGAGGGAGTGCTGCAATGGGCCTGAAGAACGGAGTTGGGGAGAGGTGATGGCGATGGACGGAATACAAGCTTGGACGTGGAGACAGAACGTCAGGCCAGGTGTCTGGGCAGGCCTTCTTCACACACTCACGTGTTACTGGGCCCTAACCAGCCATCGGAGCCTTCTGGCAGGGCAGAGTGAGGGCCTAGGCCCAGGTCCTGATTTGTTCAGTTGGCCCTCTGTGCTCAGTTCCTGTGTCTGCTCACTGGGGGGACGTAACATACCTACCTCCCACAGGGTCAGCATCTGAAGCTGCCGACACACCATGCATGAGCTGGCCTCCACCAGCCAGAACCTCAGAACCCACACGGAGGAGGGCTAGCCCAGCTTTGTCCCAGCAGCCAGGCTTGGGAGGACAAGCCTCTCACATGACATCCATATTCCTGTTGAGCAAATCTCTCCAAGGGTCAAAGAGCCACTGTGTTCTGCTGGCCGCTGTCAGCCTCAGTCTCAGCTTACTGACTGCTAGCTCTGATGCCCAAGGTAGGCAAGAGAAGGACCCTCAGCCTGAGAACATAGGGGTCCCCGTACACCCAACCCGCAGTGATCACCCAGAGTCCCAGGGGGTGTTTTCAGGTCCCCAGTCAGCTGGGTCCCCTGCTTCCCTGATCACACGGACCTGAGAACAGTGGTGTGTGGTGTGACAGGCCCCATCTGTGGGCTGCCACTGGCTGTTTTGTTCAGAGCCCTCATAGCACAGCATGGGGTCTTCAGCTCTCTCCCAGCATTCCCTAGTGTCCTCCATAAAAACTTCTACTCTGATGTGTACAGGGGGCAGCTGCCAGGAACTAATGGGGGCTGGGGTGTGGCTCAGCAACCTAGTGTACCCAAGCTCTGGGTTCTGTCCCAGCACCAGGAAAAAAAAATGGAAAGGAACCAGTGGTATGAGGGGCTAAACCCGGAATATGAACCTGACAATAAAGTGACAGTGTGGGGACCTTACTCATGTCTTGATCCTCACCAGAACCCTCTGGCTGGTTCCTCGCCTGAACTTAGGCCAGATCAGAGAAAGAGGCCAGCAAGGCCACCCACAGCCAGTGCAAATGAAACAGGGAAGGAAGGATGGGAGGCCCCAGTGTCCAGGCTCCCTCCATCTCCGCCTGCAAGACACCCACCTTCTCTCCACTCCAGGGTTGGATTTGCAGGGTTTGGGGTGCCCTCTTGTGGCTATGAGGCTCCAATTCAACCCCTACCCCAACCTCGAGATGCATGCAGTAAGGTGAACTGGTCCAGCTCTTTCCTGACCCTGTGCCCTGGAGCCAGGAACACCACCCCACTTTGCAAAGGGGAAACCAAGGCACAGGCTTCGTGCCCAAGACAACCGGAAGGGGCAGAAGTGCTGCCCAGCACGTCTGTGGTACATTCCAGGGGTCACAAGCCTTTATAGAATGGCCGCTATGTGCGCCAATGCAGGGCTCTGTGACCCCAAAACAAGAGATATTTCTCTTCTAAGGATAAAACTCAAAGTCACTCGAAATCCCTGACCTAGAAAGTCCCCACAACAGCCCCCGGGTCTCACTCTGTGCAGTGAGGCTAAGGGACTCCAGACCCTTGACAGGAGCTGAAGGAGACCAGTGCCTTGTGATCATCAGGCTGGGTCTTCACATCATTAGCAGTGGGGTGTGCACCTGTCACTCAACTTGGACTTCTCAGGGAACAAGATTCCACCTTGGGCCACCACCAAAGGAGCCACCTCACAGGCTGACTTATTTGAGGCTCACACCGCTTTAAAGAATTAATATTATTGCATTTTAAGGGGGTGAGAGGAAGATGGAGGGAGTGTGAGTCCCTCTCTGAGGAGTGGGAGGTGAACAGAAAGAAGATAGAGGAAGGATATTCAGATCTGGTCATGGGTGAATGATGAGCGATTTGCATTTGCTGACATGATATATCCATTGCGACCAGTGCTGAGCTCTGAATATTTCAATGTTACAAAATCTACTTCTCAACAGGAGCTTGAGAAATCAGTACTACTGTAATAAGCCATCCAGCCTGCTGTTGTGAAGACACGAGAAACCTCACACAACCCTGGGGATACACTCATCACTGACAGGCATTCACTTAGTGGGCTGGCATCCCAACATGGGGTGGGGATGTGGGAAGATATATCAAGAAGAGGGCAGCATGCCCCAATGCAGAGAAAAAAGGAGATAAAAATTGGTAACCAAGTGCCGACCCAAGCCGCTCATTTAAACCCCAGGTCTTCTGCGCAGGACCCGGCTGAGCCATCTGGGCTGAGGTCAGTGTGTCCTCTCACAAGCTCACATGTGGCTGCAGCTTGAACATACTGAGTTGATGGCACCTCCGGGGCAGAGTGTGGTAGAAAATGAGTGTTTTACGGGGATTCAGGAAGGGTTGGGGCTAGTTTTATGCCGTGGGTTGGGTTTCCCAGGGGTGTTTCAACCTTCCAAGCCCAGGTTGTCGTGAAGAGTCCACCACTCTTCCGTGCACTATGTTCTTTTGATTATCATTACATTTGTTGTTGATAGGCCACGGTCCATGCATGGAGATCGGCTTTGGGGGAGTCAATTCTTCACTTCCACCGTCTGAGTCTCAGGGATCCAACTCAGGTCGTCAAGCTTGGCAGCAGGTGCCTATACCCAAGAGCCACCTCGCTGACCCTGCACTACTCTTACCCATTTCTCTGCCACATTATGACTCTGCCAGGGCCACCAGCCAGAAAGTTGGTTACGTACTGTTTCTGATAGGCTTTCCAGACACCAGAATTGTGAGCCAAATAAACGCCTTTGTTCTAGAAAGCACCCCTCCCTTAAGGAACTCGTTAGAGCAGAAGACAAGGGACTGAGACAAGGCCCCTGTGGGTTGTCACCTCTGTGTGTGCAGGTGGACAGTGTCCTCAGAGTCACAGACAGCCACACTGGAGCTGGCACCTGCCATTCCCAATCCCTAAGAGCTTCTAAAATCCAGCCACAAATACACACAAATCCTCACTGCTGTGTGTAAGTGCAATGTGTACCTCAATGGTTTCACCCATCTGTTACCCTCACAATTCCAGGATGATTTGGACTTCTGTTTGATGGGTACCTGATCCATAAAGAAACATGGACACAGGCACATGCATCCCCACTCAGCCATGTCTGCCCAGACACACAGCTGGATATACCACTTCCCTGGAGCTAGCCCTTCCCTCTTCTAGGCCAGACTCTACTGTATAGTGCCCCTATCTAGCATCCTCCTCCAGCCTCATTCTGACAAGTTAGCTGAAGCCCACATAGCCCTCCTGCATCGCTCTGCTGCTTCTAGTCCAACCTCAAATGAAAGTCTGGCTTGGGGTTGGGGATTTAGCTCAGTGGTAGAGCGCTTGCCTAGCAAGTGCAAGGCCCTGGGTTCGGTCCTCAGCTCTGAAAAAGAGAGAGAGAGAGAGAGAGAGAGACAGAGACAGAGACAGAGGGAGAAAGAAAGAAAAAAAAGAAAGAAAGAAAGAAAGAAAGAAAGAAAGAAAGAAAGAAAGAAAGAAAGAAAGAAAGAAAGAAAGAAAGAAAGAAAGAGAAAGTCTGGGCTCCTGGGAAGAGCTGTGGGAGTCGAAGGGTGGGAGACTGTCCCTGCATCCATTCCTCACTTGCATACTTCCGGACTGACCCACCTTCTCCTTCCAGGCCTTAGTGCTGGGCACAGGTCCTGTTCAGCATGTTCCCCCTGGCAGCAATGAGGGGGGATTATAGCTTCAACTGACAAAAATGTGCCCATACCCAAGCCCTCGTGAGCACCGTGTGTGTTCTAATTCTCAGGACTTGGCAGGACTCTCTGTGGGTATCAAAGGCTCTGAGGATAGGGACATTGCCCCTGACTACTGTTTCCTAGGGCCAAGAACAGCACCCAGAACTGATCAAGTGCCTAACAAAAGTCCACCTACCAGCACATGTGTTTACCTGTGTATACACTGTGCACGCGGACAGTGAGCCTTGGTGAAGGTAGTAGCTTGTGTAATCCAAACTTTGGAATGGCCGTGAGCCTGCCTATGGCTATCTGCCTCACTTACCCACAGAAGACAGAGAAGTGTCTAGACATCAGTGTCAAAAGCTCTCATGCATCTGTCATTGCACAGTGTACCAGGTGGGACCCAAAGCACAGAACTGTACCCACCACTCCTGACAAGGCAGCCAGGAAATCTACTGTGCTCCTCAGCCTCACCTGCCTCACCCCAGCCCGGGAAGAGATGGGACCTGGGATGGAGAACGAGCCGGTGCCGCTGTCCTCCACTCAGGCTGAGCCAGACTCCCCAGCACCAGCAGAGTCATGGCAATCAATGCTCTTGGGCATCAGTGCTCAAAACCCCTCAGGTACCTGTCACTAGACAGCAAGACCTAACTAAGGCTTGAATCACTGCAGGTGGTGACAGATACTGTGAATGACTGGGAGATAGGATGAATGGATCTGGTCGGAAGGTGGGCAACCATTCCTGGCAGAGAGGGAAGGAGGCAGGAGGCAAGGAGGGAGCGAGAGACCTGCCCCGGGCTGCGTACATGCTGGCTATAGAGTTTGTGACCTGGGTCTGGGGGACTCAGTAGGAGTCACATCCTGGCTGACACCTCTACCTGCTGTTAGCACCAGATGCACGCAGACTGATAAAGCGCTCGATAAACACTGTCACTCAGTATAGCTTCCTGGCTGTGGCTGCCCCTGTTGCTGTGGAGGGCAGACCCCCGTACTGGGGGTCTGTGCTGGGCCTCACAGATGTCAAGTCATAGAGCTCTTCCAGCTCTTCTATCATTCAGTCCCTGTTCTCCTGAGGACAATTCAGGATTCAAAGAACAGCAAACGCAAGTCTCCAGTGAGTGGACGGTCTCAGGGGCCTGTCAGGTAGGTCACAGCCTTCAACAAAGAGGGCTGGCTCCAGGAGTCGAGCCCTGGAGAGGAAGTTGGGTACCAAAAGGAGGGAGGCATGCTGGGAAATTGATTCCAAGGCAGGAGGCTCTGCAGCCACCAGAGGCCTGGATGCGTGTGAAGTAGAGAGACCAGGAGAAAGGACAGTAGGAGGTAGGGACACACTCTGCCTGCCAAGGATGGCTCCCAACCTTCAGACCAGAGCTGTTCATCATATCACCCAGTCACTTCCTACAGTATCTGTCACTGCCCGCAATGATTCACTCTGTAGTGTCTGACTCCTCTCCAAGTCACAGGAGGCTGGTCCTACTCAGCAACATAGACTTGGTGCCTAAGACAGTGCCTGACACAAAGCAAAGAACTGAGTAACCTGACACCCTGCCTCTGTTTCACCTGCTTAAGAGTGGAGGGCACCCCGGGCGGTGGTGGCGCACGCCTTTAATCCCAGCACTCGGGAGGCAGAGCCAGGCGGATCTCTGTGAGTTCAAGGCCAGCCTGGTCTACAGAGTGAGATCCAGGAAAGGCGCAAAACTACACAGAGAAACCCTGTCTGGAAAAACCAAAAAAAAAAAAAAAGAGTGGAGGGCAGAAGCGGGGAATGCCGCCATCCCTTCACTTCAGAGGGCAATGCCAAAGCTGGGGGTGGGATGGGGTGTGCCTAGCCTTAGGTGCTGGTTGGCAGCATCCTTAACAATCCCACCCACCCTGCTCTTTCGACTGCCTTCGACAGTTCTCTCCTGGATCTAACAGCTCTCCCTCCCTCCCTATTACCTCCTCCTCACCCACTAGTGTGCCCCCAAATTCATGTTGCCTAATCCCAAATGGGGGCATGTGTGAGGTGATTAGGGCGTGGAAGAAAACTCTCATCAGTGAGATGAGTGACCTGATAAACAATGTCCCTGAGAGGCTCCTCCCAACTTCTCCAACATGGAGGACTCAGTGAGAAGCCCACCACACCCACATGCCCACACCTCCCTCCCAGCCTTCTCCAGAACTATGGAGAAGTCTTGTTTATAGGCCACCCAGGCAGCGTTTCATGATAGCTGCTCAACACTTAGACATCCATTTTAAAGGAACCCTTCTGGGTTCCACATCGAGAGTGGAAGTCAAAAGAAGGGACTGGACTCTGTGCTTCTCCCTTGCCACATCACCACCTGAAAATGCTTCACTCGGAATTCTCTCCAAGTTGTCGATGGTCTTTCCTCATCCGAGTACTACCCTTCGTGCTCCCTGGTTTAGGTCTAGACCAGTCGCAGGTCACGTGTAAACTGAGGCTAGAGGGCTGGAAGACACGATGAAGGGCCTGGCCATGGGGCAGCAGGGGCTCCTGACCAGGGCCAGAGGGCTGGAGGCCAACTGTTCCGACTCTGTCACCTCCCCAGCCTGGTGAACAGAGCAACACCTGCCAAGCCCCAGGAGTCTACCTTCAACATGGCGGCAGCTTGGTCTCAGTGCAGGTCTGCAGAGGCCCCCTGATGCACCGGGGCGCTTCCTGTCCCAGCCTGTGGCCCCTAACCGCTGGCAGCGCGGTTTCCGGCAGGGCTGCGGCCAGGGACTGCACTATCAGCTCGGCACCAGACACCCGGTCAGGATACTTGTGGTGAAACTGTGAGGGCGACTGGGCCTTCGGGGTTTTCTCCATGTCAGCCTCCAAGACAAATGGAGGCTGCTCAGAACCCGCAGACCTCTGCTGTGCTCTGAGCCAAGACAGGGTTACCCAGGGCTGGGCCCACCTGCCATGTGGCCTTGGAACACGTGGGCTGAGGTGGTAGTCTAGTTTCTGGGCCACCTGCCATGCCTGGACCCAAAGTGAGGCTGTGCATTGCCCAGGGGTCCAAACCTGGTGAGATGTGGGGCCAGGTTTCCATTCCACTCGCATTTCCAAGAGAGAAACTGAGGCTTTGCCTGCTACTGGGGGAACCAAGGTGCAGGTAGGCTTGGGGATGTGATGGCCTGAGGTTCTTGGCTCCAGGGCAGCAAGGAGAACGGAGACAGCAGAGAACAAGCTGCACCTGCTGTACCAGCCCAGGGATTCCGGAACATCACTGCTGGGCCACCTGCAAACCCACGTCCTTCGCCCTTCGGCTTTCTGAAGCAGGGCTACATAAACCCCGGATGCAGTAATTCTGGAGCCCTTGACCAGGGGGCTTTGAGCAAGGCCACACAGAACCAGGCCTTTAAATCAGGAGCAGTGCACGCATGCGCCGGGTTGTTCGAAGCTGGCCACCAACTGCGCCTGCTCATTCCAGTCTTGGCGCCCTCCTCTCCCTAGCATTTGAAGTGATGCCAGTGAGCAAACGTGGCCCTTTCCGCCTCGGGTCCACTAGGGGGCGACTGGCGCACGTTCAAAAAACCAAGATCTGGCGTGGCTCGCTGTTTCCCGAAGGCGCCAAAATACTAAGACAAGACAGAGGCCTGGGTTCCAGTGGGCCTGGTGCTGCGCTGGGCACCTGCACAACAGGCAGTTCCCAGAGCGAGCATCACCTTGACACGGCTCGAGCTCCAGCTCCTCCTAGGACCAGTACCCAAGAGAACCAGCTCGAGTGCCTTAAGCCACTGTCAACCTATGAGCAGGTTGCTCCATCTTAAAGAGAGCCTTGTCCAAGGCCAGAGAGGCAGGACTGGATTTCACTGCCCTTAGGTCTTCTGACCTCCCACACCACACACCTGTTCTCTCCTTTTTTTGTTGTGAGGCTGGATCTTATTATGCAGCCCAGGCTGACCTTAAAGGCCAGAACACCATCCCCCACCTCCCAAATTCTGAGATTACAGTCCTGCACCAGCCACCACACCCAGCACTCCGAGTTTCACAGCAGATCTCTGTACCCAACTCAACAGCAAATGGCTGTCCTGGCCGACTCCTAGATCCCAGGCATTGCTGGCCTCCTGTCTTGACCTGGATGCGGTGCTCACTGGTTCCCAGCTCTGGCTCATCTTCTATCTTTTCACTTGCCTTCCTTCCCTGGTCTCTCTTCCCTTCCTGTTAAATGTCCACCCAAGTGGCCACTGTCTCAGGAGGCCCAATACTATCTTGGGAATCTCTTTATTGGTGTTAAGATGGTCTCGCTGTCTTGATTTTGTCTCAATAACTTCTACTCAGCACCAGAAGATGGACATATTTTTATAAGCATACTTTTTTGTATGCTGTGTTCATCCTTTAATAAAGTGAGCTCATTGTTGGCTTGTAGATATTAAAAATAAAGTAGATTCAATAAATGCTTTAAGTAAACTGGAAAACAAAGAGATGGTCTCACCACATTGCTCCAATTGATCTCAAATTTCTTTGCTCATGTGATCCTCCTGTGCCCGCCTGGTCTACAGAGTGAGTTCCAGGACAGCCAGAGCTACACAGAGAAACCCTGTCTCGAAAAACAAACAAAAAACCAAATCAAGTGACTCTCCTGCCTCAGACTTCTAGACAGCAGGCACTACAGACATAGACTGCCACACAGGCCTAGGTCTTTTGTGTGTGTTGTTTTCAAGACAGGGTTTCTCTGTGTAACCCTGGCTGTCCTGGAACTCACTTTGTAGACCAGGCTGGCCTCAAATTCAGAGATCCACCTGCCTCTACCTCCGGAGTGCTGGGATTAAAGGTTTGCACCACCACCGGGCTGGTCTCTTCTAATTCTATATTCTTCATAGACACTCCCACCCACCACAACCTCCATCCCATTTCCCTAACCAGCTCTGTGCTGGACAAACCATTTGTCATCCCAAACCACATCTCTCCTTGTCAGGTCCTAAACGGCCTGTGGGCATCCTATTTGGGGCTCTCAGGCACCTTGCCATATCTGAAGCAAAACTCCACCAATTTATCAAAACTGGTCCATAGTTCTCTGTGCTCAGTGGATGGTACTACCACATCAACTCACCCACCAACTTAAGAAGTACACAGCCCCTTTAATCCCAGCACTCGGGAGGCAGAGCCAGGCGGACCTCTGCGAGTTCCAAACCAGCCTGGTCTACAGAGCAAGATACAGGACAGGCACCAAAACAACAAAGAGAAACCCTGTCTCGAAAAAACAAAAACTAAAAGTACATAGCCACCCACCCAGTAACCGCCGACAGCTGAGTGCACACCTGTTAACACAAAGTGAGCTTGTCAACAAACTGTCTGCCAGCCCAGTGGTCACATTACAACAGGAGATTACGATGTGAGAAACACGAGAGCCTGACTTAGTCAGGTAACAGCTTCCTGACCTGCGTGCTATCTGAGGAGGACGAGGTGGAGATGGGGCTGTACCCAAGCAGACACTTCACAGCACCCACTAAAGCACCAAAAGCCGCTCTGCCCCCATCTATGACTACAATATGCTCTTGGCTTTCTCATTCCCAAGTCTACTGGCCCAGCTCCCTCCTGATGTTTTTTTTTTGGTTTTGTTTTTTTATATATATAATTTTTTATTTAAATTTTTTTCCTTTCCTTTGACATACCAACTTGCTCCCCCTCCCTCCTCTTCTCCCACTCGCCCCACCTACCCCCATCCCACCCTCATCCCCTCCTCTGTTATACCGTGTTGGGGCTAGACCCAGCCCCTCCCTTCTGCATCAAGACTGAGTAAGGCTTTGCACCATAGGGAATGGGGTCTAAAAAGCCAGTTTGTGTACCCCAGGTAAGTTCTGATCCCATTGCCAGGGGACCCACAAACACATCAAGCCATGTAACTTTCACCCACATTCAGAGGGCCTAGTGCAGTCCCATGCAGGCTTCCCAGCTGTCAATCCTGATGTTAAGGTAAAGCCAAAAGCCATGACAGACCTATCAAACTATCTTGTTCCGGACTTCCACCTCTGCATCCCCGTCAGACATTATCCACTCTCTTCTACAGCCTCACCAGGGCCTTTCACACACACTGGCCACCGCCTGGAACACTCCACCCTGTCATCTGTCCCATTCTTAAGCCTCAGCTCTAGACCAACCCCCTCCTAAACACATCTAGTCTAAGCCTCGTGTTCTCCAGGTCTGTGCCCTTCCTCAGTGTGGTCAATTTGAGATCATGAATTTGTGGGGTACCCGCCACGAACCATCTCTGCTCTGCTCATCACCCTTTTTCAATGCTTAGAATGTGTGACACAGATTTAAGGAATACAAAAGGATTACTTCACCACTGCTCTGTGACTCTCTGGGTCTCTTGGCTTGTATTAGAAAACATCAATGTTCTGACACTTGCCTTGTAATTACTCTGAGAAAACTCACTGCGACAAAAGTATTATCTACTGGCCAGACGTGGTGGCACTTTAACCCAGCACTTGAGAGGCAGAAGCAGGCAGCTCTCCTGGGTACAAAGTGAGTTCCAGGACAGTCAGGGCTGTTATACAGAGAAACCTTGTCTCAAACAAACAAACAAACATCCCCAAACTTCAGAATTACATGAGATTTCAGTATAGTAAAAGCAAAAGTTCATAGTCCCTCCTTTATTTTCATTTGGTCATACACACTTTGAAAAAAAAAAAAAAAACATGCATACACTCACAAAAGAACCAAACATTAGGAGTTAGAAAAGTTTAAAACAGGACTTACGGTGGAAAAAATACCTCAGGCATCAGAATAAATCAAATCAACTACTGAAAATGCCTCTGTTCAAAATACAACCATATTTGTTTTTATATAAGATTTTTGTTTAGGTTTTTGTTTTTTTAAAAAAGAGAACCATTCAGAAATAAGGGACAAGCTTCTTAGACCTCTGTGGGTGGGCCTTGGCTTTTCTTTCTGGAGGCCTTTTGCTAATCACAACCTCCTCCCTCTTCCTATGCACTGCATCTGGAAGTGTAGGCAACCTAGGCCTACCCCGGAGACAAGAGCTACAGAGCGTCCAGGATGTGATCGATCTTGGTGACCAGCTCCTGACGTTTTCCTGAGCTGAGCTTTTCATTCTCGATGTACGTATCCTTCTTGAGCTTGCCAGCCACCAGCCTCTCGGCCTCCATTGCCGACTTCAGTACCAGTTCCTTGACCTGTGCATCCAGCTTTTGCATTTCACTCACCTGGCAGAGACAAGATCAGGGAAGGGTTTGAGAAGTGCCCTCTCACCCCACTCAACAAGCCCCATCGGCTCCCAGGCCTACAGATCCAGAGCTCCACAGGAAGTTAAAAATTCAGCATAGAGCAGTGCCAATGGCAGAGGGCTGGCACACAAGAAATCAAGCCTGGCTCCAAACAGCAGCTTCATCATCTACAGGCCATGTTCTTTTCAGCTCTGACAAGCAAGGTGCTTTCCACCTTAACAACTGAGAGTGAAAACCACAGGACCCCAGTGTGGAATATTCCTCTACACCATGGGAATATATGTTGCTGTGACTGGTTTAATAAAGAAGCTGACTGGCCAACAGCTGGTCGGGATAAGGTTAGGCGAGAGAACCAGACAAAGGACACTGGGAAGAAGAAGGGCAGAGTCAGAGGAGTCACCAGACACGGAGAGGGAACAGGAGATGCAAGACGAAAGAGAGGTAACACCACATGGCAGAATGTGGATATGGGTTAATTTAAGTTGTAAGAGCTAGTTAGCAATAAGCCCGAGCTATCAGCTGAGCATTTATAATTAATATTAAGTCTCTAAGTGGTTATCTGGGAAGCTGCTGGTGGAACAGAGCTGATCACAGTCCTGATGAAAAACTCTGCCTACACCCCAACATCATGACTAGCACACAGGCTCCATGAGTGTCCCCTCTCTCTACTGGAACCAGAGATTAGTTAGGACAAAGACCAACAGGTGATGTGGAAGGTGACAGCCAGACCAGACCATATCCACTGTCACCTGTGTGCCAGGCTCCAGAAGCAGTAAGGACAGATAAAGTGTCCTGCCTTCAACTAGCTGACACACAAAACGCTGGTAAGCACATGAAGAACTGTTTCACAGCGGTGCTGCAAAGGAACTGAAGGGTTAGTAAGAGATCCAGGTGGAGGTGGAGGAGCTAACAGGAGCCTAAGAACTCTGCGGGCACTTTTTAAAGTAGGTAATACTTCCTTTACAGATAGTAATAGCTGGCTCCCACAGCATTGTGAAAGACTACGGGCTTCCCATTATCTATAAGGACGCTCAGACACAAAAATTAGGTAATGTGCCCAAGTTTAGATAGTCTGGATCAGAGCCTGGGATTTATGTTTGAGTGCCTCTGCATCTCCCCCTCCCCGACACCTTTTTTGAGTCTCACCTCTGGCCAGGACTCACCTTGATCTCATTATGGAGCCTAGCAGGACTTCATCTGGAAATACATGCCCCTACACTTACATATGCATTTCCAGAGTGCTGGGGTTACAGGCATGGCCATCAAGAGCTGAAGATGGCATCTGGAGAGGGGAATACTGCCCTTACTGCCAACCACATGGACACAGAGCTGGAGAAGCTGCAGAACTTCTCCAAAGCCAGCCTACAGATACCACAGTTTCGTGTGCCACCACAAGTACTGGCACCACTTGAAGAGTCTAGGTCCTGCACATGTGAGTATGAGAGAGCCACCTAGAGCCTAGCTTACCCCAAGGAGTAGGATGGGTGCTCTTCTGACACGTGGGAACAGTCCCTGAAGTGGAGGGCCACAGACAAGTGACTCACAACACTAATACTTACTCTGTCACACAGGTCAGAGCCTTCTGTCTTCAGCCTGGACTGCAGCACGGCAATCTCACTGGTCACAGCTTTGTGCTCTGTCTCCAGGCTCTTCTTGCCACTATTGAGAGTAGAGGCATCCCGGGACTGCTTGTACCTATTGATGGTCTCATCAAAGTGACGGTAGAGGCCTAATCTCTTGTTGACCAGGGTTAAGACCTGCTCTGTGATACAGGCCACTTTCATCCTGGCTTCTGCAGCTGGATCCTGGCAGGTAGAGAGATCATGGCTCACTCCGACCTATCTGTCATAGGATGGCTACTACCACCAGCCAACAGAGGTCACCTTAGGAAGCAGGGAGTCAAACCCTTCTGACACTCAGAGGACCAGGCTCTATAAGGAAGACTGGAGGAGACATCAAGACAAAGCAAACACCACTTTACAGTTCCACAGGTACACGGTCGTGATCAGGACAGTAATGGTAAGATGTGCCATGAAACTGGCACAGCAAGAGCTAATCTCTAGTCATGGAAGACTTTGGGGAAACTATCACGTCTCACCCTTCAAAGGTTTTCAGAACTTCAGGAAAGAACGTGAACTCTTTCTGTCATTTACCATCCCTTAGAGCCCCACCCTCTCTAGTTCCTCTCACTGTGTGTCCACTGGCAAGGGCTGCTGACAACTCAGAGGCTGGCTTAGGTCTGGTGACACAGTTACTTTTATATAGTAAATCCTTACAACTTTAACATGGGGTAGATGCAGACATAGTAAAGGACTGATCATTCAGTGTCACATCTGCAGATGTGAAAGTAATAATGGGGACTGCTCTGTGAACTGACAGAGGGGAATTCCAGGGTATACTTGACAAATAGAAAATGCTAAGTACAAAAAAAAATATTCAGTCTCTATCTTTAGAGTAAGAAGAGATAATAAAAAGTATCTGCCTAGACCCACAGCCAAACACTAGGTTGAGAGTGAGCCCAAATTAGAGATGGCAATCGGGTCCCTCCCCTTGGAGCTCCGGGAAACCCTGAGGAAGCAGGGAAGGAAGAAATGTAGGAGGCAGAGGGGTCGAGGACACCAGGAAAACATGGCCCACAGAATCAACTAAGCAGGGCTCATAGGGGCTCACAGAGACTGAAGTGGCAATCACGGAGCCTGCATGGGTCTGAGCCAGGTCCTCTGCATATATGTTATGGTTGTGAGCTTGGTCTCTTGTGGGACTCCTACAGTGGGAGTGACGGTGTCTCTCACTCTTTTGCCTGCTCTTGGGACCCTTTCCTTCCTACTGGGTTGCCTTGCCCAGCCTTGATATGAGAGCTTGTGCCTAGTCTTATTGTACCTTGTTATGCCATGTTTGGATATATCCCTGGAAGGCATGCTCTTTTCTGAAGGGAAAGGGAGGTGAAGTGGTTATGGGGCGGGGGGGGGGGGGGGGGGGGGGGGGGGGGGGGGGGGGGGGGATATTATATGAGAGAAGAATTTTTAAAAAAATTATCTGCCTAATTTTTTTAAAACCACAAAAACAGAGAGACTACCAGGGACTGATGAAATTAATTTCCTATAAGGCAAGAAGGGAGGACAAGGCAGAATTGCCATTTTAGAATTCTGAATTTCAAACATATTAATTCATAACTAAAATTAGTATTAGCAATGTCTTGATGTAAGGCACACACTTTTAATCATAGCAGTCCTGGAAAGCTGAAGGAAGTGGATCTCTGAGTTTGAGGCTGGCCGGGTCAACACGGCGGCAAGTCTAAACCAACTAGAGCTACATAGTGAGAACCTGGCTTCCCCTGCTCCCCCAACTTAGCAATGATGGAAAAGAAATTAAACTGAAATTCAAACACAAATAAGCAAACTGAAGATTTCAAATAAAAACACAGAAAAAGAGAACTAACCCAAGTGCCCCGGGGACACAGTACTGTAACAGCACGCTCTCCATATGAACACAGAATTACATAACTTCGGGACTGTGTCAGAGTATAATATGGTCTGAGTGTGGCGGTTTTGAAGCCACTCTGTGTTTACACGACTCAGCAAATGAAGACAAAGGGATTCTGTTGGATGCAGGAGGGAAGAAGTGAGGGAAGATAGGCAAGAACCCTATGGCAACTGGACTGAGTTAAAAGCAACAATGTTCCTTCTTATAGGTTAAAGGATAGAACAAAAATGACACCCCACAAGCACCGATCACACCCAAAAAACAGCCCAGCACCAGGCTCCAGATTCCCTTATCGAACAGTACTGCTGGTAATAATGAGAAAGAAGGGAACTGAGGAAGGAAAGAGACAAAGAGAAGCTGGCCTTCAGTCAGCAAGCAGAACCCCAAGGAAAGAAAGGTGGGGGCTAGGTCAGCAGTATCTGATGAAGTCTGATGCCATCTCCCCACAAGGCACTCCCACAGGGGAAGGGACAGAAGGTACTGCTGACATGACCCACGAGGACATGCCACCTCCATGTTCAGCTGAACAACATGCAGCAAACAGTGGAACCACACCACCAATCACTCAATGGTTCTCCTGCTTCCCCTAGTGTCAGGGTGTTTCCACAACCAAGACAAGGCAGGAAGCAGGGACTTAACATGAGGCTCAGTCATCACCTGGCACACCTGACGCCCTGGGTTCCACCCCCAGCACCACACGGGGAAGAAATGTCTCTCTAGCGAGAACTTGCAAAGGCCTGGAAAATGTAGGGAATTACAGCCACAGGTCCTATCTAGCTCACTGTGGAGATGTGTGTGACACATCACAAGGGCACAAGGACTGTCTGACACAGACAGAAGAGAACAGAGTACCTTGGTGATGGAAAAGTCCAGACGGACGTAGACGATGACGGTGAAGAACAGAATGTAGAAGGCAGCCACGACCAGCAGAGGCTCCTGCAGCATGAGCACCTTGTTGAAGGTGTAGTGCACCTGCAAGAGCCGGGAAGAAGGTGTCAGGAAAGACCAGCTCAGATCCATAGACCAAAGCCACTGCTTTCGGCAGCTCCAACACCAAACAGCACAGCCACTCACCACAATGTCCTGAATGTGCTGCTCAACCAGATTTTTCTTGTAGGCCACAATCACTGGGCGGCCGAATGTGTCTAGGTAGGTGTAGTGCAGCTCATCTGCGGCACGGCTAATATCGTAAGGACTGTCTACCTGGATGTTCCTGAAACACAGACACAGTAGAGCCTCAAACAAAGCACAGCGACAATGAGGGTGTGGGCTGCAGAATTCTAAGGCTAAGGGCTATCAGGAGGCTGAATTCACACTGTGTCACCTTGCTTGCTACAGGCATCTAATGTCAGAAAGCTGAAGACCAGACTGACAGTCTCCCTCCAGCACTAACAAGGATGGGTTCACTGCGGGAGCCTGTTTTCGGGTTCCTCATGGCTTTACCCAGCAGGTCCGCATAGAGGATGATTAGGGCCACGGGCCTGAGTGCAGGTGTCTGAAATGGTCTGCACTTGGCTGTGCTGGGGGAGGAGGTCTTTTGCGCCACCCCTTGGCGTCTCTATAAATACTCTGGAGCAGAGACAGTCGGGCCCGTTGGAAATGGTTCCAGGCCCTCTCGAGGCTATCCTTTATTTCCTATCTGTTTATCTCTGCAATATAAATCCTTCTATCTAATATCTCCTGCTGTTCGCACTCAAGAAAACTCTGGGGAACTGTGGGGTTGGTGGGTAAACGCCCCACAGTTCATAGAGTGAACACAGCTCCCCAGTACAGCCCACCCAGGGAGTCTCTTAGGGACCTAAAGAATGCCTTGGGAGCTATTCCCAATGCTCCCTCCTCACATGAATCATAGTCTCTTTCGGAACTAGGGCACGTTATTACTTTCTGGCCAGGCCTACAGTCCCTAGGGGAATAGTAACATACTAGTTTGAAGGAACAAGCCCTCCTCCATGGACTAGTCAAACATAGGTCATCCTGGTCATCAGAATAGATATATGAACCAACAGAGACCATTCAAACACTGTGACACAAGCTATAAGCAGCTCACACCAAGGATAGGAGCTGTAGAAGTGCCCATCTGCTCCTACCAAATGGACTCCTCCAGAGGCCCCCGGCTCCTTCCTCAAGTCAGCAGTTCTCCTCCACATACACACTCCAGCAGTACTGGAGCTTGAACCCAGAGCCTCACAGTGAGTTACACAGCTCCAGCTCTTGCCTTCACACCTTCCTTCCCAACACCTAGCTCTTTAAGATAAACTCTCACTTTATCAACATCTCTTTCCCAAGCTGCTCCAACTGACCACAGATGATTCCTCCTGTTTGTTAAGACAGACCCTGAGAAAGGCCCAGGGAAGAATGGCGCCACAGCTACTCCACTCCTTCATTCTTTATTAACACAGCAAAGACTACCAATTCTTTTTTATTAGATAGGCACTTTCTACATGTAGCCCAGGTTGGCCTGGAATGTAGCCCAGGCTGGGCTCCAACTCAAGATCCTCCAGGCTCACTTCCCAAGTCCTGGGATTATAGGTGTATACCTGTGTAATCCCCTCCACATTCCTCCCTGGCATTAGACTCAGGCCATTATTCTGGTTTATTGAGGCAACTCTGGCTTCTGTTCCAGGCATATGGAGGCACTATGTTTTTGGAAAGCTTCCTGACTAAACTGTGTGCCCTCCTTTGAATCTAATTTTTCCTTCCTAGCTTTAGTCAAAGGTTCCAAAAGCTTCTCAGTCAAAGCTATTTAATGAGTACCTACACTATACCCCTAGAACACAGGTCCCTCATATGATACCAGGTACTATCTGTGGTGGTATTGTGTTCCCCAAAATATTGTGCACCCTAATAAACTTATCTGGGGTCAGAGACAGAATAGCCACAATATTAAACATAGAGGATAGGCAGTGGTAGCACACGCCTTTAATCCTAGCATTCCAGAGGCAGAAATCCATGTGTTCAAGGATACAGCCAAGCATGGTGACTCACGCCTTTAATCCCAGAAAGCAAGCCTTTAATCCCAGGGAGTGATGGTAGAAGGCAAAAAGGTATATAAGGCGTGAGGACCAGGAACTAGAAGCATTTGGCTGGTTAAGCTTTTAGGCTTTTAAGCAACAGTTCAGCTGCGATTCATTCTGGATGAGGACTCAGAGGCTTCCAGTCTGAGGAAACAGGATCAGCTGAGGAACTGGCCAGGTGAGGAAGCTGTGGCCTGTTCTGTCTCTCTGATCTTCCAGCATTCACCCCAATAACTGGCCTCAGGTTTGATTTTATTAATAAGACTCTTTAAGATTCCTGCTACACACTATCAGAGAAACGGGGTGTAGAGGAAAGGAACAGTCACTTACTTGGCTCCCTCAGGCAAGATGATCTTCACTGTCAGAGAATCTATCACTTGCTCATCAAACACATGGTCCACAAATCGCATCTTTAGTGCATACTGGTCACCTGAGAATCATCAAGCACAGGCAATGGTGTGAGCAGAAAACAAGAAGGCTGCCAGGAAATTACAAGATATGAATTTTCTCCTTTTACACAAAGGGAGAGATGTTATCAAGAGATCATGGGCAAGAGCTGGTGGGCTGAGAGAGAGAGGTGACAGTGAAGGCGTTTTGGCTCTTCTCCAATCTCCACAGAAAGACAGAACAACTATAAACAATGTCAAAATCCTCAGACACTTACAACACAGCATCCTCTTCAGTTCACATCACCCACCACAGCTGGGCTTCTGGACCCGAGACAACTCCTCATAGGAGGAGGGTCATGGGACCCTCACCTGAGTATCCAGCATGACTCTCAGATATTTGCACATGTCAGCCGCAGGGCCTCTCGGGGAGGGGCTAGAATAGTTACTGCTAGGGAGGCTAGGAGGAGGGAGCTCTCCATCTGTAACGATGAGGAAGTTATCATCCACGCCAACTTTCCAGCATGGCTGCTTTAAGTCACCCACACTCCTGCCAGTAGCCCCTCACCTAGACTCTGTATGGAAGCCTAATCAACACTGGTTCCCCAGGGGAAACTGATGGAATCTAACTTTGATTTGTCACTGGGACCTTATAGGGGAGGGGGCAGTAAGATATGGCCTAGTCCTCCCAATCCCTGGAAAGAAGTTCTCACAATACATCAATAGCCAAAAGACCTGCAGGTCAGCAGTGTGTGTGAAGGAGAGAGCAAGAGGAAGCTACATGGCAACTGATGGGACCACGGAGAGAAGACCCACAACAGTTAAGAGTTTCTCCAGAAAGCAGAGCAGGTCAGCAGATGAATCCCCAAGGAATATTGTGCTGGCTCAGCAGGAAAGAGACAAGCCTGAAGAGAGCCCAAGTCCTAGCTGCCTAGCCCCTGAAGAATTTGAAAAGCTACCAGAGTAGCCTTTCAGAAAAAGAATAAAAACTGCAGCCAGGTGGTGGTGGTGGTGCATGCTTTTAATCCCAACACTTGGGAGGCAGAGGCAGGCGGATTTCTGTGAGTTCAACACCAGCCTGGTCTACAGAGTTCCAAGACAGGCGGAGCTACAGTGACTTCCTGTCTCGAAAACAAAACAAAAACTGTATAATGTAGAACAGTCAAGTGAGCAGTTTCTTCTACCCCCACAGCAGTATTGGGGACTGAACCAAGGACCTCACACATGCTAGGCAAGCACTCTGCCACTGAGCTACAGCCAGAGGGATAAAGAAAGCTCAGGCCGGGCAGTGGTGGCGCACGCCTTTAATCCCAGCACTCGGGAGGCAGAGCCAGGCGGATCTCTGTGAGTTCGAGGCCAGCCTGGGCTACCAAGTGAGTTCCAGGAGAGGCGCAAAGCTACACAGAGAAACCCTGTCTCGAAAAACCAAAAAGAAAAAGAAAGCTCAGAGGGCAAGCCACACATTACTGGATGCCACACAAGAGCACAGAGAACTGAACCATAAGAAAGGTGTCCTAAACAAACCCTACTTTAAGTTCATACCAGAAACCAGCATTAGAAAAGTTAAAGGTGCAGGTTAGGGAGATGACTTAGAAGGTAAGGACACTTGCTACCAGACCAGATGACCTGAGTTCAATCCCTGGGACCCATATGGAAAAAAAGAATGACTTCCAGAAGCTGACCTCTGACCTTCACATGAATACTATGCCAAAGGTATGCCCACACACATGCACACAAAATAAACAGATAATATAATTTTTAAAAAGAGAGCGAACAAAGAAGGCAAGTATGCTTGTAATTCCAGCACTTAAGAAGAGAGACCGTCTCAAAAAAAAAACCAAACCAAACCAAACCAAAACAAAACAAAAAACAAAGAAAAGAAAGAAGCTGAGGCAGGAGGATCTCAAGTTATAAGAAAGACACTATCTCAAAAAACTGATGCTATTACTCTACAATCCTGTCATCCCCAGTACTCTTCAGAACCAAAAATTTCCCTGTGGAATTAGACAAGAAGTATACAGTCAAATGTATTGTAAATGCTTAATTTTTTACAGAGAGATAATATATACTGAGCCCCATGACATAAAGGCATAGAATTTCACAAGCTCAGAGCAATGAACACCCCTAGTTCTCATATTATGGACTTAAATACCATTGTTGAGCACACCAAGGCTTCTCGGTGTGCTGACATAAGGTCTGGAGCACAAACTATAAAAGTTTACAAGTTAATCTTCTTCTTTTCTTCTTCTTCTTCTTCTTCTTCTTCCTCCTCCTCCTCCTCCTTCTTCTTCTTCTTCTTCTTCTTCTTCTTTTTTTTTTTTCTCCCCCAGACAGGGTTTCTCTGTGTAGCCCTGGCTGTCCTGGAACTCGATCTGTAGACCAAGCTGGCCTGAACTCAAGAGGTCTGCCTGCCTCTGCTTCCCGAGTGCTAGGTAGGATCAAAGGCGTGGGCCACCACCGCCCAGTACAAGTTGATCTTTTTATAAGACAGTGAAGAAGCGAAAAGAGATTTAGGAGTTTGATTTGAAGAGGTGCCCAAGCACTAAAGGTAAATAAATATAAGCATCAATTCGAATACCAGCAAAGAAATACATGAACCTTACACAATGTTTAAATCTTTACTTATATAATGACTTAGGAACTGGAGCTGGAACATACCTCAGTGTTTCAACACCTGCCCAGGACTCAATCCCAGCACAAAGAGAGGAAGAAGGAAGGAGGAAGGGACCCAAGTATACCAGTAAAACAATCAGTAACCCAGGAAATCAGTGAGGACTCCTGCATGGACCCTAACTTTCCCTACGTCAGCTGCAGCCCAGGAACCAAGGGAAGTGAATCCTTGCAAATTCCAATCAATAAATGACAAGGAATGGTAGATTAGAGCAAAGACTTATAGTCAGCACCAACAGTGGAGACACAGGACCTGAGCATCCAAAGAAGACACCACACAGGACTGTGCTTTCTAAGGCACGGGCACCTCATCACCTCCAGTCACGCCAAAGCTCGCGCAGAAGAAGAGACAACTGACAATTTGCAGGAAACAGGAAAGACAGAGGGTGTCTTTGTACTGAATGAGCAATCAGCAAGTCTAGACAGCAGGCTGTAGTGCAAGAGAGTCAAGTTCTTCAACAATAAATTGTAAAGGAAATGGGAAGAAATGTATAAATTGGGAGACTAAGAAACAGTATCTTAATAAGGGCAAAACTTAACAAATAATATCTAAAACTATGTAAGTGGTAATTAAAAAAAAAAAAAAAACAAAACGACAAGAACAAGCCTTTAATCCCAGTACTTGGGAGACAGAGGCAGGTGGATCTCTGTGAGTTTGAGGCCAGCTTGGTCTACACAGCCAGCTCAAGGACAGCCAAAGTTATAAAGAATTCAGCCTAGAAAAATAAACAAATAGATAAGAAAGAAAATATGATAAAATGTTTATAATTATTGGCTCTGGGTATTTGTATATAACCTTTTTTTTTTTTTTAAATTTTTCATCTCTTTTTGGAGACAGGGTCTCACTACGATGCTCTGGCTGACCAAGAAACACTATGTAGATCAGGCTGGCTTATAACAGAGATCAGTCTGTCTCTGCCTCGGAAATGCTAGGATTAAAGGTGGGCACCACCAAGCCTGGTCTTAAAACCTTTTCTTATTCCTGGACTTCATTATTACTATTTTTTAAATGATTCCAAATTAAGAGCCGGGTGGGCCTCAGTGGTATTTGCTTGGATGTGGGTTCAGTCTCCAACACTATCCGAAAAATAAGAGATCTGTGAGTACTGAGATGGGTCAGTTAGATGCTTGCTACCAGTGCTGGCAACCTTAATTCCATACCTAAAAACCAAAGAGGAGAGAACCAGCTCCAGAAAATGTCCTCTGACTACCACACATGTGCTGTGGCACACGTGTACATACACACACACACACACACACACACACACACACACACACACACACACACACACACGTGTACATACACACACACACACACACACACACACACACACACACACACACGCGCGCGCGCGCACTCAAAAGAATTGAGAGAAAAGGAAATTCAAGAACTTACATCTAAGAATTTAATTAGCTGATTTAAATTTTTTTTTTTTTTTAAATAAACATCTACAAGAAGTTAAAAGAAAAAGCTGGCCTTTTGCAATTCTATTCTTACTATGTTCAACACTCACCCAGATTATAGAGGTATTCATAGCTTGGGAGGTTGTAGCCAACAATGTAGTGTGTCTTCCACCCACCAAAGAGAGGAAATCGAGGCCGGATTTCCATTTCCACAGAGTCATCCAAAATAAGGAGGTGGCTGGTGGAAACATTACCAATCTCATCCCGG
The DNA here is from genome assembly GCF_007827085.1 of Peromyscus californicus insignis. Taxonomy (NCBI): domain Eukaryota; kingdom Metazoa; phylum Chordata; class Mammalia; order Rodentia; family Cricetidae; genus Peromyscus; species Peromyscus californicus. Next base: position 103,443,622 of record NW_026294584.1, on the reverse strand, counting down.
TAATACACATCCTGGGCAGCAGCAGGAAGGATGGTCTGCAAGAGAACATTTTAAATGCCTTCTAGAAACTCCAGGAACCTCTGCAGAAATATGACCTAGTAAGCATGAAGCCTGTACCAGACCCCAGACAGTAAACCTTCTAAATTATTAACTTTTCCCAAGGTTTCAGAAGATCTAGACATCACATCTATTTCTCAATGAATGATAAAATCTTTTTAACAGGAAACAAGATACTTGCAAAGACCCTTGTGTATACTAAAGTTATAAGAAGAAGGAAATTAAAGAGACAAGGAATTTTATCAAATTGCTAGTGTTGAGTTTACACAGATCTCCACCCAACGTGCTTGCACATCTTCTAAGTGTACTGACGAGGGAGAATGTAACACTTGTTCACATGAGTAAGTATTTCTGTAATATGTAAATAAAGAAAAATATTTGTAAGACTTCACGTAGACAAAGGCACATTCAATCTATTACTTTTTAATAGTTTAAGATGACTCTGAAGGAAGCCCATACCCACACTTCTTAGTTATCTTTCCATCTGAGGGGCTCTTTCATTCTCTTACCTTCATATTTAAAATCTGTATTACATGCACATCATACACAAGCACACAACAAGCTAGTAAATATAAGTTCTAGTGTCTTTTCATAAACCAACTCTGCTTCATAAAAACAAAAATAGCCTAAGACATGGTAGTATACTCCTGCACTTGAGAGGAATCATCAAGGAGCTCAAGGCCATCTTCAGATACATATCAAGTTAGAGGTCAACCTTGGTTACACCAGACCCAATCTTAAAAAGCAAGCAGCAGGGATGGAAAGATGGCTGAGCAGTTAAAAAACACTTGCTGCTCCATCATGAAGACCAGAGTCTGGATCCCAGCAACCATGTCAGATAGCTCACAAATACCTGTAACTCCAACTCTAAGACATTCAATACTTTTCTGGTCTCTTCGGATAGGTGCTCATACACTCACACAAAACACACACACACAAAACACACACACACACACACTAAATCTGTAAAACAAGGGAATGTTTAGGTGGTGGTATTGCGTTTTTTCCTTTTTTTTTTTTTTTTTTTCTTTTTTTTGGTTTTTCAAGACAGGTTTTCTCTGTGTAGCTTTGCACCTTTCCTGGATCTCGCTCTGTAGACCAGGCTGGCCTCGAACTCACAGAGATCCGCCTCCCTCTGCCTCCCAAGTGCTGGGATTAAAGGCGTGTGCCACCATCACCAGGCCTATTCCAATTTTCTAAACAACAAAACTACAGTCTAGGGCAGTGGTTCTCAACCCGTGGGTCATAACCCACTTGTGGTCACAACCCACTTGGAGTCACCTAAAACCATCAAAAAACAGATATTTACATTTCTATTCATAACAGTAGCAAAATTACAGTTATGAAGTAGTAGCAAAAATAATTTTATGGCTGTGTGGTGATGGCGCACACCTTTAATCCCAGCACTCGGGAAGCAGAGCCAGGCAAATCTCTGTGAGTTCGAGGCCAGCCTGGGCTACAGAGTGAGATCCAGGACAGGCACCAAAACTACACCAAGAAACCCTGTCTTGAAAAAAAAAACAAAAACAAAAACAAAATTATTATCATTAATAATAATAATAATAATAATTTTATAGTTGGGGGTCACCACAACACGAGGAACTGTATTAAAGGGTCACAGCATTAGGAATGTTCAGAACCACTGGTCTAGGGCCAGGCAGGCACAGTGGCACATGTCTACAATCCCAACACTTAGAAGTCAAGGCAGTAGTATCAAGTTCAAGGTCAGTCTAAGTTGCACAGAAAGAAAAGTACTATTTATATAAATACAGGATGCTATTCATGTAAACACAAGAACTTTTTTCTTTAAAGATCCTTCTGATTAACATTGATTCTCAGTATCACCATTAGTTAATCCCAAAATAACTGAAAAGCAAGAGAAAGAACACACTGATAAAGACACAGTTCCCACAGTGTCCAAGTTGGCCGTTCATACCTTAAAAGAACGGATGGAGGAGATGCCACTGTCAGGCTGTCTCTGGTAATCATAGCGGGAGAAAGGCCCCTTCAGCACCGCGCCTGTATGCTTCAAGTCCACATTCTCCTCCACAGCAATATTACCCCAGTGAGAAACCTCGATGACCCGGGTCATACTGGTGATGGTCAGGAAAGGGCTGTTGTTCTCATAGTGTACTTTAAAAGTATCCTAGAAGGGAAGGAAACGAACAGTTCACTGCCTTGGCAACAGAGAAATCAACATTAGTTTAAAAGAAATTAACTAGAAAGGGCCTATGCATCATCCACAGAATGGTTACCAAGCACTAATATATGGAGTGGTTTTTTTGGATTTATTTCTTGGATTTATGTGCGTGTGTGTGTGTGTGTGTGTGTGTGTGTGTGTGTGTGTGTATGCCATATGTGTATAGGCATCAAAGGCCAGAAAGTGTTGATCTCCTAGAGCTGGCATTACAGGAGATTGTGAGCAGCCAGATATAGGTGCTGGGAAATGAACTCAGGTCCTCTGGAAGAGTAGCATGCACTCTTAACCACTGAACCATCTCTCTAGCCCCTACCGATAGAGTTTTTTGTTTTGTTTTGTTTTTGAGAAAGGGTCTTGCTCTCAAATTTGTCATCTTCCTGACACAGACTTGTGAGTACTGGAATTATAGGCCTGCACCATCACTCTTACCTTTTTTTTTTTTTTGTGGTCACTTAGGCCTATAATCCCAATACTCAACAGGTAGAGGCAGGAGGATCACCATGCGTTTCAAGGCCAGCCTGGAAAACAGAGACCCTGTCTTATAACAGATAGATAGATAGATAGATAGATAGATAGATAGATAGATAGATAGACAGATAGATAGGTAAATAAATAAGACTATTGCAGGATGTCTGTTTACACTGCATGTGTCTTGGGTCACCTGCCTAAGGCACCTGGTTGGTTTAATAAAGAGCTGAATGGCCAATAGGTAGGCAGAAGAGAATAGGTGGGACTTCCAGGCAGAGAGGAACTCAGTCAGATTGAATCTAGGCACACGGGAGATGCCAACATGGAGAAAGTCAGATGTACAGAATGGAGGAGAGGTAAAAAGCCATGTGGCAGAATGTAGATTAATAGAAAAAGGTTAATTTAAGTTGTAAGAGCTAGTTGGGAACAAGCTTAAGTAAGCTAAAGGCTTTCATAATTAACAATAAGTCTCCATGTTATTATTTGGAAGATGGTAGTCCAAAAAGTTCAACAAGAAAGTCCAACAATATAAGGCCAGGTGTGGTGGCATACACTTTTAACCCCAGCACTTGGAGACAGAGGCAGGCATATCTCAGAGTTTGAGATCAGCCTGGTCTACAGAGGGATTTCCAGGGACAGTCAGAGAAACTCCATTTCAAAAAATATAAAAAAATAAATAAATAAAAGTGGGTGGAAGTCCAACCGTCTCCACAGCCTTTGCTCTAGATGATAAATATAAGCAACAATACTAGGTCTCCACTGAGCAGAAATTCTGAGTTCAAGTGTCTGCATACTTCCTCAAGGTCTCTGCCAATTCTCCCAGAGGTTAGCCTTGTTTTATTCTCTGGTAGGAACAGAAAGATGGCTCAGCAAGTAAGGGCATTTGCTGCTGCACTTGGGACCCACATGGTAGAAGAGAAAGGACTACCAAAAGCTGTCCTCTGGCCTCCAGACATGTGCTGTGGCACTCACACCAACACACATCTCACACACACACAAATAAATAAATAGATAGATAGATAAATGAATAAATAAATAAATCAATAAATAAATTTTTAAAGAGCTCTCTGGGGTTGGGAATATATATGGATCAATGGCAGGGTGCTTGCCCAGCACATGAAGGACCTAGGTTCAATGAGGAGTAGGTGGAGGGTCTCTCTGGTCACTGAGTAATTCTAATGCCCTTTTATGAACTTGCCCACAACTCTATAGAAAGGTAATATAAAATTAGAATGTTAGAAAAATATTCCTTCCCAAAATCTATGAAGCAGATATATTTTGTAATTTTACAAACTCTTATTCTCTCACTTTCTAACCACATCTTTTAAGATTCAACTCAGAATCCTATTGAACACCATGCAGAGCCAGTACTATAAGATGGCAGCTTCATGCTGCAGGAATCATAGGTACAGCTTACTGATAAAGCACATCCTTTGCATACCTAAGACCCTGGTTCAACCCCAAATGTACACACACTTGTGAACACTCAGACTCAAATACACACACACACACACACACACACACACACACACACACACGCAAGCAAGCAAGCATGCAAGCATACATACACACAAAAACTTATTTTTATTTTTAAAATGCTCATGGTGTTTGTTCTGTTTTTGAAACAAGGAATATGAAGCCTGGCCAGCCTCAAACAATCCTATTGTCTCTGCCTCCTGAGTGTTGGTGTTACAAGCAACTCTCATCATTCCCAGCTTCAAAATGTTTGCTTGAGCTGGGAATGGGAACTCACACCTGCAATGCCATCTGTCTAGGGAAACTGAGGCAGGACTGCCACAATTTTCAAGGTCAGCCAAGGCACAGTGTCAAAAAAATTTTTTTTTATAATTTCATGTTTTGATTTGCAATTTTTACTGTAGAATCTATTTCAGAGTCAAAGAGAGGGCAACAGTTGAAGAGTCCCCTACTGGTCGGCAGTTCACATCTCTAGCTCCAAGGATCTAACCCCTCTAGCCTCCAGAGACATCTGCACTTATGTGCACATACCCAGCCCCCAATCCACAATTTAAAAAAAAAAACAAAAAACTTTTTTTTTCCCCTCTTTTTATTTATTTATTTATTTTTTTGGTTTTTCGAGACAGGGTTTCTCTGTGTAGCTTTGTGCCTCTCCTGGAACTCACTTGGTAGCCCAGGCTGGCCTCGAACTCACAGAGATCCGCCCGTCTCTGCCTCCCGAGTGCTGGGATTAAAGGCGTGCGCCACCACCGCCCGGCTTTTTTCTCTTTTTAAGACAGGGTTTCTCTGTGTAGCCCTGGCTGTCCTGGAACTCACTCTGTGGACCAGTCTGGCCTCAAACTCACAGAGATCCACCTGCCTCTGCCTCCCGAGTGCTGAGATTAAAGGTGTGTGGCCACCACCGCCAAGCTAAAAAAACAAATCTTAAAAATATATATCTACTATTTCTAAGCCAGGCATACTGATGCATGCCTATATCCCAGGACTTGGAAGATAAAGGCAGGATCAAGATTTCGAATCATCCTCAGCTACACAGCCCGTTCCATAGGCTACATGAGATCCTGTCTGTCCCCTGCCCCAGAATCTATTACTGAGAATATATGCAGAGAAATGTACATTATGGTGTTAAGCAGGAAAAAAGCAAAAAAAAAAAATCCTAGCCATTCATCCAAACATTGGCAAATAATCCAAGGCAGCAATCAGAAATGGCTACCAAAAAAAAAGTATACAATGTAGTTATTAAGCACAAGAATTCTGCAATACTATATATAACATGATCTCTACATTAATACTATCTCTAAGCACAAGAATTCTGCAATACTATATATAACATGATCATCAACATTATCTCTAGCCAAGCATGGTGCTACACACCTGTAGTCCCAGTACTCCAGAGGCTGAAGCAACAGCCTAGGTTACCAAAAAACGAAGAACAGAGAGAACTCCAGGGAGCCAATGCTGTAGCTCAATGGTACAGTCTGGCTAGCGTGTGTGAAGTTCTGGGTATAATCCCCAACTTGCCAAGAAAAGTGAGTGTGAGCTGAAGCAGGACTGACACAAATCTGAGGGAGCAAGACCAATCTACGTATCAAGTCCCAGGCTAGGCAGAGCTACACAAGACCCTATATCCAAAAACCTTACCTCCCGCCAAAAAAATTATAAAAAAAAAAAAGGAAGGGAAAAGAAGACCATCATAGAAGGGGGTGTCAAGACTGTAAGAGCCAGAGGTTAGGGAAGACCAAACCAGTGTCTTCTGGACATGCAGACCTGACAGGACCACTGCACTCATCAACTCACAGCAGCTGCACAGTCAGTCAGCACTGGCACGGAGTGGGAACGAGCGCATGAGCTCCTACCCCTAACCAAAGAGCTCCGGTCACTGCTCCAGAGAACGGCCCACACCCAAACACGTATCCGGACAACACAAACTGGAGTTGATGGGTTACTAAGCGGGCGCATGAAGCTAAGGAAGAGGAAGGGAAGGATGGATCTGGGAAGGGGCAGAAGGTGAATATGACCAAAATATATTACATGAAATTCTCAAAGAATAAAAAAATATTTTCCTAAGTTTAAAAAAGAAGAAGAAAAGGGAAGGTAGACGAGAAAGGAAAAAAGCAGTTGAAGAAAGGGGAGATTAATGTAATGAGAAAAAGGAGAGGCGGTGAGATGGCTCAGTAAGGCCACTTGTCATCACACCTGACAACGACCTGAGTTCAACCACCAAAACCACCTGGTGAAGGAAGAAGTGACACTAACCACTTCCCCACACAGACAAAAAGTACACATAGTTAAAAGAAAAGAAGTGGCAGGGAAGCACTACTAACAGGACAGGAAGCACCGTGACAAGCAAGCAGGTCTTCATACCAACGTCTCCACTTGGACAGTTTTAAAATTCTCCACAACAGTTTTACATTTTATGTGTGTGGGCATTTTGCCAGCATATGTCTGTGCGCCACAGGCATGCAGTCTCCAGCGAGGCCAGAAAAGGGCGTTGGATCCCACAAGACTAGCTACAGACAGCTGTGAGCCACTATGTGGGTCTGGGAAGTAAGCTCAGGTCCTCTGGAAGATCAGTCAGTGCTCTTAACTGCTGGGACAGTTGTTTTCTTTTTGACACAGGGTCTCACTGTGTATCTCTGGCTAACCTGGAACTCTATGTAGACCAGGCTGGCCTCGAACTCAAGAGATTCTCCTGAGTGCTGGGACTGAAGGTGTACACCAACTTGCCCCACAACAAAATTTTTTATCATGAATTTCTCTCCCAAAAGTACCAATCCTGAGGCCCTTAGCCTCTGGGTCAGTTTATTACCAGTCACCCCAGTTTCTCTCCTTGTCCATCACTAACCTACCCAGAATGCCTCACTGCCTTCTCCCATGATGCCCACTTTCCAGCCTCTGAACTCAGCTCTCAGAAAGAAGTTACTGGGACTATGAGCTACTTCAGGATAGGTTCAGAACAATTTCAGAACGCCACCCAGCACATACCATCCAAGCCTGGCAGTGACGGTCTCTGAAACCTACCTGACTATAAGCAGGGATATCTTTGAAAGGTCCATAATCCAAGACGTCCTCAGATCGGGAGGGGTTACCCAGCTTCGTGTAGCTTTCCACATTTCTGGAGGCAAGTTTGACTCGCATGGTCTGGGTCTTTGTTGGATAGGGAGAGTAGAAATAATGGTTGCCCTCAAATACCACAAACTGTTTCTCTGACTGAGTTATCTGAGTCGGATATGGATGAAGCACATGGGTGTAGACAGTTTCCACAACGACTGAGATCTTGGACCCAGGATCAAGAGCACCTGGAAGCTTGACCGTGAAAAATCTCCCACTGAAGGAAGAAAGCAAGAGAATTAAAATTAAAGACACTGACCAGGCATGGTGGCCCACACTTTAATCCCAGCACTCAGGAGGCAGAGGCAGGTGTACCTCTGTGAGGTCTAGGCCAGTCTAGTCTACAGAGCAAGTTCTAGAAAAAACAAAAAAGACTAAAGACACTGGAAATAGCTAATATTTCAAAGTCATAGTAAATTCCATACTCAAGATAAAAGCTATCACCTTTAATATCTTAACTTAAGCCTTTAAAGATGGGTGTGCAGATGTCCATCCCAGGTTTGTTTATAATAGCAAGAATGTAAAAAACTACCGGAGACAGGTCAAGTGACAGACCTCTAATCCTAACACTTGAAAGATGAAGACAGAAAGTGTAAGAATTCAAGGTCATCCTTAGTGACAGAGAGTTTGAGGTCTGTTGGAGCTACATGAGACTGTCTCAAGAAAATGGGTGACCAGAGAGATGGCTCAACAGTACAAGAATGGCTATTCTTTCAGAGGAGCCAGATTTGGTTCCCAGCACCCACATAGCAGCTCACAACTCTAGTTCTAAGGGGATATGACACCCTCTTCTGGCCTCTGAGGGCACTGCATGCAAGTGGTACACATATATACAAGCAAAACACCCGTACACACACACACACACACACACACCCATACACAAATCAACTAATTAATTTTAAAAAGAGATCCTGTCTTGTGGGAGACCAGGGTACTCGAGGAGGGTGAAGTGAGAAATATTTAGATAGAAGGACAGAGGGGAGAGAAACAGACAGAAACACAGGATAGCCTCGGGAGGGCCTGGATCATTATCCACCAGCCCCTTCTGTCTCTTCCAAAGGGTTATTTATAGGAATGCCAAGAGATGGAGCAAAGACCTCCCCCTAGCTCAGCCAAGTATAGACCCTTCCAATCACCCAGTAATCATGCACATGGTCAAGCAATCCTCTAATGCAGCCCTGCTGGGTAAAGCAAGCTCAGATCTCACTAGGAAACCTCTGTGGGCCTCCACACTGTCTTCAAAAACATGCTTATGGGCAGGGAGATGTATCAGCGGGTAAAGGGCCTGCTGTCAAGTCTGACTACCTGAGTTCAATCCCCAAGACCCACATGGTAGGAGAGAACCACTCCTGCAAGCTGTCCTCTGACCTCCACACACCAGCTGTGGCATGCATGCAAGTGAATAAGTAGACACAGCCTGTAAACTAATGAATGTGAATTATCTAAGCCATGAAATGAATTTTTGTTAGACCTAGTAAGTCATTAGTAAAAGCTTGAAGGCTTTTTTTTTTTTTTTTTTTTTTGGTTTTTTTGCGACAGGGTTTCTCCGTATAGTTTTGGTGCCTGTCCTGGATCTTGCTCTGTAGACCAGGCTGGCCTTGAACTCACAGAGATCCGCCTGGCTCTGCCTCCCGAATACTGGGATTAAAGGTGTTTGTCACCACCACTGCCGCCACCACCACCTGGCAAAACTTGAGGCTTTTAAACATGTTCCCATGGAATTCATCCTCAATGATTAGAATATTATTCTCAATGATTAGATGACTTCATTTAGATCTCACAGCATTCTACATCATATTGCTATGTAAGGTTCATGACTAAGACAACACTCCAAGATAGAGATCTTCTCCTAGGACAGTTTCATCCCCCTCTTGGCTTCAAGTATCAGATCTGCTTCTCTTTTTACCACTGGTCCTGAGTAAGCAGTGTTCATGTTTCTTCATCAGCTCTGCTGACAGCCCAGTCAATTCAACATACTAGTACCATCCCAGCAAACCCCGCCTCTGCTCACAGCACTGCCATGTAGCCAACTCTAAGACAACAAGGCATTTCCTGATAGATCTACCTATGCTATCCCAAATATCTGGTCAGTCCACCTTAGAAACACCTCTCAGTCTGTTTGCTTACCTTTTCCCCTTAATTTTGGTTTCTCGTACTTCTAGGTTGCTGTCTTCCTCATCTTCTCCCTTTACCTATAACAGAAAGAGTAGTTTATTCTTTTTTATATTTTCAAGTTCTAAATTTTAAGCCAACTATTAACCAACTGTGGTTTGAATGAGAATGTCCCACAAAGGCTCATGCAAATACTTGGTCCCCAGTTGGTGGAACCATTTGGGAAGGATTGAGAGGTTTGCCCTTTGTGGTGGTTTTAATAGGAATGGCCCCCATAGACTCATGTGTTTGAATGCTTGGCCCATAGGGAGTAGCACTATTAAGGGGAGTGGCACTATTAAGAGGTGTGGCCTTATTGGAGGGAGTGTGTCACTGTGGAGGCTGGCTTTGAGGTCATTTATGCTCAAGCTACGACCAGTGTGCCACACAGTCTCCTGCTGCCTGAGGATCAAGATGTAGAACTCTCAGCTCCTTCTCCAGCACCATGTCTGCCTGTATGCCATCATGTCCTACTACGATAATAATGGACTAAACCTCTGAAACTGTAATCCAGCCCCAACAAAATGTTTTCCTTTTAAGAGGTGCCATGTTCGTGGTGTCTCTTCACAGCAATAGAAACCCTAACTAAGACACCCTTCTGGGAGGGTGTGCGTCACTGGGGGTGGGCTAAGAGGTTTCAAAAATACTCCAGTCATTCCCAATGTGCTCTATGCCTCCTACTTGCAGATCAAAATGTGAATTCTCAGCTGTGGCTCCAGTTACCTGCCACCTCTGCTCTAACCCTCTGAAACTGTAAGTGCCAAAGAAGTAAATCCTTCTTTCTACTAGTTGCTTTGGTTTTGATGTTTTATATCATAGCAATAGAAAAGTAACTAATATACCACCTTTCTTTCTTTCTTTTTTTTTTTTTTTTTGAGACAGGGTTTCTCTGTGTAGCTTTGTGTCTTTCCTGGATCTCGCTCTGTAGACCAGGCTGGCCTCGAACTCACAGAGATCCGCCTGCCTCTGCCTCCCCAACTTTCTTACAATATTTCCATTAAAGTAACTTTTCAAAGTCTTTTTTCGTGTGTGTGTGTGTGTGTGTGTGTGTGTGTGTGAGAGAGAGAGAGAGAGAGAGAGAGAGAGAGAGAGAGAGAGAGAGAGAGAAAAGAGAGAGAGGGAGAGAGAGAGACAGAGACAGAGATAGAGAGAGACACAGCACATATGTGGAGACTGAAGCAGGATCTCTCCTGCTGTTTCTGCTATGGTGGGTACTCCAAGCTATCTGGCCAAGCTTCCAGACGATTCTTTTGTCTCTGTTTCCCATCTGAAGGTGCCAGTGTTGATATTATAGATGTGGACCACTGCTCCAGGCTTTTAATATGGGCTTCAGGACTCAAATTCCAATCATCAATCAGGCTTGCACCATGAATGCCTTTAACCCCTGAGCCTTCTCACTGGCCTAGAAATTTTGTTTGTAGTGCTGGAGATTGAAGTCAAGGCCTTATTCATGCCAGGCAAATACCTTCACCAGTGAGCCATATCCCAACCCAACAATTTTTTTCTTCTATCTGAAACATAAGATTTATTCTGAAACACTACCACAGACTGACTGATGCATAGAGAAAGTTCTATAAACATCCTGTAAACATTTTCCTGAACAATCAAATATACATAAAGACCTTATCTCCATGTTTACTTCCCAAACGTTCCAAAGACTTCTTTCTGAACATTTTTTTAATACCAAAATATCTGTAAGCACAAAATATAAGGAAACAACAGAAGTCCCATCTGCGACTAAAACTGTTGATCCCAGAGTGGCAGCAGTGGCAAAGGCCTTAGGGAAAGGAGCCCTAGTGGCCGCTATGGTACACTCTTGTACTCTCATCCTTTACTGCCACCAGACATGTAACCAGATTAACTCCAGAAGACTGCTGAGGCTTCCTGGGGTGTTATCTGGAGTCACAGACTGTGGCAGTCTATGTGAAAAACATACATGCACTCCAGTAACCCTTACCCAGACTAACCTAATCCCCACCAAAAAAAAACAAACAAACAAAAACAAAAAAACCCCAAGACTTTTCTAGGACTGAGGCAGTAATTCTCAACAGAGAACAGAAAGCTATGAAGAATACTTTTATGTGTTGTGCTGAGCTGAGACTTGCACTCATGGCCTGGTGCAGCTAAGCATGTGCTTTCCCACTGCACCACAGCCCAACCCCACAGGAAATTGTTGTCTTTTGTTTTGAGACAGTCTCACATAGCCCAAGCTAGCCTCAAACTCCCTTTAGGATGATTTTGAACTACTGATCCTCCTGCCAACTGCTGAAATTATATAAGCAATCATCACCATATCTCAACTCCAAAAGCAATTTCTTAAGTATTATTTTTAGTATTTCAGAAAGCCCAAAAAGTTATATAATCATCCTCAATGATATCATAGGCTTAAAAAAAAAAAATCCATTGCCGGGCGGTGGTGGCGCACACCTTTAATCCCAGCATTTGGGAGGTAGAGCCAAGCAGATCTCTGAGTTCAAGGTCAGCCTGGTCTACAGAGCGAGATCCAGGACAGGCACCAAAACAACACAGAGAAAACCTGTCTCGAAAAACCAAAAAAAAAAAAAAAAAAAAATCCCTTATTTTGACTAGAATTTTGCCACAAGGATAACATTCTAGTACACTAATGCTTATTCAGAACTCTTTGTTAATGCACAGCTTACTTACAGTCAAGAAAAATATTCATTACTTAGTAAAAGGTAAGAGAGAGCCAGGCATGGTGCTACACAACTCTAGTCCCAGTACAATGGATATAAAGCAAGATGACCCAAAGTTCAAGGTCATTTTTAATTATCAGCCTTCTGGAGGCTGCAACAGGAGGATTCCAAGTTCTAATACAGTCTTAGGGCTACATAACATGACCCTATCTCAAAAAACAAAACACTACATAATCACTATTGTCCTTCTACCAGTTCCTAAACGGGACTGTAATCCATTCAACCTCACCCAAGTTTCCAACGCACTATGTGTTCTTCGTTACATTTATCATCCAGCTGTTTCTCACCAAGGTAAGGAGTATAAAGCAGTTCATACATTCAACTGGTCTCCCTCCAGAATTAACACAACTGTGAATAAACCGGTGATGTAACTGCAGAGCTGAAACATAAGACCTAATCTCATGTCAAGGCCAGAAAGCAGGATGGCAATAATGCAGGAAAATACAGGGTATGGAACAAACTAGACTTCATTTGTGGGGTTAATAGCTCCAAGGCCAGATGCTTTCACAGCCATGTAATAACACCTATACCTCAAAAGGCTGCTATAAAGGTAGAGAATGCATTTAAAATACCCACTGCCACCTTTTCTTTTCCTTTCTTTTTAATGTGTATGGGTGTTTTGCTTGCATGTATGTCTGTGCACCCTGGAACTGGAGTTACAAACGGCTGTGAGCCACCATGTGGCTAGGAATTGAACTTAGATGCTCTGTGCTCTTAACTACTGAACCATGTGGAGTGACCCAACTTGTGTGCATTCTCCACCTCGACAGCTATGATTATATTGTGATCTGATTATATTGTGACTTCATTAAGTCATGACTGGTTTTCACAAAATAGGATTGAACACTCAAAACATTCATAGGTGGCACTGTCAGTTAAATTGAGTCATGAATGTCTTTCCAGAAACAGTTGAGTAAAGCTGTGTGTGCTTCAGGTGAACAAGGGTTCAGTGTGAAGGAGACAGGAGTCATTTCTGTGACAATTTATAAACCCAGCTTTATAGCTCCATACAGTCAAGAGAATGTGGTGTGCTTAGAAATGTGATACTGTAATAACTAGTCTCCTCCTAATAAATTGGGTAATCACTTAATGGATATAGTTTAATGAAAACAGTAATAAAAAGCAACCTGTGTGGATAGTCCCTCTATTCCCAAAGCCAACGATTTCTTTCCTTGAAAGCTATAAAAGCTTATTCATTGAAAGGCACAGAGGCTAACGCTGAGGTGTTCCAATGAGAGACGGTGCGGAGGAAGAGACTGGGTTTCACCTTTCTGCACAGCAGAGGGGGCTCACGGGGTTTCACCTTTCTGTACAGCAGAGGGGGCTCATTATTACTTGAAAGACTTTTCAAGTTTGAACACTAAAAAAGTGTTCAGCAGCTATTTTTAGAGGTGTGAGTAATGACAAACTTGGATACCAGAAACCTGCTATATTTCCGAACGCCTGTCCAGAGAGAACACTTAACAGACAACTGTATTCAGGAATTAATCCATTTAACTCACTGATGGTCCTTCACTGGACGAGCACGTCCAGGGGACAGGGGAAAAAGCTAAGTGCCCGAAGTACCGCACTTGGCCACAGCCAAGACGTTCCTGTGGTGTGGAAGGTGGTCGCCAGGGGACCAAGGGGTCGCCTCGGGCTCCGGAGCTGCCACGTACGTGGGCGGCGCCCGACGCTCCAAAGCTTGTGCTGACGTGTCGGGGAGGACACGCGGACAACAGGGGCGGCAGACCCCGACCTCTCCGCTGTCCCCTCCACACCAGCCTATCAGACAACCAGACGCCTCGTGGATCCTTAACGCCCTCAACTTCCCCGCGCCGCCGCGGCCTCCCCAGGGATCCCCGGCCCCCTCAGGGATCCCGGGTGCGGCCTCTCCGGCCCCTCTCTCCGCTCACCTGCACGCCGAGGTGCGCCAGCCGCGACTCGAGTTCCGGCTCCAGGGCCAGAACGAAAGAGCTGGCTCGTGATGTGGAGCCGCCGCCCGGGTGCGCCAGGACCACCTCAGCCGTCACCTTGGCCAAGTGGCTGCTCAGGTCCACCGTGCGCTTCACCTCCTCGTTGACCAGCGGCGGAGCCTCCGAAGAGGCGCCGCCGGGCGCCGGGGCCAGGGCCCCGAACCACAGCAGCAGCAGCAAGCCGACCGGCGCCTCCATGACCGCGAGCTGAGCGCCGGCGACGCGCGCCCCGCCCCCCCCGCCACGGAGCAACCGCTGATTGGACGACAGCTACACAAGATGGCTGGGCCCCGCCAGAAAGGACCCCGTCTCCGGGGCAACCGGGCAACCGCGGGGCGCCTGAATGAAAATCTTAAAGTGCGGGCCTACCTCTTGAGAATGCGCGGCTGTTCTTTACTACCAAGATGACACTTTAATGTGGCATTATCCAAGGAAGTAATTCCATATCCTCATACGGCAGAAGAGCAGGAAAGAGTTTCCCTGGGGCAAGCTCCTTTACAAAGGCGTCTTGAGGATGGATTCCTCTGGTGCCATCATTTACCAAAGTCACACTGAAGAGTTAATGGTTTAAAACAATGAACCTCAAACTAGTGCCCAAACTCTCTGCTCAGTATACTGGTAAGAACACACCTGCCTGACAAGGAAGCCTGCATAGTAATGAGAACATTCGCTGGCATCATTGGGCCTTGAAACCATTAAAAAAAAAAAAAGACAAGAAAAAAAAATCTACCGGTAAACCTTTCCTCTCCAAAAGTTCCCTTTTCATACTAGAAAACCTCCAAGCCCCCTGCACCACAGCGACTGCACAGGCTCCACGCCCACGGAGAGACTGCTGCCCTTCATTTGCTCTGCCTGAAGGACAATTCTGTTTCTGTAGAGAGCTCCTCATTTATTTCCACGTTGTTGCCTCAATCCTCTAACAAACATTCCCCAATATTGCTGCTTGAAGGATTTAGTTTCAATGTAAATTTTTGGAGGAAATGGAAATAGTCAAACAATAGCACCAGCTAATGGCAAGAGAGAAGGGAAGGAAGGACATGCTCCTCCCTACAGAGCAAAAGTCAGAAAACTAGCACCTGCAGGCCAACAATCTATCTCTGTCTATAAAGTTTTATTGGAACATAGCCACATTTATTTGCCTGTGGCTTATGATTGCTTTCACAGTACAACAGGAACAGTGGTATAGTTGCAAAACAGACTGTGTGGCCCACAAAGCAAAACTGCTTACTGTTTGAACACTAGTACTTACATGAGGCTGGAGAGATGGCTCATTGGTTAAGAGAACTTGCTGCTCTCCCAAAGGACCTAAGTTCCTCCAGTTCCCAGCACCCACACACACAGCTCACAACTGCTCAAGCACCAGGGGATCTGATGTCCTCTTCTGATCGCCACGGGCACCCGCACACATATGTTCTCTCTGTTCCTCTCTGTCTCTCTATCTCTATCTCTCTCACACACATAAATACACATTTAAAATTATTTTTAATGCCACCTGGGTGTAGTGATGCATGTATATAATCCTCCAGTACTTGGGAGGCTAAAGAAAGAATACAGCAAATTCAGGACCAGCACAGGATATTTTGTCTTACTGTAATAACAGCAATTAAAATAATGATAATAAAAAGTATGACCGCTGCTACTCTATTATCAAGTTCACCAGGGCAAGGATCTGTAAAGGGTAGTCGGGGCAACACAGCAGCTGCTAAGGATAACAGTCCAAAATTAGAGACAACATTTTTTTCAACTCTTCCAACTTAAAAATTATAAAGTTAGAGCCGGGCGGTGGTGGCGCACGCCTTTAATCCCAGCACTCGGGAGGCAGAGCCAGGCGGATCTCTGTGAGTTCGAGGCCAGTCTGGGCTACCAAGTGAGTTCCAGGAGAGGCGCAAAGCTACACAGAGAAACCCTGTCTCGAAAAACCAAAAAAAAAAAAAAAAAAAAAAAAAAAAAAAAAAAAAAATTATAAAGTTAGGTGGCTGGAGAGATGGCTCTGCAGTTAAGTGCACTGACGGCTCTTGTAGAGGACCTGGGTTCAATTCTCAGCACCCATATGGCAGCTCACCACAATAAGTCCAGTCTCAGCGGCTCTAACATCCTCTTCTGGACCTCACTGGCATTGCAGGAACATGGTACAGAGACAAATGTGCAGGCAAAACACCCTGACACAAAATAAATATTTTAAATAACAAAGTTATTATTAAGAGTGTTAAGCCGGGCGGTGGTGGCGCACACCTTTAATCCCAGCACTCAGGAGGCAGAGCCAGGTGAATTTCTGTGAGTTTGAGGCCAGTTTGGGCTACCAAGTGAGTTCCAGGAAAGGCGCAAAGCTACACAGAGAAACCCTGTCTCGAAAAACCAAAAAAAAAAAAGAGTGTTAACAAGGGAACTAGGTAGATAGCTCAGTCATAAAATTTTTGCCACACAAGCATGAAAAACTGAGTTTGATCCCCAGAACCTATGAAAGGAGCCAGGCACAGTGATACACCCTTGCAATCACAGCACTGGGAGTCAGAGACAGGTAGATTTGTTTGCTACCTGGAGTTTACTGTCCAGCCTAGCCTACTAGCTGAGTTTCAGGCCAGTGAGAGATCCTGTCTCAAAAAATGAGGTAGACAGCTCCTAAGGTGTGAAGTTGTTCTCTGGCTTCCTTTGCATACATATGTGCATAGAAGCACACAGAAAAGTATGAAGAAGGATTGGGAACATCACTTGCTAAGCATGCTGAAGGAATTTAGAGGTGTTGCTCAATGGCAGAGCATATGCTTCACAAGTACAAGACCTAGGGTTCGATCCCCAGAGCGATGCACACATATACACAACTCTGGGGAAAAAAAAACAAAACAAAACTGGAACACATCAAGCAGAAGACTTACACCCAAAATAATAGAAAAATACAAAATAACAAGAAAAACAACAGTTAATATAGTAGAAAATGAGTGGAAGAATTTGAATAAGCATGTCTAAAATATGCAGGCTAGCTCAAATCACTTCCTATTGCCTGTGCAAGATGTAGAACTCTCAGCTACCTCTCCAGCACCATGTCTGCCTGCACGTTGCCATGTCCCGCCATGATGATAATGGACTAAACCTCTGAAAATGTATGCTGGCTAGTTTTGTTGTCAACCTGACACAACTAAAGTTATCTGAGGAGAAAGAAGTCAGTTGAGGAAACGCCTCCATCAGATTGGCTGTAGACAAGTCTGCGAGACCCATATGTCAAACTTCTACTTGATGCTATGAAACACTCAGGTTGTGCTATTGATCAAGGGAAACATTTTTCTTATGAAGACTGTGATAGAAATGTCAGTGGAGGGTTTGATGCTTCAACATCTCAGATTGTTTTGTGCCAGAATAATATCCAAAATGAGGCCCACATGAGCAGAGTCGTCACCCATGAGCTCATTCATGCATTCAATCATTGTCGGGCTCACGTCCACTGGTTTACCGATGTCAGACATTTAGCCTACTTGGAGATTAGAGCTGCAAGCCTCAGTGGAGACTGTTGGCTTGTGAATGAAATCTTCAGGTTGCATTTTGGATTAAAACAACACCATGAGACTTGTATGTGGGACAGAGTTGTTCTTTCCATCTTGACTGTTCGGAACATCAGCAGAGAAGAGGCCCAGAAGGCTGTGGATGACGTTTTTGAGTCTTGTTTCAATGACCGTGAGCCTTATGGCAGGATCCCACATACTAAGACATATGCCAGATATGCTCACAGGGACTTTCAGAACCGTGATCAATATTACTGGAACATATGAAGGTGGTGGCCATCAGTATCCCTGAACATCAGGACCATGAGGGAAATGAGGTTCTTAGACACAGAGTGTATACAATGTAAATGATCAGTTAAGCACTGCAGATAAAGTGCAGAAGGTGAGATGTGGTTCTTAGACACAGAGTGTATACAATGTAAATGATCAGTTAAGTACTGGATACAGTGCAGAAGGCGAGGTGTTCTTAGACATAGATATATACAATGTAAATGATCAGTTATGCACTGGAGATACAGTGCAGAAGGTGCTGGTTTTAGCATTTGACTACAAAAAATGGATATGGCAAAAAAGGAACTCCTTAAACTGCAAGGCAAAATTGGATATTTATAGCTAATCATTTAGTAAATAAGGTAAATAAATGACATTTTTGTATTCTCTACAGTAGAAATTAATGAGTGAATGAATTAATTAACTAATTAATATATGCAGGCTATAATTCAGTGAGAGGACATTTGCCTCATACAAACAAAGCCTGGGTTCCAGCCCCAACACTGAGGAAAAAAAACCCTGAATAAATAAATAAATAAAGCCAATGCAACTGATATGATCAACTTATCAGCAAGGTTTATATGACTCCCAATTTCACAAGTTTCAGTCCGTGATTGGTTAGCCCTGTTGCTTTGACTTTGTGGCAACCTGTTATGATAGAGCAAAACTGGTCCCTTAATAGCCAAGAAGGAAAAGAGGAGAGGAGAGGTATCTTCCCTATGACTTTAGGAATCCCCACTTGGCCCACCTCTTACAGCTCCACCACCTATCACTAGTGCCAAGATGGAGGTTAAGTGTGCTGGTTAGTTTGTGTCATTTGGACACGAACTAGAGTCACCCGGGAAGTCACCTCAGATGAGGAATTGTTCCCATCAGATTTGTCCATTGGCATGTTTGTTGGCTAGTTTTCCATTGTCAGGCATGATTTCCCTCCTGTTGACTAAGCCAATCAGACAGTTGTTGGTTACTGCCAAGATATTAGTGCTACTATTGCACGATTACAGATATTTTGCCATGCCTGTGAAGAGCTGAGAAAGTCATGAGTGAGTGAAGTGCTGAGTAAATGTGTGATGTCAATGTGGGCATGGCCATGTTAAGGACCCCATAGCCTTAGGTCCAGAAAGATTGTAAACCTTCCTCAGGGGACTGAGTGCTACTGTTAACAATGTGTGCAGAAAATGTCCATGCTAGCCTTCTCCCCCTGGATACCTATGGCCTGAAAACTGCTCACCTACAGAGACTGTTTCTACCAAGATAAGCTAAGCCTGTCCCCTTGATCAAGCTGTATACCATAAACCCTGATTCCTTGTTTATCTGTACGTAATAACCCCACCTCCTTATTCAGCTGTATGAAAATAGCCTCACGTCTCTGTTCAACTTTACATAATAAATGCGCTGAGCTTCCAAGATGCTGTAGTTTCTTCATCAGAGATCTCAGTCTGCCCAATGCCGGCGTTTCTGTGTGCCCATGTGTCCAACCATCCATATTTTCTTCATTCCTCACTGCCCCAGTCAAGCTCATCCCTGAAGTCATGCTGGGTGTGGCACATGCTGGTCATTGTTATTGTTCATAGGCATCACAGCTAGGTAGGGCTATGGATGGTTTCCCTCCCTTGGAAGCTTGCATAGCAACTTCTAGTACTATGAAAGCTAGTCCTTAGGGAATGCTTTCATATTAATGATTGATGATGGACAGCCCAGCTCACTATGAGCAGTGCCATCCCTGGGAAGTGGTCCTGGGCTATATAAGAAAGAAAGCAGAGCAAGCCATGGAGAGCAAGCCAGTGAGCAGCATTCCTCCATGGCCTTTGCTTTAGTTCCTGTCTAAAGGTTCATGCTTTGAGCTCCCACCCTAACATTCCTAAGTAATAGACTGAAGTTGTGGGGTGTTTACCCACCAACCCCAAAGCTCCCCAGAGTTTTTTTTGAGTGTGAGCAGCAAGAGATATTAGATAGAAGGATTTATTGTGGAGAATCTTGCGGAGATAAACAGATAGAAAATAAAGGATAGCCTCGAGAGGGCCTGGAACCTATTCCAACAGGCCCGACTGTCTCTGCCCCAGGGTATTTATAGAGACACCAAGGGGTGGAGCAAAAGACCTCCTCCCCCAGCACAGCCAAGTGAAGACCATCTCAGACACCTGCACTCAGGCCCGTGGTCCTAATCATCCTCTTTGCGGACCTGCTGGGTAAAGCCACAAGGAACCCGAAAATGGGCTCCCACATGAAGTAATAGTGAAGCCCTTTCCAACAGAAAGCAAATAGCAATGCTTTTAAGTATTTACTTAATTTTATTTTGTGTCATATGTGTGTCTGTGTATACAGTAGGGTTTCCTCTGTATCCCAGGCTGGCCTAGAACTCACTGTATAGTCCAGGCCACCCTTGAACTCATAGCAATTCTCCCACCTCAGAGTGCTGGTCCCAACTTGCCTGTCCTCAGTGGTACTCTGACTTGCCTTATTCTTATTTTTCTCTCTCTAAGCCTGTGGGAGCTTTGCAAAATAAGACAAAAGAAATCATGGTGGAAACTAGCCTGGTACCCCCTGGAGGGTAGAGAATGGTGTGACAGCTCCTCTAAAGCTCAATCCCTGTTGCAGCTTAACCCACCAGCTATTCCATGGGAAAGTCCACTGAGAAGGTTTGTCTTGGGCTTTGCCCCAGAAGCATTTGTGGGAAATAACAGTGAGGATCTTTAAGCATCACCGTGACCTGCGGTGGTGATAACAGTTGAGCAAATAACAAGCTGACTGAAGCATCTTAAAATGGAGGAGAAGGAGTTTGGGGATCTAAAGTCTGCACATACGTAGAACTGGGCACAAGCACGGGAGGACACAAAGGGCTGTAAGATCTTACTGTTGCCTGACCTTTTGGCTCTGTGCACACTGGAAGGATGAGATAGAGTTGTAAACTGAAGAATCTACCTGTGCTTGGCCAGCATGGCTCGGACCCGATTGAGTTTATTGGACACGGCAAGAGGAGAGGTCAGCCAGTCTCGGTGCAAGGTCTCTGTAGATGAGCTGTAAACATCTGGGAAGGGGAAACAGCAGTCTACACTTTCTGTACTCTGTCACTTGCACACAAAACCAAGGAAGGGTTTGCCAGTTCCCATGTGTCTGAAGCATTAGTCTTGTCAATAACGTACATACACTCAGGCCTTCATTCATTCCTTACACATTCATTTAAGGCTTCCTCCACTCCCCATGCAATCGAGCATCAAAGATAAGTAAGTTTCCATGTGCTCACAGAACAAAGTTGGGAGATTTAGGAATTCTAAGCATTTGAGGAAGCCTCTCTCCAGTAACTTTCTGGTCATTCAGCTAGCTGTTCAAACTGTCCAAAGAAAAAGAAGACTAGGGCCTGAGTGTGGTGGTGCACACATATTTAACCCCAGCATTCTGGAGGCAGAGGCAGGTCTACAGAATGACTAGGCCAGGGCTGTGTAGAGACCCAGTCTCAAAAAGAAGAGGAGGAGGAAAGAGAGAGAGAGAGAGAGAGAGAAAGGTAGGTTGGGAGGGAGGGAGGAAGGAAGGAAGAAGAAAATAAAAAGAACATTGTTAACATTACTGAAAAAATAGACAAATAAAAATGCAGACAATGGGGCTGGAGAGGTGGCACAGCAGATAAGAGCACTGGCTGCTCTTCCAGAAGTCCTAGCACCACCACATGCTGGCTCACAAACATTAGTAATTCCAGTTCCTGTGGATCTGACACCCTCTTCCGACCTCTATGAGTATCATGCATGCATGTGGTACATAGACATACAGGCAGGCAAAACATTTGTACACATTATGTGTGTGTGTGTGTGTGTGTGTGTGAGTGAGAGAGAGAGAGAGAGAGACAGAGACAGAGACAGAGACACAGAGAGAGACAGAGACAGAGAGAGAGACACACAGAGAGAGACACAGAGAGAGAGAGAGATATTTCTTCAGGTGTGATGGCAAACATCTGTAATCAAAAGTACTTGAGGACGCAGAGGCAGGAAAAGCAGGTGCTGAAGTCCATCCAGCCTGAGCACAGGACATCCTGTCTCAAAAACAAAAAAGCAAACAAACAAGATGTCATTTCAATATGTTGTGCTAGGCCAAGTGGATAACCATATGGAAAATCTTTTTTTTGTTTGTTTCTTTTATTATTCTTATTTTTCTTTTTAAACTTTTTTTTTCAATTTTGGGGAAAATCACTTATATATCTATTTGAACTTAGAAGCTTTATTCTGCAACATGAGAGGCAATACCATTGCCTCTCCACAAACTTTTAAACTGTTGTCAGGCAAGAGAGATGCTCAGCGGTTAAGAGTACTGGCTGCTCTTCCAGGAGACCCCATTTCAATTCCCAGCACCCACCTGGCAGCTCACAACTGTCTGTAACTCTAGTTCCAGGGGATTCAACACCCTCACACAGACACACATGCAAACAAAACACCAATGCACATAAAATAAAAAATAAGACAAAGTAAGTCATTACCCCAAGTTGTTATCACCCCAAGATTCCTGGTACCCCCTTTATGATCTCTGTTTAATTTTTTGCTCTCTCTCTCCCCCCCCACCCCGTATATGTGTGTGTGTGTGTGTGTGTGTGTGTGTGTGTGTGTGTGTGCTCACCTGCATGTGTGAATGTGCACATTTGTTTGCATGAATGCATTATGATTGGTCAAAGTACAATACCAGACATTGGTCCTCATCTTCCTCCTGACTTGAGATAGGGTCTTTGTTGGTTTTCTGCTGTGTATGCCAGGCTAGCTGGCCCTCAGATTTCTAGGGGTTCTTCTGTCTCTACCTCCATCTTCCTGTAGGAGTGTTGTGATGACAAAGTCTTGTTTAGCTTTTATGTGGGTTCTGGAAATTCAAATTCAGGTCCTCATGGTTATGTGGCACGTGTTTTTACACACCTCTGCCCCTTTCTTGGCAACTCAAACACACTGTCCAAAATGTTTCCTCTAGGCTGCAACTCCAGTCTTTCCAGGTCTCAAACACCTAACATCTGAATGTTCAGATTCTTCCAGCACTCAGGAGGTGGAGGCAGGCAGATCTCTGTGAGTTCAAGGCCAGCCTGATCTACAGAGCAAGCTCCACCAGGGCTACACAAAGAAACCCTGTCTCAAAAAGCCCAAACAAACCAACAAACAAATGTTCAGACTCTTTCCTCTTCTCATCCTACCTCAGGATTTCTACATCTATCTTCCTTACTTCCTCCTCTACTACATTAAGCTAGGGAATTTAATATCTTATTTTGGTTCCCTAGATGGAAATTTAAATATATATATATATATAAATATAATATATTTAATATAATATATAAATATAATAAATTTAATATATACATATAAATGTATATATGGAGAGACAGAGAGAGGAGAGAGAGAGGAGAGAGAAAGAGAGAGAATTTAAATCGTAGCTGGATATAGTGGCTCACTCTTGAAATCTCAGCACGTAAGAGGCTGAAGCAGGAGGATAGCTATGAGTTACAGTGAGTTCCATGGCATCCTAGGCAACAGAATGAGATCCTATCTCAGAAACAAACAAATAAACAAAACAAACAAAAAATAAACACTTCTGACCTTTGCAGGCACCAGGCACACCATGTGGTGCACATATATACAAGCAGGCAAAACAGTCATACACATAAAATAAATACATTTTATAAAAATAAAAAACAAAACTGGCACTGTAACTAAAAACTCGTTAAATCTCGCAATGATTAAGGCAAAGGCCTGCAAATCTATCTCAACCAGAGTTTAGCCAAGTGCGGAAAACTTTAGCAATGTTCTTAACTCCTGGTCTCTGACGCTAAACTGACAGGCCCCGCCCCTAAGGCTCCGCCCCGACAGGTCCCGCCTCCGCCAGCTGAGTAATTTCAGGCTGGGTAGTTAACTCAATTCTTTCCCCTGCTTGTTGATCACAACAGTCAACCCGGAAGCAGAATTCCAAAGTCAAAGACCACATACCTGATAAAGCACGGCCGCCAGGGGGTGTGCAAACCGCCATAATGTGGTGCAGTTCCTCTTTAAAGCGAGCCTGCGCCTCCGAAAACGAAGGTTTGCAATGTACCTTCCGGCCGCTCCCCGCGAGTGTGGAGAGGCATCCTTGCTTCTGGGAAGGGGAGAGATTCTACCCACAGAGCCACCACTGCGGAGTTTCTGTAACTGCGACGCGGGAGGCAACCTAGAGGAGAATATGGCGACGCAGCGCCGTGCCCCATGGCTGAGGGAGTGAAGCCTGACCCCCAGCTATTGTGCTTGGGTGCCAGGAGAGCAAAAGTGGCACCCCCTGTGACGTCATGGCCATGTTTCCTTGCACCAAGTTGAGAGGTTTCCAGGAACCATAACTTGACTGCAGACGATCTCCCTTTTCCAGTTTTCAGCCACGTCGAAACCCAGCGTGGTGAAACCCTTTCAGTGGAAATCTCTAACCCTTAACAGTGCAGAACAGTGGTTTATACGCTGACATGGAGCTGTGGCCGTTTAGCAAGGCAGGGAAAATTAAGGGGCCATGGAAGAGAGAGTGACCCTTTACCTGGAGTTCCCTGAGGGTCAAAAAATGTGATTCAACAAAATTCTCTGCGAACATTGCCTTACAGACGATTTTTATTAGATAGGAATATTTCAAAGAATGTTACAATAGCTGAATTGGTGGGGCACCCATAATCCCAACACTAGGAGAGCCTGAAACAGGGGGATTGCAGTGAGTTTGAGATTAGCCTGTGTGTCAGAGTGTTGCCTTGTCTCAATCCAAAAAGAAAAACTCAAGGTCTTAGGTTGCTTAGCCTTAAACTTTAACAGTGTTTATCAACTTGTGTATCATGACCCCTTTGTGGGCGTCGAACAACTCTTTTTTTTCACAAGGGTCGCCTAAAACCATCTGCATATCAGATATTTACATTGCGATTCATAACGGTAGCAAAATTACAGTTATAAAGTAGCAATGAAAGTAATATTAAGGTTGGGGGTCACCACAACATGAGGAACTGTATTAAGGGGGTGCAGCATTAGGAAGGTTGAGAACACTGACCTTAAAGTATGATTCATTGTCATTTTTTTTTTTTTTTTTTTTTTTTTTTTTTGGTTTTTCGAGACAGGGTTTCTCTGTGTAGCTTTGCGCCTTTCCTGGAACTCGCTTTGGAGACCAGGCTGGCCTCGAACTCACAGAGATCCGCCTGCCTCTGCCTCCCGAGTGCTGGGATTAAAGGCGTGCGCCGCCGCCGCCGCCG
This sequence comes from Peromyscus californicus insignis, assembly GCF_007827085.1. Lineage (NCBI taxonomy): Eukaryota > Metazoa > Chordata > Mammalia > Rodentia > Cricetidae > Peromyscus > Peromyscus californicus. Next base: position 103,418,519 of record NW_026294584.1, on the reverse strand, counting down.
CCGCCGCCGCCGCCGCCGCCACCACCACCACCACCACCACCACCACCACCACCACCACCACCGCCCGGCTCATTGTCTTTTTAATTTATTTATTTTGAAAGGTTACAGGTAGCACAAGCTGACCTGACACTTCATGGCCAATGATGCTCCACCTCCTGAGCGCTGGCAATCAGGTGTACACTGCCACACCTAGCTTCATTTGATTTTACTTTTTGAGGCAGAGTCTCACACTAGCCCAGGCTGGCCCAGGCTGGCTCAGGCTGGCCTCTGTCTCATGCCTCAGCCATCCCAGTGCTAGGATTATAGGTATAATCACCACACCTTGACACATCTTTGAGTTTAAACTTTAAGTATGCTAACTGTACCCTGTAACCTTCTGAGAATTTTGGACAATAACTAGCCTTATTTACCAGTGAAAGCATGATTTAACTTCAATGTTGCCACTATAGTAAAGGTGTCTTTGACACTTTGGACCTGACTTTTGTCATACCAGCCTGTAATCCTATTCTTAGAAACCTATTCTTAGAAATGTGATCCCATTTACAAAAAAAAAAAAAAAAAAAAGAATGAGGGAACAAAATTCCTTAGAACACTTTAAACAATGCACCTTCAAAAGTCACCCTGTGTTGAGAAACACATGACTATGTATGTAATGCTTACTGTCCTCCTAAGCATCTTTCTCTCTCCTTAAATGTCCAAGTTTAAATGTATGCTAAAAGCTTTTTTTTTCCAAGACAATGTCTGCCTATGTATCCTTGGTTGGCCCTGGAACTCACTGTGTAGACCAGGTTGGCCTCAAACTCACATAGATCCACCTGCCTCTGCCTCCCACCACCATGCTCAATCTAAAACATTTTCTTTATGAACTCCAGCTCTGCTTCATACCAAATCATCCTGAAATTCTCTCTGCAGCAAGTCAAGAAGCCTGACTTTTGGGGGGCTAGCAATATGGATGCCTGCAATGTACAAAACCCTGTGAGACCCCCCCAGCACAGCATAAATCAGGAGTGTGGGTGCACTCTTGCCATCCCAGGATGCAGGAGGATCAGGAGTTCAAGGTCATTGGTCAGCTGCATAGCAGTTTCAAGCCAACCAGGGCTACAAGAGACTCTGTCTTTAAACCAAAATGTATCGTTAGGGTCTGGAGGTGTAGTTCAGCTGGTAGAGTACTTGCCTAGCATCCGTGAAATCCCGAATATTATTCCCCCCTCACCTTACCACATAAACCAGGCATAAACTTGTAAGCCTAGCACTTGAGAGTGGAGGCAAGTAGTGAGTTTAAGATCAACCTGGGATACATGAAACTATTAAAAAAAAATTCCTGGCCAGGAATGGAGGCTCATGACTTTAATCCCAGCCTGGAGCCAGAGGCAGGTGGATCTCTGTGAGGCCAGCCTGTCTATATAGCAATCAAGTTCTAGGCTAGCCTAAGTTACATAGTCAGACCCTGACTCAAAAAATCCAATCAAATCAAAACAAAAAATCCTGGCTCCACCTGAGTGGAAGTCTCTGAAAAGATTTTGTTAAGTCACCATTTGAAATAGGGTTGAGTTGTATTCCCCTCTCTTCTCTGCCATTGACAGAACCAACTCCAAAGTGTGTGTGAGCAAAGCACAGGGAAATGTGTATGGAGAGGTCATTGTTTGTTTTTAGACAGATCCACGCAGGTAAGGATACATACGAGCTTGTGTAGCACTGTATCTCCAAGAAATGACGAACTGGTAACTGACCAATGAAAGGACAGTGTCCATCTAAGATTAACTCTGCTGAGGTTTATAAATTATGATGCTTTTGTTTGTTTTTTCAAGACAGGGTTTCTCAGTGTAGCTGTGACTGTCCTGGAACTCACTCTGTAGACCAGGCTGGCCTTAAACTCACAGAGATCCACCTAGCTCTGCCTCCCATGTGCTGTGGCCACTGCCACCACCACCCAGGAGGGATCCAGTTCTTTTTTTTTTTTTTTTTTTTTTTTTTGGTTTTTCGAGATAGGGTTTCTCTGTGTAGCTTTGCGCCTTTCCTGGGACTCACTTGGTAGCCCAGGCTGGCCTCGAACTCACAGAGATCCGCCTGGCTCTGCCTCCCGAGTGCTGGGATTAAAGGCGTCTGCCACCACCGCCCGGTGGGATCCAGTTCTTAACACTGGGTCATCTCACCTCTGTCTGATTTGTCCATTTGAGAGTTGCTGTTTACCTTAAATTGCAGGATGTCAGATCTGGCAGATAAACATCCTGTGAGGGAAATGGACATTGGCCTCTGAGCCAGCACTTGCCTTTCCAGCAAAAGGAGTTTCCTCAGCACCAGACTGGTGGTTGTAGACCCCACCCCACCCCGCAGCAGCAACTCCTTTGACTCCTCAGACTGAGTCCCTCAGCTCTGGCCTCGCAGCCTGAAGATACAGACACGTTGAAGGTAAAGCTCCCTTTCCTGTTTCATCATCTTTCCTGCCTGCTTTTCGTTCAGGGTGAGTAGCAAAATCTAGTCAGTTAGCATCCTCTAAGGCTAGCTTTTCTTCTGGGATTCTAGACATAGACCCAACACATCTGAAAAGATCAATGATACGGTTTGCAGGGATAAAATTTTCAAGGTTGATAGGTATTACCAGCTGCCAGGAATACAATTCCGAGTGACCGCCTGAGCCCTCTTGGAAGTCACATGTAGTTATTTTGGGGGAGATAGAGAATGAGCAGGGGCATGAAGATCTATCTACCTGTCAGCCACACCCCTGCCTTTCTACTGTCCACACTCCTGTGGCTTTTCAGGTGGCATGTGCTTTGGGTTTAGTATTACAAAAAGCGGGTAGCATTAAGTTAGAGTCGGAGCCCAGCTCAGACTTAAAATCATTTGGAAAGATATTTTCAGTGTTTAAAAAAACAAAGTAGCGGGGTTGGGGATTTAGCTCAGTGGTAGAACGCTTGCCTACCAAGTGCAAGGCCCTGGGTTCAGTCCTCCCTGGGTTCAGTCCTCAGCTCCAAAAAATAAATAAATAAAATAAAAAAGTAAAAATAAAAATAAAAAAAAAGATAAGCCCCTCCTTCCACAAAGAAAGAGAAAACTCAAATATATAAATATAGGGCTGGGCGGTGGTGGCGCACGCCTTTAATCCCAGCACTCGGGAGGCAGAGCCAGGCGGATCTCTGTGAGTTCGAGGCCAGCCTGGGCTACCAAGTGAGTCCCAGGAAAGGCGCAAAGCTACACAGAGAAACCCTTTCTCGAAAAACCAAAAAAAAAAAAATATATATATATATATATATATATATAAATATAAATATAAATATAATGTCATCAGCCAAGCCACTTGATACCTGTACCAAGTACTTGATAAGTATTAGCTGTGTGTTGTCCCAGAACAATACTTCATAGCTTGAGACAGCGCAGTTTCGCCTCTGAGTTTCTTGGGGGCTTAAAATGTTAGTTCTGTAGTCATCTTAGAGGACACATAGGACACTAGGAAGAATTCGGCTTCATCCTATGTATCCTTTAGTAGGTTACTTAACCTTTTCTAACTTTAGCCCCATCCTAAGGTGAAAATTGCAAACCTCTTTCAAGGGTAACAGTGAAAATTATTACAAGTAATTTATATAACCAGGTATGGGGGTTCACATCTGTAATCCCAGCTGAGCCAGGAAGAGCTCAAGTTTGAGGATAGCCTGGGCTATATAATGAGACGCTGCCTCAAACAAAACAGAACAGAAGAGAACAAAGCCCCCTTGCCAGTCACCCCCAACACTGCTTCAGGTTTGGTGGCAGACTGCTTCACCTGCTGGCCCTTCTGACTGATTTGAAAAAGGAATGTGCACCCAGTGGGTGGTAATTCCAGCACTCGGGAGGCAGAGGCAGGCAGAGTTTGAGGCCAGCCTGGTCTGCAGACTGAGTTTCAGGACAGCCGTGTGTCTGAGGCTCATCTTCATCCTTTCTTTCCCCTCTTTTCTTTTCTTCCCAGAGACTACCCAGCTGTCCTGAAACTCAAACTCACTTGGTTAGCCAAGGATGACTCCGAACTCTCTCTCTTCTTTTTGTTTTGTTTTGTTTTGTTTTGTTTTTCGAGACAGGGTTTCTCTGTGAAGCCCTGGCTGTCCATCCTGGAACTCACTCCATAGACCAGGCTGGCCATGAACAATTTTAAACTCTTGACCTTCCTGCCCTACCCCCACCCTACCCCCAAATCTGAAGTGCTGAGTATACAGTCATGCACCACCACACCAGGCTCTTATCTTCATACTTTACTATGAATTGGTCTTGGATACATTTTAAAATATATTTAATTATTGCAAAATACACACAACACAAAGCTTAGCATCTTACCCTTCTGAAGTGCGTAGACCAATAAAGTACACTCACAGTATTTCGTAAGCCACCACCAGGACTTTCTTCATCTTGCATAACTGAACTGAAAGTATACCACGAAGCAGTAATTCCTCAATTTGCTCCAACCAGCATCCTACTTTTTTGTGTCTCTGAACTTCACTGTTCTATATAGCTCATTTTGATGGGAACTTAGAATATTTATTCTTGTATATCTGGTTTATTTAATTCAGCCCAGTGTTTTCAACATCTCAAGCATGTTTTCAGGACACAACCGAACTTCATTTCTCTTTCTTCTGAATAATCTATTGTATTTATAGAGTACATTTATCCATTCACCTGTTAATGAACATTTGGATAACTTCCACTGTACAGCTATCAGCATTAAACTCGCTATAAATATGGGTTGCAGACATACTTTAATACGAGGAAATTCTGATAGGACCAGAGACAGTTGATTACATTTTATATTTGACTAAATAATTCTGCTATTGTAAAAAACTGCTATGTGCCCCAGGCAGTGGTGGCACATGCCTTTAATCTCAGCACTCAGGTGGCAGCGGCAGGTGGATTTCTGTGAGTTCAAGGCAAGCCTGGTCTCCAGAGGGAGTTCCAGGACAGCCAGGACTGTTATACAAACAAACAATAAATAACGAAGCAACAACCAAAGAGCTACTATGTTTTATGTTTTCAGGCAATAGGAAGTTCTTAGAAGTTTCTTTTGTGATTTGTTTGAGTTGGTTTGATTTTTAGGTTTTGCTTTTTTTGTTTTGTTTTTGTTTGTTCATTTTGTTTTGTTTTGTTTTGTTTTGTTTGATACAGGGTCTCACGTACTGCAGGTTGGCCTCCAACTTGCTTTATAGTTCAGATCGGCTTCAAACTCCCAGTGTAGCTGAAGATGACTTTTAGCTTCTTATCCTCCTACCTCCACCTCCCAAGTACTGGGATCACACCACTTATGACTATTCAAATTTGTTTTATTAGCTCGGGCTGTCCTGGAACTTGCTATGTAGCCCACGCTGGTATCAAACTCATGATCTTTCCACTTTAACTTTTTTTTTTTTCTTTTGGTCTTTTTGAGACAGAGTCTCTCTGTGTAGCCCTGGCTGTCCTGGAACTGGCTCTGTAGACCAGGCTGGCCTCGAACTCAGACATCCACCTGCTTCTGCCTCCCGAGTGCTGGATCAAAGGCGTGCGCCACCACCTTTGATCCTGGCCTACTATAACATCTTGAGTACTAGGATTGCAGGTGTGTGCCAGAAGCTATTTTTGTTTTGTTTTAAACAGTTTCTCATAGCGCATCACAAGCCATGACAGCCCTGTAAGGAGACACAGGTTTAAGATTCTGTGACAGCATTGGTCTTCCTTTTTACCCTAAAGCAGCAGACATTAGGGAGCTTGTCTACAGTTTTATTTAGCAATGGCATTGAGGTGTAAGAACTCAAAGATAGAAATCAAAGACTTTAAAAAAAATAAATGACAGTTAAACAGTCAGAAGCGCCTACAACTTTATTCATATGTGAAATGTGGATTATTACAGGATTCATCTGACAGGGTCATGCTGTGTAGTGAAGAGCCCATCTAGGCAGCAGTCAGTGTTGTATTTGATGGTAAGTGTGTGGACATGGTAATGTTTATAATAAATGGGATAGTCTGAGTGTATCCGCAGCATTTCATATGAGGAAGTCCTGATTCCAAGGCCTTGGCATTGGTTAGCACACATGTACGAAGCAACCATGATTAAGATTAGTGTCCTCATAAAAGGGAAGAAGGAGCTAGCTGACCATATCCACCATGACGGGCACAGCAGAAGAGTTCCATCCAGTGAGCCAAGAGCAGCAGACCTTCACTGGAAACGGCATCTGCTGGATTTGATCTTGGATTAGCAGCCTCTACGATTGGGGAAAATGACATTCAGCTCAAATGTGATCTATGTATGGTGTTTATTGTTGTAGCTCAAATGGATTAAGATAACTTCTGACCGATTTTATTTCTTTACATTGATTTACTTATTTGCACATTTATGCCACAGCCTAAGTTTGAAGGTGAGGGGACAGCTTCTGGGATTGGTTCTCTCCTTCCACTGTGTAGGACAGCGGGACTGAACTTAGTTCATCAGGTTTGGTGGCAGGCTGCTTTACCTGCTGACTCTTCTGACTGATTTTAAAAGTAATGCGCTCTGGGTGGGTGGTAATTCCTGCACTTGGGAGGCAGAGGGAGGCAGATTTTTGAGGCCAGCCTGGTCTACCAAGTGAGTTCAGGATAGCCAGAGCCACACAGAGAAACTCTGTATTGAAAAACTAAAAAGAAAGAAGGAGAGCTGGAGAGATGGCTCAGCGGTTAAGAGCACTGGCTGTTCTTCCAGAGGTCCTGAGTTCAATTCCCAGCAACCACATGGTGGCTCACAACCATCTGTAATGAGATCTGGTGCCCTCTTCTGGCCTGCAGTCGTACACGCAGGCAGAACATTGTATACATAATTGATAAATAAATCTTTAAAAAAAAAAAAAAAAAAAAAAAAAAAAAAAAAAAAAAAAAAAAGAAAGAAGGAATGCACTAAACTGGGCAAGGCATATACGAGTGATCACAACTATACAGGAAGCTGAAGCAGGACAATACTAAGTTAAAAGCCAACTTGGGCAACACAGTGAGACTCTGATACTGGGGTCATCTTTTTGTACACTACGTGAAGATGTATCTCTATCCTTCCTCACCTGCCTAAGGCACCTTTGGATAAGTTTAATAAAGAGCTGAACGTCCAATAGCTAGGCAGGAGAGGATAGGTGGGACTTCCAAGGAGAGATAGGAACTATGGGAAAGAATCTGAGGCCGGGAGATTTCGTCAGCCAGACATAGATGGAGGAGAGGTAACGAGCCACATGGCAGAACATAGATGAATATAAATGGGTTAATTCAAGTTTTAAGAGCTACTGGGAACAAGCCTAAGCAAAGGCCAAGCTTTCATAATTAACAAGAAGTCTCAGTGTCAGTATTCAGGAGCTGGTGGTCCAAAGAAAGACCTACTATATTTGCCTCATACACTCGGCCTCAAAATAAAGTAAAAAGGAAGTGGGAGGGGAGCTGGGGCTATAGTAGAGTTCAGTGGTAGAGCATTGCCTAGCGTGAGACCCTTGGTTTAGGAGAGTCCAGAGTTCAAGGGAGCCTGAACTTACGGTGAACAGGATGACTTGTCAAGAAATAAAGAAAAACACGGCAGCAGGCAGACCTCTGTGAACTGGAGGCCACCCTGGTCTATATAGCAAGTTCCAGGTTAGCCAGAGCTACATAGTGAGACCTTGTCAAAAGCCAACAAACAAAAAATTTTAAACCAGATGTGGTGGAACATTTTTTGATCACAGCACTCACAAAGTAAAGGCTCGCAGATCTCTGAGAGTTCTAGGATAGCCAGGGCTTCATAGTGAGACTCCATCTTAAAAAAAAAAAAAAAAAAAAAAGAGGAAGAAAAGACAGAATATACTACTAGGCAGGTATAACCATGCTTGTAGTCCCAACAATTGGAAGATGGGGACAGGATGACCAAATACTCAAGGTCTTCCTCAGTTACTGAGTAAGTTTGAGGCTGCATGAAGTTCTGTCTTAAAACACACACAAAATTAAAACACCATCAAAATGCCATGTAAAATAGAATACAACTTTCAAAAAATGAATATAGAAAATAATTGATACTAAAATAATAAATGTGGCTCTCTCCAGGAAGCAGAACTACACAGTTTCCTCAAGATGGTTCCTTACCTCTTTTCTCTGTTGTTTTGAGCATGTCTTGGTTTAATAAATATGGATAAAAAGTAAATAGTTTTTTTAAAAAAATCTTATTCAGGCCTGGTGCCAAAGGACTGCAATCCTAGCTGCTCAGTAGGCTGAGACAGGAGGATCACAAGGTCTAGGGCAGCCTGGACAATTTAGAGTGTGTGCTTGTGGTGATATACTGCGTACCTTAATAAAATTTACCTGAAGATCAGAGGACAGAACAAGCCACTAGATTAGACACAGAGGCCAGGCAGTGGTGGCACACACCTTTAATAACAGTACTGGGAAGCACACATGCCTTTAATCCAGGAAGTGATGGCTGGGTGGAGAAAGGTATATAAGGTGTGAGGAGACAGGAACTAAAGGCTTTTCAGCTGAGGAACACCTTTTGGCTAGAGGCCTTTCAGCTAGAAAGCCTTTTCAGGTTGAGGAGTTGGTGAGGTAAGAGGTGGGGTGGCTGTGGCTTGTTCCTTTGTCTCTCTGATCTTTCAGCATATACCCCAATATCTGGTACCAGGTTTTTTTTTATTACAAGACCATTTAGCAATTCAAGGTACATGTGGTAGTTTGAATGAGAATGGCGCTCATAGACTCTTATTTTTAAATGTTTGATCCCCAGTTGGTGGAACTGTTTGGAAAGGATTAGGAGGTGTAGCCTTTTGGGAAGAGGTGTGTCCATTGGGGGCAGGCTTTGAGGTTTCAAAAAACTCATGTTATTCCCAGCCTCTCTCTCTTTCTCTCTCTCTCTTCCTCTCTGTCTGTATCTAATTTGTGAATCAAAATGTCTCTGTTGCCATGCCTTTGATCTGCCATCATGGACTCTGACCCTCTGCAGCTATAAGCCCTAAATAAAATGTTTTCTTTTATAAGTTGCCTTGGACATAGTGTTTTATCATAGCAACAGAAAAATAATTAAGATAGTGAGAACTTGTCTCAAAATAAAAAGATGAGGTGATGGGGGTATGGGGGTGGTGGGGGTGGTGGGGGTGATAATGTGTAACAAGCTTTCTCATCAGACTTTCTTTTGGGACTGCCATCCTCCAACTGATGACATGGAGACATTATTAATTATGAAAGCTTGGCTCAGTTTAGGCTTATTTCAAACTAACTCTTATAACTTAAATTAGCCAGTTTTTATTAGTCTACATTTTGCCACGTGGCATTTTACCTCTCCTCCATTCTGTATGTCTGACTCACTCTGTGTCTTGTGGGCGTCTCCTGCTATGCCATATTCTAACCCTGACTTCCTCTCTCTACCTGGAAGTCCTGCCTATTCTCTCCTGCCTAGCTATTGGCCATTCAGCTCTTTATTAAACCAGTCACAAGGCACCTTAGGCAAAGACACATCTTCACAGTGTACAAAAAGGTTATTCCATGACAAGAGTGCACATCTTTAATCCCAGCACTTGGGAGGCAGAGGCAGGGGTTCCAGTCTAACCAGTGCTACATAACAAGACCCTATCTCAAAAAAGAAGTAAGGTGGGATAGGGGGAGAGGAGGTGCTGGGATATAGCTTAGTGGTAGAGCACTTCACTAGCACACATGAAGCCCTGGGTTCAATCCTTAAAACCCCTAATACTACTAATTAAAAAAAAACACATAAATATCTTCAGCCTAATAATTACCCAGAGACATATGAAGACTTCCTGGTTGACTCTGTCTAAATGAGCCTAGCCTCATCGAAGAGAATGACATTGGAAGAAGAGTAGTACATTTCGGGGAAGCAGTACAATGCACCTCGACCTCAAATGGATGCTCTCTCAAAGTTGTTAAAATCCCACTGTAGAATCAAGTTATGTGTTTAGAATACTAGTTCAAGGTGGCAAGTTCCTCAGCTGTCAGAGACCAAACATGGACCATGGAAAAGTACTAACTAAGCCAGAGAACAAGCCCCTACCCTAAACCGGATGCCCCCAAAGATAAAGAACAGGTCAGGCAGGTCAGGTAGCATAGCAACAGAACAATGGGCCCTGACCAGTGACCTTACCACCTAGCAGCCTCACGACTTGCACGACTTGCACGTAGCCCTTCACCTGCACGTATGGCACGTTGTGCACCCCTTCCCTCCTTCCTGCCCCCTCTCATGCTATATAAGCCTTGCTGAGGAGAATAAAATTTGCAGCTTGATCAGAACACACTGTCTTGCTGTCGTCCTTTTGTGTCTCCCCCGTCCCTCTCATTCTCTCCCACAGGTGGGTCGCCCCCGTTGACACCCCGCTGGCCGGGGCACTCAGCAATCATGGAACACAAACCTCTAAGTTCTGGGCATCAGCTGTTCTGTCAGGAAGTATCCATCCCTGTACTGAACTTCCTGAGGTTGTACTTGCTCACTCACTCTTGGAAGCCTGACATACTTTTGTAATGCTCTTGCCACAGGAAGGTCTTCCCTCAGCTGGAGCTCCAATCTGAACCTCTCTTTTCTTCCGCAGAGTGGTGCTGACATTTCTATCCAGCCCCAGGCAGGTGTTGAGGGACTTTCCAACTACCACGAGGAAGCCTCCAGCCTGTCCTTTCAGACCTCTTCCCAAGTCCCTGACCCAAACATCACCTGTCTCTCAGTCTGGTTGGTTGTCCCATCATTGAGATGCACCATTTCCATTATGTGCCCATAGATTACTTGTTATCCAGAACCATAGTATATATGCCAAAACAACTAACAAGGAGCTGAAGAGAGAGATAGGAGCACTTGCTGTTCTTGCAAAAGACCTGAGTTCAGTTCTCAGCACCTGCAATTGTCTGTATGTGGTTCAGAAGCACCTGGTTCCAGAGAATGGGATACCCTCTTCTGATCTCCATGGGCACAAGGCACACACACACACACACACACACACACACACACACACACACACACCACATACAAAATACTCGTGCACACAAACAAGGGCTTGGTCATTCCATTCTGTAAAAGAAATTTGGATCTATCCTTTTATCATTTAATAGAAAATTCAATACATGAAGAGGGTATGCTCAACAGTACAGCACTTGCCAAGTACACACAAGGCCCTGGGTTCGTCCCCAGCATCTCAAACTCAGGCTGTGGTTCCTCAACCAGACACACATTTCATCATCTTTCTCATTAATTGAGAGGTCACCATGGAGTCACTTGAGACCAATGCCACTTTTATGCTCAGTCTTCCTTATCCTGTGGCTTTCATCTTTCAACTGTCCCCTCAATTCAAAGATGATTGTGACACTTCCCCATCACTGCCCAGTTTCAGACAGGATGAAGGGGGATACAAAGCCACCAACTGTACTTTCTGGTTTAGTCAGTTCTTCCTTGGTGAAAATTTCAAGGAAGCACACCCATCAGCTTCTACTTCCACTCTGTCACCTGGCCACTTGCTCCCTGCACGGAACACTGAAAGAAGTAGTTTTCATTTTATTATTATTATTCTATGTGTGTATGTGTGTGTTACCTGTGTGTATGTCTATGCACTGCGAGCATGCTGGTACCCATAGAGGCAAGAAGAGGACATCAGAACTGCAGTTACACATAGTTGTAAGTGCCTTGTGGGTGCTGGGAATTGAGGTCCGGTCCTCTGGAAGAGCAGCCAGTGCTGTTAACCAATCAGTACCTCTCCAGCCTGAAGACATAGTTCTTTTTTTTTTTTTTTCTTTTGGTTTTTCGAGACAGGGTTTCTCTGTGTAGTCCTGACTGTCCTGGAACTCACTTTGTAGACCAGGCTGGCCTTGAACTCACAGAGATCCACCTGCCTCTGCCTTCTGAGTGCTGGGATTAAAGGCGTGCGCCACCGCCACTAGCACCACCCATCATGTAGTTCTTTTTTTTTTTTTTTTTTTTGAGACACGATTTCCTGCAGCCCAGGCTGTCTCTACCTCCGGAGTGCTGGGATCACAGGTGTGAGCCACCTTGCTCAGTTTTAACCACAGTTGGGGATATTATTTTAAGGTGTGTTACTTTTGTTTGTGTTGCATTTGTTTAACGCTGTGAAGCTGTAATACTGTGCTTGTCTAAAACACTGACCAGTGTAATAAAAAGCTGAAAGGCCAGTAGCAAGGCAGGAGAAAGGATAGGCAGGGCTGGCAGGCAGAGAGAATATATAGAAGGAGAAATCTGGGAGGAGAGGAAGAAGTAGGCAGAGAAGGAGGAGGAAGACTCCAGGGGCCAGCCATCCAGCTACACAGCAAGCCATAGAGTAAGAATAAGATTTACAGAAGTAAGAGAACGGGAAAGCCCAGAGGCAAAAGGTAGATGGGATAATTTAAGTTAAGGAAAGCTGGCAAGAAACACTCCAAGCTAAGGCCAGGCATTTATAGGTAATAATAAGACTCTGTGTGATTTATTTGGGAGTTGGGTGTTGGGTCCCCCCCACCAAAAGAGTAAAAACAAACAGCAACCTTCCTCTTTTTTATTCTGCCTCAAATTTATTTGTAAAAACAGTACAGAACACCAGCCATCTTCAAATGGTGAGGGGACTGGGGATGGAGTCACACCAGTCTGTCTTACAATGGTAGATAGAGGCCTTCACTGTGGGACCTTCACGGGAGCCTTCACGGGAGCTGGGAATCTTTAGGAGTCTGAGCAAGAAAAGGAACTGAAGCCCGGCCTTGGGCCAGAGCCCCAGCCTCCACCTTGGTATGGGCTTCTTCTTCTTTGCTTGGCAAAGCCACAAGTCAGCGTCCTAAGCTTGCTGAGAGCCATGAGACAAGTTGGTAGAGCTTGTGGCTGAGTCCCTTTAGCAACCTGGGTTTGGCGTCCCCAGGCTTCCCAGAGGCCTTGGCCATGCGCACACTCACCATCTTCCCAGTCCAGGTCCTTCTGTGCTTCTTGGCAAAGCACATTTCCCTGGAATCAATGTCCTTCAGAGATTCCTTTCTTTGTCACCTGCGTTTCTTGATGCCATTTCTCTGCCATTCTGGGGTTGGCTCATGGGGCTTGACCTCACTAAAGATCCCGAAGGTTAAGAAAGTATTTGAAGCCAGGCACTGGGGGCGCACACCTTTAATCCCAGCACTTGGGAGGCAGACCTTGTCTTGAAAAAAACAAAAAAAAAACAAAAAAAAAAAAAGAAAGAAAGAACGTATTTGAGAGGTGGACATTAGACAGTGACAAATCCATGTTCTTAAAAAGTGCACCTCTTCCTCATTTTCAAGTTTGTGACCTACAAGTTGCTCGAGCAGGCAGAACCCCTATTTCAGATAAAAACTGAGTTTTGGGGAGCAGGGAGATGGCTCAGTTGGTAAGATATCTGCCATACACGCACAAGGACCTGTTCTGGTTTGCGTTCTGTTGCTGTGGTAAACACTGTGACCAAAAGCAACTTAGGGAAATGGTTTGTTTCACTTTACATTTCTAGATAACAGTCCCTCACTGAGGGAAGTCAGAGCGGGAACCTGGAGCAGAAACCCAGGAGGAAGGCTACTTATTGGCTCCCTCTCTGGCTCTTACTCAGCTAGCTTGCTTATACAGCTCAGGTTACCTGCTTTGGAGTGATGTTTCCCACAGTAGCCTGGGCCTCCCACATCCATGATCAGGCATGACAGTCTCTCATAGACAGGATCACTGGCCAGTCTGATTGAGGCAATGCTCCACTGGAGGTTCTTTGTTTGCAGGTGATTGATTATAGGTGGGGACTTTTGTCATACAGGTTTTAGTGTCAAGTTGACACTAACACTAACCAGGACAGGACCTGAGTTTGAATTCCTAGCATACATGTAAAAGTGAGGCATGGTGGTTAACCCCTATAACCTTAGCTCCTAGAGGAAATGGGAGGGACAGATGTAATAGGTCCGAGACCTTCATAGGCCCCAGCTCTTAGCACAACTGACTCCATGATGGAAGTACCATTCACACCATAAAACTTAGCATGTAGACAGCACCACCTGCCAAAATGAAAACAAAGACCTAATCCATCAAAGTCCGTAGTTCTGGGAAAGTCTCTAAATGTACTAACCTTGCCTTTTGGCTTCTGTAGTTCTGCTCTGGCTAATTATTCTAACTGAGGTATGTCAACCCAGAATATGGTTTTTGTACTTAAAGGCTCACCCTGAGAAAGGCTCCATTGTGACCTTGAACACCTACTGTCACCACCAGCTGGCTAATAAACACTTTCTATTGGCTTAAACCAGTGTCCAAGTAATATTCTTTGGTGAATACTCCAAAACACAGAGACAGACAGATTTCCCAGAGCTTGACAACCTGAGTTCAATCCCCAGCGCCCACATGGAGGAGAGAACTGACTCCATAAGTTAACACACACGTGCACAAGCCATGGCATGTGCATGCCTCCTCCCACACAAATAAATAGATGAAAAAATGTTAAAGAAGATATGTAACACGAATTGCTGTATGGTCTTATTAATAAAAAACCCAGAGCCAGATATTGAGGTAAAAGCTGAAAGATCAGAGGAATAGTACAAGCCAGCCACAAGTCCTTACTGCTAGGAAATTCTCAGCCCAAGAGAGCTACTTCCTGTATACTCACGCTTTATATTCCTTTCTGTACCCTGCCATCTTACTTCCTCTTTCCGCCCAGTTACATCACTTCCTCTTTCTGCCCAGCTCTATCACTTCTTGTCTGTCTGTACAGACCTCCAGACCTCTTTGGTTAACTAGTGCTGGGATTAAAGGTGTGTGCCACCACACCTGGCTCTGTTCCCAGTGTGGCTGTGAATTCTCAGAGATCCAGACGAATCTCTGCCTCCCAAATGCTAGGATCAAAGGTGTGTGCTACCATGTCTGACCTTTGTCCTCTGATCCCCAGGCAAGCTTTATTTGTTAGAGCACAAATAAAATATCATCACAAAGATACCAGTGTTGAATTCTGCCCTCTATGTGAACAGACACATATTTGCATGTGCACTACCATACACATCCAGCATACACACACACACACACACACACACACACACACACACACACACACACACACACAACTGATAGCTTTGGTGCTACTGCGTGTTTACCATGTGTGAGACCCAATGTTTGATACCCAATACCACCAAGACTAACTGAGGGGCTCATTCAAATGTAAATGATCAAGACCTTGCCTTGTGCCTTTGCACATTTTCTCATCTCTCTATAAAATGAGTAATTTCTAAAGATTTAACTTACAATTCTGGAGGCTGGGAACCAGGAGCCTGGAGCATACCTGGTAAGTGCCTTCATGCTGTGTCATCCAATGGCAGAAAGCAGAAGGACAAGAGGGGGCCAGTCTGCTTTGGTTTCCAGCAAATTCACTCTCTGTAACTAATTACTGTGCAGTACTTCATCACTCCATTCCTGGGCCAGAGCCCTTTTGACCCAGATAATACCTGTTGCACAACCAACCTTGAACTTTGGGAGCCATATTCAAACCCCAGAGCCTTCCTAGAGTATATATTCTCCTGAAGTGGCACAGTGAGATAACAATAATCAGAAGTTATAGGTCCTAAGAAGGAAAAAGAGCAGAATTGGGGGGACGGAGGTGGCCTCATTAGGATGGTCAGATTATTGGGAACCTGAAGAGATGCTCATGGCAGAAGGAACATCAAGTACTCGCTCCCTGATAAGGAATGTGCTTGGCATGCTTGAGGAACAGCATGTTATGGCCAGGTGCCTGGAACTGGGTGAAATCAGAGAAGGGGTATAAGGTAGAGCAAGTTGAGCCCCGGGGGATGGGGCAGGGGATAGAAGCAGGAGGTGGCATTTAAAAGCTGAGAAGCCTCTATGGATCTCTGAGCAGAATGACATTTCCCAGACACTGTTCTAATTTAATAGGTTATAAGAGCCACCAGAACCCTAACCAAAAGAACAAAACTGTCAAACTTGTAGAAGAAAACTCACGAGACCCAGGGAAGCACTTGCTGACATCTATCAGTTAGTGTGGAGCATATTATAGAGGATACTATTAAACAGCAACATGGAAGATAGCATGGGGTGCAGTTTGGAGAGAGGGTACAGAGCTTCCTCACCATCTCCAGGCAGGTATGCAACCCTCCAGGACTCCTGAACAGTCAGCACTAGGCACTCTACAGACCCATTCTTTGGGTTTTCGGGGCAGCATCTTTATGTATCCATGGTGTATCACATCACAGGCTATTGATGATCATTACCATCTTCATCTTCTGCAAGAGTTGTTTATTAGAACAAAAGATGCTCATCCTAGCCCGGTGTGCTGGGACACTCCTTCAATCCTAGCACTGGGGAGGCAGAGGCAGGTGGATCTCTGAGTTCGAGGCCAGACTGGTCTACCAAGTGAATTCCAAGAGACAGCCAGGACTACATAGAAAAACCCTGTCTTAATTTAAAAAAAAAAAAGACTCTTATCACCAAAGAAGTTCTAAGGGATTGAAGAGGCCTGATATCAGAGTTGTGGGGTCCAAACTGAAGCAAGTACTCCTACCACTCAAGAAATTAAAGCGATTTCCCAGAATCCTAAACCACAGTTTGGAGGCAGGAAGCAATTGTGTATATTTCTTTTTTAAAGTTTTAAATTAACTTTATTTTATTTGTATGAATGTTTTGCCTGCATGCCTGTCTGTGCACTACTTGAAATTCCAGGTGCACTTAGAGGCCAGAAGAGGGCACCAGATGCTCTGGAACTGGAGCTACAGAGGGTTTTGAGCCACCAGCTGGATGCTGGGAACTGAACCTGGGTCCTCTTGAAGAGCAGCCAATAGTTGTTGTTGGGGGATATTCCATCACACTGTGAGCCCTGAGTTTGCATTTTCATTAATTGAATAAAATTAACCTTGGGTCAGGAGACTGAGTTAGCAATTAGTTGACAGAAAGTAATCATAGAGGATCAGAGGCCGTCGGGAAAGATAGACACAGGAAGTAGTAAGGATAGATTTGGCGTGGCCCGCACTGCCCAGGTCTTGAAAAGACATTTGTAAAGGCATATTTGCACAGCGTTATTCATAGTAGCCAAATGGTAAAAAACAAATGTTCACCAGTGGATGAATAGCTAAACAAAACATCGTATTTATTGAACCCGAGAAAGTCTTCGTTGAGAGTAGTGTCACATGCTTATAACCCCAGCATGTAGGAGGCTGGGGGTGCAGGAGGCCATCACAAGTTGAAAGCTAGCCTGGTCCACCTTAGTGAATCCGTGTTGTTTTTATATAAACCTCAAAGGCTTGATTTTACCAATAAAGACTTTTTTTTAAAATTTTACCAATAAAGATTTTCCCAATAAAGCAGGATGAAAGCCTGCTAGCTCAGAGAGGCAGAGCAAGAACCCAGCTAACCTTCCTCCTCCACCGTTGTCCCAGAAAAAAAGGCCTTTTTCAAATTACTCCATCTCAAACAAAACTCCTCAAATTCAATGTCCCTCCCTCTTCTTCCTGTGCATCTCTCTATCTGTCCTCCTGACTCCCTCTTACTCTCTCTGTTTTTTTTTTTTTTTCCTGTCAACTGGTTTCTTGTTCCAACTGTTGACCTATGGTGGACTTTATTTAATCCTGTTTATAATAAGCAGAAGCTCTTAGATTAAAGGTGTGTGCAAGAGCTGGGCCACACCACAACTTTTTGCAGTAACTAATGCAATCTTGGGGTTCACAGTGTGATCAAACATCCTCAAGAAATCTGAGTCTAGCCAAGATGACAAGAAATTCTGTTTCATTTCTCACTCCCTCTCCCCCTCCAAAAAAAAGAAAAAGAAAAAGAAAGAAAAAAAGAAAGGGGGTGGGGATTTAGCTCAGTGGTAGAGTGCTTGCCTAGCAAGCACAAGGCCCTGGGTTCGGTCCTCAGCTCCAGGAAAAAAAAGAAAGAGAGAGAGAAAGAGAAAGAAAGAAAGAAAGAAAGAAAGAAAGAAAGAAGAAAGAGAGAGAGAGGGAGGGAGGGAGGGAGGGAGAGGGAGAGAGAGAGAGAGAGAGAGAGAGAGAGAGAGAGAGAGAGAGAGAGAAAGAAAGAAAGAAAGAAAGAAAGAAAGAAAGAAAGAGAATATGAGAAAGTTTTCTTTTTTTCTTTTTTTTTTTTTTTTGGTTTTTCGAGACAGGGTTTCTCTGTGTAGCTTTGCACCTTTTCCTGGAACTCACTTGGTAGCCCAGGCTGGCCTCGAACTCACAGAGATCCGCCTGGCTCTGGCTCTGCCTCCCGAGTGCTGGGATTAAAGGCGTGCGCCACCATCGCCCGGCGAGAAAGTTTTCTAAAGGAAGGAAACTTTGAGGTACTCCATTTGTAGAGTGTCTGTCTAACATGCACAAGACCTGAGTTCAGTCCCAGCACTGCATAAACTGGGTGTAGTGATGGACTGGAGAGATGAAGGCAGAAAGATCCAGAGTTCAGGGTCACTCTCTCTCTCTCTCTTTTTTTTTTCAAGACAGGGTTTCTCTATGTAGCCCTGGCTGTCCTGGAACTCACTCTGTAGACCAGGCTGACCTCAAACTCAGAGATCCACCTGCCTCTGCCTCCTGAGTACTGGGATTAATGTCATTCACCACTCACCTCCCAGGTCTAAATTTAAATATTTTAACGTTACTTTAAAAATTAAATTGCAAGGCTGCATATGGCGATATAAACCTGATGCCCTGACACAATCAGGGCATAATCATATCACACACTGGGATAATAATTAAGCAGGTAGAGAATTGTTCAAGTTAACAGTAGGCCCTCTTTATAAGCACCTCCTTCCAGGGGTGTGTGTGTGTGTGTGCATACATGTGTGCAAGTGCACATGTGTGCATGTGAAGGTCAGAGGAAAATCTCAGTTTAATTCTTCAGGTGCCACCTTGTCTTTGAAAGGTATCTCTCAGTGGCTGGGAAATCTCCAAATAGGCTCAGCTGTGTGCCCAGGTTGTCCCAGGGGCTTGCATGTCTCTGATTCCTCAATGTAGGAATCACACAGGTATGAACCACCAAGCTTTGCTTTAAGTAAGCGTCTTACTTTGTTTTGGTGTTTTGGGGGTTATTGAAACAGAGTCTCTCTATGTACTCTGGGATATCCTAGAACTCACTATGTAGACCAAGCTGGCCTCAAACTCACAGAGATCCTCCTGCCTCTGCCCGCTAGGTGCTAGGATTAAAAGTGTGCCCCACCATGTCTGCCTAGGGTCTCACTTCATAACCCAGACTGGTCTCAGACTTGTGCCTCTGCCTCCTAAATGCTGGGATAACAGGCATGAGCCACCACACACAGCCTGGCTTAAGTACTACCTACTTCTTCTACCCCTGCCGTGTGTGTGTGTGTGTGTGTGTGTGTGTGTGTGTGTGTGTGTGTGTGTGTGTGTGTGGTGTGCATATGTGTGTTCATTCCCATGTAAGCACATGCCTGTGGAGGACAGAGGTTGATGTTCAGAGTATTCCCAAGTCTCTCTCTATTAACCGAGGGAAGGTCTCTTACTGAATCCAGAGCCCTCTGATTTCTGTAATCTAACTAGCCATCATGGTGGGCTGTGGCATTAAGTACACAGGGGTTTGGTTTCACAGCGATAGATCTGTGATCTGATACAATCATTTGGCCCAGTATCCGCTTGAACTAATGGCTGGAACTTCTGGAACTCCATCCTCCCAGAGGTTGCCAGCAGGTAGCATCTCCTGAAGTCTCCATCCCCCGCCCCACCACTGCATTGCTCTCCTTTCCAGCTCTTGGAAGATAGAGGACAGGACCTAGCCTTGTGCTGCCTCCTTATATGTTGCCTCAGGAAAGGAGACACGTGTGTCCCTGGGTGTGTCATGTCTCATGCCTTAAAAGCCAGTCTCTTAGGACCCCTTTTGGCAATGGTGGGGAAGGAGAACCCCACAGGAGGCACATCTTCTTTCCTAGCTGCTCACCAGGGTGTGTTGAGGGAGGGGACTGTGGTGGTCCAGCTCTGCCACCTACTAGGGAACTCCCAGACCCCGTTCTTCTCCATTCTTAGTAGACTTCCTGAATTCCTCCTCACACGTGAGGGCCACTGTCCTCTGCCTTCAATTATGGCTCTCAATTGTCAATACCAGGAAAATGGGGAAAGTCCCCATCCACCTCAGAGCCAGGGCCCCACCCAACCTGCTCTCTGCTTGGGCTCCCATGTCCGTTTCCTTCTCTCCGACATCGTAGCTGAGCAGTGTTTCACCAGCAGCTTCCAGGACGGGTTACGCCACCCTGTCTCCTCTCCATGCCTTGTGCATGCTTGTCCCTCGGCTGACAACAACCTTCCTCTTCCTTTACCGGCAGAGTAAGTTCTGCCTTCCTGAGTCACCCGCCTGCTGCCTCCTCTGGGAAGTCCTCCTTGAGTGTCCCACCTCCCTGGTGACATCAGGGGCCTCTCCTGGGTCACTCCAGCTTCTTTGTTTTCTTCAGATCGCATTTATTCTGCTGGACTAACGGCAGACACAAAGGGTTCTCCATCAACTATTATTCCCTTCCACAGCGTATGTCTGTTGCTAGAAAGCAGCTGTCCAAACTGGAGCCCACGTCACGGCCCTCTGGTTTGTAGGCGTGGCCATACAGGTTGCTCCTGCCACAGGTATGTGAGCAGAAGCGATGGGTCATGACTGCACGGAGGCTTTTAAGTGGGTGTGCCTCATGACACACTTGTTGTCCTGCGATCAGCTGTATTTAGACAATGACAAGCCCCTTTGGAATGGTGCTACAGAATGGTGCTGGCATGGGCCCTGGGATCTGTTGATGGAAGGAAGATACCTGCTGTTACTTTGTTTGATATGGAATTTCTATGGAGACATATTTGTCTCATAGCTGAGTACTAGCCAGCCCTAAGTCCTTAGCTTCCAAGATCAGGTAAGGTGGGGTGCATCGCATCAAGGATGGAATGGCCATAGACCAGATATATTGTTACAGCATCTAGTGTTATCTTACTTAGAACATACCTTAATGTTCTGTTTACTCCTTGCTGGGCGGCCTCTTTGCTAGACTGGTCTTAAAGGAAAATGGGGATTTTTTTTTTTTCTGTGAAGGGAAAGGGGACAAAGGAACATTGAGTGTGTGTGTGTGTGTGTGTGTGTGTGTGTGTGTGTGTGTGTGTGTGTGTGTAATGCTGGCAAAATAAGTTCTGCCTTCCTGATTCACCTGACTGCTGCCTCCTCTGGGAAGTCCTCCTTGAGTGTCCCACCTCCCTGGTGACATTAAGTGTGTCTCCTGGGTCACTCCAGCTTCTTTCCTTCCTTTAGATAGCATTTAATCTGCTGGACTAATGGCAGAGACAAAAAAATGAATCTCACTGAGGGCCAGGAAGGTCCCAGACACTGCCCCAGGCCTGGGAGTTATACCAATGAATGAGACAGACGAGGGCATGAGCTTTAGCGGGGAATCACTGGCAATGTGAACCATTCAGTGTAGAGAATTATTTCTGAGTGGTGATGGGGGAAAGGCAGCATCATGTAGAGGGTGGAGGTCAAGCTGGACTGGGCCGGAGGCTCCCCCACTTCCTTGACTTATTCTATCACACTTACCGTTGTCTAATATGCTACACATTGAAGCATGGTCCTAATTAGTCTTAACAATAAAAACCCAGAGTCATATATTAGTCTGAAAGCTAAAAGATCAGAGAAAGGCAGCAGCTGCTAGAAATTTCTTACCTCTACAAATCCTCAGACTGAATTGGGGCGGTTGGGGGGGGGGGGCCCGGGAGATCCTGTCTCCACTCACCTTATATTCCTGTCTCCACCTCCCTAGTGCTGGGATTAAAGGTATAAGATCCCAAGTGCTGGGGTCAAAGGCATAAGATTCCAAGTGCTGGAATCAAAAGCATGATCCACCACTGCCTGGCTCTGTTTCTCTTTTAGACTGATTCAATCTCGTGTAACCCAGGGTGGCCTTGAACTCCTGATCTTCCTGCTTCATCCTCCCAAGTGTTAGGATTAAAAGTGTGTGCCTTTACTGCCTGGCCTCTGTGGTTAACTAGTGGCTAGCTCTGCCCTCTGATCTCCAGGCAAGCCTTATTTGTCAGAGCACAAACAAAATATCATACAAGAACAGATTTCCCTCACTCACCTGTTTTCAGTTTAATTTTTATTTTGCATTACTGGAAATTGAACTCTGGGTCTCCTGTATGTTAGGTAGAGCTATATGTGCACACATAACCTGCTTTGTTTTCTGTCTCTTCCACAAGAACATACATTCTAGTAGGGCAGAGATTTGTGTTGTTCTTATTCACTGAGGTCTCCTAGCAGGCCCTACCTAGAGCTGTCTGTGCCTGCCAGGCAGTAATGTTCAAGCTATGTTTGCTGAGCAAATAAAAGGATGAGGCACACAAGCTGTGTGTGGGTCCAGGGTCCTTCTAGGGAAAGAATACCTGAGATGCACACAGATAGATCAAGGCAAGCCACCCTCAGTCTGGTAGGGATACAGCCAGACCAGGGTTTCAACCCACAATGGAACCCACAAATGGGAGCAACTCTGTTATTTATGAATTGGAAGTGAAAGGCTGGAAACAAGTGGGTGCAGAGGTCAGATGAAGTAGTAGAGTTAAGGGTGTTGTGCTCACGTCCCGAGACCCCCCCGAGCAAGACCATCACAGAGCTGATATCTGACACAAAACACACAGGGGCTTATTGATTACAAGTCCGGGCTTGGTTCGTGTCTAACACTCCGACACAGCGGGTGGAGGAGGACGGCCCTGAGCTCTCAGAATGAGGGATTTTTAAAGGGAAAAGCTGCATGCAGGGTGGTACGAGCCTTTGCGTCATATGATTGGATGAGGGTATTGTAACCTTTGGATTTAGTGGTTGGGGTCCAGAGGAATTTTCAACAATAGTTATCATTTGGAGCCCACAGATGTTGCTTATCAGGATTGGTTTATTCAAATGGCAATCATGTTAGTAACTTTTAATTGGCTAGGGTTAGTTGAGGGTTAGTTACCCATTTTGGGGCAGGCCTGGACAAGTCCCAGGCTTTGTCCTTGAGCTGCCATGAAGGCTGGCTGGTCTAGCACGTACTGACTGTGGGGACTGACTCAGTGGCTCAGTCTCTGTCCATGACTCATGCACGTAGCTCTAAGTTGGTGAGGGGTCCCAGACAGTAAACAACTGGCTGAACCTTGAGCGGTCAGAGTACGAGTATGTGCAGAAAGGGAGCTACTGCAAGGACTATGTCTTTTGTTCAAGGCCCTTCCAGAGACTGCTTGCTCAAGTCTCAGGAAACTGAAATTGAGGCTGACCTCTGAGAGAAGACTGAGCAGCCTGTTATGGTATCTGCTTGGTCCTTTCAAGGGGCTGTCTACTGTGAGTTGCGGAGAGGAACCAATAGTCAAGGCGTCTTTCAGCCACCTTAGCTCCATGCTGCAGGGGCAGCTCTGGCACTCAGACCCCTGCCTGCGGTGGGGTACCGAGTGCTGAAGGCTCAGGTGTTGAAGGTTTGGTCCTGAGCAGGTGACTCAGCACAGGTGATTAGATCACAGCTGGGTTCGGTGGGTTGCTCTTTTGGACAGCTCATTTTCAGGGGGCTGTTAGGAATGAATGTACATGTCAGGCCGTCAGGAAGTGTGGCCTGGTTGGAGGGATCCCTGGGTGTATGTGCTTGAAGGGTCCCTTGTCTGTGGGCTCTTCTTGCTTCCTGCCAACCATCAGGTGAGCAACTTCCTTCCACTATGGCCTTCTGCCGTGATGTTTCAGCAGACTGTGGCCAGAGACCCCCTAGGCTGTCAGCCAAAATGTATTCTTCCTCCTCATGTTGTTTCTCTCAGGTTCTTAGTTGAAGGTCCTAGAAAGTGACGAACACACATACGACTACAGTAGCCTAGTGACTCTGGAGTTGACACCCTGCCCACGGGGAAGCAACTGCCATCCCATGACAGAGGGAAATGAGGTTAAGCATCATGATCAGGACTCTTAGAGGCAAGAGGTGGAAATCCTGTTTGAATTGGCTTGTGTTTCTAGAACAGAGCCTGAGAGCAAAGTTCAACCTGATGTTGCTGACTGTGGCATTCAGGCCTGGGCAGCAAGACCTTTACAGAAAGAGAAGAGAACAGAGAGGTGTGTTATTAACTATCCACAGCAGCACAGTGCTCCATCCATCCCACAGAGGCTGCCAGATCAAACTCCTGATGCACAGGGAAGCATGAATTCTAGATGGTTATGGCTAGTGTTTTAGCACAAGCTTTCACATTTGCTAATTCTGACAACCCTGGTCCCAGATGCTATCTCTAGGGAGGTCATATGGAAGGCTTTACCTCTCACCCCTTCACCAAATTCTGAGTTTAGTTCCTCAGTTTACCCTGGGAAACTGTGTTAGTAAGATGATTGTAACAAATGCCTGACATAATTTATGAAGAAATTAGGCTCATCTCTTGGTCTTTTACTAAGATCAAGTGCAGTTCAAAGAGGAAAGGCTTGGTTTTGGTTCCTGGCTTTGGAGGTTCTAAGCCAGGTGTCTGTATACACACATACACTAGCAAATTAACCAACCAGCCACCCCACCATACACACTCACAGAAAACAAAACCCAGTTTTGTTGGTTCCTGCCTGTGCTGATTAAATTTTTGTCAACTTGACACAAGTTAGGGCCATCTGAGAAGAGGGACTATCAACTGAGAAAATGCTTCCATCAGACTGACCTGTAGGCAAGTCTGTAGAAGCGCTGTCTTGATTAATGATTGATGTGGGAGGGCCCATCCCACTCTAGGCAGTACCGCCCTGGGCAGACGGTCCTGGGAAGTATTAGAAAGTTGAATGTGAGCTTGGAGCAAGCCCAAGGACCCGAGTTAGATTCCCAGCGCCCACATGGCTGCTCATAACGACCTCTAACTCCCATTTTAGGGAATCTGATGTCCTCTTCTGGCCTCCAAGAACACCAGGCACACAAATGGTACTCAGACATACATACAGGGTTAAAACCTGTGCATATCTCTATGCATAAAATTAAAATTAAATAAAATTTAAAAAGAGCACCTGTAGGTAGGGGGTGGTGCATGCCTTTAATCCCAGCACTTGGGAGGCAGAGGCGGGTGAATCTCTGAGTTTGAGATCAGCCTGGTCTACAGAGTGAATTCCAGAACAGCAGGGGTTACACAGAGAAACACTGTCTCAAAAAAAAAAAAAAAAAAAAAAAACAAAGCGAAACAAAAATAAAAAAGAGCAGAGTTGGAAAATAAAAGGGAAGAAATATAACCTCCAGGATTGTGGTTTTTCAAGAGCTGTGGCTTTGGGAAGTGATTAAGTTGTTTATGAGTGCCCTGTAGTCAGGAATGGCGTTAGTGGCCTTGGAACATGGCTCAGGGAGCCTGGTCATTCTTTTTGCCTGCATCTGCCATGTGAGGGCACAGAAGAAGGCTCCATGTTGGAGGCAGAAGGCAACAGCCCTCACCTGTTACTGCCTGTCCTGGTGCCCTGACCTCAGACTTCTCAACCTCCGAAGCTTCAGGAAGTAAAGGTCTATTGTTATACATTTCCATATGTAAGGGGTTTTGTTGTGTGTTCTTTTGTTTGTTTGTTACTCTTTTCAACACAGGGTTTTCTGTAGCACAGACTATCTTTGAACTCTCTATGTAGCTGAGGATGAGGATGGCCCTGAACTTTTGATCTTCCTGCCTCCACCTTCTGAATGCTGGGATTGCAGGTGTGTGTCGCCACAAATGGCTGAAAGTGATCATTTAAAATACCAAAATCAGGGGCTGGAGGTTAGCTCAGTTTATGTGTTGCTGAGGATCATATCCTGGACCCCATTTCACAACACATTTCCCAACTTAATATCCTCCTTTATGGGTCTGTTGTTTTATTTTTAAATTTTTATTATTTATTTATTTTGCTTTTTGCTTTTTGAGACAGGGTTTCTCTGTGTAGCCCCGGAACTCACTTTGTAGACCAGGCTGGCCTTGAACTCAAGAGATCTGCCTGTCTCTGTCTCCCAAGTACTGGGATTAAAGGTGTACACCACGTCCGTCCGTCCCCGTCCCCCCACCCCCCATCCCCAGCTATTGTTTAATTTTCAACCCACTGTGTCCAATTAGTGCTGCTCCTATGTGTAGGTAGAGTTTCCTTGCCTGGCCCACAGTCAGGGCAAATCTCTCTCACTTGCCAGTCCCACAGCCGCTCAGACCCAACCAAGTAAACACAGAGACTTATATTGCTTACAAACTGTATGGCCGTGGCAGGCTTCTTGCTAACTGTTCTTACAGCTTAAATTAATCCATTTCTATAAATCTATACCTTGCCACATGGCTCGTGGCTTACCGGCATCTTCACATGCTGTTTGTTATCGTGACGGCTGGCAGTGTCTCTCTGACTCAGCCTTCCACTTCCCAGCTTTATTCTCCTCCTTGTCCCGCCTACACTTCCTGCCTAGCCAATGGCCAATCAGTGTTTTATTTATTGACTAATCAACAACACATTTGACATACAGACCATCCCACAGCACCTATGTTTGTGGGAATAGTGGTCTTCCACTGGACCATGGGCAGATTGGTAGCTTTTGAAGGAATGAATGAGCAAACCTTCATTTCCTTACTGCCCACAAATTCCCTTACCGGGCACCTGGCAAGAAGCTTCAGTCACTCCATGTTATGAGATGGAGTGTGCTCAACACGTTCACACACAGTCTCTCGCAGTGAGGTGAGACTGATTACCCCCAACTTTGCAGGTCATTATATATAAGCACAGAGAACTCCTGGGTTGGCTGCAAGAAACAGAGGTGTCATGGAAGCTGGAGGTTGGGTGGGGTAACCAAGGATGTTGAGTGCAGCGGGGCTTGTGGACGGAGCTTGCATGAGACTCAGGGCTGACAAGAACTTTCTAGGGAAGGATCTTGAGAAAAATTGGCTATGATAATAGAGTGATTCTCTCTCTCCTTTGATTTTTTATTATTGTGTATTTGTTCAATTTATTTGAAGCAGACTCTCATGTTCCCTAAGCTAACCCCTGCTTTCTAAGAGCTGAGATTCTAGGCATGTGTCAATATACTAGGCTAAAACTGATATTTTGCTTTTATTTTTATTTTTGACATACTCTCACTGTGAATGATGGCTATGAGTTCAATGATTCGAGATATTTGATTACACTGTGTAAAGATGTGTCACAATGTTTGGTTTAATAAAAGTCTGAATGGCCATTAGCCAAGCAGGATTTCTAGGCACAAAGGATGCTGGGAAGAAAGGGGGAGTCACCAGCCAGATGGAGAGCAAGGAGCATGGGCAATACAGAGTAAAGGAAACCAGGCCACGTAAAAGAACATAGATTAAAAGATATGGATTAATTTAAGTTGTAAGAGCTAGTTAGAAACAAGCCTAAGCTATTGGCTAACCTTTCATAATTAATAATAAGTCTCCATGTTGGGATTTGGGAACTGGCTGGCAGGACAGAGAAAGACTCACTATAGTTCATGGCCAGCCTGGTCTACATAAAGCAGTGGTTCTCAACCTTCCTAGTGTTAGGACCCCCATATAGTTCCTCATGTTGGGGTGACCCCCAAACATAAAATTATTTTGTTGCTACTTCAAAACTGCAATTTTGCTTCTGTTATGAATCATAATATAAATATCTCATATACATGATATCTGATATTCCATTCCCAAAGGGGTTGTACCCCATAAGTTGATAACCTCTGACATAGAGAATTCTAGGACAGTGAGAACTACCTAGAAAAACCCTTCTCAAAAAAAAAAAAAAAAAAAAGAAAAGAAAAAAGAAAGAAAATACCTGCCCTGGGGACTGTTTTCCTTCTACTGGGTTGCCTCATCCAGCCTTGAAATGAAGATTTGTTCCTAGTCTTACTGTGTCTTATTATGCATGTTAGGTGGATATCCTTAGGAGGCCTGTTCTTTTCTGAAGGGAAACAGAGGAACAGTTGATCTGGAGGAGAGGGGAAGTGTATATGTGGGAACTGGGAGGAGTGGAAGGAGAGGAAACTGCAGTTGGGATGTATTGTATAAGAGAAGAATAAAAATAATCAAAATCAGAGGCTAGGGTGTAACTCAGTGGATAGAGCACTTTCCTGAATGCAATCCACAGCAGTGTATAAAACAGAGATGGCTGTGCATTGCAGAAGGTAGAAGCAGGAGGAGCTCAGACAAAGTTAAACATTTGTAGCTAGTCTTTCTTGTTGGACTTCCTTTGACCGCCAGGCCCCAAATAATGACAGGGAGACTTATTAATTATGAAAGCTTGGCCTTTAGCTTAGACTTGTTCCCAAATAGCACTTATAACTTAAATTGGCCTGTTTCTGTTAATCTATATTCTGCCACATAGCTCTTTATCTTCCCTCCATTCTGCATGTCCTACTCCCTCATGTCTCCATGATGTCTCCTGTCATGCCAGATTCTGCTGTGGAATAATCTTTTTATACACTGTAAATATGCACTACTCTCATTGGTTAATAAAGAGCTGACTGGCTAATGGCTAGGCAGGAGTTTTAAGGCAGAGAGAATGCTGGGAAGAAAAAGTGTGGAGTGGGAGGAGACTCCATGAGATGCAGAGCAAGCAGGATGGGAAGTATGTACATGAGGTAAACAAGCCTCAGGACAGCACATGGATGAATAGAAATGGGTTAATTTAAGTTATAAGAGCTGGCTAAAAAACAAGCCTAAGCTATCAGCTGAGCATTTATAGTTAGTAAGTCTCTGTGTGGTTATTTGGGAAGCAGCTAGCAGGACAGAACAGTCCACCTACAAGAGTTCCTCTCTTTGCCCAGAAGTCCCACCTATTCTCTCCCTCCTAGGTATTGGCCATTCAGCTCTATATTAAACCAATCAGATGTCTTAGGCAAGTGAGGCAAAATATAGACACATCTTCATGCAATATAAACAAATATTCCAAAACAGACTGGATCATGAGGCTATGGGAAGAACCTTCCACAGCAATGAGGTTCATTATAGGAAAGAGGAAGAAAGGATGGTGGCCAGGACATGCTCTGCTGGGCAAATGACCTGCACAGACACCTCTCTCTCTCTCTCTCTCTCTCTCTCTCTCTTTCTCTCTCTCTCCCTCTGTCCTCTCTCTTTCAAACACACAC
The DNA here is from genome assembly GCF_007827085.1 of Peromyscus californicus insignis. Lineage (NCBI taxonomy): Eukaryota > Metazoa > Chordata > Mammalia > Rodentia > Cricetidae > Peromyscus > Peromyscus californicus. Next base: position 103,389,627 of record NW_026294584.1, on the reverse strand, counting down.
ACACACACACACACACACACACACACACACACACACACATCTCATCTATACCTTCAGGGCTTCTTCTTACACATGATATAAAGGTCTTGACCCAGAAGCCACAATTGAATCTGGCTCTCCCCCACCCCCAATTCCTTCTCCTCACTTACCTACTCTGCTTCAACCACATTGACCTCTGCTGTTCCCTGAACAAGGTGTTTTCTTCTGTATAGAACTTTTGCTCTATTGTTATGGCCACATGCAGCACATTCTGTTCATGTAGGCTGGCTGTGTCAGTTGGTCTTGCTCAAATGTTACCTCCTCAGAGAGGAATTTTTGGACACCCATGCCTGGTATCATCTATTTCCCATCATGACTCCCTAGCATTTTATTTGTTTATTGAGATAGGTTCTCTATATGTAGCCCAGACCAGCCCCCAACTCTTCGTAATCCTCTGGTGTCAGCTTCAGTTCCTCTGTCTAAAAGGGCTGAGATCCTCTCTCAGCCCCTCCTTACCATTTCCTGTCCCCCTCTCTCTAAAGTCCTCCAAAACTCTATGGTCAACTAGCTGCTAGCTCTTGTTGGTTTTTTGTATGTTTGTTTGTTTCTTTACTCTTTTGACTCTTTGCTCTTTGGCTCTTTTGGGGGCCCACCACTCAGCTCCCAAGTAAATCACACATGGAGGTTTATTCTTACTTATAAATGCCAGGCCTTAGCTTGGCTTGTTTCTTGCCAGCTTTACCTAACTTTAAATTATCACAACTATCTTTTGCCTCTAGACTTTTACCTTTCTCTTCCGTAAATCTTATGTTCACTATTACTCTGTGGCCGGCCCCTAATGTCCTCCTTTCCTTATTCTCTTGCTCCTCCTTTTTCTTTTCCTCCCAGATTTCTCTATTTATTTTATCTGCCTGCCAGCCCCGCCTATCCTTTCTCCTGCCTTTCCATTGGCCATTCAGCTCTTTATTAGACTATCAGATGTTTTAGACAGGTAAAGCAACACAGCTTCACAGAGTTAAACAAATGCAACATAAACAAAAGTAACATACCTTAAAATAATATTCTACAACAAGCTCTGTCCTCTGACTCCAAGGAAGCTTTTTTTGTCAGAACACAATCAAAATATCACACAACATTTCTCCCTTTTTGTCTAAATAAAAAGCGAAGGTTTTAGCTAACATAATAAAACTATATACAATAAGTACATAACTATATACAAATATTTACAGGCAATAATTACATTAACAATGTCTGGTCCATTTGCATTTGACAAATTTGGAGAAAATACTAATACTCTATTAACTATCCTATCTTGGTGAGTCTAAAATGTTGTACCTAATTCACTTTCTATCCTAACTTACATTACCAACCCAAAACTATCTTTTTATGTCTCTCAATCTTGTACACTTTATACCTCTTTTGTGAGTTTCTTTGCTGAAATTGTTAACAAAGAAAACTATAACTATCTAGTCTTCAACTCCATCAGAGACCTGAGAAGGATGTAGCATGAATTCTAATTGGTCTTAATAATAAAAACCCAGAGATAGATATCAGGGTAAAAGCTGAAAGATCAGAGAAGAAGAACAGCCAGCCACTAGGAAGACTTCTTATCTCTAGGAATCCTTAGACTGAAAGGGGCCCAAGCTCATGTCTCCACCTGCCTTATCACTTCTTCTCTCCACCCAGCCACACCACTTCCTGTTTCCTCCTCCTAAGTGCTGGACTTGAAGGCATGTGCCTCCCAAGTACTGGGATCACAGGCATGAGATCCCAAGAGCTGGGATTAAAGGTGTGTGCCACCACTGCTTGCCCGCTAGTGGCTAGCTGCATGTTTTGTTAGAGCACAAAAAAATAACACCACAGAATATAATGTTACCTGAGTAAGCAGGAAGTGAAAGCAAATGACTTCTAAAAAAATGTGACAAATGACAGAAACAGCTGGCTGCCTCGACAGTCACCCAAGTTTTCTCTGTAATGTTGGGGCATCCATTTTCAGTTTACAGGCCTAGAATATCTGACAGACTTATCTGTGAAGCAGGATTTTCTGAAGGGCTATCCTACTTTGTCTTGGCAAAGTTCAGCAGTCCTTTCTCTTGTGTCCTGCTTGTCCAATTTGGACACCATATTGTCAGCAGTCAAGTGAAGGGCAGTTTCTTGCCCAGTGGCTAACTTTTGCCACAAAGAAAGTAAACTCCATATGGATTTTCTTTAATGCCCATCATCTTCTCTGAAGTAGATTGATGCTGCCAGGAGCAGACATATCTCATTGTCATAAAAAACAAAACAAACAAAAAAACCCTTATGTTGTTAAAGCATCTTAAATGCCATGTTCTGTAGATCTCTGAAATGTTTGAAGACCACCTGTCTATCTAAAATATATCTGTTTGACCTTGAAAACATACCTAACATGACTACAAGTTCGACTGTAATAGGTGACTAACTCCTAACCTGCATTTATTTATTATCCTAAATAGTTTGTAATAATAACTTTCAAGGACTAGAAATTTACATTACATTGTCAAATGAGCTATATAGGTACAATACCTTGAACAAGAGTAGAAATGTATATACAGTATGTTCTAACAAAAATAACCTTAAATTTGTATCAATATACAAAAATATCTTAAACAAGAGTAGAAACATATATACAGTATAATAAAAATAACCTCATTTGTGTCAATATAAAAAAATCCATACCAATATAAAATATTTAAGACTAGTAGTTGCTTTCTTGGTTTAAAAGTAGATTCAATAATCTACCCTTTTATCCTTTCATTTCTATATCTCCCCCTTTCTCTTTTCAGAACCTTAGTTGGATGCCTTCATTCTTCTGGAAAGACAAAAACAAAACCTTGCCCCAACCCTAACGTTGGAGAGTTTCCCTTTTGGCAAGTTATATCTGATCAAATTGAAAGACCCTAGCCCTTCAGGCTTACACCTCCAAGCCTCAGGAAGAGAGAAACTTCAAGCACCAGGAAATGAGAAACTAAAAATCTAGTTCCAAGGACCACCTGACTCAGCCACTACTCAATCACCCCTGTAACAATATAACAGTGTAAAAGGATTTCTGTTAAGAGATGTGCTCAACTGTGACTGGGATAGTTGCAAGTGTTCCAGGAAGGACCACCGTGACCTGTACGTAAACTCCACTCCCGCCCTGATACCCCCCTTGAAGTTTCAGGAAGAATGTACCTGTTGACGTGACTGTACCCACTCTGTGATCAGACCATGATCTTGTGAAACGAAATTGTATGGGAATTGTAATCTTATGGCTTCTGTGGGTTTTTCCTTTAAAAGCCTTCATGGGGCTGCAGTAAGATGTGACTCTTGCTCTTGGGAGCAGAGGAGCCCTTCTATATAGAAGCTTAATAAATCCTCATGCTGTTGCATCAACTGGACTGGAGTCTGGGTTCTTGGGGTGCCCACATGAGACCCTAAACTTTGGGGTCCAACAAAATGGAAAGCATTTGTTAGTCATATAAGTTAGTTTAGATTGAATGGTCACTCTTGTTGATGAACTATCACCTCTTCTAATCAAGAAGTCTCTCTTGTTCAAATCTAATCTTTATAAATTTTGATGGTATCCATAGCTTTTCTTCTCCTGTGAAAACAAAAGCAAAACCTCTTCCCCAACTTAACACATATTCTGGTTTCCATTCTGAGGTCAACACATTTTTAAAGTAAACAGGCTGATTTAATTCAGCATTTTTTTCTATTATCCAGTGTTTATCCACAGCTGCCATTCCTTTCTCATTAGCATTTAGAAAATTTAAAGTTAATAAAGCATTGTGCAATCTATCTCTGGGAGTCTCTGTTACCCCTTTCTGTTTATGTAGCATATCCTCTAGAGTTCAATTAGATCTCTCTATAACTGCTTGCCCTGTATGGTGTGATATACCTGTAAAATGCTTTATGTTGTAATATGCAAAGTTGTTTCATTTTACTAGAGATATATGCTGGATTATTTTCAGTTTTAATTTGTACAGTATCCCCATGATAGCTATAACTCCTAACAAATGTGTGATTACAGAATCAGCCTTTTCAGAAATCAAAGCAGTTGCCCACTGAAATCCTGAATATGTATCTAATGATAGCATGAGAATAGCTTATAATTCTGACTTTTGAACAGAATCATAAGGGCTTTGAGCCACTTTACCTAAATTTCCTGACTTATAACCTTCTTTTCTTGATTTTTTTTGCATCAGTATAGAATGTAAGATTTCCAGAAATTGGTGTTTCCTACATAATGTGAGGAAGAATCCAGTTAGTTCTGTTTATAAACTGAATTCCCTTGCTTTGGGGATATTTGTTGTTAATCTCTCCCAAAAAATTACTGCAAACTCTTTGCCAAGGTTTATTTTCTGCCAATAAAGAGGAAATTTCAGCATTAGTAAAAGGTACTACAATTTCTACTGGATCTATTCCTACTAATTTCCTTTTAGAATCAACTTAAAAACCTTTTCTACATATGTCCTTAATTTTTCACTCCATTTGTGTGTAAAAATATCCATTCTAAAATATCATCTGTTGTATGATATTTTGTTTGTGCTCTGACAATTAAAGGTTGCCTCAAGATCAGAGGGATGAGCTAGCCACTAGTTAACCATAGAGGCCAGGCAGTGGTGTCACAAGTCTTTAATCCCAGCACTTGGTAGGCCCATGCTAATCCTAGCACTCAGGGGGTGGAGACAAGAATATAGGTGGGTGGAGACAGAATCTTTTCTGTCTGAGGTTTCAGAGAGTTAAGAAGTCTCTAGTGGCTGCTGCTCTGCTTCTCTGATCTTTTAGCTTTTACCTGAATATTTGACTCCTGGTTTTTATTGATAAGACTAATTAGGATCATGCTTCAGTTATCTTCTCTCTGCATTGAAATTCCTGTAGGGGAATGTGTAGAAGGTAAAATAACCAGAATGCAATCAAGCTCTGGACCAAACAATCCACATGTTCATCCTATAATTTCTTTTCTACCAGAGCCAATTGTCTCTCAGCTTCAGCTGATAATTTTCTTGAACTATTTAAATCCTTGTCACCTTGTAAAATTTGAAACAAATTACTCAGTTCTTGAGTTTTTAATGCAATAGTGGGCCTTAACCAGTTACTGTCTCCCAGCAACTTTTGAAAGTCATTAAGAGTCTGCAATTGATCTCTTCTGATTTGTACCTTTTGGGGTTGAATTTTTTGTAAACCTATTATATATCCTAGGTAACTAGTACAATCTCCTCTTTGTATTTTTTTCAGGAGCAATTTATAATCCCCAACAAAACAAAATTTTCTTTACTTCTTCAAACATTATCTCTGAAGCATCTACATTTGAATCAGCTAGTAATATATTATCCATATAATGGTAAATTATAGATTGAGGAAATTGTACATGAATCATTTCTAATGGCTGTCATACAAAAGCACAGGGTAGGGCTGTTTAACGTCCCTTGTGGGAGAACTTTCCACTGATATCTTTTAATGGGCTGAGAATTATAAGTAGGCATCATGAAGGCAAATTTTTCTCTATCCTGTCCTTGCAGAGGTATAGTAAAGAAACAGCATTTTAAATCAATCACTATAATAGACCATCCTGTAGGTAATAGAGAAGGCATGGGAATTCCAGGCTGTGAAGAGCCCATTGGCTTATTAATAGCTCATTGATCTGTTACCATTCTCCATTTTCCAGATTTAATTTTAATAACAAATACAGGAGAATTCCAAGGACAGGTTGATTGTTTAATATGTTGAGCATTTAGCTGCTCCTGTACTAGCTGTTCAAAGGCCTTTAATTTTTCTGATGTCACAGGCCATTGTTCCACCCAGACAAGTTAGTCAGCTAATCATTTTAAAGGTAGGGTTGTTGGTATCTTTGAAAGATCAGCAGCTGTTGTACTGTGTTTATGTACACACTGAATGATCAGTGACTGTTCTTTATAAAACTTTTTAATATTTTTCCCAGAAACATATGTTAGTTTATGGTTTGTTTCTGAGACTGGAAGAATGGTAATCTGGGTATTCCATTGCTGTAACAAATTATGTCCCCATAAATTCATTGCTATGTTAGCCACATATGACTTTAATTTTCCTCTCCGTCCTTCTGGTCCTATACACTTGCTCCATCTCATGCTTTGTTTTACCAGAGATAAAGTTCCAGTCCCTAAAAGCTGAACATTTATTCCCCAAAGAGGCCAATTTGGATGCCAAGATTCTGGTGCAATAATTGTTACATGTGCCCCTGTGACTAGAAGATCTTCAATGACTATGTCATTTATTTGTATTTTTACCTTTGGTCTTTGATCATTCAGAGAAGTTTGCCAAAATATTTGCTTTATGATTTCTCCTGAATTTTTTGTTTTATCTTCTAAAGCTGTTTTATCATCTAGAACAGTATCATTTTTTCCATAGGCATTAGATCCTTTAATTGCTCTGGGGAGGAGTTTCCCCCATTGTGACAGGAAATGATTAAACTAAATTTGGCATGGGAGCCTTCGAAGTCCCCCTAAGGCATTTGCTGATGGCAAAGGATTACTTTGTCTGTCCCTTGTTGATCTATATTCACTGGTCCAATGTTAGCCTTTGCTGCACCTTCTCCATATTTCAGAAGGCAGAGGCCTTCTGTTTGGATTAGTCCTAGAAAAAAAAATTAGGAATGCCCTGCCTACAATTGCTTTTTTTTTCTTTTTAAGTAATTGATGTATTCTTATTTTTTTTATGTGCATTGCTGTTTTGCCTGTGTGTATGTCTGTGTGAGGGTCTCCTGGAACTGGAGTTACAGATAGTTGTGAGCTGCCATGTGGGTGCTGGGGATTGAACCCGGGTCCTCTGGAAGAGTAGTCAGTGCTCTTAATCGCTAAGCCATCTCTCCAGCCCCCTACAATTGCTTTTTAGGTGATTTTGTTTACCACAATTAAAACATCTGACATTTTCATTTTTCTTCAAGCCTCTGAAAACTACCTCTCCTATCCAAGCATAGTGGTTATAAGAGTCAATATTGACTGTATCTTGGATCCATTCCTCTATGAGTGCTGATTTGCCTTTAAAGGTCTAATTACCCTTTTGCATTGTGAATTAGCATTTTCAAAAGCCAAAGATTCAATTATTATTTGTCTAGCTTCTGAATCTGGTATCATTCTATTCACAGCTGAAGTCAATCTTAGTAAAAAAAAAATCTGTGAAGGTTTATGTAACTTATGTAACCACCTCCATAACTTTAGTAAATGACCTAGTTCTCTTTCCAACTTCTTCAACTGTGTCCCAAGCATTCAAAGCTGCTACATGGCATAGAGCCAAGGTATGGTCGTCACATATAAACTGTCTTTGTACAACAGCATAATTGCCCTCTCCAAGAAGTTGATCTAGGAAATTCCATACTTCTCGCCCTACTTCATTGTTCAATGGTTTTAGTCTCATCTTTCTACTAGGTCCTCCATTGTAATTGAGGACCAGGTTTCAATACTGTTATAGCCAAGTCTTTCCTGTCTTGTGAGACAATTCTGTTACTAGTTGACTGTAGATGTAATCAACCGTCTTATTAAATAAGAAACACAGAGCCGATTCAGAGAAGAAAGCCAAGAGGTCAGAGCTAAGAGCCTCACCCTTCCTGCTTCAGCGATCCTCTTGAGTCAAGAGAGCTCTCTGAAAGGGGGCTACTTCCTGTGTGTATGTCTTTATATAGTCTAGCTGTTCTGCCTTCTCATTGGTTGTAAACCCAAACATGTGACTGCCTCGTCACTGCCTGTATGTACCGCCCTCCAGGTCCTTAAAGGTGTGTGCCACCGCTGCCATGCACTTGCTATGGCTCTAATAGCTCTGACCCCCAGGCAACTTTATTTATTAACATACAATTAAAATCACGTTTCAGTACAAGTAAAATACCACCACAGTTGACCATGATTTTAACATCTGCCTCATAAAAGGTGAATGTGTACATTCTGAGACTCTCAATTCCTTGAATCTCCTCAAATCTAACATTTCCACAGAAATCCAGTCAGCTCTTACATAGCCTTGGGGATATTTGTCATTTGGCAGTTGTTCCTGTAGGGTGACTGGATAAATTAAGGTGTTTTTTTTTTTTATAACCTTGGGCTGTTCCTCTCTAATTTTACAATGTAATGGTGAGGTTGGTTTTCCTTTAAATTCCTCTGTCTTTGTCTATATATCCTTATTATCTGTTTTAGTAAGTTTTTCTAAGGCTTGTAACTTATTAGTTAAAGTTGCCTCATTTTCTTTAGTAACCTTTTCTAAGACCTGTATCTTGGTACTCATATCAACCAACATTTTTAGGTATAAAACAAGAATTACCAAACCAATAATGTTTATAAATAACATTATGTAAATCCCAGCTAAGTTAATTATCCCCTCCTTTGTTACATTTTTAAACCATCCATTGTGGAATCATACAGAGACCTAACTCCCTCCATTGTAATAGTATTTCCCATTTTTTTAATGTGGGAAGAACTTTCTCTCTCTCTGTCTCTCTCTGTCTCTCTGTCTCTGTCTCTGTCTCTGTCTCTCTCTCTCTCAACTAATTCCCCCCTTTAGGATTGCCAAGTTGTCTCACCAAATTTGCTGACGATGACAGTGAACTGTCAGACTGGCTGTCACTGCATAGCACGTCTCAGTGGAGAACACAGGTGGTACACAGTCTGGTTAAGGACAGCTTCTGTTGATCACATTTCTGCAGCCTGAGTAGGGGGTCCATGGAAAGCCCACAACTCATGGGAAAAAGAAGCCAAAGAACCAGTCTCTGAAAGGCAGACATGGGGGAATGTGTGAAAGCAGCATATGTGACAGGCGGGAAGTGAAAGCACAGAGCTGCCTGAAGGCAGAGCTGACTGGTGATGAGGGGCTGACTCTGGTAGCATTTGGAGCCCAGGTGCCTGTGGAATTTGGGGCTTGTGGAGACTGCTGTAGAGAGGCTGCAACAGGAAAAATCTCAGACTCTCTCAGAGGACTTGGGGAAAAAAAGGAAAAGCCAGTGTTGATGTGACTCCAGCAGGGGCAGCTCCCACATGCAGCTCCGGTGAGTACCAGTGGCTTCAAAGCCATGGGCAAGCTGCTGTTTTGTGAAATCATGCCCCCAAAGTTGGGTGCCAGATGAAACATTAATCTAATTAATCTTCATCAATAAAAAATTGGGAGTCGCCGGCCGGTGGTGGCGCACGCCTTTAATCCCAGCACTTGGGAGGCAGAGCCAGGCGGATCTCTGTGAGTTCGAGGCCAGCCTGGGCTACCAAGTGAGTTCCAGGAAAGGCGCAAAGCCACACAGAGAAACCCTGTCTCGAAAAACCAAAAAAAAAAAAAAAAAAAAAAAAAAAAAAAATTGGGAGTCAAGTATTGGGGTAAGAACTTGAAAGGTCTGAAAAATGGAGCCGCCACCAGTTGTTTTCTACCTCTTCAGTTCCTCTGTCCAAAAGAGCCAAGACCCTCTCTCAGCCCCACCTTACCACTTCCTGTCTCCTCTCTCTACAGTCCTCCAAAACTCTGTGGTCAGCTAGTGGCTAGCTCCTCCCTCTGACTCCAAGCAAGCTTTATTTATCAGAACACAGTCAAAATATCACAAAAAACAATAATCTACTCTTTGATCTCATTATTTTTTTGTTTTTGTTTTTGTTTTTTTTTTTTTTTTTTGGTTTTTCGAGACAGGGTTTCTCTGTGTAGCTTTGCGCCTTTCCTGGAACTCACTTGGTAGTCCAGGCTGGCCTCGAACTCACAGAGATCCGCCTGGCTCTGCCTCCCGAGTGCTGGGATTAAAGGCGTGCGCCACCACCGCCCGGCTGATCTCATTATTTTTATATCCCCCTTTTTTCCTTTAGAAAGAGATCTTTGAATTTAACTCTTTTGTTTAGCTTTTTTTTTCTGATTATGACCAATAACAACTTGTAACCAACTCCCCTGAACAATGACAAATATTTATAATCCTTTAAATAACCAAATCCCACCCATATTCCATCTCTTAGGGATGTGGGTGTTGTTCTCTAGACTACTTCCTGTTTTCTGTGGGCACTGGTATCTTTGGGGGAACCTTGAGAAAAATCAGAATAATTGTTAAGTTTTGGTTGGAGTAATTTATGAGGCTGGAACTTCTCAGCCAGCATACTTGAAGCTGTTCTGGATGCAGAATTCTAAGGAGACTATAACAGAGGCATTTTGAGATGCCGGGTCAGCTGGGCCATCTGTTTTCATTGGTGTCTGGTCCCCTTGTTCTGAAAATACATAACTTTTAAAGGTAATATACATGACTGTATTTATGCAGCTATAGACTGTGTGTTGTACACAAGTTTGCCAAAGATGATTTTTTGTTTTCTGTTTGAGCAGTTCCTGTTGGGCTTCATGGATGCCTCCTGCTGTCTACCATGGGTCATGTGTGCTCTTAGCCATATCCAGCTTTGCTTTCCTGACTGCTGGTCTATCTGCCGTGTGGAGGCTGATGAGATGGAGAGACAGGAATATGCATCAACTTCCCACATCCCTACAGTTGTGGAAAGTCTGACTCTACCACCAGTTCTTTATTCCAATCATTCATAAGGTCCTACTTCCCTGTCAAATTTAATAGGTAAGCCAGATAGCCACTTTTACTAGTTGCTGAAGTTTGTGCTTATTCTGCCTTGGCTGTTTGTTGTGAGACATTTGATTACACTGTGTATTCATTACTGTGATTGGTTTAATAAAAAGCTAAACAGCCAATAGCTAGGCAGAAGGTATAAATGGGGCAAAAGGTATAAACAGAGAGAGTTCTGGGAAGAAGAAAGGGAGAGTTACCACCAGCCAGACACAGAGAAAACAGGACATGTGGCAAAAGCCACAAGCCATTTGGCAGCACGTAGATTAATAGAAATGGGTTAATTTAAATTATAAGAGTTAGTTAGGCTGGGCAGTGGTGGCACATGCCTTTGATCCCAGCACTTGGGAGGCAGAGGCAGGTGGATCTCTGTGAGTTTGAGGCCAGCGTAGTCTACAGAGCAAGTTCTAGGACAGGCTCCAAAGCTACACAGAGAAAATCCTGTCTCAAAAAAAAAAAAAAAAAAAGAGTTAGCTAGAAAGAAGCCTAAGCTATGGCTGAGCTTTCATACTAAGAAGTCTCCATGTCATTATTTCAGAGCTGGCTTAGACAGAGAAAGACTCACTACAGTTTTTTTCCCTCCACAAGAAAGGTCACATATATTGCATCCTGTACCCTGCTTTGTCAATTAATAATATCTCTTGAAGATATTTCAGTTTGCATATGAATATACATAGAATTCCTTTGTTCTTCTTTATAGTTCCAAAGTATTCAGTTGAATGGCCAAATAACATCTAACTGTTGAAATCTAAGCAAAAATTTCACTATGTGTTTTTATTTAAACACTGTCTGTTATATCAAGTGGTGAGGATCTTGGCAGGGAAGTCTTGTTTTTCCCTATTTATTAGGACCTACAAATGCCTAGCATGTACCAAGTTCTCAGTCAACAGTTTGCTGGAAGGACACACTTCTACTGTTCTCCATGAGTGATTTTATTGTACTCTTAAATCCTTATTTTCATCAAAGGCACCCCAAACCTAACTATCCCATCTCTGCCTCAGTCCAAACTATCTGTCACTTCCACATCTCATGGGGATGTTCCATCTCAGTGTTTCTATCCCTGAACTCACTTTACCAGTCTATTGCTCCATCTGGGCTTCAGCCTGTTTTCCTCTCTGGGTCTCTCGCTCCTTCAGTGGCACTGCAGAGTGCAGAGATTCACTCATGACCCATCTCTGTGACGAGCTTCTCTTCTTCTCTCTTCTTCTTTTGTGCAGTGCTGTGGATTGGACCTAGGGCTTAGCATGCACAAGACAAGTGCTGTACCAGTGAACCACATTCCATAACAAACTTCCTTGAACGCACGGATCAATAGTCTCTCCTTGTCTCTCCCAGTTCAAATCCCTCACCTGACTAACTGAGCTTCTGAGTCTCTAAACATCAAGTCACTAGAGATTTTCATCTTATTATTTTTATCTATCTATCTATCTATCTATCTATCTATCTATCTATCTATCTACTTTTTAGACAGAGTCTCATTATATAATCTTGGCTGGCTATATAGATCAGGCTGACTTTGAACTCATAGAGATTCATCTGCTCTGACTCCCAAGTATTAGGATTAAAGAGGTGTGTGTGTGTGGTGATATTTTGTTTGTGATCTAACAAGTAAAGCTTGCCTGAAGATCAGAGTGCAGAGCTAAGCCACTAATTAGCCATAGAGGCAAGGCAGTGGTAGCACACACCTTTAATCCCAGAACTCTGGAGGTAGAGGCAGACAGATTTCTCTGAATTCAAGTCTACCCTGGGCTACACAAGACTGATCCACTCTAAGAGAGAAACAGAGCCAGGCAGTGGTGGATCACACCTTTAATCCCAGTACTTGGGAGGCACATGCTTTTAATCCCAGCACTAGGGAGGTGGAGACAGGAAGTGATATGGCTGGGCAGAGGGAGGAATATAAGGTGGGAGGAGACAGGAGCTCAGCTCCCTTTTAGGCTGAAGATTCAGTGGATTCGAGTTACAGAAATGTGCCATGACGCCCAGCTTTTTATTTTTATTTTTTGATAGTCTCTCACTTTGTGGCTGGCCTTGAAGGTAATATTTCTGCTTCATCCTCCCAAGTGCTAGATTATAGACAGGAGCCACTCTATCTTCTTCTCCTCCTCTTCCTCCTCCTCCTCTTCCTCCTCTTCCTTCTCTCTCTTCCTCCTTCTTTCTTCTAGACCAAGCTGGCCTGGAACTCAGAGATCCCCCTGCCTCTGTCTCCCGAGTGCTGGAATTAAAGGTCTGTGCAACCACCGCCTAGAGAACTTTGAAAGTTGATGTGATACTCATTCCCTAACAACTGTGGGTATGGTCCCATCTTGACCTGTTCTAGGACTTTTTATACAACTTCCCTTCCTGTATTGTCTACTGGTACCTAACCAGGCAGCTGATGTGGCTTGGGTATGGCTTGAGTGAATCCCCCTAGAATTCATGTATTGGAGGCTCTCTCCTCAGCCTGGAGATGCTGGAAAATGACAGAACCGTTGAGAGGTTAGCTTAGCATAAAGATATTCATTGATACCGGTCCTGGAGAATGAGTTGATGGTCCCTTAGAAATAGAATTATTATACAAGTTACTAGAAAAAATATAATGGTAGAGCCTATAACACTAGAGTTCTTGTTTTTCTGTTTTTTTTGGTTTGTTTGTTTGTTTGTTTTGTTTTTGTTTTTCCCGACAGGTAACCCTAGAATTCTGAAGGCTAATTGGAGTTCAGGACTTTTAGGTGAGTTCCAGTGAGAGAGAGACAGAGACAGAGAGACAGAGACAAAGGCACACACAGAGAGAAAGACTTTTCTCTCTCTAGTGTCTCTGATGGACAAGGAAGGAAGAAAGAGGCTGGGCGGTGGTGGCTGAGGCGCACGCTTTTAATCCCAGCACTCTGGAGGCAGAGCCAGGTGAATCTCTGTGAGTTCAAGGCCAGCATGGTCTACAGAGCAAGATCAAGGATAGGCACCAAATCTACACAGAGAAACCCTGTCTCGAAAAAACAAAACAAAACAAAAAGAAAGAAAAAGAGTAGTAGGGCTGGTCCTCTATTCTTGGGAAGGAAGAGATTCAGTACTAGCGAGAGGTCTGGTCTGCCTTTATGGACCTTTTTATTGACTGAATTTTAGACCTAGCCTTTCCGTTCTCTTGCCTCTACCTCCCAGGGCTGAGTTCCACGCCTGTGCAGCCACAATCACCTTTTTGTGTCTCTCTTTTCAGTTCAGCAATCCCTTAGCTCATTTTCCGTTTTCCTGGATCATCTATCCTGCCCAGGTATTTAGTAGCGTCTAGTTCACCTCTGGGTCTCCATCACAGAGGACACTGTAACTGATTATTTCCAACCACCTTAGAGGTTATAACTGGTGGGATCACAAGACCCTGGATCACACCCTGCCTGCCACATGGCTGACTCACCAGCGTTTTCCGGAAAGGCCAAGTGATTTTTCTCTTTTTCTGCGTTCTTTATTGGAACGGGGCGGGGGGGGGGGGGGGGGGGGGGGGGTGTAATGGGCGGGGAGGACTACAGCATTATCAGTTCTCGGCCCAATATGGCGTGCTCCAGCTTCTGTACGACTCTCAAAGATGGCAGCCCCCATCTGGAGACCGCCATATTTACCCCACAAGACGGCCGGCCAGGGCCTGACGCGACCGGAACGTGACGCAGCGTGGAGGCGGGGCTCCTCCCCCCAACCCCTAGCGTCGTTGTGTCTCGTGACAGGCACTTCCGCTCGGGGCGGCGGCGGTGGCGGAAGTGGGAGCAAGGCCGGAGCTTTGGCCATAAAGCCCGAGGCGGCGGCGTTGGCTACGGTGTTTGGGGCCGGGCAGCTCCTAGGAGCCTGCTGGAGCCGGAGTCGGACCTCTCTGTCGCGGCCTGCGTTGTGTCTCCTTCTCAGCGTACCCCGCGGTGAGCGGCGGACTCGGGCCGCCCTTCCCCCGCCGCGGCCCCGGCCTCCGGGCCTGGCGTCCTCGGCGAGAGCCGGGCCGGGCGGGGCGGCGCCCGGCGGGCGGAGGTCGGAGGGCGCGGGGTGAACTGACGGGCGGCGGGTACGGGGATTCTTGGGCCAGAAGCGTCCCCCGGCGGCAGCCCTGCTGGGTGGGAAGAGGTACGGGCCGGCCACGGAGGCAGCGCTGCCAGGCGCGTCACATGCCCCGGCCCACCGCGGGCACTGGGAGACAGCAGCTTTCAGGGTCCTGCACGGTAAATCCTATTTCCGAACTTCCAGGGGGAAGGACCTCCTGAGTGCCTTTCAGAAGGCCTGGTGCCCTCCTGGCTGGTAATCGTGCGGATGTTGAGAGTAACGTTGTGAAGATTTCAGATGTCTGGTTTGCTGGGCTGCGTGGCAAGACCGCACAGGTCTTCTCCCAGCAGCCTTCCGAAGCACCGAGGCAGTGTCCACTTACAGAGAAATCAAAGAACAGAGAGGTTAAGTCACCCGTCCAAGGTCACACCGCTGATAAGTTACAGAGAGAGAGATTGAAGTGTAGGCACTCAGGCTGCTTAGCAATCTCCTGGCCTCTGGCCTCTTCTGCTTTAGCTGCTCCAAAGCTTGCCACCTGTTATCTGTCCATCAGCAACCCCCTCCACCTCCTGTCTAGTGTTGTCATTTGAGAGCCTCTTGGTCCTACCTTAGAGCTATGCTGCATTTGCAGTTGTAACTTACAAGGCTGTTACGGAGTGTAGTGTCACCGAATCAGAAGATTTTGAATTCTGGCAAGGTATGTATTGGATTTGAATAGTTTTTCGTATCCAGATCTTTTCTTTGAGTCAGGTCTGGCATGCCTGTCGTGTGCACCTTCCTTTCTACAGGAGTTGATGGGTGCCTAGCTTGTTGATTCTTCACTGTTGAAAATACTGTGTCTTTGGCTTCCCAAAGAACAGACTCTTGTCTTTTCCTTGTGACTTCACCAGCTGATTACCCGCATGATTGGGTTAATAAAATCTCCTGTTAGTATGTTTTTCTTGGAGCTTGGGAGGATTGGTTCAGACTTGAATGTAAGAGTTGGAAAGTGAGTTATAGCTACTTCTGAAGCTGACCAAGCTAAAGTTTGGTATCCTAGAGTGTCTGGTGTTGAATTTTGCTACCCAGCCTGATACACTTGAGGGCTTTATGTAATATGTGAGTTCAGAGGAGAGCAGTGACTGGTGCCTTCATTTAGGACATGTTTTTCTTCCATTATATATGTGTCAGGCATTACTGAGTCCTGACTCAGGGAGACAGGCATGAATCCTGTCCTCAAGGAATTGTAAAATGGTGAGCCTCACACTAGGGACTCGGTTTTGGAATGACAGGGCTATAGAAAGAGTGTGGGGCTTTTGCAAAAAGTAGGGTTTTTTTTGTTTTGTTTTGTTTTTAAATCTCCTTAGGTGAATCAGACATCCAAAAGTGTAGTGTTCTAGCTAACAACTTGAAATATTTTGCCAACTTCTTGTGTGTAGTGTATGCACATATCCATGTGTGGAGGTTGGTGTTGGGTGTCTTACTTAATTGTTCAACTTTTTTTTTGTTTGTTTTGTTTTTTTTTGTTTTTCGAGACAGGGTTTCTCTGTGTAGCTTTGCACCTTTCCTGGATCTCGCTCTGTAGACCAGGCTGGCCTTGAACTCACAAAGATCCTCCTGCCTCTGCCTCTGCCTCCCGAGTGCTGGGATTAAAGGCGTGTGCCACCACCGCCCGGCAATTGTTCAACTTTTTATTTGATTCAGGGTCTGTTACTGAACCTGGAGCTTAGCCACTGCTAAGCAGGCTAGCTGGTGAGCTCCAAGGTGCCCCCCTACACACACACCCATACCCACACTGGTGTTACAGATGCCTCTGCATCTAACCTTTTCTTTTTCTTGATTGAAATCTGAGTCCTGGGGATCTGAACTCAAGTCCTCATGCTAGTATAGAGACTGAGCCATCCTCAGCCCCCATCTTTGTGAGCTTTGGTAACACATTTGTATGGTTTGCTCCTGAGAGGATCATGTTACAGCTTATGATTGACCACCTCTTTTGAAGTGTAACCATCAACACTAAACTTGATTCCCTTTTTGTTGTGATATTTTTGTCCTTCCTTCAGGGGAAATGGAAGCCACTTGCCCACGATGCCCAAAGAGGAGGCACAGGGTCGGGCGAGGTACTGTAATGTGTGAGCAAAGGCACATTGAATATGCTGGATGAAAGTTTAATGTAGCTCCTGCCAGACTTAGTGATGCATTCTAGATCAAAAAACCCAAAAAACCTGTGCCCCGTTTCCCACGGCTTTCTGGTCCTCTTCTTTAAAGGGCCCAGGTTTTACTCTGAAGGTGGAGGGTGGAACTAAGAAGTCACTCTAAAAATAGTTTTATTAGTGTAATCTTCCAGGTAATTGTTGGCAACCACATGGGTGACTTTTCTGGTTTTCTGTTTTTGGTGCCAATTGTGCCTCATAATCAGAGGTCCTAATCCTGTAAGAGAAGAGTCCTGTAGGAAAGAGGCTGTGAATCAGTTTCTGGCTCCCCCACCTAGTGAGGCAAGAAAGTTTGCTCATTGGATTTGCTCTTACTCCATCTTCAAAGAGATCTAATAATACTTTTACCGTACATTTGTCATTAACCTTTCCATGAAAATATGGTGCAAACTCAGACCCTAAGAACCACTAGTTGTCTTTGGCATCCATCCTCGTGGGTCAAGTCAGCAGATATGGCCCAGATGGATGATGATAGTTTCCCTGGGGAAATAACGAGGAGGTGGCCTCCTAATCTGGGCTTAACAGCATCTCATCTTGGAGCTGGGTCCTCTTTGGAAGGGTTCTGAAGCTCCCCTTTCTGGCTCCTGCTTTCTGCTCCACTGGGGTTGCTTTTGTGTTTTCATTGTGTTACCTGACTCCTACCTGTGCCAGCCTATGCTCTTGCTCCGTGGTCTGGGTGCTCCACTGCTTGCAGTTGCAGAGACATTTTGCAGTTTTCTTGAGTTATTTGTCCTCACATCTTTCACCTATTAGACGACATTAAAGACTGGAGATCATTTGTATTTATGGTTTGAAGTTTAAATAAAAAGCAAAAACAAAGTCAGATTTTAAATAGTGGTTGTGAGCTGTGATTTGTAAACCAAAGGTAAAACTGACATGATGGGTAAAATCAAAACGGGCTTCAGGACTCTCCCTGGCCAGTTTCAGTTTTAGTACTGCACACTGAGTCCAAAACCAAATTTAAGAATAGCTACTTGCAAAATGTCCCCTTCGGGAAGGAAGAAAGCTGGGATTTGGCTTTAGTGGTGACATGACATGCAGTATTGGCCTTGTTCATCTGCTTGAAGATGCAGTAATTAATGCACAGGGTGGGAGTCCAGCCAGAACTCTGTTTTGATGATGTCATTACCGCTTTGGAGATCTGTTTGATTCCTGTTGTCCATTTCCTGGTCTCCTAGGATTGCCTGTGTTGGCAGATCTGAGGCAGTCTGAGGACCTGAGCACCTGAGTGGTCTGTAGGGATTACACAGCCTGGCCTGCTTCTCAGTCAGCCTTGCTTATGATGCTGCCAGGCAGAGTGAAGGTTCTTGATGCTCCCTAGCATTAAGTGAAGATAACTTCTTCAGGAAGTTAACTCACTTGACTTCAGGAACCCTGTAACAGTTAACTGCATATGAGCAAAGTGCACTATATATACATGTATGAAAATGACATAAAAATACATGTTAATAAAAATTAAAGTGGTTAATACCATTTGTTCTAGTCTGTATCATTGTGATTTTTAAAAGGTTGACTTCAGTTTAGTAAACTTTAGTTTGAGTTGAGCACACAATGAGAAAGCTACTATGAATTCATCTTTAAAAATCTCAGTCTGGACTTTATGAAAAATAGTGGACTGGTGCTCATGCATACACAAAAGCCACCTTCTTTTGAAATAGGGTCTTCTGTGTAGTCCAGGCTGGCCTTGAATCCTTAAATTGCCAAAGATGACTAAACTGATCCTTCGTTTACCTCCTAAGTGCTGGGATTATAGACATCCATCACTGTATCTCTTAGATATAATGATTGGTCAGTCTGCCAACAATTCTCCATGCACTTACCAGATCTGGGAACCTTGAAGCCCTAGGTCATCTTTGCAGTTCCTAGTAGAACTGTTTCTGGGGTGTGGTGATATACAACTTTTGAGAGGCAGAGACAGATGAAGCTTTGAGTTCGAGGCCAGCCAGGACAACGTAGTGAGACCCTGCCCACCTCCCCTTTTTTTTAAAGCAGTCCAGGTGGGTTGGCATACACCTTTAAATCACAGTAGGTAGATCTCTGTGAGTGAGGCCAGCCTGGTCTACATAGTTTCAGGACAGCCAGAGTTACAAAGACCCTGTCTTGGGGAAAAATGCTTTGGCCTGTGTTACTTTGTCAGTGACTGCAGGAAGAACATTGTTGTAGAAGCCCTCTTACCCAGCATTTCCTGTAAATGCCGTCTAGTATTTGTGTGTTACTTCTGGGGTCAAGGGAATGTAAATTTATGCTCACAGCCTGGTGTTTCTTGTTGAGATGGTCATGACTGGTTGGGTGGCCCAGCTAGAGTGGAGTGCCATCCTGCCTTCTCCATCCCACATGTGTTTCTTGAAGACCTCAGTAGTTGATCCCTTATGCAAATGTGTCTTTCTTCTACTAACTTACTTAAAATCATATCTTTTTTTCTGATTATTAAACTAATCAGATTTTTTTTAAAGGTAGGAGCTAGAAAGAAGAAAAGTTTGCCATTTTCTACATACTAGTTTCTTCCTGCAAGTATATACTTTAATTTTATTTTTTACTTAATTTTATTTATTTTTTCCAGACAGGGTTTCTGTTTGTATCCCTGGCTGTCCTGGAACTCACTCAAGGTCAGGCTGGCCTCAAACTCAGAGATCTGCCTGCCTCTGCCTCCTGAGTGCTGGGATTAAAGCCGTGTGCTACCATGTATGGCCCACTTTTTAAATAGGCAGACATCTATATGGAAATAAACATAGATGAGCAGTTTAAAGAATTTTCACAAACTTAAAAGACTCCTTGCACCTCTTTCAAACCATTATCTCCTTACTGCTAACTCAAATAAGAATTTTCTTTTCTTTTTTTTTTTTCTCATCTTTGTAAAGCTATTTATTGAACATCTCCAGCCCCAGTCCTATCCCACTCCCACGCTCAGAACATGAAGCCAGCTGCAGCTGATTTCTAACACAGTGACTAATTTTGCTTGGTTTGGATTCCTTTATGTAAATGGAATTATCCACTGTGCAGTCATTCTGCTATATCTGGTTCCCTTGACTTTTCTGAAACTTCGTGTAATGTGTGGTTTGAATTCCATTTTCATTGCACTATAATATTCCATTGTGTGATTAAAATATTTAAAATTAAGTAGAGTTGGTGGTGTGGTGTGCATCGGATCCCTTAGCACCTCAGAAAGGAAAACAAGTAATGAAATGATGAATGTTCTGAGGTTAGAAAACCAGAATGACTTGAGTGTGGTGAGTGAAGAGAAGCCTTCCATGGCCACCCCTATGGTCTCTTTGCTCTTATGCTCTTTGATCTTGACCCATTTCTGTGAGCTTGGCCCAAAGAGTCATAGCAGAGGGTATTTGCATTCAGACTGTTGATCTGACGTTTCGTCCTTAAAGTTCTGGAGTCCCTCATGCACATGTTAGTGACTGGTCTCTTGCTGTTTTCATTGGTGTTCAGGTAAGTGTTTGCTGGCATCAGACTGCCAGTTTTTTGACTGAATGTTCTTGAGCTTTGAACATCAGATCTTAGTTTGAAGTATTATATGGCTTTGCTTCTTCCCAAATATCAGCCCCCTTTAAAGCTTGAAAATTCTGTACTGGTAACTCTGCAGAGTAACTTGCTTTTGGTGGTATGTGAGTAGTTTCTGGACCAATAGTTAATTTTCAGATTTTTATTGTCTACTATAAGAAAAGGCTGCCAGCAGCTGTGGGGAATGTAAAAGTGAGAGTCCTGAAAATAGCTTAAAGAAAATGTTCAAGTTCTTTGATGACTAAAGTAGGGAGAGAGGGCCTTAGTGAATTTTTGGATGACGTTGGTGTGGAAGTGTAACTTAGTGGGAGGCTGGTATTGCGACTGAGAGGTGCCACTGTTGTTAGTGCTGTGCCAGGGAGACATTCTCTTCGAACCTCATGACTGTATCTTAGAATCTGGATAGCCAGACTGTTAGGCCGCATGCTTTTAATCCCAGCACTCAGAGGCAGAGGCAGTGCATCTAGGTAGCTCGAGGCCAGCGTGGTCTACAAAGCAAATTCCAGGACAGCCAGGACTGTTACACAGAGAAACCCCGTCTTGGGGGTTGGGAGAAGGAAAAAAAATAAAAAAATAGAAAGTAAAGAAATAACAAAAAACAAAAAGCAGCTGAATATGCCCTAGTTCTGAGAGAGGAATGACTTTGTTGTTAAAATTTACTATTACAGTTGAACCTGGGGCCTCCCAGGAGCTAGGCAAGCACTCTACCACTGAGCTATAATCCCACTCCAGAATTGCCTTTAACAGTAAGTTAAAAATGGGAAGAATAGGGCTGGAAGAAGAGACTTGATTTGATTTTTCCTCTTCAACCAGCCACTGTGTAGGTTCCTCTTAGGAGCTTATGGCCAGGCTGTCATTGATTGAAATGTCTATGATACCTTGATATCTGGAGGTGTTGAAAATAGTCCTTATATAACTGCCTGTGTTACTAACTATCTGCTTTTCAGCTTGCCTGCCTGCCTAACCAAAAAAAAGAAAAAAAGAAAAGAAAACACTATCACCCTTGTCTCTTATTTAAAGAGTTTAAAATTTAAATAGGTTTAAAAATTTAGCTTAAGACAGCTTTGGAGATACAGCTGCATGGTAGAGACCAGCAAATGCAAGCTGCAAGATCCTCCTTATCCTTGCTCACACCACCAGCACCCCCCCCCCACACACACACACACAAGGCCACAAACAAAAATCCTGACAGCTGTAGGGGCAAAGCCCTCTTAACAAGAATTATTTTCCAAGGAACTTGCTTTTTGAAAGTTGCCTTTGTTTTCTCCTCCCTGTGGGAATGTGATACCTGGAACAGAGTGTGAACAGTCTGTACATTAATTCAAATTAAACTTCTTGACCTGTCACTTTCTTTTTCCAAGGAGCTCTTCAGTATTGTGAAGCCACTCTATAGAGGGCCTGGTACTAGCACCTAGTGTCTAAGCTTACAGAAGGCTCTGTGACCCTAACGTGAGAATGGCACCTTCAGTGAAGATCTCCCTTCCTTAATTTCATGCTTTGTGTTTTAAAAGTGAGCTACACAAGCTGGGTGTGGTGGTACACACTTTTAGTCCCAGCACTCAGGAGGCAGAAGCAGGTGGATCTATGTGAGTTCGAGGCCAGCCTGGTCTACAGAGTGAGTTCCAGGACAGCCAGGAGAAACTTTGTCTCAAAAAACAAGACAAAACAAAACATGTCAGTTATACTTGCCATTCTCTTTCTATGATGATGTGTAAATTCTCATGTAGTGACCTTCTAAGCATTATCAGACATAATAGGTGAGGCTGTGCTTTGTTACAACTTCTGAATGTACACAATAGCACACGGTTCTTGGCTTGCTGCCATGCTTTCTGTTGTTTTGTTTTGAGAGGAGCTTTGCCATGTTAGCCCAGACTGGCCTCACACTTGAGATAATAGGCCCACCCGTTTCCATGCTTCCCTTCCCCTTTTGTTCTTTAGGTAGAACCCAGGGCCTTGTGCATAGTCAGCAAGTGTTCCACACTGAGCTAAACTCCAGCCCTGCATCCTTCTTACTCCTGAAGGAGCATCCATGATAGGGCAAAGGAAAAACAAAGTGCTAAAGTCTCTTGGACCTAGAGGGAATGGTTCCAGGCCAAAAATGACTCATCACTTCTGCTACTGGCTCATTGGCTAGAATAAGTCACAACATAGAAGGCGTCCTGAAGTGTGATCCTACTGTGTATCCAGTAGCCCAGGGCTGGAAGCACTAGTGTCAGTTGAAGTGACTGAGAGAAACAAGACTTTTTAGAGATTTCTGTTCCAGGCAGGTGGTTAACTTAAAAGCTGAAAGGAGCTTAGCTTTGCAGTATATATGTGTGTATTGTTTGAACTCGGGTCTCCCTGTGTGTCCCAGGCTTGGCAGCCCCTCGGTGCTGGGATTGTAGGTGCTACCAGCCCTGGTTTGGGAGTTTAGCTCTGTTTATGAAGTGGCCTGCCACCTTGGTTCAAGACTTACCCTCCAAAATAGATTTATTCTAGGGATAAGTGTAATACTTTCAGTCAGGTACCTGGAGTTGTCCTCTGTACATAGTGAGGATGAAAGAAACATCCATTCAGACCTCCCACCTTTGCTTCCCATATTTTCAGCATTGAAATCCTAGATCTTCTAAGTATCCTTTTACTGATGGATGCCATCCCATTTTCATGAGGCAAAGCGTCACACACAGTCCTCAAGTATTCATTAGGTCTTCCTTCCCTGGCTGTAGAACCTCCTTTTCCATTGCCTGTGGTTGAAGCCCTTTGCCTGCTGTTGGTAGTGTTGGCCTTCCTGGCTTTGTCCCTCTGGCTGGCAATGCAGTCCCAATGGTACTTTCCCTTTATAGCCACTGAGTGCTGGGATGACAGGTGTGTTCCACCAGGCCTGCCTCTAGCTGTGCTTTTGTATGTTTGGGCCGCTTTTGTGTATCCTCTGAGTCCTGGGATTAAGGCATGGTCTATCATATCTGTCCATCCCCAACTGGCTTTTGACAAATAATCTACATGTATATCTGCTGTGATAGTGGTTGAAAAGAAGAAATAGGTGTAAGTCCTTGTATTGTGTGGAATGTAGGATTTCAGGTGCTTCCTTAAGCAGGACTTCAAGATGTAATAAAAGATTACCTGCTGGGGCTGGAGAGATGGCTCAGAGGTTAAAAGCATTGGCAGTTCTTCCAGAGGTCCTGAGTTCAATTCCCATCAACCACATGGGGCTCACAACCATCTATAATGGGATCTGATGCCCTCTTCTGGCATGCAGATGGAGCACTACATACATAAAAATAAATAAATCTTTAAAAACTATTTTAAAAAAAAGATTACCTGTTTTTGGCTGGGCGTGGTGGGGCACACCTTTAATCCTGAACACTTGGTAAGCAGAGGCAAGTAGATCTCTCTCTGAGTTCGAGGCCAGCATGGTCTAAAAATCAAGTTTCAGGATAGCCAGGATTACACAAAGAAACCCTGTCTCAAAACCAAAACAACAACAAAAAGATTACCTGTTCTTAAAATGCTAATTTTCAGTACTCAGGCTCTTAGTCATAGAACCTTATTGATCTTTTTGATTTTTTGAGGTAGGTTCTCTTGAATCCCTTACTGGGATTACAGGAGTGTGCAACCCTGCTTGCTTCCTGTTAGCCGTTTTCAAGCCACAGGCATGAAGCTTTGCCTTACTTATTTCTTTGTGAGAGGAACGCATTACCTCATGACCTGAGATTTGTCCTTTCAGATTGTTTAAAAATTACAAAAGCAGCCGGGCGGTGGTGGCGCACGCCTTTAATCCCAGCACTCGGGAGGCAGAGGCAGGCGGATCTCTGTGAGTTCGAGGCCAGCCTGGTCTACAAAGCGAGTTCCAGGAAAGGCGCAAAGCTACGCAGAGAAACCCTGTCTCGAAAAACCAAAAAAAAAAAAAAAAAAAAAAAAAAAAAAATTACAAAAGCAGTATAGAAGTCTTTTTTAGAATCTCACTGTGCAGCCTAGGCTGGCCTTAAATTGTATTCCCAACTCTGCTCCCGAAGTACTAGAGTTACAGGTCCACACCACTCTGCCTTGCTAGTATAGAAGTTCGTTTGGGCAATGTGGTGGTTACTCAAAACTCTTTTAAAGTGGAACCACACAGCACACATTCTATAGCTTTGTAAAAATCCTGCCGTGTGTAGTAGAAACCCTTTCTTGTAATATATGCTGGCTTTTTTTGCTGTGCTGGTGAGCAAACCCAGTACCTCATGCATGCTAGGTAGGTGGTGTATCTCTGACCCACATCCCTCATCTATTACATGCTGTTTTTAATGACTCTGTGATAACTGCACTGGCCATCCTCTAAAGAACATTTTAGTTCTATTCCTGCAAGGAAAGAATTCAGGGGGTTAGAAGAGATGGTACAGGGCTTAAGACTACTGGATGAACTTCCAGAGGTCCCGGGTTTAATTCCCAGCACCCATATGGCCACTCACCATGGCCTGTAACTCCAGTTCCAGCAATCTGATGCCCTCTTCTGGCCTCTACAGGCACCAGGCATGCATGTGGTACACAGACATCCATGTAGACAAAACACCCATCCACATAAATAAAAGAATTCAGTGTTTATCTTATGCTACTTATCCAAGATACAGTGGTTAATACACTCTTAAAATTTTGTTTTCATTGCCAAGGGGGCCTCAGGAAGGTTTGTACTTAACAGTTATAGTTTGAGAATTGTGCTCGTAGGGTGTCAGCTGTCAGTGTTCTTAATTTTGTCCACTTAACAAATGGGAAAAATGTTAAGTACTTTAAGCTTTTGAGTTTTGATTGATTAACTGTAGTAGTTTGAATGAGATGTCCCCCATAGTCTCAGGCATTTGAATGGGTGGTCTCCAGTTGGGGAGACTTAGAGGTGTGGCCTTGCTAGGTCACTAGGATCTGGCTTTGAAAGCTAAAGACTTCTTCCATTTTGAGTTTCTTTTCTCTGTTTTCCTGCTTGTGAGCTCTCAGTTTGCTGTTCCAAATTGCCATGCCTGCCTAACACCAAGCTTCTCTGCCTTGATGGTGGTGGACTTTGATCTCTCTGGAACTGTAAGCCCAAACAAAACCTTCCTTGTAATTAGTTGCCTTGGCCATGACATTTTATCACAACAGTTGGAAAATAGCTATTAGTTTTAAAAATACATTCATTAGTTATTTGTGTTCTGTGAATTTGCTCTTAATGTGCCAAAGCTCCAGTGAGCCCCTCTTTTCCCTCCATCTATATAGAAATGGCTCAGATAACAGAGTTTTGATTCTTTTTCTTGACTTGTTTTCTTGGTGAAATTTGACCGGGTGGTGTGCTTTTATAGAAACAAACTTTTCTGTGTCAGATCTGCCACTTTGTTTTCTTCTCTGGGTTTTATGTCATACTTAACCCCTTTCTATACAGGACTAAAACAGCTGTTCATCTAGCCCTTGGCCCATGTGTGTTTGGTGGGTTTTTGTTTGTTTGTTTTTGCCAGGATCTTTCTCCAGATGCCTGTTGTTAGTGCTTAAATTATATTGTCTGTTCCTCATTCACAATATACTACTTTATCACATGAATTGCCACCTACACATGACTCACCCTTTCCCCTCCCCTTCCCTCCCCTCCCCTCCCACATGCCTTTTTTCCTCTGTCTTTGGGGCAGTTTCCTTCTGCTTTGTGCTATGTTGGTAAGCCAGGCAATTTTCTGTCCTTCAAAGAACTCCATTGAAGTTGCTTTGATCAGTGCGGCCAGCAGAATCAGTCATCTAGATACTGAGAGGAAGCTTTTCCCAAGGTGCCCTCAAAGAGTGAAGAAGCTCAATATTTCACTGTTAATGTATCTGGGACAAATGCTGTGTAGTGTTTATAGGTAGAAGACCTGTTTTTGAACCCCAGAGCCCTGGGTTTGTTGGGGCAGTAGTAATGGAGTAATGGATTACCCCTTGAAGAAGCAAGTGTTAGATTTAAATTATGTTCCTGAAACACCTAAGTATTTCCTTCTCTGCCTTCGCTGGTCTTTTCCTGCTGCGTTTGGAAAACAGTCTCAGAGAGGTGTGGCTCAGTTTGTAAAGTGCTTGCTGCAAGCTTGAGGACCTGAGTTTGGATCCTCAGTACCTACAAAAAGCTGGATATGGTGGCACACTGCTGTGACTCCAGCACAGGTGGTAGGTATGAGACTGGAGAGGCAAAGGTAGGTGGATCCCAGGGACTTGCTGGCCAGCCAGTGTAGCTGAAAAGGTGAGCTACAGGATTAGTGATCGACTGTTTCAAAATAGAAGTTGGAGAGCAATAGTGGAAGACACCTAGTGTCAGCCTCTGGCTTACACACCTACTCACACACCCACATGGGTACTTGCACTATTCAACAGCAACATCAAAAACATTTCACAAGTACGATTACTTCATAATCTACATTGTAGATGAATTTTTTACTGTTTGTTAATACTGCATGTTGATTGTTGTCTTTGAACTGGATTTCTTTTATTGTTCCTATGGGGAGTTGTTAATGGTGGATTTTCTGTTTCATTAATTTAAAATCTTGATTTTTATGTGTATGGATATTTTACTTGTATGTTTGTGCAGTATTTCTGTGCCTGGTTCCTCGAGGAGGCCAGAAGGTGTCTGATCCTCAGGAATTGGGTTTACAGATGTCTGAGAACCACCATGTGGGTTTTGGGATTCAAACTCAGGTCCTTTGGAAGAGCAGTTGGTGCCCTTAACTGATGAACTACCTCTTGTTTTGACAGATCAAGAGACAGTTAATTAGTCCTCACAGAGTTGACCATTGGGCCAGTTTTTCTTTTCAGAACTTTTAAAGGAACGTTAGCCATTAGAATTGAGGAAAATGATTGCCTTCTAAATAGGAAGAGAGTCACGGCTCAGCCAAGTCTTCCCATTTTTCATGGCTGTCTTTTGGAGGCTGAGTTAATCATCTGTACATATCATGTGAAGTCTGTCTCTCTGCACCTACTGAGCTGTTCCTGCCAAATGGCCGCCTTTTGGCTTGCAGTTCTGTGAACCCATGAAGCTGTCTGAAGTTGCAGAGGATCCACAGTCTGCTTGTTGTCTCTGTGAAGGGTGGAGCCTTCTGGTCAGGTTTTTTTTTTTTTTTTTAAATTTTTTTTTTTTTATTTAAAGCCAAGTAGGGTTTTAAAGCAGGCAGGGTTAGAAAGATTCCACTTACTTACTCTTATTAGTGTCTGTAGTTAGAATGAGTGTGTGTATGACAGGCAGATGGCGTGTATAGTTAATTAGTAACTTCACCTGTTCAAACAGTGCTGATCAGAAACCGAGAAGTGAGTTGGTTTTTCTGCTTCTCATTGCTGCTGTAGAGAACACTGAGTTCTTCTATCCTTGGAATTCAGGGGAAGTGAAAGTGTACTCAACATACAGGCAGCCACAGGATGGATCATGCTGAGTTCTGTGCTAAGGAAAGAAAGACCCGTGGAGGGAGTTTTTCCTGCACTAAAGAATTCAAATATGTGAAGGGCCATTAAGAAGATGAAGATGTGCTATGCTATGCTAAAAGTTAAGATTGCAGTGACTTTATGGTTGGTTGGTTTGTTTTTATTTTTTTTGTTTGTTTTTTGGTGTGTGTGTGTTTTTTTGGGTTGGTTTTGTTTTTTTTTTTTTTTTTTTTTTTTTTTTTTTTTTTTTTGCATTATTTTGCAGTTTTGGGCTGCTGAACCCGTGGCTCCAACAAGCATCTACCACTGAGCTACAACCTCAGCTCCACCTTTGTGAACAATGTTTTTGTTATTGTTAGTTACTGTTTCGTGACACAGGGTCTCTATGTAGTCCTGGATGTCATGGAACTTACATAGATCCTCCTGCCTCTGCCTCCAGAGGCATGTGCTACAATGCCTGGCCAACAATTGTTATTTTTAGAGGACTAGTTGTACAAAAAGAATCCCCCCATCCCCACAAAATTCAAGGGATTTATTTAGAAGAGAAAGTTCAGGGTAGATACAGTACATGGGAGCAGTGGGTGCAGGTGAGATTGCCTAAAAGTCTTGATTGGTTTGAGGTTTTAATTTTTTATCTTACTTTTTTTTAATGTGTATGGGTATTTTGGCTGTATGTATGTCTGTGCATGTATGCAGTACCTGCAAAGGCCAGAAGAGGGTATTGGATTTCCTGAAACTGGAGTTACAGGTGGTTGTTAGCTGCCATGTTGGTGCTGGAATTGAATCTGGGTCCTCTGTAAAAGCAGTCAGTACTCTTAACAGCTAAGTCAGTACTCTTTCCAGCCCTTGTTGTTTTTGTTTTCTGAGAGGTAAGCTGGCCTAGCACTAACTTTATGTCTCAGGCTGACCTCCAGCTTCCAGCAATCCTCCTGCCTCAATTTCAGGAGTGCTGGTACTACAGGCATGAGCTGCCATGACATAAAAGGAAATCTTGTGGGATAAAGTCTTTGTCCCATTAATAAACAATGTTGAGTAAGGTATAGTGGCCCAGGCCTTTAATCCTAGCACTCTAGAGGCAGGGGCAGGTGAATCTCTTAAGTTTGAGGGCAGCCTGTCTGCATAGTCCCAGGACAGCCAGGGCTATGTAGAGACTCTGTCTCAAAAAAAAACAAAAAACAAAAAACAAAAAAGAAACAAGGTTGTAGCAGGCTTTCTTTGACACCAGCCCCCAAATCATGACAGGGAGATATTAGTAGTTATGAATGCTTGGCCTTAGCTTATGCTTGTCCCACTAGTTCTTATAACTTAAATTAACCTGTTTCTCTTCATCTATGTTTTGCCTTAGGGCTTTTTTGTTTGTTGTTTGTTGTTTGTTTTTGACCTTTCATTCCGTATGTCCTACTCCATGTCTGGCTGTCTGGCTAGCCCTGGGCATCTCCCTCTTTTTCTCTCTCCTCTCTTGAGCCTGGATTCCTCCTACTTATTCTCTCGGCCTGCCAGCCTCGCCTGTCCCTCCTTTTTTTGGGGGGGTTTTTCGAGACAGGGTTTCTCTGTGTAGCTTTGCGCCTTTCCTGGGACTCACTTGGTAGCCCAGGCTGGCCTCGAACTCACAGAGATCCGCCTGGCTCTGCCTCCCGAGTGCTGGGATTAAAGGCGTGCGCCACCACTGCCTGGCTGTCCCTCCTTTTCATTAGACCAGTCAAGTGCCTTAGGTAGGCACAGTAAAACAGCAACACATCTTTACAATTAATTAAACAATGCAGCATAAACAAATGTAACACACCTTTACACAGTTAAAGTAATATTCCACAGCATAAACTAATGTAACATATCTTTGCCTAGTTAAAGTAATATTCCACAACACATTGTTGAGCTGTATACAGTTATGGGTTTCTTTTTTTTTTTTGGGGGGGGGGTTTTGTTTTTTTGTTTTTTTTTTTTTGGTTTTTTGAGACAGGGTTTCTCTGTGTAGCTTTGTGCCTTTCCTGGAACTCACTTGGTAGCCCAGGCTGGCCTCGAACTCACAGAGATCCGCCTGGCTCTGCCTCCCGAGTGCTGGGATTAAAGGCGTACGCCACCACCGCCCGGCTCAGTTGTGGGTTTCTAACCTGCAGAATGATGGCTTTATAAGATAATAACACTGATGAAAGTACTGTACTGAAATAATGGGTATATGTGCCTATAGGTTTGTGTGTATACGAATTAGAGTGTTTGGCTAATAATGCATCAAAGTTTACTTCACCTGTATTAGGTACTTCTCCCCCACCTGGATTTTCTTGACTGAGCAAATGTATCTAGAGAAGGAAGAAGTGTTGGCCTAACTTTCTACTTGTGTTTATGGCAGAGCCCAGAGACCCCATGTGGATAGACAGCCACCATTGGACAGAAATTTGTTCTGGAGGCTTTCTAGTTCTAAATGAATGGGATCTTATACATTCTGGACAGTATCTGCACTTACAGCTTTACAGAGTCTGTCCAACAGATGGCAGGATCCTGATGACCATGATGTGGCACATTCCTTGGCTCCATACGGTCATTCATCATGGGGCTGTCCTACTTTGAGGATATTACTACTAATGCAGAAATCAAAGAATTTATAAGGGAGTAGTACTGTGAACAATTTGCATACCTTGTTAAGCAAATAACCTAGATGACTGGACAGATTCCTAGAAATAGCAAACCTAAGGCTGAATTACAAAGAAGTAGGAAATCTGAATAGACTCTTTACAGTGAAAAGCCCTGAGCTTGGTAACTTATTGAATTCTGGAGACGTAAAGGATTTAGAGAGCCTTTCTCCTGGTCCTGGTGTCTCTCCTCAGCAGTAGAACAGTGACTAAGACGTTTGAAGAGCTACCACTTTGACTCATTTAGCTGTCTCCCTGACACGTCAGTTGTTTTCATCAATAGTTTGTGGTTTGTTTACTCTAACCTGCTTAAATTGAACTCTTTTGCATATTTTATAAATAAATTGTTTTATGAACTTCCTTTTGAGATTAGTCTATAGAACTGTGATTTTAGCTGCAGATTTAGTTTCTGCAATTTTGCTGAGTTACTTTATCAAATCTAAGCTTTCTTATTATTGAAATCCAGCCTGGCACACTAATAAGTTAACAATTCCAACAACTCTTACAAGAAAAAGCATTTAATTGAGGCTTACTTACAGTTTCATACCTCCTAAACATTTTAATCCTATCAAAGAATTCCATTCCCTGGTGATTAAGCATTCAACTATATGAGCCTATGGGAGTCATTCTAATTCAAACCACAAGTCTGATGACCCAAGTCAATCATTAGAACTACATAAAAAGCCAGATGCAGTGGTGTGCATCTGTAATCCCATCACTACTAGGGTGAGAAGGGAGACAAATTGCTCAGAAGCTTGTGTGTTAGCTAGTCTGGATTATGAAGTGTGCTGCAATATACACACAATACATTTTTAAAGATTTTTTTTTCATTTAATGTGTATGAGTGTTTGCTACATGTATATATGTGTGCCTGGTACCTGAGGAGGTCAGAAGAATGTATTGAATCACTAGGATCTGCAGTATAGGATGGTTATGAGCCACCATGTGGGTGTAGGAAACCAAACGCCTGCCCTCTGCCAGAGCCACAAGTGCTGTTAACCTTTAAGCCATAGCTCCAGCCCCTCTAGAAAGGAAGGGAGGGAGGGAGAGAGGGAGGGAGGGAGGGAGGGAGGAAGGAAGGAAGGAAGGAAGGAAGGAAGGAAGGAAAAGGAAAGAAGTTGAAGAGAGCTGTCATGAAACTGCTGTGTAGAAGCAGCCTAAAGGAAAGAGTTTGTTTTGGTCTGCAGTTTGAGAATATACAGCCTGTCATAGCGGGGAAAACATGGCCTCAAGAGTGTGAAGTGTTGATGTGTCTGGAAGCAGAGAGATATGCATACTGGTGGTCAGTTTCTGTTCTGTTTTTTCAGACCCTGACTCCAGCCTGTGGGCCATTTGCTCTCTTTAAGGTGTGTCTTCCCTGCTGAGTTGAAAGGCAGCATACACTAACCAAAGCACAAGCCTGACACAGTGGCTTTTAGTCCCAGCACTGGGGAGGCAGAGGCAGGCAGATCTCTTGAGTTGACAAGGCCAGCCTGGTCTACAGAGTGAGTTTCAGGACATTTAGGAACATAACAGTTCCAGAGCCCACCTCAAAACAAACCAAACAAACAAATACAAAACAACAACAATAAAATTTTCAGCAGACAGCCTTATAGACTTATCAAGAGGCATGTTTTCAGGTTTTGATATAGTGTCTCACTATGTAGCCCTAGCTAGCTTGAAGCTTGCTATATAGACAAGGTTGGCCTTGAACTAACAAAGATTTGACTTCCTCTGCCTCCTGAGTGCATTGTTGGTTTGCTGTTTGTTTGGTTTGGTTTTAAACAATCTCTGTGGTGATTCTAGATCTTAATCAAATTGATAAGATTAACCGCTGCAACTGGAATGTAACTCACTGGAAGAGGATATGGGACCTATCCTTAGCATTGCAAAATGGGAAGGAAGGAATACTAAATGAGTGAAAAGAAAGACTGCTTGTGCTCACTGATTAGAAAATTTACTTAGGGAATCACAGTGCTATCCAAAGTAGCAAATTCATTGCAGTCCTTAAACATTCCAGTTTCAAATATCTATCTTTGCATTGTGGTATACACCTGTAACCTCAGCATTCAGCAGGCAGAGGCAGGAGGATCTAGAATTCAAGGCCAGCCTGGGGTTACAACATAGTAAGATTCTGTTTCCAAAAAAAGAAAAGAAAAATGTTGAACTGTGGTGGTGCACACCTTTAATCCCAGCTCTCTGGAGGCAGAGGCAGGGGGATCTCTGTGAGTTTGAGGCCTGCCTGGGCTACAGAGTGAGTTCCAGGAAAGGCTCAAAGCTACACAGAGAAACCCTGTGTCGAGGAAAAAAAAAAAAGTAGAGGCAGGCAGATTTCTGTGAGTTCTTCTGTGAGTTCTAGGCCAGACTGGTCTACAAAGCGAGTTCCAGAACAGCAAGAAAGAGAAACCCTGTCTGGAAAAAAAAAGGGGGGAAAGGCAAATAACCTACTCCAAATGTATGTGGGAATTCATGGAATTCTGAGTGCCCAAATTGTCTTGACTGTCCAGAAACTAGCTTGTGTGGAGTGGTCACAGTTCCTGATTTCAAATTTTACGTCAGTTGTAAGCCAGACATCACAGAAAACCACACCTGAAATCTCAGCACTCTGGAGGCTGAGGCAGGCAGATGACAAATCCCAGACCAGCCCTGCTTCCCCTAAACACAGTGAAACTTCCCTAAACAAAACTCCTTCAATCACAGTAGCCTGGTACTGGCACAAGTCCAGAGTTTGACTTGAGGTCCTTTTTTTTTCACCTTAGTTTAGTATCTGTTGATAATAGCAATAACATAGTAACAAACATATAACTGACACTTCTTTCAATTAATTTTTATTGTGATAACAATGGATGTGGTGTAAAGTTGCCATTTTTATCTTTTTGCATTTTTTTGTGCTGTTGAAGGCACATTTTTGGTGTTTGTATGGTGTATGTGTGTACGTACATGTTTGTGTGGGAGTGGGTGTGCTGTTGTAGGCCAGAGGCTCATGTTGGGTGTCTTCTATTGCTCTCCACCTCATATATTGAGAGGCTGCGTCTCAATATATAAATCTAGAACTTGCTGGTTCAGCTAGTCTAGGTCGCCAGATTGCTCCAGGGATCTCTTTTCTCTGTTTCCTGCCTGCTGGAATTACTGGCAGGCAACCCTGCCCAGCTGTTATTCATATGAGTGCTGCGGACCCAAACTCCAGTCCTCATGCTTGCTTGGCAAGTGCTTACCCACTTTTAGTTTTATTTTTGAGTTAGCCCTGACTAACTTTGAACTTAAGCTCTTCTGCCTCAGGTTCCCTGCCTTGACCTGCAAGACTTTGGGATTGATGTGACTGGGGATAAGGGAATGAAGAAAGGACAGACAGACAGATACACAAAAGCTGGTTTGGGTGGGGGTGAGCCATGTACTCTGATGGACTCATACCAACAACAGCCCGGAAACTCGGGATTTATACTTTTGAATGAGGACACAGGTTCAGCTAATCTTGATAGGTGGTTTCTGTAGGGGAGCAGTTTTAGACTGTAAAACATCTGGGAGGTATACCAGGCTTTTTCTTTTTTCGGTGTGCCACCAACCAGCTCCCAAATCATGACATGGAGACTTATTATTAGTTTGGAGTGCTTGGCCTAGCTTAGGCTCATTTCTGGCTAGTTCTTTTAACTTAAATTAACCTGTTTCTCTTTATCCCACCCTTTGCCTTGGAGCTTTTTACTTTTTTCCCCCTTCTGTATATCTTACTTTCACTGCTTCTTGTGTCTAGCTGGCTGGCGTCTGGCAGCTGACTGGCGGCTGGCTGGCTGGCTTCTTGCCCTGGGCATGTCTCCCTCCTTCTCATTCTCTTCTCTCCTTCTCATTCCTTTCTAGACTAGATTTCTCCTATTTTCTCTTCCTGCCAACCCAGCCTATCCTTTCTCGGCCTAGCTATTGACCATAATCAGGTGTCTTAGGCAGGCCAGGTGAAACAAATGCAACACATCTTTACATCATTAAAGGCAATATAAACAAAAGTAACACAGCTTTACACGGTTAAAGTAATATTTGCAGCATAAACAAATGTGACACATCTTTGCCTAGTTAAAATAATATTCCATAACAGGGCGAGGAAACTTTGGTCTATACTTTTTACACATACTGTCAACATCTATACACAGCCCAAGTGAAGGCTTTGCTATTTTCATGAATTTGAGGCATCGAGGTCCTTGATATGGCTATGTTCATGTCAGTAGTAGGTAGACGTATTGCTAAATGGCCTTATAAAATAAAAACCCAGAGCCAGATACAGAGGTGAAAACCTGAAAGAGCAGAGGAATAGGAAAAGCCACAAGCTAACCTCACCTCACCAACACCTCAGTCTCCAAAAAGAGCTGCTTCCTGTATACCCACGCCTATATGTCTTTCTGTTGTTACATCATTTGCTCTCTCCGTCCAGCTACATCACTTCCTCTTCCTACCCAGCTTTGTATAGACCTCCAGACCTCCATGGTTAACTAGTGTTGGAATTTAAGGTGTGTGCCACCACGCCTGGCTCTGTTCCCAGTGTGGCCTTGAGCTCACAGAGATCCAGACAGATCTCTACCTTTCAAATGATAGGATTAAAGGCGTGTGCTACCATTGCCTGACTTCTATGTTTAATATAGTGGCTGACTTTTTCCTCTGATTCTCAGATAAACTTTATTGGGTTTTACAAATAAAATATCACCACAGTAATACATTCATTCAAGACTTCATCCACTCCTTACATGTTTGCACAGGGCATCCTCGGGTCCTTACAGTTCCCTAGTGTTGAAATTACAGGTGTGTGCCCCCGCACCCTGCTTGTTGTAGTCTGTCTTAAGTGAACACACCTGGTACCATCAGGAACCATTCCATTGTTGTGCTGCTTTCACCACTACCTGTTTCTGAAACGTGTCCATCCTGAGCCAGGTGTGTTTTCAATACCTAGGCTGAGGCAGGAGAAAGGAAAATTGAGGCCACTTTGGGATACATATGAGGACCTTGTCTCAAAAAAGAATACCAGAGTTCAGATTCCAAGAAACCCACATAAAATATCAGATGGGTGAGGCAAGCTGACTAGCAAGACTAGACATATTTGGGAGCTCTGGGTTTGATTCAGCACCTGCCTCATTGAATAAAGTAGAGGAGTGATCAGGACAATTCTGGACATCAGCCTTGGACTTCCACATGCACACAAACACACATGCATCCACACCACACAAAAATAGGTGCATACGCCACACACAAGAAATAAAAAGATCTCAAGCATCAAAGCACCCCTGTGGTGGTATTGTGTTCCCTAAAATATTGTGCACGCTAGTAAACTTATCTGGGGTCAGAGAAGAGAATAGCCACAATATTAAACATAGAGGATAGGCAGTGGTAGCACACACCTTTAATCCTAGCATTCCAGAGGCAGAAATCCCTTTGGATCTCTGTGAGTTCAAGGCCACATTGGAAACATCCAGGCATGGTGACACACGCCTTTAATCCCAGAAAGTGAGCCTTTAATCCCAGGGAGTGATAACAGAAAGCAGAAAGATATATAAGGCGTGAGGACCAGAAACAAGAAGCTTTTAGCTGGTTAAGCTTGCAGGTTTTGGAGCAGAGGTTTCCAGTCTGAGGAAACAGGATCAGCTGAGAAACTGGCAAGGTGAGGTAGCTGTGGCTTGTTCTGCTTCTCTGATCTTCCAGCGTTCACCCCAACACCTGGCCCAAGGTTTGATTTTATTAATAAGACTCTCTAAGATTCATGCTACACACCCCTATTACTTGAAGCCTCAAATGGGTGCTTGATTAAGTTTCATGTCTATCCAGGTGTGATGGCTGGTTTCATGTGTCGACTTGATTAGACCTTGGATGCCCAGGTACTTCACTCAGACTTGTTCTGGCTGTGTCTGTGAGGGTGCTTATGGGGGAAGCATTTGAATGGGGCACTTGAGTCAGATAGAGAGGCCTGTGTTGACCAGAAGGCCAAGGGAGAAAAATGTGCCCTGTGCTTGTCTTTTCATGCACAGAGTCTGTCTTTCTCAAACATTCTGACTGTAAGATCATGGAGCCGATTGGCCTTCAGAACTGTGTGAGCCATTCCTTAAAATAAATTCTTAGACTGTGGCTGTAGTTCAGCTAATAGACTACTTAACTAGCATGAAGAAGGCCCCTGGCTCTGTCATTAGTACCACATAAACTGGGCATGGTGGTGCATGTATCTGAAATCCTGGCACTATGGAGGCAGAGACTGTAGGGTCAGAAATTTAGTGTTACTCTTCCCAGTGGAGTGAGTTTGAGGCCAACCTGGGGTACATGAGACACTATCTTAAAACAGAACAAAACTCTATGTCATCTTCTCTTGATCTGTTTTTTTGGAGAACCCTACATACTCAGCATTGATAGAGTCCTTTTTTCTTGGAGGCCAGTTTTGTCCGGAGTGTCCATACATAGATCCTTTGTATACTCCAGCCAAAAGGTTGGTTCACTTTCCTAACCAGGAGGAAATTTATTCAGCATCTGCACCACACCTTTCTCTGCCTGCCTGGTGCTGTGCTTTTTGTTTGTTTTAAGACCTTTTCACTGGCACCATGGCTGGCCTAAAACTCAGAGATCCACACCTCTCTGCCTTTGGCTCCCAAGTGCTTCACAGTATAATAGTAAACTTCAAAAATTAAACCCAGTTAAAAACAGACTGGACTAGTGGTGGCCTTGATCCTTTTTGATATAGTG
This sequence comes from Peromyscus californicus insignis, assembly GCF_007827085.1. Taxonomy (NCBI): domain Eukaryota; kingdom Metazoa; phylum Chordata; class Mammalia; order Rodentia; family Cricetidae; genus Peromyscus; species Peromyscus californicus. The sequence continues at coordinate 103,352,758 of NW_026294584.1, read as the reverse complement.
CTTTGCTTAGAATGCTACCTCTATCCAGCTGAGAGTTCAATATGTAGATACCTTTTAAGAAATTTGTTTCTTGTTGGGCGGTGGTGGTGGTGGTGCATACTTTTAATGCCAGCACTTGGGAGGAAGAGGCAGGCAGTTCTCTTGAGTTTGAGGCCAGCCTGGTCTACAAAGCGAGTTCCAGGACAGCCAGGACAGTTACAGAGATGTGGATGTTTTGCTTGCATAAATGTATATGCACCACATGCATGCCTGATGCCTTTGGAGACTGGAAGAGGGCATTGGATCCCCTGGAACTGTAGTTTCAGATGATTGTGAGCTACCATTTGGGTACTGAGAATCGAATCCTCAGCTCACACTTCTGAGAACTCTGAGTCATGGGATAGGAGATAATGGGTTTTGTTTGTTTGTTTGCTTGGGTTTGTTTTTTTTTTTTTTTTTTTTTTTGAGACAGGCTCATGTAGCTCAGATTGTCCTCAAATTTGCTATGTAGCTGGGGCTGGCCTTGAACTCTTGATCCTCCTGACTCCACCTGCCTGCCTGATAGAGATGTGCATTACCATACTCCGACCTGATTTTGGAACTTTAAAACTTACAAATTCGGGGGGCTGGAGAGATGGCTCAGAGGTTAAGAGCACTGACTGCTCTTCCAGAGGTCCTGAGTTCAATTCCCAGCAACCACATGGTGGCTCACAACCACCCGCAATTAGATCTGGTGCCCTCTTGTGGCCTGCAAAGACACATGCAGGCAGAACACTGTATACATAATAAAAATAAAATAAATCTTAAAAAAAAAAAACTTACAAATTCGAATACAGATTATTATTATTTGAGGGAGGGTTCAAGACCGGGTTACTCTGTATAACAGAGGCCTGCCTGTCCTGCCTTCTGAGTACTGGGATTAAAGGTGTGCACCACCACGCCCTGTTTACAGATTATTATTTACCTGACTGTTTTTGTTTTTCTTGGGGATGCTGTTCAGGAAGTGGACAAGAATTTGTTTTGTATAAGAAATGGGGGCGGTGGTGGCGCACGCCTTTAATCCCAGCACTCGGGAGGCAGAGCCAGGCGGATCTCTGTGAGTTCGAGGCCAGCCTGGGCTACCAAGTGAGTCCCAGGAAAGGCGCAAAGCTACACAGAGAAACCCTGTCTCGAAAAACCAAAAAAAAAAAAAAAAAAAAAAAAGACATTTGCCGGGCGGTGGTGGCGCACGCCTTTAATCCCAGCACTCGGGAGGCAGAGCCAGGCGGATCTCTGTGAGTTCGAGGCCAGCCTGGGCTACCAAGTGAGTTCCAGGAAAGGCGCAAAGCTACGCAGAGAAACCCTGTCTCGAGAAACCAAAAAAAAAAAAAAAAAAAAAGAAATGGTAGCATAGGAAGTGGTGGTGCACACCTGTAATCCCAGCACATGGGAGGCAGAAACAAGTGGATCTCTGTGAGTTCCAGGACAGCTGAAAACTGTTACACAGAGAAACCCTGTTGGGGTTGGGAAGGACGATATAGCATGAAACTCCTTATTCTTATGTTGTTGTTTGTTTTTGTTTGTTGAGATTGGGCCTCACTGTGTAGTCCAGACACTCACTTTGTAGACCATGCTGGCCTTGAACTCACAGAGATCTGCCTACCTCTGCCTCCTGAGTGCTGGGATTAAAGGTGTGTGCCACCACTGCCTAGCTAAGTTTTTTTAAACTTTTAAAAAATAACTAAAAGCTGAATATAATTATGGTGTATGTTTTTGTGTATGAATACATTGTGGAATAGCCACATCATGCTATTTAATGTACACCTATGTTTTTGTGGCGAGAACAATTGAAATCTACTTAGTAATTTTCCAGTATACAATATATTGTTACTAAGTAGTTGCCATAATGTATAACCATTCCCTTTGACCATGCCTAGCCTCTGGTTACTGACACATGGCATTCAGGCTTCTTTGGGTTTGAGATCAAGCTGAAAGTATCTTACTGTATCTGATTTATTTCATGTAACACAATGTTCTTTGATTCAGCAGTGTTTCTTCAGAGTACAATTTTTTAAAAGACTGAATAGTATTCCATTGCAAATATAAACCAAATCTGTATCCTTTCAACCTGCTGAGGTAGACTTAGTTGTATTTCCATATCTTGGGTATTGCTGGAAACATAAGACATACAAATGCCACTACCTGCTAGCTATTTTGTATATCTTTTTTTTTTTCAAATGTTCTTTAATAGTATTAGTTGTATGAATGGAATTCAGTGTGATTTTTATTTTTGGTTATTCAGGACAGGGTTTTTTTTTTGTGTGTGTGTGTAGTCCTGGCTGCCCTGGAACACTCTTTGTAGACCAGGCTGGCCTCGAACTCAGAGATCCACCTGCCTCTGCCTCCCAAGTGCTTAATCTAAAGGCTTGTGCCACCACCATCCAGGTTAGTGGGATATTTTTGTTATGATAAACATATAGTGTAGGGGGAAGTTTCTCAGTCCTGCTCGCTTGATCAAAGGTCTGGACGAATCTCTCCCACCTGAGCTTTTGCAACCGTTTATAAAATAGTCACTCAGAGACTTATATTAATTACAAACTGTATGGCCTATGGATCAGGCTTCTTGCTTGTTAACTCATCTTAAATTAACCCATTCCTATTAATCTATGTATCACCACATGTCTTGTGGCATGACCTGAGTTGTATTACATACATCTTGCCTTCCCAGGCTGCTTTCAGCGCCTCCTCTGATTCAACCTTCTTCTCTTTGTCTCTCTGGTTGGATTCCTGCCTACCTCTAAGCTGCCTTGCCATGGCCAAAGCAGCTTATTTATTAACCAATGGCAGCAACACATATTCACAGCATACAGAAAGACCATCTCACAGCAATATAGTGATAAGCATGTGCTGATCAGATTCAGCCTCCCTTTTCCACTCTCCCCACATCTTTCCCAGCTTCTAGTGATCATTATTCTACTTGGAAAAAAAATTTTTTTAGCCTCTCATATACATGGTATATTTGTCTATGTCTAACTGAACTTCACTTAATGTACTGTCTGCAGTTCCACTCAATTTGCAGCAAATGACAGCTGTCATCTTCTTTATGGCTAAATAATACTGTGGTATATATGTATTATTTCTCCTTTTTTCTGGGTTAAGAAAACGCTGTATGCATGTGTGCATCCCACACACACTGTTGGAGGTCAAAGGACATCTTTTGGAGTCAGCTCTTCATACCTTTTATGGGTTTTAAAAGTTGTACTAGGTCATCAGGCTTGCTCTGTAAGTGCTTTTGCACACTGAGCCATCTCACAGGCTCCTCTTTCGGTGTTTGTTTTGTGGGGTCTTTTCCTGTTTGTTTTAAATTTCGAGACAGTCTTAAGTCAAACTCACTGCATGGCTGAGGATGACCTTAGGCTTAAGACCTTAAGTGTCTACTTCCCAGGAGTTGGGATTACAGGTGTACTCTACCATGCCTGCTTTGTATTCCATTTTTAATCTATTTATCTGTTGGTGGATACATGGCTGATTTCATGTCCTAGCTGTGGTGCCATAGCAAACGAACATGGGTGTGCGGGTGTCCCTTTGGTGTGCTGGTGTGGTGTGTATCTTCTTTTGAAAAAGGTTTGTTAGATTCTTTGCTCACTTTTACAAAAATATATTTTTATTTCTAAGTGTGTGTGTATGTGTGTGCACATGCATGCATGTGCCGGTGCTCACAGAGACAAAAGTTGTCAGATTCCCCTGGATAGTAATTATAGGTGGTTGTGAACTACCTGATGTGAGTGCTGGGAATTGAACCTAGGTCCTCTGGAAGAGCAGTGCTCTTAACTGATAAGTCATCTTTCCAGCCTATCTTTGCCTATTTCTGTATGGGTTGTTCTAATTCTATGAGTTGTTGCTAATATGTTTTGGCTCTTAATTCCTTACCGAGGTGTATGGTTTTATATGGCTTTATTTTCTCATTTTGTAGGTTGTTTCTTCTTTCTGTAATAGTTTTACATCCTGAACTTTGTACTTCATAAATTATTTGTGATCCATGTGCTTTTCTTACCAAATGGCATAAAATCCCTTAAGAGGCCTTTTTCTTATTTGTCTGAACTTTGTAGACCTTCACACCCAAGCAGGGTGAAACTGCTTGTACAGGTTGTAAAGATGCACTGAAGCTTTAGTCTGGCACGTGGCGTTCGTTGCCCAGGTGGTTGTCCCTCTGGTGCTGTGGTTGCATTTCCCTTTGCTCTGGTGTTACACATAATTGTTAGGATCGTTAACTGAAGCTTAGTCTCGGTGGATTCCAGAGGCTTTCAGATAGGGTTTGAGCACCTATGGTCTGCTGAGACAATGGTCACAAATATTTTGAAGTGTACACTATTCTCTTGAATTCACATATCAGATTTTACCCAGTGTTTGCCATTGAAAAGCCAAGATTTATTATGCTGTCCTTCTGGAGCAGGAGAAATGGGCAGATACTGGGTAATGAAACAGGAAGTATTATAGGTTGAGATTTGAAGTGGCACACTATATATTAATCCTAATAAAATAGCCTCAAAAACTTAGATCCACTCTGTGCAGTAGAACTTTCTGTTATGGTGAAAGTGTCCATATCTGCATTTAATTCCTGGTGATTATTAAGCACTTAAAATTGGGCTAGTGTTGCATTTTCCCGCAGTGTCTCCCCAGGTCCAGCACTCTACCACCTAAGCAACATTCCCCAGCACCCAGTGATGATGTTAATTCCATAGATGTACTAATGTGTGTACTGTGCCTATTAGATCTAAGTTGACCATTGATTAACATCCTTTGGGGGAATGCATGGTCAAGACTAATGGAAGGAAGGTGATAGCATAATGAAGGCTAACCAAGTGTCATTTTTTTTGTTGTTGTGACTATTAAGGCTAGCCATATTTGTGACTTGTGTAGTTCAGAACTTGAAAGCTGAGGAAGGTTTTGGAGGAGCTGTAAAGTTCTCATTCATCCTTTGTCTTTAGGTAACATTCTATATGATTAACCTGTTTTTTGTTTGTTTACTTTTTGAGGAAAGGTGTCATTATGTAGCCCTGGCTGGCTTGAAACTGTATGGACCAGACTGTCCTCAGACTCACAGAGATCCGCCTGCCTCTGCCTCCTTGGTGCTGGGATTAAAGGCATGTGCCACTATGCCTAGCAATCTGTTCTGATAGTGGATAGTACTTGCATATAGAAGCAGGTAGTTGTGTATACAATTCTGAAGAGATACACTACTCTTTTTTTTTTTTTCCGAGACAGGGTTTCTCTGTGTAGCTTTGCGCCTTTCCTGGAACTCACTTTGTAGACCAGGCTGGCCTCGAACTCACAGAGATCCGCCTGGCTCTGCCTCCCGAGTGCTGGGATTAAAGGCGTGCACCACCACCGCCCGGCGAGATACACTACTCTTATCAGATCAGAGTGGGCACCTTGGACGTTAGGAGTCTAGACTCCCTTTCATGAAGAGATGGAAGAACCAAGAGTGTTCCACTTGGTTCTGGAGAGACTGTCTCTTGAAGGATGTCTTGTGGTGAAGGGTGATCGTGGCACCATGCTGCCTCACAAAAGAAGCAGTAGAAGAATAATGGTTTCAGTTCATTAGAAACTGCCCAGTAGGTGGTGCGGTGTTGTGGATTTTAACTGGTGAAGAATTTAGATAAAATGGGGGGGAGGAGGCTCTGTGTGTATGTGTGTGTGTGTGTGTGTGTGTGTGTGTGTGTGTGTGTGTGTGTGTGTGTGTGTTGGGGGGGAACATATGAATGTGGAAGTGTACACACAGAGGCCAGAGGAGGATGTTAGGTGTCCTGCTCTATCACTATCTACCCTACTTCCATGACACAGGGTCTCCCATTCCTGGAGCTAGGCTGATGTTCCCCACAGCACTGAGGTTATAGGCATGTGCATTGGCCATTCCTAGATTTTTTTTTTTTTTTGGTTTTTCAAGACAGGGTTTCTCTGTAGCTTTGCGCCTTTCCTGGATCTCGCGCTGTAGACCAGGCTGGCCTCGAACTCACAGAGATCCGCCTGCCTCTGCCTCCCGAGTGCTGGGATTAAAGGCGTGTGCCACCACCGCCCGGCTCCCATTCCTAGATTTTTATGTGGGTGCTGGGATCTGAACTTGGGCTACCAGGCTTGCACAACAAGTGCTTTTACCCTGAACAATTTCTCCTCTAAGGATCCTTTATGGCTAAGTTTAAGGTACTTTGGTTTTTGTTTTATAACTGGCCTGTTCACTTACGGAATTACTTACATTTCCTGATCCAGTAAGGAGCTGTGCAGTAACCTATGAATTTGGCCATTATGGTTTCTAGTTTGACATTTGCAAAAGCCACAGAGCTCAGTGCTGTGCTTACCGTCTGGTAGGAAACTCAGATCGTCCCCCTTTTGATGCACATTGGCACTGGATATGCAGGTTTGTTTGAACTGAACTAGGTGTTACTACTACTAGATCATGGTCAGGGACCACTTTTCCAGAATATGGGATTGGTCATCTGCAAGTCTGAATAGTTGGGCCTAAAGTAAGAAAGTCAGAGAATAGGATATTTTATCCTGGGGTGAGTAGGATCATGTGAATAGTAGTAACCTTATCTTTAAGGATACAGCAAGAATTTACATTGGTCTGTGGGAGTGAATCACTCGGAGTCAAGGGCCCGTGATTTCAGTACTGCTTTCTTTTTCTCCTGTTGGAATTAGCCAACAGGAGACAATAACCCTGTGATGAACCTAAGTTTCCACTGAAGTGTTTGTTAAAAGCATATTGGCCGGGCGGTGGTGGCGCACGCCTTTAATCCCAGCACTCGGGAGGCAGAGCCAGGCGGATCTCTGTGAGTTCGAGGCCAGCCTGGACTACCAAGTGAGTTCCAGGAAAGGCGCAAAGCTACACAGAGAAACCCTGTCTCGAAAAACCAAAAAAAAAAAAAAAAGCATATTGAAACAATGGGGAAGTACACAGATGAATGTGTAATACATGTTAGAATGAAGACGCAGTCAGCAGACACATGCAGTGAATGCACACGTGGATAAGAGCAAAACCCATAAAGCTGGTGTGGGAGACCACAGTAGTGGGATTAGAGGATGGATAACACTTGTTGATTGGGTAAATGCTTTTTGTCCAAATTACTAAAGCTCTCATTGATAATGCCGTTCAGGAGATACATTTATGTCAGGTGACATACTATCGATTTTCTTTGTATTATGTTACTTAGGATTTTTGTTTTTCACATGAAAGCAGAGACATGTTTGAGTTCATGCAGTGGAATGTGTTGAATGGGTGGGATTTAAACCTGGGCTTTTCCCACTGCTACTGTGCTGCTGAAATTAAAATGACTTTGTCTTGGTACTGTCTAGCCCTGGTCTCTCCCTCCCTCCCTTCCTTCCATCCATCCATAAATGTTGTTATTTGTATATATCTGCCCACAGGGCAGGGGTGTGTCCATGCATGTACTTGCCATGGCAGGCATGTAGAAGTCAGAGGGCAGCTATGTGGAATAGATTCTTTCCATTTGTCAGGCTTACGCAGTAAATACTTTATCTGTTAATTATAGTGGTATTTTTTTTGTCAGGACTACCAGCCCACAAATAATGACATGGAGACTTACTAATTTTGAAAGCTTGGCTTTAGCAGGCTTTTTTCTAACTAGCTCCCATAACTTTATTAACCTGCTTCTAGTATTCTACGTTCTATCACGTGACTTAGTTACCTTTCCTCTGTCCCATATGTCTGACTTGTTCCATGTCCTGTTGGCATCTTCTGTCTAGATTCATCCTCTCTCTCCCCGGAAATCCCGCCTATCCTCCCTGCCTAGCTGTTGGCCATTCCGCTCTTTATTAAACCAATCAGAAAGCACCTTACACAGAGACACATCTTTACAGTGTACACAAAAAATTCCACAACAGTTCAACGTTCTCACAGGTTCTTTCCCCAGTAATCAATCTAAACATGTAGCCATCTCCTGAGAGTTTGGGAGTCTCTGCTTTTTGTCTGTAGTATGGGATATGATATCAAGTTCTTTAAGAACCTTCGCTGAACAGGGCAGTCAAAGCAGACTGTAAAGTTAGGCATGGTGGAGGGTGCCTCCCAGTATTTGGCAGATGGAGGCAAAACAGGAATTCAAGGCCTCCAGCCTCAGCTCCATAAGGAGTTTAAAGTCAGCTTGGGATACACAAATATCCCCAATCAAAAATAAAAAATATAAACAAAAGGTAGAACTGTAATATAGAACCTAGCCTGGTATTGGGCATTTTGGCACCCATGAAAATTGAATGTTTGAGTGCTAGAAGATGATTCTTGTAGAAAGAATCATTGAAGAGTGAGGACTGTGCAGTCTAAGGTCACATACTAACTTCATAGTCTCTAGCTGTGACCATTTAACCTTCCTGTTCTCTGTAGGCCCTAAGTTCTAAGCAACAAATTGCTACTTAATACAATAGCTGAGAGGATCCACTGTGTGAGTCAGAGCAGTTCTCCCTGGTGGCGTGGGCTGATTCCACATGACCTGGGAAGCTTCTTTCTGCCTTCCTGCTCCCTTACCATTACCTTACAAGCAGCGTGCTACAGGTCACCTCTGGATAGCACCACACAAGCTCTTTAGGCCAACACAAAGGGATAATAGTGTTTAAGGGCACCAAGACTGGCTTGTGGAAATTAACAGCAAAAGCCTTCTGACACTTAGTTCTTTTATCTAGTAAATGCACGCCAGCTTGCCTCTGCTGTCCATCATGGCAGTAAGATAGAGAACCATGGACAGAATTTATTGCAGTTTGATGGGGCGGGCAGGGGAGTTGCCAGACAGTGTTTAGATCTCATATAATCTTCCTAGATTTTGCTTTCTTCTTCTTCTTCTTCTTCTTCTTCTTCTTCTTCTTCTTCTTCTTCTTCTTCTTCTTCTTCTTCTTCTTCTTCCTCCTCCTCCTCCTCCTCCTCCTCCTCCTCCTCCTCCTCCTCTCCCCCCCCCCCTTTAGGATCATGGGCCACTGAGTAAAAAGTAGTAGTATTTCCACCTGAGGCATTTAGTCACTGGTGGAGCAATTGCTTAGCATGTATGAGATCCTGTTAGCATATTTTGAGCACTAGCATCTCCAAAAATAAAATTGGTTCTACTTTTTAAAGGAGAGCACAGGGAGCACTTATTAATATTATCTTGCTACTTCAGACACTTTTTTTTCTTATCCAGACTTATCACCCAGCCTTTTCCTCATGATGACTAATAGGCTTAAGATCTTCGTTTGAATAAGAGTAAGCAGCATCACAGTCTCTAGTAGAGCTGGAAACACTCAGGGCAGCCACCTAAAAATGTGTGTCTAAAGGAAGAAGGTTCTGGGCAGGACTGTACACTATCCACGGTGTTTACCTAGCTTTCTTCCCCCACTACTGCTAGACGTGAAAAGTTAGCGTGAAAGAAAGAATTACTTTAGGATAGTGTGTGCCCTCCCCTTTTTCCTGGCCTGCCACTCAAGGTGGTCATGAGTCCACCATGATAAAAGGTGGAGTGGCTTGGTGTCCAGAGCATCACTTCTCTCAGGAGAGCAAGTCTGCTTCAGAGTGCATAGTGAGTGGGACTGGGGAGGTGTGTGAGCTTACTTGACAGTAGATATTGGGCATTTGGAGTGAGGCTTAGTTGAGAAGGGAGTTGTGAGGTTTAACTATTTCTCTCAACATGGTCATGTTCCTATGCCATGGTTTGTTGCCAGCTTTGATGAACCTACATCCCCAAGCTCTTCTCCACCTCTCAGCTGTCTCCTTTACCCTCCTGACAATCAGCTTTCAGGACCTGACCCTTAGTCTTGTTTTCATTCCAGACCCCTGCTCCTTTTTTCTTTATATTTTTCTTTTTCCTTCACATTTTCTGTCCTTTCTGGGAACTTTCCCGATGCTTGAGATGGATTAACCAGTAAAATGTCTTGAAGCGCCTGCCCCCCTTTAGAATTATGATGCATGTATAGAGAGGTCAGAGGACAATCTGGGGTATTGATCATAGTCTCTGTTTGCACAGGTCAGGGTAGCCTATCTAAGAACATTCAGAGATTCTCCTGTCTCTGCCTCCCATCTATCTCACCATGGGACAGTGGGGTCACAGATATGTACTAGCTACCACATTTCGCTTCATGTGGCTCTGAGTGAGGATTTGTACGCAGATCACCACAGCTGCATAGCATTTACCCACTGAGCTTCTCGAACTCATTTCTGACAGTGCCAAGGAAGGAATGCTTCTTCTCACGAATTGCACATTCAGTATTGAGTTTATCTGTCTCTGCTGGCATGTTCCCGCCTTTGCCGTGTTCTGTTTGTACTGCCTCATGTCTTGATGGTATCATTGACTTCCCAGATAGCAAGCCTCTAGAAAGCAGCTCTTTCCATCAGTTTTCTTTTATATTGAACTGTGTGTTTGAGGAATGCTGGTGTTTCCAGCTTAGCATAAGGTGGTAAAATCCCAACACAAACAAGCATTCCTTTGGGTGAAACTTAAGTCCCAAATAGTCACATTATCCCTTTTTGGAGACAGGCTTTCATAATACAGCTTAGGCACCCTTGACATCACCATGTACCCAGGCTAGCTTCAAACTCATGATCATCCCATTTTTAACCGCCAAACGGTCCTGCTAGCGGAGCCCTACACTTCTTGTGCTCTTCCTGTCAGGGTTACTGTCCAACTCTCTTGTTACTGGATGCTGTTCCTCCTAGCCTCCCCTTATTCTAGTGTTATCACCTCTTGTGTCGATAGCTTCAGCCTTCCCCAGCATTGGGCCGTCATGGGGTGAGCATCTTTAGACTGTGGTTTCAGGACTTTCTCATGGCCTGCAAGACCCCATAGGATGTGGTTAATGGGCTGCCTGATTTTTGTTTCTTTCTCTGATGAGATCTATCAACTTGCTGTTCTCTCTGCCTGAAAGACTTATTGCTATCTTTTTCTACTCTAAAGTAGAAACCAGGCTCACCTGGTTCTTCTACAGGAATCTGTTCCCAGTTCTTGAGGCTGTCATAACTGCCTTCAGCATAGCTTGATTTTTTTAGTCTACATGTGAACATACAGTTAGTATACAGAGTAACAGAGTTTATTAGAACATTTTCCTACATTGTTTTGTTTGGTGTCTCATTCCCACCCCCCAGTATTTTATGTCTGTGTTTGGTGTGATTTCTGCCTGTAGTCTAGTGCCACTTTTTGTGTTTGATATTTGTGTAGTGACTGTAAGATCATTATAGTGCTGATTGATAGTCCTGGGGCTGAAGAGTTATGTCAGTAGTGTGATTCAGAAATCATGTATTAGAACTTCTACATGGTGCACATGTACACATGCAGACAAAACACTCATACACATAAAAAGTCCACAGGAAAGAGAACAGAACTGAAAATGTAAGACATGGGGCTGGACAGTTGGCTCAGAGGTTAAGAGTACTTGATGCTCTTGCAGAGGACCCAAGTTTGATTGGCTCAGAGGTTAAGAGTACTTGATGCTCTTGCAGAGGACCCAAGTTTGATTTCCAGCACCCGAATGATGGCTCACAAGTGTCTATAACTTCAGTTCCAGGGCATCCAACAGCCTCTTCTGACCTCTGCAGGCATCTGCACACATTTAGTACACATTCATGTGAGCAAAACAAAAAAGAGCAAGACATTTGAATGTCTTCACTGTTCTCATTATTGATGTTTTGTCTGTCATTTCCTGCTAGACCCATTCAGGTTTCTTTTGAAGCTTTCTAGTAGCATTTTCCTTTTGAATTTCTTCAGAGATGATAGTTCTACATTAAACTACAGATCAGCAGCAACTACTTACCAAGAGAATTGGCATAAAATTCCTGGAACATACCAATTGGGCATGACCATTATGCTGTGTATTTCAAATCTTGATACATTTCAGCATCTCATAAACAAGTGAAAAACACACAAAATCATGCAGGTGGAGGCAACAGCTTCATTAAGAGGACTGTGATTTGGTAACTGTTCCCATCAGGAGTGGCAATGTGACTATCTTTCAGGCACACTTGAGTTTTGTGCTATTCTAGCTCCCCTCTCAAGTTAACAGAATGCCTCAGATCCTTTGTGGAGCCTCAGTTGCCCAGGGAGTGCAGGAAGAGTAATTTGGTCACTGGAGGAATGGAAGCTTGGGCTTTGTAGACATCTCAGAATTGTCAGTGAAGACACAATTTGACCTGAAGGAAAACTGCAGACAGGCCCTGATGTCCTGGGAGGCTGGAGCCTGGATTTGGAGTTCAGTAGCTAAATTGCCACTGCTGTACAGTCAGAGAGAGGTACACAAACTCAGTGTGACCAGTTGCTGAATTCTGCCTTCCAAGCTCTCCCCACAAAATGACTTCATTATTTTACAGCAGTGACCTGGCCAAAGCCACCCACTCATCCCCTTCCTTCTTTCTCACCTGGCTGGTGGTTTTTTTATTCTTGCCCTCTCAGAACCAGCTATTATTCACTCTCTCAGTTTTTCTGGGCACTCCAGAAAGTGTGGCTGAGCCGCTACTTACTTCCTACCTTCTCTCTCCATTGTGCTGGAGAACACCAGCATTTGTACTGTCTGACCTGGGAATTTCTAGCATTTCCAATTGTTTTTGTTTTGTTTTAATCAGTGAGAAGTTTTGGTTACCATTTTCAGTTGTGTTCAATTTCAGTCCCCTAGCTTCTTTCTTCCTTTTGTTTAAGGTAATGATACTGTATTTCTGAGCTCTCTGTCTTGAGAAGTTGTATTTCATTTATGTTTATTGTCTGGAGTATATGTTTGGGGCTGGGAGGCATTCGTGTGACTTGAGGTACTTGTGGAAGTCATAGGACAGCTTGGGGGCAGGATTGGTTCTCTCCACCGTGTGGGTCTCAGGCATTGAGCTCAGGTTGTCACATTTGACAGCAAGAGCTTTTACCCACTGAGCTGGCTTGCCAGCCTACTCTGCCATTCTGTTCCCTTTCCTCTTATATACAGTTTTCTTGTGTGCGAGTTTATTTTACAGAACTGCTTGAAAAAGAAATTCAAGAAAGTAAACAGAAGATAATATGGTCTCATCTGCTCCGAAGAGGTGGTTGATCAATCACCTAGTCAGGGCTTCTGTGACTTTGGGTCATGGGGTAGTCAGGACCTTTCTCCACACATGATGTTGCTGGTTTCCTTAAGTCCATAGCCAGGTCTTTTAAGATCCATAAGAACAATTGCAGAATTGAAGTATGGGTCCTTCTTCCAGCCTCTGGGTAGACTTCTTTGATTGCAGTTCTTTCCTGGTCGTATCCACAAATGAAGATCTGCAGCTCTCTCTCAGGCAAGCATGTTTCCGAGGGAGAACTTGACACTTGGTGGCATCAGCAACCATTACTGATGGTGAAGACTTGCAGCAGCAGTGAGCATGTCTTCTCCAGATTGAATGGCTTCTTGGTCTCTTTACTCCTCCTGTGCAATGCACCACTGCCACCATCCCCCTTCCTTGCCCCACCTCCTGCAAGCGTGAGGAAGTAGCCTTACCTGGATTTTCTTAACCCTTGGGTTATTATTCAAAGTGGCCATTGATATTCCTGCCCCCCAAGGACCAGCTGACATCTGTCCCCAAGTTATCCTAACCATCATACTTCCCAAACCAGGTGGTAGACATAAATTCTTTATTTTATTTAAAAATTATTTATTCATGTATTTTGTATATGAGTGTTCTGTCTGCAAGTATGTCTGCATGCCAGAAGAGGATATGCTGTTGAGGTTACCCTTTAATCACTTGTTTTTTGTTTGGTTGGTTTTTTCTTTAAATATTGAGACAGGGTCTCACTGTGGAGCTCTGGCTGTCCTAGAACTTATTATGTAGACTAGGCTGGCCTGGAACTCACAGAGATTTGCCCACCTTTGCCTCCCAAATGCTAGGGTTAAAGGCATGTGCCACCATGCCCTGCTCTACTTGGCTTCTTAATGGTGATCTATCAAGGAATCCTGGGCCCAGTTGCTTCTGCTACTGCACAAATCCTTAGTAGTGCTTGGAATTAACTGATGCTGCTGTTGAAGTCTTCTGTCATTAGCTCCTCAGATTTAAAAATCCAAATTCATATTTATGTTTTCTCTTTCCCCTATCAAAACCATAACAAGTTTTCACTTAAAACATCTTTTTAGATAGTATATGCTTGATGGTTTTCCGGGAGCCAATAAAGGCTGGTATCACCTGTGCCTCTTGAGCTTCTTTGGTAAAAAGCAAAATATACGCTGGTTAGTAAGTTATGCTGGGGCACAGCAACGTGTGCTGTATGTGTCCTTCATGGGGAGCCTGAGCAGCTAGAAGGGAGCTTTTTCCTTTAATGTATAAGTGTGCTCTGCCATGAGGGACTTTCATGTCTTTTGGGCCTAAACCAAATGCTGAACGAACTCTTGAAAGAACTCCCATTGTTGATGCCCACTGATGCCTGTTGGCAGCATGTGAAAACTGTGTGAGTCTGAATGGAAGATCTCTCCATCTCTGAATCCTTCTCCAGCTCTTGCTGCCTCTCAAGGAAAATTATCCCACAGACAGAAAGAATTCAGAAATATTTTTCTCTCTCCTCTCTCCTTCTTCCCTTCATTCCCTCTCTCCCTCTCCTTTTGGTGCTGAGGATAAAGCCCTAGGGCCTTTGCATGGGCTAGACAGGTCCTCTTACCACAAAAGAGCATCCTTAGTTCCAGAGACATTCCTTACATTTCTCCTTCCACATTTTTCATATATCAACAACATAGAAGAATCAATATAAGACAATTGTATGCTGGAGACACTGTTTGCTGTTGTGGTAATTTGGTGGCTTTGGGGCAGCATTCCTCTGTAGTTTCCACAGTTTGCAGATAAGAAAATGACTCAGGGTGTCTCCCTTTACTGCTGCAGAGTAGGCATGTTAGGTGCTCTGTGGCACTGCCTGTGAGTAGAGACACAGTGGGAAGGAAACAGATGGGTCAGTATGCATGAGCAGAGCCTGAGTGTAGTTCTTCCTTTCTGATACTCAGAGAGGCTATTAAGAAATCAAGCTATGACCAGGACATGTGGCACACGCCTGTAGCTGGAAGTTTTCCTGTGTCCCTCCTGGTCCCACAGCTGCTCAGACCCAAATAAACATACAGAGGCTTGGAACCAGAGTCTTGGCAACTCCCCTAATGCCTTTGAAACTGTGATACCAGAGTAAATCATTTCAAGAGGTTCTCTGTTTTTTGTCACAGCAAATAGCTTTCCATTAGTTCATGAGATACCACTCCCATTTTCTACACTGTCCCTGTAGCCAGAAACAATGGAAAACGTCACTTTGAGAGGCATATGATTCCTCTTCCCTGTGGGCCAGTCAGTACAGTATCTCCTGTTACTGTGTGCTCTTGGGTGTACTGTCAGCCATGGGAAAAGCAATTGTCAGCAACTGGCCCTGGCACTGTGGCTTCCTGCTTCTTTCTTTGCCTGCTGGACTATGTTCTGTTAGTCACCTGTGTTTGGGACATACATTAAAATTATAGCAACCAATATTTACCAGTTTACATACAGTGCTCAACTAGCAAGTAGTAGTTTTGAAACCTACTCATTTTCTGGTAAGTCACTAACTCGGGAGCCCTTTTTTTGTTAATTGATGAAGGTTTGACAAGTGCTGGTGAGGTTAAGCATTTTGTATATTGTATGGTCAGGGGAAGCAAAGGCCACCTGGTTTTTTTGTCCCTAGAATTGCATTGCCAGGTATTGTTCATCTACTAACCCTGTGTTTGTTCATTCTTTACTTGGCAGTAGGCACATAGAGAGTAAAACTGTCCTTGTGGAGACTGTTAGGGGAGAATATCGATAGCATATATATACAGATGTGTATAAGTGCTTAAAAGCAGCAAACAGTAGTTGGGGGAAGGAGTGTGGTGTATAGCGGGCTTTCTTAGATCATGCCCCCACATCATGGCAGAGACTTACTGTTAATTATGAATGCTCGACCTTAGCTTAGGCTTGTTTCTATCTAGCTTTTTTTTTTTTTTTAAACTTAACCCATTTCTGTTAATCCTTGTGCTGCCCCGAGACTCGTTTACCTCATCTACATACTGTCCATCCTGTTTTCCTGCTTCCTCTGTGTCTGGTTGGCTGCCCCCATCTCTGCCCACCAGTCAACGCCTATCCCTCCTCTGCCTAGCTATTGGCAGTTCAGCTTTTTATTAGACCAATCAGGTTCCTTAGGCAGATAAGATAAAACAGCAACACGTCTTTACATAGTTAAACAAATGCAGCATAAACAAATACAACACATCTTTACATAGTTAAACAATTATTCTGCGATACAAACAAATACAGCACTTCTCTACTTAATCAAACAAATATTCTGTTCCACTATGGTGGTGTGTCTTAGTTAGGTTACAATTCCTGTGATGAAATGCACCAAAAGCACCTTGGAGAAGAAAGGGTTTATTTATTTATTTATTTTTTTTGCTTATATATCTCAATTCATAGTTCATTGAAGGAAGCCAAAGCAGGAACTCAAACCAGATGGGAACTCGGAGGCAGGAGCTGATGCAGAAGCCATAGAAGATTGCTCTTTGCTGAATTGCTCCTCATGGCTTGCTCAGCCTGCTTTCCTATAGAACCCAGGGCCACCAGCCCCCAGGGTTGGCACCACACACAATGGGCTGGGCTCTCCCACATTAATCACTAATTAAGAAAATGGCCTACAGACCTGCCTACAGCCTGATCTTATGGAAGCATTTTCTCAATTGAGGTTCCCTCCTCTCTGATGACTCTAGCTTGTGTCAAGTTGACATAAAACTAGCTAGTACCAGTGCTGCTTGAATAAAGTGGTTCTTATCCAGGTGTCATGGTGCAGGCTTTTAATCCCAACACAAGAGAGGCAGAGGCAGATAGATCTCTGAGTTTGAAGCCAGCCTGGTCTATGGATTGAGTTCCAGGACAACCAGAGAAACCTTGTCTTGAAAAACCAAGAATGAAAAATAAATAAGTACAAAAGTGGTTCCCTTGCTTAAGCAGTAAGGCAAATCTTCACTTGTGAACTCTTGACTCTGTTTGGGGCATTAATCCCAACTGATGATGTGAGGAATGGATTCAGCATGTGGGGGGGGGGGCAACATCTTCATCCTTGCAGCTCCTGCCCAGCTGTCTAGGCTAGCTCAAGGGTTCACGGTTCTGCTAAGGATGTGTTCTCATCAGGATCCAGGGGCAATCTGAGTGAAGGCTGGGGCTCTTCTGGCTGAGTAGAGTGGCAGTACAGGAGACAGTGTCTGCTTTGGTGTTTCCTCGGCTCACCTGTGCTTTTCTTCTTCTTCCTACAGCTTAAAGGATGACCTCTAGGAAGAAAGTGTTGCTGAAGGTCATCATCCTGGGAGATTCTGGGTAAGTAGTTTTCATGAATCAAGCTCACAGATGGGTTTGAAGCCTCATCTTCACTGATTCCCATGACTGACAGTTCCACATTCTGCTCTGGACCTGTCCTCTAGCCTTACTGTTGGGATATAGTAAAAATTTGAATTTCTTTGGTGTGTATTTTTGTTGCTTGGTTTTTGGCATGGGTGTGTGTGCATGTCCCTGTATGGGTGTGTGTTTTCCTGGGAATATAACCCAGGGCCTGGAGCATGTTAGGCATGCACTCTACCACAGCTATATCTCTGTCTCTTTTAACATGTTTCAATTTGGGTTTGGTTTTTTTTGTTTTTTTGTTTTTGTTTTTGTTTTTGTTTTTGTTTTTGTTTTTTTTTTTTGTGTGTGTGTGTGTGTGTGTGTGTGTGTGTGTGTGTGTGTGTGTGTGTGTGTGTGGCGGGGGGAGTGGAGGTCTGAACCCAGTAAATGATAGTCATTTTTCTGAATCCTTTTCTATACCATCTGGCTAGACTAGGAAGTGCTGGTCTCATGATCTCTTATTGCCAGTACCTTGCTTATGCAGATATGGGTCTGCATGCATGTGCATTAACATCTCCCTTCTGTGCCTGACCAGTTATATGTGAAAGAGTCAAGACCAGAATCTAGTATTTTGTTTCTATATCATCCACTCACCAAGTAATGAATTCTTCAATGGCTATTAAGATTGTCTAGTTGTGGGGTGTTGAGGAGTTTAAACGGGGTCTCATCTTGTCTTATAGTTCTGGCTGTCCTGGAATTCATTGTGTAAACCAGACTGGCCTCAGACTCATAAGAAATTAGCCTGCTTCTGCCTCCCAGTTGTTTTCTATTACAGTTTTCAGACTCAGTTTCTTATGTGACTCAATGACAGCCTTGCTTCACTGAGGATTTGTGTATAAAATAGTAAGTTGGCATAGTGACACATGCCTGTCATCCAAGCTACTTGGAAGGCTGATATGGGAAGGTCACTTAAGCCTGGAAGACTGAAGCCAGCCTAGGCAGCATAGACTCTGCTTCTGAAAAAGAACACCATAAGAACATACAAAAAGGAGGTGGTATGCGCCTCTAGTTTAAAGTCCCTTTTTTCCCTTAAGAGTCAGGGATTTTTCTGTCTCATTTGGCCTATTTGAATTGCTTAAGGAACCCTTGAACTAGTGTTTTCTTGTCCTGCAACTGTATACCAGTGGGGTAGAGTGTAGGGCTAATGTCTCCTGCCCAGTGCTGTCAGAGATGTCTTAGTCCTTAGATCTGTGCTGACCAGGCTTGTCTGAAAGGAGTCGGATCCATTACAGATTCTCCCCTGTGAGTTCTCTTAAGCTGCAGTCCTGGGGAAGGAGCCCAAGGCCTCACACGTGAAGTCAGTGGTCAGCTATTGAACTACACCCAGCCCAGCACTACTGCCTTGGGCTGTGTGTACATCCAGGTCTTCTGAATATGTATTTGTTTCTTTGTGGAAAGCCATGGACAAGGAATGCTTTAGCTCTGTCTTCAGGTTGCATTACCTTGACCCTACCCTTAACCTAACGAAACACTTGGTTGGTGTGTTTTCTTGGTGAAAAAATTCCTTTGGTGAAACATCTTTGAGTTTTTTTTTTTTTTTTAATTACATTTTACTTATTACTGTGTGTGCATGTGATAGAGGTCAGAAGACAGTGGGCAAGAGTTGTTTTTCCTTTCACTGTGGGAGTTCTGGGGATTGAATTGAGGTCATCAGGCTTATTAACAGGTACCTTTACCTGCTGAGCCATCTCACAGACTGTTTTATTGTGCTTTGTTTAGGCTTTATTTTTGAGACAAAATATAAGTGGCTCAGATTACCCTTGAATTCATATGCAGCCCCGTCTAGCCTCAAGCTTCCAATCCTGTTACCTCACTCTTTCAAGCGCTGAGTTCAGTTATGTGCTTGGAGGAACATTCTTTTCTAGCTGGCTACTGATGCTTTCTGCTGTGTGTCAGCTGCAGTCAGTGGCTTCTTCCTGGTATTACTTGATCATACTGAGTAACACACTAAACACCTGAGATTACAGCAGTGTGTTTGGAATGGCAGAGTGATTTATTACAGAACTTTGTTTTAGGGGTATATATCTGCCTGCCTTCTGGAAGGGAAAAAAAATGAATCCTAGGTTCTACCATTTGAGCTGCCTGTACTGAATCTTAGAAACTGTGTTCTGTATATGATGAACATCTGTACTGTGGGTTCTTTATTGCTTTGTGTTTTTGTATTGTACTGCTGTGTTGGAAACAAAGGGGCTCTGCCACTGAGCTAATCCCTTCTCCCCCTTGTTGCACAAATCCCAAATGATCTTATAAAAAAACCTGGAGCCAGATATTGGGGTAAATGCTGAAAGATCAGAGAGACAAAGGAACAAGCCACTAGAGAAACTTCTCACCACTACCGAATCCTCAGGCCGAATGGAAGGCGAGATCCTATCTCCATGAATCTTCTAACTGAAAGCCTCTGAGTCCTCAGATGAAAGGCTTTATTTAGTTCCTGTCTCCTCTCGCCTTATATGCCTTTCTCCACCCAGCCATTTCACTTCCTTCTAGTGCTGTGATTAAAGGCGTGTGTGCTTCCCAAATACTGGTAGCAAAGGCATGTGATTCCCAAATACTGGGGTTAAAGGTGTGTTCCACCACTGCTTGACCCTGTTTCTCTCCTACACTGAATCAATCTCATGTAGTCCAGGGTGGCTTTGAACTCACAGAGATCCAAACAGATCTCTGCCTCCTAAGTGCTAGGATTAAAGGTATGTGCCACCACTGCCTGGCCTCTATGTTTAATCTAGTGGCTGGCTCTGTCCTCTGATCCTCAGGCAAGCTTTTATTTGATGTACAATATATCACCACACCCCCTGTATTTGTTTTTATTACATTTTTTTTTTATTTTGCATGTGGGGGGGGCGGTATTCATTTTGTTTCTGTATAAGTGTAGGGGTTATACATGTCCTGGTGCATGTGTGGAGGTCAGAGTATAATTTGCAAGAATCCCACACCAGTGAAGCCTGGGGGTTGAAATCATGTTGGGCTTGGCAGTTCCTTTCCCTGATGTTTTAGTTCCTTTTCTACTGCTGTGATGAGACACAATGACAAAGACAACTTACATAAGAAAGAGTTGATTGGATTGGGGGCTTACAGTTTCAGAGGGTGAGTCAGTGACCATCATGTTGGGGAGCATGGCAGCAGGCAGGCCTAGCACTGGAGCAGTAGCTGAGAGCTCAGGTCATGATTTGCAGCTACTAGGCAGAGAGTAGAGATTCATTTGAAACCTTAAAGCCCATCCCCAGTGACACATCCCTCCAACAAGAAACCAGGTGTTCAAATATATGAGCTAATGGGGGCCTTTCTCATTCAAACCCCCAAACCTGCTGAGCCATCCTGGCAGCCTCTCCCCCTGCACTATCCCAGGAAAATACAAACTTTCTAGTATGTGATGGTAGGGTGATTATTGATGCTACCCTTGGCTGAGAGGAAGACATCTGTTCTCAATCATGACAGACTGGTTCCTTTGTTCCTTTGCTTTGTTTTGTTTTTCAAATTGCAGTACTGGGGGTTAAACCCAGGGCCTGTGTGTCAGACAAGCACTTTACCAACTGAACTCTCTCTCTCTCTAGCCCAGACAGGTTGCTTTTTCAATTGCAAGCACAAATTGGTTTCAGTCCCTTATTTGACTTAGACTTATGGTTTCCTCCAATTTCAGTGTTGGAAAGACATCGCTCATGAACCAGTATGTGAATAAGAAGTTCAGTAACCAGTACAAAGCCACAATAGGAGCAGACTTCCTGACCAAGGAGGTGATGGTGGATGACAGACTTGTCACCATGCAGGTAAGCCACTGCAGAGCTGCTAGCCTGACTGTTTGCTACTGAATCTTCTTAAAAATGTATTCCTTATGTGTGTATCAGGGGACAACTTTGTGGAGCTGGCTGGTTCTTTCTACTTTTATGTGTGTTCTAGGGATTGACTGAAAACACTTTACCTGCTGAGTCCTCTCGCAGGCACAGCTTATTGAATATAAGTTGTTTTTCACATCTAATTATTGTAGGTGGACTTTTCTTTCCCTCTTGCCAGTTCCCAGATAACCGACATGAGACTCAATTATGGATGCTTGGCCGATAGCTCAGGCTTATTACTAACTAGCTCTTACAACTTAAATTAACCCATTTATATTAACCTAGATTCTGCCACGTGGCATTAACCTCTCTTTCATCTTGCACCTTCTGTTTCTTCTCTGTGTCTTGCTGGTGACTCCTGACTCCACCCTCCTTCCCAGTGTCCTTAGTCTGCTTTTCCTGCCTAATTTTATCCTGTCCAGCTATTGGCCAGCAGCTTCTTTATTAAACTAATCACAATGCCATTTATAGTGTATAGAAGGATTGTTCCACAGAAACTTGTTTTCTTCTCTGTTTCTCAAACCTACCATTATATTCAAAGAATTGTTAGATAAAATAAAAGGCAGCCAGTTTAAACTTGACTGGAGGCATGGTAGGGATGGAGTCTGGGGCCTCATGCTTGCTGAGTGCACATGTTCCCAACACTAAGCTAGACCCCCAGCTCTAAATTTGAATTTTATATTGCAAGACAACTAGGAATTTTTGTAAAATTTAATTTAGCTAGGTTTATTTGTGGTCTGGTTTTTGGTGGTGGTGGTTTTTTTTTTTCTTAAATTTAGCAACATGTATGGGTCTCTACTGTGTTCCAAAATATCTTCATTTTTCTTTTTTTCTTCCTTCCTTTTTTCCTTCCTTCCTTCCTTCCTTTCCTCCCTCCCTCCCCTTTTTAAGATTGGTGCTGTAGGGTCTGTCTGTCTGTCTGTGCAGCCATGCCTGTCCTGAACTCATGCTGTAGACTAGGCTGGCCTTGCACTCAAACAGCTGCACTTGCCTCTGCTGGAATTAAGGTCTTGAGCCACTGTGCAGGGATCTTAGAAGGTCTTATTAATCAAATCAAACCTGAGGCAGGTGTTGGGGTGAGCGCTGGAAAATCAGAGAAGCACAACAAGCCACAGCTTCCTCACCTGGCCAGTTTCTCAGCTGATCCTATTTTTTCAGACTGGAAACCTCTGTGTCCTCATCCGGAATGAATCTCAGCTGAAGTGCTGCTCAAAAGCCTGAAAGCTTAACCAGCCAAATGCTTCTAGTTTCTGGTCCTCACACCTTATATACCTTTCTGCCATCTACCATCACTCCCTGGGATTAAAGGCTCGCTTTCTGGGTTTAAAGGCGTGAGTCACCATGCTTGCCTGTATCCTTGAACAGATGGATTTCTGCCTCTGGAATGCTAGGATTAAAGGCGTGTGCTACCACCACTGCCTGTCCTCTATGTTTAATATTGTGGCTGTTCTGTCTCTGACCCCAGATAAGTTTATTAGGGTGCACAATATTTTGGGGAACACAATACCACCCACCACAAGCCACCGTTGGGCTTATCTCTTAGTCTCTTTGTCAGTGCTTCAGGTCAGAAATCTTTGTGTGCTTCCTAACGTCTCACAGCAAATATTAAGGTGGTTTCTATTTGTTTATTTGCTTGTTTGTTTACTAGCTATTCTGTTTGTAGCCTTTAGGGCTGAAAAGAATGGCTCAGTGATTAGGAGCACTGGCTGCTTTTTGCAAAAGGACCCAGGTTCAGTTGCCAGACCACTGTTTATAACTGCAGTTCTGAGGGATCTGACACCCTCTTCTGCTCTCCAGACATTAGGCATGCATTTTGGTGCACAAGTGCAGGCAGACACACACATAGCTAAATCCTTTTTATAAGGTTGAGTCCTGTTAAGCCAGTCTGCTGTTTTCATGCGTCTGCTCAGCTTCATGTCCCAAGTGTGTTAGTGGTCCCATTGAAACATACTTTTTGAAAATCTTCATTTTATGGTTATACCCTTTTTGTTGTTGAGGCATTTTGTGTAGTGTGCACACGTTCTTGTGGAGAACCACTTTCAGAAAAAGAATCCCAATTTTTGTCTTGTCTTCTGGTGGTCCATGATGCCCCCTCAGGTAGTTGGTACAGCAACATCAAACTAGAGAGACGAGATTAATCTTTGAATTTCACATTAGATCTTTGAGTTCTACATTAAAGCTAAGGGCTGACACCCCATATTTTAATTTTTTTGGTGTGTGTGAATGCAGGTGCATATGTACCAAGGCATGAGTGTGCAGGTTAGAAAACAACTTCAGGTGTTGATCTTTACCTTCTTACCCCTTCCCCCTAATTTTTGGGTTTTTTCTTCCTAGATAGGATCTCACTTTGTAGCTCTGGCTTACCTGGAACTTGCTGTATTGACCAGGCAGGCCTTGAACTCAGAAATACTCACCTTTGCCTGCCTCCTGAGTGCTAGGATTAAAGGTGTGCACCATTATAGCCAGCTTCCACCTTGTTTTGAGTCAGGGTCTTTGTTCTTATTTCCCCACTCCATGTGCTAGACTAGCCTTCTGAGCTCACGGGAATCCCTGCTCTGTCGTTCATCCCCCTGCTGTAGTGCTGCCATTGGAGATGCTCCTCCGGGATGTCTGCTTTACATGTGTGATAAGGATCAGAATTCAGGTCCTCATTCAGGACCCTGCTTTTGGTTGGTTGGTTTGTTAATTTTACTATTTTTATTTTTTATATTTTTTTATGTGAATTGATGTTTTGCCTGCATATATGTCTGTTTGAGGGTGTTGGATCCTCTGGAATTAGAGTTATAGACAGTTGTGAGCTTGTCGTGTGGGTGCTGGGAATTGAACCTGGGTTTTCTGGAAGAGTAGCAGTGCTGTTAATCGCTGAGCCATCTCTCTCTCCAGCCTGCCCTTTGTTCTTTTTTCAAAGGTAGTGTTTCATTTAGCCTTTTATGGGGCTTGGGGAACCACAGGGCTCATAGAAGTCCAGGCTGGCCTCAAACTCTGTAGCAGAGGATGATGGCCTTGAATGTTTGATCTTCCTGCCTCTGCCTCCTGAGTGTTGGGGTTATGGGCTGTTACCACCACACCTAGCACAAAGGTAAGAACTCTTAATTGGCTCACATTTTAGGGTAGAGTTAATGTAAGTCAGCCTTCCCCAGCCTACCCTTACGCATCTGGAGATTTTCAAAACACCTGAGTGAAAGTTAAAACAAATTTGAGAAAAGGAATTTCCAGATTATAAGAACAAAGAAGAAAGTGAAGCTATGATAGGCCCAGAGGCTCCTGCCACGGGATGGGTGTAGATGGACTTTCTTTGGACCACCAGCTCCCAAATAAATAATGACATGGAGACTTCTTGAAAGCTTGGCCTTAGTTTATGCTGGTTCTCAACTAACTCTTAAAATTTAAATTAACCCATTTCTATTCATCTGCGTTCTGCCACATGGCTTGTTACCTCTTCATACTGTATGTCTGACTGTCCGTCTACCCCCCCCCCCAGTTTCTGGGGAATCCCCCTCACCTCAGATTCCTCTCTGAGCTCCTATCTCTATCCATTAGTCCTGCCTATCCTCTCTTGCCTAGCTGTTGGCTGTTTAGTTCTCTATTAAACCAATCAGAAGGTGCCTTAGGTGGGGAGGTTAAACAGAGACATCTTCACGTGTACAGAAGAATTATCCCACAACAGATGGGGTGATTTTTAAGTTTCAGCTGTGAAAGGACGGGAGAAGTAAGTTACTTCTTACCATGTGGGGAGCTAAAGCTGAGAACACACACACTCCACACCACATGGTCAGGCCCCAGAAAGAATGTAAAAGCAGGACAGTGAGACAGGCCAAAGGCATGGCAATGGGCTTGAGGCAGTGCCCCATTGTCTACCTGTCCACCTGTATGGGGCTTGCTTTAGGTGTGTTTGGGGAACGGAGAACTTGGAATTGAACCTAGGATCTCTGCTGTTGGGCTCTGTCCCAAGACCTTTTTAAACTAGTATCTTGAGACAAGGTATCATTTAGCTGCCCAGGCACTGACCTTGAACTTGCAGATCTCTTCTCAGCCTCCCCAATAGCTGGAATTAAAGGTTTGCCTTCCCAGATCCAGCTTCATATGTGTAGAATCTAAGTTTATACTCTTCAAAGAACAGGGCTCTATCTTGAAGAATTAACAGAAACTCGTATCATTCTTGACAAAAACCGAGATTAGTTTGTGGGACAACTTAAAATTGGAGTGAGAAGATATGCTCCTGACCATATGTGGAAATCATATGCCACAAGAAATCTTCACAATGACTGTCATTTTTTTAAAAAATGGGAATAGAAACCAGAATGGAAAAAAAATGCTATTAAAAATGAGGATATGGAAAAGTCAGAACTTCAAAAACTGAAAAAACAACATCAAAATAAGTGAAAGACACTGTTAAACTATAGAAGCCCAGTAAGCTGCAAGGGTTGGAAAGGTTTCAAAAAGCACCTGAGACTGGCTAGGCATAGTGGCGCATGCCTTTGATCCCAACACTTGGGAAGCAGAGGCAGGCAGATTTCCGTGGATCTCCATGAGGCCCGCCTAGTCAGAGCTACATAGTGAGACCCTGTCTTGGGAAACAAACAAAAGGAACCCGAGATTGCAGGAAACCAAACGGTAGCCCGAGAGCTCCCAGAAATAACGGTGACTTGTAGGAAGGGCAGCTAGGCTGGTGCTCTCCACAGCAGCAGGGGCGGGAGAGAATGGGTGCTAGCTCAAATGCAGGAGCTGTACTGGGGTTCTGTGGGTCACAGGGTTAAGATTTTAGATCCCAGCCACACTGCTGCAATAATGCAATCAAGGGGGTCACAACTGAAGACCCACAGGGCAGAAGGGTCCAGGAGAGGGTGGGATGAGATGGTAGCTTTTGAGTGATGGGGCAGAGTCTGGAGTGGGCTCCACATATTTCTCAGCTTGTAGTAAAAGATAGATAGAAAAGAAGGAATCACAAAAAAGGAACCCATTGGTGACCTCCTTGGTTTTAGAGAGTGCATTTTACATTTAAAAAGGAGCCAGGTCTGATTTCACAGGCCTATAATCCCAGCTAGTTCAGGGTCATCCAGGCCAATTGATACTTTTTTTTACAGATAGCCCAGGCTGCCCTCAAACTCTTAGAATTCTTTTGCCTTTTTTTCCCCAAGCGTTAGGTGTGTGGGCATGAATTTAATAGAGAAAAATAATCTTGCATCTGAAGAGAAGAAATCAAATAGGCAATATATAGATTTGAGGAGAAAAAAAATTAATAGAACTTCTACAACTTCGGGAATTTCAGTTAACAGTAGATTGGACATAGCAGAAAGGACCAACAGAGAAAACTGGCAGGAAATGGAGCGGAAGGCTCTATGAGGTCACTACCACTTGCTTGATTTTATTTTGTTCTGGGCTTTACACATGCCCAGAAAGTATGATTTTCCAGCACAGACCCACTTTTAATCAATTTCAGGAGGAATAAGAGAAGAGATTAGGCTGGGCGGCGGTGGTGGTGTACACCATTAATCCCAGCACTCTGCAGGAAGAGGCAGGTGACTTTCTGTGAGTTTGAGCCCAGCCCGGGGTGGGGTGTGTGTGTGAAATTTGCCAAGAATTTCCCAGAACTGACATTGCACCAATTCAGAGATCCAGAAATACCAACTTCCCAGGAAGGATAAATTAAAAATGTACATGAATGACATAATAATACCCACTCTCAAAAGACTAAAGAGGAGCCAAGGAAAGTATGGCCATGGAAGCCAAGGAAGGAGCAGCCATGAGGTTGCCAGTTAACCCACCGTAGCACCACAGGCACAGCAGCAGTGGGTGTTGTCCAAAGGCGGCACAGTCAGCAGGTTGTTTTTAGAATTAGAACTCTGGACACTGAAAGCACAGGTTCTTTCTCCTCCGGCCTCCACGAGTGCCCCCACCACAAAGACACATAAATAAGAATAAAACACACCTAGAGGCATAGAGCTAGAGTAGTAAGTAGTCCCATGATCGAATGCTTGCTGTGACACATGCGGCCTTGGGGTCTGTCCCCAGCACTGTGGAGCAAAGAAAGCATAGGTGCCTTCCCTTGGTGTCTACTCAGAATTGTCTGAGACACTTCCCCACCCAGGTGAAGGTGGGTTTCTTCTGTACCCCAGAATCTAATCAATAGTTATATGTCTAATTCAGCTATTTGGTTTAAAAGGGCTTATTGGGGAATGTTATCATGTTTACTATTTTCTATAGAGAAAATATTTTCCAGTTTCAAAGAACCCTGGACTTTTAAATTACAACCTGTTTAAGTACAGAATCTCTGTTTTTGTGATGGAAAAGCTCCAGAAATGGACAGTAGTATCTGAACATAATATCATGAATGTAATAAATCAATACAATTAATGTAATTAATGAATATCATAAATATAATTATTGAATGAATACTGCAAATGTAATCAATGAATACCACAAGTGTAATTAATATCATGAGTGTAATTAATGAATATCATGAGTGTAATTAAAACAATAAATTAAAAAAAGATGGTCAGGAGGATCCTGGATTCAGTGCCCAGCACAACATAAACTGCATGTGGTGGTGCTTCCCTATAATCCCAGCACTTGGGAGGTGCAGGCAGAAGGATCAGAAGTCTAAGGCCACTTCAGCTACAGAGTAAGTTCAAGGTCATTGTGGGCTGGAGAGATGTTGAAAGGTTTTAAGAGCATTGGCTCTTTTCCAGAGGACCCAGGTTTGAATCCCAGCATGCACAGTGGTATTCACAACCGCATGTAACTCTAGTCCCAGGGAATCAGATACTCTTTTCTGGCCTCCTTGAACACCAGGCATGCACATGGTACACAGACATACACGCAGACAATAATAATAAAAATTTTAATTAGAAATTTTATAATAAAATTGATTTGTCATGTTTACATAGAAAGTAAGGATACCCTCCAGTATAACTTTAAATAATCTTCAAATTACTTATAAGACCTAATCCCATGTAAGCAGTTATTAGACTGTGTCTAGGAATAATGATAAGAAGGGAAATCCATAAATGCCTACTAAAGTCATGGCCTGTTGTTAATTGGATCCTCAGGTGTCGCCCACATTGGGTCCCACTGTATGGAAACCAGGATTGGGGTTACGGGTTGTGAGGTCTAGTGGAAGAGCAGTGGTGGCTGTGTTGTACCATTTATATTTCTGATACTATTGAGGAAAAAGCTAGGAGTCAGCTGTTGGTGAACACTCAGGGACTTGGCGAGCTGAAATCACTGAAGCAGTGGTATTGGCACAGATACAGAAGGCCATGGGACAGGCCATAGGCACAGGACCTTGCTGGGAACTCCGAGGACAGAGCTCCTACTCGGACTGGAGTGGAACCTGCAGGCAGAGTGGCTAGAGGCTTCAGGGCCTGAGTGGTGGGAAAGCATCAAGTAAAACTGTTCAATGTAAAGTAGAGGCTGTTTTTGACCTTTGACATTTAAAGTGCAGCAAGAACAAGTCATAAAAGAATAAGATTGTGTGAGACCACATTCAATCAAATACCTAAATAAGGTGATTCCCGGATAGCCAAAGTAGTCATTGAACAGGAGCACATGCTGACGGGCAGCCTGTGGTTAAGTAGGCAGAGTACAGCAGAGAAACCTTAATGGCCTAGAAGCCTGATTTCAGGGATTGGAGTAATGTCAAGGTAGCTTAAGAGTATTCATTGCAGCTGGGCGGTGGTGGCGCACGCCTTTAATCCCAGCACTCGGGAGGCAGAGGCAGGCGGATCTCTGTGAGTTCGAGGCCAGCCTGGTCCATGGCGCGAGATCCAGGAAAGGCGCAAAGCTACACAGAGAAACCCTGTCTCGAAAAACCAAAAAAAAAAAAAAAAAAGAGTATTCATTGCAACCCTACATATGAGGATGGATGGCCAGGGAATAAAGTGCAGAACAATAAGGCTGTGGGTACTGTTAGCTATTAACTTTGCATATGAGAAAAGACAAGTGGAAAGAGATTTACAGCAGAGTACTGTTGGTGTAAGACGTTTCTTCAAGAGCCATTTTATTTCTAGGGAGTGAGGAAAAAGTGTCATGGGGGTAGTTAGTGTCTTATGTGCATGTATGTCTCTGCACCACATTCCTGCCTGGAGCCCACAGGAGCCATCACATCTCCTAGAAATGGAATTACAGATAGTTAGGAGTTACCATGTGAGTGCTGGGAATCGCACCCAGGTGCTGGGAAGGAAACCTGAGTGCTCTTAACTGCTGAGCCATAGGTTTACTCTTAAAAAAAAAAAAAAAAAATGAAAAATAAGTACAGTAGCAGTGTTAATACTTAGCAGGTGGTAGAATGTGTATTTAGCATTCATGAAGCCATGTGTTCCATCTCCAGGTTCCTTCTGTAGTACCCCCCAAAAATAATAGAGCATTGGATAGGTAAATATATGGGTATAAATTTGGAAATAAAAGAAAAAACAACATTTCATTTGGGAATCTATTATATAGATGAGCAGTAGAGCTTGCTCAGAGTTGCAATGCCCTATGTTCTGTTCTCACCACTACCTTCCAAAAATACTCAGTTAGAAAAATTAAAAAGGACCATTTGACATAGAATTGTATTTTTTTTATTTTTTTGTTCTTATTGACAAAAATGAATTGTACTTTTTTAAGTTTGAAGCTAAGGTAAATTTAGAAATTTGCCAGGAGTAATGTCTCAGTTTCCCACTTGATTTTTTTTCTTCAGTTTTTGTCTGCTCTGTGTCTTTGAGTTCCTTATACCGTTTGCACCTCAATTGAACATGGCCCTGTAGGACAGGGTCTATGCTGAACCAGTGGGACCTGCTGCTAGCTTCCATTCTGTTGCTCTTATCTCTCCAGATATTTTTTGTAAGGATTTTTAATTAATTTTGGTTTTGTTTTGAATTAAAAAAAACCACTTTTTGATTAAAGAATTAAAGATTGTTAAAAATCCATTGATACAAATATCATTTTCATTAGTAATCCTTTATTTCTACTACCTCTAAGCTTGTGGTAATGCATACTTGTAATCTCAACACCCAGGAAGCTGAGGCAGAAGGATTGCAAGTTCAAGGCCTGCCATGGCTACATAGAGCATTCAAATACAGCACAATAATCAAGCCCTTAGGGAGTTCACAGAATACATAAGTCTTGGGGTTGTAACTTCACTTTCTGTGTACATACCTGGGAGAAGAGAGGAAGCTCGTGTCACTCTCTCCTCTAAATGTGTGTGCACACACATACACACTACCCAGCATCTCCTGGAGACCAGGTCTTTTGTTTCTTGTAGATATGGGACACAGCTGGTCAAGAACGGTTCCAGTCTCTTGGTGTGGCCTTCTACAGAGGTGCAGATTGCTGTGTTCTGGTGTTTGATGTGACTGCCCCCAACACATTCAAAACCCTTGACAGCTGGAGAGATGAGTTTCTTATCCAGGCCAGCCCCCGGGATCCTGAGAACTTCCCTTTTGTTGTGTTGGGAAACAAGATTGACCTTGAAAACAGACAAGTAAGTGCTAACATGCAAGTTACCCCACAGGCCCCTTCTCCTCTGATACCTTGGAGTTTGGAGGGTTCTCTTCCAGGCTTAGAATAATTTGGGGAGGTGCTGGTAGCAGTGCTTGTCACCCAGTCCCCCAGCTGACCCTGGCCAGCTTTGATGTGAGGCTATCAGTTCTTAGAGCCTCTGTTCCCTCTCTGTACCTTAAAGGAAGGAGTTAGTTTTCTCGCTTCAGAGTGGAAGAATGCTGTGGGCCTTGAGTCGTGTTACTCAGCTGTGAGTCTACCCAGCATTTCTGTTGGAACATAGTTAATTTTAGCTCAGCTTATTTCTGACCATCTCTTTCCCTTTCCAGATTTTGTCTCTGTTACTTGGCTGGGGCGAGGGAAGGAAAAATCTAAGGGGTGAGCCCTGCAAAGTCTGTGCCACTTACCATTTCTCCACGTGATCCAAGATGAGTGAGGGGAAATGGAATTGTACCAGAGCTTAACCATGGACCCAGGAGAAATCATTCTCTACCTCCTGGGATTGGCTTGGTCTGTGGCACACTGCTAAGAGCCACAAGGTCTGGCTATGGCCAGAAATAGTTTGGATCCCTCACACGGGCAGCAGAGTGACCAGACCTTCAGGTCTATAGGCCATACTCATCTTCATTCCCAGATCTGTTCTCTCCTGTGTACCTGTCCTGGGGAGGACTGAGTCACTCATTGTCCACTGTTCATGTCAGTAGTGTCCTTCTCCCTCCTGTAGGTGGCCACAAAGAGGGCACAGGCTTGGTGCTACAGCAAAAACAACATTCCCTACTTCGAGACCAGTGCCAAGGAGGCCATCAATGTGGAGCAGGCCTTCCAGACAATTGCTCGGAATGCCCTTAAACAGGTGGGTCTCCAGGACTGTCCAGCTGTGGGGTGCCCTCTGGTGATGTCTGATGTTCTTTCCTAGATGCCTTTCTTCCCAAGCTGCAGCTGGGAAAGCTAGGGTGCTTCTCTGGATGTATAGGTCATGACATATTCGTTATCTAAAAAGACATAGGGCAGAGCTGGGCTTGGCTTGGTGATGGAACACTTACCTGAGATACGGAGCATTCAAGGGCAGCCTAGTGCTTGAATAATGAGTTCCAGACATAGTGAAACCTTGGGGGACAAAACAGACATCCTTGTGAAGGAGCTGTGGGCTTGTTTGTTCCTGAGCTTTATAGGAGGTCAATGCTTCTAGTTAATGAGATAAACCTGAATCAAATCTCAGTTGCCACCTAGTCATTCATGTCTGAGCTTCCACCCCTCACCTGCAAAACAGAACGCCAGCTTTGAATGGTGAACGTAGTTACCTGACTCAACTCTCAAACCATGAAATGGCTTTTTTCTGAGCGTAGTTTTATATGTATACTAGTAAGAAATACAAGAAAGCTGTCAGGGAAGCCAGCGCTTCCAGCTACTCTCCTCTGGGAGAAGACACCATGTGCCAAGGCAGTAGTATAGAGGCTCGGCCTGTGACACAGACCTGTAATTCTAGCTATTGCAGGGAAGCTGAGGCAGGATGGCAGATTCAAGGCCAGCTAGGACAATACAGTAGAACTGGAAGTATAGCCAATCTAGAGTGTTTGCTTAGCATATGCAAACTCCTGGGGTTTGTCACGGTATGGGGGGAGTTTTTTCAAAAGTGTGGGCTTGAGCTACTGGCACTTTTGAGGGCCATGGCAAAAACGTAAGCCACAAGGCACCGTCATCATGCGGCATACAGAAAACTGTGTTGTGTGTGTCTGCAGGGATGCCTGAGGCAGGTGGTAGCTGGAAAGTCAAGACAGGTTCCCTTCATCTCTAGGGAGCTGGGTATCAATGCACTGGTTCTCAGCAGTGTGGGTGGCAGAGACTTGGAATTAACTGTTCCAGAGGCAGGGGTCCTGGCTTAGAGGGGCTGCACAAAGTGCCTCCTGACAGTGGTGGGCCTGTCCAGGTAGGACAGTTCACCCAAATGCCAAGAAAGCCCCCCAAAGAAACATGCTTTCTTCTGACATCCACCACCACCCCAATCTCCCCTCCCACCTGGATTTTCTTATCATGCATGTATCCATGAGGAAATGCAAACACATGGAAAAGTCTCTCTCCTCTCTGTTCCATTGACTGGCACCACTGTCAGGTTCCCTCCAACGCTTTCTGTTGCTCTTTCTGTGGGATGACCCCTAGAGGCTCTGGTAAACTGAGGCTGTTTAGGATGGGGCTGGGTGGTTCACCTAGGGAAGCTCCCCAGCTGTGGGTGGTGCCGCAACTAACTGCTGGCTCTGGCAACTGCCACCTCATAGCACTGTCCCTTGGAGCCTTGCCTCCTAGGCTGGCTACTGTGGTCTGGTATTTCTGTCAGTTTAGCAGCTGAAGTATCGTTCTGTTTATCAATAAGACTCAAAAGTCAAAGGCTGGGGTAAAAACCTGCTAGCTCAGAGGTAGAGTTGTAACTAGCTGACCTTGCTTTTTGCCTGGATACACCGCAAGAAGCATGTCTCTTCCTTCCCGGAACCAAGAGAGCTCAAACTCTAGTCCCACCCTTTCCTTCCTGTGCATTTTCTCTATCCAAATGCTGGCTTCTCTATGGCCAATTCTAGTCAGCTAGTCACTGGCTTCGCCCCCTGATTAAAAGTATCTTTATTGGGCAGTCTCAGGAGTGTGTCAGAGTGCTATCAAAATATCCCACAGTGGTGGTGGTCTCTGAATGGCCAGCACAGGATCTTGGCTGGCCCCCTGCACGTTCTCATGAGGTTTGTTGTGCTTTTTAAATATTTCATCTTCTCTTGGGGTTGGGGATTTAGCTCAGTGGTAGGCCCTGGGTTCGATCCTCAGCTCAAAAAAAAAAAAAAAAAAGCTCAAAAAAAAAAAAAATTCATCTTCTCTTTACCTAGAAAGAGAAACTGGGTGTCCTTGAGTTCTCCAGACCAGGATACCTTTACTATGGGGCTCTTTAGTTCCCTAACTCACCAAGGGTCCTTATACCTGTAAACTAGAGTTACAACGCCGGGGAAGCGGGGGTGGAGGAGGGGGGGGTATCCTGACTGCTCCAGGAGTCAGGCTATACCTGGAGCTGCTGGGACAGCTCTGGTGGCTGGAGCTGCAATGGGACAGCTCAGCTCTGGAGAGAAGGGTATCCTGACTGTTCGGGAGTCTGGTGATATCTGGAGTTGGGGTGCGGTGGGGGTTGGTCTCCCTGCAGGATATAGCAATCTTGCTCCTCTCCTGAAGAGCCGCTACAGCTGAGCAAAGCTCAGCTTCCACTTAAGGGGACTTCTCAGTGGAGCTCTGCTTCTTCTCCAGCCCAAGATGTTGCTTCTTTTGCTTTAATCTGCTAAAGGGGAAACCCCTGCAGAAATGTAGCAATCTCCTCCAGCTTTGGTGAAAAGTTTTTACTTTTTCTGCTCTGCCTTGCTCAGTCCCTTAAGCGATGTCCCAGCAAGGTTATTTTGTTTGTTCAGCTCTACCTTGCTCAGCCCCCCTAAGGGAACATCTCTACAAGGTTTTTTTCTGTTCAGTCCCCTAAGGGACATCCTAGCAAGGTTCTTCTCTGTGCTGGCAAATGAAGAAGATCTTCACACCCAAACTCTCATGAGAAAGAGATTTATTTGGAAAGGTCCCACCCTTACCAGGGTGGGAAAGAACAGCCCGAAACTGAACAGTCAGGATGGTTTATATAGGATCTCTTGCGGTGGAGTTTCTCTAGGGAGAAGATTTTCTGTTCAGGGATTGGTTAGTTTCATTGGTCAGGGGCAGAGATGGCTCTGATTTCAGAGTCAAACAAACTGTGTTTCTTTCACTGGCCTTTCTTAGCTTTTTGGCTCTAATTCTAAGACCAGGGCATATTTCTTTCACTAGCTCTGATTCTAGGGATAAAGTATGTTTCTTTGGCAGTGGTTTCAGAGTCAAGACATGTTTCTTTGGTTCTGGGTTTGGGGATAAAGTGTTTCTTTCACTGGCTAGGGTCCCAGATCCAGGCTGTGTATCTTTCACTGGTTCTGGGCTCCAGGGTCAGGGTAGGTTTCTTTAGCTGGTCCCTTTTCCCTGCAATACCAGTGTAGTCCTTTCAGAGATAGCCCCTTGGGAATGCACCCAGAGTGATCTTATGAACTCTTGGTGAGTAGACATTACCTTCATCTTCCTTCCAACTTCATTTACCCCCTCCTAGCTGGGTTTTTTGGTTGGTTGGTTGGTTGGTTGGTTTTTGCTGTTGTTATGAATTAAAATATCTGATACCACCCCAAAAGGGGTCAGCCCACATGTAGAGGACCATTGCTTTACCTGGACCACTTTTATTTCTGCATCTCTAGTGTCTAGTTCTGCCTACCTGTAGCTGCCTCCTAACCCACCCACCCCCCCAGCTAAGTGAAAGCCTTGAGATTTTTGTTGGAACTGTATTGTCTACTTGGGTGGGGCATAACAAAACACCATAGATCAGACAGCTTATACATAGGACATTTTATTTTGTTGTCACAGCTGTAAAGTCTGGGACCCGAGGTGCTGACAGACTGGGTTTGGGATAGGGGACTCTCCTGCCATGCAGATGGCTGTCTTCTTGCTGTGTCCACACAGGGCTGCTTTGCTCAGAGAGCATATGTGATAAGCCCTCTGGGGTATCTCAGTAACAACATCCACAGTCAGCTCTGGAGCTTGAGCTCAGTTGTCATTCATGAGACCCTGGGCTCGATCCATCTTCAATACAACATAACCCCAGCATGGTAATAAATGCCTTGGGATACATATGAATCCCTGTCTGAAAAGGAAAATTGGAAGTCCTGTGAGATCCGATGCCACGGATAACCTTGTCTGATCTGAATAGGCATAGGCACGCTGGGGCTAAGACTTCAACATACAAACTTTGGGTGGACACCCATTCTGTCCATGGCTGTCATTCATACTCTGCTTTTTGTGTACGTATTAGTACTGATGGGAGTATAAATTTATTGTTGCTTATAATAGCCAAAAAGTCAAAACAACACAGATGTTCACCAGCTGGTAAGTGTCTAAACAAAAGGTGCTTCATCTACTACAGATGCCGTTCAGCCACAGGCGCAGTGGAGTAGACCGTGGCTGTAACACAGAGGCTGAAAGAAGTCCAATAAAAGGAAACTTTTCTAGATCAGGGTATGCTGTGCACACTTGTCATCCTTGTAGAAGCAGGAAGATTGCCCATAAATGCAGGGCCAGGCTGAGCTCCAGAGTAAGACCCAGTGTAGAACCGGAGAAATGAGACAGGTCTGGGGTGAATATGGCTCATTGGCGAGTGCCTGCTTAGCATATATGAGGCCCTGGCTTCCACTCCTACCTCTGGTTGGTTGCTGGGGAAAGAACAGCTGCTAATTATAATTAGCACAGGGTTTCTTTTTGGGGTGATGAGTGTTCGGAACTGATGTGATGGTGGTCCAGTTTTGTAAGTACACTAAGACCACTGTGTGCACACTTGGTATATTGGACCCTAGTAAAGCTTCTACTGTGTTCATTATGTATCCACAGATATTTTATATTTTTGTAGCTGTTGTGAATAAAATAAAAATAATACTGTTTAGGAGATTTTCCTTCTCGGGTACAGTGCTGAAGGGTGAGCCCCAAGGCTTGGTGTGTGGGTACTCAGTTACTCCTCACAGGTATTAGTCCAGGAAGTGACTGAAGCCCATCTTAGCTGCTCATGTAGCCCAGGTCATGATGATATCACCCTCAGCGCTGCCCCTCAGGCTGCAATGTGAGAAACAAACCTTGGGAAGAAAAGAGACTAGCTCCTGGACAGCAATCCAGAAAATTCAGTGGGACATGGTGGCATGGGGAGCATCCTGGGACCATGGAGCAGTGAGCTGGGACCTAGCTAACAGTTTAGAACTGGCAGTTGCTGGGCATTTGTGGCGCACACCTTTAATCCCAGCACTCGGGAGGCAGAGCCAGGTGGATCTTGTGAGTTCAAGGCCAGCCTGGTCTACAGAGTGAGATCCAGGACAAGCTCCAAAACTACACAGAGAAACCCTGTCT
The DNA here is from genome assembly GCF_007827085.1 of Peromyscus californicus insignis. NCBI lineage: Eukaryota > Metazoa > Chordata > Mammalia > Rodentia > Cricetidae > Peromyscus > Peromyscus californicus. The sequence continues at coordinate 103,316,161 of NW_026294584.1, read as the reverse complement.
TGGAAAAACAAACAAAAAACAAAAACACCAAAGAACTGACAGTTCTGTGAAGCCAGCAAAAAGCACCTTCACTGGGTGTGCTCCTGTCCCTAGGCCAAACTGAAAACTGGAATGTCCTGTATCCCAAGTCATCAACCTCTCTCTCTCCCCTGACCAGGAAACAGAAGTGGAGCTGTACAATGAATTCCCTGAACCCATCAAACTGGACAAGAATGACCGGGCCAAGGCCTCCGCAGAGAGCTGCAGTTGTTGAAGGGGCAGTGAGCACAGAGCACAGAGTCCTTCACAGACCAAGAACACACATAGGCCTTCAATACGCGTCCCTCCTTCCTCTAAACAGAACAGAACGTGATCTCTCACATCCAGCTGCCAAAAGAAACTCCACCAGACACACTTATCCACCACACATACACACACAGGCGCACACATACACACACACGCGCACACACACAGCAAGCAAACTCTAGCCTGTGCCTGACAGGCTCTTGGGGCAGTTGCCCACTGTAAGCCCTGTGTATGGCATTTGGCAGAGACCCTGGGTGCTCTGGGGTGCAGTGGGCATGGAAAGCTTACTCTTTTTGTCCACTGGAGAGTGAGAGAACTGTTCACAGTTCATCTGTGTCTAATTATCTGATTTTTTTTTTTAACGGTCTTGTGGTCTTTTACCTACCCCTCCTTGAAGGTCCTGTGGGAAGGCTGGTGCCCCACGCTCCATTCTGAACAGGCTGTTTTGTATGTATCTGTTAATGCTTGTTACTTTTAACTAATCAGATCTTTTTACAGTATCCATTTATTATGTAATGCTTCTTAGAAAAGAATCTTATAGTACATGTTAATATATGCAACCAATTAAAATGTATAAATTAGTGTAAGGAATTCCTGGATTGTGTGTTTAAGTCCTCTAACGCAGGCGTGCAAGGTGGAGGGTTGAACCCTGTCTGGATTACAAGAGTGTTAGAGACTCAGATTTGGAAGTCCAGCTAGCGGCAGTATTCTGTACAGTAGACACAAGAATTATGTACGCCTTTTATCAAAGACTTAAGAGCCAAAAAGCTTTTCATCTTTCCAGAGGGAAAACTGAACTAGACAATTATCCTCTGTGTCTAAATTTTCCAAAAGGTTGATTTGCATAATACAGTAGTGTGTACAATGGATAAATTGCGTTATTTCAGAAATTAAATTCTCGTTTTCCCCTTTTCTGTTTTTTTTCTTTGTTTTTTCCAATTCAACACTTTACTGTGCCCTTTAGATCAATATCCTACTCTAAGAGGAAAGGAGAACCCAGCAGACCTGTCCCAGTGACTCTACCTTTGTTCTAGAAGGCTCCTTTCAGGGTTATGGTACCTGTAGTTAGCAGACCCCTCCTCCTATCGTTCTCCCCGTCCCCGTCCCCCCCCCTCACCAAGTGTGGCCCAGCACTAACCCACCCGTCTCTTGGGTTGAGCCCTGGCAGTTCTGTCCCGTCCCGAGGTCCTGCCCTGCATCATGGCTTGCTTCCCGGAGCACTTCCCCCTCCAGAAGTCTACATTCTAGGGTGTAGGCTGAGTTCTTCTGTAAAGAGACGAACGTGATGCCAATAAAATTTAACAGGAACAAAGAACAGCTGCCCTGTCTTTTTTCTTGCAGACTTTGGCTATGTGGGGACATTCTCTGTGTTCACTGGACCCTCATGGTGCTTAGAGGCAGAGGTGCCTTCATGCCTGACCCTAGAATACCTGCTCCAGTGTGGATCTTTTTCTTAACCACAGTATTGGGAAAGGTGGGACATGGAATGGAAAACGTTCCCAAAGAGCGGCAGCCCCAAACTGCTGGTGACCTTAGGACATTTGTTGCTTTCAGATACAACTATAACCTGACCAGGGTGTGTGTGTATGTGTGCCACAGTCGGACAGACGGACGGAATGACTCAGGCCAAGTCACAGCTGCCACTTTTCACAGATCTTCCCTGATGGGAGCAGGAACCTGTATCCCAGCACACATAGCCACGTGCTAAGCCTGTTAAAGTCCACTTTAAACAGTAGTGATTCTTAAGGTGTCCGTTGAGGCTTTACTAACCTGCTCCCCAGAATCTTCAGACTCCTGTTGCTTTCCTTCCTTCCTTCTCCTGCCCCTTGGCACAGACTTCATTGTTAAAAATTACATCTTTCTGGGCATTGTGACATCCTTGCAGGCAGATGAAACAGAAGGCTAAGGCAGGATCCCTTGAACCTAGACATTTGGGGTCAACCCTGTATCAGAAATCTAACCAGATTTCAACTGATAAACAAAAACATTTCCCCAGGACAGGCATGACAGAACACCAGGGAGGCTAGGGCAGGAGGAAGGGGAGTTCAGGGCTAGCCTGGGCTATATAGTTTTGTGAAACCTGTCTCAAAAGATTTAAATATAAGGCTGGGGGAGGTGGTATAGGCTTTTAATCTCTGGAGGCAGAGGTAGGTGGTGGTGTGTGAGTTCTAGGCCAGCCTGGTCTATGTAGTGAGTTCCAGGACAGTTAGGGCTATAGAGACCCTGTCTCCAAAAAAAAAAAAAAAAAAAAAGAAGGAAAATACAGTCCCCTACATACATCCAGCTTTCTACATTCTTTTTAAAAACAGAATACTTCACTGAGCACATTCCTGAGCTAGTTGTGATTAAGGGCCACCTCAGTCAAATTCTGGGGGCTTAGGATTTGGGAGGCTCCCACTTGCCTGGTGAGGCTTTGGATTGCACCCAGTACCACAGAAACATCCAACACCACCAGCAACTATAAGTGGTATTTCCCATGACCCGGTTTGTGAGTATGGCCTCTGCCAGGCAGAGTATGCTGAGAGCTGGAAGGTGACTGGGGAGTCTGTTCCTGCCCCTTCCTATAGCGAGGGCTCATTTTCCTTCACATTGCCTCTACACCTTCACTCCAGCAGAAGTGCCTCAGTTTACAAGATTCAGAAGGTTCTTGTTGCTAGGCAAGCACATGCTCTACCACTGACTGAGCCACACTACCACCAGGTGCTGGTTCACTTCCTAGGGTTTAGTTATGGTCCACTGTTTCTCCCTCAGAAAGGTTTGGAAACAACAAACAGCACATCCCCGTGATAGAAAAGCGGGAAATGCGATGATAGGAAGCCTCTCAGCATCACTAGGCTACATAGGCAGAACTGGCATGATAATGCTGAGACTCTAGCTTAGATCCTGAACAATATGGGTACACTACTTTGCTACCATCAATAAAGCAGAGAAAAAGGCATCCAGATTCAAAACAAAGATGTCAGCCTGTCTTCCACAGGTAGCACACTCATGTAGAAAACTTAGAGCTGACTAAGTCTGTAAGGAACAATCTCAAAAGGAAACCAAGAAAAATACATTTATAAAAGTCAGAATCCAGGCGGTGGTGGCGCACGCCTTTAATCTCAGCACTCGGGAAGCAGAGCCAGGCGGATCTCTGTGAGTTCGAGGCCAGCCTGGTCTCCAAAGCGAGTTCCAGGACAGGCATCAAAACTACACAGAAAAACTCTGTCTCAAAAAACCGGGAAAAAAAAAAATCAGAAATCAAAGGTTTTCTGTTTGGAGACAGGATCTCCTGTCCCAGACTGGCCTCAGACTCACTGTAACTAAGGATGTCTGTGAACACCTCCTTAGGCTGGGATTACAGGTGAAGGCCACCATGCTTGGTCCTCGGGGTTAGGAATAGAACCAGGGGCTTCATTAATACTTTGTGAACACTACCAACTGAACTACACATCTCAGCACCAAAAACCAAAGCATTTAAAAATAACAAGAAGGTAAAAGATTTGCTCATTAGAAACATGAGATGTGGCTGAAACTGTCATGACTATCACGGCCCCTGGGAAGCTGAGGCTTGAAGACTGTCACCAGTTCAAAGCCAGTCAGGGCTAGAGTGAGACACTCAAAAACTTTAAAAATCAGGCCAGGCGGTGGTGGCGCACACCAATCCCAGCACTCGGGAGGCAAAGGCAGGCGGATCTCTGTGAATTGGAGGCCAGCCTCGTCTACAGAGTGAGATCCAGGAGGGCTCCAAAGCTACACAGAGAAACCATGTCTCAAACAAACAAACAAAAAACTTTGAAATTTTCAGAAATTAAAATAGCTGGGCAGAAAAACTTAACACTTGGAAGTCCAAAACCTGGGAAGTGGAGGCAGAAAGGTTAGGAACCTGGTCCATAAAGCTTCTCTAACACCAGGGCCTACCTTCAGTGTGGTTGCTGTGGAGCGGACCCTGTTGCATCAGCTGTAGATGGCGATCACTGGAGGGGCTGGCATTCCTGCACTCCAGCATTCCTACACTTGTAGAGCAACCATTCCCAGGAAAGTCCCACATCCACGCCTGGCCCGGAACCGTTAGCCCAGGATCTGCTTTCAGGCATTTCAGGGCTGTCCGAGTGGATAGACTCACTTGGAGGTCCCTCCCAGGCAGCTTCTAGAGAGGCAGAAAGAGAAGAAATTTAACTGTCATTGGATTTTTTTCTAGTTTTTTTCTTTTTCAGACCTGCCTCTTTTGGCTACTGCAGCATTGAATGGAGGAGTTCAGGCAAGGCTGTGGTGCTCCACCACGGCAGCATTTTTCTTAGTAAAAAGAAAATTGTTAGAAATGGTGTAAACATCTCCTATGGACCTAAGCCTAATGTAATGCAAGTGTGATGCCCTTAAACCGGCGGCGGCTTTCAACCTGTGGGTCGTGACCACCAGGAAACACGTTCCCAATGGTCTTAGGACCCTCCAACCATAAATTTATTTTCATCGCTACTTCATAACTAATTTTGCTACTGAGCAGTGTCATGGTTCCTAAGACCATCAGAAATAAGTGTTTTCCAACGGTTGTGACCCACAGGTTGAGAACTACTGCCTTAAACTGTTGAAGAGACAGGCTGACCATCTTACTTTCCTGGCTATACGTTCCTGCTGGGTGTTCAGGACCATAGGTGGGCCACAATCAATCATGGTTTTTGTTTGTTTCACTGTCAAGACCATTTGGGGATCTGCGCCTCAGGGGTCACAAGCTTGAGAGGAACCTCTGGCTCCATCTATGTGAGAACAAGTCAAAGGCCTTGCTTGACCTGGGCTTTGCTTGGAAGCATGGAGCACATTTTTCCTCTGCATTGACTCTCCTCTTTGTAGACTGGACACTGGGTAGAGCTCACCATGTGGGGTATCCATGGTCCTGAACAAAGGACTAGGAGAACCCCCACAGTTTAACATTTGAGAGACACTCTACAATCCCAAAACCTGACTTTGAAGGGCAAGGTGGCAAGACTCTGCCTTTTCGTCCCTCTGACCACGTTAGTCTAGCCTCTGCATGTGGTTACTGAACGCCCAGAAGGTATCTGTCTGGTCCTGTAGTGACTATGTAATGTTTAGATAAAGCTTGTGCAAAAACCAAGCACTTCGACTTTGATTAGATATACATTTTTGTTCTGTAAGCCAGTTCTTGTAATTATTATGGAGAATAGACCAGTAACTCCATCAATTTAAGCCAAGGTATGACACCAGTGTATTGAACTCTGACCTACAAGGCAGTAGTGGTGCATACCTTTAATGCCACTACTAGGGAGGGAGAGGCAGGCAGATCTCTGTGAGTTCGAGGCTAGCCTAGTCTACAGAGCAATTTCCAGGACAGCCAGGGCTGTTCCTGTCTCAAAAACACAAAACCAACCAAACGAACTCTGACCTACATGCCTTATATAGATGACTTGCTCAGGTCCCTCTCACTTCCCAGCTTTTTCATTCAGCTTCAGAAAGGAGGTAGGTTAGAGTCCCACCCCTTAGCCTGTTGGTATACTAGGAGAAGCCCAGAAGCCAGTACTGTCTGCTTCTTCTGAGATCCACCCACCTACCAATGCAGGGTCATTCGCAGAAATCCCAGAGAAGCAAAGAACAAACATACTCTCCTAATTAAAAGAGGGAAGAACCAGGGCACAGTTACAATCAGAGCTCAGTGTCCAGTGCCTGGACCCACTCACAGTCTGGGCTCCAGAGGGCCCGAGCAGCGCTTCTCCAGGCCGCCTTCTACACAGCACACAGCTCCTCTCAGGCTCGGGCCAGCTCCACTCCATATCTGCTGCTGCTCTTGTTGGCCATCCCCATCCTGGCATTTCCTGCAGCTCTTGCCACTAACCCAGTGTCCTGTGGGAGACTCTGAACACATCACCAAGTTCGGCTGCAGGCATGGGATACAGCCTTGGTCCCTCTGACCACAGCCTGTGTACTAACCCTGAAGAACTACTTCCCAGAAGATTAGCCTCCATCACACTGTTCTTTTAATAATCACAGCCAACTCTTCAGCCTCAGCTGACCAGAAACCATGGATCATATAAACGGCCCTGAGAGTCTTCAAGGGATTCTCAAACTTCCTTCTCAACCTTCACAAGCCGATCCCTCTAGCCCATTACCAGCCACAGCTGAGAGCGCACACGTTTGCCTTTGGTAGCATATTCCCATCTAATCCTCAGATAACAATTGCTAGAAGACAGGTGACCTGTCTCTGAGACTAATGTCATCCAACTGAAACAGGTTACATGCAGCTCACAGGTCCTTTCCGAGTTGGCCAGCAAGGTTTCAGACACCTGCTGGGCCTGCCCTTTGCCAACTAGTCTGCCCATCTGTCAACAGTGGCTGTTCATGTGCACCTTTCCTCTTGGATCTCACCACACAACCATCAGGACAAGCGTTCAAGGTTGCCAACAAGGAGCACCTGTGACCCTGTCCTCACAGGGAGGGAGGGTCCAGGAGCACCTGTGACCCTGTCCTCACAGGGAGGGAGGATCCAGGAGCACCTGTGACCCTGTCCTCACAGAGAGGGAGGATCCAGGAGCACCTGTGACACTGTCCTCACAGGGAGGGTGAATTCTCAATAGCCTACAGGTACCCCTGGGAGGGGGGATATCTGATTGGGAGGGAAAGTATTTGTGGTACCCAAGGTGCAAGGGCAGTCCCGGCCACTAGGATAGCAGTATCTTTGTCCTCCAGAAGTCCCTGCCACAGTGACCATGCCACAGTGACCATGCCATAGTCACGCCAGGGGGAAGGAATGTCTGAAGTGCAACTAGATGCTCCCCCCACCCCCACTTAACCATGGGAAGCCAGACCTAGGAGAAGCACCCCAGGTACTCAGAACATGCCACTCTGCCTTCAGAGTCCTCGAGTTTAACCCTTTGTTCTCCAGACCCTACAACAGCGAGGGTTTTCTGCTACACCCAGTGAAACTTTGTTGCTTTTGGAGGCTCTCCCAAAAGTCTTCCTTAATGACAACTCTCAGGATAAATTGTGAAGTACTTAAGGAACACAGAACTAGCCTCCAAAGCTTCCCCAGTAAGAAACCAGTCTGATCACTGAGCCCATGCAGAGTCTGCTCACAGCTGTGGAGATTCAGTTAACCATTGTGCAGAAAAATATCAGTGTTCCATTCTTAGGCCCATGATCCAGAGACCCCAGTGGGTAAGGACGCAGTCTGGGGGAAGCTTTGCTGATGACTACCCATCTGTAAGACAAAAACCATCTTTCAGATCCTTGTCTCCTTCTGCAGAGCATCCTCTGAGGATTCTAAAGCATGGGCATGGTGGGTACCTGTATCCTCTTTCTCTTTAGCTTCCATGAAAGAAGGGCAAGCCTGTTCAGAATATTTGCTGCACATGCTATGACCTTTTATATGCCCTGTGGCCTTAATGAATCCCCCCCTCCTTTTTTTCTCTTTTTTTTTTTTTGGGGGGGGGCGGTTCGAGACAGGGTTTCTCTGTGTAGCTTTGCACCTTTCCTAGAACTCGATCTGAAGCCCAGGCTGGCCTCGAACTCCCAGAGATCCGCCTGCCTCTGCCTCCCGAGTGCTGGGATTAAAGGCGTGCGCCACCGCCGCCTGGCGAATCCCTAGTCTTATAAGACCCAACATTTAAGGAAAACTCGGGGTATATTTGTGGGCAAGCGTGATAGGTACCCAGAGGAAACAACTCACCACAGGTACCCATGTCTAGAGAATGGGTGACGGACGCTGTTTCCTCAGCGTGTCTGTGCCACAGTGACTGGAAGGTAAAGATGAAAGCATGGGGGCCCAGAGCGTGACGAAGTGAAGCCAAGGCAGCAGCAAGGAGGAAAGACAGACAATGAAGCCTGCAGATGTGGACAGACAGACAAGCATCAAGAGCCAGCAGAGCCTTACCTCCAACCTCCTTCCCAAGCAAGCTGATCCCTCTGCCGCCAGCTGGTACCGGCGTCTGGACACTGCCGTGTGAAGGGTCCTTTCTTCTCCCCACCAACTGACTGTTCCAAGTGCTGGGGATAGGACCCGGAGACTCATGCGTGTGCAGGAAATCCTTCTCCCACGGAGCCCCACAGCCAGCCCCACAGCCAGCGTCTGCTGCAAGGCCAGCAGAGAGCTCCTCACACATACTACAGACACACACGGGTCTGGGTCAGAGGAAGGGACGTGTGTGGTGGCGGCATCTGTCATCCACTCACAGCTAGCTCAGGCTGACTCGGTTCCTGACACCATAGCCCCTGTCTCAGAGTTCACATACGGGTCATTCGTACCTCTTTTGAGAGCTACAGGGAAGCAAGCCTCCAGGAGCCATGTAGATCCCAGACGGCCGCCCTTCAGCACTGCCAGCACCCAGGGGTGATTCCCTACACAGATGGAACTTTCCCTCCTAGCTCACTCAGCAGACTCTGAATTCCAGGCATACCCTCCTATCTGGAACTCAGAGCAACACTGGTCTCTACATATGAAGACAACTCCGGCTTTTGTCTGCACACCAGGCATAAGAAGCAGCTGAGCAAGTACACCCATAGCTGGCCTACCCTTAGGTGCCTTCACAGCGCACTGGAGGGCCCAGGAGCCAGGCATGGAGCCAGGCAGCTTTCTGACAGAGGAGTGAGCGTCCCCATGCACCTCCCCAGGTGCACTGAGTGGGAGGTCTGCCCTCCCTGACCCTTCCTCCTTGGGAAAACTATCCATTCCTCGGTGTCCATTTCTTGAGGTCCAGTTTGCCCAGCCTCTTGGTTTAGGAATGGCAGTCTAAGCGTCCCCCACCTGGTTCTCCAAGGAGCACTCTCCTTCCAGCTGTAAAAGGTCAGATCACCCCACTCCCCCTACTCCTGATGGAGGTGGGGGTTCACTGGAGTTTCACTATGCTAGCTGGGGTCGGTGTGTCCCTTTGCTCAGAAGGGGCCTTTGCAGTACCAAATGGGTCACAGCCAACTGTGAGTCCTTCTCCAAGATTTTCAGTCAAGTATATATCTATCTTGCAGAGCCTTCTCAAATCCTGGTAAACCCCCAAGAAATATAACCAGAGAAGGCAGCTGTCTAGTCCTTCCGGCATAAACAAAATACGGAACTGGGAAACACAGATGATACCCTGAGAAAAGAAAACTAACAACTTTACACGCTCAGAATGGGAGAAACTGGAAGTCCGTTTGGTACATTGATACTGGCTTTATTTTATAGGGCCCCTGGGTTCTCCGGTTTCCCGTCCATCCTGTGTAGACACCCTCTGACGTGGGAACAGCACACCTGCCTCAGCTCCAAGTTTCTGCCAGGAGTAGCTAGGCTACAGCCTGTGGTCCCATGGGCAACCACAGAACCATCTTGAGTTTTGCTTGCATCTGAGGGCTTTGTTTTGAAACAAGGCCTTAGCCTCCTCGGTTAGGATGGTAGGTATGTCCAACCAGGCTGGGCGAAGACCAGTGATTGTTAAAAAAGAGTGTGACTGCATTTGCTGCTCTTCCAGAGGCTCAGGGCTTAATTTCCAGCACCCACTGGGCTGCTCACAACTGCCATAACTCCAGGCAATTCTGGCATGCCCTACCCCCCAGTGAGATTTAGGGGAAAACAGGTTAAGCGCACACACACACACACACACACACACACACACACACACACAAGCAGGCCACAGCTGGGGTCCACACTGGGCTTCCCACAGTGGCAAGGCCTCTGTCCCCTCCAGCTCTAACCCTCAGGAAATGCTTCTTCAGTCACCTGTCCTTTCTCCCTGGCTCTGGAGTCTGAGCGGCCCTGAAAGGGATTTGACCAGCGCTCTGTGTTTTGTTTTGTTGTCTTGGTTTTTATCGGTTTGTTTTCTTATTTTCTGGGACAAAATTTATCAGGAAAAAAAAAATCCAAACTAGGCTTGTGAGTAGATGGACGAGAGACCTTAGGGGTGTACTGTATGTGGCTGTTTGTGTGTCCCAGGCAAGTATGAAAACCACTGGTCCCAGTGTCCCTGGCCACCACAGGGACCAGTGGTCTGGATTTGAGATAATGAGCCAGATATGCTGACTGCACAGGCCTGGAAGACCCAGGAATAGGCCTCCATCCTGTGGTCATTGGAGAAGCCAGCTCTGCCACGTGGTCTTGGTGGCTGGTACCCCAGAGGTCTGCTTGCAGGTTGGTCAGCCTCAGCATGAAGGCGCTGTAACCCTTTGGATCGTGTGCTGGGCACAGGAGATCTCACACCCTCAGCCTCCCTGACAGGCTTAAGTGTGGCGTAGTCTGGGGTAGGGTGTAAGCAGAGGTCTATGCAATGTTCTTTCAGTTTTCCAGGCAAAGAGTAAAGAGGAGGCACTTTAACCTGAAGTGCGGGAGGGAAGCAGTCCCCAAAGCCACGGCCTCGGGTTACATGGAATAGGCCCCAAGGGAAACCTCTGGGCCCTCGGGATCAAACGGGGGAGGGCGGGGCTGCAAGGACAAGGCGGACCCAGCAGCAAGCATTCCAACGCCCCCACGCCCCTCCCTAGCTCTGCTGGCCACTTCTCCGGAGAAGGGTCTGTGAGTAGATGGTGGCTTTGTGAGTGGCTGCCCCACAGGGCCTGCAAGGGGGGCCGCCCCCGTGTGACTGGGGGTGGGGGTGGGAAGAGCGTGGGTATCCATGGAGATGGGGTGAGGAGGGGGATGGGCGCTCCCAACGCTTTCCCAACGGCCAACCGCGGAGCTGCAAGGCAGTCGGGCACTGGGCGCTGCTGCCTCCAGCAGCGGGGCCTGAGGGGCCTGAGAACTGGGCAGGGAGGCGCCTGCCTCTTCCTAAGAGCTGGGCCCTCTGCAGACCAGGACAACCTCAGAAACAAGCCATTCCTTCGTCCTTGCTAGCCTGGGCTGGGCAACAGCCTTGTGGGTGGCCGGACCCACAGCCGGCGGCACCTAGGGCCCCCAGCACCAAGGCCGAAGACCTTCCTAGCTCACTTAGGGAATGAACATTTGTGAGCCTGAGTCCCAATTACAGAGGACTTGGTTACACAGACTGGCCGATAGGGCCAAAAGAGACTAGCTAGCACAGAAACGCACAGAACTTGAAGTGCCCTGAAGGAAAGCCATGCAGAAGTCACAGGAATGGGGCCGGGCAACCCTACTTCAGATGGGGTGTTTGGAGAGGGCCTTTCTGTGGAGGGGCAGGGCACGGGGAAGTATTTGGGGACATCAGCAGCGCCAAGCAGAAACCACGGAAGGGCCCCCCATGTGGAAATGGGTGTTCAGGGAAGGCTGGGCCCTGACACCTCACTCCAGAGACATTGGATTTCATCCCTACATGGGCAGGACCTATTATGGAAGCTTAAAAAAAAAATGGCAACAGCAGACCGACCCACTTGGATAGGGCAAGGCCAGCAGAAACTCAATGCCTGCCTCTGTGGACCAAGATACTTCCAGGAGTCTGATTCTTCCCCTACCTTTTTTCCCCTAGGGGTGGAGCGGGGAGGGGTTGTCTTTTAAGACAGGGTTTCTCTCCATAGCCCTGACGTGGACCAGGATGGCCTCAAACGTAGAGATCCTCTTGCTTCTGCCTCCTTTAGTGCAGAGACTAAAGGCGTGTGCCATCATGCCCAGCTCTCCGATGTCTGATTCTTGAGGTTTTGTCATTAGGGCCAACAAAAGTGCCCAAAGCCTTCAACTAGGGTGCTGGGCCTGGCCCAGGCCACCCAGGAATGAAAGGGACCGCCACTCAGAAGCCACAGTCACTGGCTTTCTGTTCCCCACTGACCCTCTAACTTTAGCTATAGCATGGGAGTGATACCATTAAAAAGCAACAGAACCCAAAACCCCTTTTGATTTGAGGCTAGGGCTGGGGAGCAGGACTGATTTTTAGGTGTGTGTACAACATTAGTGAAAAGCATGTTCTTGTACTGCCTAAAAGTTTGGGAACCCCCTGTTTGTTGTACCATTTACCCCAGACAAGAACCTCGGCTCCGGCTTCCAGACGAATAGCTAACACTACTCTGACACTACAAGCCATGTTCACAGTGACAACATGACCCAGAGACAGGAGAGCTCCCGGCCCCTTGGCCGTGTGGTCAGTTAGGGGCTCCTCACTCTCCGGGTCAGTCTAAGGTACTAGGTCACCCCACAGCCAGCTCATGGCTCTGGCCAGTGCTATTGGTGGATGCTTTTACATGAGGAATACATCCTTTCCTGAACTTTAAAATAAAATTCGTCTAAATCTAATTTGAAAACTTCTAAGGGAGAAAAATCAAGTCTACTGATTTTGGTGAACTTTTTCTTTTTTTGGTCACAGGATGGAGCCTAGACCCTCAAGACTACTAGGCAAGCGCTCACCGCTAAGCCGCTCTAGTCCCAGTCAAGGAAAGAGAACATTTTTAGAGTAAAATGTATGGGTTACAGAACTGAAAATTTCTTTTTCCAGGGCAGGGCCTGAAACTTCTTGGGGGCCAGGGGAACATAGAAGAATTCAAAATTTTTGTAAAATGAACATTTCCCACCAAATATGCTTTATTCCTTATGCAGCACCCACTGAGCAAAGGACGGAAATGGCCTTTCTGCTTCTCATGGTGGACATGTCTCAAATACCTGCTGGGTTTTACTGGGCAGTGTTTACATAGGAGTTGACCTTATATAGAGAAGACCCAGAGTCTAGAGTTATCAGAAAAATTAATTTGTTTCTTCTGTTATGTCAATAAGGATAAGCTGGGGGCGGGGACTTTCACAGTGCAGGCAGTCCATAGGAGTTGGGGACAGGATGTTCCTTAACCAACAAATAGCACACACACACATACACCCCCAAGTCCCGCCAATGGCACATACATAAGTGGAGCCCCCTTGGGACACCTAAGTCTTTGAGCCAAAGACCCAGGAGGCTAGTGAAGCTCTCTATACCTCCTGTCCAACCCTGTGGCTTCTCATTCCCCCATGAGGTGACCTGCCAAGTACCTCTGTGACCCCTGCTAGCTGGACAGTGGCAAGGACAAGGGCAGGAGAAATATTTCTGGAACATTTCCTATGTTGGACCTCAGCTTCTTCATGTAAGATGGAGGCTGGGACAAGGCACAGGCGAGATAAGGGCCCTGGCTACCTCCTAAGGGCCACCTCTCCATGACACTCGTGTCCTAGGAGAACAAAGGATGGAGCCTCTTCTGAGGCTGCCCAGCAGTGCCAGGAAGGGCAGGAGGGCTTGGTGAGGTTTGCTCTGCTTTTTAATCTTTCATAAATAGAAGTCCAAGATAGAGTGGCATTTCTAGATTTCTATCACTCGATGTTGGAAACACCAAGTCTCTGTGACAGTGGGATGGATATTGCAGTCAAGAAAAGATAAGTTAGCCTGAAAAGGCTTAAGTGAAAAGGCGTTAAGATGGCCTGTTGAGGGACAGCATGGGGACAGGAGATAAAGTCAAAGAGGTCAGCAGGGGCCAGGATCCCGGAGCACTGGGATCTAGGCAGAAATGCAGTCAGACACAGCTGAGAGCCAAGTCCGTACCACTGCCATGTCTGTGTCTGATGGCAGTGAAGAGGTAACCGAGAGCCCAGCAGCTGCTGAGCGGCTCCTGAGTTGGGGAGCTCAGGATCCCCGAGAGCTGATGGGACAAGGAGCTCTCTGTATTAAAGGGAAGTTCTGTGTCCCTCACAGACACATAATTAGCTTTCTGTTAGACTCTGAGGTGAGGTCCCACCACCTGCCCTGTCAGGTGACCTAGACCCCAGGAAACTCTCGGACCCGGGTCTCCGGTGGAGATGGTGACATGAAAGATTCAGAAATGCCCCAAATCTGTTCTTGGCTTTGAATCGCATCTCATTCATTCAACAAATATTTATTGAGGGCCTACTATGTGCCGGACTGTGTAGTAGTGAGCTACAGAGTCTTGCTCTAGCTAACGATAGGATCCCAGAAAGTGGTGGGCAAGCGAAAGGGCCGCTTACATGGATCCAACAGTAAAGATTTGCTATCTGTCACAGCGGATCTCTCAAGCGTGAGTCCCCTCTCCCAGCTAGCTACGTGATGCTCCTCTCAGGAGCTACTCTACCAGGGCCTGCCCTGCTCTCCTAGGTTGAAGTTTTTGTCTCCTTACACCCACTCAAGTGAGATCAGTGGCCCAGCAAGAAGGTAGCCTCGCTGACAGGGCTTGTTTCATTTTGAAACCTAGGCCCTTCCATGGTGGCCTCTCATCCCATCCCAGCTCCTTAGGGACCCATCACTTCTTCAGGGACAAAAACAAGGTGTGATTGGAGGGGGGTGAGGAGTCATTGGGAATGCAAGCAGGGCTAACAGCCCCCCACCAAGACTAAAACTGGCACCAGGTGAAGAGGGACCCTTGTCCCCAAAGCAACTGGATGTCCCAAGGTTTTAGTGGGAAAGCTGGGGACCTCCAGCTCTGGCACTGAGCACGGAACATCTAGGATGAGCCTAGGAACGAGTCTTTAACACAGCCCTGCTCAACGCTTTTTGAGCCAGAATACAGGAAACAGCAATTCCAAACTCAGGGTCATGGGGCAGGTGGCAGGGCAGGGTAGACAGCAGGCACATAAGGCAGTCGGCAGGGACCGCAGGAGACAGAAGCAGGAGCTCCCAGAGACTAGAAAAGAGGAAGTGAAATGCGGCCGGGCCGGGGTTGAGGAGAGCTGCTCACTCAGCTGGTCTTCCCAGGAGCCTGCAGGGGGTGGTAAACTGTGGTGCTGTGCCAGCACAGAAGGAATAGGGCATCAAGACTGGCACGGATCCGTCAGTCAGCAAAGAAAGCTGCACAGCCCCCCTGGCCATGCTAAGGAAAAGCCCATAATACACAAGTTCAGAAGACGGTTGCTGTGTCAACAGTAGCATAAAGGGTCCGGAGTGTGTGGGGTCGCCACCCTCAGGAGAGTCCTTCTCTTTCTTAATAAACTGCCTCTGTTTCTATCACTATTCATGTGTCCCTCGCTAGGTGTCAAACACTGGACAAATGAGGTGCCCATTAACATATCAAAGTGGACACTGGCCAGCTCCCCTGCCTCCCCCCCACTTCTCACCCCACCCCTACCCTAAATAGCTCCCTCCCAGATGCTGGGCTTCTGGGCTCCTCTCCCCCCACCTCCCAGTCATTTTGGCTACAGTGGCCTCTTGGTCTCTTGGCCCTGGCTGCCTCTCTTGGTTGGTGGTTCCTCTCTTGCTCTCCCTCCCCATCTCTCCCCTCATGGTCCAGTTTAGTCAGCCAGCCCTCTGCCTGCTTTCTCCCTTATATCTCTAATGCAAATCTTCTTCAGACTTAGTCATGGCCTCTTTCTATTTTTTCATTCATCTGGTACTGAGATCACGGGAGTGGCATAAATGGGCTCCCTTCCAGAAAACTCAGCCTCTCGGAACCAAGCTGCTGATCGTACTCTCCTAAGGTAGGAATGGATCACTTGTTTCTACTGGCTGCTGCCACCCACAAAATTTGATCCCAAATTCTAGAGGCCAATTCTTTAGCTGCTACTCCCTCTATCTGTTCTAACCATTTGTCTCTCCCTCTCTACTCTGGAAGCCCAGTTCACACGTCAAACAGCAGCAGCCCTGGAAATGTAGGCAGGTGCCCTCCAAACTCAGATCCGCACCAGAGACTGAACCGGGGTTCAAGGCACACAAAACCAGAAGGGATGAAAAAGGAACCTGAGACCTGGCCTCGGCCGGGGGGTGGGGGGTGGGGGTGACGTGGTCCAAGACATCAAGCACAGCACGGGTGGCCCCATTTCCATCCTCCAATCTCCGTATGGCCCTGCACAGCTTCCGGAGGGAGGCAGGTGGGGGTGGAGCAGTGGCCCTGGTACAGCCATGGTCAATGTAGCCGGCTTCTCGGGCCCAGCACCCTAGAATGAGAACTCTACACCTAGGCTGCAAAGGTCTCCACGGTGAGGCCCTGCTGCTGGCTCACAGTCCTTTCCACAGAGGCCTCTTTAGGACATGTTTTCTCAGAACATCAAAGCCTTCTGCTAGGTTCCAGCATATCTGGGACTGCCCACAACTGGGGTCTGCCCTCATCTGGAGCCACACTACAGCCCCTCTGCTGACCTCCAGATCTGGGGGCCCCCCAGGTTCTTCTTCAACCCGTTAGACACTTCACTCAGGCCTGGGTACTTCAGGTTCTAAGGACCTGGAGGGTGGAGACAAAGGGGTCCCAGCCCAATAACAATGCCTCCCTCTGGCTTCACAATGCTCATTTGCATCTTAAAGGCACCTTCCCCACCATCCTAGCGGCCGAGACTGTTCCTTTGTGTTCCCATCCAGGCCTAAAGCCACTTGACATTCCTAAAGGGGGAGCACCCTTCCCTCACCCCATCTTGCTGGCCACTCACTCCAGAAGGCAAGGTCACAGCCTCCAGTTCTGACCCAGGATTGAAAACACCACAGACCCTCCTTCCATTTGCCAGGCTCTGTCAGGTACCTGATAGAGTAGAGGAGGCTTGTTAGAATCCAAACCAGACTGCTGCTCAGACATCATACTTGCAGCAGCACCCCCCCCCCCATACTGATGGGTACCCCACTGAGGGCACTGTCTGTGGATCTCTAGCTAACAGACTTCCAAGTGTCCAGATTTCTCGCTTGGAAAAGTAGTGTGACTACTGTGGTCACACATCCCGTCCCCTCCCCCTTCCCTGCTGATGGCTTCAGGCTGTGAAACCTCGTGCTTCAGAAGCTGTAAGAGTGGCCCAGACTCTGTCGGCAGAATTGAACTCTCCTCGGACAGACAGCCATGGTGCTGTTTGTCCCTGGCATTAATAACTCTTCTAATGACCTCCTTACCCCCACAATCCAGCTCAGTGTTCTCTTTGAACCCCACTACTCAAGACCTTTCAGTTTGTAGGGAACAGGTGCCCCCACCACTCACAAAGTTGTGGGATCTTAATCCTGCTCCTCCTTGCCTGAGTCTGTGTGTGTCGCTTCAGCCAGGCTGCACTTTAGTTCCTGTCAATCATTTTCTGAAGCTACTTCTCTGCATGAATATGAGACTGGTACTCAAGCTGTTAGGATCAGGGCCTGGGCCTTAGCAGCCCGGGAACTTCTGCCACCCACCCTCAACAGGTCTGATTACCAGACAAGCAGTAGAGAACAGAGATTTAGTGGCCACAGGGAAGAGACAGAGATCCAGCAACACCCCCAACACTATCCTGGCTAGCTAGCATCTTCTCCAGCACAGAAGTCGGACAAGTTGTCAGAATCCTGTGAAATCTCTTTCCAGAAAACAAGCTCCCCCTCTGCCCTCAGCCTTTTCCTTTCCCCAACAGGAGATTCCTGGGAACATGTAAAGTGTTGGGAGCTAACGGCAGAAGCATATATGTCTATAAAACAGTGGTTCTCAACATGGGGGTCCAACCCCTGTAGGACTGAACGATCCTTTTTCAGGGGTCGCCTAAGACCATCAGAAAACACAGATGTTTACATTACAAAATTACAGTTATGAAGTAACAACGAAAACAATTATGGTCGGGGGTCCCCACACCATGAGGAACTGTATTAAAGGGTCGCAGCGTTAGGAAGGTTGAGTGAGTAGCACTGCTGTAGAGCATCTTCACTCCTGCCATGATGATGGATGGTACTATGAGGTTTCAGGAGGAGCTAATCAGGAGGCCTCACCTGCACGGCTGCTGTGAAGGAGGTGAGGCCTCCCCAAGAGCCTGTGTATCTGCAGACCTCTGACAGACTCGGGTGCCCTGTTCCAAGAGAACAGCAGGCACACTAATTATTCCCTGAGGGAAGTTTACAGACCTCAGACTGCCAGACTCCAGAACATGAGTGCTCTAAGTGTACCGGGCTCAACCCGATTAGACATGTCATCCCTTCCAACTCCTTACAGCTTTGGAGTCAAACATTCTTTCTCTGGAGTGCAAGCTGCCTGCCCGGTGCTGGGCCTACTCTTTTGTGCTCCCCTTTTTTCTGAAACCACTAAGAAGGGACTCCCACTCTGCCTCAGAGCCCCCGCCATGCTCTTTCCATGACATTAATATCCAAATAAATTCCCTACCCCAAACGGCAAGCTGCCTTAGTGTCTCCCGTGAGCCCGGTCCCCAAAACCGTTCAGTTACAAGAATGCCAAGAAGACTCACTCACTTCAGATGCCACGAGACTGGGTGTGAGGAGTACTGAGACACAGCTCTGCTCTAAAGAGCTTCCATCAGGCAAAGTATCAAGTCCTGGCATTGCTATCGAGCCTGCCAACCTGAGTTTGATCCCTAGGACACACATGGTGGAAAGAACTGGCTCTCACTCGCTGTCCTGTGACCTCCACACATATGTGGTGGAATGTGAGCCCTCCCTCCCCATCCCACTCAATATAATTCAAAAAAAAAGTAAATAGCAAGTCCCTGTCTAGAAAAAAGATAGACACAAAAGCCCCAAAAAAGCACAAGCCAGAGCCAAGTCCCTGAGTAAAGAGAGAAGCAGCACCGGATGATGGGAAGTGCTATGAAGGAAATAATACTGGGAGGCAGCATGGTCGCCCAAAGACTGAGGTGCAGAAGCCTTGAGGCAGGAGCCCTCGGGGAAGGAAAAGGCTAGTGGTTGAAGCTGGAGCCAGGGTGGAGCCTGGACCAGGCTCTGCAGAGCTTGCCCTGCCTGATGAACAGCCACTGGAGTAGTCAATTAGCAGAGGATGGCACCACGCCCCTCGCAGACGTGGGGTGAGGTGAGGGTGGAGGCTTGGACAGAGGTAGGGCAGGTTAGTTTGTCAGCAGCATCAGGAATACACAGCCCAACACAGCTACCAGCAACCTAAAGGGCTCCCTTTGCCTTAGACCTCCACTTAGGTGAAGCAAGGTCCTCGCCTGCCTCAGAAAACATTTCAGAGTGAGTCAGAGTGGAACAGTGGCAGTGAGTTTCAATATTCGGGCAGAGCGAAAGTGAGGCACAGCAGAGAGAGGTGGGGGGAAGTATGGGGTGCGAAAAAGAGGGGGACCCCTCACCCAGGAATCTGGTTGAAGCCTCTCACCAGCAGAGAAGCAAGAATTCCAACACAGGTACCTGACTACGGCTGTTCTCTTCTCTAGGGAATAAGCCTGCAGCTTTCTAGACCTCTCACTGGAACCCCACTTACAGGGAAACACACACACTGCACCCCTTCTGCAGGCCTACTGGCTCCTGTTTTTAGCTAATCACTAAATCTATAATCTGTAATCTCACTAAAAAGATGGCCCAGTGGGTAAAGTGCTTCTTGGTGTGAAAAATATGAGGATCTGAGTTCAAATCCTCAGCATCCCCATAAAAGCCCAGTAAGACAGCGTGCCTCTAAAACCCCAATAATGGGGGCAGCAACAGGCAGACCCTGGAGTACCACTGGCTAGTCATTCTAGCACAGTGGCTTCAGGTTCAATGAGAAGGGCTGTCGCCTCAAAAACAAGGTGTCAGGGCTGGAGAGATGGCTCAGTGGGAAGAGCACTGGGTCAACTCCGTTAAGTTCTTGCAGAGAACCCAAGTTCAGTTCCCAGCACCCACACGATGGCTTCCAACCATCTGTGACCCCAATTCCCGGAGATCCAATGCCTTCTTCTGACCTCTGCACACATACGGTGCACAGACATATGTGCAGGCAAAACACTCACATACACAGTCAAGTATCTTTAAAAAATAAGTTGGAGAGTGACAGAAGAAGATACCCACCTCTCCCTC
Source organism: Peromyscus californicus insignis (assembly GCF_007827085.1). Taxonomy (NCBI): domain Eukaryota; kingdom Metazoa; phylum Chordata; class Mammalia; order Rodentia; family Cricetidae; genus Peromyscus; species Peromyscus californicus. Next base: position 103,296,350 of record NW_026294584.1, on the reverse strand, counting down.
TCCACGCACATGGGCGAGTGTCCTCACACGCTTTATGCATGGGGAAAGAGAAGTGAAGGGTTTCTTAGCAATCTTTTGAGATGTAACTTGAGAGACACCAAATGGGACACACAGCTAATCATTACTAAGAGAACTCATCTTGACTCCCCTACCGAAGCCCACATCCATGGTCTCGGGCTTGCTTTCATTCTCTTGAGCACCCTTCTAACAAAATCTCCAACTCTACTTCACGTGGCTAGTCCTGAAATTCTTTTCTACATTAAAACCACAAACTAGCTGGGCCTGAGTCGAGGTCCCTAAAAAAGGAAGGGAACTCTGAGTATGAAGTGTGGGGCTGTGTCCGTGTCTCTTCACCACTAACCCAAGGGTGAAACACAATTCCCAGACATAAGCATGTGAGGGAAAGCAGGGATGGGGAAGAGGAGGGGAGGGCGTGGGAGGGGTCAGTGGGGAAGAGGCTGCTCAAGCAGAAGTAGCTGAGTGCCGATCCCTGGTCCCCAACTGGGTCTGTGTATGCAGCTGTGTTACTCCAGCACTACCAAGGCAGAGAGACAGATGCCCGGGGCCTGCTGGCCCGCCAGGCCAGCTGAACAGAGGGGCTCCAGTTTCAGCGAGAGACCCTGTCTGGGGAAATAAGGTACAGAATGACTGAGAAAGACACCCAAGCCATGCATGTAACATGCACACATGCACACATGCGCGCGCGCGCGCACACACACACACAAAGTCACACTCTGGAGTCTTTATAATGACTTTCTAAGTTACATTCCTCAGAGTATATAATTTACAATAAGGTTTAAAGATTTAAGCAAAACTTAAAATGCAAGTAGAGTTTAAAAGTGGGTTAAAATACATGATCTGGCTCACTTTTTTAAATCTTAAATAACTTTCTTTCTGTGCCAGGCGGTGGTGGCACACACCTTTAATCCCAGCACTCAGGAGGCAGAGGCAGATCGATCTCTGTGAGTTCAAGGCCAGCCTGGTCTAAAGAGTGAGTTCCAGGACTGTCTCAAAAACCAAACAAACAAAAATCCTTTTGTAAATGAAATAAGGTGTTTTTATGAGATGCATTCTTGAAGGGAAGGGATGAGAGAAGTGCTACTATGATAAAAACTCAGTGTCACAAGCATTCTGTCCCTGACTAATTACAGTTCATTTGATGTTCAGGTATCTTAGGAAAACCGTATTTCTGTGGGCAATTTTGGGTTTAGCAGTTGTATTGAAGTTTCTTGACTCTTAGCAAGAAAGACAAACGAGATCCAAGAGACCCTTCTCTTGTTACCTTTCCTTTCCCTGTCTGTCTAGCCTACCTCACGTTGACGGGATGGGGGTGAAAGACAAATCAGTCCTCCTGCCTGAAGCTCTAAGGGAGCCTGTGGGCAGCATCCCAGTGCACAGGACAGGAGGCAGCAGGCTTCTGCTTGGGGGAGGTAGAAGTGGGTGTCATCAGCCCATGGATGGCAACTGAAGCCACCAGAGGAGCTGCTCTGGAGACAGGGGAGTGAGTCCAGGAGAGCCTCCCCATACAGTGTCTCAACAAGCTCCATAGGGCCTCTGCTAAACCCTGGCCAACGTCCTGAGGCTCCTTACCACCCCTTCCCTTGATGGGGTGTGTTGTGGATATTGGTACACTGGATGAAGGTGTATTGCTGTGATTGGTGTAATAAAACGCTGAACATCCAATAGCTAGGCCGGAGGTACAGGTGGGACTTCTAGACAGAGTAAGTAAGAGAAGGAATCAAGGTGCCTGGGAGAGACTCCGGGAGACATGGAGGAAGCAGGAGTGGGTCGTAGGTGACAGAACGTAGATGAATAGAAATGGTTTAAGTTGTAAGAGCTAGTTAAAAACAAGCCTAAGGCTGGGAGGGGGTGCACACCTTTAGTCCCAGCACTTGGAGGCAGAGCCAGGCAGATCTCTGTGAGTTCGAGGCCAGCCTGGTCTACAGAGATCTGCCGGGCCTGAGTTCAATATCCAGGACAGGCACCAAAACTACGCAGAGAAACCCTGTCTCAAAAAACCAAAAAAAGGGCTGGAGAGATGGCTCAGAGGTTAAGAGCACTGACTGCTCTTCCAAAGGTCCTGAGTTCAATTCCCAGCAACCACATGGTGGCTCACAACCATCTGTAATGAGATCTGGTGCCCTCTTCTGGCCTGCAGTCATACATGCTGTATACATAATAAATAAATAAATCTTTAAAAAAAAAAAAAAAAAAAAACAACCAAAAACAAAACACAAAAAAAAAAAAATCAAAACAAGCCTAAGCTAAGGCCAAGTTTTCATAAGTCTCCATGTTGTTGTTTGTGAGCTGGTGGCCTGTGGGAGCCCACAGAGGCTTCCTAGTGAGAACTTACTCAGGGTCAGAGAATCTGAGCTTGCTTTACCCAGCAGGGCTGCATAACAAGATGATTTGGTCATAGGCGTGTTTACCAGGTGTTTGGAAGGGTCTACACTTGGCTGTACAGAGTGCTTTGATCTTGCAAGGGGGAGGTCTTTTGCTTCTTCCTTGGCATGTTATGAAAAGCCTTCTGAATAAACCTTTGAGGTTGGTGGGTATTGATCCAGGCCCTCCTGAAGCTATCCTATGTTTCTGTCTGTCTTCTCGTTGGCTAGATCTCTCTTTCTACCTAACATTTCTTATCCCTCTCTCCTCCTTCTAAGAACCCTAGAAAAGGTGAGAAAGGTAGGAACTGGATTCCCACAATCACCCACAAATGGCACCAGAATATAGGGCTTAGGTACAAAGGATAAGAGAGGAGGCACCGTGAAGCAGGGGGACGTGCCCAGTAATGAATTAAGTTGAGGCAGGGGTATTCTATTCTTTGGGAATAAAATTGTAAATATAAAGCAAAGTAAAGTTAGGCTGCAGCAAGTATCTATCTCTGTCTATGTTTCTCTCTATTTAGTAAGTTAGGTTTAAAGTTGTAAAAAAATTTTGGTGAAGTTTGGAGAATATAAGTTTTAGGTCTAGGGATATGGTGAAGGTTTAATATAAAGTAATTTATAGTAGAGTAGGTCCCCCCCACCCCCCACCCCGCCCCCAGCATGGACGGGACCTGGGACACAGAAAGCGGTGTCCAGGTAGACTGAGCAGTCTGAGAACGAAAAAGTCCCTTCAGAGACTGCCAGCTTCAGAAAGCTGCAGTAGCAGAGTGTGAGTGGCTGCCCCAGCTAGGCGTTGGCAGCTGAGACCCTCAGGGCATCATCGAAGAGGCAGCAGAAGCCAAGAGCCAGCACAAGCAGGTTTCTGCATGCTTTCTGCCATGAAAGAGCCATGGCGGAGAATGCAGTCAGCCAGCTGGTGTAGATGTAATTCAGTGGTCTTATCAGACAAGAAACACAGAGCCGATTCAGAGAAGAAAGCCAAGAGGTCAGAGCCAAGAGCCTCACCCTTCCTGATTCAGGGATCCTCCTCAGCCCAGAGAGCTCTCCGAAAAAGAGCCCTCCTTCCTGTGTGTCTGTCTCTCTAGTCTCCTTGTTCTGGCTTCTGATTGGTTGTAAACCCAATCATGTGACTGCCTCATCACTGCCTGTATGTACTGCCCTCCAGGTCCTTAAAGGCGTACACCACCACTGCCACGCACTTGCTATGGCTCTAATAGCTCTGACCCCAGGCAACTTTATTTATACCACCACAAGCTGGAGAGATATGGTTAGAGGCAAAGCTCAACATTGAGGAGCCCAGCAGAGACACCATGGGAAAGGCATACCAGCAGCAGCTGGGACTTCGAACCTCAGCCCTGGACCAGAAGCCAAGTGAGGGATGCTTGGGAGAGCTGAGTGGGAATCTGAAGGGTGAGCGCTTAGGGTGCCATGGCGGCTGCACCAGAGATAAAACCTCCAGAGAGGAATGCCCACAGGGTGCACAGCAGGAGGGCCAGACAGCAGGTGACTCTGAGTGTGTGTGTATGTTCAGGGGACACCAAGGTAGGCCTGACTACTGCAAGCAGCAGTGAGCTGGGGAAGCCCTGGGGAGGCCAGGCAGCATCCCACCAGGGCAGAACCACAGCAGAGGTGGTGCTGCAGACCCAGGGAAGACTGCTAGCTGAGAGAAGGCCTGGGTGAGACATGCTGGAACTCAGGTCAGCCTGGGCTCGCAGCAGCAGAGAGAAGCAGAGCCAAATGGCTGGTGGCATTTGGCCGTGCAAGCAGGGCAGTGCACAGAGGCTTCCGGGACCCGGGGTGCTGAGCACCAAGCCGCTGGCAGAGCAGGTAATGGGACCCAATGAAGCCACAGCTTGTAGTGGCTGGGTTTCCTCCCTTGAGCTCCTGAGGCAAGAGGTGGTTGAGAGCCCTCTGGCCTCAGGACTGGGACTGTAAAAAAGCTGTGCAGTTTGTTTGCTGGCTGTAAGAAGGTCTCTTTCAAAGAGGTCTGCACCAGCCAGCTATTGTTGAGCTAATAGTTTTTGCCCTGGAGCAAAATTGTCTTAGAGGAAGACTATGGACTGCAAAGTGCAGCTGTAGCTGAGAACGAAAGTTTCAGAGACTGCTTGAACTGAATTGTTACAGGCAAAGAAAATGTAAAAAAAAAAAAATTGGTTGTAGGACTTCTCATATTTGGAGCTGTTTGCTTCAGAGTCATTAAGACTTGGATTGCTATACAGAGACTTCCAGGCAGCTGACAAGCCAGGCCCTGATTTCGAGCACTCAGAGGAACTTTAAGACTGGTACCAGAAATGTCTTTTTGAGCTTTTTAGACTTAAGAAATGGGATGAACAGGAGTGGTTTAATTGCAATGGAACAATTTTGACTTCACTTACGCATATAGTCTCTGACTTACGATTTTTTTGTGTATGCATATATACTTTATTGACTGTGGTGACTCACGAACTGTTTGGAATGGAACTTTATGGAACTGTTATATAGGAATGGATGGAACTAGTTTAGTGTAGAAATGAAGAATGTTTTTTTTTTCTACCCAGGTTCAATTACAAAGAAAAGGGGGAGTTAATATTCCTCAGTCTATTTAATTAAAAAAATATTTTGTTGTCCCTTGAGTGGATTAATGTTAACTTGTGTTAATGTACCCTATGTTTTGTTAGCAAAAAGTGTATAGTTCTATAAAGAAATTGATTTTGGATGTTTGCTAAAGTTTAAGAAATGCAACAAGTTCTATTAAGAGATTTGGATGTTTGCTAAAGTTTGTAAAGTGAACATAGCTCTAGTGAGAGTTTGCTTTTGTATGTAAGTTTGTGAGAATTATAATTGTGTATAGTAATCTTCATGCTAGGGTTATGTTAACCTGTTAATGGTAATGGTAATGCTAAAGGAGTCTTTAGGTTTGATGTGGTTGCAACAGAAGTTTACTGATTTATTTGATGCAGTTGCATCAGGAGTTTATTGATTTTAAAAAAAGGGCTTGGTGCAGCTAAGACTGCTATAGACATCTTAGACCCATTCAAAAAGGCCATTCTATCTTGATCGTCCTCTAGTCCTTTACAGGGAGGTATAGCAGGAATAAGGGGTAGGTGTATTGCTGTGATCATTCCAGCTATTTGCAAGCTCTTAGTGGAAAGGTGATTCAGAGGTGAATAGAGTTAAGCTCTGTACCCTCACTTTATATTATTATTAAGAAGGGGGATCTGTGGTGGCCCACAGAGGCTTCCTAGTGAGAACTTACTCAGGGTCAGAGAATCTGAGCTTGCTTTACCCAGCAGGGCTGCATAATGAGATGATTTGGTCACAGACATGTTTACCAGGTGTTTGGAAGGGTCTACACTTGGCTGTATGGTATGCTTTGATCTTGCAAGGGGGAGGTCTTTTGCCTCTCCCCTTGGCATATTATAACAAGCCCTTTTCAATAAAGGACAAGGCTGATGGGTATTGATCCAGGCCCTCCTGAAGCTATCCTGTGTTTCTGTCTTTCTTCTCGTCTTCCATATTGCTCTATCTAATATTTTCTTATCCCTCTCTCCTCCTTCTAAGAACCCTAGGAAAGGTGGGAGCTGGACTCCCACAGCGGCCCAAAGAAAAACCCAACTACAGGGGTGGGGTAGGGAGGAAGGTGGATCCAGTAGTTTGAAAGGCATCTCTGAGAGCTGAGAGCTGAGAATCTTGGGTCTCCCTTTCATTTATGAGGCCAGTGGAGTGTGTTAGGGCCTTTCTGATCAACAGAAGTGCTCCCTTCACTCAAGAGGCCAGGGAACTTCTTGATACCTATCAGCCAAAAGCTGGCATGGACTCTAGATTGGTATCTACTGTGTCCTTCACAAGCAGGCCACTGCCTGAACCACCCCCTCCTCCACTGTCATCCTAACCTCTTAGGCTTCAGGTCTTTCCTGCACTACCTCCTTTAAGATCTCCATCATCAAGTGTTGTAGAATCGACTCCCAAAAGCCACTCTCCAGCCACACCCTCTCAGGGACATGCCTCAGGAGCTCATAACCTTACACTTGTCCATCCTGGAGCCCCCACTTGGTTTTTAGGGCACCAGAGACAGCTACTTAAGCATCACAAAATGGGGTACTTGGAGCCAGGGAGCAGTGAGCTGTGTCTGGGGAGAAGCCCTTGTGGTTGTGCCCTCCTTGACACATCCATGGGCTGGTGCCCAAAGCCCAAGATCTCGAGCATGCAACCTCAGGGCACCTCCCTTCTTCTATCCCCTTAGGATCCAGAGGAGACCCCCGCTCCAGAACCTTCTCGTTTCTTCGCATTGCTCCTGTTGGCCGCGTGAGGGCGTACCCTGTGTTAGTTCAGACAAATTAAAGCCCCTCCTGCAGGTAGGCCTGTGGTCCCCTGAGGCCAGACCTAACTCGGGTGCCTGAGGAGCACCCTTGGCTACTGCCTGCAAAGCTCTGGGCCTTGGGGTCTCGCCCGGGGCCCGTGATAATCGTTTCCAAACCGGGCGCCCCCCTCCTCCACGCCGGTGCAGCCTGGGGTGCACACCTCTGTGCCCCTCCGCCGAGCTCCTCCTAGGTGCAGGCTGCCTCTGCGCCGCACAGCGGGCTCGGACCCTGGCCAGGGCACACTGCTGAGGGTGCACCCGCGCCCAGAAGCCGCGGGCGGAGGAGGCAGCGGCCGCAGAAGGCACTCCAAGAAGCACAAGTTGGCGCTGGCCTGGGCCCAGGCTGTTGTTGTTCTCAACGTGGTCCGCCACGGGGAAATAAAAGCGGAGCGGGGCGCGCTCTCCGCCAGAGCGCAGCGCGCACGCCCAGAGCTTCGGAGCCGGCGCAGCCACGCCGCGCTCCCCGCAGGCTCTCCGCATCCCACCCCCGAGCCCCGCCGCGGCCGGCCCGGCCCCCGCCCGCGCCCCAGCCCTGCCGCCCGGTCCTAGGCCCGGCCGCGGCCGCTCCCGCCTGGAGCCGCCGCGCGCCCCCAGCCCCCCGGCGTCGCCGAGGCCCCTCGCCTTCCTCTTCCCGGCGCGGCCCCCAGGCTACCGCGCGCCGCCTGCCACTAACCCGCTGGCCACCATGTCCGTGGAGCTGGAGGAGGCCCTGCCGCCGACGAGCGCCGACGGGACGGCCCGCAAGACGGCCAAGGCGAGCGGCCCTGCGGCGCCCGCGCAGCCCAAGAGAAGGAAGAACCGCAAGAAGAACCAGCCGGGCAAGTACAGCCAGCTGGTGGTGGAGACCATCCGCAGGCTGGGTGAGCGCGGCGGCTCGTCTCTGGCGCGCATCTACGCCGAGGCCAGGAAGGTGGCGTGGTTCGACCAGCAGAACGGGCGCACCTACCTCAAATACTCGATCCGGGCGCTGGTGCAGAACGACACGCTGCTGCAGGTGAAGGGCACCGGCGCCAACGGCTCCTTCAAGCTGAACCGCAAGAAGCTGGAGGGCGGTGCGGAGCGGCGCGGAGCCTCCGCGGCCAGCAGCCCCGCGCCCAAGGCGCGCACGGCGGCGGCGGACAGGACGCCGGCCAGGCCGCAGCCCGAGCGGCGCGCGCACAAGGCCAAGAAGGCGGCGGCTGCCGGCGCGAAGAAGGTGAAGAAGGCGGCCAAACCCAACGTGCCCAAGGTGCCCAAGGGCCGCAAGTGACGCCCGACGGTCTGGCGACGTTGACAAGTTTTCCGTCTCTACCCCGCAGCGTACCGGTTCGGTTCGGTTCGGTACGGTTCGGCCTGGCCCAGGTCCCCACTCCCTGTCCTTTTCCTGCCCCTCCCCCAGCGATGCTACGTTCTGTTTGCTTTAGGTTTTTGAAACGGCCCTGGCGACGCCTCCATTGGCTCTCACCCTTGGCAACGGCCGTCGTCATGGTTACCGGCCCGGCGGCGCCAATGGCCTGGCGGCGCCTGCCTGCCGTGCCCGCCGCTGGCCACCCCGCGCTCCGGTTGCGCGGCGCCTTGCTCCGCCCGCCGCCCTCCTGGGGCGCAATAAACGGTTCCAACCTTGACCCTTGTCGTTGTCTCGTGGGCGCTGGAGGCTCCGGGGGTGGGGGTGGGGCTCCTGCGGGGGGAGTCGAGGTTCCTAAGCTCAGCTAGGCAACTAGCCGGCCGCGCTGGCAGAAGTGGGACAGCTGTGCCCTGAGACAGCTGGCCAGTGGAGAGCACAGCACCTACAAGAAATGTTAAGAGAGTGGGCTCCCAGCCTTGGGTCTCCGCACTGACCAGCATGTACAGGATAGCTGTCCACATGTTGGGGATTAAACCTCAGGATCCAGTCTAACAATAGACAATTTTGCCAAATGGAAGACCTGCAAAGTTCTAGAGCAGTATGTACACATGTAAGGTGTAGGAGTGAGCTGGAGCCAGGGTTGGTGAGAGATACAGAGTGCTCGTTCCCTGTATCACTTTTTTTTTTTTTAAGTGGGGAAGGGGCTTGGGGCAATGGCTGAGGGTGGGAAGGGACCAGCGTTTCTTGGCTGATGTGATCATGAGGCAGACTCAGCCACCTGAACAAAGTGGTCACTTCACTGCCTCTTGAAGTCTGGTACCTGACTGAAGAAGGTTCCCTGCAAAAGGCATGGCCAGGTACCATGTTGAATTGGGCTCTACCATCCCCAAGCTGGCTCACCCCCAAATGGCTCAGCCCCTGTCCACAGGGTCATGATGGGCTAGACCTTGGAAACAACCTTACCCGATTCCACGGGTATTTTTGAGGTTTCCTGAAAGCTAAGAGTTGGCTTGTCTGCCTGAGTGTTCCCAGTACTCCACAGCCAGCACTGTGACTCTTATCCAAGTGCCTGGTAAAATCCCTAACCTGTCTCCTGCCTGCCCTGCAATAACCCTCTTTTTGTGAACTCTGGGGCTTCTTGGTGCCTTTCAAATTGTCATTATTACCTCATTCTATAACTCCCAACTCTGCACACCTGCCTTCCAGGGGCTTACCCCTCACGTGTCCATCCCTTGTAACTTAGCATCCCATTCCTTGGAGATGCTGGTTTTTGGCTTCTGACTTCCACCCCATGCCCAAGTGTAGGCCCTCCTAGACACTTAAGTACCCAGAGTAGTCCTCAATAGGTGTCTAAGGTTTTCTATCGCTGTGATGAAACACCATGACCTTCGCAATATGGGGAAGAAAGGGTTTATTTGGCTTACATATCCTAAGTCTCAATCTATTGAGGGATGCCAAGGCAGGAAACTGGAGGCAGAAACCGATGCAGAGGTCATGGAGGAATGCTGCTTGCTGGCTTACTCCTCATGGCTTCCTCAATTTGCTTTCTTGTAGAACCCAGTACCACTAGGGATGATACAACCCATTAGGTGCTGGGCCCTCCCCCGTCAATCACTAAGAAAATGCCCTACAGGCTTGCCTACAGCCTATTGTTATGGAGGCATTTTCTCGCTTGAGGTTCCCTCCTCTCAGATGACTCTAGCTCCTGTCAAGATGACAAAACTATCCAGCACTGTAGGTCAAGGCCCCTGAGAATTGTAAATGTCCTTTGGGGACCAAGCCCACCTTAGTGTTGGGTTACAGGGCTGGCAGAATACTGAACCCCTCCAGCCCCAGGGGTAGTCATGTGACCTAAGACCTGGCCAGTGAGTGCTTAAGTCGGTTGTCAACTTGGCTTCAGTGGTTGAGACAGAGATGGGTTCAGTGCCAACAACTGGAAGGCTTCTCTGGGCACTACTGAGAAACAGCTGCTCTTCCCTGAGGACCGCTAAATGGTAGCAATGTAAGTCCAGGGTTGCTTGTGGGAGAGGCTGCCTGAGAAAGAATCAAGATTGGGGTGCTGGAGGCAGGAAATGGACACCTGCCTAAAGTCCTGAATGGAGCTCCTAGGCCTCACCACCCTAGGACTGCTGCATGGCTCTGCAGAGAAGTCTGTTAGAGTTGGGTTTCTGACAGCTGCGTTCTGACCTCCAAACTCCTTTGATTACCTTTTCTCGCCACATCTCTGGACTTTGACATTTCTTCAAATGGTTGTTCTTCTAAACCATCTGCCCAGGGTCCCCAATCACTCCCTACCTGCTCATCCAGACTCACCTCTTAGGCCTGCCAACTTAGTTACCTCCACACTGAGTTCACCCAAGTAAACTTGAAAAAAAGAGGCTTCCCAAGTTAAGGCTATATGACCCTAGCCAGCCACTCCTGACAATTTGCAGTGAGCCAGGAGCTCGGAGGGGGGTTCTTCAGTCTCCTCCAACTCAGAGGAGAATGTGGGCAAGAGGGGACGTAACCGATGCAACTATTGAGCCCTTGGGAGGCGACACCGTCAGCCAATGGCCAGGTTCCTCCTGACATTATATTCTGCTCCTGAACTGAGGAAGTCTAGGATCTATTTCCTTAATATGTCCTGATCTTGGCCCCAATGACCCTGGATTCCATTTGAACACAGATGACACCTGGCTAAGGAAAAAGGTTTTCTGGTTGAGGTAGCCCAATATAGCCAAGAGCAGAGGACTTACAATACATAAAGCAGCCTAGGCCTGAGTGCTGCCTCTCCACACCCACTAATGGGAAGGGCTGGGTGAAGGCTGAGGCTGAAGGTGCTAGACCTGGCTTCATGGGGGCTTTTGGTTGGAGGACAAAGATTGTTCTCTCCAAGCCAGAGTTTCCTCACGTAGAGTCAAGGCTGGGTTACTTGTGACTGTGCACCTGCAAACAGGTTACCACCTTGTGAGCTCCCAAATCTCAGGTATTCTTTGGGGGTCTCAAGGTCTGCCTTTTTCCTGGCCTTGGGACAGCCCTGCAGACACTACTAAGCCCTTGTCCTGAGTACTGCAGCTATAGTGGCCACAGGCTGGAGTCTCCGTGTCTGGACCATCCTGTCCTGGACTTGTGCCTCTGCCGGGTACGGCTCAGAGCTGAGCACGGGCGTTGGGAGGGGTGGTGCCGAAGACCTTGTGTCACGTACCTGGTGAGTCAGTTCTGTGTGGTGTAGCCCAGTACTCATTAGGCATTCTGGCCTTGCCAGCCGTCCTGAGGCAGCAGTGTGGCTCTGATCCTTCACGGCAAGTGCCATTCTGGCCACTTGCCACAGGATGGAGGCTGCAACCCTGGTGGGGGTACTGAAGGACAAAGTGAGAGCTTACGTGTCAAGAGCCGCACTTAACTGGACAGCCCTTCCGGACAGTGTCAGGCTGGGGACAGAACAGAGAAGTCAGCAACTTCTGGGTAGGGACTAACACAGGCCTGAGGTCTGGAAGATGCTTCTGGGGAGTGAGGAGCAGCAGCAGAGGGAAGCAGAAGCTGAGGGGGCACAGGAGCGGATGCAGGAGTCTGACTTACTATGGCCATTCTGCAAGCATGTCTTCATGACAGTTGGAATGTGAAGCCACAGCAGGCAGGAACCCCACTACCTGAGATGGGACTCCATCACAGTGTGAAACCTGTCACGGCAATGAGAGCATCTTGGAGAAGTCCAGACCCCTGTTCTCTGTTCCTGGTCACAGAAAGGCTGGGGAGAATGGTGCCAGGCTCTGGACCTCAGGAGAGTCAGCAGATAAGCAAATGACATGGCAATTTCCTTCTGACTCTGGCAGGAATCTGCCCAGTAGCCCACCCAGACAGGAAATGGGCAAACAAGGTTGTTTGGGCACAGAAAATGAAGTGTATGGCATGAGGGAAGGAGAGTATATTAGTCCAGGTTCTCTAGAGGAACAGAACTGATAGAATGAGTCTATATACAGAGAAAGGGGATTTATTAGAATGGCTTACAGGCTGTGGTCCAGCTAGTCCAACAATGGCTGTCTGCCAATGGAAGGTTCAAGAATCCAGTTCAGTCCATGAGACTGGATGTCTCAGCTGGTCTTCAGTACATGCTAGATGCTGAAGAAGGTTCTAATGCTATGAAGGGATGGACTTGCCAGCAAGAGCAAGCAGGCAAAGAGAGCGAGCTTCCTTCTTCCATGTCCTTTATATAGACTGCCAGCAGGTGTGGCCCAGATTAAAGATGTTTTCTTCCCACCTCAAAAATCCAGATTAGAAGTGGGTCTCCCACTTCAAACGACTTAATTAAGCAAAGATCCCTCACAAGTGTGCCCAGCCATTTGGGTTTTAGTTACTTCCAGATGTAGTCAAGTTGACAACCAAGAATAGCCATCAAAAATTACCTTAAATTTGTATCAATATAGAAAAAGCCATACCAATGTAAAATATTTGAAATTAATAGTTGCTTTTTAGTTTAAAGTAGATTCAGTAACCTACCCTTTTATCCTATCATTCCTATGTCTTTTTTCTTTTCAGAAAGAGATCCTTGGATCCAACCCCCCTTGTGTGGTCTCCTCCCTTACCATGACCAGTGACAATTTGTCACTGAAAGGGCCAAGCAGATGTCGTAACAGGCTGTCCAGTCTTCTCTCAGAGATCAGTCCTCAATTTCAGTTTCCTGAGACTTAAGCAAGCAGCTTCCTTGCAGTAGCTCCCTTTCTTCACATATTCTGGTCGCTCAAGGTTCAGCCAGTTGTTTACTGTCTGGGACCCCTCACCAACTTAGAGATACGTGCATGGGTCAATGTGAACGTGCGAGGCCAGCCAGCCCCCAGGGCAGCTCAGGACAAAGCCTGGGATTTGTCCAGGCCTGCCCCCCAAATGATAACTGTAACCCCTAACCAGTAAATTCAAAGGTTACACACCCTCACCCAGTCATATAATACCAAGGCTTGTACCACCCTGTTTGCGGTTTTTCCCTTTAAAAACCCCTCACCTTGAGAGCTCAGGGCTGTCCTCCTCCACCTGCTGTATTGAGTTTGGGCATGGACCAAGCCTGGGCTTGCTTGTTATCAATAAACCCCTTTGTGTTTTGCATCGGATATTGGCTCTGTGGTGGTCTTGCTCGGGGATCGTGCGATGTGGCCACAACATCATCAACCCCCCCTAAATGATGACAAACATCATAATCCACCGAATAACCAAAAACCATTTACCATACATCTTGGGAATGTGGGCATCATATTCTTGAAATTGCATCCTGTTGGCTAGGGCTGATGGCATCTTTAGGGAACCCTGAGAAAATTCACATAATGATCAAGTCCTGGGAGCGCTAGCTGTGTCATTTTTTGTCCAGTCTCTGTGTAATGGGAAAGTGCAGGGCTTGTCTGAAGTCCTGGCTGGAGTAGTCTGTGAGGTTGGACCATCTCAGCTAGCAGCTTTGAAGTTGTTCTGGATGCAGAATGTTGAGGAAAATGCAACAGAGGCATTTTGAGGCTGGGTCACCTGGCTACTTATCTTTATTGGTGTCTGGTCCTTTTTTTCTGAAACCCATTAACTTTTGAAGTTAACATATATATCTGTAATAACACAAGTATGGAATGTGTGGTGTGTACAAGTCAGCTAAAGATGATTTTTTTGTTTTATGTTTGAACAGGTAAAAGGCATCTTTCAACTTTATAAGTCCATTCGGACTGTATAACTAAACTGTAATAGAAATCTCCATCCATCCATATGAGAGGATGGCAGGTAATAATAAGTCATGAGAACTCTGTAGCCAACAAGATTTATCACATCTCGTCCGTTCTCAGAGTTGCTTCCATAGGTGAGGGATCAGCATACATGTCACCTGTCCTGTAGTCTTTCTTTTTTCATGTCTGCAGTCAAGATTTTTAGGAGGTCTTCCCAGATCAAATCTAATCTTCACTAATTTTGAAGAGAACCAAAGCTTTTGCTTCCTGTGGAAACAACGGCCCATACTGATCATCAATCAAGCAAACACTCTACAGGCCAATCTTGTGGTAGTGTTTTCTTTATTCCTCCTTCTAAAATGACCCCGGTTTGTGTCAAATTCACGTAACACTAACCAGCACACCCAGCAAAGGCTGTCTCACACTGGAGAGGCTGAGAATCTTGCAGTTATTCAGTCGATGAGGCTGTCTGTCTGAGCAGTCCTAGGCTGGCACTGAGCCGGAATGGATCCCTGGAGAGCTGCTGGTCTTCTGTCCGCATTAGAATCCCAGAGAAGCTGGTATTGCAGCAGCAGGAAGGATGGACTTGCCAGTGAGTGAGGGCAAGCTGGCAAATGCAGTCTCCTTCTTCTGTGTCCTTCTGTCTGAGCTGACACGTGGTACTGCCCAGATTTCAGGTGTGTCTTCCTGCTTTACACAATCTGATCAAGAAAACCCCTCACAGGCATGCCCCGCAGCCTGGGGTGTAGTTAATTCCAGATGTGGTCAAGATGCGTCACCACATGAGAGGAATTCAAAAGCAACTGGGAAAGAGAAAATGACCCTGGGAATCCAGGGTCCACTGGGACAGGAAACAGAAGTAACAGCCATGGCGGAGGGGAAAGGAGCATGAAGCAGAGCAAACCGTTTTAGAACGAACTAACAACACAGGGACAGGAGGGGCCCCAGAGCCGGAGTCCACCAGAGGAACTCTGGTGTGTGGTGGTATTTTAAATAAAGTTGCTTGGGGTCAGAGCTATTAGAGCCATAGCAAGTGAGTGGCAGTGGTGGTGTACGTCTTTAAGGTGGTGTACGCCTCTGTAATTACTCATTTGCTAGAAGTTATGGCCATCATGGGTATACCTGCACAAATCAAAACTGATAATGCTCCATCATATGTCTCTGTTAAAATGATACAATTTTTTGCTTATTACAATATAAAGCATATGCCGGGCGGTGGTGGCGCACGCCTTTAATCCCAGCACTCGGGAGGCAGAGCCAGGCGGATCTCTGTGAGTTCGAGGCCAGCCTGGGCTACCAAGTGAGTTCCAGGAAAGGCGCAAAGCTACACAGAGAAACCCTGTCTCGAAAAACCAAAAAAAAAATAAAAAATAAAAAAAAAATAAAGCATATTACAGGCATACCACATAATCCTACAGGTCAAGCAGTTATAGAAAGATCAAACAGAACTCTAAAGGATATGTTAAATAAACAGAAAGGGATAACAAAAACCCCCAGAAACAGACTGCATAATGCTCTATTAACTTTGAATTTTTTTTTTTCCGTTTTTCGAGACAGGGTTTCTCTGTGTAGCTTTGCGCCTTTCCTGGGACTCGCTTGGTAGCCCAGGCTGGCCTCAAACTCACAGAGATCCACCTGGCTCTGCCTCCCGAGTGCTGGGATTAAAGGCGTGCGCCACCACCGCCCGGCAACTTTGTATTTTCTTAATGCCAATGAGAAAGGAACAACAGCTGCAGAGAGACATTGGATAATAGAAAAAACTACAGAATTAAATCAGCCTATATACTTTAAGGATGTGCTGACCTCAGAATGGAAACCAGGGTATGTGTTACGTTGGGGACGAGGTTTTGCTTTTGTTTCTACAGGAGAAGATAAGTCGTGGGTACCATCAAAATTGATAAAGGTTCGATTTGAACAAGAGAAACCTCTTAATTAGAGGAGGTGATAGTTCATCAACCAACATGAACATCCAATTTAAACTAACTTATACCAGTAACACATGACTTTTCATTTAATCAGATAATAACTTGCCAAAAAGGAACATCCCCAAAATTAGTCTTGGGGAAAGGTTTTTGTTTTTGTCTTTTAGGAGAATGAAGGTTAAGGAATCTGAACAACACTGGACAAATGAGACAACTGATCAGCTTTGAACTACAAGGTGCTCAGAGTAATTTTGAGATGACTAGCTGAGATGATCCAGTCTCAAAGACTACTTGAATAAGGACTTGAGATAAACCCTGAACTTTGGCATTATACACAGACTGGATAATGAAGGATATGGTTACCTTTCCTAGAATTTGACAATTAACCTAAAATTTTTCTTTCAGGATAAAGATAACTTCGCCCATACCCAGCAGGAAGCAATTTTAAGAATACGACACCCACATTCCCAAAGAGGTGGTGTGGGGCAGGTGGTTTTTTGGTCTTTTTAATGGGTTTTGGGTCTGGGATAATTTTCATTGTTTAGGGGGTTGGTTACAAGTTGTTGTCAAGGGTTAGGAAAAAGGCTAAGCAAAGGAGATTAGATTTAAGGTTCTTGTTAAAAAAAAAGAGAGAAAGAAAGAAAGAAGAAGAAAAAGACAATTACTAGTTTTAAGTATTTTACATTGGATTGGATTGTTTTATATTGTATACAAGTTATATATATTGGAATTGATATTGCTAGAAAATGCTATATGTATATTTCTAATTGTACTTATACCGTTCATTTAACAATGCAATTTTCTGATCCTTGAATGTTATTATTACCAACTTTTAGGATATAAAGAAATGAAAGTTAGTAGTTAGACATTACAATGGAACTTGTAGTCATATTAGATATGTTTTAAAAATTGAGCAGATATATTTTAGACAGGTCATCTTCAAACCCTTCAGAGATCTACAGAATATGGCATTTGACAGAGGGATGTGGAGAAGAACGGGATGCTCAGATGAAGCCATATATACACAGCCAAGAAGAATGGACTAGAAATTATTTAGACATTGTATATAGTTATTGTACTTTTGTATGTAGTTTTTCTTTTGTTAGTTATAACCTTTTTCTTTTTTTTTTCCTTTTTATTAAATTAGAAAAGGGGAAATGTGGTGGTATTTTAAATAAAGTTGCCTGGGGTCAGAGCTATTAGAGCCATAGCAAGTGCGTGGCAGTGGTGGTGTACGCCTTTAAGGACCTGGAGGGCGGTACATAGAGGCAGTGACGAGGCAGTCACATGATTGGGTTTACAACCAATCAGAAGCCAGAACAGAGAGACTAGAGAGACAGACACACAGGAAGGAGGGCTCCCTCTTTCGGAGAGCTCTCTTGGCTGAGGAGGATCCCTGAATCAGGAAGGGTGAGGCTCTTGGCTCTGACCTCTTGGCTTTCTTCTCTGAATCGGCTCTGTGTTTCTTGTCTGATAAGACCACTGAATTACATCTACACTGGTGTTTTATAGAACCCTGCCCCACTTTCCTCTTTTTGTCCGGGCAGGGTATCCTTCCTTGAGGGGAGCTCTTTTTCTCCTACCTGTAGGCTTTTCTTTCAGCTGTCCAATTACAACATCCAGAACAATGGAAGGACACAAAGAGCAAGAAACAGGGCCTGCCTCTGCTTTCCTGACTGGCCTAAATTCCAGACCCCTTTTCTTTTTTTTTTTTTTTTTTAAAGATTTATTTATTATATATACAATGTTCTGTTTGCATGTATCCCTGCAGGCCAGAAGAGGGAGCCAGATCTCATTATGGATGGTAGTGAGCCACCATGTGGGTGCTGGGAATTGAACTCAGGACCTCTGGAAGAACAGTCGGTGCTCTTAACCTCTGAGCCATCTCTCCAGCCCCTCCAGACCCCTTTTCATTTCCTGCTCTCAAGGACAGACACTGACTGCCTTTGGGAATGGGGGCATTGGGGTGGTGACCACTCTGGCCGTTTCCTGTAGAGAGGGGATAGTGTTTTAGGGTGTTGACTAGAGAAAAGGGTTCTCCTGGACAAATCCAGAGGGCTGCAATAGAACTTAACTGACTGTGTAGATCTGGGGTGCAGGACAGCCTTTTGGTGACAGGGTGCTATACAGGTGTAGTGGCATCTGTAACCTATGAAGTGAAACTGTTAGAGTAACGATAGTCTTACCCAAAAATGTGACTGAAAACAGTTGCACTGGGACATGGTAGCACAGGTCTTTAATCCCAGCTCTTGGGAGGCAGAGGCAGATGGATGTCTGTGATTTTGAGGCCAGCCTGGTCTATAGAGTTCCCTGACAGCTATGG
The DNA here is from genome assembly GCF_007827085.1 of Peromyscus californicus insignis. NCBI lineage: Eukaryota > Metazoa > Chordata > Mammalia > Rodentia > Cricetidae > Peromyscus > Peromyscus californicus. The sequence goes on along the minus strand of NW_026294584.1, from coordinate 103,278,389 downwards.
TTGTGTAGAGAGACCCTGTCTTAACAAAACCAAACCAAACAAACAGCCCCAAGTGCATCAGCTTTGCTCTCATTAGACGAGCACAAGCAAGAAAACCACGTCAAATCAAACCTTCTGTGGGTGTGGGCAGAAGCTTCTGTCCCGCCAGTCAGCTCCCAAATAACCACACAGAGACTTAATACTAATTATAAATGCTCGGACAGAGACTTAATGTTCATTATAAATGCTTGGCCAATAGCTTCAGCTTGTTTCTAGCTAACTCTTATAACTTAAATGAGCCCATTTCTATTCATCTATGTGATACCCCGAGTCTTGCTCACCTCATGTATGTATTTCTCATCCTGCTCACTCTGCGTCTCATGGTTTCTTCTGAATCTGCCCTTCTTTTTCCCAGCATTCTCTCTGCCCCCAAAACCCTGTCTAGCTATCAGCCAATCAGCTTTTCATTAACAATGAGAGCAACACATCTTCACGATGTACAGGGGATTATTCCACAGCAGGTGGCCTTTGTCACAAGTGTCAGCCAGGCTGGTGATTTCCTAGACACTTGTGCTCATTGCAAAGTGGACACCCTGGGGAAGCTGCTCACCAGTCAGCTGGAGTTTAGAGGTGGGCCACCATGTTTCTAATCACCACCTCTTGGAGAACATTAAGAGACAAGGTTAGCTGGACAGTGGTGGTGCGAGCCTTTAATCCCAGCACTCAGGAGGCAGAAGCAGGTGGATCTCTGTGAGTTCAAGACCAACCAGGTCTACTGAACTAGTTCCAAGACAGCCAGGGCTACACAGAGAAACCCTGTCTCAAAAAAAACAAAAAACAAAACAAACAAGCAAAGAAAAAGGTGGGAAATGTTAGGGGATGGAGAGATGGCTCAAAGGTTAAGAGCACTGATTGCTCTTCCAGGGTCCTGAGTTCAAATCCTAGCAACCACATGGTGGCTCACAACCATCTATAAAGGGATCTGATGCCCTCTTCAGGCCTGCAGGCAAACATGCAGACAGAACACTGTATACATAATAAATAAATCTTTTTTAAAAAGTTTAAGAAAGAGAAAAGGTTAATGAAGAGATCTCAACATCATAATCAATGCCTTGCTCAGCGAGGTGAACTGCACCTGTGTACCAGTCTGAGCTACACACCAGGGCCCTGCAGTGTAGCTAGAGTTTTCCTGCCTGGCCCACAGTCAGGACAAATCTCTCTCACCCGCCAGTCCCACAGCTGCTCAGACCCAACCAAGTAAACACACAGAGACTTATGTTACTTATAAACTGTATGGCTGTGGCAGGCTTCTTGCTAACTGTTCTTATATCTTAAATCAACCCATTTCTATTAATCCATAAGTTGCCATGTGGCTCATGGCTTACCGGTATCTTAACATCTGCTTCTCATGGTGGTGGCTGGCAGCGTCCCTGTCTGAGCCTTCCTCCTCCCAGAATTCTCCTCTCTCCTTGTCCCGCCTATACTTCCTGCCTGGCTACTGGCCAATCAGTGTTTTATTTATTAACCAATCAGGGCAACATATTTAACATACAGAACATCCCACAGCACTGTGGTGCATAGGAAATGCTTAGGATGTTCACACGAGAGGTCACGAGTGAAATAGTATCCTTAGGCATTCCCTTCCAGCAGAACTGCCACCTCACCTCCCATGTATCAGATGTGCTCTTTGATAGGAATGGACACCAGAGGCCATGTCTAGGTGAAGTCAGGGTCCCATTCTCATTGGGGGCAGAAGTCAAATGTCATTCTCTAACTTACAGCCTAGGACGGAAATAAAATTCCCTTGGGTTTTATTTTGTATAATTGCTCAGCGATATCCCATAGGCATAAGACTGGTATTCTGAACAATGCAACCTAATCCTGTGAGTTTGACAACTGAGAACTTAATCTCCTCACTTTGTAGGGTACCAGGGGCAACTAGAACACTGAATGTCATTTGACTTTTTCAGAAGGGAGGTGTACCATCACCAGCAAAAATATGGGTAGACCTTGCCTCCAATTTCAGGAGGGCAGTCATGGGTTCACAGACAACTAAGATTCCATTCAAATTAGGAATCCTATGTTGGGCATGGGTACAAGCTCTCTACCAAGCAGTTAGAGGGGCCTAACAGCTCTACAATCGGAGAATCCATCTCCCCTGTCATCACGAGGAAATCCCTCCTTTGCCTCACAGTCTGAGGAAAAGCGTGCATTGGAGTATGATGGACTTGTTCAGACTCAGGCTATGTTTCCCCCTAAATTCCCTACTGTGTAACTTGAGCAGAGTTGATTTTCCTGAGACCTTATATCCATCCCCTTTTAGCTAAGAAGTTGAAGAGAGACTCAATTCCCTGGGAATTTTCCTCCTCAGATGCCCCACAAAGTAATGTCACTGGAGAAGGTCACGTGAAGACTTGACCAGTCCATGAAGTCCTGGGCTAATGCCAATCCAAACGAACAGAGACTGTCTCTGAATCCCTAGGTTAGGACTGTCCCTAGGATAGGACTAGCCCTAGGGTAGAACTGTCTAAGGGGCTCGTCCTGCCTTCAAGTTGGATCTTCCAAGGCAAATAAGGTCTGACTGCCAGGATGCAGGGAACACAGGAAAAGGCATCCTTCAAATCCAAGACAGAATTGTAAGTTGCCCTCACAGGATTTGAGAAGAACGTGGAGACCCCAGCCTCACTACACTAACCTCCATTTATTAGGTCTCTTCTGAACTCCCCAAATAGCAGACTCTTAGGGCCTAGAACATTCCTTCAAGAGTCTCTGACTGTGTGTGTGTGTGTGTGACAGAGTGTCCTAAGGGTTAGAGTTTTCATTGCTGTGATGAAACATCCTGACCAATAGTAACTTGGGGAGGAAAGGGTTTATTTGGCTTATACTTCCAAATCACTGTTCATTATTGAAGGAAGTCAGGACAGGAACTAACAGGCAGGAACCTGGAGGCAGGAGCTGATGCAGAGGCCATGGAGGAGTGCTGCTCACTGACTTGCTCCTCATAGCTTGCTCAGCCTGCTTTTTTTTTTTTTTTTAAGATTTTATTTACTTATTATGTATACAGTGTTCTGCCTGTAGACCAGAAGAGGGCGCCAGATCTCATTACAGACGGTTGTGAGCCACCGTGTGGTTGCTGGGAATTGAACTCAGGACCTCTGGAAGAGCAGCCAGTGCTCTTAGCTTCTGAGCCATCTCTCCAGCCCCTCAGCCTGCTTTCTTATAGAACCCAGGACCACCAGTTGGAGGATGGCACCACACAGAATGGCCTTGGTCCTCCCCCATCAATCGCTAGTAAAGAAAATGCCCTACAGGCTTGACTACAGCCCAGGAGGCATTTTGTTTTTTCTGGTTTTTCAAGACAGGGTTTCTCTGTGTAGTTTTGGTGCCATCCTGGATCTCGCTCTGTAGACCAGGCTGGCCTCAAACTCACAGAGATTCACCTGGCTCTGCCTCCCAAGTGCTGGGATTAAAGGTGTGTGCCACCACCGCCTGGCAGAGGAAGCATCTTCTTAATTTAGGTTCCCATCTCTCAAACGACTCTACCCTATGTCAAGTTGACATAAAACTAGCTAGTACATAGGTCTCTCCAAATAGCCCTAGCTAGCCCGGAACTCTTTATGGAAACCAGGCTGACCTTGAACTCACAGAGATCTTCCTGCTTCTGCCTCCCTGTTGGGAGCACAAAAGTCCTTATGCCCAAGATCACCAGGGAAACCAGAAATGTTAATCACACAGGGCTGTCTTCACAAAGGAGAAAATGAAGACCTGTTTTCCACCCAGAAGGCTGAGTGTTAATGACTTGGTGATCTTTGCTATCTGTAGGGCCGGACCTCATCCAAACCCCCCAGAATGTTTACCCTAGACTCATCTGTAAATGGACTTTACCTTTCCCAAATAACTGACTTAGAAGCTGAACATGAATGATAAATATTCAGCCAATAGCTCAGGCTTGTTACTAGCTAACTCATACATTTAAATTAACCCATATTTCTATTTATGCTTTACCACATGGCAGTACCTTTATTTATTTATTTTTTATTTATTTATTTATTTATTTTGGTTTTTTGAGACAGGGTTTCTCTGTGTAGCTTTGCGCCTTTCCTGGAACTCACTTGGTAGTCCAGGCTGGCCTCGAACTCACAGAGATCCACCTGGCTCTGCCTCCCGAGTGCTGGGATTAAAGGCATGTGCCACCACCGCCCGGCTGGCAGTACCTTTATTAGCATGGAATGTTCATCTCTTGCTCCCTCTGTGTCTGGCTGGCAACTCCTGACTCTGCCCTTCTCCTTCCCATCATCCTTAGTTTGGTCACCCTGCCCATACTTCCTGCCTGGCTACTGGCCAATTAGCATTTTATTAAACCAATTCAAGTGACAAATCCTTACAGTGTACAAGAGGATTATTCCACACCACTCACCCACCTCTCTTGACCTTTTTCTTTTGCTTTGTTTCTCAGTTAATAGAACCCATCCTTAGGGGAGATATCACATGTACTTTATAGCCTGCTGACCTCTATGCTATTTCAGTCAGAGACCACACCAGATCCTAGGCCCTTAAGCTGTAGAACCATTTTCATGGTTACATGTACTTGAGTAGCGCTTCAGTGTAATTATGCTTCCTTATACACTGGGGATTGTATTACACCAGTAAACTTTTGTTTTGTTTTGTTTTTTTGGTTTTTCAAGACAGGGTTTCTCTGTGTACCTTTGCGCCTTTCCTGGATCTCGCTCTGTAGACCAGGCTGGCCTCAAACTCACAAAGATCCTCCTGCCTCTGCCTCCCAAGTGCTGGGATTAAAGGCATACACCACTACCGCCTGGCTGTACACCAGGAAACTTTTTCCAAATTGTACTGTGTTTAAATATGCTTGCAATAAACTGCCTGATATCAGGCTCTCTAGAAATTTGAACCAGCACCAACTAAGTCAGACTGAACTGAATCTTCCTTTCTTGCCTCTTGCCGTTCATTTCCCTGCCAGCCATGTTGCTTGCAGGGGCCCCCACCCCTCCCAAGTGCTAGGATTAAAGGCATGAGGCACTATACACCCAGCCAATCACAACCTCTTAAGATTCAGAATTGGTCTGAGGCCCTCTGTTGTCTGAGGTTTAAATGGGTACTGTTTTTGATGGGGATGATATGTGGGATCCTTGAAATATATCAGGACTGATGAAGCAGCTGTATAGCACGGCCTATGTTTTCACTATCCACCCATATAGTGGGGTCTATGATCGTATCCAACAGATATATGCATAAACTCCCCCCTGATAGCAGGAACAACTCTGCTTAGCACTTGGAAAGGATATCACTGGCCAACAGAGGGGCAGCAATCTTAGGTACTACGAGGAAAGAGTACTCTCTACCTCACTGGCAGGCAAGAGGTTGCATAAAATTGCATTTTGAGTATTGGTCAGATATATCTTGAAAGGCTGTAGTGTGGCTGAACTGTGAGAAAGGCAATACTGACTACTGGGCTATCATAGCCACTAAGATATTGACCATGTGCGGTCTGACTGGTTGGGCTACCCTGGGCATCTTGAAAGCTGGAGTGGGAGCCTGGAGAGGGTATCCCAGGACTCATCAACATTCAAGTGATGGAGAGTGCTTCAGGGCATTAGATGAACATCTGACTTTCTGGTGATCACCTCCAGAATTAGAGCAGGGTCTGGTGAGAGCCTGGCCTTTCCCTTATGGCCTAATCTTTCTGAGGACATTCCTTCCAGAAGTTTCCTGGCAGTCTACAGAGAAAAAAACATCCCGCAGGAGACTTTTGGGATGACCCTCCAGAAGACTCTCATGATGGCCAATTGGTCATGATGAATTTCTTCTTCTAAAGAACTTATGTATAGGATTACCTTTCTCTCACCTGCCTTTCTGTTCTTGTGGTGGTTTGAATGAGAATGACCCCCATAGGCTCATATATGAGAATGCCTGGTCTCCAGCTGGTAGACTATTTGTTTGTTTGAGACAGGGTTTCTCTGTGTAGCTCTGGCTATCCTGGAACTCACTCTGTAGACCAGGCTAGCCTCAAACTCAAGAGATCCACCTGCCTCTGCCTCTTGAGTGCTGGGATTAAAGGCGTGCACTACCATTGCCTAACTGATGGACTGTTTGTAAAGGATTTGAAGGTGTGGCCTTAATGAAGGTGTGTCACTGGGGGTGGGCTTTGAAGTTTTAAAATCCCGCATCACTCCCAGTTAGCTCTCTCTTGCTTGTGCTTGTGGATCAGCTATGACCTCTTAGCTACTGCTCCAGTGCCATACCTGCCTGCCTGCCTTGTCTGCCTGCTACTGGGCTCCATGCCGTGATGGTCATGGACTCTGACCCTCTGAAAATGTAAGCCCCAATTAAAAGCTTTCTTTTATAAGTTGCCTTGGTCATGGTGTCTCTTTACAGCAATAGAACAGTAAGACACCATGCTGCAGGATGCAGAAATATGAAGTAGGAATTTGGCTGGCTATGACAAAGCTATACCTGGAAGAAGCCAAGGGCCTTCCAGAGGATAAAGCCAGGCTTAAGGAGTCTTGGTGATAATGGCTTTTGAATATTAGCCGTTTCCTATTATAGATTTCTCACGTGCTATTGTAGCTTTTCCATCCCTAAGAACAGTATGTTTGATCATTCATTGGGCACAGTTTCCCCTATACAATTAAAGTATAACTTTCTCCAACTGTGCTAACACAGTCAAGACCCCCCAATTTCAGGCCTTCTGTAATTATCATCATTAGCAATATCCAGCCAGGACCTTCTCTGGACAAAAGTATCTTTTTTTTTTTTTTTTTTTTGGTTTTTTCGAGACAGGGTTTCTCTGTGTAGCTTTGCGCCTTTTCCTGGAACTCACTTGGTAGCCCAGGCTGGCCTCAAACTCACAGAGATCCCCCTGGCTCTGCCTCCCGAGTGCTGGGATTAAAGGCGTGCGCTACCACCGCCCGGCTGGACAAAAGTATCTTATCTGAGATACCTCCCAGATTTTCTAAGAACAGACTTAAGCATCCAGACTGTTTCAGAAGGCCTGGCAAATGTGCTAATTAAGTTTAATCTTCTTTCTTCCAAGCCCTAGATCAATTAACTCAGAACTGAAGGGTTTTTACTTACCAGATACATCAAGCTGTGATGCAGGTTACCTAGCTACACTTCTCCTGCCCTGCCAGAAAACAGCAGCAGCCGAGATAGCTTGGACAGATCAGGGGCCAAAGGAAAATAAGGCAGTTTTATTTTCACTCATCACTGATAGACTCCTAACACCTTCCCTAACCACTTCTAAAATATAGTTTGAGCACTTAAAATCCCCTTTGCTTAGATATTAACTGAATTCGACCCTCAGTTGATTCTATCCCCATTAGTCACTTCCCGTTTGGGTTGTAAATGGCAGCTGACAATTACTGATCCTTGTATGGATCTTATCAACCCTCCCTTTGACCCTAAAGGAATCCAGGCCTGGTGACCTTGCCTTAGCTAGAGCATTGCTATTGCATGGGTGTATAACTGTAAACCCCAGAATCTTGAGGAGGACTAGATTGAGAACTAAAAGAATGAGATGGAAGACGGAGAAGAAGTAGTAGAGGACCGATGGAGGAGGACTAGATGGGAAAGAACTGGATGGGGAAGAATGAGAGAGAGAACTTAGAAGAATAAAGAGAGGAACTATGGACAAAGAGGAACAGATGGGGAAGAACCAGATGGATGAAAACCAAGATGGGGCAGAACTAGATGAAGGAATTAAGATAGAACTTAGAAGGAGCAGCAGAAAAATGTAGAGAGAATCAGGCAAGAAGCAGCTAGACATGAGAGCAGAAAAGAAGCTGTGTAGACAGAGAACTGACTCAGAAGAATAAAGTGCATGGACTGAAGAGTTTTGTGTATCATATATTCTTTTGATATTATCAGGGTTTACGGGGGTCCAGCCCCTCAATAGCTCTCTCCCTGGGTCCAGGAAGAATCTATGACCAGCTGATAATCTAATCTTGGACAATATTAAATGAAGCTATCTACATGAAACTCTTTAGTTCATATGCTTTATTTTTTTGAGTCAGTTTTCTCTCCACAGCTTCCATTTTGTTTTTTTTTTTTTTTTTTGGTTTTTCGAGACAGGGTTTCTCTGTGTAGCTTTGCGCCTCTCCTGGAACTCACTTGGTAGCCCAGGCTGGCCTCGAACTCACAGAGATCCGCCTGGCTCTGCCTCCCGAGTGCTGGGATTAAAGGCATGCGCCACCACCACCCAGCTCTATTTTGTTCTTATACTTAGCTCCTCTTTGCCCCTTCTCCTGTCCTCTTATAACTCTCTTTTCCTTCTCCATCCTCATCTTCATCCTTGTTCTTCTCCATCTTGGTTCCTTCCCCTTCCTCCTCCAGAACCAGTCTCTCCCTCCCAGAAGCCTGACTCTTACAATACAATACAAAGCAAACCTCCCAAGATCCCTACAAGAGCCATGATAGCCAGCTTCGTTTGCAACCCAAAAGGGGAGTACATAGAGGAGGGGTCAGATAAGGCCTGGAATAAGTCAGAAAGGGAATTTATGTGCTCAAAACATATTCTTACAAATGGCTAGGTGAAACATTACAAGTCTATCATAAATGTGCTCAAACTACAATTTTACAGGTGGTTAGGTAAAAGAGTCTATAAGTCACTAAAATAAAATTGCCTCTATTTTCCTATGCTACCATATCCTTGCAGGGTGGGGTAACTCTGCTCAGAGCTAGGAAGTCTGCCTCATTGCTACATTGCACCTGGTTTACAAAAAGCCCCCCCCCCCTTTTTTCTGAGTCAATTGCTCTGGAATGCCATTTGGGCTGTGAGAGAAAGGAGGGTCTGAGCTTCATTTGCACAAGAAACAAAGCTATGTGCCTGTCTCCTAGGCAGTATTTATATTAATTCAGGAGACTGTTTGCCATTTTGGCCTAGGATGCTAGAGAAGAATTTCAGGTAAAATACAATGTTAAAAGTTCTTGGGGGAGTTATGAGCACACAAGAAGTTCATAGCAGGAAACAGCTGATATATTAAAAGCCAAATAACACAAAATATTCCTTGATATTTGACTTCTTCTCTAGAAGGATTCCTTGATCCTTCTAGGTGTAGCTTTATCATATACAGCTGAATCTCTGTTTCATATTCCTGAGGCCCATAGCATGACCTCATTAAGATTATATTATCAACTGGTTGTGGATTCTTTCACAGACCCTGGGAAAAGGCTATTGAGGGACTGGACCATCCCTCAAAACAAAAGAGCTGCTATCTTGTTTCTTGTAGAAAAAAAACTCTTAGTTACTTTTCAATTGTGTGACGTAATTCCATCACAGAACACACATTACCATTCCAAAGGGGAGGAGAAAAGGGAGCATGGTGAGGAAATACTGGACCAAAGCAAGACCAAAATCCAGCAGGACAAACTCCAAATCCTGGAGCTCCCTGTCTGACGTCAAAGGACTCAGATGGCTCTGCCCTTCCAATTTTGCTGACAGTAACACTTTTCTCTCTCAGGGGCTGGTTCCACTTCATGTCTGCAGCTCTCTATAGATCTCTCATAGCTCTGGCATTGCCAACATCCTAAGGTCAGTGCAATTCATTATTTACTTTTACAGCCTCATACAATGGCCTCTCTGGGACTCCACTGCCAAATGCCTCAGTGACTCTCCTTAACCACAGAGGAAGATTCCACAACCCCTTTACTCCTGTATCCTTTATGAGAAAAGCCAGAATCACTTGGCTGATGGGGCCAACTTAGGCTATCTCTTTGGGATGGAGCTTGGCTCACCTAAAATTACATTTGCAAATGCTTTCCTTTTTACAAGTTGGAAGGTTAGTTGGGTGGGATCTCCTGAGGGTATCACTCTTCTTACTCTGTTTTGAATCTGGCCTCTCCTTATCTCCTTTGGCACACACCTTTTCTTCCTGGTGACCTCTTCCCTCTCAAGCTTCACATTCTTTTTGCCCCACTTGTTTCTTTTCACTGTGGACCTGCATAGGAGTGATCACTAATCACCACACGACAGAGTCAATACCAGGCTGTCTTGAAATATCCTCTGCCAATGAAATTAGTCCAAAATTCTTCATTTAGCCTCAGGCAGATCCTTAGGCCAAAGGGAAAAAAAGCAACCACATTCTTTACGAAAGTATCACAAGAATAGTATCTAACGGGTTGCTAATATTTTTCCCCTCTGAAATCTCTCGAGCTGTACCTCCATAGTCCACATTTCTCTCAATACCTGTCTTCCAAGCTCCTACTAGACTGGCCCATTAAGCCCTGCTTACAGTGTTCAATTGTTTTCCTAGTCCAAAATCCCAAAGTCTTCTACATTCCACCCCCAAATAACATAATCCAGTCTGTCAAAGAAATATGCCGCTCCTAGGTAACAATTTCTTAGTTACTCTTCTACTGCTGTGACAAAACACCATTACCAAGGAAACTTATGGAAGGAAGAGTTAATTGTGGGCTTACAGTTTTAGAGGGTGGGTCCATGACCATCATGGCAGGGAGCATGGTGGTGGATAGGCAAGGCACTGGATGAGTGGCTGACAGCTTATATCTTGAGACACATACACAAAGAAGAGAGAGAGAGGTAACTGGGAATGACTTTGACTTTTGAAACTTCAAAGCCTGTCCCCAATGACACACCACATCCAACAAGGCCACACATCCTAATCCTTCCCAAACAGTTCCACTAACTGGGGACCAAGTATTCAAATATATGAACCTATGGGGGCCATTCTCAATCAAACTACCATCGGCTCCAAGAAGTAACAGAAGCTGGTTAACTGTAAGCTACCAGAAGTTTGCATGGAAAAATCAAAATACATAAACAAAAAGTCTCCTCTGGCCCCTGAAGTATCCATTTTGGGAATATAAATGCCCAATTTTCCAGGGAGCAGCAGACATAATAGGTCTACAATGAATCCAGTGAAGATCTAGAATGCTATTACCTACTGTGATGACAAAATCCTCTACAACATAATTCCTTCGGTCCCTTTGAAAAGTAGGTGATGGCCAAGGTGAAAAAGAAGTGTTGGGAAAAGGAGAAAGTGGTAATGGAAGGGAGTACTAGAGGGCATCCCATGACAGGTGTGTGTGTGATCACACCCACATCTTCCACAGACCTTGCCTAGGCTTCCAGAACGATAAAGTGTGACTAGCTGCTTCACGCTCCTGCTGTCATGGCTTCCTCATACTCTGAGTTAAAATATCCTTAGGTTCCTTAAGCCACTTTGTCACAGCGATGAGGAAAGTAGCTACACACTCCCACGGAAGCTACTCCATCTATAGTTCCACCAGGGCCTTGGTGTCCAGAGGATGGACTCAGATCTTTGTAAGTGGGAACTCAACCATTTTGTGTAATATCTCATCTTTACATTTAAAAGATTAAAAAGTTGCTGGGGGCTGTCACCTAGTGGTAAATACTTAACTAAGATGCATAAGTCCCAGATCCAGTCCCCAATACCAGCCAAAACAAACACTGCTCCAAGTTTTCCAGCATAACTACCAAAAATAGAATATTCTGTTAGATTAGATTCTGAGAAGAACAGAGGAAACTGGACCCTTGTGTATTGCTATAAAAAATGGCACCTCTGTAGCAGAAGTTTTCTCCAGTCCTGCCTGGCCCACGGTCAGGACAAATCTCTCTCACCCGCCAGTCCCACAGTTGCTCAGACCCAACCAAGTAAACACACAGAGACTTATATTGCTTACAAACTGTATGGCTGTGGCAGGCTTCTTGCTATCTAGTTCTTCTATCTTAAATTAAGACATTTCTATTAATCTATACCTTGCCACATGGCTTGTGGCTTACCAGTATCTTACATGTTGGTACTCATGGTGGCAGCTGGCAGCGTCTCCTGACTCAGACTTCCTGTTCCCAGAATTCTCTTCTCTGCTTGTCCTGCCTATACTTCCTGCTTGGCTACTGGTCAATCAGCGTTTTATTTATACAGAGCAATATACACAGCACACCTCAAAAACACAAACAGAATCACCATGAAGTCAGCAATTCCACTTCTGGATATATGCCCAAAGAACTGAGGGCCAGTCCTTTAATCTCAGCACTCAAGCAGGTTGATCTCTGTGAGTTTAAGGCCTGCCTGGTCTATGTAGAGAGTTCTAGGCCAGCCAAGGCTATATAGTGAGACCCTGTCTCAAACAAAGAAAGAAACAAAGAAAACCAAAAATGGTTAAGATAAGTAGAGGAGGCCGGGCAGTGGTGGCGCACACCTTTAATCCCAGCCCTCTGGAGGCAGAGCCAGGCAGATCTCTGTGAGTTCGAGGCCAGTCTGGTCTACAGAGCGAAATACAGGACAGGCTCCAAAGCTGCAGAGAGAAACCTTGTCTCGAAAAACCAGAAAAGAGCACTGGCTGCTCTTGCAGAGGACACAGGTTCAGTTCCCAGCATCAATATGGCCATTCTTAACTCTTTGTACCTCCAGTTCCAAGGGATTTAACACCTTCTTCTGGCTTCTGGATGGAACACATGCATACATGCAGACAAAACATATATTCATGCAAATGTTTTTTTTTTTTTTTTTAAACGGTGTCACAGTTAGCTTCAGTTGTCAAATTGACACAAACTGGAATCACCCAAGAACAGAGAATCTGAAATGAGGAATTGCCTCCATTACACTGGGCACTATGCATGTCTGTGAAGCATTTCCTTGATTGTTGATTGATGTATAAGAGCCTAGCCCACTGTGAGCAGCACCACAGCTGGGCGAGCAGGCCTGGGTTGTGTAAGAAAGGGTGCCGAGTGTCCTAGTTAGAGTTTTTATTGCTGTGATGAAACACCATTACCAAAGAAACTTGGGGAAGAAAGGGTTTATTTTGCTTCCAAATCACTGTTCATCATTGAAGGAAGTCAGGATAGGAAAAACAAGGCAGGAACCCAGAGGCAGGAGTTGATGCAGAGGCCATGGAAGAATGCTGCTTACTGGCTCTCTTCCCATGAGTTGGTCAGCCTACTTTCTTATGAAACCTAGCATAAGTCACAGGCCTCTGGCTCTGCAGCTAAGGGCCAGTAATCCTGTAACAGCAACTGATTAAAAGTCTGGTTAGAAATCTTTTGGATCTGTTGTTGAAGATATTTAGACAAAAAGTTTAGCCGGGCGGTGGTGGCGCACGCCTTTAATCCCAGCACTCGGGAGGCAGAGCCAGGCGGATCTCTGTGAGTTCGAGGCCAGCCTGGTCTACAGAGCGAGATCCAGGACAGGCTCCAAAATTACAGAGAAACCCTGTCTTGACAAAAAAAAAAAAAAAAAAAAAAAAAAAAAAAAAAAAAAAAAAAAAGTTTATAACGCAAGGTGCACCTAGTAAGATTAAGAAAAGGAGAAGGAGGTCTTAAGAACAGTAGTTCCCGGTTCCATACTGGACTGCCAATGATCCACTGGCCAGAGGCATCAAGCTGTTTCTTACATTTTTTTAAGATCTACCTGGAGTTGTTGGATCTCATCTTCTACTATACCTGACTGGTTGACATAAAGGCAACATTCCTCCTTGAGGAAGAGACAAAGACCATCTTTCTCTGCTGTTAGTAGATCTAGTCCTCATTGATTTGTAGCAGTATGATGGCCAGAAAGTCTATTTGGCTCTGGAGGGTAAAGGTGGTCTGAGCCACCTGTTAGAGATCCTGGATGAACTGAGAGGGAAAGATGGGAAAAAGCTAGGGAAGGAGTCAATCACAAAGCCCCAGTAGTGAAACCAGTGGTTATACTCCGGGCTTCAAGAATGGGTAAGACCTGAACTGCTCATTTGTCATGAGCGCCACTATAAACCCTGTGATGGGAACTGGCAAAGGTTCTTCACCAAGTACCACTCCTAGTTTTGGAGAAAGGAACACCAGGACACGAGTTCCAGACCACCCAGTTGGTAGGCATTGGTAAACTTGAATGCCACAGAGAATTTAGACATTTTGAATGTTTGGGCATAGGGGCTGGGTGGTAGTACTAAGGGTTAAGGTTATTGCAGTCTGTGGAATTCAGTGTGTCCACAAAGCATGTTCCTGAGCAGTTAAGGCAGTCTGTGATACCAGAGAGATGTGGGAGAGATAAGGGGTGGTGTGCTCTTCGGCTTAAAGCAATTAATGAATGGTGAGGTGAGAGTCTCTAATAAGACAGTGGGAGGCCACCAACGGTGGATGAGAGTTTGACCCAGGTGGGACACACAACCAACATTCTCCAAAATGGTCAGGCAGAGCAATATTCAATAGCTGATACACAGAGGTTAATGTCTGAAACAAGCTGCTGTGACAGGGAGGTGGGATCAATATCATCTAAGGAGAGTGATGTTAGGGACGTAAGGAACTTTGAGGAGAATTGGACCACTGATCAATGTGTTACAGCTCTGAAAGGAAATGTTTCCCCAATGCAATTGTTGCAGCTCTCTATTGCAATTTCTTTTATTATTTTATTACAAAATAAAACTTGGAAGAAAACATTAGAGAATAAACCTGAGTGATCCACAGGGCGATGGAGGCATGAACATCTGCTCTCTACTCCACTTCCCAGATTGAAAAGACCATCCAGCCTCTTGGCTCCTCCATGTATCCTTCTGTCTCCCTCTTAGTCTGCCAGGAAATTATATGGTCTACTCCAACAAGCTGAATGTGGACTCCACCCTCGGAACCAAGGTCGGTCTCAGATCAGTCAACACAAACAAATCTCCCCCAACATTTCTCCAGTGCAAGTGTTACATCTCTGAAGGGGAAGGTATTCTTGAAGTCTAGGACAGAGAAAAGAGAGGTCTCCAAGGGGGTGGTGGGGAGGAGAGTACTGGGGTTGGGCACTCTGGGGTGCCGGAGAAACCCCTGCTGAGTTTGTAAGTTGGAGATCCTGAACTAAGCGGGAGTTTCCATTGGTTATTTTTTTTTAACCATGAGTATGGTGGAGTTAAAGGGGAAGAAGTGGGGGTGCAGAAGATCCTTAAGAGATCAGAGATAAGAGGCTTAAGTCCCCTGCGGCTTTGGAGAGAGTGGGTATTGATCCTGGGTGATATAATTGATAGGGTTTCACAGTTGAATGCTTTACTATGGAGGGAGTTTCCGTGTCTCATACTTGAATCTACCTGGGAAGCCAGTAAGGGAAAAGATGTGTCAGATTGTGTGTTTGGAGGAGAAGGAGGAGGGGCGTGGTCCGTGAGCCTGGGGACAAGCGGACTGGGGGAGCAAAGGAAACAGAGGCTAAGAGGTCCCTTCCCAGAAAGGGTCTAGAACAGTTGGTACCATTAGGAAGGAGTGGGTAAGATAAACACCTCTAACGATACAACTAAGCGGTGGGATTTGGTGAGGTTGGTAAGGCTGTCCCCTACCCCAACAACAGGGGAACAAGAAGGAGAGGTGGGTCCCCAAAACTCCTTTAGGACTGCGTAGGTAGTCCCAATGTCTAGAAGGAAGGAGATGCATATGCCTGATACTGTGCTGACTGCCTGAGGCTACCTGTTGGAGAGGGTGGTGGTCAGGTCAATGGAGCCCAGGCCCCCTCAGTTGTCCATGGCCAGACCCAGGAGGGAACAGGTCATCCTGAGGGCAATCTGGGCTTGACGTACCCATGTCTCAAAGGCTATGGGGGCAGCCAGCAGCCCAGTGTCCCTCTTGATGGCACTTTGGACATGGTTGGTGGGGTTTGGGAGGGTTTGGGCAGACCCAGGCTCAGTGATTCTCCTGACCACATTTGAAGCAGGGACCTTGAGGTTCTCGGGCTTTCAGCAGCAAGGGGGCAGTTGCTATGGCTGGCTGAGAGGCCTTAGTCAACATCAGATTTTTGTTCTCAGGCTTTTTCATCTCTTCCATGGTACACCTTAAAGGCTACCAGGGGCTCCCTCTCTAGATTTTTAATGTCAGGGAAACTCTGGGAAAAACCACGCTTAAGAGCAGACTTATGGAGACAGGTCAGAAGGTAGGTTTTGTCTGGACTTCATCTGCATGTGCTCTAGCCTGGACCAGACTCACATGTGCTCCTCAGGGAGAAGATTGGGGAGAATCATATAAACATCATGGAAAGTACGTTTTTAAGACTGAGTAATATATTGGAATTCTTTAATAAAGGTGGAAAAGTAGCCATATGGGATCCCAATCCTTTTCTATTTGAGAGTGTTCACTTAATGAGTAGGAGATGTGAACCCTGACCACATCTGCTCTCCACCACAGCAAACTTCCACAAAGGAAGGCTTGTTTAGGCTGGGTAGGGGGAAGTTGTTGGTAGAGTTTTCCTGTCCTGATCACCTGTTCCCAAATAACCAGCAGCCGCTTCCCAAATAACTGACTCAGAGACTTAATATAAATTATAAATGCTCAGTCAATAAGTCAGGCTTGTTACTGACTAGCTCTTACAACTTAACTCTTTTCTATTAATCTAATGCTGCTCCAAGGCTCATGGCTTTTACCTCTATCCTATTTTATGTGTCTGATTCATTCTCTGTTGGGCTGTTGACTCCTCTGACTCTGTTCTTCCTCATCTCATCATTCGTGTTTGACTTTCCGCCCTAATATTATCCTGTTCAGCTATTGGCCAGTCAGCTTGTTGATTAAACCAATCATAGCGACATATATTCACACAGTGTACAGAAGGATTATTCCACAGCATTTCCCCCTTTTCTTTGTCTAATTAAAAATGAAGGTTTTAACTTTAACATAGTAAAATTATATACAACAAAAAGTTATCAAGAATTACAGTTTCAATATCCAGTCTATTTGTATTTGGCAAAATTAGAGAAAATATTCTATTATCTATCTCATCTTGGTGAGTCTAAAGTTTTATATCTAATTTGCTTTCTCTCATAACTAAGGAAAACTGTAAGTTTAACTCTTTAGTTTTGAACTCCATTGAAGACTCCAGAAGGATGAAATGTTACCTAATGACAGGGACATCAGGCTGCCTGGACAGTCACCCAAAGTTGCTCTGTAACGTTGGGGCATCCAGCTGTGGCCTACAGGCCTAGCATATCTGACAGACTTTCCTGTGAAGAAGGGAATTTGAAGGACTGTCCTACCTTGTCTTGGCAAAGTCTGGCAGTCTCCTTTCTTGCATCCTGCTGGTCGAGTTTGGACAGTAACTGTCAACAATTGAGGCAAGGGCAGTTTCTTTTCCCACATGGCTAGCTTTTGCCATAAAGTAAACAAATTCCATACAGAGTTTCTTCAATGCCCATCATCTTCTCTGAAGTAGATTGGTGCTGGAAGGAACATATTTGTCTCACTGTCATGAAAAGCCTTAGGTTATTAAACATATTATATGCATATTCTGTAGGTCTTTGAAGTGTTTGAAGACTATCTAAATACACCTGTGTATGCCTTGAAAACATACCTAACATGACTATTATAGATGACTATTAATCTGTATTTCTTAATTATACATTACATTTTTTTTTCTGGAGCTGAGGACTGAACCCAGGGCCTTACACTTGCTAGGCAAGTGCTCTACCACTGAGCTAAATCCCCAACCCCCATTACATTTTAAAATGAGCTGCATAAACACAATACCTTAAACAAGAATAGATATATACATACAGTATAGCTGGTCTTCCTAGGACTTGGTTATCATCTCGAAATTTTCTCTCTGGGACCTAAAGATACTTTGTCTACAAACAGCATGAAGAAATGTGGGAGAAACCATGCCCACATTCCCAAGAATTAAGGGTGTAGGTTGCTCTTGGTTATTTGGTGGGTTATGGATGTTTGTTATCAATTAGGGCAATATAGAATATTGATACATATTTAAAGTTATTTTTGTTACACTGTATATATGTTTCTACTCCTGTTTAAAGCATTTTTGTATATTGATAAAAATTTAAGGTTATTTTTGTTACAACATATTATATATATGTTTCTATATTTGTTTAAGGTATTGTATCTATGCAGTTCATTTAAAAATGTAAGGTAAAATTCTAGTTTTTGAAAGCTGTTATTATAAACTATAGGATAATCAGGAAACATAGGCTAGTGGTTAGTCATTTATAACAATCAAATTTGTAGATATGTTAGGTATGTTTTCTAGGTCAAATAGATATATTTTAGATGGATGGTCTGCAGACCTTTCAAAAACCTACATTTAAAATGTTTTGTTAATTTAAAGTTTTTCATGACAATGAGACACATCTACTCCTGGCAGCACCAACTTACTTCAAAGAAGATGATGGATGGGCATTGAAGAAACTCCTTATGGAGTTTGCATTCACTGTGGCAAGGTTAGCCACTGGGCAAAGAAACTGTTCTTGCCTTTGACTGCTGACAATGTGCTATGCAGACTGGACACGCAGAACACACAGGAAAAAGACTGTTGAACTTTGCCAAAACAAGGCAGGACAGCCTTTCAAAATTCCTGCTTCACAGAAGAGTCTGTCAGATAATCGGCAGGACACAGAGAAAAGTGACTGACGAACTTTGCCAAAACAAGGCGTGACAGTCCAAAAATCCTGTTTCATAGAAAAGTCTGCCAGATACTCTGGGCCTGTAGGATGAAGATGGATGCCCCAACATTGCAGAGGAACTTTGGGTGACTGTCCAGGCAGCCAAATGTCTCTGTTGTTAGATAATATTATATCCTCCTGGGTCTTTGATGGTGTTGAAGACTATTAAATAGTTACAGTTGCAGTTTTCCTTAGTTGTGATAGAAAATAAATTAGGTGTAAAATTTTGGATTCATTAAGAATAGGATAGATAATGCATTATTTTCTTTGAATATGCTAACTACAAATAGACTGACTATTGTAAATAATTCTTACTTGATAACTGTTTTTGTTGTATGTAGTTATACTATGTCAAAGTTAAAACCTTTACTTTTATTTAGACAAAAAGGGGGAAATATAGTAGAATATTTTAAGGTGTGTTACTTTTGTTTATGTTGCATTTGTTTAACTCTAATAAAGAACTGGGCAATAGCAAGGCAGGAGAAAGGATAGGCAGGGCTGGCAGGCAGAGAGAATATATAGAGGGAGAAATCTGGGAGGAGGGATCTGATCTAGGAGCCAGAGAAGGAGGAGGACTCCAGGGGCCAGCCACCCAGCTACACAGCAAGCCAAGGAATAAGAGTAAGATTTCCAGAAGTAAGAGAAGGGGAAAAGCCCAGAGGCAAAAGATAGACAGGTTAATTTAAGGAAAGCTGGCTGGAAACTAAGCCAAGCTAAGGCCAGGCATTCATAAGTAAGAATATGCCTCCATGTGTGATTTATTTGGGAGCAGGGTGGCAGCCCCCCCCCCCCCAAAGAGTAAAAAAAATACACCCAACAATACCGAGTTATTCTCTTTTCCTCCTTGAGGGAGAACAGTCCATGTAAGCTGTCTGGCGCACTGTGTATCAGGGTCCTCCCAGTGCTGAGGATATCACAGCCAAGTAAAGGTACCGGACGAAGGATATGACTAGATAGGAGTGTGAAAAGAATTGTCCTGCAAGAAGAATGCAGGGAAGTGGCTGGGTCTTAGGCAGAAAGGAGGGGGTCCCATATACCCCCAAGACAGAAATTGGCAAGGGAACTATGGGACTCGAGTAGGGGGGTCATTGTCCACCAGGAAGTTGATGGACTTACCCTCTACCTGGAGCATCACCCTTGGCTCAGTGAGGGTGATGGGATTCTCCAAGTCTGGGTGCCGTCAGTCCTCTGCCAGGCTAAGGAGCTCAAAGGCTGGAAGAGTCTCAGATGCCTGTGCTGGTGAAGCTGGACCTCCATGGCATGGCCACTTCCAGTGGCCAGGCTGCTGGAAGACAGGGCATGGCCTTATTGGAGGCCGAGGGTTGGGGCAGTTTTGGGACCAGTGTGGTCTTCCTGGCAGCATTTGAAGCAGGCCCCTGGCAGAGTTGACTTTGGCTGGATCCCAGCGGGATGGAGCCTTGTGGACTTCCCATTTCCTCTGCAGGAGTGCCAATGGTCTCAGGGCAGCTGCCAAGGTGTGAACTTGGAGCATAGCCTGTAGCAGCCAAGCTTTCAGGGAAGACTCAGCTGCCTCCTCTAGGTGTTAAAAACCTTAAAAGTCATTTGCACCAGTTCCTGTATGGGGCCTTTTTTAGTTTCTTAATATCTGGTGATGGCTGAGAAATGAAATGTGTGGCCAGGACCGTGGCTCCTGCTGGGGAGGCTGGGTCAAGGTGGGTACATTGAATCATGGCCTCTTGTAATCAATTTAGAAAATGGCCAGATTTTTGTCAGCTCATTGTGTAATCTCTCAGAGCTTGTCAAAATTAACAACTTTGTTGGAGACCATCTCGATACCCTGAAGGAGGCAGCGGACCATGAGGTCCCTCCTCTGGCAGCCATTTTGACCTGGCTGATAGTCCCAGTTGGGTTCTTTTGCCAATAATGACATGTCACCCACAGGGACTGTATTGTCCATTAGGTGGGTCTGGTCTGTGTACTGTCTAGCTGCTGCCTGAACCCTACTTGCTCCTTGGGAATTAGAGTGTGGGCCTGGATGACATAAAGGTCATGCCAGGTCACGTTATAGGCTTGGGAAAGATAACAGAACTCCTTGATACAGTCAGAAGGATTAGCAAACAAGGAGCGAAACCGCTTTTCAATCTGTGAAAGGTCCTGAAGGGAGAAAGGGACATGGACTCCAACAATTCCCTCAGTTCTGGCCCCCTCTCAGAGGGGCAGAGGAGAGCAGGGATCTGCTGAGACTGAGTATGAGAAGCCATCAGGGAGGATTCAGCGGGAGTACTGCCAGTGTGTGGATGGGGACCAGGGTACAGGTTGTGGCACTGTAGAAGGGGGAGGGGATAGAAGAGCGGCATTAGGAGGAGGGAGGGGGAGAGAGAAAGGTGGGTAATGGGGAGGAGGCTGGCCTTGAATCTTTGTCCCAGAGGGGGAAGAGAGAGGAGGTGTGGATAAATGGAAGGTTGGCCACTAAGTAGCGCCTGTGGGAGTGTAGGAGAGGTGGGGGGGTTGGGCAGGGATCAAGGGGTGGGGTGCCAGAGACTCACAAGGCTCCTCAGGGTGGAGAACTCAGGGTCTAAGTTCTCAGATAAAGAGGGGTCTGGAGGCGCCGCAACCCTAATCACAACACCTGGGTCACTGAGCACTGACTGCAGAGGGAGGGGCGGGAGCACAGGACCCCAAACCCTGGATGTAAGCGAGCTCAAGCCACTGTCTGTACACTGGCATAAATTCTCAAGACCATGGAGGATGTTAAGTCAAGTAAGTGTTCCCTCAGCTGGCCATCTTGACTGCTTATCAAGAGTGTCCCGAGGCCAGGCCACAGAGCAAAAGAGAACTAGGCATTTGGGGCATATGGTATGAGACACCCCCAATTTGGTTACATTTTGCAGCGGACACCCCAGGGGTGACTGAGGACCAGGATAGACCTGGCGTTGCCCATTTCTACGCCTGTGCCAGATACAGAAGACTAGGGCAAGGTGTCCCTGGGGTCAAGCAGTGGGGGTGGGGTAGACTTTGGGAAGGACATCTCCTAACACAAATGAAGCACGAATTCTAACTGGTCTTAATAATAAAAACCCAGAACCAGATATTGGCATAAATGCTGAAAGATCAGTAAAGGGAAGAGCCACTAGTCTTCTTACCTCTATGAAGCCTCAACTTGAAAGGGCCAAGTGTCTGTCTCCACCCCACCTTCTCACTTCCTCTCTCCGCCCAGCCATATCACTTCCTGTTTCCTCCTCCCAAGTGCTGGGATTAAAGGTGTGTGCCACCCCTGCCTGGCCTCTAGTGTCTGGCTCTGCACTCTGATCTCCAGGAAAGCTTTATTTGTGAGAGTACAAACAAAACATCACCACACACCAAGGTCCCCTGGAACAATGTCCAGAACGGATTGGCTTGCCCTGGCATGGCCAGAGTCTGGCTGGGGATCCCGAGGGTCCTGGACCTGGAGAGAAGTACCTGGTACCTCTGTAGGCAGTGGCTGGGAAATGGGTGACTTATCCCAAGTTGAAAGTCGATCCTGTCTGGCAGAGAGAAAGATAAGGGGAGAGGAGTGGCCCCCATGTGGCCAGAGGACCGGGTCCACCTGGTGGGAGGGCTCAACTCCTCCCAGGTTTCGACACCAAGATAATAGGTTTTCTGTACCCTGGTAATAGCTGGGTTTGTGGCCAAGTATGGTTAAAACCTGGAATGTTGGTCACCGGTCCCACATACCACATTCAGACTGGTAGAGCAGTCTGCCCTCTTTGGTCTGAGGTTTAGTTAGAAACAAAGGAGAAATCCTCTACTTCCCTTTCCCATTGGATCCCAGGACTGGTTTGGGCAGTCCTAGAGAAGGAAAGGCATAGTGGAGGAAGCTGGCCTCCCAATGTTGTAGTCTGCTGCAGGGCGTGCAGGCCAGATTGAAACAGGCTTGGATTCTCTTTGCAAAATGGAATAATCTGAGAATTAAAGAGACAGTGTGAAGCTCTGGGCAGTTACAGCAATGACGAGTAAATACTTGGGCATTCCTTGCCTGCTAGTCTTTTTAACGAGCTAGGTAACTAACCAAAGGACCTTCATCTGTGATGTTTGCTCTACACTGGAAAAGTCACGGGAAGGACGGGCAGACAAGAGAACCGCTGTGTAGGCAGAAACTGTTGGTGATGCTCTATGACCTACACATCTGTAACCGCATCAGCAAGGTCTTTTTTTTTTGGAACAAAAGGACAACAGAAGGTGTTCCCAGTTGGGCAAGGAGGGTGCTGCACAAGTCTTACAACCTAGACTCCAACCCTGGAACTCACAAAGAGGGAACCGACTGAGTCCACATGTGTGCTGTGGCACATGATACTTTTTTTTTTTTTTTTTTTTAAAGATGCTCCAGAGTTCTATAGAAAGGATCAAACATTGGCAAGAAGGTGGGAAAAACAGGTAACACAATTCTGAAATAACTGAAAATTTGGCAAGCAAATTTGGCAATGTAAAGCTGATGGCTTAAAGAAAAAAGTTAAAAATGTAATGTCTGAGGTAAAAGTGGTTAAAAAACATGCAAGTAATAAAACTGTTTTTCAGATATAAAAATGTAGAGTCTCACAATGACAGCATGAAATATGCAGGCAATGGATGGAACTAAAAAATACCATCCTGAGTGAGGTAACCCAGACTCAGAAGGTCAAACATGTATGTACTCACAAGTGGATACTAGATATAAAGCAAAGAACAATCAGACTACAACCCACAGAACCAGGGAGGCTGTATAGCAGGGGGGACCCTAGGGCGACTGTGGCTTATAAGTTTTGGTTTTACTCAAACACTGGGCAAGCCTCAGTGAAACATTACACTATTAGGATAAGAATTTGTACTGTATCAAGCTGATGAAAGAAAAAATAAATAAAAATGAAAAAAAAAATGTAGCGTCTCATATGGGCTGGCCTTGAACTCCTAACCCTCCTGCCTCCATCCTCTACTTGTGCTGGGATTACAGGTGGGTACCACCAGGGGAGGATAGAATGTTATTTACATGAAAGTGCTACTTGAATGAAAAGTTACCCAAGCATTGCATTCATGCTAAAATTAAAGGTCCTACCAAGGAATTTAACTATAAGTAATGAGGGGAGATAGTAATAAAAACAAAGGAAATTCATTACACGATGCAAATAGGACTATGTAATTCACTGAGTGTTGTAGTAAGCTGTAGCATGAATCTTAAAAGATCTTATTAATAAAATCAAACCCAAGGCCAGTTATTGGGGTCAATGCTGGTAGATCAGAGAGACAGAACAAGCCACAGCTACCTCAGCTGGTCTTGTCTCCTCAGACTGGAGGCCTCTGAGTCCTCATCCAGAATGGGTCTCAGCTGAATTGCTGCTCAAAAGCCTGAATGCTTAACCAGCCAAATGCTTCTAGTTTCTGGTCCTCACGCCTTATATACCTTTCTGCTTTCTACCACCACTCCCTGGGATTAAAGGCATGAGTCACCATGCCTGTCTGTATCCTTGAACAGATGGATTTCTGCCTCTGGAATGCTAGGATTAAAGGCGTGTGCTACCACTGCCTATCCTTTATGTTTAATATTGTGGCTGCTCTGTCTCTGACCCCAGATAAGTTTATTAGCATGCACAATATTTGGGGGAATACAATACCACAGTAAGCTATCTGAATTTAAAAATAAAACTTAAGAAATGAGATTACTGCCTAAACCAAAGCCACAGCAGAAGCAGTGTTCCTGGACCCTGATGTCCAGGGTAAACCTACATCCTCTGCTGTTTGCTCAAGGGGCAAACAGGGAAAAGGCAGCCTGGAAAGGTGTGGGTGATGGGGTCTACACACCTGGCCCTATCCACACTTAGTGGGCACCTCTCCCTGCTCCCCCTCCACACCTGCGGGCACTCAGACAGCATAGGGTGCAGGATTGGTGGAAACCACGATCCCTTATTTGCATAAGTCCCTAGGCCAGTGCTGCCAACAGTGCAGGATCCCGCCCAGCTGCACTGCCTCTGGAAAAGCAGACAGTGCCCAGGTTAAGTCCCTATCTATACCTGAGTGGTCTTTCTGTGAGCCATCCCCGGCGGCTGCCCTGTCCTCTACACCTTCTCTAGGGGCTATGCGGAAGGGTCTAGCCGGGACACTAGCCCTTTAGACAGGGACAGCCCTCTGGGGCACCTGGGCACGTACTTATTTATAAGGTGAGCTGCAGTGCAGGCACCCAGGAAGTGCTCACAGGCACTTAATACCTGCAACTGCGCTCGTTTAGGCAGCAGTTATACTAAAATTGGACTGACTCGATTAATCAAACACCTGGACAAGTACTTTGACTTTTTGTTAATTGGAGAAAACAAGAGTAGAAAAGCCCGTTTGCAGGGATCTTCCTTGCGAAGGGAAATAGTATCCCAAGCAACCAGGAAGTGATTTGGTGCCAAGAAAGGAAAGGGCCCCACAGAGCAAATGGCTGTCTCGGGGTGAGGTAGGTGGGAGCCATGTCTCCAGACTAGTTGTAGACCCACCTGCTGTGCAGTTTGAGAGGCTGGGAATCTGCACAGGTCTAGGCTCTCACGAGGATCCTCCCCTCTGTCTTAAGGGATGGGTCCTGAAGGCCTCTGAACCCAACTCTCCCCAAATCATTCAGTTGATGATGTGGCCACCTCAGGCTGGTTTTGAACTACATACAGAGGACTTTTAAGTATTAACTGTAAAAGCCTGAACAAGAGGCTGCCATGCTACTAAACTCTTTGATGGATTTCCCCTCAGAGGGCCCCAGTGGTAAAACCCATCATTAAAAAAAAAATATATATATACACACACATATATATACATACATACATATATATATGTGTGTGTGTGTGTGTGTGTGTATATATATATATATATATATATATATATATATATATATATATATATATATATATAATAAAATAAATAAAAGCTGGGCGGTGGTGGTGTATACCTTTAATCCCAGTACTCGGGAGGCAGAGGCAGGTGGATCTCTGTGAGTTCGAGGCCAGCCTGGTCTACAGAGTGAGTTCCAGGACAGGCTCCAAAGCTACAAAGAGAAACTCTATCTTGAAAAACAAAACAAAAAAATTCACCATGCCAGGCGGTGGTGGCGTACACCTTTAATCCCAGCACTTGGGAGGCAGAGGCAGATCGATCTCTGTAAGTTCAAGGCCAACCTGGTCTACAGAGTGAGTTCTGGGACAGACAGGACTGTTACACTGAGAAAGCCTGTCTCAAAAAAACAAAAACAAGCCGGCGGTGGTGGCGCATGCCTTTAATCCCAGCACTTGGAAGGCAGAGGTAGGCATCTCTGTGAGTTCGAGGCCAGCCTCAGCTACAGAGTGAGTTCCAGGACAGGCTCCAAAGCTACAGAGAGAAACCCTGTCTTGGAAAACAAACAAACAAACAAACAAACAAAAAAACCAACCAACCAACCAAAAAAACCAAAAACAACAAAAATATCAGGAAAAACTCTAAGAGCAGAACTCTTGCCAGCCAAGGTTTATCAAACATAATTTATTTATAACAAAATACATTTTAAGAACTTAACTCTAAAAGAGAGCCCAGAGATTGAGAAGGGCCTCCTTCCAGGAGCACCAGAACAGAAGAAAAGCCCCCAGCTGGAGGCGAGACTCCCGGCCTGGCCAGCATGGGGAGAGGCCCACAGAGGGCTGCGGCAGCTGTCCTTTTCTTCTCAGGCAGTCCCACAGTAGCCATGTCCCTCCGAGGCCCACAACTGTCAGCTGACACTGTGCTACCACCTTCCCGAGTAAAGACACAATTCCAGTCAACTGGTGCTGACAGTCATTTACTGTATCAGACTGTGAGGCCGCTTGGCCAAGGGCTCTTCCTCCTTCTCCTGCTTCAGCCACCGGTCCAGGAGGCTGCTGGCAGCAGCTCTTTTAGCAGGCAATGGGCTCTTCTGTAGAAACTGGCTGGACCACTGGGGTACACCTGACTCATCCTTTTTGGGTGACTCAGGGGCTTCTTTTTTGGGTGACTTTGTAGCCAGCCATTGCATCATCTTTTGACTGCTGCCACTTGTCTTGGGCTCCTATGAGAGAGAGAAATCTCTTAACATCCAGATTTGAGCTTCAGAGGAAAGACCAAAAACACTGAGTTAGGAAGAAGCATGCACCCCAACCCCCAACCTACAGTTGCATAATGTTACTAAGGGTGCAAGTAAAAGGGGGCAGAGTGCTCCCCGGGGAGGGGAGAAGCACTTAAAGACCAGAGGACAAGAGCCAGGGTGGAGCTGCGGAGTCTTCTAGAAAATTCAGTGACTAATGGATGGGAATGGATGCTGGAGGTGAGGCTGCCACCACACTCGGAGTCAATGGCTTCCCCTGCACAGTGTGCCTTGTCACTATTCTCTCTGCTGCCTGGGTGCCACACCCAGCCCTGAAGTGAGAGGTTTTCTACGAGCAAACAGCACAGAGTATAGACCAGGATATTAAAAAAAGGACTGTGACTGGCAGTGGTGGTGTACACCTTTAATCCATGAATTTGGGAAGCAGAGGCAGATGAATCTCTGAATTCAAGGTCAGCTTGGTTTACAGACTCCAGACCCAAAGAAAAGGCAAGGCAAAGCTATAATCCCAGCAGCAGGTAGGGGTGTCCCTCAGGGATCATAATTGCCAGTCTAGCTCTGGGTTCACTAAGAGATCCCGTGTCAGCTGGGCGTGGTGGCACATACCTTTAATCTAAGCACTTGGGAGGAAGAGGCAGGCAGATCTCTGAGTTTGAGGCCAGCCTGGTCTACAGAGTGAGTTCCAGGACAGCCAGGGCAACACAGAGAGAAACCCTGACGCAAACAAACAAACAACAAAAAAGGAGGAAGAATACTGTCCAGTCCAAGGTCAATTATGCAATTACATTACAAATTTTACTTAGTATGTATGTGTGCATGTGTGGGTGTGCACATGCCACCATTTGCACATGAAGATCAGAGGATAGCTTGCAGGAGGGACTGAGAGAATCACACATGGGCTCTGGAGACAGAACTCAGGTCATCAGGCTTGGCAGCAAGTGCCTTTACTTGCTGAGCTCTCTTGCTGGCCCCATAATTAAATTTTCAGAGGAAAAAAAATAATCTGTGTCAGGACCGCAAAATATTTCAGAGAAATTAGACAAAGAAGAAAAAAAAGAAACAAAAAACAATGACAAGGACCATCAGAAAAGAAAACAAGATTCTTTTGGGGAAATGCAGAAGGCCAGATGGTCCTCACAGTCCTCTGATCCTGCTCTAGCAGCCCTGTCCCATGGAGCATGCTGCTCCTGGTCCCTCCATGCCATGGAGAGATGAGATGCTTCCATGTGTCGGTGGAGTCAGCTTTCTGATGGGGAACTTCCCTTCCCTCCCCACTGCAGGCATTTGCCTGCTCATGTTCCTTCAACACATTATCTGGATCCTTGCATTTAGGTACAGAGCACTTCAAGAATGCTCTGGGGGCGCGTGGGGGGGGGGGGGAGGAGGCCTGGAGAGATAGCTCAGAGGTTAAGAGCACTGACTGCTCTTCCAGAGGTCCTGAGTTCAATTCCCAGCAACCACATGGTGGCTCACAACCATCTGTAATGAGATCTGGCACCCTCCTCTGTATATATAATAAATAAAAAATCTTAAAAAAAAAAAAAGGAATGCTCTCAGGTACTCTGGACTAGAGCTTCTCCAACTTATAGTTGTGAAAATAGGTACACACAAGAATCATAGCTGGGAGGCTGAGAGACAGCTAAGTCAGTAAAGCACTTGCTTTGCAAGTGTGAGGACCAGGGTTCAACCCTACCATCTACATAAATAGGCTAGGCAGGGTGGCACACACTTGTAATCCCAGAGCTGGGGTGCACAGACAGAAGGATCCTTAGGCTCTCTGGCTAGTTAATCTAGACTAATTGGTGAGCTCCAGGCCAGAGGACTCCATGTTTCTGAAGGTGGTACGGTATCTGAAACTGTTCTCTGGCCTCCACACATATGTGCACATGAGTGTGTATATACATGTGCACTTGCATACACAGAGATATGAATACACACATTAAGAAAAAAATAATCAGAGCTGGAACAGAGACTCAAAACTCCTTTCTCATGGGGCAGTAGTAGCACATGCCTTTAATTTCAGCTTTCAGGAGGCAGAGGCAGGTGATCTCTGTTAGTTCGAGGCCAGCCTGGTCTACAAAGCAAGTTCCAGGACAGCAACTGCAGTGACACAGAGAGACCCTGTCTTAAGAAACTAAAAAAACAAACAAACAAACAAACAAAAAAAACAGAAACAAAAAAACCCTTCTCACATTTCCCCTGTATATTGAATCCTAGACTCATCAAGGAGATTCTTAACAACAGAGAAAGCCAATTTTCCCCTGAATATTGATTCTATATATTTAGACAGGGTCCAGAATTAATTGTCTGGAACCCACAGCCTCTTAACATGGTAGACAAGCAAGCATGCCATCGTTGAGCTGTACCCTAGCCCTAGAAATTACTTTGAAAGAGCTTTTGTATCAGGGGCTGTGGTGTTTTGAAAGGAAATGGCCCCAAAGAGACTGGCACTACTAGGAGGTGTGGCCTTGTTGGAGGGAGTATGTCACTGTGGAGGCAGGCTTTGAGGTCTCATATATGCTCGAGCCACAACCAGTGAGACAGTTCACTTCCTATTGTCTGAAAGATGTAGAACTCTCAGCTTCTTCTCCGGTACCATGTCTGTCTGCATGCTGCCATGTCCCACCATGATGATAATGGACTCCACCTCTGAAATGGTAAGCCACCCAATTAAATGTTTTCCTTTATAAGAGTTGCCATGGTCATGGTGTCTCTTCATAGCAATAGAAATCCTAAGACAGGGGCTAAGTTACAGCAGGATCTGAACATCCCTCCTATGTTTATCTTCCAAAGAGTATTAGAGCTCTGAATAGTTTAAATTAAAATTCTGACCAGGCATGTTGGTACACGCCTTTAATCCCAGCACTTGGGAGGCAGAGGCAGGCAGATCTCTGTGGTTTGAAGCCAGCCTGGTTTTCATAGTGTGTTCTAGGCTAACCAGGGCTACACAGTGAGACTCTGTCTCAAAACAAAAAAATTCTGATTGTGGGTGCTAGAGAGATTTAAGGTTCACTTAAGCTGTAATGACAGATGGTGACATCCATGTCTTGGCCCATACAGGGAAACACCAGCTCTGCCCGCTTTGATCCTGCTTATTCATCAAGGGTCTATGAGGCACCAATCATTTCAGGACCTCCCTACAACAGCGGTTCTCAACCTTCCTAATGCTGTGACCCCTTAATAAGGTTCTTCATGGTGTGGTGACCTCCCAACCATAAAATTATTTTTGATGCTACTGCATTACTATAGTTTTGCTACTGTTATGAGCAGTAAGTTACGAGCACTTTGCTGCTCTGCAGAAGGCCCAGGGTCATTTCCAAGCACCCATATTGGGCAGCTCACAACTGCCTGCAACTCCAGTTCCAAGAGATCAGGTGACCTTTTCTGGACTCTACAGCCACTGTACTCATGTGCACAAACCCATCCACAAACATACACATATATAAATAAATAAAAATTAATCTTTAAAAAATCATAGGAAAAAAATCCAGGTGTGGTGGTGCATACCTTTAATATCAGCTATAGGAGGCTGAGGCAGATGGATCTCTGTGAGTTTGAGGTCAGCCTGGTCTACATAGCCAAAGTTCCAGGCCAGCCAGAGCTACACAGTGAAACCATGTCTAAAATTCAAATCACATGAACTCAAATGAAATAAACATTAAGGCAAGGAAGGGCATATTCTGAACAACAGGAGTCTCATAATGGACTAGTCACAGTCCCTACCTTCTTAACCACCAAGTCAGCAGGAGCCAGACACTCAGGAGTGTTGTTTCGGGAGTTGTTCACCACTGAAGAAACTGGATGGAAGGTGATATTGTCTATGGGGTGGATTAACTTCAGAGCTTCCTGAGTGGTGACCTCACCAAAGTTAAGCCATTTCGAGATCGCCTCTTCACCGTCTAGTATGGCAGGCATCCTGGCCAGGGATCAGATGGAGAGGTAGATGAAGGTAGGGAAAGGAAAGAAATGGAGTCAGTTGTCAGTTCAGGCATCACAGGGGCTCCTGGTCCTCACTCTTACCTCACCTGCTGACACGGCCCCATGTTCCCCGATATAACCTGATAGCGCACTGGAGTCAACATTCAGTTATGAATCTAGTGCACGCCTGTGTACCCCTAGAGAGTTGGGGAACTTTCCTTGTGCCCTGGACTAGAACTAAAGGAAATTAGATCCTGGAAAAGTCTGTCCAAGTATCTCCAGACATCATCTGTAAAAGACCTCCATCAAAAAGGGCTCGCCAGTCACTGAAGTGAGCCTGTAGTCACAGTTACACAGGATGCTGAGGTGGGTGGATCATTTGATCCCAGGAGTTCAAGCTAGACTGGGCAACACAGCAAGACCCATCTTTTGTTCTGTTTTAGAGACAAATTCTTGCTGTAGTCCAATCTGGCCTCAAACTCAAACTCATGATTCTCTTGCCTCCCTTTTCACTCCCTGTAGCCCTGGCTGTCCTAGAACTCACTCTGTAGACCAGGCTGTCCTTGAACTCAGAGATCCACCTGCCTCTGCCTCTATGCTAGGATTTAAGACAGGCTTTAAGACAAATTTATTAAAAAAAAAAAAAAAAGGACAGTCAAGGTGGCATATATACATAATCCCAGCACTCAGAAGAATAAAGCAGGAAGATTGCCAAGAGTTTCAGGCCAGCCTAGATTTCTACAGTGAGTTCCCAGCCAAACTTGGATAGAGTGAGACCCTGCTTCAAAAAATGAAAGTGAGCAAGAGAGAACAAAAGACCTTTAAAAATCTCTGAAAGTCATACCTCTTGGGCTGTATTACATCTTAGTTGGAAATAACTGACAACTTTTTTTTCTTTTTTTTGTTTTTCCAAGACAGGGCTTCTCTATGTAACAGCTCTGGCTGTCCTGGAACTCACTTTATAGACCAGGCTGGCCTTGAACTCACAGAGATCTACCTGCCTCTGCCTCCGGAGTGCTGGGATTAAAGTGTGCACCACCACCACCTGGCTAGCTTCCAGTTTTAAAGCCCAGGCTCACCTGCTACTGGTTGTTTGGCACAGCTAATTTTAGGAGACAAATGTATAAACATTTATAAAAACAATATCTTCAACAATCAACGTACTTTATTATTTTAAGATTTATTATTTGTAATTACATATAGATGTGTGGGTATACATGTGGGAATGTGCATGTGGCTACAGGTATCTGTAGGGACCAGAGTCAGTAGATCTCCAAGAACTGGAGTTATAGACAGTTATGAGCTGCGTCCTTTGGAAGAGCAGCAAGTGCTATTATCCACTGAGCCATCTCTCCAGCCCTTCAACATGTATTTTAAAAATCATAGGGTTGGGAATTAAATCTCAGTGACATACCACTGGCCTAGTAAGTCCATGGTCATACTAAGTACATATTCAATCATGAGCTATACCATCAGCCTCTAAAAATATTTTAAAATCTCAGAAATCCAAATGATTTCATGTGGCTTTTACTATGTAATTTTGCAAGCATGTCAGTAATGTTTTTAGAACTATATATCATGTTTTGGGAAAACTGATTAATTTGTACAAGTTAGTTTCCTAGTCTCTAAAATCAGAGTAAAATCTCCCCAGAAAAAAGTAGTGACTTGCCTGTTGTGGATGTCACTCAAGCCTCTGCAGGAATCCACCGTGATGATGCTGTAGGAATACAGGCGCTCTCCCTCTGGGGGTTCCCAGCAGTCAAAGATCCCTGCCATGGTCAGCAGCCTCCAGTTGTCCCAGACCTTTTCCTTGCTGTCAGGGCTGTCTGAAGCATCATTCCCACCAGACTGGAAACAGCAGGATTAGACATGCTGAGTACCGTTTTAGATCTGACTGCAGATCAGCTGCTTTGAAGCAATTCAGCCCATTTTATTTTGACCCTATCTGACCCACGATCATCAACACCAACAGGCTTCATGGCAAATGTCTACTGAAGCTGTAGATTAAGGCTTCCTAATACTTTCAGAATTTAATACCTTCACTTGGTTTCAAGCTTTTGAAAATCTAGCTCACTGCTCACCTAAAGCACAAGGAGACACCAGAGAAAATACAAGCCTGTGTTGAATAAAGATAATGAACCCAGCACTCGGAGGCAGAGCCAGGCGGATCTCTGTGAGTTCGAGGCCAGCCTGGGCTACCAAGTGAGTCCCAGGAAAGGCGCAAAGCTACACAGAGAAACCCTGTCTCGAAAAAAAAAAAACAAAAAAAAAAAAGGTGTATTCTTTGATAATGAAAACAGCAAGATCCAACCCAGTTCTATTCCTATGATAGTGACTTGATCTCATATTTAAAGGCATAATAGAAGAATTCCCAGGAATAACTATTATTTATTTCGGTCTCTGTCCTATACACTGTGTTTAACAACAACCAAAAATTCTAAGAAGCATAAAGTTAGAAGAATCTACTGCCAAAAGAAATCATCAGAACCAGACTCAAGGCATGATTACATTTCCCAGATGGCTTACTTAAAACCTTAAAGGCTCTTTAAACCAACAAACATTACCCAAACTGAAACACAGAGAAAAAGAAAAATTCAAAAGATACTGTTCAATAACTACGGGACAATATCAAATATTCTAACACATCTATAATATATAGAGAAATGCTTTTTTGACAAATAAAGCCAGACTTCAAGCTGGGCTTAGTGGCAGTGCCTTTAATCCCAATACTCAGGAGGCAGAGGTAGGCAGATTTCTGAGATTTTTGAGGCCAATCTAGTCTACATAAAAGTCCTAGGACAAGATCACAGAGAAACACTGTTTCAAAAATAAAAGGAAACAAAACCCCAGAAACATAAAGCCAAACAAAAAGCACTCAATTAAAAATTAGCTGGGGAGATGGCTCAGTCAGTAAAGTGCTTCCCACATGAGCATGAAGACCCACGTTCTCATCCCCAGTACCCACATTAGAGCTGGACACAGTGACATATGCATATTACCACTTGGGAGCTTGCTAGCCAGCCAGCTGGCCCAGGCAAACCAGTGAGCTTCCAGTTCAACAGTACCCTGTCTCAAAAAATAAGGACAACTGAGAAAGACGTGCAACATCAAATTCTGGCCTCTATCTGCATAAGCACATATGGTCATGTGCATCTTCAAGTAACAGTACATGCACTCATGAACACACACACACACACACACACACACACACACACACACACACACACACACGAACACAAAAAAAGTAGGTAACAGAAAAGGAGCAAAGTTAATGAGATAAAAAAAAGACAATTAGCAAATATTTTAACCCAATTATTTCAGTAATTATAGTCATGGGAAAAGTTCCAAACATAAAAGACTTCGTGTTAGATTACTTGAGAAATAAAGACAAGCTATGTGCAAAGTCCATGTATTACTTGCTCTGGAAAGCCTTCCATGATGCCCTAGTCTGAATTTGATGCTGTCATGAATTCTTTTTTTTATTTTATTTTATTTTTTATTTTGAGTAAAACCAAAACTTATTCTAAGCCACAGTCATCCTAGGTATTGTGAGTTCTTACAACTGTACAGGTGTACCTTCCACGAGTGTTCATCACTACATTCCTTCATGTTCTCCTCTCTCTCTCTCCCCTCCCCCCACCCCCTTCTCCAGGGCAAAACAAGGTGAGGCCTCTGAAAAGGAGAGAGAAAAAAAAAGCATGGAGGGAAGGTGGCAGTGGTGGTAAATAGGGAGAAAGTAGGGTGAGAAAAAAGAGAAGAGTCTTAGAAGGGCTGAGTTAATTTTTCTTAATTGGAACAGAAAAAAATCCCATTAGAGAATCTAAATGCAAGCTTTAACCTCATCCCTAAAATAACACAATAAGCAGGACAAGCATACAGGCTTGATGTATGAGTAAGGGCTAGCAGTGAGGTCTGGGACCAATCCTGGTACTAGCGGCCCCTTAAGAGAGCAGGAACCTCTCTGTGAAGGAGCAGCAGTCAAAGGGTATCTCAGGTCTCCAGTGGTAGAGGCTTATTTGAGTGGAGAGGGGCTTTCTTCGTTTTCCTTGGAAGAGGGACAACATGTGGCTAAAGAACTGACTGGATACCAGAAGAGCTGAAAATGGTTCTACCTTTAAAGCTGGAAGTTTGCTACCACTGAAGAACCTTAACTACATGTGAACCCACTGAAGAACGCAGTACTCTACACCTACAAAGACAAATCCAAGCTTGTCAAGGGTGACTAGGTAAATGAAGAGGCTTAGTTGGTAAACCCAAACAAAGAAAGAAGGAAAATAGTAAGGCTGGTGGCAGAAAGAAAATAATTGTAAAAAAAAAAAAAAAAAGTGGAAGTATTCAGTTCAATTTGGTTTTGAAATGTCTGGCTAAGGAGAAAATAGTTAAATCTTTATTTATTTATATCAAACAGACAAAGCCAGATCAATCAGTAATTGAGCATCCTAAACTGTTTTTCTTGCCTACCTACTCCTCTCCTAAAAAATCAATCTTCAGTATTGGCCGGCCAACATACACTATCTTGCTAGGCATGGTGGCACACAATTTGAATCCTAGCACTCTAGAGGCAGTTGGATCTCTGCACATTCATGGCCAGCCTCGTCTACATATCAAGTTCCATGACAACCAGGGGTACATAGAAAAACCCTGTCTCAAAAAAGTAAACAAAATAACACACATCTTAGAACCCAACAACCCTCTGCCCATCTCATTTTCAGCCCCTTTTTGCCTCCTAGAGTTTCCCTAGTGAAACAATTTTAGCAGGTGCAAATTACTAAATCTGACTGAAAAGGAAACATAATGCTGGCATGTTTGGTTTATTTTCAACTTTCTAATGTTAGGATGTGAGCCATTTATATTATGTGTCTTACAATGAAAGTTCAATGAGGGACATGTTAAATACAGAATTATCATGTGACTTGGCAATTTACTAAGTATATATAGACATAAAGCCCGGTCTGCATTTGAGTGTTCAGAGCAGCAATGTTCTGACCAAAAGGTGGAAACTGAGTGGTTTAAGACAAAGCAATTCACTTGGCATGATGATACATGACTTCTTTGGTTTTTTTTTTTTTTGGTTTTTCGAGACAGGGTTTCTCTGTGTAGCATTGCGCCTTTCCTGGAACTCACTTGGTAGCCCAGGCTGGCCTCAAACTCACAGAGATCTGCCTGGCTCTGCCTCCCGAGTGCTGGGATTAAAGGCATGCGCCACCACCGCCCGGCTTTTTTTTTTTTTTTTTTTGTGGTTTTTCGAGACAGGGTTTCTCTGTGTAGCTTTGCGCCTTTCCTGGATCTCGCTCTGTAGACCAGGCTGGCCTTGAACTCACAAAGATCCTCCTGCCTCTGCCTCCCGAGTGCTGGGATTAAAGGCGTGCGCCACCACCACCCGGCCTTTTTTTTTTTTTTTTTTTTACAGGAGAGGATTTCTATATGTAGCCTTGGCTGTCCTGGAACTTGCTTTGTAGGCAGGTCATGCTGGCCTCCAGCTCAGAGATCTGCCCTCCTCTGCTTCCCAGGTTCAGGGATCAAAGACATTTACCACTATACCTGGCTGGTACATGCCTTTAATTCCAGCACTTAGGAGGTAGAACTGGGTAGATCTGAGTTTGAGGGCAGCCTGGTCTTCATAACAAATTCCAGTCCAGACAGAGACACAAAATGAGACCCAGAGGTGGAAGGTAAATCCCTATTGCTGAAGACACCATACACTTCAGAAACAAGGCCCAAAGATCCCCAAGCTGGAACTGACTCAATGCCCACTCCCTTAGGACTAGTTTCTATGGGACAAAAAGTTACTATGCAAGCTTCCAAAGGAGGGAGGCAATCAATAATCTACCCAGCTATGATGCTAATGAACCACGTCAATGACTAGTATGGTATAACTCTGAAGGTAACCAATAATCTACCCAGCTATGATGCTTATGAACCACATCAATGACTAGTATGGTATGGTAACTCTGATGGGGCAGCAGTGGCACATATACCTTGGTGGTAACCAACAGCTCTTTAATTAGACTTAAGACCCACTCAACAAGAGGGAAATCATGCCCGGTACTATGAACCTAGTTAACTCAGTACTAGTGAAGTCATGGATACTGGAGGAGAATCTACAACCACTACCCTACTAAACCAGAATAATTCCTAACAACAATTTAAGCATTTGTCCTCATACCCACAGATAAGTGTAGTCTTCATCCCTCATTAAGGAAACTTCTTTTTGCAACAAAGACCATTACAGAAAACCATAACCCATCAAAATGCAGAGTTATGGAGCCCAGTCTCAATGGATACATCTATAAAACACTCCTGTACCTGAGGCTCAGAGAACACTGCAGAAGAAAAGGTGGAAAGATTGAGCCAGAGGTTTGGGAGTTGACTATGAGACTCTATTTCCTAATAATGTCATAAACTAAACTCATAAAGTCCCAGCAACATGACTGCTCAAATGTGAGCTGAACAAGGACACCAATGGACTTGCCAACGTAGATGGGGGAAAAGTCCTTGAGGCCTCAACCCTACACAAACACAACAGCAATTGAGAAATGCTGGGAATGGGAGAAATAATCATTCCTAGA
This sequence comes from Peromyscus californicus insignis, assembly GCF_007827085.1. Classification (NCBI taxonomy): domain Eukaryota; kingdom Metazoa; phylum Chordata; class Mammalia; order Rodentia; family Cricetidae; genus Peromyscus; species Peromyscus californicus. Next base: position 103,241,522 of record NW_026294584.1, on the reverse strand, counting down.
GAAGAGCACAGCAACTGGTTGTCTACAGTGCCTGGTAGTCAGCACTGAAAACATATATCGTAAATAATAATATATGGACTGAGCGTATTATACCTGGGAATGTGTGTGTGTATACACACATATACATATATGCATGCAATAAGAATGAAAAAGAGGTCATGAAACATGGAGGGGGTATATGGGGCATTTTGAATGGAGGAAAAAGAGAAATGTTATATTATAATCTCAAAAATAAATTACAGACATGTATTAACTTAATGATGAGATAATTCTAAGAAATGTGGCATTAGGAATTTTGTTGTTCTAAGAGTGAACTGTACTCAACACACCCTAGATTACATAGCAATGAGTAGGGTCATTAACATATATGTGTCCTACTATTTATACAAACATTGCTATATGGTATATGACCTTAATTTGTTTCTCTGTCTTTCCAAACATGCTGTTCATGCAACTGCTGATACCTTCTCTGTCTTGATTTGAGGAAAATAGATGAAGTATGGCTGTCTCTGGCTTGTTCCCTGACACCGCTGCCACTCGTAGAATCCATCTGCTAAAACAACACAGCGCCGTCCTTTTCCCAGAGGAACCTGAGAGAGAATAAACAGGATATGGTCATAGTGACAGGATTCCATGACATGGACTTTCAGGTTTAGCACTGTACTTCAGTGGTAGAGGGCTGGTCTAGCATGTACAAGGTTGTAGGTTCCACCTTCAGAACCACAACAAATGTGTGTGTGTATGTGTCTGTATACATATAAACCAAAACACTCAGCTCTCATGTGTGACCCTAGAGGAGTTACCCTTTATCTTTTTAAAGTATTTGGTGGGGAATGACTCAGGCAAGTACACTACCACAGAGCTACATACCCAGAGGAGTTAAATTTCTCTGTACCTCAAATCTCAAGATTTTTTTTTTTTAAAGAGACAAGATCTCACTATGTAACTCTGATTGTCCTGGAACTCACTATGTAGTCTAGGCTGGTGCCTCTACCTCCTGAGTTCTGAGATTAAAGGCATATACCACTATACCTGATTTTAGACATTAATTTTTTAAAAAAGTACATTTATTTCTATGTGTCACAGTACATGTTTGTGTTGCGGGGATATATGATCACACTGTGAAGCCTGAGTCTGTGTTAATTAAATAAAATCAACCTTGAGTCAGGAGGTGGAGCCAACAACAAGCTGACAGAAAGCAATCACTGAGAGTCAGAGGGAGTCCGAAAAATGGATAGAGATGCACAGGGAGTAGGAAGGAGGGACTTGGAGAGTGGCAGTGCTTTTTCCGTTTGGAACTACGGAAGAGGCTCTCTTTCTGAGACTCTGGTGAGGAGGGAAGGTCGGCTAGTTGCTTCTCGATCTCTTTGAGCTAGCAAGTTTTCACCCCAGCCTCTGACTCCTGAATCTTTATTGGTAAATAGAACAACAGAGATTTAATTAAAAACTACATTTGGTGGCAGCAGTTACTGGCTGAAACAATAGATTCAGGTGCAGCCTCTGTGCTGGCAGAAAAACACGTTTGTAAGTAAAAGGACAATCTGTGGGAGTCAGTTCTCTCCTTCCTACGTGTGAGCTCCAAGGGATCAAACTGTGGCCCTTAAGCTTGGTGGCAAATGCCTTTACGTATTGAGCCATCTAATAGGCCCCCATACTGTTTGTCTAGTATATCAAGTCGCCACTCAACTAAACAGATGTTAAAAAAGATTAATAACATACATGTTGAACCCAGAGTCCCCCAAAGACCATCAAGAGATCAAATCCGATACAAAAGCAAAGAGTCTTTTTATTGTTTCGAGTTAACTTGGGCCTCTTCCTGTCTGACAAAACAACAGAGCAGGAGAGACCCTGAGGAGCAATGGGGCAGGTTTTTATTTATTTATTTATCTTTTTTCTTTCATTTTTCTTTATTAAGAAATTTCCTACTCACTACTCCATATACTATCCACAGATCCCCCTTCCTCCCTCCTCCCACACCCCAGCCCTCTTTCCCAAGCCACCCCACACCCCCACATCCCCCAAATCAAGGTCTCCCAAGGGGAGTCAGCAGAGCCCAGCACACTGAGCCTAGGCAGGTCCAAGCCCCTTCCCACTGCACCAAGGCTGTGCAAAGTGTCACACCACAGGCACCAGGTTCCAGAAGCCTGCCCATAGACCAGGGACAGATCCCGATCCCCCTGGGACAGGGTTTTTATAGGGGGTAAAGCAAGGGAGGGTCTTGGGGGGGTCTACAGACTACATAGAAACAGACTTGGGATTGGTTTATGGGAGTGTCAATCATGTTAGTAACTTTTAATTGGCATGGGTTAGTTGGGGGTTACAGTTATCCATTTTTGCGCATGCCGGGACAAGTCCTAGGCTTTGTCCTCAAGCTGCTGTGGATGCTGGCTGGCCTAGCATGAACTGACTGTAGGGGCTGGCTCAGTGGCCCAGGCTTAGTGCATCCTATCTCCCTGTCTCTGCTGGCAGGGGCATTAGAGATTAATTGTCTTTTGTTCATGGCCCTCCCAGAATCTGCTTGCTCAAGTCTCAGGAAACTGAAATTGAGGCCTGATCTCTGAGAGAAGACCGAGCAGCCTGTTATGGTGTCTGCTTGGTCCTTTCAGTACAAAAAGACAAAAAAGTACTTTCCCATTGAACAGGAACAACAGGTAAACATGACCGCTAGTGTTGTATAGCAGTTTCCTTTAGGAGGAAGAGGAGACTCATGAGATTCCAGAGGTAAACAAAACAACACACCTGAGGAAGTAGAAACTTGCAAGACTGTAGAGGGCCCCTCCCCAGCTTTATAGGAGAAAACAACATGTCTTCTGACAACAGTTCTCCTGGGGAAGGAGACAGACCAGCCCACTGCAGAGAGATCCAGAGTGGCAGCTTGTAAGAGCTGAGGTGGCTTTCAGTGATGACCCTGCTTTTTGAGTCATCCCTACTCCTGTGACTCCATACCCATACTCCTCTTAGTAACCCCAATAAAAACTCACTGGTTCACCAAACTGGACTTTTGTCTGTCTTGGGCTCCCTTTCAGGGCTAAGTAGATGTGTGTGTTGCATTTCCTCAGTTAAAGTTTGCCAACAATAGTCTCCACAGTTTGCTCCAAGTGGACCATGCTTTCTAGTATTCACATACTATCTCATCCTTTCCCAGACTGAATTAGGCTGACTCGGAATGACAAACAGAACACAGCACAAGCAATGCTGTAGACTAGTAAGACCAGGTCACAAAGCTTTTGTAGCTTCTGTTCTGCCTTCTTGAATCATGAGCACTGCAGCAAATGAGGTGCCCCATCAGAAGCCTGGCTAAGATACTCTCGTGCTCAGAACGTAGAAAGGCTTCTCGTTGTTTCAGCCATACTAGCTATGGTATCAGCCATGTGTGAAGAACCATTATCTGTCTTCGCTCTCTACTGCTATAGCAAAACACCAAGCCCAAAAGCAACTCGGGGAGGAAAGGTTTTATCTCTGTTTATAATTTATCATGAAGGGAAGTCAGAGCAGGAACTCAAGGAAAAACTGAAGTACATGTTCCTAGTGTTGTGGCACACAAATTTAATTCCAGTACTTGCACAGCAGAGGCAGAGGTAGGGTCTCTGTGAGTTTGAGACCAGCCTGGCCTATACAACGAGGTCCAGGACAGCCCAGGCTACATAGAGAGACCATGTCTCAAAAACAACAAAAATTGAATTCAACAATAATTGAAGCAGAGGACATGGAGGATTGCTGTTTACTGGCCTGTTTCACATGGCTTACTGTTTTGTTTTGTTTTTCCATATAACCCAGGGCCTAAGGATGGAACCGACAACAGTGAGCTGGGTCCTTTCACACCAATCATTGTTCAAGAAAATGCCCCACAGACATGTCTACAGGTTAATCTGATGGGAGTATTTTCTCAATTGAGGTTCCTTCTTCCCAGCTTGTATCAACATGACAAAAAACTATCCAGCACAACTACCATAGTTATCTACCCCAGCCTGCTAAGTACATCAGACATTCCCAGTAAAAACTGCCTTGCTGAGCACAATTAGTCCACAGTATATGAGTGATAACTGTTTATTTGCCTTTACATTTTTATTACTTTTTTACTTTTGGTGGGAAGGGGCTGACCATGCTACCGTGGGCATGTGGAAGGTCGGAAGACAACTTGTGGGAGTTGGTGCTGTCCTTTTACCATTTATGTTCAGGGGTAGAAGTCAGGTCATTAGCTTGGGTAGCAGGTGCTTTCTTTACTCAGGGAACTTTCTATCTGTTACCTCCACTCCCATTTTGAGATTTAAGGTCTCATTGTATACCTCTGCTTGGCCTGGAACTCACTATGTAGACCAGGCTGGCCTTGAACTCTGTTGGCCTCAGCCTCCCAAGTGCTGGAATTAAAGGTATATGCCACCAAAATGGGTCAATTATTTTCGTTTTAAATCACTTTTCAACTGCTGTGATAAAACATCATGACCAAGGCAACTTACTAAAAAAACAAAACAAAACAAAACTGTTTGTCTTAGTTACTTTTCAACTGTTGTGGTAAGACTCCATGGCTAAAGCAACTTGAAGAAAGTTTTATTGGAGGCATACAGTTTCAGAGGGTGAGCCCGGAACCATCATGGTGGGCAACAAGGCAGCAGGCATAGGCAGAGTGCTAGAGTTGTAGCTGAGAACTTATTATATCTCGAGGCACAACCAGCAGACAGAAAAAGTGAGAGAGCTAACTGGGAATGTCATGGGCTTTTGAAAAGTCAAAACTCACCCCCCAGTGACACACTGTAGCACAAATCCTAATTGAAGCCAGATATCGGGGTAAATGCTGAAAGATCAGAGACAAAGGAACAAGCCACAGCCACCTCTCACCTCACCAACTCCTCAGCCGAAGAAAAGACTGAGCTCCTCCTGTCTCCTCCCGCCTTATATTCCTTCTTCTCCGCCCAGCCATATCACTTCCTGTCTCCACCTCCCTAGTGCTGAGATTAAAGGTGTGTGCCACCACTGCCTGGCCTCTACGGCTAACTAGTGGCTAGTCTGCCCTCTAGTCTTCAGGCAAACTTTATTTGTTAGCACATACACAAAATATCAGCACATTTTCCCTTTTTATCTAAAATAAAAAAAGATTATACCTAATATAAGAAAAACTACTGGCATGGATACAACTCCAGTACCACGAACTGCCAAGGCCCATTTTTCTTGATTCCAGCACAACTTAAGCTGGCAGTCTGCAAAAGAACAACTAAGAACCATAAAGAAAAAACAGGTAGCTCATAAGGAGCATAACTAATGGTCTTATAATGGCTACATTCAAGCTCATAAATTTTAAGGTATCTTCAAAGGGGGGGGGGCTAAATGAATTTCAGGAGGCCAATAAATGTTGCACAGAGCCACTCCTGAAAAGTAGGTACTATACCAGCTTGCAGCTCATTTTTATAGTAAAAGGGGGACCCATAGGGTCCTGGCCCCTGTTTTGGGTAACTGTTGCCTTGCTTGCTGACCTTGACCTTGATATCCTCCCTATGCTAATTCCCTCCCAGGTTCCACCCTCTTAAATAATTAAGGGAAGTTCCTTGTCTGTGTATCCTGCACAATGGGCGTTAACAGCTTAGATGCAAGATTGTAAAACATCTTAAGAGCAAACTTCTGCCCTCAGGGGTTCTCCCATTGTGCTGTAAGCCTGTATTTAAGACCTCCTCCCTTCTTCAATAAACAGCATTCAGCATTAAAAAAAAAAAAAAATTATAAAGTTGAAAAGCAAAAAAAGAAAAACTATATACAATAAGTACAATAACTATATACAATATATATAGGCAATAATTATATACATAATGTCTAATCTATTAATACTTGACAAATAGGGAGAAAATACTCCATTATTTATCCTATTTTGATGAGTCCAAAGTGTTGTACCTAATTCATTTTCTATCCTATTTGTATTACCAACCCAAAATTACCTTTTGATGTCTCTCAAACTTAGACACTTTACACCTCTTTATTGAGTTTCTTTTCTGAATTTGTTAACAAGGAAAACAATAACTATCTAGTCTTCAACTCCAGAGACCCGAGAAGGAAATAATATTAACTGAGTAAGTAGGAAGTGTAAGGAAGTGACATTAAAAAATTGTGAAAAGGGGGCTGGAGAGATGGCTCAGAGGTTAAGAGCACTGGCTGCTCTTCCAGAGGTTCTGAGTTCAATTCCCAGCAACCACATGGTGGCTCACAACCATCTGTAATGAGATCTGGTGCCCTCTTCTGGCCTGCAGGGATGTGTGTGGGCAGAACATTGTATACATAATAAATAAATAAATCTTAAAGAAAAAAATTGTGAGAAATGACAGACACAGCTGACTGTCTGGACATAAACATGGCTTTCAGAGCTGGTGGTAAACGTGCCTCCACCATGGGACTAGCTTCTCAAGGAACCAAGGAATGAAATTCATAGCACTAAATGCCCACATAAAGAAGTTGGAGAAATCTCACACTAGTGATTTAACAGCACACTTTAAAGCTCTAAAACAAAAAGAAGCAAACTCACCCAGGAGGAATAGATGCCAGGAAATAATCAAATTGAGGGCTGAAATCAATAAAATAGAAACAAAGAGAACAATACAAAGAATCAATGAAACAAAGAGTTGATTCTTTGAGAAAATCAACAAGATAGACAATCCCTTATCCAAACTAATCAAAAGGCAAAGAGAGAACATCCAAATTAACAAAATCAGAAATGAAAAGGGAGACATAACATCAGACAACGAGGAAATCCAGAGAATCATCAGGTCATACTTCAAAAACCTACCTGTACTCCACAAAATTGGAAAATCTAAAAGAAACAATTTTCTGGATAGGTATCACATACCAAAATTAAATCAAGACTAGATAAACAATTTAAATAGACCTATAACCCCTAAGGAAATATAAACTGTCATTAATACTCTTCAAACTGTTCCACACAATCAAAACAGAAGGAACACTGCCAAACTCTTTTTATGAGGCTACAGTCACAATGATACCCAAACCACACTAAGATCCAACAAAGAAGGAAAATTACAGACCAATCTCTCTCATGAACATTGATGCAAAAATACTCAATAAAATACTGTCAAAATGAATCCAAGAACACATTCATCCACCATGATCAAGTAGGCTTCATCCCAGAGATGCATGAATGGTTTAACATATAAAAATCTGTCAATGTAATACACCTTATAAACAAATTGAAAAAAAAAAAAAAACAAACATGATTATCTCACTAGATGCTGAAAAAGCCTTTGACAAAATCCAACACCTCTTCATGACAAAGGTCTTGGAGAGATCAGGGACACAAGGAACATACCTAAACTGAGAGCAACAATTAATAAATGGGACCTCCTGAAACTGAGAAGCTTCTGTAAGGCAAATAAGACAAAATGACAGCCTACAGAACGGGAAAAGATCTTCACAAATCCTATATCTGACAAAGGGCTGATCTCCAAAATATATAAAGAACTCAAGAAACTAGACATCAAAATACCAAACAATTCAATTAAAAAATGTGCTACAGACCTAAACAGAGAATTCTCAACAGAACAATCTCAAATGGCCGAAAGACATTTAAGGAATTGCTCAACATCCTTAGTCATCAGGGAAATGCAAATCAAAACGATTCTGAGATACCATCTTACACCTGTCAGAATGGCTAAGATCAAAAACACTGATCACAGCTTATGTTTGGAGGAGAGGTTATTGCTTTTATTTCCACAAGAAATGAGAGGCTGTGGATTCATTTTGTGTTAAAAAAAATCAGCTACAGATCAAGACCCAGGACAGGCACCAAAACTACACAGAGAAACCCTGTCTCAAAAAAACAAAAAAAACAAAACAAAAAAAAAAGAAAAATATCAGATTTGGTTGAGGAAGACCCCCTGAATAATCTCCAATGGGAACAGATGGCCCAGATGTTTTAGAGCGCCTATGTTGCAGTTTCTTCTGAGTTGTGCATCCAGAAAGGCTTCAAGGCTGCTGGTTGAGATGATCCAGCCTCAGAGACTACTCTAGTCAGGACTTGACCATAATCCTAAATTTTCTCAGGGTTCCCATAAGATTAACAGTGTCCCCAATAAGCAGGAAGTAGCCTAGAAAACTATGCCCACATTCCCAAAAAATGGATTATGGATGTTTGTCTGTTTAGGGGGTATGGTTAAAAATTGCTATTGATCATAGTCAATCTCTTTCTAAAAGAAGAAAGGGGAATATGATATAGAAATGATGGGGGAAAAAGGATAGACTATTAAATCTACTTTAATCCAAAAAACAATTGTCAATCTTTTTCTTTTTTTCTTAAGAGATTTTCTATTCATTATACATGTCAACCTTAGATTCCCCTGTCCTCCCTCCTCCTACCCCAAGCCTTCCCCCCCAACCCACCCCCCATTCCCATCTCCTCCAAGGCAAGGTCTCCCATGGGGAGTCAGCAGAGCCTGGTGCATTCAGTTGAAAACAACTGTCAATCTTACATATTTTACATCAGTATGGATTTTAGTTTATTGATACAAATTTAAAGTTAATTTTATTATACTGTATGTATGTTTCTACTCTTGTTTAGGATATTATGTTTATGCAGCTCATTTAAAAATGTAATATATAATTAAGAAATATAGATTAATAGTCATCTATATTAGCAAACTTATAGTCATGTTAGGGTTTTTTTTTAAAGATTTATTTATTTATTTATTATGTATACAGTGTTCTGTCTGCATATACACCTGCAGGCCAGAAGAGGGCACCAGATCTCATTATGGATGGTTGTGAGCCACCATGTGGTTGCTGGGAATTGAACTCAGGACCTCTGGAAGAACAGCCAGTGCTCTTAACCTCTGAGCCATCTCTCCAGCCCTAGGTATGTTTTCAAGGTGATACAGAGATATAGTTCGGATAGACAACCTTCAAACACTTCAAAGAACTACAGAATATGGCATTAAAAATGTTTTAAGAACTTAGACTTTTCATGAAAATGAGACATGTCTGCTCCCGGCAGTACCAATTACTTCAAAGAAGATGATGGGCATTGAAAAAAACTCCATATGGAGTTTGTTTTCTTTATGGCAAAAGCTAGCCAAGTGGGCAAAGAAAGTGCCCTTTCCTCGACTGCTGACAGTATGCTGTACAAACTGGACAAGCAGGACACAAAGGAAAGTGACTGCAGGATTTTCCCAAGACAAGGTGGGACGGTCCTTCAAAAATCCTGCTTCACAGATAGGTCTGTCAGATATTCTAAGCTCGTAGGCCAAAGATGGATGCCCCAATGTTGCTGAGGAACTTTGGGTGACTGTCCAGACAGTCTGATGTTCCTGTCATTAGGTAACATTACATCCTTCTGGAGTCTTGATGAAGTTGAAGAAAGATAGTTATAATAAAATATAAATTAGATATAAAACTTTAGACTCACCAAGATACATAATAAGTATTTTCTCTAATTTTGCCAAATGCAAATGGATTAGATGTTACTGTAATTCTTAATAACTTTTTGTTGTATATAATCTTAATATGTTAAAGTTAAAAATCTTCCTTTTTAATTAGACAAAAAGGGGGAAATGCTGTGGAATAGTTCTCTTGTACACTGTAGATTTGTCACTTGAATTGGTTTAATAAAACACTGATTGGCCAGTAGCCAGGCAGGAAGTGTAGGCGGGGTGACAAAACTGAGAATGCTTCGAAGAGGAAGGGTGGAGTCAGGAGTCAAGAGCTAGACACAAAGCTGTACTGAGAAAAGGTACCAAGCCATATTGCTAAACATAGATAAGAATTACGGGTTAATTTAAGTGTAAGAGCTAGTTAGTAAGAAGCCTGAGATACCAGCCAAACATTTATAAGTAATATTAAGCCTCTGAGTCAATTATTTGGGAAGCGGCTGCCCAGGTATTTGGGAGTTGCTGATGGGACAGAATCTTCTGTCTATAACACACCTCCTCCAACAAGGCCACACCTCCTAATCCTTCTCAACCAGTTTAACTAACTAGGACTAAGTATTACGAGCCTATGGGAACCACTCTGTTTCAAACCACCATTACCAATAAGTTTGAGCATTGTTGGTCTGAACACAGCAATAAATTGAACAAGACTCAACATTAACACTTGGAAATATCCTTTGAAACCTTATTTATTAGGTATACAAAATACTAAACAGTGTTAGAAAGAAGTGCCTAGGTGGGCTACCTACCTTGAATGACTGCTTTTCCATTATGGTATCACTACGACAGTTAGTAGTGTTGAACTGCAGCTTGGATGGATCACTTTCTTTGAACCAAGATGGAACCAGGCCCCATCGCATGGGAAAAATTATCCGCTCTGATGAGTCTGCATCCTACCACAGAAAAAAGGTTCAGATTTAGCACTTGGGTTGGTGGCGTATACTTGTAATCTCAACATTCAAAAGGATGAGGCAGGAGGACTGCTGCTAATTTAAGGACAGCATGGGCTACATAGCAAGTTCTAGGCAAGTCTGGACCACATACAGAAATCCTGGCTCAAGTGCTAGAGAGATGGTGCAGTGGTTCGGAGAACTTTCTGCTCTCTGGAGGACCTGAGTTAAGTTCTTAGCACCCATGTCTGGCAGCTCCACTTGCATGTAACACCAGCTGCGGGGTATCTGAGGCCCTCTTTCCACTGGCATACACTCAAACAGATATAAACACACATATAAATTTTTAAAAAAGGTTGAGCAAGATACAAAAATACAATTTTTTATATTATATATTGTATTTATATAAAAATACAAATACAGGCTTAGAGACAGCAGGAAGACCATAATCACTATATACATTATTGTGGGAAATACATAAGAGGGAAAAAGTCAGCTGGGCATGGTAGTACAGGCTTTTAATCCTGGCACCTGAGAGACAGAGGCAGGCAGTTCTCTGTGAGTTCAAAGCCTGGTCTATATAATGATACCCTGTCTCAGAAGAAAAAAATAAAAGGAAAAGGTAGACCAAAGAGTGTTGGGCAGAAAACACCTGTAATCCCAATACCTGGGAAGCTGATGCAGATGCATTGTGAATTTTAGGCTAACCTAGGCTACATTGCAAACTCTGTCTGAAGAGGTCATAGGCCCAAGGAGGGATACCATTAGTCTTCTTTTTGATAAATGGACATGGTGTCAAGCTAAATATTTACTTAAAAAAATTATTTATTTACTTAGATCAGTGCTGTTCTCAGCCTTGGTCAGAGAAGCTTCCAAATACAGAGGATGATGGTTAACGCACGGGGGGGGGGGGGGGGGGGGGGGGGGGGGTCAGAGTACTGAGAATAATAACTTCTAAGTGTTCAGTTCTAAATGGGACACCTATATGATCCCCTGTAAGACACAGAGAACATCATGGAAGAAAGAAGAAAAAAAATGTAAAAATTGGAGAGGGGAAAAAAGTAGGAGAAGGATGAAGAAAAGAGTAGCAGACAGGGTTGAGAAGGTAATGGGGGACATTATATTCATGTATGAAATTGTCAAAATTTCAAACAAAAGAATGTAAAAGTGGCCGGGCGGTGGTGGCGCACGACTTTAACCCCAGCACTCGGGAGGCAGAGCCAGGCGGATCTCTGTGAGTTCGAGGCCAGCCTGGGCTACCAAGTGATTTCCAGGAAAGGCGCAAAGCTACACAGAGAAACCCTGTCTCGAAGAAAAAAAATAAATAAATAAAAATTAAAAAAAAAATGTAAAAGTGGAAGGACTAAGCTGGGTGTAGTGGTATTTGCCTTTAATCCTAGCACTCAGAAGTTGGATGTGGTGGCACTCACCTTTAATTCCAGCACTAGGGAGGCAGGCAGATCTCTGAGTTAGAGGCCAACCTGTTCTACAAGGAGAGTTCCAGGTCAGCCAGGGATACACAAAGAAATCCTGTCCTGAAAAAATGAACAAAAAAAAGTGGAATAACTAGAAGGAGTGCTGTGACACTCTCTTCTGGAAATAACATGGCTGCTGTACCCATGAACAAGAGCAGCATTGGATACTCACACAAGATCTGTTCAAGAATGGGCCCACCAACATTCAACATTCCACCATGGAGAGGGCCACGAAGCCCTAGCCCTCCCTGGGAAGCTGCAGGGAGGTAAGGTTGTTGGGGGAAGATTCATAATCCTCAGTGGTGTAGTCACTGGTAAGCTGCCCTTGCTCAAGTTAGTAACCCCCTACTGTTCATGCATGCAACCCTAACTAATGCACCCCCCACCCCAGACATGAGAGTATGGGGGGACTTTTTGTGAAGAAGGAGTTCACTGGAAGGAGGAGATGGGTAAGAGGCTAGTACACGGACAGTATCCTCTGAAAGAACAATAAAAACTCTTAACTGCCCAGCCATCTGCCATCTCTTTCTTCTTTTCCTTTTCTTTTTTTGAGACAGGGTCTCATGTATCCCAGACTGGCCTCACATTCCCTATGTACCCAAGGTTAACCTTGAACTTCGTTCTGATCATCTGCCTAAGTGTTAGAATTACAGGCATGTGTTTCAAGGCCCAGCAATTGCCTGTACTTTAACATGAAGCCACACAGACATAAAAACACTGGGTTGTGGGCTGGTAAGATAAGATGGCTTAGTGGGTAAAGCTGCTTGTCACTTAAGTCTGACAACTTGACTCTAATCCCTGGAACCCAAATGGTGCAGGAGCCTCCAGCAGTTCTCAACACATATCCACCCTCTCTGTGTCACATAAATATAAAAATCAAATTGAATCATAATATAAGATCCCACAGGTTAAGGCCAGATATGTGATTCACATATATATATATAAAAAAATACAGTGGAGAGTGGTATGTGAGAGAGAACAGAGAAAGGAGGGGGTGGAGGATCTTAATCTGGGTCTCATCAAAGGTACTGGATATAGACAAGAGAATGGAAGAGTAGCTACAACCTAAGATGAGTAAGGAGTTTACACCAGGAATGCCCAGAGCATTAATTTTTCACAGAAGTTAATACAGCAGGCCACAGATTATTATTTTTAGGAGGTCAGATTCTAAGGCTGATCTCTGATTGGCATCTTGGGATGATTCTGAGTGTTTTCCCTTTTCCTAGCTGATAAGGGGACTTTAATCAAACAATGAAGTCAATGTTCAACATGCAAAACCCTTCAGACACCTCAGGTAATGCTAAGGGACATTTAGTTTCTCTGGCTTGAGACTGCTACAGGTATCTACTGGGTAGAGGCCAGGGGACTGCTAAAACATTTTACAATGTACTGGATGGCTCTGTGTAACAAGGAATTATCCCACCATTAAAATGTCAGCAGTGGGGGCTGGAGAAATGGCTCAGAGGTTAAGAGCACTGCTTATTCTTCCAGGGGTCCTGAGTTCAATTCCCAGCAACCATATGGTGGCTCACAACCATCCAAAATGAGATCTGGTGCCCTCTTCTGGCCTGCAGGCAAACATGCAGCCAGAACACTATACACAATAAATAAATAAATAATTTGGGCTGGAGAGATGGCTCAGAGGTTAAGAGCACTGACTGCTCTTCTAGAGGTCCTGAGTTCAATTCCCAGCAACCACATGGTGGCTCACAACCATCTGTAGTGAGAGCTGGTGCCCTCTTCTGTACTGCAGGGATACATGCAGGCAGAACATTGTATACACAATAAATAAATCTTTAAAAAAAAAAAAAATGTCAGCAGTGGGTCTGGGAGACTGTTCAGTGGGTAAAAGCACTGGCTGCTACTCTAGAGGACCAAAGTTTTATTCCCAGCATCCACATGGTGGCTCACAAGTATTTGTTAACTCCAATTCTGGTGCCGTTTTCTGGCCTCCACAGACACTGTATGCACATGGGTGCAGTCATTCATTCAGACAAAACACCTATTCATGTAAAAATAAATAATTTTTTTTAAATGTCAGTGATGTCTTGGTTGAAAAAAATCTTGTGCTGTGGGATGTTTTTCTGTACGCTGTGAATATGTGTTGCTCTTATTGGTTGATAAATAAGGCTGTTTTGTCCTATGGCAAGAAAACTTACAGCCAGGCAGGAAATCTAAGCGGAGACACAGAAAGAAGGGCAGCTGGCTGCCCAAGGAGCAATGAAATGCCAGCAGACTGATAATGCCACGGCCACATGGCAACATATAGATTAACAGAAATGGGTTAAGTTATAAGAGCTAGCTAACAAGAAGCCTGACCCACAGGCCATACATTTTTTAAATAATATAAGCCTCTGTGTGTTTACTTGGGACTAAGCAGCTGAGGGGTGTGGGTGGGAGAGATTTGTCCCAACTGCAGGGCCAGGCAGGACTGAAGAAACTTCTGGCTAGCATCTTGCTCTCACAAATTCTACTGGACACCTTGTGAGTTTTTTCATCATTGCACAAACCAACCCAAACACTAGGGCAATGGATACAAAGTGGCCAAGAAGCTAAAATACTTAAAGTACTGCTCAGTATTAGTCATCTTTTCCTCTACAAGTTTTGAATTTGGAATAGAACAGCTGGTGGCACTGTGGTAGATGAAAAAAAAAAAAAAAAAAGAGGAAGTATTTTGCAAATCAGTGGTTTCAAATACAAATATTGCTATCTATACATATACACTGGCAGTTAAACTGCTGAAATGCTCCTAATTTTGTTGTAGAATTTATAGGTTTGAGAAAAGTAAAGTATCAAATATTTACCAAATTAAGAAACCCTAGCAATTTAAACAAATCATACTACAGATGTGCAGTCAAACACTACATGGGCAAATTCAAATGACCCAAAGCCAGGGCTATGTTTGCTAGGGGCTCCATTTTCCCATTCCTGCTCCCCAAGATCCACCCATTGGAACAGGGACCACGGTCTGTTCAGCAGTTAAGGGGATTTGCTGCTTTTGGAGAGGACCTGGGTTTAATTCTAAGCGCTCACACGGTGGCCTTCTGTAACTCCAGTTCCAGGGTATCTGAAGCCATGACTTCTGAGGGCACCAGGCACATACCTGCTGCACATACATACATGCATACAGACAAAACATTTCTATACATTAAAAAAAAATGTTTAAAATATTAAAAAAAAATTCTTCATGTGCTAGGACTGAACCAAAGGCTCTGAGAATATGAAATATGCTTTATATCACCGAGCAGCATTACCTGCCTCAATCACATTTTTATTTATGTTATGTGTCCACTCTCCGCCACAGAGTGGGAGTGGAGCTCTGAGGACAACTTGCAGGAACAGGTTCTCTCCTTCCACCATGTAGGCTTTGGGGATCAAATTCAGGCTGTCAGGATTGGCAGCACGCTCACCCACCGAGTCCTTTTACAGGCTCCCCAATTTTTTTTTTTGAGACATAGAGTTTCACTATGCAGCCTTGACTAGCCTGGAACTCACTGTGTAGACCAGGCTGGCCTCCAACTCACAGAGATCTGCCTGCCTGTCTGCTTAGTGCTGGGATTAAAGGTGTGAACCACCACACACACCACACTTGGGTGGGGTTTTTTGTTGTTGTTGCTTGTTTTTTAAAGACACTCAGATGACATTGATAAATCAATGATATTTGAAGGCTACCTTAAAAAAAAAAAAAAAAAAAAAAAGGTTCAAGCCGGGTAGAGTGACACACACCTGTAATACAGAATTCTGGAGACAGAGGCAAGAGGTTTGTTGTTAAGTTTGAAGCCAGCCTGGCTTATATAGTGAGTTCCAGGACAGCCAGAGCTACATATATAGTATGATTCTGTCTCAAAACAATTTTTAAATGTATTCAACTATGAGGTTTATAAAAACTGGGCATGCATTAAAACAGTTTAATTGAGCCTGGAGAATACTGACTTACTCCTTACCAAGGCCCAGAATGATTTTCAATTAGGGCCTAAATCTGCCTTTAAAGGCTGCTTTCAAGGTCATTCCGGAGGCTGGGCAGACATCACAGGAATCAGGAGTCACAGGACCATCACCATGCTGGGCCAGAAGCTAGTACGGTGTTGACACAGTCCTTACCTTCTCAAAGTGCAGCCGGGAGAGAAGCACTGGGCTGCTCGACTGAGGGCTCTTGTTGTAGGAGGGGCAGTACTTCTCGGGGTCCCTCCACTGCGGGAGCTGCCGCCTGCCCTGGCGATCGTGATAGGCACAGGCCCTCGTGAGAACATCTCTAGGCAAGTGACAGGATGTTCGCCCGCACATTCTTCAGCGCTGCCTCTCAGACCTATAAAGTCACAAAACGTAAGGCTTGACTCCCCAGGCCCCAGCGTCCTCCCTGCCATCGAGGCCACCTCTTTCACGGATGGCCCATTAGGTCGGGGTCAAACTGTCGCGGCCACTACAGGGCACGGCTTCAGTGTTCAGCGGGAAAGCCGTTCCCCCCGGGGTTTATTTCGATGGGTTCACGATGCCGCAAGAAAGGCTAGAGCTCTCTGCATTCACCCCGGCCACACTCGCCAGCCCGGGAGACCGCAATGTCGCCCTGCGCGCACCCGCTCTGCTCCGGGGGAGGGGCCTGCTGCACGCCGGTCCGGGCCACGAACCTGGGCGGGCCAGCGCCAGCCCGCCGGCCGCGTCCCCTCGGCGAGGCCCTCTCCCCCGCCGGCCGCGTCCCCTCGGCGAGGCCCTCCCCTCCGCCCGCCCGCGCGCCCTCGGCGAGGCCCTCTCCCCCGCCGGCCGCGTCCCCTCGGCGAGGCCCTCCCCTCCGCCGGCCGCGTCCCCTCGGCGAGGCCCTCCCCTCCGCCGGCCGTGTCCCCTCGGCGAGGCCCTCCCCTCCGCCGGCCGCGTCCCCTCGGCGAGGCCCTCCCCTCCGCCCGCCCGCGCCCCCTCGGCGAGGCCCTCCCCTCCGCCCGCCCGCGCCCCCTCGGCGAGGCCCTCCCCTCCGCCGGCCGCGTCCCCTCGGCGAGGCCTTCTCCTCATTCCCGCGTTTCCTGAGCTGGACCCCGCCCTCCACCCGCCCGCCCGCGCCCCCTCGGCGAGGCCCTCCCTCTCCGCCCTCCGCCCGCCTGCGTCCCCTTGAGGCTCCCGACCCCGCGCTGCCATCTCCTCACCGTCAGCGGGCCGAGTCCACTCTGCAGCACGTCTCGCGTCCTCCTGAGGGGCACCCACCCCGCCCCCGGGGTAGCCCGGCCCCGCCCCCGCCGTGACGTCGGCGCCGTCGGGGTTTCCTCCCCACGGGTGGGGGTGCGGCCGTGCTGAGCTGAGCCAGGGCACGCGCTAGACACCGAGTTCCTTTGATGGGCTCTCTTAAAGCAGAACAAAACACACACACCTGAGACCAGCACTCAAGGAGACCCCGTGTTTCCTCCTTCCCAGACCAGAACCTGAAACCAGGAAACCCGTTCTGCCTTCCAAGTCATTCATGTCACCCTCACACGAGGACGGATGGCCACCAGAATGAGACTTTCTAGCTCTCCACATACAACCCTTTGATGGTCAGGAAGTCCCACTGTTTCCTTTTTAACATTTGTGTGTGTGCCTTTAAATAAAACAAGAACACAGTTGTCTTCACAAAAGGAGGCGGAGACACAATTTCCTTCAGTGAGGTTTATTAGAATGGAATGGCCTCCAGGTTGTGATCAGGCCAGGGGGTGGGAGGGGAAGGTATTAGGCAGAAAGAATACAATTATGGAGGTCTAAGCAAGAGCGGGCATTAAAGGGAAGGACAGGCTTTTCTTTAAAGCCTGGAGAGGCCCTCCACTAAGGGCTGGAAGGAAGTGGGGCGAGGGGGGCAGGCTAGAGCAGCGGCTCCAAGGCGTCCCTGGGAGAGGGATGGAGGAGGTTGGGGACAAGGAATGTCTTCAGGGAGCAGCCTTCAGAGCACCTCCATGAGCAGATTCCCCCAAACAAATGAGAAAATCTGGCTCTTTGTAACCCTTTAAGGGTGACAGGAACTTTCACATCACGTGATTCAGTTCATCACAACCAATCACACGGAGGAGCCACGACCATAAATCATTAGTCCACAGCACAGACATCGTCTTAACTATGCTCAGGTGTGGCCTGATCTCTTCATGTTATGGGATTCGGCCTAAAGGTGCAGGCCTATGTTCTAACATGCGCATGTCTATGTGCATGGGCATACTGCATACAAGGTGCGCATGAGATCGGAGGACAACTTGTGGGAAATGGTTTTCTCCTTCCACCACAGGGTAGTCAAGTCTTGGCAAGTGCCTTTCCCTGCCGAGCCATCTCAGTAGCTCCCAGAGGAGGTCCACTACTTAAAAAAGTTCTACTGCTGTTTCCAATGGTTTAAAACCACCTGATTTGAGTTTAAAGCCCACGACCCTTGGGGCATACCCCAAGATTTTACTCCAGTCAAAAGAGAATACAGAGACTGTTCTTCCCACTCACAGACTGACCCAGAGCAGACACTCCGAACACCCCCCAATCCAGAGCTCATCAGGTAACACCCTGGCGAAGGACCTCAGCCCTGTGGAGACCCATCCATCTATAAATGCCTACAGAGGAGTGGCTCATCAGACCTGCTAGCTGTCGTCACTCGGCTAGCCTTTATCCCCATCCTAAGCTTGGCACTGGCACAGCCCCAAGGGGTGCCCGCATGCTCCGCTTGGTGAAGGAGGCCTCGGGGAGAGTGGAGGCCCTGAGCACAAGCCTGCAGCAGAAGCAGTTCTAAGAAATACACGCTGACTTATTACAGGGATAAGACAGTTTTTCTGGGGATAAATATTCGAGAAAGTCTGAACATTTTATTCATTTGTGATGTCTCCTTGCAGGTAGGGTGAAAAAAAATCTACCCTAGCATTCCTGGGTGATAGGATGGAATTAAAAAAAAAATCTGTATTGATTTGTGATTGTTTCTGAATACAGAGGTTCGGGGAAGGGTTTCCACTGGCTTCACAGGGAAGAAGCTACTTCAACGTAGTGTTGGAAAAGGTAGGAGTAGGGCCTAGGTAGCCTGGACCTTAGCCCACTGATGCCAAGATGATGTCTACCGGCAGCTCCTCGGAGCTTCTGGCTGTCACCTGCATTGTCACTGTGTCCAAAAGCAGAAGTCGAGAGCGCACAAGGATGTCATGACCGCCCCGGAACACACCTGGAAGAAGAGAGGAAGTAGTTTGTGGAGGCTACATTCCTTAATGACACATGTAGCAGCTGATCAAGGCAGCCCCTATGCTGAGGCCCAGTTGGGAGGGCTGGGCAAACCTCACTGCTTCTCAGAACTCTGGCACCCTTAACAATGAAGTATGGCAGTAAGAATGTTAACTATTTCAGGCTCCTGCCAGGCTCAAGTGAGCACAGATACGAAAGGCTTAAACCTCATGCTAGAGGCTCTCACACAGTGGCTGAATCTGAGAGTGCTGATGAGGGGAAGAACCCTAATTAAAAAAAAAAAACCACAAAGCAGGTGTCGGACAGACCCAGGGGACTGAGTTACCTCATCAGGGCCAGAGGGGTGAGCCTGGTGGCGGTGGTCTGTGAGCACGCACTGAAGCAGAACATCTTCCCAACCGTGTTTGTAAACATTCACCTCACCCCACCCCCACAATAAGTAACACCCCCTCAAAAAAACCCCAAGGTTGGGTGTGTCTCAATGGTAGAACATTTGCCTTGCCTAGCAGCCAAGAGGTTCTGGGTCTGATTATCAGCACTGGAGGGGGCAAAAAAAAACAAAAAAACAAAACAAACAAACAAACAAAAAACCAGGTATGTGGTTCATTGAAGCTGAGACAGGAGGATTACTTACAAGAACAAGAAATCTTGGGTGACACAGCAAGACTGCATCAAGAATCTGCCTAGCCTCAGTCCCGGAGTTTTTAATCCCCTCAATTACCAGCTCCATCCCCACAACTGTCTCAGATAAAATAATCTAGGGCCCTTTTTGAGTTAAACAGGGGATATCAAGTATTTACATATGAATTACACAAATAATTTGCATGCAAATACTCTAGGGGAGAGTGGGTACAGGTGTTCGGAATGTGGGAAGACGGTTAGTGTTCATTATATGCCCTATTTAATTTTTGTATGTGTTTGAAAAAATTTCCAAGACAAAATGCTTAAATGGTCATTCTTTCATTTTGCTTTGCTTAGGTGTTTGAGCCCAAAAGTTTCTCAAATGCTGAAATTACAGGGTGAGCTACCAGGCCAGGCCCCATACCCATTCTTCTTAGATGAAACAAAAACAAAAAACAACCAATAAAGTTGGTCATTAGACAAAGGAACATCAACAAGTTACTGGAAAAAGAAATATGAATGGAAGACACTTCATTCAAAATGCAAAAACTTACATTAAACTACACTGGGGGCTGGGGAGATGGCCTTTGTATCCCCGATGTTAGATCATAGACCTGCTGCTTTCAGAGACCAGCAGTCAGGGGGAAATGCTAAGCCATCAGGCCACACCCACTGCAGCCAGGCTCATGGGAAAAAGGACAAGGCCCTGCCAGGACTACTGAGCACAAGGGTGTGTTGGGGGGGATGGATGGATGGGGGCAGACAAAGCCCAGCAGCATCCCCACCTGTAAAGCTACCCAGACCCTCGCACAGGAGATGTTTCTTACCAGCTAGCAGCAGCGTGTGAGTATTCTTGTTTTCTGGTACTTTATCTGACCTCTCACAAGGATGCATTCCCAAGAACTTCACAATATTGCCCACAGCCTCTGTAGGAAGAAACCCCAGCACTATTAAGTCTTTTGTGTGTGTGTGTGTGTGTGTGTGTGTGTGTGTGTGTGTGTGTGTGTGTGTGTGTGTGTTATTTTGTTGGGCGCTAGTTAAATCCTGGGCCTCAAACATACCCACTTTCCTGCTGAGCCACAAGCCCAGTACCAAGTCTCCAGGCCACTACCACTCAGCATATGTGCTCTAGATATGGCCGTGGATTCTTGGTGGGAAGAGGAAGGCACACAACAGCTACAGTACAGCTGAGGGCTCTGAAAGGCAGCCAGGTCAGAGATGGTGTCTCCAGCATTGTACCTTCAAGTGTCTTGATGGTAGACAGGGTGAATGTTTCCTCCTTCTCAAACTCATCCCCGACCTCATCCCAGGCTGCTTCAAAGTTCACTTTCATGACTTTCTGGATGTGATCAGCCACAGTAACTTCTAGATCCTCCAGCTGGAGAAATGGGGATAGAAGTTAGACTCTAGGGAGAGACTTCCTGTTCCATTTCTAGGCCTCTGCTCTGAACTCATCTACTTTCCCTTCCTTCCCGCAGCTCACTTAGCAGGTATCTGCCAGGGCGGGAACATGTGGGCTTCAGGACAGAACAAGCTATGTTGGGACCCATCTCAAGGTACTCGATGAAAGTGGCACTCCTTCAACAGGCAGCAGCCATTTCTTCAGCCGATTCTGTACTGTAGCTGTGTCCTCTAGGAACAACACAGGCTGGGCTCTATTATCACCTCAGCTGTGAACTTGACATTTAAGACTCCCATTCAGCCAGCTTGGGCTATGTCCATACGAAGGCTCCTCTGTCCATTCTTCCAACAGATCTTCACAGAAATCTGTTCTGGCAGGTGTTTACAGCACATACAGCCACTACTGTGAAAGCAGTACCTCAGCTATAGCTCCCCAGAGGAGAGAAGTCTGAAGGCACTTCCTGCCTCATTTTGGTTCAGGAATGGCCCTTCTCTCCTATGGTTGTTACTCTAAAGGGTGAACATCAGCTGTACTCTAGTGACTATGGGACGCTGTGGCTCAGCAGAGCAAAGCAGCCCGATTTATCTAGAAAGCAATTTGACTACAGTGATTAAAGTCTTCATGCTTTCCTTTTGAGCCAATTAGGATTTTTTTTTTTTTTTAAGATTTATTTATTATGTATAGTGTTCTGTCTGCACGTATCCCTGCAGGCCAGAAGAGGGCACCAGATCTCATTACAGATGGTTGTGAGCCACCATGTGGTTGCTGGGAATTGAACTCAGGACCTTTGGAAGAACAAGCAGTGCTCTTAACCTCTGAGCCATCTCTCCAGCCCCAATTAGGAATTTATCCTAAGAAAATAATCAGAAATGCATGTAAAAGCGTGCACACATGTATATATATACCTGTGCAGCACAGTCATATAGTGCTTGCAGAGACCGGAAGAGGCCATTAGATCCCCGGGAACTGCAGTTACAGACAGTTGTTATCTACTATGTGGACACTAGGAATTAAACTTGGGTCCTTTGAAAGAGCACCAGTGCCTTTTTAACCACTGAGCCATGGCTTCAGTCCCTGACACTATCCCCTTACCACATATTCATCCTCATAGCCTTCTTCATCAATCTCTCCAGTGTTGGGGTCACAGTCCTTAACGGTGAACTTCATCACACAGCTGAATGTGCATGCCACTGTGGGGAAGAAGGACTGGATGAAGACAAGCTCCTTCAGAATCACGTGGACATGTCCTGTCCTTCAGGCAGCATTAGGAACAGCTAACATACCATCAACCCCAGCATGCTGGACAAAGGCGGCACCACCTCCTAGGACGGGAGTGTCCAGGCCCAGGTCCAAAGACAAGACTAAAGAACCAGACACAATGCAGCGTGGCTCTGACCATGCCTCAGCTGCAGGCTACTGTCCATCATAGAAAAAGAAGCTGGTCAGATCGCCGGAAAGATGAATTTGAGATGCATGGGTGTTTGTGCGTGTCTTTGAGAGAGAGCGCCATAAAGAAAGAGTACTAAATTGTCTGAAGACCAAACAGGCTTTGATTCTAAACTCAATACAACCCATCTAACTTCAGCCTCAGCTTCCTCACCTATGAGCAGGAATAGGCAGGCCTTTTCCTGGAGTTGCTCTGAGAATGAAACAGGGTAATATTGGAAAGGAACTTGGGCCTGAGCAAGTCTCATGCCTGAACTGAGGAGTTTCTATGCCATCCTCGATGCACGGCTCCCAAGGAGCCTGGGTGGTATCTGCAGAGAGCTTACCAGCTGTAGGGTCTTCCTTGGGCAGAGCCACTAGTGTGTAGCAGGTCCCAGGCTGGTTGTAGGGCAAGCTCCGGGCAGGCACATAGGAGAGTACTTCATATGCCTCAGTGGGCTCCATCTGCACTGTGACATTCTCCAGGGTCTGGTCATTGAGGGTGTTTGTGCAGTCAAACTGGATAAGGAGGAGTAGGGCTCAGATGTTACTATATGGGAAGAGGAGGGATATACCCCCCATCCCCAGCCCTCTGCCTGGTTGACATTCACTGGCTATAGAAGTCCTGGGCAAAGAGAGATGAGACACGCCTGCTGGTGACAGGTACGGTCACCAAGCTGAGCCCCCAACCAACTCAATGGTAAGCCCTACAGGACCCATCAGATCTGGGACTGCTCCTGGATGCAGGCACCGGCTGGGTCTCAGGCCACTGTGCTTACCTGGAACACCAAGTGATCAGAGAAGGTGTGTTTGGTGCAACGGATGACATACTCAGTCTCTGACTCGGTGAGGGCCACTGGTTCAGGTGAAGACTTGAAGAGGGGTCCCAGGCCCTGAAACTCAGGCACCGCTGCTAACTGCTCTGAAATCCACAGGCCACATTCACTTGGTTTCTGGATCTCCACACCAATCGTGAACACCCAGGCCTCATACCCTCCTGAGAGGGAGGACCTGTGCACGTCCAACTGGCTGCTCACTCTTCCTCAGCACATTTCTCAGCTCTGTCTGGTTCATGCTACATAACCCTCCAGGAAGATGCCTCTCTGTCTTATGCAAGACCTCTGAAGCAATTCACCAAGTCTGAGATCCCAATGTCCCAGGCCTAATCCATCTGAAGACCTTTAGCTTTAGTTCATCAACGATTCATATTCTCTCTGTGTGTCTCTCTCGGTCCATCTGTCTGTCTATCTCTCTCTCTGAGACTGGAGGGGACAGCTGTTAGCCACCTGACACGGGTGTAAGGAACTGAACTTGGGTCCTCTGTAAGAACAGCATGTGCACTTAACTGCAGAGCTGGATGGAGATTATGGAGATTAGGAAGACTATGATGATGAAGTCTGTACTGTTAAAGTTACAAACTCAGGTGAAGGGCAAATCCACTCTATGTACTGGACAGTTAAGACATAAGGCCAATAATGAGCTTCTTCTTTTTTGGAGGGTCTAACTCCGTAGCCCAGGCTAGCCTCAACTTTGTGATCCTTCTGCCTCAGCTTGCTGTCTTGAGATCACAAGTGAGTGCTACTATGCTCAATGAAGAGCTACTTCAGAATGTTGCAGAAATACCAGACATTAGGTAGCACAGGCCTGTAATCCCAGTTACTCAGGAGGACAAAGCAGGAGGGGCCAGTTCAAGGCCTGCCTGCTGGACAGAGTGAATTCACGGCTAGCCTGTGTACCTCATTAAGATGTTGTCTCAACATAACAAAGATAACAAGAGCTATAGTTCAGCGTTGGAACACTTATACTCAGCATGCTTGAGGCCCTAGGTTCAATCCCAGCACCAATAAATAACTAAGTAAATAAATAAATAAAACTTTTCCTTCAGAAAACTTTAGCATGGCCTGTGGGTAAGACTCCTCACTATGCACCATGGCCAGGTCCTAGCCCAGGGTCCCCATGACTCTACCAGGCTAATTCGTCACAGGCTGAAAGCAGGTGAAGAGGCACATGCCAGGTGGCTGTAAAAGGTGTCCACCTCTAGCAGCTTCAGACCCTGCTCTCTTCCCTTCTCAAGCTTTCTCCCTGCAGTCACTGGTCAGCTCTGTGCCTCACAAGGCTTGAGGAACTGTCACTGCAGCAATAAGGAACAGATACAGGACAAGATTTGGAGGTGGGCTGAGCTCGAGTTCTTTGACAATAGTCTCTCGGTTTCAAAACCAGTGTTTTAACAGCAGACAAACTTTATAAGGTAACATGGACTGAACATGTAACGAATCAAAAACAAGCACCAGTGTCTCTGAACTCTGGCTACACTCCATCACATATCCTGGAAGCAAGGCCAGGAGCACTCAGACGCAAACATGAAAGAAGCCCCAGTACTCTCAATCACCTGGCATGCACGAGAACCAATAAAGTTCTTGCTCTCTTTAAAAAAATGGGGCTGGGCTGAAATGCAGAATCTCAAACACACCAAGCAGGCACTCTACCATTGAGGCATACATCCTCTGAAGTTCCTAATCTTAAACAGAGGGAGAGACCAGGTCCCATGCGATGAGTAGCTGGCAGGCTCTGAAGTCACATAACTTCTGACCATACTGACCATTACTTACCCTGGAAAATCTCCTGCCGAGTGGCTGCCACTTTCTCTGGCTGTTTGACTGTGGCGGTGGCAGTACTTTCTGCAAGAGCAAGCAGAGCTGGTGACCCACAGCTCTAGTCCCAGGCAGCATGGTGCTGTTGACCCCATGTTATTCCTCAGACATTATAAATGCCAACTCTCCTGAGAGAGATGCATATAAGGAAAAGAGCAAGCTTGTCAGCCTGGCTGTCCCCGTTGCCTGAAGCAAGAGGTGGCAAGGGCTACTCCCTCTTTTCAGCACACCCACCCATCCTGGTCCATTCTGCAGCCAAGGGAGACACATGGGCCTTGGAGATGAGCAGGGCCTTACCTGGTCTCTGCTCTGCCATAGGGGTGGTGGCCAGAGGCACAGACTTGAGGTCAAATGGCTTTTCTGATGGTTCCAGTGTATACTGCTGCAGGGCTCTCTCCAGACCAGGGATAGACACGGTCAGACCTAAAGCCAGTGGAGAGGTCATTTTACCTGGCAGGCATGACAGCTAGGCATGTCGCACCTAGGGAGGACAGAGGCCTGGATCCCCCGTTATGAATGCTAAATGTGCTGATGCTGAGAAAATCACGGAACCTCTGAGCCTTACTCCTCATCCTCCTTTCCAGAGGGTTGGGGGGTAGGTAAATATAAAGTGACTTAAAAAATTACTAAGACAATAGAAGTTTCCATTTTATTTACTGTTTGGTTTTGTCTGAAATGTCATTTTGCTATGGAGCCGAGGCTGACTTCGAACTCCCTATCCTCCAGCCTCAGCCTCCTTGGAGTACTGGGATGAGGCAGAAGCCATCATATCAGGCTTAAATGTTTTTATTAATGAGTGTTTTGCACTCTGGACATGGAGCCAAGAAAATTGTGGTAAATTCCAGGCCAACCTAAGCTATATAATGAGACACTATCTCAAAACAACAAGAGTTTTGGACTGAGATACAACACAATGGTGGAGACTTGCCAAGCATGTGTAAGGCCCTGGGTCCAAGCCAGAGTAACACACACAAAGAGAACTTTAATTTACTTGGCTATTTCCACTGACACGGGTTCAAGCCACACGACCCTGGGGCTTCTGAGGTCATATCAATCCAAGAAGTTGCTATACAAGTCCAAAGAAGCATGTATGTTCTTGGATGTCTTGGCTCAGGGGCAAGACTAACTGCTCTTAGGGCACAGGAAGGGCCAAAAACTCCAAGAGGGGACTGGGTCCTGGGCAGGCAAGAAGACTTACCATTTAGTATATAACCTGCATTGAGGGCCTTCTGCTTCTGCTCCAGGACATTCAGATAGAAGGTAGCTCTGTCTCTCACTTCATTGTCGTCATCCATCACACACCTGTGGCCAGGACACAAAGTACTCCTGACTGAGCACAAGCCAGGGTGTCAAAGGGACCCTGCAGGACTGTATGGGGGTGCTAAGGTGATGCAGAGCTCTTAACGCTTAGCTGCTAAGAGTAGTCTCTTAAATGACAGCATGAAACACAAGGGGCTGATCAGTTCAGTGGCGGACAGCTCCCTAGTAAAGATCTCCCCCAGCAAACAAGACAATCCAAAGAGACAAAACACCCAGAGGTGCCCGTGAGCTCAGAGGAGACATGCTTATACCCTCCTCTGCACTCAGCAGGTACTAGCACCACACACACGGTGCATAAACACACACGCGGGCAAAAACTTCACACAAATGAGATAAAAATAATTAAATCTTTTCTGGGTATGGTGGCACAAACCTTTAATTCCAGCATGTGGGAGGCAGAAGCAGGTGGATCTCAGTGAGTTTGAGGTCAGCCTGGTCTACAGAGTGAGTTCCAAGACAGCCAAGGGCTACACAGAGAAACCTCGCCTCAAAAAAAATAAGGGGGGCGGGAGGACCCAAGGGAACACTGTTAACATACTGTTAAGCACTCTGGCTCCTGCCCCGAGACTCACCTTTTCAGCAACACCAAGATACTAGGTAACATCTCTTCATTCTGGGCTCCGAACTTGGCCAGGGCACTAACTGCACCTAGTTCCAAGACCAAGATAAATGTGATTCACCAACAGCCCCTCAGGCCCACCTGCCAGAGAGCTGAGGGTGCCATTAATGCTCAGGGTGGGAACTCATACCCAAGAGCTAGGGGGTGGCACCAATACACTCATAGGGCAGCTCTTGAGCAATCCTGGTGGATCCTGGTGCTACCCAGCCTCAACTTCCTCCTGCAGTTACTGGGGAAAGTGGGGAGACAGAGCAGTGGCTTCTGCTCTAGGGCTCTATGGGCCAGTCTCAAATGAAGAAGGCCACAAACGCTATCCACACTGTCAGATCACTCACTCAGAACAGCTTCAGCTGCAGCTAGGCCTGAACTACAGCACAGGAGGAAGTAAACCACCACTTAGTGAAGAGCAACTGCTACAAGAAGAAAACCTTCCAAGGGGGCGTAGAAGAAAGAAAATGGAAAATCACATGAAATTAAGAACAAGATGGTAGACTGCCAAATCACTGCCTTATACAAAAAGGTAAATTTTATAGTGTGTTATATCTCGAGTTGGTAAAGGAAAAAAAAAAAAGGTCAGGTATGGCAGTGCATACTTGTGATCCCAGCATGCAGAAGGCTGAAGCAGGAGGATTTCAAGTATGAGCCAGCCTGGCTCTATAACAAGGCCCTACCTCAAAAAACTAAAAAAAAGTAAAACACTCTAAGCACTAATATACAGTGAAACTTGAATAAAATTAAATTGTAGAAAGTCATTTATCCAGATGACATATAGAGTCTTTCTGACAATAAAAAAACAGCTCACGCCGGGCGGTGGTGGCGCACGCCTGTAATCCCAGCACTCGGGAGGCAGAGGCAGGCAGATCTCTGTGAGTTCGAGGCCAGCCTGGTCTCCAAAGCGAGTACCAGGAAAGGCGCAAAGCTACACAGAGAAACCCTGTCTCGAAAAACCAAAAAAAAAAAAAAAAAAAAAAACAGCTCACAAGGCCATGTCCCCTGAGGGCTTAGGTCCCTTTGCCGGCAAATTCGCTGCAAAAGAAGTCGGGAGCCCAGGATCACCCCAGCTCAGACCTACCTGCCCGAACTTCTTCATGCTCTAAGACCACGCGGTTATAGATAAAGCGAATGTACTTGGAGGGGTTGTTGGTTTTGGGCCCCTCCTGGCCCAACAAATGCAGGATCCGGGTTGCCAGCACGGTGAACTCGCAGTCCTCAATGAACTCGCACAGGTGGGACAGTCCCGTCTCCTTGCTCTCTGAGTTCTCCTCAATGATGCTGATGATGCAGTCCACGATGGCACGCTTATACTCAAAGCCACCCTGCAGAGACAAATGTCTAGCTAAGCAAAGAGCTCACATCCTCTAGAGACCAGCTGAGGTCCAGATCCTAGGTTTCTGTCTCTTTGTTGGGTCAAACAAAGGCTTGGCTTGGAAGCTCACTGGGCCTCTAAGTCTAAGAACAGAAAGGTGAATGGGAACACTTTGGATCCCAATTCTCCTGCTGAGAGAATGATACATTCTGTCAGTGAACTGCCATGTGCTTTAGAGCTCATTGAGAAGCTGGCTTGGGAGGAAGCGCTGCTCCCTAAATTTAAAGCTAGTCAGGACTACACAGTAAGAACTAATCTCAAGGGTCAGCAATGTATCCCGCACTACAATCCCTCAAATGCTACTTCAATCTCACTGCTGCAGCCACCCACTGGCTCCCACTAGTGACAGAGTCAGCAAGAGCAAGGCAAGTTCTCAAGTCCGAGTGCTGTGGCCTCTCAGTGGAGCCATTACATTGACTGCTATGTAAAGCAAGGAGCTTCAGGGAGGCAGCCGAAAGCTGAGGAGACAAAGCCTGGGCTTTTTCAGTGAGAAAAGCATGGGTTTCAGGGCCAGAGGCACTAAGTGTTTTCTTAGCTCTTCAGAATTACCTGGAAGGCAAGTCTCTGCACTCAGGTCACTTACTAAGCCTCTGATTCAGTTTCTTTTAGATGCGTCTAGTGTATCCCAGGCTAACCTCAAAATCTCTATGTACCCAAGGACAACCTTGAGCTCCTCATCTCATTTCTACCTCTCAAGAGCTGAGATTGTAGGTATGTATCACCTACCCAGTTTATACAGAGCTGGAATCGAAACCAGGGTTTGTGCATACTAGGCAAACATTCTACCAACAGAGCTACACCTCTAGTTCCCAGAATCCTCTTCCTTCCTTCTTTTTTTTTTAAGTGTGTGTGTGTGTGTGTGTGTGTGTGTGTGTGCGTGCGTGCGCGCGTGCGTGCGTGCGTGCACACCTGAGTGTGGGAATGTGCACACAAATGCAGGTACCCACTGATCTATAGAGACCAGCAGATGGTGTTGGATTCCCTGGAGCTGGAGTTATAGGTAGTTATGAACTGCTAAATGAGTCTAAACTTGGGTTCTCTGCAAGAATAGTATGTATTCTTAACTACTGAACTCTCTTTCTCTCCAGTCCTTCTTTTAAAACACACACACACACAATCATTCTGTGTGTATGTGTCATATATCGTGTGTGAGTGCAGGCCTATACATGCCACATCACAAACATGGAGGTCAGAGGACAACTTTCAGGAGTTGGTTCTCTGCTTCCACCATGGGATCCAGGGATTAAAATCAAGTCATCAGGTTGTGTGCTAAGCACTTCTACCAGCTGAACCATCCCACTGGCCCCAGAGTCCTATTCTTAAAATATTAGTGACAAGGACCATCACGAGGATCGGGAGACCCCACATGCCACATACAGTCTCTAACATATTGAGGTTGCAGCTGAAGGCTCTTAGGGCATTAATGCTTTCTCCTTACACTCTTGAGAAAGCCCAAGCAATCAATGCAAAAGCTGCTCTCCTGTTGGACCTTGGTCTACGCTGGACTGGGGCAAAGGGCTCTGTATGTCTATGGGCCAAATCTGTTCCACTTTTTGTTTGTCTTTTGAAAAATTATTGTATATGTATGGGTATTGTGACTGCAAGTATATCTGTGTATCACATGCATGCTTGGTGCTTGTGGTATTCAGAAGAGGGCATCAGATCTCCTGGAACTGGAGTTACAGATAGTTGTGAGCTGCTATATGGGTGCTAGGAATTGAACCCAGGTCCTCTGGAAAAACAGCCAGTGGTCTTAATTACTCAGCCGTTTCTCTAGTCCCCATGTTTCTGAACCCATGAAAATAGCTGGTTTTGTTGAAAAAACACACACACACACACACACACACACACACACACACACACACACACACAAACAAGTCTAGAAGTGGCACATGCCTTTAATCCCAGCACTTAGGAGGCAGAGGCAGGAGGATCTTTGAGTTTGAGGCCAGCCTGGTTTACAGAGTGAGTTCCAAGGCAGCCAGGGTTACACAGAGAAACCCTGTCTTGAAAAACTAACCAAACAAACAACAAAAACAGAACTAGCCAGGCATAGTGGAACATGCCTTTAATCCCAGCACTCTGAAGGCAGAGACAGGCGAATCTCTGTCAGTTCAAGGCTAGCCTGGTCTACATAGTCAGTTCCAGGACAGTAAGAGGATAGGTAGAAACCTGTCTAGCCTTATCTACACAGTCAGTTCCAGGACAGTAAGAGGATAGGTAGAAACCTGTCTAGCCTTATCTACACAGTCAGTTCCAGGACAGTAAGAGGATAGGTAGAAACCTGTCTAGCCTTATCTACATAGTCAGTTCCAGGACAGTAAGAGGATAGGTAGAAACCTGTCTAGCCTTATCTACACAGTCAGTTCCAGGAAAGTAAGAGGATAGGCAGAAACCTGTCTCAAAACAACACACCCCAGAACCAATGCTGTATTTTAGCACCAGCTTCTCAAGAGCTCCTGGATGGCACTCGGCCTTCTAAGCTTTACCTGCTAATAGGTTACACACATCCTCCTTTCTGCACAAGCACTGCCCTGGGGCGCCTGCTGGACTTGTTCCCATGCTGGTGAGTCACACATTACTCCTGTAATTAGGAGTGGCTGGTGCTGCTGTATCAGCTGTGCACAGGAGCTTAAAGTGTAGCAGGTTCCAGGAAGCCAGCTGTTTAACGGTGTGCTGAGCTTAATACCGAGAAACAGATCCCGACAGCCAGGCACCAAAAGAGCTGGCAGGACCCCAGCCTAGGCCCGACTCCTACCTCTTCCCTTAGCATGGTGAACAGGAAGTTCATGAGCACGGCATGTTTTCGAGGATACTTCTGGCACAGGGCACTGATGGCCTGGACAACCACCACCTGTGGTAAAGAGACACGCATGAGTAGTAGCCCCTGACAATCCTGATGACTTGCTCACTAAATGTCAGAGTCCCTCCTGAGGCAACACCATGGGCCTAGGCCCAACACAAGAGCAAGAAACCAGGAGGAAAGCCACTCCATGCTGGGGCACACAGGCCTGAGGTCACCCAGGGAAACATGGCACTCTCAATAGCACAAGTGAGGATCTCTCTATCCCCAAACCCTGCCTGGCCTGCTTCCCTCCTACCTTGCACATTTTCACCCAACATTCCATTCTGTTCTCTTCTCAAGGCCTCTTTGGTATACTTATTTCTTCCCTCTGCTTTACCCCTTTTCTTTCTTTAATTGGCTCAGGTCTTCACATGGCTCTACATTAGCCCTCTTGCTTGATCCTAAGCCAGTTCATCTTCTGAGATACCAATCTCCTCAAACTCATCCTCCACTGTCTAGAATGGTTATTCTTGTGTGCAAATCTCACTGCACCATCAGCCGATATACCTTCATATAGCTCACAGGCAGAGTAGATTTCTGTCCACTTTTCACAACCCACACTCTGAATTTATCCTGCTGTATCAAAACTTGTTCCCGCCATTCTCTGCTCTGATGAAAACTCCCCAGTGACATACTTCATGACCCCATTTACATAACACTGAAATAATCTAACTACGGAAAATAAGAATAGATTAGTGACTGTCAAGAATCAGGGACGAGGGGCTGGGAATGGAGTGCACGAGCCCTGTCTAGTGAGGGTAAGTCTGATTGTGGCAGCAATTTTGAAAGGCATCACACGTGCACCTCATAACTGATGAACTCTGAGTAAGTGCTCGAGATTGTACAATTGCTGGTTTCTTTGTCGACACTATACTATGACTATGAGGGATGTAGGCACAGGAGTTGAGAGAAACGCCCAGGACGTTTCCTCTTATTTATTTGCAAACTCCGTGAATTATTTGAAAGTAAAAGTTTAAAAGTTACGCTGGGCATAGTGGCGTACAACTTTAATCCCAGCACTCAAGAGGCAGAGGCAGGTGGATCTCTGTGAGTTTGAAGCCAGTCTGGTCTACACAGCAAGGTCCAGGACAGCCAAGGCTACACAGAGAAACCCTATCTCAAAAAAAACCCAAAATTGCTGGGCGGTGGTGGCGCACGCCTTTAATCCCAGCACTTGGGAGGCAGAGCCAGGCGGATCTCTGTGAGTTCGAGGCCAGCCTGGACTACCAAGTGAGTTCCAGGAAAGGCGCAAAGCTACACAGAGAAACTCTGTCTCAAAAAACTGGAAAAAAAAAAAAAAATCAGCCAGGTGGTGGTGGCACAAGCCTTTAATCCCAGCACTCGGGAGGCAGAGGCAGGCAGATCTCTGTGAGTTTGAGGCCAGCCTGGTCTACAAAATGAGTTCCAGGAAAGGCGCAAAACTACACAGAGAAACCCTGTCTCGAAAAACAAAACAAAACAAAAACCATACTACAAGCCAGATATGGGGCCAGGCATCTGGAGTCTCCAGCATTAGGAGACAACAGAAAGATGACTGCTCCATGGTTGATGCTATCCTGGGTTCTACTGAGTTCCAGGTCAGCCTGAGCTACAGAGAAAGACCCTGTCTAGAAAAAAAGGACAGCAAAAGGCAGGTAGGGTGATGGGTGACACACCCCAGCAATCCCAGTAGCAATGAAGGAGCTAACCCAGGAGAATCTTGAGTTCAAGGCCAGCATGGGCTATATAGGGACAGCCTGTCTTGATTTGAAAAACAGAAAGAAAATAAATCCCAAACCACAACCTTTCCAAATGTCTATTTTAACAGTTAAAGCTATCACAAGCTGTAGGTCTGCAGGGAACAGCCCGGCCTGTGCTGACATCATCCCCTTCGCCATCCCCAAAGCATCTGACCCCAGCTGGCCTGTCTCCTTGTCCATGGCCCCCGTTGCCTTCCTCATCCATGTCTCCCCAGCAGCTACTAGTGGATTGTCAGCTCCTCGCTGCATCTCAGGCTGTGGCTTTGTCTACATGTGTGTTCATTTCTTAAAGCTTATCTTTCCCAACAGAGGGCGTCTGTCCCATCCATTGCTGTCCCCTTCTCCTGAAATTCCAGGACAGACAGCAAGAGCTCAATAAAAACTCCAAGAATCCATAAACAAACCCCTTCCTGGTCTAAAAAGTACTGATCTTGAGCCGGGCGGTGGTGGCGCATGCCTTTAATCCCAGCACTCGGGAGGCAGAGTCAGGTGGATCTCTGTGAGTTCGAGGCCAGCCTGGGCTACCAAGTGAGTTCCAGGAAAAGTCACAAAGCTACACAGAGAAACCCTGTCTTGAAAAACCAAAAAAAATAAAAAGTACTGATCTTAAGGTTCAAAGGGACAGAGGACCAAAGACCTGCAGCAGGTCTGTACACCCCAGCCAGTGGCGTAGACAGCAGGTTCAGAACATCTCGTCTAAGGGACTGCAGGCTGTGAGGGCTGTGAGGGCACTTGGTACCTTGAACTCATCTGAGATCTCCGACATGAAGGAAGAGATCTGCTTCATGAGGCGGTCAATGCTGCTCTCACTCCCCGTCTTGAGGAGGGTGGTGATGGCCAATGTGGCGATGCTCCGGTTTGAGTCTGTGACCAGGTTTTCCAGATCCAGATTGCAGGCGGTCACTGCCGATGGGTGCTTCATGGCCACCTGCAGAGGGACTCAATTGTCATTTCACCTACAGGGTAGGCCTGGCCAGAGGTCAGGGGACTTCGGGGACTATGTCTACTCCACTCCCAGCCCATTCAGAGGGAGGAGACCTGCTCTCAGCTAGTCCAGCCCCGCCCCCTCCTCTCCACCTGACTCTTACCTTATTGAGGGTGCGGACAGCCGCATAGCGAAGAGCGGCCTTGGGCGAGCTACAGAAAAGCTGGAGCACTGCAGGGAGACAGACACACATGTCAGGCTGTCCTTGATGCCAGGCAGTGGAATACTTCGGGCCCCAGGGGAGCAAGCATGGAATCAAAGGTGAATAAGCTCTCAGGCCTGTTTGTTGCACGCAAGCCCTTTGCTCAGCAGAACTGCCTTGTCCTGAACCTTGTCAGTGAGGGCCCCGTGTCAATGGTGGATACGTACTAAACACCTGCCATGAGCTAGGCCTTCTGAGTGGGTAACATGACTGAGTCTCCCAACTCCCAGGGAACAGCAGCAGGGCAACTAAAATGACTTTTAGTTACCATCCACCCGGTAGGAGCAGGGTTCAAGTCAAGGGCTGTCCAGGCACTTAGCACCTCTCTCCTTCCATGCTCACAGCACCCAGGGGAACATCGCTCAACACCAAGCTGGGGAGCTGAGTCCTCCCTCAAGGACCAACTTTATTCTCTCTGGGACAGTGCCAAAGAGTTGACCCCTACAGCATAGATCAGGACCATATCATTTCCTAACCCTGGCCGCCCGAAGCTCACAGCTGAAGTCTGTGTTTGAGCATAGTCTTGGATGGGACTGTATTCTCGACTATCCGAGTTCCTGTCTATGTTCAAGCATAGCTTAGCTTTTACTCTCTTGTCACTTGTTTTGGAACTAACATTTTTCTTAAAGTAAGGTAACACATCTTCTAAAGCCTCTGTGTCTTTCGTTACTCTGGAAATATGGAGATATCGCAGGAATTATTAGTCAGTGAGCGAATGCACCTGTTCATTTGTTTGTCTCCAAGGAGGGAGACTGCTATTCCAAACTGGAACCCCATCTTTCCACCAGGTTTATACCACCACTGTGGGGAACTCTAGGAAAAGCCCAATCATTCCAGCCCTCCTGTCACACTCCTTTGCCTTTGGGCTGGTCCTGGTTAGGTGTTCATCCCTCTCTCCGACTCTTGGGATCCAACACAGACCCTTTTTGAACTCTCAACAGCCACTGTTCTGCACCAGCCCCTCGGCTCTTTATGTTCTGGGTGCATATTCTCTACTCCCCCGCTAACAGCAGCATAGGGCGGGTGGACAAGGCACTGACTTGATGGCCAGAGCAGAAACAACACAAAGCTGCTGGATTCTTGGTAACCCACACTGCATCCATGCTAGCGTCTCAGACTGGGCTGGATAGCTTCTACAGATCCCGCCTTTACTACCCACAGGAAAGAGGGCTGGTCATGTTTTAGAAGGGAAGTGAGGCCTGAGAGGACGGTCAGAGGACAGGGGCTTGCCTACCTGATAAGAGCAGTGCCAGTGAGTCCAGCTGTGAGCTCCAGGGCTACCCCAGGAGGACATTGGGCTTTATAGGTCCTGGGCCCCACCCCAATTTCTTCCTCTGGAGCCAGCTACCTATCAGTGCTAGTATGGACCACACACTTGCCTCTTCAGCACTGAGATGGAACTGAAAACAGCCCACCTCAAAAGCAATGCCTGTGACACCCCTAGACCATGGTCTGTCTGAAGACAACCTCTGGCTCAGGGCCTGTGCCCAGCAGGCCCTCTGCGGCAGGGAAGGGGATGCATGGAGACCTGACACGGCGGGGGCCAGCTCTTTGGCACTGCAACCGGGCAGGTTGACGATGGCTGAGGCAGCTTCATACACCACCATCTCATGCTTGTTACGCAGACAGCTCTCGATGAAGTCAAACAGCGGGCTATCACGGCTACAAAAGACAGCAATGACAAGTGGGGACAACCCAGTGATGCAGGGGACCCCATCTAGCTGGCAGACCAGCGTTCTCACCTGCCATCCTCTTCCTCCAGTTGCTTGCTGGCCACTCGGATCATCATGCAGTAGGCAAAGGGGGACTTCAGGCCGTGCCGGGTGAACTTACTGATCATCTTACTCACGGCCAGACGGTCGTTCTTCCGCACATGGTACAGAAGTCCTAGTGCATGGTACTACAGGACAGGGGCAGCACAAGAAACAAGCACATAAGGCCAGCTCTACTGCTGTGCAGCACTGAGGCCACCGTATGTCTCTGGCTTACGCTTCTTATTTTAAGGAAAGTATAGCAATCACTTTCACACAAAAGGGCTACAGTAATTTTCCCAAGTACTCTGCAAAACCCACTCCAGCACAATGTTCAACACACCACACACATAATGTTCTCATTTGCACCAGAGTTTTAGCAAGGCCCCTGCAGGCACCCTGACTATGTGGGACAAGACACCTGAACTGAATGAGCTGCTCCAGAGAGCGGGGGGAGGGGAGGAGGGGGAGTGGGGGGGGGCAAGACCTGAGTGTGGTCCTGTGGGACATAAGACACAAACCCTTCTAACACCCAGAGGACTGGCCTGCTTGTTCCTGCTTATCTGTCCCACTCATGGCCAAGCTGGCTCTGGAGGGCTAGATAACTAGGGATGACACTGGTAGAGATGTAAGGTACCAAGGTCACTTCTGTTCTTTTTGTCCACTCTTAGTCAAGTGGCATTTGAGGGCTAAGGTATGGCAGGTATATGTGCTTTCCATGTGAGTGTCTCTGACCCTTAGAGATGTGCTGATGGGTCAGTGCTGACCCCAAAGGCAAGATCCACATGAGTGAAGAGAGTGACAATCGCTGAAGGGAAGGGACAAAGCAGCCTTTCCCATCCCTCATTATGTGTGCTTCTCATTTAGGTCTCACTCTTCCAACTTTCCAAAGAAACTGAGATTCGGAGGGAGGCATACCAGCTTAGGTTACTGAGGAAAGTTTCTCTGATGGAAACAGCATGTCACCAATGGTCTGGATGGCCATTGGTCTACCCAGCCAGGTAGGCGGTAATGGCCTATGTTCCAAAACATTCTCATCTACCTTTCAATGCACTTGGCTATTTCAGCAGCTCCAGTAAGAAACTCTTTCCAAACACCCATGTGCTGCCCCAGCCGTTTCTCCCAAGTCCCCATCTCCCCACATCCAGTGACACAAGGATGAAAGCTTGTCCTGCCAGAGGCCACCAGCACTTGTGGAGCATAGACAGTGACAGTGTGTGATGTACCCACCTACCTGTCAGCATCTTTCTCACCTGTACCATGATGTTATCACTGGACGCCGCCTCCTGGGCTTCGTTCACCCAGCGCTTGACCACATCAAAGCTGCATTTCAGCAGATGCTGTGGGCAGTGGAACTTGTTAAGGGGTCAAAAGGAAGGGTGCCCTTCTTGTCACACCCCTGTCCCCTCTCAGAAGCAGTCAGAGCCTCCTCACTGTCCTGATCCCAAAACCATGGACAGACAGTACAGCTGCCTCCTTCATTCTCCCCTCCTGGCAGATTTCCTGCCTGATCCCAGTCCAAACAATCTGCCATGGGGGGGGGGTGGGTGTCAAAGTCACTCACCCCAGCTTTTCCCAATGGACCCAGAGTTTCTGGTTCTCTTCTGACAAGACTCTCAGACATTTTACTCTACCTTCAACCCACCCCTGCAGGCCCAGTCACAGCTACGTACCAGGGAAGACACGAGGGCAGAGCTGGAGACACTGGGTACCTTGTCCACAATCGCTTGTTTCATGTAGCGCTCCACAGCCTGCAGCATGGTGCTCTGTGGTGGGAGAAGGGGAGCTCAGACGTGGAAGCAGTGGGGTGCAGAGCAAAGCCAACACCTTTAGAAGCTCCTATGATCCACTCCCACCCCGCCTCTCCACCCAATTCAGAGAGCTGCAGACACCCAGGGGTATGCTTGGGACGAGGCCTCCCTTGAGAGCGTGGGAAGCAGGCCGAGGGCGGAGGAACTCACGTCAGTGATCTGGCAGAGGGCTCGCACAGCAGGACCACGGTAATTATCTTCTTTCCCAGTCATGTCTTTTGTCAGGCTGCCAGGGAACGGAGGCACTGTGACCCCAGGCCATCCTCTCCTCTAGTCTATACCATGCTTGCCTGCTTACCACACCAGCCTCCTAACTACCGTTCCCTGTTCTCACCCCTCCAAGCTAAGCTCTAACCCAAACAGCAGCTCCAGGCAGTCACAGAACTCACAACAGAGCTGGGCATGGTGGCACACGCTTGAAATCCCAGCACTCCCAAGTACAGGCAGTAGGTCACCATGACCTCAAGGCTTCCTAAAGCATCCAACTGAGCAGCTTCTCAGTGACCTGTTCTCTCCTCTCAGGCCTTTCCACATGTGGTTGTTCAGCCTGGACTTACTCCTTCAGAATCCAGACCATTCTGGAGGCCTTTTCTGGTCCAAAGTCAAGCTGGTGTCCTTCTGTTCTGCTTTCAGTCTGGCTGCCTGGCTATTTGCTTTAAATCCTGATGCTGCAGAGGCTATGTTCTGTATAGGTTTCCTCTAAGATTGAAACATTCTATCCTTCAGAGAAGCTTCTTAAGCAGGAGGGTAAACAACTCAAAATAACTTCAGGAAGTCCCTAAAACTGACCAGATTCACTAGGCCCTACCCTGCCATAGTAAGCAATAAAGTGGAGCTTTCCTCTCAGACTAAGAGCTGAGTGGTACACAAGACTCTGAGAGCAGGGAAGCTGCCTGGAAGAAGCAGAAACTCGCCAAACTGCCCGGAAGAGGTTTAGACCAACTGAGGCACCGGGATGAGACACTCTCCAACCAACTGAACTGCCTACAGGCTGTGCAGTGTGCTGTAGGTTTCCAGCTTTGTGAGCTGTTGCCCATGTTGGGGTGGGCTTTGGTGATGCATCTGTCTGAGTCATTTCTGTTCCTGTAAGAGACCCTCACCCACATTACTGTAAGCAACTCCAATAAAATTCACTGGTTCACCAAACTGGACTTTGGTGGTATCTGTACTTTGGTTTGTTGTGGGATCCCTATCTGAGGTGAGTAGACGTGTGTGTTGTGTCTCCCCAGGAACAGCTCTGTCACACATCATGGCTTTCCTGTTTGCTACAATACTCCCAGAACCACACGTGGACTGATAAACATTCAGTGCCATCTTTCTAAAAAAATTTTAGTATTTTTATTAGTTTTAGTAATGTGTAGGTACCTATGTTTGCAAGTGACTGTGTAAATGAGTGCAGGTACCCTCCACCACATCAGATTCCTCTGAAGCTGGAGTTACAGATGGTTTTAAGCCTCCTGATGTGGGTGCTAGGAACCAAACTCGGGTCCTCTGGAAAGGCAAGCAAATGCTCTTAACCACTGAGCCATCCTTCCAGCTCCAGTAAATACCGTCATAATGCACCTGAATATGACTGTATGGACCGCTCTTTGCATTGCAGAGTCAAGAAGAAATAAGAAAACTGGGCCTCGGGTTTTGTTGTTGTATTTTGTTCTTTGTTTTGTTTTCTTTGAGATATCTTGCTATGTAGCCCAGGTGATTCAAACTAGCAGCAATCCTCCTGTTTCTGCCAAGTGCTGAAAGTACAAGTGTGCACGATCATGTCCAGCTTTAACTCTCAGTTCTCAAGGACATTTGTACTAGTGACATCTGTCCCTAAATTACTCAGCCTAATGCAGACACCAGTACTTGACAAACAGACTTCTTCATAAAGTCCTTGCACTCTGTTTTTCTTTTCCTTAGCACTCCCTGAAGACTTTCTGAAAGTTCTATGCTGGCTGTGTTGTCTAAGGAGGAAGAAGGGAAGCAGGGACAGAGAAGTGAGAAGGAAACACAATAGTCTAGAAGCTGGCGTGGGGTGGGTGGGCCTAGGAGGAAAGGGCACTGGCCATATGCCCGAAGTCCCTTTGCTGTTCATGTTGCCTCTGTCAATGTATCCCATCAAGGAGCCATCCCCTGCCCAAGACTTGCCTGCTGGTAACAATGATGACATCCTCTGCAATGCAAGACATCTCCTTGATGGTCAGGTAGCACATGCGGCGGAGTGTGGGCTGAAAAGACACAAAGAAAGCCCTATCAATGCTGTTCAGTGAGAGAGGGTCAGAGCCAGGAGATGCCTGCCATGGAAGGCAGTCCATGCTGATGGGTAGTCCTCCCCCCAGACTGTCACAGGTCTCTCGTCTCTAGAGAAGCAGAGGTTGATGTACTTACATCATTGGACTGAAAGAGCTTGGTCATGGCAAAGAAAGCCTCGGTTGCTTCTGTGGTCCCCAGGTGCTCCCCCTGTGGTAATCATAAAAGAAGCCTCAGCTTTGGACAGGAGGTCAGCCAGGACAGACCTTCCGAGCCTGCAGAGGGACTCCAGGCAACAAATGAGAGCTGGAAACTCAGGGGACCCAGGGCTGGATCCTTCGTTCCAACCAGAGTTGTCAAAAGGGTACATCCCCATTTACACCCCACCCCACCCCACCCCCGTATTCCCTGCCACCCTCATCTTATTACCTGGTTTATGAGGTAAAGGATCTTGGTGAGGATGTGGGCACATTTCCGAGGGTTGATAGGAGTTTCATTAAAGACCCGAGCCTGTGAAGAAGCAACTGTTATCTCAAATCTAGTACACTTCCCTTCCATGGCCAACCCTGA
The DNA here is from genome assembly GCF_007827085.1 of Peromyscus californicus insignis. Lineage (NCBI taxonomy): Eukaryota > Metazoa > Chordata > Mammalia > Rodentia > Cricetidae > Peromyscus > Peromyscus californicus. The sequence goes on along the minus strand of NW_026294584.1, from coordinate 103,201,047 downwards.
GGTTCATGAAGGGCCTGGAGAACCACAGGGTGTGTATTAACAACTCATTAGTACAGATAAATGTATTCTCAAATGGAAGGCTGTTTTTCTTCCTTTCTTTCTTAATTTATTTTATGTTCACTGGTGTTTTGCCTGCATGGATATCTGTGTGAGGGTGTCAGAAGCCCTGGAACTGGAGTTACAAACAGGCGTGAGCTGCCATGTGGGTGCTGGGAACAGAAACCAGGTCCTCTGGAAGAACAGCCAGTGTTCTTAACCACTGAGCCATCTCTCCAGCCCCAAGTTTATTTGTCTTAACTCATCTACTAACCATACCTGCAGTCTGTTTGCACTGCCCTAGTGACTACCGATACTTAGCAAATATAATGAACACCAGCACTCTATATATGTTAGTATTCTGACAGCACTGCCAGTATTCCTGACCGGACAGACAGGTGTGGTAGAACTTGCCTCTTGGAGTACTGCACTCTTCTCCAGGTGCTGGAGGGGGTTGGAGCCTCCACCTACAGTGAACAGAGAACACTGATTACAGGTTGTAATCCTGAACTGATTTTTTTCCTTCTTTTTCTTTTTTGAGACAGAGCCTCATGCTGGCCTTGAACTTGGAAAGTAGCAGAGAACCATCTTGAGCTTCTGATCTTCCTGCCTCCACCTCCTGGTTTATGTGGTGCTGTGGATCAAACACAGGGCTTCATGCATGCTAGGCAAGCACTCTACCAACTGAGTTACATTTCCAAACCGTGACCCTAAATATCAAGACACTGCCCAACACAGGGAAGGGGAAGAAGTCTCTGTCATCTACCAGTGGCAGTCAAGGCTCTACTCTCTGTCTAAAAATCCTGTTAAGGGAACTCCCCTCTTCCCCAGACCATTTGCTAACAGTCACCCAGCACCATTTCTGTGCCTCTCACGGTGCCACATTTTGCATTCATTCATGTAACCAGAACCTGAGTCTATGTGCCAGTGACAACCAACACTAACCAACCCGTGACTTGAGTTTCCCCAACAGCAGATGTTACATTTCTCATTAATTATGTGTGTTATTATCTGTTTGCGGTCTGGTCCCTCCACTATGTGATCATTCTAATATTCCTAATGCAGGCATTGAGTGTCCCAATGGTTTTAGCTGCAGCAATATCAGGATCCCTGAGGTGCCTGATGTTCAGTATATGTAGTTTATTGAATGAATGAAACAATGAGGGTTCTTAGCTGCAGGACTGGTTACGCCCAGATTGGCTGGTACCAACTCAGCTCTGGCAAATACCAAGAGGACGGATGTTAATACAAGGGAGCATAACCTGGGCCCCTCCTCTGATAAGATGGGGAAACTGAGGCCCAGAGAGGAGGGTGACCCGCACAAGGTCACACAGCAATCCTGGCCAGAGCTGGCGGGTGCTAACAGCATGTCCCCTCCGAGGACAGCTAAGGACCTGCGCACAAGCCCCTGCCTCTTTTGGGCCTCGACGCTGGTTCTGACACAAGCCCGGAAGAAGGGAGCCCAGGAAGGTCCTAGGAATCTCCGCGAGGATCTGGCCTCCCCAGGCTTTCAAGGGTCCCTCACCCGACTCCTCGTCCTTCTTGTCGAATTTCTTCAACATGGTGCCAGCGGAAGCTCCACGCAGCAGGGAGATGCTCAGACTAGCGGTGAGAGCAGCCTCTCCCAGCGGCTTCCGTACTCCCGCCCGCCACGTCGCCCTGAGCGCTGCGCTGTGGACGGCGCCTGCGCACTCTGTGCTTTGCGCCTGCGCACAACCGCGCCCACCGTACTTTCTGCTCCCGGACACGGAGACAACCGAGACCTGGGTGAGTATAGGAGGAGGGCGGAAGGGGAGGGCTGAGAACGCTCATAAAACGGGCGTGGCTTGGCACTGGGGGCGGGGCCCTGGACCTGAAGTTGAAGTTGTCCCGCCTCTGCGCCCCTGTGTGTTCCTGGTGTTTGCAGTTTCTTTCCTCCTGGCTAAATTTAAAGGGCGTTCTGACGTGAGAATTGCAGCAGAGCACGTCCTCGGCCCTGTTATTGTTTGTGTATTGTCTTTTTTCGGAAGCCTCACTAACTGCTCATCTTTGTCAGTTCCTCTCTCCTGTTTTTCCTTTCTTTCTGAGCCACCGTCCAACATCTTGTATTTTTAATGTCTTGCTTTATTGATTTTCATGCACTGCCGTGGATAATGTTGTTCCTAGTAGTTGCTCAGTAAGTTCTTGTTGAGTGAATTAATGCACGGAATTGCTCTCAAATTCACATCTGCCCCGTCCTGTGAAGACTTTGCTGCATTTGGTTAGCTGTGGGAGGCTCGGCATTACACCTCGCGGCTGCTTTTGGAGTGTTTAACTGCTTCTTCTTGTGTGCTCAGGGAAACTCGAGTGAAACGAAGGTCCACACTGCTCCACAATGGTAACACAGGTCATAGACGGCGTTGGGGTGGCAGGGTACGGCGACTAGCAGAGACTGAGGCTGGGTGCTGCATCTGGCGCCAAGGTGAAATTATCCAACATTAATAGGCCAGTAACCTGTTTACCATCTTTAATCCAGACCTCACTCCTTATCTAGAGGAAAGCACCTGAAAAAATAAAATTGTTTAGTGCTGCGGTTTGATAAAGGAAATTATGGCACATCCGCATCCTTTAGAAGGTATCATTTTAGCTGGGCTTGGTAGCTGGTTAAAGCCAGGGCTACACAGAGAAGACCTATCAGGAAGGAATAAGGAAGGAAGGGGAGGGGAGGAAGGGAGGGAAGGCAGGGAAGGAAGGAAGGAAGGAAGGAAGGAAGGAAGGAAGGAAGGAAGGAAGCAAGCAAGCAAGCCTGTTGGTGGCGGCGGCGGCAGTGGCAGTACACGCCTTTAATCCCAGGCAAGTGGATCTCTGTGAGATCAAGGCCAGCCTGGTCTACACAGAAAAGCCCTGTCTCAAAAATAGATAAATAAATTTTAAAGAAAAAAATTAAAAATTTAGACAGACTTTCTCTCTGTAGCCCTTGCTGTCCTAGAGCTCACTATGTAGATTAGGCTGGACTTGAATTCAGAGAGATCCTCCTGCCTCTGCCCTCAGAGTGCTGGGATTAAGGGTGTGCACTACCATGCCTGGAATAAAAAAATTTTTTTTAAAGAAGGGGAGCGATGCACATGCATGGATGATAGCATGGGGAGCTGAGTCTCCAAATGCCTAGAGATACTTTGTATTACTTAATATTGTAGAACTGTACAGATGAAACTGTAAAGTTGCCTGCTGATTCCATTGTCATAAAAGTAGTCACAAAAATAAATAAATAAAAGTAGTCACTTGGTTGTCCAGTAGGGCTTTGAGTTGGCACACCCCAACAACTACCCCATCTATGAGCTGCTGGAGCTCATGAAAGGGCAGAGCCTGCAGAACCAAAGCTGTAGGATCTCCATGACTCAGGGCAGCAGCAGGTTATCTGAGAGGAATCTCCGTGAGGGTTCAGTATCATTGGTGTAGACGAAGAGAGAGGACTGGAACCAAACCAATGACTCATGGCCATGAACCTTTGCAAGCAAAGCTTGTTGGACGATAGGGCAGACGAGGTGACACACCAGGACATACAGCAGCTCCCACAGCGAGGCTTTGTTCTATTTTCTTTTGTGTGTGTGTGGGGGGGGGTTGGGGGGGTTAAAGAGTTGGAGGGCAGGTATGGAAGGACTGGGAAATGAGTGGGATTGGGGTGCATGATGCGAATTCACAAAGAATCAATAAAAAATGGGGGAAAAAACTTCAATTAGCAGACTAGACATTTTATAACCCCAGGAATCTTGGACTAATTGATGATACTTCTGCTTTTATTAACATTTTAATGCTATAAAATACTATGTGAATCTCTAGATTCTCTAGATTATGACATTATACAGTCTGTATTAGACATGCTGGGGTTTTTTTTTCCAATGTTTTTCTTCTTAAGATTTAGTTTTTTAAATGTATTTTTGCCCTGAAGTACATGTTAATTTGATGTGAACTCTGCTTTTAAAAATCATCACTTAATTTTCTAATATATTAAAAGTTAAGCTTGTAAAAAAGTTTTCTAAAGAAGGAAATTTGTGAAATATATGTCTTTCTTTTTTAAGATATATTTATTTTATGTATATGCATGTTTTGTCTTCATGTACATCTGCACATCAGAAGAGGGTATTGGATCTCACAGGACTGCTGTGGAATATTCCTTCTGTACATGGTGAATATGTGTCACTCTCATTGATTAATAAAAAGCTGACAAGCTGGTAGCCGGGCAGGAAGTTGGGCATGAAAGCTAAACGGAGAATGATGGGAAGAAGGAGGGCGAGGGTGGAGTCAGAGGGTCACCAGGAGCCTCAGACGGAACAAGACATGCTGGAAGACAGGTAAAGCCATGAATCATGTGACAGAATGTAGATTAATAGAAATTGGTTAATTTAAGTTGTAAGTGCTAGTTAGTAATAAGCCTAAGCTATCAACTAAGCATTTATAAGTAATATAAGCCTCAGTGTGGTAATTTGGAAGCAGCTGTTGGGATGGAAAAACTCTGCCTACACAGAACTACAGTTGTGAGCTGCCATGTGGGTACTGGGACTTGAACCCAGGACCTCTGGAAGAGCAGCCAGTGTTTTTAATTGCTGAGCCATCTCTCTAGCCCATCTGTGTTCTTTCATTACAGAGCTTTTGGTGCCATATCCAAGAATCATTGCTTAAGCCAAGATAAATTTCACCCCTGTTTTGTTCAAGGATTATTATAGTTTTCCCTTACATTTAGTTCTTTGACCCATTTTTATTAGTTTTGATGTGTGATATGAGGTGTGGGGAAGTATTAGAGGGACCAGGGAGAAGTGGGAGGAGGGTATTAAGATTGGGTATGATCAGCGGGCAGTGGTTGCACACGCCTTTAATCCCAGCACTTGGGAGGCAGAGCCAGGTGGATCTCTGTGAGTTCGAGGCCAGCCTGGGTTACCAAGTGAGTTCCAGGAAAAAGGCGCAAAGCTACACAGAGAAACCCTGTCTCGAAAAACAAAAAACAACAACAACAACAAAAAGATTGGATATGATCAAATACATTGCATACATGTATGAAGTTGACAGAGAACAAATTAAAAAATTAGGGGCTATAGAGACGGCTCAGTGGTTAAGAGCAAGCACTTGCTGCTTTTCCCGAGGACCAAGAGGTCAGTTCCCAGCACCAGGAGCATGGGCTCACAACTAACTCTAACTCCAACTCCAAGGGATGTAATGCCCTCTTCTGGCCTCCAGTGCACCCACACACATGTGTGCACATATATGCACACAGATACATAAATAAAAAATAAAATGAAATCTGAAAAAAGTAATGGTTATTGTTATAATATTTTATCAGCACAGTCCCCAACTCAAAAAGAAAGTCTAAAGTGTACTGTATGAATTTCAAGTCTTCCTTTGACCTGTCTTATTTTGCAGAAATCAGAATGTGAGCTAGGAAGCTAGGCCCTGCCAGTCCACCAAAATGCCAGGAGAGAGCTGGAATCCTCTCAGTGTAATGAGAAGGCTCAGGGCCACCCTTGCTTCAGGAGCAGACTTCAGTCTCAGAAAAGGAATTCTTGTTGAGCATGCATGAAATCCTGGGTTTGATCCCCATTATCACATAAGCTGTGCATGGCACACACTTGTAACCCCAGTACTCAGGAGGCAAAGGCAGGACTGGAAGTTCGAGGTCATCATTGGCTGTGTAGTGAGTTTGAGGCCAGCCTGGGATACATGAAACTCTTTCTAAAACATAAAATAAAACAAAACACACATACATACAAACAGAGAGAGAGAGAGTTAGGCATAATGGTACATACCTGTAGTACCAGAAACTTGGAAGGTTGAAGCAGGAAGATTGCCATGAGTTCAAGGCAAGCTTGGCTGCTACAGTAAGGTCCATGCTAGCCAGGACCGCATAGCAGGACTCTAAAATTAAACAAAACAAGCAAATGAAAAAGTACAATTGACAGCCCAAAATTCCTCGTCTGTCTCCTTCCTGCCAGAAATTCACATTTTTCCCAGCTCTTTTTTTTTTTTTTTTTTTTTTTTTTTTTTGGTTTTTCGAGACAGGGTTTCTCTGTGTAGCTTTGCGCCTTTCCTGGAACTCACTTGGTAGCCCAGGCTGGCCTCGAACTCACAGAGATCTGCCTGGCTCTGCCTCCTGAGTGCTGGGATTAAAGGTGTGTGCCACCACCGCCCGGCCCAGCTTTTTTTTAAAGCTGCTATGACAGCCTGTCTTCTGATGCATACACTCAGGGTTGCCCCTTGAATACTCATGCCAAGGATGGGTTGCTGGCGGTATTCAACCCTTCCTGGTATCACTGACAGTTTCTCCAATTTATGCGCCACCAAGGGTCTATATGTTCTCCTCCAGCAGGATGTGTGCGTGTGCGTGTGTGTGTATTATCTGGGAGTCTGATTTGTTTTTCCAAAGTGGAAAATCATTTATCTGTTTGTTGGACAATCATGATGCTTCACTGAGCAAAGGGGATGAAGCCGCCTTACACTGGGAAGGCCAACCATTTCCTCAGTCTCCTGAGTTAATAGTAACCTCATCCTGAAGCACTGACATAGGAACACCCAGAGTCATGTCTGCCCAAAGATCTGGCACTTGAGGCTCAGTGAAGTTGACGTCTGAAGTGAGTGATCACAAGCCGTCTTCCTGCCTTCGGAGTGTTTGCTGTATCTGGTATTCCGAAAATAGCAGTTAAATGACAGATTCCAGCACTAGCCCAAACAACTCCAGGCTTATTTATCCATTTGTTTTTGGAATAAGAAAGTCCTTCAGGGGGCTAGAAAGATGCCTGAGAGGTTAAGAGCACTGGCTGCTCTTACAAAGGACCCAGGTTCGATTCCCAGCACCCACTAGATGGGTGGTTCACAACCATCCATAACTCCAGATCCAAGGGATCTCATGCCCTTCTCTGGCTTCCAAGGGTGTCAAGCATACACACACACACACACACACACACACACTCACACAAAAACACATTTAACAGCCAGGCGGTGGTGGCACATGCCTTAATCCCAGCTCTCAGGAGGCAGGGGCAGGCAGATCTCTGTGAGTTCGAGGCCAGCCTGGTCTACAAAGCAAGTTCCAGGACAAGCTCCAAAGCTACACAAAGAAACCCTGTTTCAAAACAAACAAACAAAAAACACCACATGTAACATAAAATGAATAAATCTATTTAAAAGAAAAAAGAAATTCCTTCAGGTGAGGGATAGCTTGGTGGTGGCGTGCTTGCCTGCCAGGTGCAGGGCCCTGGGTTTGAGCCCCAGCACTACAAGGAGCAAATGAGCAGGAGCTTCTCTAGGGCTGGGGATGGAGCTCAGGAAGAAAGGAAGAAGGAAGCGGGGAGGGAGAAGGGAAAGGGGGAGGAAAGAAAGGAGAAAGGGAGGGAGGAAAGAAAGGGGAAGGAAGGCATGGGAAGGAAAAGGAAGGGGAACAGAAAATTCTCTCATGTTGGGCACTTAAAGGAGGGGAGAAAGCAAAGAAGCCGAATTGATGTCTCTGTAAACAGTGACTTTCCTTTCCTGTGATAAAGCTGTGAGAGTCCTGAACCGGGTGTTCTGGGGCCCTCGGATCTTAGCAGCGAAGTTCACCCCCTCATCCTCTTCTATGTGCTGGTTTGCTGAGCAGGCTCCTGGGAGCTGATTTCCTGTTACTATGGCACTGCAAGATCCTCTGCCCTGCAGGAGGGGTGGTGTAGGAAGGGCTGCCAGTGATTCACCAGAGCTGGTGACAGTGAAGCAGACAGGGCTTGGAACATCTCCACCCACAGCAAACTGAAGAACTGGGACATCGGATAAAACTAAAGGGAGTGTCTGTGGCTATCTCCCAGGCTCCTCCCCACCAAGGTCACCACCATGCGTGAGGGCTATCAACAGTGGGTTGTCCTGAGCCCATAGGTTTTGTAGTTAAAAGACCTCCAGGAATAAGTCTGCCTTTCCCATGATAGTCCCCATCCTCAGAAAAATACATGAGACTATGGGATGTACACAGACATACGTGAGCAAAGCAGGAGTACATTTCATCTTCAAAGACTCAGTTCCATCGGCTTCCTGGGAGGCACTGATGTTTGTGCAGGACTGGGGGCTTGGAAATACTGTGAAAGGTCAGTCTCCAAGGTGATTTCATTTTCTTAGTCAAAAAAATATTAGGGGTGCTGGCAGCTGAAGCAATGGTTTAGCAGTTAAGAGCACTTGCTGCCCTTCCAAAGGACCTGGGTTCAATTCCCAGCACCCACCTGGCAGCTCACAGTAACTGTGATTTCAGGGGATCTGACATCCTCTCTGACTTCCAAGGGTACTGGGCACACAAATAGTGCACATATATGCATGTAGGCAAAACACTTGTACACATTAAAACACACACATACATTTGTACTGTATCAAGCTGATGAAAGACAATGCTGGCCGTACTTTGAGGAGGGGAGGCTAAAATCTTTTTAGATTATGGATTAGCCTATAGAAAAATGTCTGCCATAAATCAAACAGTGAAGGGGAAGATGCATAGGAATCTCACTTACACAACTTAAGTAAAACATAGCTCTCTGAACAGATGAAGATAGGTTTTTTCTGTATCCCAGAATCTAATCAATATTTATATGTATAATTCAGCTATGATTTGGCTTAAAAGGGCTTATTGGGAAATGTTATTATTTATACTATTTTCTACAGAGAAAATATTTTGCTGTTTAAAATAACCCTGGACTTTTAAATTACAACCTGTTTTTATGTTCAAGCTATCTGTGTATTATTTCTCCTGCAGTTGTACATAAAATGTTTTTACATTCAAAAAAAAGGACAAATACTATAGAATGTATTACATGAAATATATAGAATATACAAATTCATAGAGACAGAAAGATTAGACGTTATCTCAAGATGGAGAAGAAAGGAATATAGAGCAATGATTTCCTAAGTACAGAATCTCTGTTTTGTGTGATGGAAAAACCCCACAAATGGACAGTAGTATCGGGACATAATATCATGAATATAATAAATCAATACAATTAATGTAAAACACACACACCACCACCACCACACCATCATGACCACCGCCATCAGGGGCCTTCTACATGTTGTTTATGGTTCTAAAGACAGCCAAACATAAATTGGTTATGGACTGCCTACAAGACAAAAATCTAAGTATGTTTGTCTCTGAGCCAAACAGGGCACCAGAAAGAGGAAAAGAAGGAGAGAGAGGGAACAGGGGAGAGGGAAAATATTGGGGGGGGGGGGGGAGTACTATTTACCCTTCATGCAAGACTTAAGTAATCATCAAAAAAAAGAAAAGTTGAAGCCATGCATTCTGGTACATTCCTGCAATTCCAACACTCAGGAGGTTGAGGCCAGCTTGGCCTCAGTGAGGCCCTGCTCTGCAGAGAAGCGAGGAGATCACTATTCGGTTTATTGGGAGGGGCGGGAGGGGTCCCAGTTGTGAGCAGAGTGGCAGCAGGGAACAGATGCAAAACCTTGGACTGGCTGGAAATGAAGGTGAAAAACTGCAGGGTCTTTCCTGATTCCTTCCAACATCAAAGGAGTGGGGGGATGAGAGGACAGGACAGCAGCCCTGACGGAGAACCCTCCCTGCCGGGGCCTCGGGACTTGATGAAGGCCACAAGGAAAGTAAAGCTGGGATCAGGAGGGAGCCACCAGCAGCAGCCCAGAAACTCAGCACGTTTATTATATACGTGGAAGTGAGGAGGCAGGTTGATTCACCTCTGTGGGGGAGCAGTCTCAGGCTGCAGACATGGGCATGTGCAGGTTGTGGTTGGCACTTTCTACACATACTGGTTTTAGCTAAAGGTCAACCATTCATCAACATCCACACACAGACTACCTTATCTGCTGCTTTTTCTTTCACAAGCAACTTGCTCTCTACAGACTCCTGACTTTGGGGGCCCACGGTGAGCCCAGAGCTGTGACACCTGCTACCATTGCTCTCGGGTCAGCTACTAAGAGTCCAGAGCCTCCACGTTCCTGATGGAGCTGTCACTTCAGTGTGAATAAGTCTTCCTGGTGTTCATCCTTTTCCGTATGCCCACTTCACTCTTAGGTGGGAACTATAAGAACCCTACAGGATCCAAAACAGGAACCAACTGTTTCAGTATTAGTCTTAATTATTTTAAAGAGTTGGTTGGGGTCTTGCTATATTGTCTAAGCTACTCTCCAACTCCTAGGTTCAAAGGAACCTCCTACTTCAGCCTCCCCAGCTGCTGTGATTGCTTATTCATTAAGAAACAGTGTCATTATACTGAACTTATTAGTCTTACTTTAAAAGTTGCTTCAGAATTAGGGAAGCCAGCAAAGCATTCTGGGTAGCTAGCTGTATCAACTTAGGATCTGTTTAGTCGGGGTTACAGTTGGGGTTACAGGTCCAGCCTGCCACAGGATTTTAAACATGACTGGCTGTTTTTCTATCGTTTCATTTCTTAAAATTAATTAAGTTTTTGTAACAGAGCCTCTCTGTAGTCTTGGTTGGCCTGAAACTCGCAGTGATCCCCTTGACTCAGTATCTCTAGTTAGTATCACAATTACTGGTGTGCACCACCACACTCAGTTATTAGAATGTAACACTCCTTATGGTTCCCCCAACACACCATTTATCTCTCCTGACAGAAAGAACCCAAGACAATCGAGGAAAGTTACAAAGCTGGTTCCTCAGAAGGAACCATTTTCCCCTGCTCCTGCCTCTTTCTCGTCTGGCAATGTCCATTCCCCTGTAACTACAGCTGTAGAGGATCTGATGCCTTCTTCTGGCCTCTGTGGACATCTGAACTCAGGTGCATAAACCCACACACCTATGCATCATTAAGAAAAAAAAAAAGAGGTGGGTGATGGTGGCACACCTTTAATCCCAGCACTTGGGAGGCAAAGGCAGGCAGATATCTGTGGGTTTGAGGCCAGCCTGGGCTACAGAGCAAGTTCTAGGACAGCCAAGGCTACACAGAGAAACCCTGTCTCTGAGGGAAAGCAAGGAAGGAAGGAAGGAAGAAAGAAGAAAGAAAAAATAAAAAAGAAGAAATAAAGGAAAAAGGAAGGAAAAAAGGAAGAAATTAGTTGTACATAGGGGCACATGTCTTTAATCCCAGCAGCTGAGAGGCAGAGAAAGGTAGACCTCTGTGAATTCAAGGCCAGCCTGGTCTACACAATGAGCTCCAGGATACCAAAGCTACATAATAAGATCCTCTCTTGGGGAAAAAAAAGTGAAATGAAATAAAATATTTAAAAAGAAAGTAGCTGATTTGGCAGAGTCTGGGGACTTAATGGCTTTGCTGAGGCACATGGTTGATGATAAGGACTGGGAGGAACTCTCAGCTGTCATCAAAGCAGAAACCAGGAATGAAGGAAAAAACAATGTGGAAAAATTGCCAGCTGCAATTGGAGCCAAGAGCAGACTGTTTTTGACCGCCCACATCTATGATCTTGGACAGCCCACTGATGATGATTGTCTAGGAGGAGCCATGGCAACAGAAGGATGGTTCTAGACAAGATCACGGCAGCAGCCCTGGTGCAGACTCCCAGTGCAGGCTGTGGTGTCCTGAGGACTGAGTACCTGTTTCTGTATTACTGCCTTGGAGGGAAGAGAAACAGAATCCAGGACCTAGCTGGGAACTCTTTGGGTAGGCTTGGGTCATCCTCATCCCTCCATGTTTGATGGCTCTCTCTTGATTGGTGCTTATTCTGCCCTTAATTTACATACACACACTCATCTAGCTAGAGTCTGCCTTGAGCCTTTTTCTGAAACTCTGTAGATGTGCTGGCTTCTGGTCAGAGTCCTGTTGAGGTTGCCTACCTGAGGCTGGGGCCTGCTGCTCTTTGGAGGAGGAAAACCCACAACTTATCAGAGACTCACTGGAGATAGATCTTCCCAAGATGCTGCAGCCTGCTGCTTCAGCTGCAGGAACGACATGCCTCAGTCTTTGAGACTTCGGAGACTTGGGAAACCTGCCATCCTACATTCAGCAGAGCTGCAGACTCAACTAAGCAAGTCTTCTAAACCAGGACTGAGTGGCATTGTAGACATCTTATCTCAAGTCCACATACACTCCAGCTACTTTCTTTCTTCTTTGGTAAATAGACACCTAATTCCTCCTCTGGACCAGGGTGTGTGCTGGATGATGTGGATCAGGAACAAACAACAGACAAGATCACTGCCCTCATTAATGCCCACAGTCCAGCTAACTCTGTGGTTGTAAATGTTTCCCTGTATGGGTCAGGCACGGTGGCGCACGCCTTTAATATCAACACTTGAGAGGCAGAGGCAGGTGGATCTTTATGAGTTTGAGGCAGCCTGGTCTACATAGTGAGACCCTATCTAGATTAACCATTCCAATAAAAAGTGGATTTTATGACAGAGATGAGGGGAGAATTTTTCCACAGTTGGATAGGTGGAGAAGGCTTCTCCGGATAGACAACAGGAAGAAGGAGCCTTGAAGGCTGAGGGAGAAGACAGCAGGGGAAGTATTGAGGCAGGCATCAGTAAATACAAAAGGCTTTAATCCAGGTGGAACAGGTGGGGAAGGAAAGAGAGGAGCCACCAAAAAAGATTCCTCTTGGAAGTAGAGGTCACAGATGGAGGTTTGTTTAATTTTTTTATTATCATTTTTTAAATTTGTGGTTTGCTTGCACATGTTTGTGTACTGTGTACATGGCTGGTACCTGAAAAGGCCAGAAGAGAGTGCTGGGCCCCTGGGACTAGAGTTGCAGATGATGGTGAGCAACTCTGTAGGTACTGGGAATTGAACCTGGCCCTCTGGAAGACAGTGTTTTGTTTTCTTTGTTCTTGTGACTGTAATGCTGGCTGGCCCAGAACACACTATGTAGACCAGTTGGCTTTAAACTCACAGAGATCAGCTTGCCTCTGCCTCCCAAGTGCTGGAATGGAAGGTGGGTGAAGCCACACTCAGCCACAGCAGCTAGTGTTCTTAGTAACCGAGCTATCTCGCCAGTCCAGTGCTGGCCTGGGTTTGTTGGCTTGCTTGTTTTTGTTGTTTGGGCATTTCACTATACGTTCCAAGCTGGCCTTGGATTCACAGCAATCCTCCTGCCTCTGTCTCTGAGGGCTGAGATGACAGTCTGTATCACTGTGCCTGGTGTCTATATTCCTAGCTTTGAACACCAACATTAGTTTTGACGTTGGGTAGCCTGGGACAGCTTCAGGTAGGAAGTGGGTGATTAAAAAGATTCCCCATAATATCTAGGATATATCATAATATCTACTCCCCATGACATCCCCATTTCCTACACATTCACCTGAATCTACCCTTGCCCTCCCTCTTCTAGACACATGAAGTCCACATGGCCAGCTGTTTCTGGACTTTAGCAGCAGCCTCTACCCTGCTGGCTCCTGTCCAGGCCACCTCAACTTACTGCAAAGTGACCTTCCCCACATGACTCCAGTCACCCCTGGCAAGCAAAGTCCCGTGTATTCACAATAGCGATGCATTTGAGAAGTGCCTTATTAGGTGACACCATGAGTATGTGTGAACATCATGCAGTGTGTTCATGCAGATCCAAGTGTAAGTCCTTCACTTGACTTGGCCTCTCTCTGTTTTGTGTTTTACTTTTTGTAGTGCTAAGAATGCAATTAAGACATACGATAAGCACAAAACATGTGAGGGTGCTATGTGTGTGGTGGGGCACACTATTTTGTTATAAAGTAATAGTGTTTAAAACAGGGTCTCACTGTGTTGCCCAGGCTGGTTTAGAACTCCTGGTCTCAAGTGATTGTCCTGCTTTAGCTTTCCAAAGAGCAGAGACTACAGGTGTGTACCACTGTTCCTGGCTTGAAGAAATACCCCAAAATAGAACAACATAGAAGCTTTGTCAATGTAATATATAAACTACCTCCTCATACATATTCTAGTTTCTTTCTTTCTCTCTTTCTTTCTTCCTATTTATTTATTTTTGGCTTTTTTGAGACAGGGTTTCTCTGTGCAGCCTTGACCGTCCTGAAACTTACTCGTAGACCAGGCTGTCCTCACACTCAAAGATCTGCCTGCTTCTGCCTTTCTTTCTCTCTTTCCTTTCTTCCTCCTCCTCCTCCTCTTCTTCTTTTGGACATATTCTATTTTCATAACTGTGCAATGGTCTGTCAACATCACAAACATACGAGTAACATGTGCTTAAGATCACTAGGGGTGCAGCATCCACCCCTAAGCAATGCACATTTTGGTTCCGTTATCTTTGGGGCCACTGTAGCATTTGCAGCCTGTGTTCGACAGGAACAGCACAGCGTGTGACTGTGGCTGCGTAACCTAAGTGTTCAACAAATGCTTGTGAGGTGTAGGTTTGTAGGTTCTGTGGACAGAAGGTGCCTTCACAGTCATCCATTCCAGACCCTCTCAACAGGTCTTTTTAGATTTATTTATTTTATTTTACATGTGTCTTAGTTACTTTCCTATTGCTGTGAAGAGACACCATGATCAAGGCAGCTTATAAATGTTTATTGGGGCTTACATCTCAGAGGGTGAGTTCATGACCATCATGGTGGGGTGCTGTGGGATGCCCTGTATGCTGTGAATATATGTTGCTATGATTGATTGATAAATAAAACACTGATTGGCCAGTAGCCAGGCAGGAAGTATAGGCGGGACAAAGAGAGAGGAGAATTCTGGGAAGTGGAAGGCTGAGGCAGAGAGACGCTGCCAGCCACTGCGATGAGGAGCAGGATGTAAAGTACCGGTAAGGCATGAGCCACAAGGCAAGGTATAGATTAATAGAAATGGGTTAATTTAAGATAGAAGAACTAGATAACAAGAAGCCTGTCACGGCCATACAGTTTGTAAGTAATATAAGTGTCTGAGTGATTATTTTATAAGTGGGCTGCAGGACTGCGGGGCTTGGTGGACCTGGAGAGAAACTCTCCGGCTACAGTGGGGAGCGTGCCAGCAGGCAGTCATGGCACTGAAGCAGTGTCTAAAAGCTAATATCTTGAAACAAACTTGAAGTGAAGGGAGGCGGGCATTAACTGGGAATGGCCTGGGCTTTTGAAACCTCACATCCTAACCCCAGTGACACACCTCCTCCTACAAGGCCACACCTCCTAATCCTTCCCAGATAGTTCCACCTACTGAGAACCAAGTGTTCAAACATATGAGCCTAAGGAGGCAGTTCTCATTCAAACAACCACGGCATGATTGAGGGTCTTGCCTACATGTATTTATGGACACCACATGCATGCCGGGTGTGCATGGAGGTCGGGACATTGCACTGAATCCCCTGGAACTGGTGTTACACATAATTGTAAGCCACTGTGCAGGAACGGACCCCAAACCACGGTCCTCGGCAATAACAAGTGCTGTTGACCTCTGAGCCATCTCTCCAGCCCCTCAAGGGATCTTTCTGTTCTAATTTCTCAGGTTCTCTAAAGCTCTCACTTTAACCAAAACATCTGGGATTGTGTCAGAAGCCAAGAACCTGCGTTTAATTCAGGTAAGTTATATTTAAATTTGGAAACTTTAGAAGTTTGTGTGGGAAATTTTTTTGGAAGGGTCTTATGCTGCCCAGGCTCCCCTTGAACTTGCTATGTAGCTAAGGATGACCTTGAACTTCTGATGGAGCATCCTTCCTCCACCTCCTGAGTGTTGGGATTGCAGCAAAAATTTCCTTTTTAAATGGGCTGTTTTGGGGACTGGTTTGGCTCCACAGTTAAGAGCACTGGCTGCTCTTTCAGAGGACCCAGGCTGCTCACGACCATCTGTACCAACCCTTCCTCTGGCCTCCTCAGGTACTGCACATGCCCATACACTTAACAATGAAAGTAAACAAATCTTTTTTAAAAATAATCTTTAAATTGGTTGTTTTGGAGGTGCCTGGGACCATCTTCAGGTCCAAAAATCTTGGAGAATTCAGAGGGGATGGATGTGTTACTTCTGGTTCAAGGTTTTTTAGTTTGTTTGGTGTTTTAGTTTGTTTTCTGATTTGTTGTTGTTGTTGTTGTTGTTTTGTTTTTTGTTTTTTGAGACAGGGTTTCTCTGTGTAGCTTTGGAGCCTGTCCTGGAACTCACTCTGTAGACCAGGCTGGCCTCGAACTCACAGAGATCCGCCTGCCTCTGCCTCCCAAGTACTGGGATTAAAGGTGTGCGCCACCACCGCCCGGCTTCTGATATGTTTTGTTATTGGATTTGTCAACTTGACTAGATCTGGAATCAAAAGGCAAGCCACTGGGCACACCTGTGAGGGATTTTCCTCAAGCGGGAAGGCCCATCAGTAGTGTGGGCAGCGGCAACGTAGAGCCGCAGCGCTGATAAAAGGAGGTCAAAGAGGGAGACTTCACCTTTGTCCCCTTCCCTCCACTCCCACTGGGAAGCTCACTTATTGCTGTTGCTGTGCTCCCCGCTGCTGTGCTCCCCTGCTGCTGTGCTCCCCTGCTGCTGTGTTCCCCGCTGCTGTGCTCCCCGCTGCTATGCTCCCTACTGCTGTGCTCCCTGCTGCTAGTGCTCCCCGCTGCTGTGCTCCCCTATTGCTGTGCTCCCCGCTGCTGTGCTCCCCTCTGCTGTGCTCCCCTCTGCTGTGCTCCCCTGCTGCTGTGCTCCCCGCTGCTGCGCTCCCCGTTTCTGTGCTCCCCTCTGCTGTACTCTCTGCAGCCGTGCTCCCTGCTGTTGGCTCCCCGCTGTTGTGCTCCCCTGCTGCTGTGCTCCCCTGCTGCTGTGCTCCCCGCTGCCGTGCTCCCCTGCTGCTGTGCTCCCCTGCTGCTGTGCTCCCCGCTGCTGTGCTCTCTGCAGCTGTGCTCCCCGCTGCCATGCTCCCCTGCTGCTGTGCTCCCCACTGCTGTGCATCAGAACCCAGCTACTTCTGGTTTCCAATGTAGACTGAAGACCAGCAGCTGTCCAGGGACCCTCTAGGTCTTCAGCGCCAGATTGGAAAATATGTCTATAGATACAGGCAGACAGGTACCTATATATGTACGGGTGATTTTTTTTTTTCATTCTATCAGTTCTGTTCCTCTGGAGACACTAATATAGATAGGTGTAGCCGGAGACTTTTCTGCATTCCACCCAGTTCTGCAGCCGCTTATAAAATAATCACTCAGAAGCTTAATATTATTTATAAATGTTTGGCCGATAGCTCAAGCTTATTATTGACTAGCTCTTACAACTTAAATTAACCCATTTCTATTAATCTATATTTTGCCACGTGGCCATGGCATTACCTGTCTGCTGGCATCTTGCTCCTTGGGTGACTGGATGGCCAACTCTGCCCTTCTTTCTCCCTGTATTCAGTTTGGCTTTCCTGCCTAGCTATATTCTGTCTTGCCATAGGTCAAAGCAGCTTTATTCATCAACCAATAAAAGCAACACATGTTTGAAGCATACAGAAGGACATCCCACATCAGATAGGACTTACTAAGTTGCCCAGGCTAGCCTCAAATTCATACTCCTCCTAACCCAGCCTCCTGAACATCTGGGATTACGAGTGTGAGCTACTTCCAAACACTAGTTTTCAAGGTTTTTACTGGGAATCAGCACACTGGCATGGAGCCTCACAGAGAAGGGCTGAGCTTAGCTGCTGAGTCTCTAGCCCCCAGGCCCCAGTAGGTAAAATGGACCAGTATCACCCAAAGCTCCAGGCAAACAGAGACGTTCACCATATTCCACCGTTAGCACAAACTGCATACAGCACTTCCTGCTGGAGTCTGAAGAATGCAGTGGCCGTCCAATGCCAGGGCCACTGGTGGTGAAACCCATGAGAATGGGCCTCCGACCTGAGCATGTGCAGCTGTGTCTGGTGGCTCCACCTCCATCTCCTTTTTCATTGAGATATTTTATCCTGATC
Organism: Peromyscus californicus insignis; assembly: GCF_007827085.1. NCBI lineage: Eukaryota > Metazoa > Chordata > Mammalia > Rodentia > Cricetidae > Peromyscus > Peromyscus californicus. Next base: position 103,183,287 of record NW_026294584.1, on the reverse strand, counting down.
CAGGTGTGATAGTGCATGCCTGTTATCCCAGCATTTGGGAAGCAGAGGCAAGAGGATCAGGGTTCCAACTGTCATCCCTGGCTACCCAATCAGTTTGAGGCCAGCCTGGGCTACATGACACTCTGTCTCAAACAGACAAACAAACAATGATCCTTTATTCTATTGCTGTAAGTACAATGCTTATCAAAATTAACATTGAAAACATGTACAGGCCAGGCCGTGGTGGCACACGCCTTTAATCCCAGCACTCGGGAGGCAGATCTCTGTGAGTTCAAGGCCAGCCTGGTCTACAGAGTGAGTTCCAGGAAAGGCGCAAAGCTACACAGAGAAATCTTGTCTCGAAAAAAACAAAAAAAAAGAAAAGAAAAAAGAAAACATGTACAGAAAATAATTGATTGTTTTCAAATACAAAAAGCAGTAAGACAAACAAAATAGTTTTGAGACTGGTTTCCCCAGTCTCAAATTTAACAATACAAATTTAACAGCTATAACTTCCTCAGTGTTTATCGAACTAAAAAAAAGGCCTGGTGGCACAGTCTGTAACCCCAGCAGTTGGGCTATGGAGGAAGGAGGTCAGGACTTCAAAGTCATTCTCAGTTACATAGTGGGTTTGAGGCCAGCTTGAGTCACATGAGACCCTGTCAGAAAAAAAGGAGAGGGGGCACTAGGAAGACAATTCAGCAGTTAAGAGCATTTGCTGCTGCTTTTTTTTTTTGAAGATTTATTTATCTATTTAATGTGCACTGGTGTTTTGCTTGTATTCGTTCTGTGTGAGGGCATCAGGTCCCTTGGGACTGGAGTTACAGACAGTTGTGAGCTGCCATGTAGATGCTGGGAATCAAACCTGGGTCCTCTGGAAGAGCAGCCAGTGCTCTTAATCACTGAGTCATCTCTCTAGCCCCTTGCTGTTGCTTTTAAAGAGGACCCAAGTTCAGGTCACAGAGCACCCACAAGGGGGTCTTACCACTGCCTATATTTCCAGATCCTAAGATGCTGATACCCTCTCTGGCCTTTGCTGGCATCCATACACACACACACACACACACACACACACACACACACACACACACACATACACACAAATAAACATAAAGCAAATATTTTAAAAAGAGAAAGACAAAAAAGATAGCTCTTGAGAGGCAGAGGTATGAAGATCCTGAGTTCAAGGCCAGCCTCTGCTACACCAGGCTGCAGGCTGTGTCTGCACATGTACAACACAGTGCAGTGACTCATCCTCACTTTGACTCATATGTGAAGACAGCTTGCTGCACTCAGGACCACAGAAGTTCCATGTTTGCCGCATTAGAGAAGTGAGATGCTCAAGAGGAGTAGGGGATCGGCTCACTTCTGGTTTTAGAGTTTATTGAGTAGCCTGTCAAGTCCTTTACAGAACCTGTCCCTACTGATGGCATCGGTGGCCTGGATGCAGCAGCTTCTGCAGCACAGACAGGGTGGCCCCAGATTGTCTGTGATTCCAACCATATTTATGATGTTGTTTGTTGGCAATCACCCCAAATGACAGCGTCTTGGAGATCATCCTCAGTCTGCATTTTCAGGAGCTCCCCATAGGCCTTGGCATATGCCTTCTATCATGTGTCCACTGTGAAAACCAAACCTCAGTTGTTCCGGAAGCAGAGCACCACTGTGACTGGATCTTGTCCTGTCCCATACAACAGAGATGACGTTCTTATGCCCAACACTCTCTACCTTGAAAGCCATGGAAGAAACGGTGGTCGCAATTTTACTCAGCTTCAGTTTGTACAGAATTGTCATCCTCCCGATGCCATCCAAGGATGCTTATAAAGATGTGCACCTCTTTATTTTTGTTGTTAAAAAGAAAAATCCCGCCGGGCGGTGGTGGCGCTCGCCTGTAATCCCAGCACTCGAAAGGCAGAGGCAGGTGGATCTCTGTGAGTTCAAGGCCAGCCTGGTCTACAGAGTTAGTCCAGGACAGTCTCCAAAGCTACAGAGAAACCCTGTCTCGGAACTCCCCCCACCGCCCAAAAAAAAAAAAAGAAAAGGAAAGGAAAATCCCTAGAATAGGTTTGCAAAGATCCTCGTGTACAGGTCACGAGCTAGAGACCTCAGCTGCAGCTGCTGACCCAGGTGTCAGTTTCAATTCCACAAGCTCTTCTAGAGCAATATGACGCTGGCTCCTGGCTTGAGTTATGAGCCTCTGGTTCTGCTGGTCCAAACCCAAGGCCTTGGGCACTCAGGGCCTAGTACTGCCAGCACCGCCACGTGGGCTTTTGTGCACTTGCCCATGATTCCAGTCTGGGTAGATTGGAAGAGCCCCAGTCAAGGTTATTATGGATGCCAGTGGACGGTTTCAAACATCACTCTGGGGCTAGAGAGATGGCTCAGTGGTTAAAAGCCTTTGCTGCTCTTGCAGAGACCCTGTGTTCAGTTCCCAGCACCCACATGGCAGCTCACAACTGTTGCTTCAGTTCCAGGGGACCCAGTGCCCTCTTCTGGCCTCTACTGCACCAAGATCACATAGTACACAGACACACATGCAGGCAAAAAACACTCACATCCAACAAAAATGAATAAATCTTCAATAAAGTGTTTCTTGAGAGAACATATTTTACTGGAGACGTCCCATGCAACCATCTACCACACAAGAGTGAACTGCTGTAAATCACCAAAGAGGAAGTGAGCCCCTGTGTTGTAAAGATGCCATAAAGCAGTGGCTCTTAGCCTTTGTAACTCTGTGACCCTTTAATACAGTTCCTCATGTCGTGGTGACCCTAACCATAAAATTATTTCAATGCTACTTCTGAGCTGTAATTTTGCTACCGTTATGAATGAATTTTTACCGTAATGTAAAAAATGATATGCAAGGGGGTTGTGACCCGCAGGTTGAGGACCACTGACATAGAGGCTTTTGCTTGCTTGATCACCGAATAAGTTTGTTTTTCAAGTGCTGGTCATGAGATTCAGGACCTCGAGTATGCTAGGCTAGGGCTCCGCTTCTGAGTCATCCCTTCAGCCCAGCCACAAGTATTTATTTTTAAAGTGCTGGCAATTCAGCCAGGACAAGCTCCTGATTCATTGTGGTGTTTCAAACAATAAGTACATGTAACAATTGGACAGTGTCTGATACAAAGGAGTGCTCTAAACAACAGCTCAAGGGCCAGTGAGGTTACCCAGCAGGGAAAGGTGTTTGTTGCCGAATTGCTAGCTATATAGCAATGTCCTACTTGATAAGGTCCATTTTGGAGGGAAGCTTGCAAAAATCAGGAAATTCTAAAGGGGAGTAAACAACCCAGAAACCTCAGGAATCCCATGAAACTGACTTCCATAAGCTGCAAGGACTTCAGAGAGATGCTTTCAGACAAGCTGTGAGTCTGGGAAGGGACAGGGACCCGCCAAGCTTCGTGAAAGAACTGTCACCAAGTTGAGCAGTGAGCTCCCAGGTTCCAGTGTGTGTCAGCTGTCATTCATGCTTGGATGGGCTTCTGGTAATGCAGCTGCCTGAGCCATTCTTGCTATTGTAAGTGACCCCTCACCCAAACTCCTGTAAGTGGCCCCCATGCACTCATTAGTTCACCAAATTGGATATTGTTGGTATTCTTCCTTTGGCCTGTCATTGGTTCCCTATTTGGGGCAAGTAGACATCTGTTCACCTCCCCCTGGCCTGGGAACAGTATCCCACAAACTGCCGAGTCTGATAACCTGAGCCCCCACCCACGTGGTAGAAGGAGATAGATAACTGACTCCTGACTCTACACATGTGCCCTGACTCGAGCCCACACACATACAACCTAAATATAAATATATATAAATAAAGCAAATAGCCTAGTAAGAAAGAGGTTAACTCTAGGGGCAGGAATGGCTGCTTCAGCTTGGGTGGCCTGGAGAGCCCCTCCTAGTGATAGGGACTCACGTTTTCCTGAGGAGATGCTAAGTGCTGATGAGAACATTAGTTTTATATTGGGCTCTCTTTAAATCCTCACTGTAGATACCCTTTTAGTCACCCCACTGTTTTGTATACTTTAGGATCACTGAAGGTGTCCAACCTGGTCTAGCTGTTGAGTTCTAGGACAGCCTGAGCTACATAGTGAGACCCCGTTTATAATCAAATAAACAAGCAGGAAGTAAACACTTAAAATATACCTATCTCAAAAAACTAGAGTTTAGCCGGGCGGTGGTGGCGCACGCTTTTAATCCCAGCACTCGGGAGGCAGAGCCAGGCGGATCTCTGTGAGTTCGAGGCCAGCCTGGACTACCAAGTGAGTCCCAGGAAAGGCGCAAAGCTACACAGAGAAACCCTGTCTCAAAAAACAACAACAACAAAAAAAAAAAAAAAAAAAAAAAAAAAAAACTAGAGTTTAGGCCAGCAGTGGTGGTGCAGGCCTAAATTAAAATCCCAGCACTCTGGAGGCAGAGGAAGGCGGATCTCTGTGAGTTCGAAGCCAGTGTGGTCTACAGAGTGAGTTCCAGGAAAGGTGCCAAAGCTACATAGAGAAACCCTGTCTTGAAAAACCAAAAAACAAAACAAACAAACAAACAAAAACAAAAAACTAGAGATTAACAGTAGTCAATGCCTGCCCTTTGCACTATGGAAAGATGGGTCCCCTCATCCACCTCACTGCTAAAGGCAGTTTGCATTGGTCAAAAGGAACCTCCTGAATTTTAGATGACCCTGAAGCTATCCTGCCTACATAGATCTCTTCAGTAATTCAGCAAGGAGCCAGTGATTGGCGAAACTGGAAGCTGTGCTGTGATTGGTGGAAACACAGCATGCCCTTGTATTGGCTATGTATCTAGGCTGGCTGTTCAACTCATTTTTGTCTGGATCTATGTCTGTGTGCCATACGTGTGGCTGGTACCTACAGTGACCAGGAGAGGGCATCAGATCCCATGGAACTGGAGTTAGATGGTTGTGAGCTGCTATGTGGGTACTGGGAATCAAACCTAGGTCCTCTGGAAGAGTAGCCACTCTGAGTAAGTCCTCTGGAAGAGTTACCCACTGAGCCCTGTTCAACCTACTTTTATTTTCTATTTTCTTCTTTATGTATGTGTGTCTTACATTTTTTTTTTATTTTGTTAACTTACTTTTGGAGTCAGCCTGGAGACACCTTCCTGCCTTGCCTCTCTAGTATTGTAACATTGTGCCCAACAAAAGACTTTTCTTGAATTACTGAATAATAGTTGTGGTAGTTTGAATGTAATTGGCCCCTATAAGCTTGTAGGGAGTGGCACTATTAGGAGGTATAGCTTTGTTGGAGTAGGTATGACCTTTTTAGAGGAAGTATTTCACCATGGGCGTGGGCTTTGAGGTCTCATATATGCTCAAACCATGCCCAGTGCCTCCGTCTACTTCCTGTTGCCTGCATAGCAACACGTAGCAGCTACCTGTCCAGTATCATGTCTGCCTGCATGCTGCCAGGCTCCCCACCATGATGATAATGGACTGAACCTCTGAGCTGTAAGGGAGCCCCAGTTACATGTTTTCCTTTGTAAGAGTTGCCGTGGTCATGGTGTCTTTTCACAGCAATAGAAACCCTAACTAAGACAATAGTTTCCTTTCTTATTCAAATGTTTTACCGTAAGTCATGAGTATAGTGGGCTGAACTGGTAACATATGATGGAGCAGCATGAGGAGAGGTGGAATAAGAGGATACCCAAAAAGCTCAAGGAAGTGGCAGGAAGTGGTAGAGAGCAAAAACAGCTGAGTTGATCAGGGACCAAGGACGGTGGAAGTGTGAAGATGGCCAATGCTAAGACTGCAGCAGGGCAGAGGCATTGGTCCTACACCCGAGACGTTAGAGTTGTAGCTGTACCTGGCACTGACCATTGCTGACAGCTGCGGCTTACAGCGGAGGGTTCCACGTGCTGCAGAGAATGCTGGTCTGCCAGCACGTGAAACCCAGAGCAGTTGAAGCATTAACGTCTCCAGGTCTCCAGGCTTGAAGCTGTCGGTTCAGCTCGTAAGATTTCAGCACTGAAGGCTCACACGGCTACCCTAGAAGTGTTCTTACTGACTCATGCAGCTCCCCTTTGAGTAAAGCAAAAGGCCCCGGCAGCTCGCTGGAACACGAGTAGACAACTTTCCTGGGATCAAACTGGGGAGAGCAAGCTAGTCACACAGAGATCCCGGGACAGACGTCTAAGAAGACAGTCCAAAGGAAAAGGGGCAAAAGGCCACCTTGACAAAGACTCAGCTTGACTCTTAGGAGCAGAAGATGAGTCATAATGGCTGCTGTGTGAGAAAGGAAGGAGAGTACAAAGTCTGAGGGAACAGTGGTCTGTTTGACCTTTGGATGCAGCCTCCATGTATTGAGTGTCAGGACCTCTGTCCCTTAGCTCCTTGTCTCTAAGCTTGTTCTAGCCTCTTCTGAGACGCTCTATCTGTGGCTTGCTTAAAGGAGAAAAAGGTTAAGAAGAATCACAGAGACAGTGCATGTCATCCATTGTCAATTATAACACAGACATCATCCAGTATCACCTCTGAGTCCAATCAGGGAGAGACAGTCCAAGAAGCAAGTGTTTGAGCAACATACGTGGTGAGCTCCAGGCTAAAGGCTTTCCTATGCATTAACTTGGCTAACCTCTGCAACCCTGTGAAGGTTTTATTACTGTTTCCACTATTGCATGAAAGAAATAGCTCAGAGTACAAACAAAATGTAAAACTACAACTTCCAGGCCGGGCAGTGGTGGCACACGCCTTTAATCCCAACATTCGGGAGGCAGAGGCAGGTAGATCTTTGTGAGTTCAAGGCCAGCCTGGTCTACAGAGCAAGATCCAGGAAAGGCATATACAGAGCTATACAGAGAAAACCTGTCCTGAAAAACAAAAACAAAAACAAAAACAAAAAAACCCCCAAAACTGCAACTTCCACCAAGGCCTTTCATTGAGTCACAGCCTCCATTGGCTCTTCACCGCTCCAACTGCAGGGCCTGCCGTGGGCAGCTGGCCAGACTGTGTGTTCTCCAAGATCAAGATCTCCATACAAGGGTGTTCAAGAGTCAAAGAACTGAAAGAAGATGCTTCTCATATTACCTTGAACTTGTGTTCTTTTTTCAAACCAACACCTGGCGTATACTGCACATAGCAAATATATAGAGTCCATAAAGCACTTTCTTTTGTATTTATTATAATGTTTTAAACTACCACTTGGTGCTATTGCTTTAAAATCTGATGTGCTTTAGCTAGAAAGGTGACTAGAGGTTAAAGACAAAAATCCTAGTGCAGGGAGGGTGGGTGAGAGGTAGAGCGTGTGCCTGGCAGGCTCTTGTTCAATATTGAGCACCCCGCCAAAAAAGGATATATTGTTTGAAACTATAACTAATATACTATTTAAAAACAAACCTGTCAGATGTGGTGGCTCATGTCTGTAATCCTAGCTCTTGGCAGGGTGAGGCAGAGGATTTCTGTCAGTACAATGCCAGCCTGGGCCACTAGGTGAAAGTCTGTCTCTAAATAAATAAATAAATAAATGATCGCATCTTGTTTCCCATTTTAATTATATATTCAAAAAGGTGTGTGTGTGTGTGTGTGTGTGTGTGTGTGTGTGTGTGTGTGTGTGTGTGTGCATATAAAATGGGTTGTCTTTTGGGCTGGGGAGATGGCTCAGTCAGTAGGTGTTTGCCATGCAAGCTTGAGGACCTGAGTGCTGATCTCCAGGACCTGAGTGCTGATCTCCAGGCACAGGTGTTGAGCATCTGTGATCCCAAGGCTGGGGAGACAGAGGGAGGCAGATCTCTGGAGCTCTGTGGCCAGAGAGGCCATTGATTCATTGAGCTCCAGGACAATGGAGACTCTGTCTCCCCTGTAACCCAGCACTGGAGATGCAGAAGCAGGCAGATCGCTGAGTTCAAGGCCAATCTGGTCCACAGAGTGAGTTCCAGAACAGCCAGTGGTACAAAGAGAAACCCTGTCTTGGGGGTGTGGAGGGGAGGTGGAGAGTGGGGCTAGAGAGATGACTCAGCAGTTAAAAGTACTTGCTGCTCTTGCACAAAATCTGGGTTTGGTTCTTAGCACCCTCATGGCAGCTCACAACAGCCTATAATCCAGCTCTGGGAGGTTCTAACACTCTTTTCTGGTCTCCTGGAGTACTGCATGAAATGCTATATGTACATACATGTAGGCAAAACACACATTAGCTGGGTGTGGTGGCAAGCGCCTTTTTTTTTTTTTTTTTTTGGTTTTTCGAGACAGGGTTTCTCTGTAGTTTTGCGCCTTTCCTGGAACTCACTTGGTAGACCAGGCTGGCCTCGAACTCACAGAGATCCGCCTGACTCTGCCTCCCGAGTGCTGGGATTAAAGGCGTGCGCCACCACCGCCTGGCTTTTTTTTTTTTTTTTTTTTTTTTTTTTATTTTTGGCAAGCGCCTTTAATCCAACCTGGGAGGCAGAGGCAAGCGGATCTCTCTAAGTTCAAGGTCAGCCTGGTCTACAGAGTGAGATCCAGGACAGGCACCAAAACTATACAGAAAAACCCTGTCTCAAAAAAGAAAAAAAAAAAGAAACCCTGTTTTGAAAAACAAAAAACACTCACATATTAATAAATACATAAATAAAATCCTCTTTTTAAAAAAAGGTGGAGTGACTATGGCAGACACCCAATGTCAACCTCTGAGCTCTTACACTCATTTGTGCCCATGTTTATACTTACATACACACACACACACACACACACACACACACACACACACACACACACACACTGGTTTTTTATGAACACTATTATAAACCAATGGTTATGTGATACAGTGATAATGAAACACTTAGCCAGGCTTTGCATTGCATGCACATAGCACATGTAGCCCCAGCACTCAATAGACAGAGGCAAGAGGATTGCTGCAAGTTTGAGGCCAGCACGATACATACATACATGCATACATACATACATACATACATATACATATAGATATGTAGTGAGTTGTAAGTTCCAGACCAGCCAGTGCAACATAGAGAAACTATCTCAAAAATAAAATCATACAATAAAATAGTAAACACTTAAACGACACCACAATTTGAAATTTTATCATTTTGTTTCTTGTTGCTCCTGGAGAGTGGAGCCAGGTGATGTGAACCATTTAGCACTGGCTTTACTTTTCAGCCCGGGGAACAGTGATCTATTTGAACAGCATGTGCTTTCCTGGCAGAGCCTGTGAGGAAGTTCCATGGCTTCCTTCCCAAGACCCAGCTTAGTGCACATCCTCTCTGCACCCAGAACACAGCAGCTGTCAGCATGTCCCAATGACCCCTGTGGCCCCTACCCTGGGATGGAACTGAGCAAGGACTTGTGCTCTAAATAACTCCCATGACAGCCAAGCCTGGTTACAGTCCTTTCTCAATATAGTCTTTGATTCGCTTTCCAAAGGTCAGCAGCTTGTCTGAATGTGTTTTAGGGATGGCCTGTCAGCTTGTGTTTAAAGAGGGAGGGTTTTGTGCTTAGCATCTGGGAGACCCTGGGTCTGTCCCTAGTACAGCAAAAATGAAAGGCAAAACAGAAAAGGGAATTTTTATCATTTGAAAAGCACGATTGATAATCCCCGTGAGTCTACACCCACAGAGGATGCATTTTGACAAAGGTGCACTAATACAAGCTTGAGGCCACCTATCCTAGGGTCATGAAAAGAGTCTAGTTACCAGTCCTGTCCACGTGCATATTTACTTTTTTTTTTTTTTTTTTTTTTTGGTTTTTCAAGACAGGGTTTCTCTGTGTAGCTTTGGAGCCTGTCCTGGATCTCACTCTGTAGACTAAGTAGAGATCGCCTGCCTCTGCCTCTTGAGAGCTGGGATTAAAGGCATGCACCACCACCGCCCGGCTTTAATTTTGTAACTAAAGCAGAAATTCATACTTAACTTTTTCTTGTGTATGTAGGTGGTTATGCATGTTCATGTGTGTGCATACATATGTATTTGGAAGCCAGAAATCAGCCTTGGACATTTTTCCTTAGGAGTTATCCACCTTATTTTTTGAAGTTCTTTCACTGGCCTGGAACTGATTCAGCTAGGCTGGCCAGCCAGCAAGCTCCAGAGATCTGCCTGTCTCTGCCTCACAAGAGCTGTGACTATGAGGGTGTGGCATCACACAACCTTGGTGAATATTTTCACTCTGCCATTTTAAATGATAAAAATGTCCTTTTATGCTAGATATGGTGGTGCATGCCTTTGGTCCCAGGACATGGGAGACAGAGGCATGTAGAGCTCTATGAGTTGGGGCTAGCCTGGTCTACATAGTGACTTTCAGGCTAGCCAGGGTTACATGATAACATCCTAGGTCAAAAATAAACAAACAAACAAGAAGAAACCTTTACCATGCAGTGGTGGTGGTGCACACCTTTGATCCCAGCACTCAGGAGGCAAAGGCAGACAGATCTCTGAGAGTTCCAGGCCAGCCTGGTCTACAGAGTGAAACCCTGTCTTGAAAAACAAAACAAAATAAAACAGACAAACGCCGGGCGGTGGTGGCTCACGCCTTTAATCCCAGCACTCGGGAGGCAGAGCCAGGTGGATCTCTGTGAGTTCGAGGCTAGCCTGGACTACCAAGTGAGTTCCAGGAAAGGCGCAAAGCTACACAGAGAAACCCTGTCTCGAAAAACCAAAAAAAAAAAAAAAAAAAAAAAACAGACAAACAAAATACCTTTATAATCTTTGTCAATTTATCTTAAAATTTCCTTAAAATTTGAAAGAATTACAAAAGCAATTCACAAATAAGCACTCTTTACGAAGCAATATAATCAGAATTTACATGAAAGGCAATTCTGTCTCCCCAGTTCCATCTGCTGAAGTGATGCATAGTAACAGCCTAGGAGCACAGTCTTATGGGTTCTCTACTCTTCTATCTTTCATGTGTAAATAATAGACAGTGGTTCACGCTTGTGACCCCAGCACCCAGAGAGTAAGGCAAAAGTATTCAGAGTCTGGACTACTTGAAATGGCTGTGGTGGTATAGGCCTTTAATCCCAGCACTCTGGAGACAGAGATAGGTGGACCTCTGTAAGTTCAAGACCAGCCTGGTCTACAGAGCAAGTTCTAGGACAGCCAGAGCTACACAGAGAAATCCTGTCTTGAAAAATTAAAAGGGAAAGAGAGAGAGTCTGGACTACATACTGAGACCCTATCTCAAAAAACCAATCACCTCAGGGCTGGAGAGATGGCTCAGTGGTTAAGAGCATTGACTGTTCTTCCAGAGGACCTGAGTTCAATTCCCAGCACCCGCATGGCGGCTCACAACCGCCTGTAACTCCACTTTCAGAGAATCTGACAGTTTCATACAGACAAAACACCAATGCACATAAAAAAAAAAATAAATTAAAAAAAAATCAAAAACCAATCACCTCATAGAGAGTGCCATAATTTCTAGGTGGGTATTGTATCAGGATGTTCCTCCTGCAGTCTCCTAGCAGTTGGCTCCCGGCATACTGGAACCATCAGGGAAGACCCAGAACCCTTAGTCAGAGACTTTATCAACCTTCAAGGATTTGGAGAGTTGTAGGGGACAGTGTGCTCCCATTCTACAGGAGGCATTAGCATTCTGGAGCAGGGAGAACTTCCTGGGACCAATCTGTCTAGGGGACCTTCAATCTAGTAACCCCAGCATGTTGGTTATAGGTATGATTTGTACACTCTGACCACACTGGGTTAGGAATATCCTAGTGTGCAGCGCATTATACTGAGAGGACATGTTTACCCTCACAGGGCCTGGGGCCAGGTCTGTGTGTTTATGTTGATAAAGACCTGTATCCAGAACTGGAGAAAAAATGTTTTTTCTCATTTCCCCACTATCAACAGTTCACATATACACTGCCCTCCCCTTTTGAAACTAGATCCTATGTAGCCTACACTGGCCTAGAGTTCAAGGCCAGTTTAGGCAGTTTAATGAAACCCAGCCACAAAAAGTAAAATGAGGATGGGGATAAAGCTCAGACATAAAGCATTTCTAGTGTGCACAAGACCCTGGGTTTGCTCTAGTAACACCACCACCAAAAGCAAATGAAAGCAGGCCATGGTGGTGCATGCCTCTTGACCCAGGACCTGGGAGATGGAGACTGGAGGATCAGGGACTCCAAGTCATCCTTGGCCACACAGTTAGGAGCCAGACTGGGCTATATGAAGTTCTGCCTTAAGACAAAACAAAAAGTAAACAAAACCAAGCAAGATTTCATTCCCTAAACCCAGTAAGTTTTGTGTGGTCCAAGTAAAAGAAGTTGGTTTTGCAAACGGAAGAGCCTGGAGACAGGAGAGAAAAACAAACCAGGAAATGGATTGGTCATTTCAGCTCCGTTCCTTGTAAGGCAGAGACAGCAATAGAGAGGTAACTGATGAGTCACCAGGCTGTCTTGGCTTACTCCTGTGTGAGGATGAAAGCAGAGGGAACTTCCTTACCACACTGATTGAAACTGTCAGTCTGGAAATCCAGCTGCTATCTCGCTGATCCAAATTTCTTGGAAAGTGAGATAAACATGGGTTTCACTTGGTGACTGTGGAACTTCAGTGAGGGTAGCTCAAAATTAATTAACTAATTAATTAATTTTCTGAGATAGGGTTTCTCTGTGTAGCTTTGAAGCCTGTCCTGGAACTTACTCTGTAGACCAGGCTGGCCTGCAAACTCACAGAGGTCTAATCTGTCTCTGCCTCCCAAGTGCTGGAATTAAAGGCGAGTGCTGTGGCCACCACCTCCATTTTGATTTCTAGTCTGGCCTGTTGGGTCTCCTTTGTCCAAAACTGTGGACCCCTGGCTGGAATGTGGCTCAGTGGTAGAGCATTGCTTAGCACTGGAGAAACCCTTGGTTCAAACCCTACCAAACCAAACCAAACCAACAAAATCAGTGGCCTGTAATTTTTATTTAACATCTCAGAATGGAAAACACCCTTGTAGATCTCAGCGTGGACACATATCTTACAGAAGAGTAAACACGTCCAGAGAGGGGCAGCCAGAGTTCCTGCTGTTAACAGATGGCAGAGCTCAGGCTAGCCCCTGGCAGCCTTTCCCATGAGCACGGCACATGTTTTGGGGGCCGTCCTTGCTTTGCTGTGGTCCTTTTTCTTTCTCTTGGTCCACATGATTACTGAGCAGAAAGTCCTGGGTGAGCCCAGATGACTCAGCTGAGGGATGACAGGGCAGGGTAGGGTGGTGTGTGGCAGAGAGTGCTAGGCTACTCAGAGAAGGGAATGACTCATTAGGAAACCAGAGAGGCTTGTGGAACTGGGCCAGGAGCTTGGGCTCAGGCCCAGCCCAGCCCAGCAGCTGGACAGGAAGGATCTGAGGAGGCACCTCCTGAGAGAGGAGTCTAGAAGGGTGGAGGGAGCCAGCATGGGGACTGGTCAGTCTCGAGGCTGTGCATTTTAGCTCTGTGGAGCTGTTGGGATAGAGAAGGGTGGGTCTGTTTTCTCTTTTGTCACAGTGGTCAAGTATTATGACACGTTGTGACCATTTCAGCTTCTCCTCCTCTTTTCTATTTCTTACTTAAACCATTTTTACATGCTCAGTTGAATAACACTAATTACTTTAATTGCAATGCAATGATCACCTTCTCCAACATTCTAAAGAATGAGCTCCCAATCTCCTTCCTCTACCTCCTGGTAACCTCTAACCTACTTTGCTTCTGTAAATTTGCCTATTCTAAGGTTTGGGGTTTTTTTTTTTGGTTTTTCAAGACAGGGTTTCTCTGTGTAGCTTTGCACCTTTCCTGGATCTCGCTCTGTAGACCAGGCTGGCCTCGAACTCACAAAGATCCGCCTGGCTCTGCCTCCCAAGTGCTGGGATTAAAGGCATGTGCCACCACCGCCCTAAATTTATTTTTATAGTGTCTTGCTATATACCCCCAGGCTGACCCAAGACTCACTACTTAGCCCAAACTGATCCTGGACTCACCTTCCAGAATACTGGAATTACAAGCGTTTATTACCTCGCCCTGCTGTAGGGAGTGTATGTAAGTAAATTCTTTCATTTTTATCCTGCACATTTGCTTAAACTTACTGTGTAGTTTAAGACGACCTTGAATTTCTGATCCTCCTGCCTCTGTCTCCTGGAGTTTGAGATCAAAATTATAGGCATATGATACCATGCCTGGTTTATGTAGTGCTAAGGACTGAGCCCCAGGGCTTCATGAATGCCGGATCATGACATTACCAACTCCACTATGTGCTCAGCCACTGTTTTCATTTCATTTTATTTGAATTTATTGAGACATGGCCTTATGTAGTCCAGGCTGGCCTCAAATTCACTCTGTAGCCTAGGATGACCTTGAATTCCTGATTACAGGCCTGAGTCAACATGTCCATTATTTATGAATTTATTGAGACAAAGTGTTGCTATCTACTGAGGGCTGGTCTTAGACTCACAATCCTTCTGCCTGTTTTCAGAGTGCCAGACTCATTGGAAGATCTGAGAATATCCTCAAGACAACTTTAAGTTTATGTGACCTTTTTTTTTTTGAATTTGGGGATAATCTTTTAAATTTGTTCACTGCCAAAATGGTTTGCATATGTATGGTGACATCATGTAGAAAAGCAGCATTTTCTATTGTTTCTCAGAGATGCCAGTAGTTATTGCTTTTATATCAGTTTGCTTACAGGAGGAAGAGGTACTAAAATACTAAAAATACTGTATTCAGAAAATGCATTAAAAATATTAGAATAGTGCCAGTGCCGGGCGGTGGTGGCACACACCTTTAATCCCAGCACTCGGGAGGCAGAGGCAGGTGGATCTCTGTGAGTTCAAGGCCAGCCTGGTCTACATAGCTAGTCCAGGACAGACTCCAAAAGCTACAGAGAAACCCTGTCTCGAAAAACCACAAAAAATTAGAATATTAAAATAAAGTACAAGAATAAAACAATACTTTATATATTGGCATTTTCATAAAACCTATACATTTCCAGACACCTATTAATATACACTTTTTAAAAGTTTTTTTTTTTTTTTTTTTTGGTTTTTCGAGACAGGGTTTCTCTGTGTAGCTTTGCGCCTTTCCTGGAACTCGCTTTGGAGACCAGGCTGGCCTCGAACTCACAGAGATCCACCTGGCTCTGCCTCCCGAGTGCTGGGATTAAAGGCGTGCGCCACCACCGCCCGGCCAAGATTTGTTTTATATTTTAAAATTACATATATGTGTGTAAGTTTCTGTGTGGGTTTGTGCACGTGAGTCTAGGTGCCCTGGAGGACAGAAGAGGGTGTTGGATCTAATGAAGCTAGATTTACAGGTAGCTGTGAGATGCCCAACGTGAGAGCAGGGGTCTCAACTCAGGTCCTCTGGAAGAGTCCATGCTCTTTACCACAGCTGTCTTTCCAGGCCAAACATACAAATGACAGCAGTTATCTTCTAATCTCCACATCCACACTGTGTCTCACATATAATCCCCCACAAGATAAACACCAATCTTTTTTTAAAAGGTTAATACAGGCCGGGCGGTGTTGGCGCACGCCTTTAATCCCAGCACTCGGGAGGCAGAGGCAGGTGGATCTCTGTGAGTTCGAGGCCAGCCTGGTCTACCAAGTGAGTTCCAGGAAAGGCACAAAGCTGCACAGAGAAACCCTGTCTTGAAAAACCAAAAAAAAAAAAAAAAAAAAAAAAAAAAAAAAAAAAAAAAAAAAGGTTAATACAATACAATACAATAAAATTGGTGATTTATATTGAGTTAGTTTCTCTTGCTCTGAAAGCCTGAGGTAGTTTGCATGAGGACTTTGCCAACTCATTTACATTTATTTCTCAGAAGCACAGCTCTAGAACTCAGGCTTATGGTCTGAGAGCAGGGGATGAATTAAAACATCTAAAAGGATTCAATGTCTACAGTACTTCTGACTCGGCATAATTTTTTAAATTCCCCTTTGGCAAAGAAAACTAAATGATTCTCTGAGACTCTGCACCATCTCTGCCAATAGAGCAAGCTTTAAAGTCTTTGTCCAAATGTCCATCCTTGCAAAGGCAGCATGGGGGACAGTGGCCAGAGACCAGTGTGCACAGGCAGTGCCAGATGCTCCTCTGGGCCTGCCCAGAGCCTTAGATTGACTTGGCTGCTTCATCTGGGAATATTAGGCTGACTTGTATTGCTTTAATTTAAAGGAAAACAAGAAGAGGGGATAAAAACCCAGATAAAGACCTTAAAAGAGTCAGATATAGTGGCACCCACTTTTAATCCCAAAGAGAGAGAGAGAGAATATCCCTGTGAGTTCATGTCAAGGCTAGTCTGTATAACTGAGTTCTAGACCAACCAAGGCTACATAGGGAAATCTTGTTTTTTTTTTTTTTGTTTTTTTGTTTTTTTGTTTTTTTTTTTCCCGTTTTTCGAGACAGGGTTTCTCTGTGTAGCTTTGCGCCTTTCCTGGAACTCACTTGGTAGCCCAGGCTGGCCTCGAACTCACAGAGATCCGCCTGGCTCTGCCTCCCGAGTGCTGGGATTAAAGGCGTGCGCCACCACTGCCCGGCGGAAATCTTGTTTTTTAAAAAGACTCTCAATACCGCGAATGTAATCAATGAACACCACAAATGTAATTAATATCATGAGTGTAATTAATGAATATCATGAGTGTAATTAATATCTTGAATGTAATTCATGCCACTGAATTGTGAACTTAAAAATGGTTACAATTACAAATATTATGTTCATTTAAAAAATAGAGTGGAATGTAATAAACTATACATTATATGTGTGTATGAAACTGAAGACAGGGGTTGGGGATTTAGCTCAGTGGTAGAGCGCTTGCCTAGCAAGCACAAGGCCCTGGGTTCAGTCCTCAGCTCTGGAAAATTAAAAAACAAAAAACAAACAAACAAAAAAACAAACAAACAAAAAGAAACTGAAGACAGCGATGTTCTAAAATAGAAAGTGGTGCTGATGTCATGGGCCTATGAGGATGCTGGACTAAAGTCTATCAAATTGTGCAAACAGGCAAATTGTATACTATGTGAACTATTTGTCAATAAAGATTTTATGAAACATAAAAAAAAGACATTCAAAAGGAGGGATGCCGACAGGTAGTATAATATGGATGAACCAAAGGGCACTACGTCAAGTGAAATAAGCTAGTCATAGAAGACAAGTATTCAGGGTCCCACCTACATGAGATCCCTAGACTCATCTATAGAGAGAAAAATAGTGGATGCCAGAGGCTGGGGAAGGAGGCAGTGTTTAATGGGAATGGAGTTTCAGTCTGAAAAGATGGGAAAGCTCTGGAGATGGGTGCTGGGTGTGTAGCATTGGGAACTGTTTAGTGCTGCTGAGCTGTGCACTAAAAGGTAAATTTTATATCATGTATTCTACCACAGTACAACATTTGGATAAAGGACCCACCCCAAGCCAGGCATGGTGGCTCACACCTGTAATTACAGTATTTGAGAGGGTGAGGCAGGCAGGGTGCTGGTTTATAGGTGTGTGCCACCATTCCCAATTTATGCAATGCTGGGTACTAAACTCAGGGCTTCCAACTGAACTATATCTCCAGCCTACATCTGCTGAGTTTTACAGTCCAGCACATGACACAGATGGAACTGGCCAGACTGAGCCTCTCCCACCAACATCTTCCAAGTAATGACCAAAGGAGTGATGGATTTGTTTTAAAATGTTCACATGCATTTATTATTAAGGAGGACACTGTATCAGAGGACACTGTACCACGGCCACCGGGCAGTCAGTGGGCAACCCTTGAGAGTTGGTTCTCTCCTACACTATGTGGGCCCTGGGGATGACTCTGGTCATCAGGCTTGGCAGCAAGCACCTTCATTCACTGAGCCATCTTGCCACAGATGGGTGTTTAAATCCAACGTTCGGTCTAGGTCTCGGGAGAGACCAAGAGTAAGGGCCTGAGTGCAGAGTAGGCAACAAATGGAATGGCTTGGAGGTAGGAATGATGCAGAAACTGCTTTGAAGCATGGTTGAAAGAGAAGCTGAGGCCGGGCGGTGGTGGCGCACGCCTTTAATCCCAGCACTCGGGAGGCAGAGCCAGGCGGATCTCTGTGAGTTCGAGGCCAGCCTGGGCTACCAAGTGAGTTCCAGGAAAGGCGCAAAGCTACACAGAGAAACCCTGTCTCGAAAAAAAAAAAAAAAAAAAAAGAGAGAAGCTGAAAAAAAATAAAAATAAAAAAATAAAAAAAAGAGAAGCCAAAGGAGCTGGACTGTTAAGTCCCCAGACTATGAGTGCACTGTGAAGGCCTCGACTATTCTCTGGATGTCTTTGCATCTGCTCGAACATCAAACGCATTTGTGAGTTAGCCATCTGAGCCTGTCCTGCCCTCTGGTAACCTCTGAGCCCTATGATACTGTCACCCTCATTCTGTGAAGGCAGAGATTTGGGTTTCCATGGCTGGCAGGAAGGAACTTGGACTTTTGAGCACTTCAATTCTCCCCTGTGCTTTGCAAAGGTTCCCATACACATGCCTCTTGCAAGCAAAAATCTCCCTCCCCACTGCTTCTACAGAGCCCAGAGCATGCTTGACACCAATGGGTTCTTAATCCTATGTTAGCCCTAATACTGGTAACACTGAGGCAGGAGGATTAGGGATTCCAGGCCAGTCCGAGCTACAAAGTAAGGCTGTCTAAAACAAAACAAAGGACAATAAACTAAAGTGTTGTAGAATATTATTTTAAAGGGTGTTACTTTTGTTTATGTTGCATTTGTTTAACTCTGTGAAGCTGTGTTACTGTGCCTGTCTAAAATACCTGATGGTCTAATAAAGAACTGAATGGCCAATAGCAAGGCAGGAGAAAGGATAGGCATGGCTGGCAGGCAGAGAGACTATATAGAAGGAGAAATCTGGGAGGAGAAAAAGAGCAGTAGCCAGAGAAGGAGGAGGACTCCAGGGGCCAGCCACCCAGCTACACAGCAAGCCAAAGAGTAAGAGTAAGATTTACAGAAGTAAGAGAACAGGAAAAGCCCAAAGGCAAAAGATAAATGGGGTAATTTAAAGTTAAGAAAAGCTGGTTAGAAACTAGCCAAGCTACCTTCAGCCTGAGTGGAACCTTTCAAAGCCAGGAGCCCCAAGTCCAGGAACGTTGAAAAAAGAACTTTGCAAATGATAGTGACCACAGCAAAAGCAAATAATAATAATAATAATAATAATAATAATAATAATAATAATAATAATAATAATAATAAAGAGAAATAAAAAGAAATACTAAATAAAAACAATAGCACACAAAAAAAGAAACAAGCCAAGCAAAGGCCTGGCATTTATAATTAAGACTAAGCCTCCCTGTGATTTATTTGGGAGCTGGGTGGCAGGCCCCCTGAAAGAGCAAAAAAACAAAAAACAATACTAAACATCTGTGGAGTGAGGCACAGAATCCTTTGGCAAAGTTCAAAGTACTTGGTTCTGTTGTCTCAGCTGATAGAATAATCCGTGGGCAGAGGCAACATCTCTTTAGGCCCTAGGAGGCAGGAGCTAAATGTGTGCTGTTGAAAGTAACATGCCACTCATAGGCAGACAGCCATATTCATGGCTGATGAAGAAATAAAGCATTTCTGCCTATCTAATTTGGTGTGTGTGTGTGTGTGTGTGTGTGTGTGTGTGTGTGTGTGTGTGTGTGTGTGTTTGCCAGACAGGGTTTCTCTGTGTAGCCCTGGCTGTCCTGGAACTTGCTCTGTAGACCAAGCTGGCCTTGAAGGAGATCCGCCTACCTCTGCCTCCCGAGTCCTAGGATTAAATGCACGCACCACCACTGCCCAGCAAGGGGTCTCTATTTTTTATATCTTGATTCATGGCAAAAGTTGGGTAATACCTATTTTTAAATTCTAGGCTTACTAAGTTATGAAATTTACTTAGCTATATAGGTTTTCCTTTGAACTTTCAACTGATTAAGATTTTCTAATTTTGCCAGGTGGTGGTGGCACATGTCTTTTATCCCAGCACTTGGGAGACAGAGGCAGGCAAATCTCTTGGTTTGAGGCCAGCTTGGTCTACAGAGTAAGTTCCGGGACAGCCAGGGCTACACAAAGAAACCCTGTCTCAAAAAAATAAACAAACAAACAGAAAGATTTTCTAATTTTATTTTATGATTTTGTTATAATTTATATAATGGTAATTAATGTCTGTTCAAATTCAAAAGTCAGTGCTTTTCACATTAAACTGTGATGCCTGCCTATTTAATTTTATTTACCTGCTTTGTTAAGAAGGGGACTCATGTAGCATATGGCTGCTCTTGAATTCTCTTTGTAACTGAAGCTAGCTTTGAACTCTTGATCATTCTGCTTCCAGCTCCCAAGCAGGGGGCCTTAGAGGCATGAGCACCATACCTGGCTATGTATTTGCTTCTGTCCCCCCAGTGCTGAGGATCCAATCCAGACCCTCACACATGGCAGGCAAATGCTGGACCTCTGAGTCATCCCTTCAGCCTTGCATGGCCGTCTACTTTAAAGTCCCGCCCCCGCGAGTATGGGCACATGTGGGCATGAGGGGGGGAACTGCGGTAGAATATTATTTTAAAGTGTGTTACTTTGTTTATGTTGCATTTGTTTAACTCTGTGAAGCTGTGTTACTTTACCTGATGGTCTAATAAAGATCTGAACAGCCAATAGTGAGGCAGGAGAAAGGATAGGCATGGCTGGCAGGCAGAGAGAATAAATAGAAGGAGAAATCTGGGAGGAAAAGAAGAAAGAGCAAGAGAACAAGGAGAGGAGGACAGTAGGGGCCAGCCACCCAGCCACCCAGCCACCCAGCCACCCAGCCACCCAGCCACCCAGCCACCCAGCCACCCAGCCAGCCACGGAGTAAGAGTGAAAGTAAGATCTACAGAAGTAAGAGAAAGGTAAAAGCCCAGAGACAAAAGGTAGTTGGGATAATTTAATTTAAAGTTAAGAAAAGCATGTGTGAGATTTATTTGGGAACTGGGTGGTGGGCCCCCAAAAAGAGCAAAAACAACCAGCAACAGGGGACATGGAACACTGATATTTATTCAGCAATCACTAAATGCTATCCTACCTGGGTGCTTTTAGGAATCTTAGCTCACGTCCTTTGAGCCTTACAGTCTAGTGAAGAGGACCTCCACGTTGCTGGTTTTTCTTTGGTTTTGAGAGAGGATTCCGCTATGTTGCACAAGCTAGCCTTAAGCTCAAGGCCTGGGATCCTCCACCTCAGCGCCCTGAGCGCCGGGCATTCAATAGCACAGTGTATTCCTACCTCTGCAAACAAGCACAACAGCAAAACCCCTGAGCCTCACAGAGGCTAAAGACTCCCAAATAAAGTCCTGTTTCAGAGTATGCAGTCGGCTCCGAAGCCCGTGCTTTCTGTACCTTTAAACTGTTCAGTTGTGTTCTTGCACCGTAAGAAATGGAAATTACTGGGCATGGCCAGGCCTGGTGGCACAGGCCTATGTGCCAGCTCTTTCGGAGGCTGAGCCAGGATCATCCAGTCCTGCCTGGGCTACAGAGTCCCAGATGAATCTGGGTAACTTAGGAAGACCCTGTTATAGAACAAAAAGTACAAAGGTGAGGGGTGTGGTCAGTGGTAGAGTGCTCACCAGCGTGTGAAGAGTCTTAGGTTCGACTCCCAGCTCAACAAAAGAAAAATAAAACGGAAAGGAAAGAAAAGCTGGGCATGCTGTCTTAATTCCAGCACTGAGGACATAGAGGCAGGCAGATCTCTGTGAGTTTGAGGCCAGCCTGGTCTATACAGGGAGTTCTAGATCAGCCAGGGCTTCACAGTAGCCCTTTCTCAAAACAAGCAAGTAAGCAAACAAACAAACATCAAAACAAAACCCAGCCGGGCGGTGATGGCGCACGCCTTTAATCCCAGCACTCGGGAGGCAGAGGCAGGCGGATCTCTGTGAGTTCGAGGCCAGCCTGGTCTTTGCTACAGGCTAGCAAAGCTACACAGAGAAACCCTGTCTCGAAAAACCAAAAAAAAACAAAAAACAAAAAACAAAAAACAAAACCCAAAAGAAAAAACAAATTAACTGTGTATTTAAAGTAAGGGGACTTAATAGAAGGCTATGTGAAATCCCAGAACTCATGGAAAGAAGGAGGATCTAGCTGGACACAGGAAGGCCGGGAGGGCGGAAGGGCCTCCAGTCCCAACCTTCAGGTCAGCCCTCACCTGCTTGTGGTTCCTGCCTTCCAAATTCAAGTCAAACACTCCCTGTCTGTAAAATGTTTATATTGTTGTTTGCTATCTATCTCAGGCTGACTTGGGAGTCACAGTGTAGCCCAGGCTGGGTAAGAATTTTTCTTAAAGTTATATATGCTTTGAGATTTACTAGGAAAAATGAATGGTCCAGAAAAAGATTGGATCAAAATTATAGCATGCTAGACATTAAAAGTTGGTGTTGATGTATTGATTTTTGGGGACTTTATAAAAGATTTCAATAGAAATGTTTCCTTTATGTCCAAACAGAGCATAGTGGAAGCTAGCCTGCTTTTCTAATAATTGTGTCCATAAAGACTAGGTTTGCTAGGGGAAGCTCCAGGTCTAAAGGTGTGCACCATCACGCTTGGCTAAGAGTTCTCTTCTTTTGTGGAGAAGTTTTTTATTTTAAATATCCTGATAAATAAATGCCGTGCCTATTAGAGATCCTTCCAAATTCTCAGCATACAAATACTTACTTACTCTCTGACTCTATGGAAAGCCTACAATGCAAATGTGCCCTTTTGTGCTGTGTCTCTGTCATTTGGGAGATGCCTCAGTAGGTAAAGGTGCTAAGTTGGAGGACTGGAGTTTGATCCTTGGAACCTGAACAGTAGGAGAGAGAACTGACTAGCAAGCTTTCCCATATCTGCCGCCTTCCCCCACCAATCAACCAGCCAATCACTATTTCTTTAACAAGATCCTTCCTCCGATTTGGGATTGTATTAAAGGCAGTAGTGTGTTAGTAAAACAGCTCTCAAGAGGAGAAAAAAAAAAAAGCTGCAATGAATTTACTAATTTCTGTTGTATAAATATTACTATGAAGACCATTGTCAAACCCAAGTGTGATGGTGCTGGAGTCAGCTCTAGTATATCACTCTCTTTGTGGGACCTATTAAAGGAGACACATCACCACGTAGCCTGTCTCAAGTACTTTAAGATGACATAAAATGTGGATGATTGTGTCTTTCCTTTGAATCACCTAAACCAGGTCTTTCTTGAGAGTCAGTGGATCCAAACTGGAGGCAAATACACCAAGAGGAATCCGGCAGAGCCGGGTGTGGTGGCACACACCTTTAATCACAGCACTTGGGAGGCAGAGGCCGAGGTAGTCTAATCTCTGTGAGTTCGAGGCTAGCCTGGTCTACAGATCGAGATTCAGGACAGGCACCAAAACTACACAGAGAAACCTTGTCTTGGAAAGAAAAAAAAGAAAAAAAAAAAAAGAAAGAAAGAAAAATCAACTGGGGCTGGAAAGGTGGCTCAGGGGTTAAGAGCACTGGCTTCTCTTTCAGAGGACCCAGGTTCAATTCCCAGCACCCATATAGCAGCTCATAACTGTAACTCCAGTTCCAAGGGATCTGACACCCTCACACAGACAAAACACCAATGCACATACAATAAAAATGAATAAATAAAAAAGATTTAAAAAAAATAAGAGTAAAAGAAGTCGGGTGTGGTGGTGTGCATTTTTAATCTCAGCACACAGGAGGCAGAGCCAGGAGGAGCTCTATAATAAGTTCAAAGCTGCTGGTCTGCATAGTGAGTTCCAGGACAGCCAGGGCTACATAGTAAGACCCTGTCTCAAAAAAACAAACAAAAAGAGTAAACAATGCCAGCATGGTCTATTATCTCAGTGTTTGGGAGGTAGAAAAGGGAAAAGACTCAAACTGGCTCATAACCAAAGGAGATGTGGCAGATGTACAACTGAAAACCTGCTCTATATCCCATGCCACTAGGGATTGGCAAGTCAAACTATCCACACCTATTAGAATAACCACACCCTACACTTGTCTGCTAGGCTGAGGATGTGGTACGAGCTTCCATTCTGTAAAGGAAGCAGATGAAGAAATCATCCCAGAGAGAGAGTTTAATTAGACAGACTCTGACTATGTATCCCAGAATGAACTTGAACTCCTGTTCTTGCCTCTACTTCCCATGTGTCCCAAGTGCTCAGTTTACAGGAATATACCACCACATCTGGCTCATTTGATATTTTTTTTGGATTGAATATATTTTTACCATCAGAATCAGCAAGTGCTCCTTGATATTTACCCAAATGAGAGGACAGCTTGTATCCATACAACAATTAGTACCCATATGTCTACAGCAGCTTTGTCAAAAGGTGGAAGCGAGCTAGGTAGACATGGGGGCCTTCAACTCATTATGTGGCTCAGGCTAACCTCCAACCTTGGATCTGCTTGTCTAGTTCTTCCAAGTGCCGGGATTCTAGTTACATGCATCATACCTGGCCGTTCTACGGTTACACGCTCTCCCTGTGCATGGTAGTTCCCATTAAAAAGCAACCATGCTAACATCTTTTCTGAAGATTCTGGACTCTGCTTACTGTGTCATGGTAAAGTCTGCAGAAGGCCCATGCCAACTGCTCCTACTAGCAAATCAAGGTGGGAAAGCAATTTTGGAAACAGGAAAAACCTGAGGGAAATGCTTTGTCTTAGCAACTCTCCAGTGCAGTTTAGTAAATGCTGGCTCTTAGGATCGGCAATGTACAAGTTGTGCAATCTGGGGTCAAAGTTGAGAGGGGAAACAAAACATTCCCTCAAGAATTATTCATAGAACATTTTTTAAAGATAAAAAGAGAATTCATGGAGGCCTGTGTTAAAGTTACTGTAACAGGGACTAGGATTGTAATGGATCTCTGTGAGTTCGAGGCCAGCCTGGGCTACACAGCAGAGTTCCAGAACAGCCAGGGCTGCACAGAGAAACCCTGTCTTGAAAAACCAAAGTGGATGGGGAAGAAAAAAGTTAAGGCAATTGATAAATGAATATCTTTTTTTAAAAATCTTGGAAACAAGATTTCATGTAGCCTAAACTGTCCTGGAACTTGTAATCCTGCGGCCTGAGCCTCCTGAGTGCTAAAATCATAGGTGTACACAACGTCTCCAGCTGCAGCTGAGAGATCTCTGGCTGAAGTGTGAACAGCTGGGCTATTTGGATTCTTATCCTGAGCCCCTTGCCGTAGCCAGGCTGGCTCCATAAGTGCAGACCAAGGTGGGTGGGACAGGTGGTCGCTGCACTGTTATGGCACTCAAGAAGACATAATTGGTTGTGCCAGTTTGGACAGTCCGCAGCTTTATGGCCAGGACTGCAGAATCAGGGCTTCTGTTTCTGCCAAGGAGGAAGCAGTGGCCACTGAGCAGAGGACTGAAAAGAGGCTGCCTGCTACCTAAAAGCACACTGGCTTTGGCTCCTCCAAAGCGCTTTCTCTTTTTCAAAGTCACTTTGTGAGCACTGACTGTGCTGGAATAATCAGCATTCTCTGTGGCTGGCTGACGGATGAGTCAGGATTCTAAATTCTAGCTGCAGAGCTGGGGAAATGGGAACACCAGGGAAGGAAGACCATGATGTCAGCAGTTTGCCATGGCTGATCAAAATGCTAGAGAGTATGGGCTGGGTTTGCAGTGAAATAAATGCATTTAAATGCTTGAAAATATCAGGGGAAAGATTTACTAAAACAAATCTATGGGCTTTTGACATCTGCCCTCAAGCAGGTAGAAGCTTTGATATCACCAACTAAGGTATACTGCAGTGTGATGGGAAGCCAGAAAGACCTGCCCTACTAAGGAGTGTGTGGACCTCTTCAGTCTCTTCCCACCCTTACACCTCTGAATAAAATGGTTTGACTCTTCTCTGACCAAAATAAAATATCCTGTAGACACAAAGTGTGCAGAATAAGTGATGGCTGTCAAGTGTGTAGATTGTAGTGATGTATAGTGATGTCCACAAGCTCCAAGTGAACGACCCCACACACACACACTTACTTTATCAGTTGCACACACTTCAGCAATTCTCGAGCAATTCCCACACTTTATAACACTTTGGACATTGGTATTCATTAAGGTGGAAACATATATAATCTCATGTGATAGCTGATCTTTGTTGCAACTAGACCAGGTTTAGCATTGCCTAGAGATTCTGCTCCAGGGGTATTTGTAAGGTGTTTCTTGGACTGAATCACAAGGAGAAAGTGAGCTGAGCACCAGCATCCATTTCTGTCTGCCCCAGAGGACTGTAGACTTGACGTGACAGCAGGCTCATGCTGTCATGACTTCCTTGATTCGATGGACCATACCCTCACACTGTGAGTCTATAGAAACCCTACTTTACTAAGATGCCAGTACCCTGACAAAGGACTGGAGATTCAGAAACAAACAAACAAAACAAAACAAAACAAAAAAATTCTTGGAGCCCAGTGTAAACGGTGCACGCTTTTTTTTTTTTGAGAGAGGGTTTCTCTGTGTAGCTTTGGAGCGTTTCCTGGAACTCACGCTGTAGCCCTGGCTGACCTCAAATTCACAGAGATCCACCTGCCTCTGCCTCCCTAGTGCCAGGAGGCAGCACTGCCCAGATTGGTGCACGCCTTTAATCCCAGCATTGGGAGGAAGATGCAGGAGGATCTCTGTGAGTTCCAGGCTAGCCTGGTTTACATAGCTAGTTTCAGGCCAACCAGGGCTACATAGAGTGGGCTTGTCTAAAAGATAACAACAACTAAAAAACCTCTTGGGCTAGGGATGGACCTCAGTCCGAGGACTTTGTAGCACATTTGAGGTCCCAGCACCACAAACAAATGAACATTTAGAGATGGTTAGAAAGATGGCTCAGTGGGTAGAGCATTTGCTAAGCAGTTCAGATCTCCAGAACCCGGCGAGAAAACAAAACACAGCAGTAACGTAGGCATCTGTAATTCCAGGGTGCCCTACAAGGGGGCAGAGGCAAGTTAACCTGGTCTGTGAAGCAGAGAGCAACAAGAGACCCCGTCTGGGAACACATGGTGGAAAAGCAAGGACTAACTTCCAAGGTTGTCCTCTGAACCTCCACCAGTCAGGGTACAGGCATATCCATCACAATAGCCACATCATGCACACACAGACAGACAGACATATACAGCAAAACTAACCACCTGAAAAGAAAGAATGAACAAAATTCTAACAAGACTCACAAATCAACAAGAAAGAGACCAGGTCAATAGCAAACATGTGCAAAACAGGTTCTTCTGGAAAGAAGAAACTGAAGACTCTACAATTTAAAAAGAAATGTTTAGCTGCACTGAGAAAAGTAATCTGAGAAAAGCTAATTGGAAAGTGAGATGCAAAATGCAAAAGTGAGATTGCAAAATGAGATGCATTTATTAATTCATTTATTATATATTACTTCATATATATCATTATTATTCATTTACATTCATACAAAAGCATTGCATAAATGCTTATAGTGATTTTCTTTTTCTTTTCTTTTTTTTTTGCAATGTCACTTATTATAATAGCCAAGAACTGGAATTAAGTCCTTCAATGAACAGTAGCTAAACAGCCCAACTGGGGAATCTCACCAATGAAAAGAATGGATTATTGATCTACAATGATGTGGCTGGATCAATCTATAGAGAGTTAAGCTGGGTGAAAAAAGACAATTTCAAATGATTACATGTATAATTCTATTTACATAACGTTTTTCTTTTTGTTTTATTTTCTTTGGGGGTGGGACAAAGTTTCTCCATATTGCCCTAGCTGTCCTGGAACTCACTATGTAGACCAAGCTGGCCTTTAACTCACAGAGATCCTCGTGCCTCTGCCTCCCGAATGCTAAGATAATCACCATGCTCAGCTTATACAACATTTTGGAAGGACACATTGTTAGGAATGGAGCTGAGTTGATGGCCTAATGGGTAAACAGGGGCTTTAGAAACATTCAGGATGGATTTGAAGCTTTCTCCCTTTCATTCTGACCTTGGGCAGATTAAGATCTCTGAACATTTTTCTTCTGGGGATGAGAATTTACAAAAGGTTTGTGAAAACTTATGAAAAAGTTATAAAAAAAATGCGTGGCATAGCTGGGCATGGTGCACATCTGTGATCCCAGTAGTCAGGGAGGTAGAGACTGGAGGGTGACGCGTCCTGGCTCATCTTGGCTCTGTAGCAAGTTATAGCTCACCATGGGCTATAAGAAACCTTGTCTCGGCCGGGTGGTGGTGGCGCACGTCTTTTTTTAATCCCACATGTTAGAAGGATCCCAAGTGCTGGGATTAAAGGCAGAGACAAGCAGATCTCTGTGAGTTTGAAGCCAGACTGGTCTCCAAAGCGAGTTCCAGGAAAGATACAAAACTACACAGAGAAACCCTGTCTCAAAAAACCAAAAAAAAAAAAAAAAAAAAAAAAATAGTTGGGGATTTAGCTCAGTGGTAGAGCGCTTGCCTAGGCGCAAGACCCTGGGTTTGGTCCTCAGTTCCAGAAAAAAAATATATTAGCCAGGTGGTGGTGATGCATGCCTTTAATCCCAGCACTTGGGAGGCACAGGCAGGCAGGTCTCTGTGAGTTCAAGGCCCCCCTGGTGGAAACATCAATTTATTCTCCTCATCCTTGGCCACATACTTTCCACGTGGAGTCAGAGCAGTTTCCCTGCTGGCCCAGAAAACACAAAGGAGAAAGACCGGTGTATCATTTCAGTTTGACAGCAGAAGTAAAGGCCTGTGCGATGCAGTTGGGCACTGAAGTGGAAATGAAGAGTTGCCAAGTGCAGCTGTTCAGCTGTGACCCATTTTAAGAACTGAATCCTGCTGAGTCACAGCATTTTAGCCGGTCCTCTCGGAAACACTCAATACTTTCTTATGGCCCTTGCTTGTTAACCTGCAAGTTCTTCAAGAGCAAGGTCTAGATGATAACTAATTACCTTTGTAACTCGGGTAGCACTGGGCACAATGTCTGGCTAATATGAACAGGGAAGAAGGAGGAGGTAAAACATCTTCCCAAGGCCAGAGACTGAGACAGGAGTCCCTTTCTTCCAGCACCGACAGCTTAACTTAACATTTTTTTTTACATTTTATTTATATATTTTTCTATGTATATACTTATATATTTTTCTATGTATACACTTGTGCATGTTTGGGAGTCTTGTGTCTGTCGCACATGTGTGGGGGTCAGAGGACACGTCGGGGAGTCCATTCTTTCCTTCTAACATGTGGGCTCCAGAGATCAAGCTCAGGCTGTCAAGCCAGGCGGCAAATACTGTTATTTGCTGAACTGTCTTGGTGACCCACAGCTTAGCTTTTGATAAAGCTGGCTTTTTTTCTTCCTTATTTTTAAACACTTCTAGTGAAACAGGTGGTCATATACAGGAACTATAAGTTAACTTCCATTCCAGATCTCTTTGCCAACAGTCAGAATGTCTCATGGCCAGTCTAGTTTGATGAATAGTGATAATTACAGAAAGTTGAGTGCCAAGTGAAGACTCATCAGCTGTCACCTCACCACACCCAGCTTCAAACAATTTTTATTATAAGAAACATTCTATCCCTGGGCCTAAAATAAGGTCAAACATTTTATGTGCGATTGTATTTAGAATGGTAAATTAGAAACAAGCCATAAAATTATATTTTACCCTGGTATGGTGTTGCACACCTTTAATATCAGAAAAAAAGAGCGAAAGGCAAGCAAATCTCTGTGAGTTTGAGACCAGCCAAGACTACATAGTGAGACCCTGTCTCAAAAGCAAAAAGCAGTTATGGTTCTGGAGCAAGAGAAGCATCCAGTCTGGACTTGGGACATAGCCTCGGCTTATCCGTGCTCATTGCTTGAACTTAAGATGACGATGCTTGTCTGCAATTGCTTTATCTCAAGACATTGTCAATGCTGGATGTGGTGGTGTGTGCCTGTAACCCCAGCGCTTGGGCAATGGAGGCAGGAGGATCAAGAGTTCAAAGTCATCTTCTGCTACCCAGGGAGTTTGAAGCCATCCCATGCTTAAAGGCCTGGTCTCAAACAAACAAAAAGGCTCAAAGATAGGAAAGAAAAGATAATATACTATAAGAATAAATCAGATCAGGGAGAGGAAATTTATATATCTACAAAGCTGTGTAAACTTCCCATTAAGAAACAATTGAAATAAAACCTGCCATTTTACTATTCGTAAGTCTGATATTATAGCTTAATCAATTGCTAAGAATTTATTCAACATGACTGGAAATATGATCTTTTTATGCTAAAAACATTTTTATGCATCAACATTTTTGTTTAAAAGTTTAAAAATAGCACTGGTTCTTAAAATCATGCATTCACATGTTGATAATTGTTGCTTTTTTATTAACACTGTATTAAACACACACTGCTAAATGCTTTACAATGATGAGTAATGTTGATTTGAACCTAGGTTTCATGTCTCTCAATCATTCATAGCCTTGGAATTGAAAGAATCTACTGAGATGATACCCTAGCAAAACAGGAGCTCAAGCCAGGCCATGGTGCACACCTTTGATCCCAGCACTTGGGAGGCAGAGGAAGGTAAATCTCTAAATTCAAGGTCAGCCTGGACTACAGAGCCAAGTTCCAACACAGCCAGGGCTACGCAGAGAAACCCCCGTCTCGGAAAACCAAAAAAGAAATGAATGAATAAAGACAAAACAAGCAAAAAACAGTAGTTCAAGTCTACCTAGTCATCAAAAGAATGAAGAGTACTAGCAAGAAGTATTCATCCTGGTTTTACTTTTTAAATTTTTTTAGGTTTATACGTATGGATGTTTTGGTAGCATGCATGTCTGGGTAGCGCGCAGGTGCAGTGTCTGTGGAGGCAAAAAGGAAGTTCTGTATCCTTTGGAACTGGAGTTATAAACGGTTACAAAATGCTATGTGGGTGCTGGTAATTGAGTCTGGGTCCTCTGGAAGACCAGCCAGTGTTCTTTACAGCTGAGCTCTCTCTCCAGACTCTTTTTTTTTTTTTTTTTTTTTTTTTTGGTTTTTCGAGACAGGGTTTCTCTGTGTAGCTTTGCGCCTCTCCTGGAACTCACTTGGTAGCCCAGGCGGGCCTTGAACTCACAGAGATCCGCCTGGCTCTGCCTCCCGAGTGCTGGGATTAAAGGCGTGCGCCACCACCGCCCGGCTTTTTTTTTTTTAAAGATTTATTTATTTATTATGTGTTTGTTTGTTTTGGTACTGGGTATTGGAAACCAGGACCTCACACATGCCAAGCACTCTACCATTGAGCCTGACATTCAACTTCCATAGATTTCTGCATTTTTCATTAAATGGGGAAAAAAAAGATTTATGAAGTCAGGCATGGTGGTGCAAGTTTATAATCCCAGAACTCTGGGGGTAGATGCAGGTGGACCTCTGTGAGTTCAAGGCTAGCCTGGCCTACATAGTGAGTTCCATGACAACCATGGCTATGTAGAGAGACCCTGACTCAAATAAAAGCAACAAAAAGATTTATGTGGCTGGGTGTATGTATGTGTGTGGTGATGTTGTGTTCCCCAAAATATTGTGCACCCTAATAAACTTATCTGGGGTCAGAGAACAGAACAGCCACTAGATATAGAGGCCAGAAAATGGTGGCACACACGCCTTTAATCCTAGCATTCCAGAGGCAGAGATCCCTCTGGATCTCTGTGAGTTCAAAGCCACACTGGAAACAGCTACCCATGGTAACAAGAGCCTTTAATCCCAGGAAGTGATGGCAGGAAGCAGAAAGGTATTTAAGGCATGAGGACGAGGAACTAGAGCTGGTTAAGCTTTTAGGCTTTGAGCAGCAGTTCAGCTGAGATCCATTTGGATGAGGACTCAGAGGCTTCCAGTCTGAGGAAACAGGATCAGCTGAGGAATTGGCAAGGTGAGGTGGCTGTGGCTTATTCTGCTTCTCTTGATCTTCCAGCATTCACCCCAATACAGGTATTGTTTTTACTAATAAGACCTTTTAAGATTCATGCTACATATGTGTACCTTCTAAGATAGAGGGCATTAGATCCTCTGGGACTGGACTTACACATAGTTAGTTGTTGGCAGTATGAACTGAATTCTGGTCCTCTGCAAGAGCAGCATGTGGGGGTTGGGGGGTTGTTCTTTTGTTGTTGTTGGTAGTGGTGGGATTCTTTTGTTTTTGTTGTTTGTTTTGTTTTTGTGACAAGGTCTCACTATGGTTGAAGATTTTGTTTGGTGGGGCTGGAGATGAAATCCAGAGCATTGTACAAGCAAGGCAAATGTTCTACTACTAAACTGTATTTCCACCCCAAGGGTCTTACCATGTAGCTATAGCTGGCCTGGAACTTGCTATGTAGATCAGGATGAACTTGGACTGACAAGAGATCCTACTGCTTCTAATTCCCAAGTACAAGGGATTAAAAGTATGTGCCACCATGCCTGGCTGCAAGTGCTCTTAACTATTAAGTCATTTCTGCAGGCCCATATCTAAGTTTAAAGATCTAAGTCATTAGTGGGAACATAGTCCATTGCTGGGACACAGCAGTCACAGTATGGCTAACCTTGATAAGGGTGTTAATATTTAGACAAATTTTAGTGCCTTTTGGAACTCAGGCGACTTGAGAATCTTCCAGCTTTTTCATGTTTGAAATAAAAATTCATTCCAAAATTGGACAGAGTTCTAGAATGTTTTAGTTTACATAGAACAATTTTTGGGGGGTGGGGTGGTAGTACCACTGGGGATTAAACCCAGGACTTAAAATGAAAACTTACATGAAAGACTTCTGGTTTGAAGGCCTACGACTACACACAGAATCTCTCTATTAGACATACCACCAAACTGGAGGTCATTCCTAAACGGAGCAGCCTAGGTCAATGACTTTCCTGGCCTCCCCTCTCACCCATAAATCCTATGGATGTCACCCATTACGGATCACAAGGAGTGTTGTGACACACGTCTCAGTAGTAGTACCCTGTCACCATCTTCACCCTCATTAGGCATTTTCATTTGGGAGGATCGTAATCCAGGGGCACTAGCAGCGCGATGACAGATTATAATCAGGAGGCACAAACACCAAACGCATCTCATGGGGCGTAACGACGGCCACAGCCACTTCTGTGACCAGGCTACCACGACCTTCCCCCAAATTTAAGAATGTGTATTCTGGAAACCTGGTCTGCTTCTGAGCGCCACCGGCTTAGGGGGCGCCGGGCAGGGAGGTTGGCTCCCGCAAGCCGCGACCACTGCCCGGGACAACAGAACACAGCTGGCGGGAGCGGTTACTTGGAGTTGGGGGAAGGCCAGCAAAGGCTCGAGGGACGAACTGCTTGAGGGAAAGCAGCGAAACTAGCCCAGCCACTCCCGAGCCCCGCTGCAGGCGGGAAGGCCACGCGCGGGACCCGGCGGAAGAGGCGGGGCGTGGAGGCGGAGCTTGCCCCGCCCCATTGCCGCCCTCGCGCTAGGCCGCGCTCCCCGCGGGCGATTCTGATTGGCCGGCTCAGTCCCCTGCGCTGATTGGACGCGTGGGCGAGGCGGAGGAGAGCCGTGCGCAGCGGCGTGTGTGGGGCCGTGTGCAGACCCGCGTGTGGCGCAGGCAAGGACCCTGAAAATAAACAGCCGCTGCTTTGCGAGTCGCCTTCCTGGGCCTGGGTCCGAGTCTCCACCGCTGTGGGCAGCTCAGACGCCGAAGGTGAGGGATTGAGGGTGGAGGCCGCGCTGTGGAGGATGCGGGGTTGGCGCGGCCGAGACCGACGGAGGGCCGGAGCTGCGAGGCGCGATGGCGGCCGCACCTTGGCCTGTTCCCTGCTGCGTCAGGCGCGGGGCTCGGCCTGGCTGCCTCCTGGGCCTTGGTTTCCCGCCCGCCGCTGATGAGCGGCCGTGTTGGCCGTCCTTCGGCGGGGGAACTCAGAGCCGGTGCGTGGGGGGCCTCGCTCGGCGCCCACGGCCGCGCAGGCCGCAGGCGTGCGACGACGAGGCCCGGCGCCCTTGGGGCCGAGGCGAAGAGGGTCGTGGGCGGGCCTAGCGCCCAGGGCCAGTGTGGCGGGAACTCCTGGAACGGGGCGTTGTGCGGGCAAGGGCGCCTGGCGGCGGCGGCGGAGGTCCGCAGGCCGACCGCCGGGTGGAGGCCTGGCGGGCCATGTGCCAGCGGCTGCGGGGCCTCAGGAACCGACCCGTGACGAAGCCCGCGCACGCCGCTGTAAGGCTCAGGAGTCTGGATTCGGTTTTCCATACTGCCAACCTTTATTCCAACTGATTTCTTGTCATTTGTATTCCTAAACGGCCTCTTCTACTCTGTTGCTCAAAAGACACTACTTTCTCCTGAATCGATAAGATTCAAGTCTTAGGTCCTCAAACTCTATTACGGGGCGGGCGGGGGTGGGAAGGATTCCCAGTTTGTTAGGCCTTTAAGGCCATCTCGGCGTCAGAAGTCTTTGCCAATATTTCTCGGATTAAACGGATATAAATTACAAGCAAGCCTCGGAAGTAGAATTGGCAAAGGTGAATCTAGTTTTTCATTAGCGTGAAAACGTGTTTTAGAACGGTCTGATCGACCCCGTTTGGGTTTGGGTGTTGATTTTATAGGTAAAGCTTTAGCTTGTTGCCACATGTCAAGCACATGGCTTCAGCTACCAGACCCTTTCAGAGGAAGTGACTACATCTGGTCTTGAGGTGGGGGTGGGGGTCTTGGGGAAAGGAAACATCGCACAGCAATCGTCTGATTTCAAGTTTTTGCAATATTCTTGAGGACACAAAACAGCCAAGACACTCAACTTGTCTGCATTAAAGTAAAAGGGAATTAAGCTATATCCTCATTTTGCCCCCAAATTAAGTTTTAGGAGATAAAAATCCCCATTTCCTGTTGTTTGACCGAGTTTTGGAGAGAATTACTCCAATGATTTAATCTTTGGGTTAAAATTTCCAGGTTAGCCATTTGCTCCTAGTATGTATTGAATGTAAGATTTTAAAAAGACAGATGAGCTGTAATACCCTATCGCGCAATTATTTAATTCTGAAAAAACTATTTAAAGAATTTCCGTGGTTAAAATGCAAGTTATCGCCGGGCGGTGGTGGCGCACGCCTTTAATCCCAGCACTCGGGAGGCAGAGGCAGGTGGATCTCTGTGAGTTCGAGGCCAGCCTGGTCTCCAAAGCGAGTACCAGGAAAGGCGCAAAGCTACACAGAGAAACCCTGTCTGGAAAAAACCAAAAAAAAAAAATGCAAGTTATCAAATTGTGACCCCCATAGTTCTAGGTACTTTTTTTCCAACTTGTTAAGCTTGCTTCTTGTCTACAAGGAACTCTGTTTACTGGACTATAAAGGGAATAATTTATTGGAATCCCAAGGGCTGAATTAAAGGCTTAATTTTACCCCCAAATTACAGCTCCTGGCAACAGGTTTTAAAAACCTAACAGTATTGTACCTATGTACTTACCTCCTACTTCATATTAAAAAATTCTTGTATTTGCATTATTCCTTTTCATATTGATAGCAAGAGATAATTTATTTCAAACAGATGTGTAGTCTGTAAAATGTTTTCAATCAAATTAGTGGAAGACCAAGGGCTTATATTCTGGCAATTGAACAACTGCAGTGGGCAAAAATAACTTTTAAAGTATTAAAAATTTTGTAATGATTTATGACGATTATTTTGGCCTTTTAGAACCTAATAAAATTATTTGGTAAATCACTGCTGGAATGATTGCTCCATTAGGTAAATACTTGCCCAGAGAGTTTGCCTTCCTCTTCTAGCCTCCTGACAGTAAGTTGAGAGCCAGAAGACTAATACCAAGGCATCCTGGCCAGCTATGTGGAGAATGCTCTTTTCCATACTGCCTTACTTAATGGGGCTCTTATTCTGGCAGTGTCTAATTTCAGGTTGTTAAATACTTGGGATAATAAAGTGAACTTAGGTCTCAAATACAGATTGCAAATCTGAATTTGCAATTTGTACATTAGGAATATAAGCCAGGTGTGATGGTATAGGTCTATTTCATTCCAGCACTTGGGAGGATGGGCAGGATTGTAAATAAATTTGAGGCCTGCCTAGGCAACAGTAAAATTTTGTTTTAAAAGGGCAGGGAATCCAGGAGTGGTGGCACACTCCTTTAATCCCTGAACTCAGGAGGCTGAGGCCCATCTCTCAATTTAAGGACAGCCACCTATACCTAATAAATACCAGGCCAGCAAAGGCTGTCTGAGACCCTATTTCCAAAGTGGGGGGAGGGATGGAAGAAATAACAAGGGTTACAATAATCACCTGGAGTTGACTCTATAGTTACAAATGAGGGTTTTTAGCTAGTGAAATTAAGTTGAGTGTTTGTGTATGTTTGACAATCAGGTTTAAGAGAAAAAAGATTTTGGTTAAAAAATCAAGAAATCGCTGGGCGGTGGTGGCGCACGCCTTTAATCCCAGCACTCGGGAGGCAGAGCCAGGCGGATCTCTGTGAGTTCGAGGCCAGCCTGGGCTACCAAGCGAGTCCCAGGAAAGGCGCAAAGCTACACAGAGAAACCCTGTCTCGAAAAAACGAAAAAAAAAAAATCAAGAAATCTCTGTGAAAGATTACTGGGAATAAATTTAAAATGACTCCAGAGTCTTAACTGTTTAGTTTTTATTTCATTTATCTAAAAGAGAGAATACTTTTGTGCATTGGAATTCAGATAATATATAAGAAGCATGTATGTATATGTTTCTTATCACTATCACATAGCCTTAATTTTACAGAGATTTAGAGGCAAACTGTTGACATCTTGTTAGTACTAGGGTCTGCCTGTATGGTTTTAGTAGGTAAGTCATTTGTTCTCTGTGATCTGTTCCTTTTCTTTGTTTTTGTTTTGTTTCTTTTGTTGTTTTGTTTTAGTGAGATGGGTATCTTTGGCTGTCCTGGAACTCTAGACCCGTTTGGCATCCAACTCAGATACACTGGCCTCTGTCTCCCAAGTGCTGGAATTAAAAGGCGTGCACCACCACCACCACCACCACCACCACCACCACCACGCCTGGCCTCCTTGTTCCTTTATTAAAGGGACCAAGAATACATACCTTGGAGAGTGGTTAACATAATAGATTATATATTTATGGCTGACATGTTAGGTACTCAGCTATTCATCAAGACCTTGCACAGGTAGTCAGGACAGGCAGAAATGAAATGGATGTAATTAACCAAGGTAAGGTAGTGAATTGTAGAATAAAACAGTCCCTCCCTTTTCTTAAGCTATTTTTCATCATGGTGGCCAAAATCATGTACCACACACACTGTATCTTGCTTCCTTTTATTATATCTAGTTTATTTTTATTTTTTTCTGTTGAGGTTCCTTAGTGGCACTCTACCACTGAGCTACAGCCTAGAGATGATTGTTTTATTTATTGGAATTCCTATTAGTCTTGACTGTATATAGTTTACTGGTTTTGGTATAAATGTATTATTGAAAATGAAGACAAATGGCCAAAAGTTCTGTTATTTAATCTGTAAAGCCTGGGTATGTTCAAAAATCTGTAAAATAAGCAAACTCTTAGTTTAGCGTACCTGGCGTCAAAGTGAGTCTTTTCCAAACTCAGATACCTGAGCTTGATGCCTGGAATCCCTGTGAAGAATCCCTGTGAAGGTTGAATTTAGAGAGCTGACATATGTAAATGGTCTTCTGATTGCAGGACCTTCCCTGCCCAATACATTTTTTTGTGTATGTGTGCCTACATGAGTTCATGTGTACCATTTGCATGCAGTACCATGTGCATGCAGAATTGCCTAGAGGACAGAAGAGGGTATCAGATCCTCTGCTAGATCGATAAATGATCTTAACCACTGAGTCATCTCCAGCCCGTGTATATAATGCTTCTGCCTCCCCACCCCTCTTTTTTGAGACAAGGTTTCATGTAGCCAGTGCTGGCCTTGAACCTCTTGCCTCTGCCTCCCAAGTGCTGGGATTGCAAGCTAGTACCACCATACCTGGCTTTATTTTCTATAATTCTAATTTTGAAAAGATACTTGATTTCTAATACAGAATTCATTCTGTATTTTTGGTAAACTTCATCACTTTCATCTAGGAAATTGACTTTAAAACAAGAAGCTTGAGTTTGTGAGAGTTTGAACCACACAAATCTGAGTTCCAATATATCTGTAAATATCCTGACTTGAAGACTTAGGATACTTCGATTATACAGGGGTCATAAAGCTTTAACAGATGTTTGAAACTGAGCACCTATAAAGTAAAGGAATAACAGCCATGGAGGATGTGGCTGGAGTAGTCCATATTGCCTTCAATTCAAATCCAGATTCTCCTTCAGTGTCATTGCTCCCAGCTAGACATGTGTCTTTGAGGTAACACGTGCTTACCCTAGTTAACTAGTTAACCTGGGTTTAACCATGGTTGTTCTCCTCCACCCCCCAGCTGAGGACCGAATTCTGGGCCTTGTGCTTGAGAGGCAAGCGCTCTACCACTAAGCTAAATCCCCAACCCCAACTATGGTTCTAGAATCTTTATGCTCCCAAGATACATCTGTGCAGCATAGTTGATAGCTAGGTTATTAGCAAAAGGAAACGAACAAGTAGAACCTGTTGCCTAACAGTGGTGGAATGAGTATTCTGGGTTTGGGGTTGATTTTTGTTGAGACCTAGTCTCACCATGTAACTGCTATATTGTTCTAAATATTCAAGATCATCCTGCCTCAGCCTCCTTATGCTGCAATTTTTTTTTTTTTTTTTTGGTTTTTCGAGGCAGGGTTTCTCTGTGTAGCTTTGCGCCTTTCCTGGAACTCACTTGGTAGCCCAGGCTGGCCTCGAACTCACAGAGATCCATCTGGCTCTCTTATGCTGCAGTTTTAAGAATGTACCTGCCACTGTGCCTGATAATTTTTTTTTTTTGTTTTTTTCTCTCTCTCTCTGCCTCCCCCTTCCTCTCTCCCTCTCTCCCTCTCCCCCCCCCCTCTCTCTTTCTCTCTCTCTGTTTTTATATTTTTATGTGTGTAGCTCTGGGGATAGAACACAGGACTTCAAGAATTTTAGGCAAGTGCTATACTAAACTACAGTCCTATCCCATATTGATATTTTGTGTAGCACTTTATGATCGAAATCCTACAAAGGTCTGAGTTCTTAGGCTAATAAAAAGAGCATGCATGACAAGTTACAGTAAGATGGAGACCTGGGTGCTAGCTCATTTTAGTTTTCATGGTGGAAAATTTTTAACTATTCCAGGGTTGTTAGATAATAATAACAACTTTTTTTTCCACCTAGAACTTTCTTGGTTTACTCTCTCTACGGCACTATATTTTGTATGACTGTTGGTCTGCATGGTTGTGTGTGCCATGTGCATACCTGGTGCTACTAGAGGCCAGAAGAGGGTGTCCAGTGTCATAACTGCTGAGCCATCTTTTCGGCCTGGAATTAGGTTTTGGTTTTTTGTTTGTTTTGTTTTTTTAAACAGAGTGAGCCTTGGTTCCTATTGGAAGCAAAAGCCTTGGCTCCTAAAAATCTGCTTTCATAGGATCATACCTGTGATTTGAGAAAACTTAAGTTACAAGTGACTGTACCCTTAATGAGTAGGTAATTGAAAACATTACCATAGTGGTAAATTAGTGATAAAGTAACTTGTGATAGAAAACATTTACTTAATACTTTCCTGTTGGTATTGGATTAGATTGGGTTGGGTCTATATAAGATACACAGTTGCACAGAGCAGAAAGGACTTAAGACTTCCCCACTGTCCCCAAAAGCCATGCTATATAACTATTAAAAGGATCACTATATGGTATGCTGTAGTGATTCAAAGGTGAACTACTTGGCCTCAGCCCTCCACTAAGCATTGTTAGTGTGATTTGGCAGCTGTTAACAAGTACTCCGGATTTTAATACAAATTCCAAGCTGGAAGATGTGTTCAGGTTTTCTTAATACACTTGGTATTGAAGTGGCTCTTAAAAGTTAGAAAAGGGTGTGACAAGTGAGGGGACTGCAGAGAAATCTAATAGTCACGAGTAGTGAGAGTCATAATTCTCAGCTGTGTTTTAAGTTTTTATGAGGAATGATCAAAATCTCTGAAGACATAACTAGATACATTTATTTGTATATACGACGAGGTATTTGAGTTGCCTGGCCAAAGAGAGAAGCCAACTTGCATGTACATTATAGACTACTGAGCTCACTGACTGTGGGTTGACCTTTGATTTCACCTTTTTGATAAAGAATCTGAATATATATATATATAGCCCAGGCTGACCTAGAACTCCGGATTCTCAGCTACTGTTCTTAGCTTGAATTTTTAAATTGGTGTTTCTTGGCAAAAGTAAGCCTCTATTTTTCTTTTTTGAGATTAAGGTTCCTTGGGCACTAGGTGTACACATAACAGTCATGCTGGCAAAACACTCAGGTCAAAAAATCTGGACCTAGAATGTGAGGTATTACTGGGATTATTAACATAAGCATGTTAATCCATACATGCCTCATTTAGAAATTGTACAGTTTTAGGGTTTTTCATTTGCATGTTAGTAGGTATGTAAATGACAAGTAAATATAGATGGGTGTTATTCTAGCTACTATAAAGTAATTCCAAGTGTTTGATGTTATTTTTTAATATTCCAGCTATGAGCAGCAACGAATGCTTCAAGTGTGGACGATCTGGCCACTGGGCCAGGGAATGCCCTACTGGTGGAGGTCGGGGTCGTGGAATGAGAAGCCGCGGCAGAGGTGGTTTTACCTCGGATAGAGGTATTTTTGTCGAATAAAAAATTTTGAAGCACTCCAGAATTCATTAATACCAAGACTGGCCTGATTATCCCAATTCTTTTCTTTTCTGCTAAAAATAGGGTTCCAGTTTGTTTCCTCGTCTCTTCCTGATATCTGTTACCGCTGTGGTGAGTCTGGTCATCTTGCCAAGGATTGTGATCTTCAGGAGGATGGTAAGTATTTAACACTTCATACTCTGGGAGAGATGTGTGCCTACACACAGCTTTGTGATGTTTTCTGGCTTAGAGGGTTTGTAGTATGTGGTTTAAAGCATGGCATTACTTTGTAAAGGTTTTATAGTCTTGGTCTGCTTCTTTTCCTTATTGTTGAAGCCTGCTATAACTGCGGTAGAGGTGGCCACATTGCGAAGGACTGCAAGGAGCCCAAGAGAGAGCGAGAGCAATGCTGCTACAACTGTGGCAAGCCAGGCCACCTGGCTCGTGACTGTGACCACGCGGATGAGCAGAAGTGCTATTCTTGTGGTGAATTTGGACATATTCAAAAAGACTGCACCAAGGTGAAGTGCTATAGGTGAGTCATTACGTTGGTGCTGGTGGAATGGGGGAACAAAACTCCATTTTTGTGGAGGTGTTGTCTGTTAAAGGGAGAGTGGAGAGGCTTATCAGTGAGTGCATTTGGTGAAAGTGAGAATAGCTTGTGAATTTGGTTCTCCTTCAGTGGGGTGGGTTCTGGGGATTGAACATCAGCCTTAGTGGCAGATGACTTGACCCACTGAGCAGTCTCATCTAGGTTTTTGTTTTGTTTTCTTTTTTTTGAGATGATTTTCCCTCCTTTGTGGTACTGGGTACTGGGTATTGGACCTGAGGCCTGAAACCTGGTAGGCAGGCACTGCCACTGAACCTAGATAAAGTTTGCAGTATCGGCCAGCGAGGGCTTAGTGGATGTCAGAGTACTTGTGCATGCCTATGTTCTGGCCCTGTATCCCACAATGGAAAGAAGAAACAAACTCCTGGGATTTGTTCTCTGATTTCTGTACATGATCTATGGTTTGTGTGTGGTGTAGTTACTAAGTGCTGTTGGGTGTATGTAAATGAAACCATGGGGATTAATTTACAATAGTAGACATCTTTGCTAATATTTTGACCCTCTCGATGGTTATTCTCTTATGACTAGGTTTTTGAGAACCTAGTCTTACTCTGTTCTGTTCTTAGTTAAAACATATAATGACCTAGAATCTTAACTGGGCATGATGCAGTAACACCCAGAGTCGTAACCCAGTAGTCTAGTCGTAAGGCTAGAACTGGTTGTGTTTGAGACCAGCTTTGGCTTATATATGAGACTGTCTTCAAAAGTAAAGTAGTTTATATATAGTCCTTTTAAGGAAGAAAGAACTTGTGCTAATATTAATAGCTTTTTGTTAGTATTGACCATTGATTTGATAGCAGTTTTATTTGTTCTGAGAAGCAATGTGAACTGAAATTTATTTATTTGTTTTTTTAGGTGTGGTGAAACTGGTCATGTAGCCATCAATTGCAGCAAGACAAGTGAAGTCAACTGTTACCGCTGTGGCGAGTCAGGGCATCTTGCACGGGAATGCACAATTGAGGCTACAGCCTAATTATTTTCCTTTGTCGCCCCTCCTTTTTCTGATTGATGGTTGTATTATTTTCTCTGAATCCTCTTCACTGGCCAAAGGTTGGCAGATAGAGGCTGTTCCCAGGCCAGTGAGCTTTACTTGCAGTGTAAAAGGAGGAAAGGGGTGGAAAAAAACCGAATTTCTGCATTTAACTACAAAAAAAAGTTTATGTTTAGTTTGGTAGAGGTGTTATGTATAATGCTTTGTTAAAGAACCCCCTTTCCGTGCCACTGGTGAATAGGGATTAATGAATGGGAAGAGTTCAGTCAGACCAATAAGCCCTTTGGGTTTGAGTGTGTTCCCATGTAGGAGGTAAAACCAATTCTGGAAGCATCTGGGCTTCCATAAATAACATTAATTTTTAGCATAATGACGGCCTTGGATTGTCTGACCTCAGTAGCTATTAAATAACATCAAGTAACATCTGTATCAGGCCCTCATAGAACATACAGTTGAGTGGGAGTAAACTGAAAAGACAAATGTGTTGCTGGCTATGCCAGAGAAATCGGGATAAAAGCCTAACACAGGAGCAGCTTCATCCCGTACAGATGGTGATGGCAAAGGTGTAGAACACATTTTTTTCAAAGACTAAATCTAAAACCCAGAGTAAACATCGCTCAGAGTTAGCATAATTTGGAGCTATTCAGGAATTGCAGAGAAATGCATTTTCACAGAAATCAAGATGTTATTTTTGTATACTATATCACTT
Organism: Peromyscus californicus insignis; assembly: GCF_007827085.1. Taxonomy (NCBI): domain Eukaryota; kingdom Metazoa; phylum Chordata; class Mammalia; order Rodentia; family Cricetidae; genus Peromyscus; species Peromyscus californicus. The sequence continues at coordinate 103,140,555 of NW_026294584.1, read as the reverse complement.
AGAAAACTGTTTCATTTGCTGTAATCAGTTTTTAAAAGTCAGATGGAAAAAGCAACTGAAGTCCTAGAAAATAGAAAATGTAATTTTAAACTATTCCAATAAAGCTGGAGGAGGAAGGGGAGTTTGACTAAAGTTCCTTTTTGTTTGTTTTGAATTTTCATCAATGTATATAGAACAAAATGCCATATTAAAGAGGGGAATGCAGAGGACTGAAAGATGACAGTTTGGACTTTTCTTTCTGTGCTAAGTAATGTCTTCAGTAAGGAAAAGCTGGTGCCAGAAGAACACAATGACCCGGGTACTTTGTGCATTTGCAGGACTATAGAAAGTTCTCTGGGTCTGCTAGAGAGAGGTCTAGTGGGTAAAGGCAGTTTTTGCATAAGCTTGGTGACCTGAATCTGGTTCCAACATCCTTGTAAAGGTGGAAAGAGAACTGACTCTTGTTATGCTTGATTTCACATTTGCTCTAAAGAAAATTCTTTTGACCTGTTGTTACAATGGTCTTAGTTCTCTGTTCACTCATTCATAATTCTGAAGGATCTGAATTGTTAGATTCCTTGCCCCCATCTCTAGCCCCAAGAACCATTTGTTTTAATGCCTTCACTTTATAGATAATAAAAGCAAGTAGTTTAGGGTTAACCTTAAGCACCCTTCCTACCCCTGCTCTCTGAAATACAATTGGTGGGTTTTTTTTTCCCATTTAGTAGTTAATGGTCACCTCTCATTAACCATGGGATTCTTCACATTGGGTGCATTTTTTTTTTTTTATCCTCTTGTAGATAGTTCTGGTCAGTTTGTGATGTCTGTGCCTGTGACATATTTGCTCAGTTTTACACTGAAACTTGGTGTTTCTGCTGAGCAAGTGGTAAATTTATTTCTAAAAGACAGCAGCATAAGGAATGACCTGTTTAAACATCACTGTTAAATACGGTTGAAGCCTGGCCAAAAAAAAAAAAAAGCAAGCCTAGTGGGTAATTGTACCTGTTAACCTCAAACTGGAACCCATGTAAAGGTAGAAATAGAAAGCTGGTTTTCACAATGTCTGGTGACCTTCACACAAGCTGTGGCATGCATGCATGTGCACAATAAACCTTGAGGTTTGTGGTTTAGTGCACATGTGGTTTCTTTTCAGCCTCTGATCTAAAGTTGCAGTACATAAGGTTTGGAGGTCAAAGGCAATTACGGATTCATACAAACGTTCTTGTACATGCTAGGCCATGTGCTCTGATAACTCAGCCGTAGCCTTTACCTGTGTTTTGATGCCTTTGGTAAGTGGTTAACCAGTTCTATAGACCACAAGTGTTCCTTTGTAAAATACGGATTACTTTGCTCTTGATGGTGTGAGCATGTGTTTTGCAGGGTAGCCCAACTAATTTATAGACTAATTATAGACCAAGTAGGAGCTACTTGGTCTGTAATTCATGTAGGAATGAGGTTTAATTGGGAAAATTAACTCATGTGGTTTAAAAATCAACTGAAGGATAGCATTGTCTTCATAAATAGTTTTGTGGGATTTAGTTGGGAGTCAGAAGATTAAAACTTTTTTAAAACTGTAGGGTTTATGTGTATATATATATATATATATATATATATGCCAAGGTGTGTGTGAGGACAAATTTGTGGAGTTCTTTCTATCCTGCCTTTACATGGGTTCTGGGGGTTGACTTCAGCTTATCAGACTTAGGTGGCAAAGTACCTTTACCTGCTAAGCCATTTTGCCAGACTTGAGCAGCTTTTACCTCCACAGAAGCCTAGAGTATTTAATTTATTTTCTTTTTTCTTTTTTTCCCCGGAGCTAAGGACCTAACCTAGGGCCTTGTGCTTGCTAGGCAAGTGCTCTACCACTGAGCTAAATCCCCAAGGCCCCCCCCCTTTTGGGGGGGGCAGGGTTTCTCTGTGTAACAGTCCAGACTGTCCTGGAACTTGCTGTGTAGACCAGGCTGGCCTCAAAAATCACAAAGATCCGCCTGCCTCTGTGCCTCCCGAGTGTTAGGGTTAAAGACCTGCGCCGCCATGCCCACCATTGTTTTGTTTTCTAAAGAAATGTTCTGCCAGCCTCAAAACTTGGCAGTACTAATGCTTTAGCCTCCCAAATGCTGGGATTAAAGGTGTGAGCTAACACACCCAATGTTACCTTTTGTTTCCTTTTTGAGACAGGCTTGATATATAGCCTTTTCTCACCCCTAGAAATAAGTTTGGAAGCCTGGTGGGTGGTGGCCCTTACCTTTAATCCCAGCACTTGGGAGGCAGAGGCAAGTGGAACTCTCTGAGTTCCAGGCCAGCCTGGTCTACAAAGCGAGTTTCAGGACACCTAGGACTGTTAACACAGGAACACTGTCGAGGAAAAAAAAAATGGTGCTCTGAACCTGGTGTGGTGGTGTACACCTTTAATCCCAGCACTTGGAGGCAGTGGCAGACAGATCTGAGTTAGAGACTAGCCTAGTCTATAATGCAAATGAGTTTCCACTTTTTTTTTTTAAACATTTAATGTCCCTCATGAAAATATTGCCATGAGTTCAATTAACTGGGATGTAGGTTTTAGTTTTGTGGTTTTTACAAATAAAATTATAAGGATGTTGGCTTGGTTTTGGGGTGTGGGTGGGTGGGGGAGGGAGGGTATTCAAGATAGGGTTTCTCTATATAACAGCTCTGGCTCTCCTGGAACTCACAGAGATAAGAGATCTGCCTGCCTCTCGCATGCTGGGATCAAAGACATGCGCCACCACCAACAGCCTGCATCTTATACTTTAAAAGTTCTTTCCCCCTGAGGGACAAATACTCTTAAGAACTGTGTGGGAGGTGACTCCACAGTTAAGAGCACAGACTGTTCTCCCAGAAGACCTAGGTTTGGTTCCCATCTGTAACACTAGGTTCCAGGGAATCTGATTTCCTTTGGCCTCCAAAGGCACTGCACACACTGCACATACATGCAGGTGAAACACCTATAAAACAAAAACTGGGTGTGTGCCAGGTGCATTTAGTTACAGAATTCAGAAGGCAGAGCAGGTGAGATGAATTAGAGGCTACTTTAATCTGAGTTCCGGGCCTAATGAAGGGTGTACATAGTAAGACCCTTTCTCAAAAAAAAATGATGAAGAGACACTCAGCAGTTTAATGGCACCTGCTCCTCTTAAGGTTCTGATTCCAGCACCAACATGGCTGGAATGTCAATCACCTGTAATTCCAGTTCCAGAGGATCTAATGCACTCTGCTGGCCTGCTTGGCACCAGACACAGTGGTGTTTGTACACATACAGGCTAAACAGGAAGTAAAAAGATGTGAGATGGCTCAGAAGGGACAGGCACTCTGATGACCCGAGTTGGATCCCTGGAAGAGAAGAACTGTTCACTGAAAGTTGTCCCTCTGATCACAAGTATTGTATGCTTGGTCACCTACATGCTTCATTGGTTGCAGTGATGGGAGTTCATGACATTGGTTCCATTCAAAGCACATATCACTTCATTTTCAAATTTACAGTGCAGCAATAGGTTGTTGGAGCATTTGACTACAAGTTGAACATTGGAAATCCAAGATTAAAAATTGGATACCAGCTGTTTTCAGAGGTGAAAATTGCATAAAATGCTGTTGCACTAGAAATGTATAAAATCACCTTGGGGAATGTGTATAAGGGGCATATAAACCAATTCAATGTCATGATTAGACTTATGTTCCACACCCTGAGATAGTATGTTCATACATTGTGAAGACCAAAGTACTTAAATGATTCCAAACACCAGATAAGAGTAACTCAATTCTGGGAGACAGATTGGATGCCCACAACAGATCTGTTTGCAATGTTGGTTAAAATATTAGAAGCAAAACTTGGAGTTCTTGGCATGCTGAGGAAGAGTTAAATTCCATGTATTGGGTGGCTTTTCCTAGGGAGATAACAAATCCAGCTTCACCCTGGGTATGGCACCAGGGACATGCCAAAGAAATAATTCCACCCAAGTCTAGCTTGGTGAACCATGGGGTTGCATGACTCAACGGCTTCTGCATCCCTGAAAAGCCCACCCTAGCAGGTGTTACGAAAGCCACATCCTTGTAGCTCCCTGTACAGCTTGGAGGCAGCTTGGCTTGAGTTGACTGGCTTCAGCAATTTATTTTTCCAACTTTGGGGAACAAGAGGCCTTGAGAAGCTTGTAACTTGCTGAGTTTTTAAAGCCTCATTTCTTAAGCCTCCCTTTATGAGGGAATGTTTTCAATAAGGAAATAGTATATAACAACATATTCTGTTACTAGTTTTCCAGTAGTTGGCAGAGTGACTGATTGGTTGACTAGAAGGTTGATAGTCTAAATCCCCATGGTTTTTAAACTCAAAGTTACAAGTATATGATTTTTCTAGATCATTTTGAGTGCATTGCTTTTGCAGTGTGCTCTAGTATCAATCCAGTGAACAGTTGCAGATGAAGTATTCCCAACTGCTGTTACTCAGAAATGCTCATTCTACAAATCATAGTCCAAGCTTCCAAGTACTGTATTCTGCCTATATATATGGATTTAAACCAAAGATCCTATCATAAATAGTTGTTAGTATTAACTCCTTTACTAAAATTGGGAATTCAAACACTTGGCTTAAAATGTTCAAAAGTAGGTTTCCAAATGGTTCTAATGTGCTACCAGATTGAAAACTACTGGGTTAGATGACTACAGGTATTAGTGTTGAAGTAGGAATTTCAGAGCAGCTACAGTGCTAATTATCTTAATTACTGTGGTTTCAGTTTTTTTAAATTATTTTGCATGCCTTATAATTTAAAGAACTATCCCATGTCTGTCTACTTTCAGCCCAACTACAAAGCTGTTGCTCATAATCACTTAGTAAAATCCTTGTAGTAAACTGTGATATTAGACAGCTAATGCTTAATTATCTGATGGTAAGGTCCATGGTGTAGTACTCTTGTCTTTAATCTACTACATTTATACTAACTGCCTCAGACAGAAAAGATTTATGAATGAGGCATATTGACCTACTACTTATGAGTCAGCCACATGTGATCACTGGAGCTCTTGGTGGCTTTTTCTGGTCAAGAATTTAGAGTTAGATGTTCAGTACTAGAAGATATTTCTGGCCGATTAAGGGATAATCCTATTTAGGTATATACTAAATATTTGGTATAGTACTTCAATGCAAGATTATATAGGGGCTGGAGAGATGGCTCAGTGGTTGAGAGCACTGACTGCTCTTCCAGAGGACCTGGGTTCAATTCCCAGCACTCATATGACAACTCACAACTGTAACCTCAGCTCCAGGGGATCTGACACCTTCACACTAATGCACATAAAATACATTATTTTAAAAAAGTGTTTATTTGATAAGGTCTCACTATGTATTCCTGGCTGCCCTGGCACTTAGAGATCTGCTTGACTCTGCTTCCTGAGTGCTGAGGTTAAATGTGTCTGTCACCACGTCTAGCAAAGATTTCATTACTTTTGTATATGTCTGTATGAGTGATTGCCATTGTGTATAGCTGCTGGGGCCAGAAGAGGATGTCAGATGCTGTAGTGCTGGACTTACAGGTGGTTGTTAGCTGCCCAACATTCATGCTAGGAACTGAACTCAGTCAGGTAAGTCCTCTGGAAGAGTAGCACATACTCTTAACTGCTGAGCCATCTCTCCAGCCCCTTACATTTCATTAAAATTTTTTATATGTGTATGGGTGTTTGCCTACGTGTATGTCTGTGCATCATATGTGTGCCTGGTGCCCATGGATGGCAGAAGAGGACATTGGATCTCCTGGAACTGGAGCCATGTAGGTGCTGAGAACTGAACACAGAATACAAGTCCTTTGGAAGGGCAGCTTTTTCCTCCCTCCAAATTGAAGCAAGCTTTTAATTAAAAATTTATATACTGATCAAGATGGAATTTGGTCAGGACCACTCCATAGAAACTTTTCAGCTGAGTGAGTGGCCCTGAGGCTCATGTTGTTGGGGTTTATATGCCCCAAATCCAGAGGCCACCTTTTCCATGAGGCTTTTTTTGTTTTCAAGAACTACAACTCCCAGCATTCTAGGAAGTTACCTGGTCCTTGGGCAGGTAGGGCTTACAGGTTAATTTAGGGTATAACATTTCTACCTGAAGTTGTATCCTGGGTCAAATCCTTGACTCTATGATGGGTACCAGTTTACATTTGGATCTAATAACCATTAGCTTAATGGTACACAAGCAGGACTTATCATTTAGTTATATCAATAGTGTAAGAAAGAGCCAACAGTAATTAGCAGTGGAAGAAGGGCCAAAGGCCCTGTGATGGATATCTTTGTTCTGCATAAAGGATGCCAAGTATCCTATTGTATTGTAGACCTATTTGTTAATGAATTATTTGTTGATAAATGATATATCAATTAGCATTATAGATAGCCATTTTGTCACCTATGTCAGGGAGTTTCCTTTTTACGTAGTGTTTTCAGCCTGTTAAGGGGAGCAGAGACAATGTACTCTCTTCTTTCACTACTTCCAGCTGGGGCACTGGTTGTCAGGGCCCAGGAAAGGTGAAAGGCTAGTCAAAGGCTGGGCAATGGGACAATTATCAGAAGCATCTGATTAGTTGATCCAGGTGAAAGGACAGGAAGCAATCACATCAGCTGGACTGGTCTACATCAGCTTTCAGCAAGTCAAGCTCAGCAGCTTACAGTTTGCAGGTGCTTTCCTGATAGTGTCTGTCAGCCATGTGAAAGTCTGCTAAGACAAATAGAGACTAGGGAAAGAAGTTGAAAATTCAAGAACTTAAAGAAAAACCTTCTATTTGGAACTTTCTCGTTTGACCTGTGATGACAGGTGGATCCAAGCCTTACTGTGGAAGAGCAACCATTGTTCTCAGTCACTGCTGAGACATCTCTCCAGCTTCTTAACTAAATTTTAAAATCAGGTCAACAGTGACAGAAATGACTGGAATAGTACTGAAATAAGCAGTAATGTGTTGATGGCAAGTTGGTGCATGTCTGTAGCACCAAGAGAGTTCAAGGTCATCCTTGGCTACGAATATTTCAGGCCAGCCTGGACTACTCCAGATGTGTCTCAAAACAAAATGCAACAAAAACCTCATAAGCCTACATATAGTGCTGGAGAGGTGTGAAATGGGTCTCATGAATGAGTGTAGACAGGACAGCTTTCCTTTTAAAAGCTCTAGAGAAGAAAAAAAATGTGTGGTGCTAGGGATTGAACCCAGGGCCTTGTGCATGCCAGGTAAGCACTTCATCACTGAGCTTCACTTGTAGCCCCAAGAAGAAAATTTCCTTGCCTTTTCCGACTTCTAGCAGCTGTCCACATCCTTGGCTCTGGCCATATCATCACCCCCCCCCCTTGACTCACAAGATAACAATTCTAAACTGAACCTTGGCTTCCCTGTTATAAAGACCCTTCTGATTCCATGGAGGCCACTGGAGAACATGGAATGACTCCCATTTTGAGGTCCTTAGTTACACCTACAAAATCCCTTTTGGTTTGTAAGGTAACAGTTTTCAGATCCAAGGGATACAGGTGTGGGCATCTTTGAGGGCTGTGTTTTGATGCTTTTGTTGTCTACCATACTCCCAATAAATTCTGGATAGAGGAAAGAATAGTATTTGAGGTTCATAGGAGGGTGCAAGAGACAAATCATTGGCAAAAGCATTCTCTGGCTTATGGATCAGACGGGGTTGGGGAATGTTTTTAACTTGGAAGTGTTCTGCCAATCAATTCAATGTACCCTGCTTCTGGCATAGATGACAAAACAAGGCTTGGATTGATTGAAGTGACAAGAAGAGATTGAGTTCCCAAATCAGGATTCTTAGAATTTTTACTCTTTTTTTACTTCATTTATTCTATGTGTATGGGTGTGAATGTGGAAGTCAGAGGACAGTTTGTAGGAGGCAATTCTCTCCTTCCATCTTGAGTTTCAGCATACAAACTCAGGTCATCAGGCTTGGTGGCAAGCAGCTACACTTGTTTGAACTGTGAATTGGGTGTGGTGCTGCACATCTGCAGTTCCAGCACTTGGGAGACTGAGGCAGTATTAGCATAGAGTTTGAGGTCAGTCTAGGATAATAGCAAGAGCTTGTCCAAAAAGAAAAAAAAAATTCCAAACCAATCTGGGTGTAGTGTTTGCTTACCTGTAGTCCCGGGAATCAGAGGCAGGAAGATCAAAGTTCAGTCATAATAGCAAGTTTCAGGCCAACCTGGGCTACTTGAGAGCTTGGATGCAAACAAAAACAAGTCTTTTTTGAAGCCAGATGTGGGGACATAATGTCTTTAAACCCACAGCTGGAGAGTCAGGTGAAACTCTGTGAATTTGAGGCTAACCTGATCTGCATATGGAGGTCCAGGCCAGCAGAACATCAGAAGGAGGCACTACCCCGTCCCTCTGTTTCTCTCAAGTCTGTGTGTGAAGGCTGACCATTCGTGTTTGGAATAAAATATTTAACATAATGGCTAAAACATTTCAAATGCAATGGCTTCAGGACATTTCTAATTTTACAAAGAATTAGGCTCTAGGCCAGGCAGTGGACTTTGGACTGCTCATTTCTCAGTCCAAGTTGGATGTTCCTAAGTTCACCTCTCAGAAATGGGAAAAGGTCAAGATTTTCTTTTTTAAATATGTGGTTTTAGCAATTTAACCTAGTATTCATTCATTCCATGGGAATTGAAGTGATGCACACCTCTCTGACTCTATTTGTGGAATATTTGTTTAACTATGTAAATATGTGCTGCATTTGTTTAACTGTGTAAAGATGTGTTGCATTTGTTTAACTGTGTAAAGATGTGCTGCATTTGTTTAACTATGTGAAGATAAATTGCTGTTTTACCTTGCCTGCCTAAGGCATCTGATTGGTCTAATAAAAAACTGAATGGCCAAGGGAGGAAGTATAGGCAGAACTTCTGGGAAGAGAGAGTAAGTAGGAGGAGGAATTTAGGCTTAGGGGAGAAAGAAAGGGAGATGCCAGGGGGCAGACAGACAGACACAGAGGAAGCAGGAATGTAGGGCATACAGAATGAAAGAAAGGTAAAAAGCCCCGAGGCAAAATGATTAAGAAACAGGTTAAAATTAAGTTAAAAAGCAACTGGAACAAGCCTAAGCTAAGGCCGAACATTCAAAATAAGTCTCTGTGTCTTTATTTGGGAGCTGGTTGACAGCCCAAAGGAAAATGCCAACTACATCCATTTCCACAGTTCCCCACCTCCCCTTCAAACTTATGGAAAGTTGGAAAGGCCAAACTCCACAAATCTCTGAATGTAAAATGTCATGGTGCTTTGGTAATGCATAAATTAAGGGTTAAGGAAAAAAAAAAACAAAAAAAAACCTTGGGGCTCCTGGCCCAAAGCACCACTGGCCATCATTTGGTCATACCCCCACACCTAGTTGCAAGAAGTGGGAAGAGAGGTTCTAGTGCGGCGACCATCTGCCCGCTTACATAAAAACTTTAACTAATGTCCGATCCTGTTTGATCCTGAACTCCTCCTAGTGCACCACTTTTGCTGAGATTCTGTGTGCTTAGCAATGGTTGAGTCTAATGGTAGAATGCACAGGAGCAGGGAAAGCTAAGAGAGTGGGCTGACCATGGCCCCGATGCATAATCAAAATGACTGCTGAATGGATAGCCGAAACAAATGCTACCAGGTCCCCTGAACTACACCTGACTGTGATGCCATTGAGGTGTTCACCTTCATAGATCCTGTATCCCTGAGCTTTGGTGCAGGGAGTGCTTTGGGACAAGATCCTGCCCTCAGCTGCCTGCTAATAAAGGTCTCTAAATTTGGCCTTCTATGCATGGTGGTCTGTCACATTCTTGCCTGGCCTGTGACAAGGGTGCTGTCCTTAAGGCTGACTCAGTAGGAGAGCCCGCCACCATTTCTAACGCCCATGTCTGTGGCAAGTGTCTCATGTAGCCTCTAACCCCCACCTGCTCCTTACCTCCGTATTTGATTTTCTTCTCATTACTCCCCCACACCCCCACCTAAGCCAGAGTTTCTCTGTGTAGCCCTGGCTGTCCTGGAACTCACTTTGCGGACGGGCCTTGAACTCAAAGATACTTCTGCCTCTGCCTTCTGAGTGCTGGGATCAAAGGTGCCCAGCTCTTTTCTTTAGTTTTTGGGGAAGGGTCTCACTATGCACCCCTGGTTGGCCTGGAACTCCCTCTATAGGCCAGGCTGTCCTCCAACACATAAAAACTGGCCTTTATTGCCACTTAAATGCTGGAATTAAAGGCGTGGGCCTGCAAGCCTAGCCATAAGTTTGTATTTTAAAAGGGTGGTCTCTGTCTTCTGGGAATGTGTGGAGAAAGCTCTGATTCATTGGTTCACATGTTTCTTTCACGATCATATTCATCCTGTCAGTTTCTTGGGAACAGTCACCTTTAGTAAAGTATAATGATATACATGTTTCCTAAAAGGAGGAGGCAGGAGGAGCACCATGGTCTCAGGCACTGTTCAGCTCCAAGTAAATGACAGGCAGCGGTGAAAAAAGCCTCCCGGAAAGGCAGGTTTGCTCCCCTGGCTCCCAAGCCAGCACTGGCTCCTTAAGGTGTGTCAGGGACCCGGGTCCACGCAGGCGACAGTACTCCCTGCAGGGCCCAGAGTGGCTGTGAACACTCAGTGCGTTCAGAGAGGTAGTGGAGTCATTTTCAAAACGGTCATCTGCTGCCATAGAAGGATCAGGAAGGACAAAGACAGGCGAATCTCTGACCGCTGTTGCCACGAGAACAAAATCAAACGTTGACAGACTCATGCCCGCGGCGCAAGCGTAGTCCCGGCCACGCAGCGCGAGACGACGCACTGGACAGACGCCGGCGCAAAGCCGCCCACAGAAGCGCCGCTGCGTCTCTCGCCCCGCCCCCGTTCTCTAATGCGCTTCCGGTCCTTAACTTCCGGTCCTCTCCATTTATTCTTCCGACAGAAGGAGCAGTTTGTCAGCTATTAAGAGTTTTCCGTTCCCGCGCCGGCCCGCCTGGTCCCGGACGTCAAGGCAAGCTGTGCAGCAGCGCGGCGCCCCGGCGCCCTCGCCGGCACCATGGTGAGTGCGGGGGAGAGGGGATCGGGCACGTGGCCACGGGAGGCCCGAGCCAGTGTGCGGCCTCGGGGTCCCTGGCCTAGTTCGGGGTTACTTTCCCTCTTGGCGTAGGTGTTAGAAATTGCAGGAGAAAACTGAGTTGGGGAGCTGAATTACATCTCGGTGGTTCATTTCGGATGAAGCACATTATCGATGGGACTCAATGGGCGGAGGACCCGCCCAGATGTTCTCAGTCTTCACAGATAGGAACTTCTCAAGGGAAGGGTCTTCATACTGTTGCTTACTTAATGCCCGAGACAGAGTCTGGCATTCTTTAGACAGGTGTGCCATCACCGTGAATGAATGACTAGCATGGGCTGAAGTGTTGAGAGGTTGTGATTCTCGGTTTCATTCGCTCAAGAAGTGTTTAATAGCCGGGCGGTGGTGGCGCACACCTTTAATCCCAGCACTCGGGAGGCAGAGCCAGGCGGATCTCTGTGAGTTCGAGGCCAGCCTGGACTACCAAGTGAGTTCCAGGACAGGCGCAAAGCTACACAGAGAAACCCTGTCTCGAAAAACAAAAAAAAAAAAAAAAAAAGAAGTGTTTAATATGTAAATATGAAATCACACATAGTGTTGGTAAAAAGAGGCGTGGTTACTGTAGTATTTTCAAAGTGATGGCCCCATGGAGGCTGGAGAAATGGCCCAGTGGTTAAGAACCACTTCTCGTCAGTTCCCAGCACCCACATGGTGGCTCACAATCATCTGTAACTCCAGTTTTAGGGGATCTAATACCCACTTCTGAAGTTAGTGGGCACAAGGCACTCACGTGGTGCACATACATATATATAGGCAAAACATTTATATACATACAAAAAATCTTTATATTTATCTGTATCTATATATAGTAAAAGTCCCCCTAAAAGCATACAGAGTTGCTTTCATGCTTCTGAGTTTTGTTGATATCTCTGAGGTCTAGTGCTGAGATCTGTGTAGTCTTATCCACATGGGTAGATATTTACACATATACACATACCCAAGTATGATTATGAAACAGGTGTAAGTATATACATAACCATGTAAATCTATATACAAAGTATGGGCATTTATTCAAATATATAGGCCTTCTTGCCAGTCTGGGGTGCTTTACAATACCAAATAGAAAAAAAAAAGCCACTATTACACTTTTTTTGGGGGATGATATTGTATACATATATAGGTACAAACAGGTACATAATTCTATTAAATAAAAACATACACAAAAATTTAAGAAGCGTATGATGCCGTGGAATGGTTACAGAGGATGTTTTGAAAACCACTATATACTGTTAGTACAGAATCCTAACAAGCGAAACAGTGGCCTGGAAAGCAGCTGTTTCTGAAGGAGGGTGTGTCCTACACTGCTGTCATGTTCATTTATCCACCATCCACCTGCTGAATTTCTTTCAGAGGTGATTGGAAGGGAGAACTTGAAGGGCAGGTTAAATAAGCTCATGGTGCTGACTCTGTAAACTATCTGATTATCTTCATGCATTTATCTGAATAAGTCATCACAACATTATAAGATAAGAGCTACGATATTCAGTGTAAAGGGAAACTTAGGTTTTTGTGAGACCATGTCTCAGTGATACTGAGAGGAAGAGCTGGGAGCAAAATCCAAGTCCCAAATTTAGCAAGTAGTTTACAGTCCAACTGGAAAAGATGTGTTGTCTTCCTGACCCTTTGGTTTAGGGATCATTGACTTAACACTGATGTGACAGCACTTGTATAAAAATTGCTTTGCAAAAGCCAGTCTTGGTGCTTCTGAGTTCCACTGGCAGGGAACATCCAGCCCTGCTGTTTTTGGGTCGGGGCTGTGCATGGTGGTGCATGTGAGATCCTAGGAGGAGTGGGAGAGGGATCAGAGAGGTTAATGGATATGATCACAATACATTCTACATATGTGCATGATTATAAAAAGCAAATAATGTAAAAAGTAACACAAATAGAAAACAATAGAAGTGATAAAAGGTATTCTAGGGGCTGAGGAGTTGGCTTAGTGGTTAAAAGCGCTTACTGTTGGTGCAGAGGACCCAGGTTTGGTTCCCAGCATCCATATCAGGTGGCTTACAATTGCCTATACTCTAGTCTCTAGTTCCACGGAACTGATGTTCACTTCTATCCTGTGGCCACCATACACACATGGCGCACATACAGACAAGCAGACATACACACAGACGAATTTGAAAAAATAAATAATTTTTTTAACCATTTAAAATCATTTCAAGTCAACCACAAGAAGAAAAACAAATATTCTAAACTTAGTGTTTTCTTCCTTTGTCTCCATCTAGGCCCGAAATGCAGAAAAGGCTATGTGAGTATCAACTTCCTTGGGGCTGAAAATTCTGAGATTTAATTAGAAGCACAGAACTTGTATGTGATCCCTTTGGTAGGAGTCTTTCTGGAAGCGGTTTCTTCTTTCAATGTGCTAAAATAGCATTTCTGCGTTTGCTTGTGTTTGGTTTTCCCCTTAATGTTTTCTTGTTCTTCCAGAACTTATCCTGGGTGAACATTTTCCCACCTGTGGATAGGCTGGGAATGACTGCAAGGGCATCCATGATGTTAATCTTTGAACATTTCTGTATATTGCTTATCACAGTAGTTTCCCAACAGTTTATATATGCAATATAGTTAAAGTAGATACCTGAGTGTTCAGAAACACAAATGGTGTTGGAGGCCTATCCCTTGGAACATGAAAATCCTTAACTACTCTGGTTTCTTTATTACTGTTCACACTAATGACTTTAGATGTGGTCATGAACAGACCTGCCCCATCCAGGAACTTGAATGATAAGAAATCTAATGGGTTTTTTTTTTGTTTCCCTGGTAGGACTGCCCTGGCAAGATTTCGTCAGGCTCAGCTGGAAGAGGGAAAAGTCAAGGTGAGTGAAATCTCATCCTCTGGGACGTGTCAGGCAGAAATACACTGAAACTTCTTGGGCAGACTTCAGACTCCATCTGTTCCTGCTGTACTTGTTGAAGAGTTTGAACTTCTGGTGTTCCTCTCTTCTGTTGGGGCAGTGTGATTATCTGGCTTCTGCTTTTTCTATTTTTTTTTAAACTTATTTATTTTTATTTTATGTGCATTGGTGTTTTGCCTGCATGTGTGTCTGTGTGAGGGTGTCAGATCTTGGAGTTACAGACAGTTGTGAGCTGCCATGTGGGTGCTGGGAATTGAGCCCAGGTACCCTGGAAGAATAGTCATTACCCTTAACTGCTGAGCCATCTCTCTAGCCCCACATTTTTTTTTTAAATCTAAAGTGATGTCTGGGTTCTCCTATTATTCTAGCTCTAATATTGACCATAAGAAGGTAGAGTGTGGGCCTGGAGAGATTATATACTTGGATGAATTTATTTGAACTAGACACAGTTCCTTGAGTAATTGTGTTTCTTAAGAGATTGTAGGGAAAGGGTTAGGAGTTGAGTATCCTCTAGCACTGTGACTTCAAGTATATTTAGAGCACTAACTAGTTCAGGTTTCAAGCCTGAATCGGTGGTGGATGTTACTGAAGTATGTACAAAGCCTAGTGGCGACATGTGTTACTCTCCTTCTCCTTAGGAACGAAGACCCTTTCTTGCTTCTGAATGTACTGAGTTGCCCAAAGCTGAGAAATGGAGACGACAGGTATGTTCTGGGGAAACCTGATCTCAGTAGAAGTAACATGCTTTTGTTGGCTCCTCTTTATCTCAGTGATTATTAACCAGAATTTTTAATTTTTTTTGAGACTGGGTCTCCCCTTGTGTTCCTGGCTGTCCCTATATATACCAGGCTGTTCTCTAACTCACAGAGATCTCTGCCTCTGCCTCCGCCTCCCGAGTGTTGGGATTAAGCTGTGCATTACCACTGCCCAGCGCTGTTTCTGTTTTTGAGATATGGTCTTGCTTTGTAGTCCTGACTGGCCTGTGTACGCCAAACTGGCCTTGAAAATACAGAGATCCGCCTGCTTCTGTCTCCCCAGTTGTGGGATTAAAGGTGTGCTCTACCACACCTATAGTATTTTTTTTTTTTTGATTGATTGATTTTTATTTCACATACATTGGTGTTTTGCCATGGGTGTTGGGTCTCAGGAACTGGAGTTACTGACAGCTGTGAGCTGCCATGTGGGCGCTGGGAATTGAACCAGGGTCCTCTGGAAGAGCAGTCAGTGCTCTTAACCACTAAGCCATCTCTCCAGCCCCGCCAATAGTATTTTTGTCAGTTGTGAATTACAGTTTTCCTGTGCTTTCAGATATGTTAAAAAATCATGAAAATGTACCTGTTACTATTTATTTCCCTACAGATCATTGGAGAGATCTCAAAAAAAGTTGCTCAGATTCAGAATGGTAAGCTGACTAACCCTGTAAAGTGTTCTAGAATACACAATTAGATGTGGGGACCTCAGCCCTCCTTCCCTAATGACCAGTAAGACAAGTACATAGGGAATTAGCAAGGCCATTGAAGATGTGAACATTGGCCCAAGCATAGTGCAGGTCTGTAATCCCAATGTAAGGCTGGAGCTGAAGGTATCCTCACAGCTACACAGCACACAGGAGGCCAAAACAAAACTGACTGACCTAGATGACATTTATAGAGTAAAGCACCTAATAACATTCCACTTAACTTTTTTATTTTCCTTTTCGAGACGGGGCTTCTCTGTGTAGTCTTGGCTGTCCTGGAACTTGCTCTGTAGACCAGGCTGGCCTCCAACTCAGAGATCCACCTGCCTCTGCCTCCTGAGTGTTGGGATTAAAGGTGTGCGCCACCACTGCCTGACGTCTGCTTAACTTTTATTATATTTTTTATTTAAAACATTTCTTAAATTTAAAAATATTTTGATCATATTCTTCCCCTCCCCCAAGTCCTTCCAGATCCTCCCCACTTCCCTACCCACTCAACCATATCCAGCTTCTACTTAGATTTTCAAAATTTCAGCAAGAAGATCCTAAAACACATTAGAAGATCCTAAAACACATTAGAAGATCCTAAAACACATTAGAAGATACTAAAACAGCATTAGAAGATACTAAAACACATTAGAAGATACTAAAACACATTAGAAGATACTAAAACAGCATTAGAAGATCCTAAAACACATTAGAAGATCCTAAAACACACTAGAAGATACTAAAACACATTAGAAGATCCTAAAACACACTAGAAGATCCTAAAACACACTAGAAGATACTAAAACACACTAGAAGAGACACTAAACCAGCATCAGCTTTGCTTTGGGAAGACTGGCTGCTTTGAGGTTCTTTCTGACTATAGGTTTCTGAAAATGGGAGTCGTGGGTCTTTTTCTTGCTTAAGAGGCTAGAGTATAAGAATGGAAGTTTGTAAAATGTGTTTGCATATTTGCTGCGCTTGGTATTATTATTAGTTATAGTTTTTTTGAGACAAGGTCTTGTTAAGTTGTTTAGGCTGACCTTTGAACTCCAGTCCAGGCAACCCTTGAACTTTTTGTTCCTCTTTCCTCAGCCTCCAGAATAGTATGATGGTTATGCCCTACTGATACACCCTTTTTTTTCCTTTCGGTTTTTCTAGACAGGGTTTCTCTGTGTAACAGCCCTGGATGTCCTGAAACTCTCTTTGTAGACTAGGCTGGCCTCTAACTCCCAGAGATCCACCTGCCTCTGCCTCCCAAGTGCTGGGATTAAAAGTGTGCATGACCAGTCCAGCTGATCTTTTTTTTTAAAGATTTGTTTTATTTTCAATTATGTGTATGCATGTGTGTGTATGTGCATGTGGATGTGGGTGCCCAGCGAGACCAGAAGAGCACATCAGATCCCCTACAGTTGGAGTTACAGGCTGGCCTCGAATTCACTGAGATCCGGCTGCCTCTGCCTCCGGAATGTTGGGATCAAAGGTGTGCACTACCAGGTCTTTTCTTATCAATTTAAATGATCAGTTGTATGGAGTAGACCATTGCAGTGTTGCTATCCATTGTAAAGCTATGACACTGAGTACATGTATTGGAAATACTGACATTCGTTGTTTTAGGGCACGGCATCTTGAAGAAATGATACTAACAGTGTTGTTTTCTAGCTGGTTTAGGGGAATTCCGAATTCGAGACCTGAATGATGAAATTAACAAGCTGCTAAGGGAGAAAGGACACTGGGAGGTCCGCATCAAGGAGCTGGGCGGCCCTGACTATGGAGTAAGTAGTATAGCTCCAGTGGTGCCTGAGACAGACTGCTGAGGGCGTTGCAGGGTGTGTCTAGCCGTGCATTGCCTGTGGGTTCAGACCATGACTATCCAAGAGGAGTCAGCTGACAGTGACGGAGGGTTGAGAAGCAGCTGTTACATGTGGGCAGAATACCTGTGAAAAGGATGGTGGCATAATCCTGAACTACTGCATGGCTCAGGCCTTGGCCTAGGCAAGGTACCTGTTTACAATGCCCATGGCCACCTCACCTTCTTTTTTGAGCTCCCCAGAGACATTCCTGTCTGTTGTGGGTTTTTCCCCCTTAGTATCATGATTATAGTAAGACATGTGCATCCAGACTTTATTTTTTTGAGACAAGGTCTCTCTATTATGTAGCTCTGGTTATACTGGAACTTACTGTGTAGATAAGGCTGGCCTTGAACTCACAGATATCCATCTGCCTTTGCTGGGATCAAAGTCTTGCACCACCAATCCTGGCACACATTTTAAATTCAGATTATGTGTGTGTGTGATGTGTAGTGTGTGTGTGTGTGTGTGTGTGTGTGAGAGAGAGAGAGAGAGAGAGAGAGAGAGAGAGAGAGAGAGAAGACATGAGTGTTGGTGCCCATGGAGGTCAGAGGAGGAGTCTGAGCTCCCTGGAGTGGAGTTACAGGCAGTTTTGAGCTGCTGATGTGGGTTCTGGGGATCAAACTCAGATCTTCTGCAAGAGCAGTACGTGTTTCTAAGGTCTGAGCCATTTCTTTAGCCCCAGCATACACACTTTTTACTGCAGTCTGGTGCACACAAAAGCACACTGAGAAAATTCTGTGATGTACTTTGGCATTTTCCATTCTGTCTTATTTTGATATTTATTATTATTTTTGTTTGTTTTTCTTATCTTTCTTTTTTTTTTTAATTTTTTTATTTTCCAGAGCTGAGGACTGAACCCAGGGCCTTGTGCTTGCTAGGCAAGCGCTCTACCACTGAGCTAAATCCCCAACCCCTGTTTTTCTTTTGAGACAGGGTATCATGTAGTTCAGGTTGGCCTCAAAGTAACCAAGATTAGCCTTGAACTGCTCCTTCCTGCCTGGAGTTTATGAGTGCTGGGGTTTCTGGCATGTTCCACTATACCTGTTCTTTTTTTTTTTTTTTTTTCTTTCTTCTCAGGCAGGGTTTCTCTGTGTAGTTTTGGTGCCTGTCCTGGATCTCGCTCTGTAGACCAGGCTGACCTCGAACTCACAGAGATCTGCCTGGCTCTGCCTCCTTAGTGCTGGGATTAAAGGCATGTGCCACCGCTGCCCACCTGGTTTTATGTGGTGCTGGGGATTGACAGGCTTGGCTAGGCTTCTACTGATTGAGCTAGGCCCCTTGGTATGTCTTTTCCTTTTTTGACTGTTTTTCTGTTTTTGTTTTGTTTTTTGAGACTAAGTCTCACTCTGTAGCCCAGGCCTTATATAGTCTAACCTAGCCTTGGATTTGTGGCAATCTTCCTGTCTCAGGCTCTTAGGTGCTGGGATTATAGGCATGCAACACTACACCCAGCAGTGTGTGTGTGTGTGTGTGTGTGTGTGTGTGTGTGTGTGTGTGTGTGTATGTGTGTGTGTGTGTGTGTGTGTGTGTATGTGCCACAATGCACATTTGGTGGTCAGAGGACAACTTGTAGAAGTCACTTTTTCACTTCTACCCTCTGGGTCCTGGGGAATTGAACTCAGGTATCAGGCCTCCTTCCTTAGCCCTCTCAGTGCTGAAATTAGAGGTGTATGCTACCATAACAGGCCTTTTTTTTTTTAAACCTATTTTTTTGTGGTGCTGGGGATTGAACCAAGGCTATTTGCATGACATGATAGACAAGCACTCTACTCCTGATCCATGTCTCCAGCCCTAGGTTAATTTTTAAGGGGTTTAAAAAAATCCACAAATTTTTTTCTGTATGGAGTGTTTTCAATGTATGACATTATTATCTCAAAATGTATTTGTAAACATAGGAAAGTAGGTTTATGTATCAGACCCATTTTCCTTTTTCTTTCCCAATAAGAAAGTTGGCCCTAAGATGCTGGATCATGAAGGTAAAGAAGTTCCTGGAAACCGTGGTTACAAGTACTTCGGGGCAGCCAAAGATTTGCCTGGTGTCAGAGAACTGTTTGAGAAAGAACGTAAGTAGCTCATGTTTGAGAAAGCATCGGCCTTTAATTATTGCTAGTGAGTAAGAGAAGTGTGCCGTGTGCTATGCAGTGTAGGAATTACTGTATCCAGATTTTAAAAATAGCTTTTAAGATTTTATTCTTAATTTTATGTTATATTTTTGGAACATGGTCTCATGTAGCCCAGGCTTTGAACTCCAGATCTTCCTGCCTCCACCTGTTAGGATTGTGGACGCCTAAGCTGTTTTGTTTTAACGACTTTGTTCTGCCTGGCCTCAAACTGGCCATCTAACTTTAGCCTCAGCCTTCAGAGTTCTGGGATTACAGACCTGTGTCATCACGATGGGTTTTGTTGTTGTTATTTGCATTTACTTTTCGTCCTTCTTTATTGTAAGTAAGGTTTATTTACTGATGTACCTGTGTGTGTGAGGGGTCCATGTGTGTCGTAACATTTGTGTGGTTATCAGAGGACAACCACAGTTCTCTGCCTCCACCACGTGTGTCGTCAGGCCTCGTGGTAAGTCCCTTCACCCACTGGGCCACCTCACTGCCCCATGTACCTTTTTCTAAATGTAGTTAATTTTTCTGCTGTGTTAAGAATTGAACCCTAGACTTATACAAGCTAGGCAAGCACTCTACCAATGATTTACTTCTTCAGCCCTCAGCACAGATTTTTGTTTCAGTTGTAGGTTTTGTTGTTGACATAGAGCCTTTCAGTGTTACCCAGGCATGTCTTCAACTTGTGAGCTCAAAGCTCAAATGGTAGCCTGCCTCATGAGTGGTGTGCATAAGTCACTCTTACCCAGTATAATTAAAGAGAGAGTTTGAAGTCCCCTTGCTGACCCAACGCAGGCCCCCAGCAGAGATGACTGGGAACCAGTATCTTCAGGTTTCCTTCTAGGCCGTTGTCAAGGCTTATTTTATCCATATTAGGTGAAAGATTAATCAGTCCCAGTTGACTGTACTTTCTTCACATGATTGCACTTGAAAACTAGTCCCTGTGGTCAGCAGGAAGGCGGTGCTTTTTTCCCCTTCAGCCGGTGTGATGCCCACCCCTTCACAGGACAGGAACTCAAGTGCCAGATGAAGTGGCCATTACCAACTGTTTCTTTCCAGTTTTCATAGTATTTATTTATTTATTTATTTATTCATTCATTCATTCATTCATTCATTCATTCATTTATTTATTTATTTAGAGTAAGGGTTTTTCTGTGTAACCCTAGATGTCATGGAACTCACTCTGTAAACCAGACTTACCTTGAACTCAGAGATCCACCTGCCTTTGCCTCTCAAGTGCTGGTTTTGTGATTTTAAAAAATGATGTGTGTGTTTCTGTGTATGTAGGTGAAGCACATGTGTGCTCGAGTACATGTTGGAGTTGGTTCTCTCCTGCCATCCTCATTACTGTGTACTCTAGGCTAGCTAGTCCTCAGGCTTCCTAGTTCTCCTCTTTCTGTTTCCCATCCTGATGCACTAGCAAGCACTTTGAGCTGCTGAGTCATCTCCCTGTTTTGTTTTGAGACAGGGTCTTAGTGTGTAGCAGAAGCCAGCCTGGAACTTGTTATGTACTCTCCCACTATTTCCTGTTTATTTCTGTGACTAATGAAGTTGATAATTTAATTACCAATGAAAATGTTCACACATTTGCATTTTTTCTTAAAATTTTTTTTGAGATTCTATTTTATGTGTATGGGTGTTTTTGCCTGCATGTGTCTGTGCACATGCAGTGTCCCTCAGAGTTCAGAAGAGCATGTTCGATCCCCCTGGATGTGAGGTTGTAAATGGTTGTGGGCCATCATGTGGATGCTAGGAACCAAACCTAGGTCCTCTGGAAGAGCAATACCTTAACCACTGAGCCATCTCTTCAGCCCCCACATTTCTCCTTCCTTAGTGGTCAGCTTTCATTATTTGACCAATGTTAGGTTACAATTTTCATTTGATTTCCCTTTGATAAATACAGTTGTGCTCTAGAGAGTTGTCCTTCGTCTGAACGCTTTCTTCAGAATGCTGTCCTTTGCCCTTCTTAGGGTTTCTTTTTCTGCTTATTTGTTTTGTGTCAGTCAACATCATACCATTTCCTGTGCTGTTAAAACTTTGTAAAAGAGCATTAAAACAGGGTTTCTGGATACCCCACGCTGACATTTATAGTATTGGGTTATCCCTAGTGTTTTCACTATTGAATGAGTAGTTCTGTGATGTATTTCTCTGTCTATAAAACCTTATTATGGACTTGTGGGTTTGAGGGTGTTGCTAGAAGGTACTTCAGAGACTGAACTGGGGACCTTGGGCTTGCTTAGCATAGTTCATCATTGATCTAAATCTCCAGCTCTGTTTATTTAAACCATGTGGGTTCCATTTATTTACTTGTTATTTATCTATTTTTGTAATGCTGAGGATTGAACCCAGGGCCTTGTGGCAAGGGTTCTAATCACTGGCCTATACCCTTAGCCAAGAGTAGATTTTTTAATTAGATTCTGCTCATTGGATCAAAACTTGAACTTTAAGAAAGGTGGTTCCACTCTCTTGATTTCATATCTGATATAGAGAAATGCTGACTTTGTGATATTTCCATGGCCGTGTGTCATGTGTGACTCTAGCACTCACTGTGTGGAGAAAAGTTGTGGATCAAGGATGATCTTGATGAGAATCCAGTTAAGTCACTGCCATTTCTTGTAGCTCTCCCTCCTCCCAGAAAAACACGTGCTGAGCTCATGAAGGCGATCGACTTTGAATACTATGGTTACCTGGATGAAGATGACGGAGTTATCGTGCCTTTGGAACAAGACTATGAAAAGAAACGTATGTCCGCGGGCATGTCACTATAGCTGCCACCTGGCTTCTGTTCTCCCTCTTGAAAACAGTGCATGATACCAAAAGCTGTCTTTTGTTGTTGCTAAGGGTCTTCAGCGGGCTGATAGTATCTGACATCTAGGTGGCAGGTGAGGCAGGCAGGTCATACTAGGCTCAGAACAGCTGGTGAAGCCACAGATCTTTCCTTGGTCTTGATCCTGTTTCTGGGAGGTCACAGTCTAGATCCTTCTAAGCTAGCTTTTCTTGAACTTGTTTAGTAGTACCCATATTAGTAGCTTTCAGATCTTCTTGCACAGCTGACAGCTTACTGATGGAGAGGGAGGTAGTGTCTGTACGAGTGAGTGCTTCCTCCCTGCAGAGCATACCATGCAAGCCTGAGACGTGTCCATATCAGTTCCCATAGGAATTTGGAAGTGCATGGTGAGGGTGGGACCCAGCATATGTGTGTCAGCCAGCCATTGGAGAGGATTTGGAGACATTATTACAAAAATTGCCTTGCACCTACATAAGGCTAGAGGCATTGTAGGACAGACTGGGCAGAATCAGGGTGTCCTTTTCCGAAGGGGACATCTTGGCCATTCTAGCCCAGTAAAATGTTTTTCAATACCCTTTATTCTCCTTGGTCTTCAGTCAGAGCTGAGCTGGTGGGGAAATGGAAAGCAGAGAGAGAGGCTCGCCTGGCAAGGGGAGAAAAGGAAGAGGAGGAGGAAGAGGAAGAGGAGATCAACATCTATGCTGTCACCGAAGAGGAGGTACTGGCGTGGGTCCTGTCTGGTGCTCATTGTCCTCTTCTCTGAGCTCCAGAGTACCCCAGGGAGGAGGCTGGGTCATGGCTCAGAGCCCAGCTTCTTCACCTGTAGGATGGCTGTGATGACCCTGCGCAGGAGCACGGGGAGGGTTCCAGGCAGGAAGGGCTGAGGGAGCTCTTGTTAGCTTCCGTCTAACGGATCAGTTCTCTCGGATGATGTGGGACAGTTGTAAACCCAGTTGAGGTCACATAAGCTTTAGTCCCTGGCCTCAGCACTTCTGTGGCTCACAGAAGTGAGTAGTCTGTAGTAGTCTTCTGTAGTCTTCCACACCCACTTCATAGATGGAGACAGGCCCCCGGGCTTCTCTAGAGTCTTGTAACCAGGGATGGGTCTGTGGTCCACACTTCTCATGCAGAACCTTTGGACTCCAGACTCTTCTATTGTGTCCAGCATGGCCTTGCTGCCTGGACCAGTTAGAACACATCTGATTTGCTGTTCTGAGATGAGGCAGATCCTCCATGTCGTTGAAAGAACTTGCTTGTACATCACTGGCAAAGAAGCAGGTTTGGAGACAGGTTTGATGACTTAGTGAATGTGTTACAGGATGCGGAAGTTCCCGCCTAGGTCCAGCTGACCTGCAGGAGAGCTCAGTAAAGCGTATAAAGCACGGTGGCTGCATGCCCTGGGCTTTCTCTGGGTGACAAACGAATACTCACTTGATTCTTCGGGTGTTTAGTTAGTGGCTTCTGTGAGCCACGCTCAGCCACGTGCAGGAGCAGAGCAAGCAGCATGTGCTGGGAGATGCATGCTGTTCTGAGTGGGGACAGATGGCAGGCCAGTGATGGAGCGTAGACAAGTGTAGTGCTGCTGTGATGAGGCTGAGCAGGAGTTCCCCCCAATAGGCCTTTCCTTTATTGTAAAAACAATGGAAAGGATTTCTTTTTCCTTTTAAATAATTTAAGCTTTGTTTGCTTGTTTTCATGGTACTGGGGAAGTAAGCCCTCTACCACTGAGCTCTGTCCCCAGGTCTCTTTTTTTTGATACAGGGTTTCACTAAGTTGTTCGAGCAGGCCTTAAAAATTACTCTCCAGACTCAGCGCTTTGTTTTTTTACTGTTAATTTTGGAGACAGGGTCACTCTGCAGCCCCGGCTGACTGAAACTTGGAGCAGGCCTCTTGCCTCAGCTTGCCAAGTGTAGGGTTGCAGGTTTGTGCCACCAGGCCCAACTGAGTGACACTGTCTACAGAGTGTGAGTGCTTCCGTCACTGGTGACCTGCTCATGGGTTGTATGTTGTCTTCTGCAGTCTGATGAGGAAGGCAGCCAAGAGAAGGCAGGGGAAGACGGTCAGCAGAAGTTCATTGCCCACGTGCCGGTGCCTTCGCAGCAGGAGGTAGGATGGATGCTATGCCCAGTAGAGCCGTTCCTCCAGCGAGGCTCACCTTTCTGGGTGGTCCTTGTCCTTCCATTCCACTATGCAGCCTTTGAGCCTGACCATGTAGAGCTAGCTCATTGTGTACACAAAGGTGTGGGATCCATGAAGGGCAGGCCCCTCTTGACGGAACTGATAGCATGAGCTTTGACTGAATGTTCCCAGAGGGAAATGGCTCGGTTCTTGCAGTCTTAGAATAAGTCTAGTGAAAGTCAGACTTCTTGACCGTGTCCCTGCAGGTATTCCCTGCTTAGGTTGTGGTAGAGGTGGAGGCTGGCCTTGCTGAGGGCTGACTTCTTCATTGTGGGTGTTCACAGATCGAGGAGGCGCTTGTACGGAGGAAGAAAATGGAACTGCTCCAGAAATATGCAAGTGAGACCCTGCAGGCACAGAGTGAAGAAGCCAAGCGGCTCTTGGGGTACTAGGATGAGCCAGAGCCCTTCTCGGACCCTGGGAGATGTGCTGGGTGTGCTTGTGACGCCCCTGGCGTCATCCTCATAGCTGCCCTGGGCTATAGCCTGGCTGGCCAGTGCTGGGAGGCCCTGTGACTTTCTCATCCTGCATATCGCCTCTGTCCTTTTCTGGATGTGTGGGCTGGCCTGATGGTAAGGCCCTGGCCCTGACTTCCCCGTAAGCTGCCAGGGTACCGAAGACTAGCCATCACTTTTTACAGATGCATTTGCTACCATATGGATCCATTTATTTTTATTTTGGAATGTGTAAAATCAACTCTCTGTCTGAAAATTTATTCTACCTTATACTATGGTTTTTGGGAGAGAGAAGGATTAATTAGTAACCAACATTAAGAATGCATGATTTTTATTCAAATCATATTCAAATTCAAAGACATATCTTCTCCGGAAAACTGAGATGATGTGTCTACCCTGAGATGGAACTCCACTGTCAGCAGTAAAGCCACCCCTTTGTGCTGGGCACTGCTTTACTTTGTCATGGTCCCCCTCTGTGATAACCTGCTTCACCCTCTCCTGTCTTGTGGACAGGAATTCTGAGTTTGCAACCTTACTTTTATAACTTGTTTCAGAGAAAGCTGCTTTTATTAAATATTTTAATAAGAAAGGAAGCATCTGTGCCTGGACCTTGTCCTGTGGCGTACCTAGACTGAGATGACGTGATGTCAGTCATGGAAGGCACTGAACACTGTGTGTGTGTGTGGTGGGCTAGAGTGGGTAGTGGTGCCAGGAATGGTACAGATCCCAAGGCTCCACCTGGCATGAGCATACAGCCAGCTTATGTCACAGCTGAGGATGGCCATGTACTGGCCTCTGTGGGTACACATTGTAGACCCTAAGTGACTGACTCCAGAACACCACTTTGAGCTGAGTCTTTGCTACCTAACAAGAACCTCTTGCAAGGTCTCTAAGCCTGAGCAGTGTGAGGCACATGTCTCCTGTTCTGAGGGCAGTGGGAGCATCTGGGAGGCCAGGGTCATAGTAGTAAGTGGCAGGGATCCAACCCAGGCCGAGGGAACAAGGGCCCTTGGTTTGGAGAAGCTTGTCCCATGGAAAGGATGTGGGCTGTTCAGAGGTTGGGGAGAGTACTGTGAGGGCAGCATCGTGGTGGATGGCGAGTCCTATTGTTGTAGTGGCCTTGCTGGAGGGAGTCAAACAGTGGCTGTGCTGGCTGACTCCTGTAGAGAGGACACAGGGTATCATGGTTGGTATCCTGTCATCTTTGTAGTGCTTTTTCTCCCACTTCTGTTTTGACTGGGGGCTTATTTTCTGAATCAGCTTTGGTGACACATGAGGAAAATAGGATGATATATGGGCTATATATTTAAATAAGTTCAGAAAGAAAAAAGAGGCATAAGATGCCAAAGAAATGAGGAAAGAAAGGAAGAGAACACGATCGTCTTTCTACCCACTGGGGAGGGGGCGGGGCAGCTCTGAAACACACATAGATGGTGGTTATGGGATATCTGCTGTTTATCAGCTAAGATGGTGTCACCCTGTGACAGTGACTGTTAACATCCATTCAGCTCACCCACCACTAACTTGCTTTAAGAATGTTAAATCCACCGGGCGGTGGTGGGCACGCCTTTAATCCCAGCACTCGGGAGGCAGAGCCAGGTGGATCTCTGTGAGTTTGAGGCTGGCCTGGTCTACAGAGCGAGATCCAGGACAGGCACCAAAACCAAAACTACACAGAGAAACCCTGTCTCGGAAAAAAAATTTTAAAAAAAGGGGCGGGGGCTGGGAAGATGTCTCTGCTGTTTTTGCAGAGGATGTGGGTTTGGTTCCCAGCACCCACATAGGGCATTCCTAACTACCTGTAGCTCTAGTTCTGGGGGATCAGATACCTTCTGTGCTCCTTGGACTCCTGCACACAACATGGGTTATATAAACTCATGCAAGCACACAGACTAAACATAAACGATAAATAAATCTTTTAAAAAATATTTGTTGGTATATG